>NW_026947520.1:2513523-3770285 GCF_034190915.1 Cavia porcellus
GATGTTTTTCAAAAACCTATCCTACATTGCCACTGCGTTTTTCCTGACCTCCCCATGCTGACCACCCCGCGGTGCTTTTCTCCATCCTACATTGCCACTCACTGCCTATCCTAATTCAGACCCTCTGATTCACACCACCCCGTGATGTTTTTCTCACTCCTACTAGTGAATGTAATGTTACACACCCATACAATGCGCACCACACCGCGATGTTTTTCAGAAACCTATCCTTCATTGCCACTGCATGTTTCCAGACCTACCCATGCTGACCACCCGGCGGTGCTTTTCTCCATCCTACATTGCCACTCACTGCCTATCCTAATTCAGACCCTCCGATTCACACCACCCCGTGATGTTTTTCTCACTCCTACTAGTGAATGTAATGTTACACACCCATACAATGCGCACCACCCCGCGATGTTTTTCAGAAACCTATCCTACATTGCCAATGCATGTTTCCTGACCTCCCCATGCTGACCACCCCGCGGTGCTTTTCTCCATCCTACATTGCCACTCACTGCCTATCCTAATTCAGACCCTCTGATTCACACCACCCCGTGATATTTTTCTCACTCCTACTAGTGAATGTAATGTTACACACCCATACAATGCGCACCACCCCGCGATGTTTTTCAGAAACCTATCCTACATTGCCACTGAATGTTTCCTGACCTCCCCATGCTGACCACCCCGCGGTGCTTTTCTCCATCCTACATTGCCACTCAATGCCTATCCTAATTCACACCCTCCGATTCACACCACCCCGTGATGTTTTTCTCACTCCTACTAGTGAATGTAATGTTACACACCCATACAATGTGCACTGCCCCGCGATGTTATCCAGAAACCTATCCTACATTGCCACTGCATGTTTTCTGACCTCCCCATGCTGACCACCCCGCGGTGGTTTTCTCCACCCTACATTGCCACTCACTGCATATCCTAATTCAGACCCTCCGATTCTCACCACCCCGTGATGTTTTTCTCACTCCTACAATGAATGTAATGTTACACACCCATACAATGCGCGCTACCCGCGATGTTTTTCAGAAACCTATCCTACATTGCCACTGCATTTTTCCTGACCTCCCCATGCTGACCACCCCGCGGTGCTTTTCTCCATCCTACATTGCCAATCACTGCCTATCCTAATTCATACCCTCCGATTCACACCACCCCGTGAAGTTTTTCTCACTCCTACTAGTGAATGTAATATTACACACCCATACAATGCGCACCACCCCGCGATGTTTTTCAGAAACCTATCCTACATTGCCGCTGCATGTTTCCTGACGTCCCCATGCTGACCACAGCGCGGTGCTTTTCTCCATCCTACATTGCCACTCACTGCTTATCCTATTTCGGACCCTCGGATTCACACCACCCCGTGACGTTTTTCTCACTCCTACTAGTGAATGTAATGTTACACACCCATACAATGCGCACCACCCCGCGATGTTTTTCAGAAACCTATCCTTCATTGCCACTGCATGTTTCCTGACCTCCCCATGCTGACCACCCCGCGGTGCTTTTCTCCATCCTACATTGCCACTCACTGCGTATCCTAATTCAGACCCTCCGATTCACACCACCCCGTGCCGTTTTTCTCACTCCTACTAGTGAATGTAATGTTACACACCCATACAATGCGCGCTACCCCGCGATGTTTTTCAGAAAGCTATCCTACATTGCCACTGCATTTTTCCTGACCTCCCCATGCTGACCACCCCGCGGTGCTTTTCTCCATCCTACATTGCCACTCACTGCCTATCCTAATTCAGACCCTCCGATTCACACCATCCCGTGAAGTTTTTCTCTCTCCTACTAGTGAATGTAATGTTACACACCCATACAATGCGCACCACCACGCGATGTTTTTCAGAAACCTATCCTACATTGCCACTGCATGTTTCCTGACCTCCCCAAGCTGACCACCCCGTGGTGCTTTTCTCCATCCTACATTGCCACTCACTGCGTATCCTAATTCAGACCCTCCGATTCACACCACCCCGTGCCGTATTTCTCAATCCTACTAGTGAATGTAATGTTACACACCCATACAATGCGCACCACCCCGCGATGTTTTTCAGAAACCTATCCTACATTGCCGCTGCATGTTTCCTGACCTCCCCATGCTGACCACCCCGCGGTGCTTTCCTCCATCCTACATTGCCACTCACTGCCTATCCTCATTGAGACCAAACCCCGCGATGTTTTTCAGAAACCTATCCTACATTGCCACTGCATGTTTCCTGACCGCCCCATGCTGACCACTCCGCGGTGCTTTTCTCCATCCTACATTGCCATTCACTGCCTATCCTAATTCAGTCCCTCCGATTCACACCACACCGTGACGTTTTTCTCACTCCTACTAGTGAATGTAATGTTACACACCCATACAATGCGCACCACCCCGTGATGTTTTTCAAAAACCTATCCTACATTGCCACTGCATGTTTCCTGACCTCCCCATGCTGACCACGCCGCGGTGCTTTTCTCCATCCTACATTGCCACTCACTGGGTATCCTAAATCAGACCCTCCGATTCACACCACCCCATGCCGTTTTTCTCACTCCTACTGGTGAATGTAATGTTACACACCCATACAATGCGCACCACCCCGCAATGTTTTTCAGAAACCTATCCTACATTGCCACTGCATGTTTCCTGACCTCCCCATGCTGACCACCCCGCGGTGCTTTTCTCCATCCTACATTGCCACTCACTGCTTATCCTAATTCAGACCCTCCGATCCACACCACCCCGTGATGTTTTTCTCACTCCTACTAGTGAATGTAATGTTACACAACCATACAATGCGCACCACCCCGCGATGTTTTTCAGAAACCTATCCTACATTGCCACTGCATGTTTCCTGACCTCCACATGCTGACCACCCCGCGGTGCTTTTCTCCATACTACATTGCCACTCACTGCCTATCCTAATTCAGACCCTCCGATTCACACCACCCCGTGATGTTTTTCTCACTCCTACTAGTGAATGTAATATTACACACCCATACAATGCGCACCACCCCGCGATGTTTTTAAGAAACCTATCCTACATTGCCAATGCATGTTTCCTGACCTCCCCATGCTGACCACCCCGCGGTGCTTTTCTCCATCCTACATTGCCACTCACTGCCTATCCTAATTCAGACCCTCTGATTCACACCACGCCGTGATGTTTTTCTCACTCCTACTAGTGAATGTAATGTTACACACCCATACAATGCGCACCACCCCGCGATGTTTTTCAGAAACCTATCCTACATTGCCACTGCATGTTTCCTGACTTCCCCATGCTGACCACCCCGCGGTGCTTTTCTCCATCCTACATTGCCACTCACTGCCTTTTCTAATTCAGACCCTCCGATTCACACCACCCCGTGATGTTTTTCTCACTCCTACTAGTGAATGTAATGTTACACACCCATACAATGCGCACCACCTCGCGATATTTTTCAGAAACCTATCCTATATTGCCACTGCATGTTTCCTGACCTCCCCATGCTGACCACCCCGCGGTGCTTTTCTCCATCCTACATTGCCACTCACTGCCTATCCTAATTCACACCCTCCGATTCACACCACCCCATGATGTTTTTCTCACTCCTACTAGTGAATGTAATGTTACACACCCAAACAATGTGCACTGCCCCGCGATGTTATCCAGAAACCTATCCTACATTGCCACTGCATGTTTTCTGACCTCCCCATGCTGACCACCCCGCGGTGGTTTTCTCCATCCTACATTGCCACTCACTGCCTATCCTAATTCAGACCCTCGGATTCACACCACCCCGTGACGTTTTTCTCACTCCTACTAGTGAATGTAATGTTACACAACCATACAATGCGCACCACCCCGCGATGTTTTTCAGAAACCTATCCTTCATTGCCACTGCATGTTTCCTGACCTGCCCATGCTGACCACCCCGCGGTGCTTTTCTCCATCCTACATTGCCACTCACTGCGTATCCTAATTCAGACCCTCCGATTCACACCACCCCGTGCCGTTTTTCTCACTCCTACTAGTGAATGTAATGTTACACACCCATACAATGCGCACTACCCCGCGATGTTTTTCAGAAACCTATCCTACATTGCCGCTGCATGTTTCCTGACCTCCCCATGCTGACCACCCCGCGGTGCTTTTCTCCATCCTACATTGCCACTCACTGCCTATCCTAATTCAGACCCTCCGATTCACACCACCCCGTGATGTTTTTCTCACTCCTACTAGTGAATGTAATGTTACACACCCATACAATGCGCACCACCTCGCGATGTTTTTCAGAAACCTATCCTACATTGCCACTGCATGTTTCCTGACCGCCCCATGCTGACCACTCCGCGGTGCTTTTCTCCATCCTACATTGCCACTCACTGCCTATCCTAATTCAGACCCTCCGATTCACACCACCCCGTGATGTTTTTCTCACTCCTACTAGTGAATGTAATGTTACACACCCATACCATGCGCACCACCCCGCGATGTTTTTCAGAAACCTATCCTACATTGCCACTGCATGTTTAATGACCTCCCCATGCTGACAACCCCGCGGTGCTTTTCTCCATCCTACATTGCCACTCACTGCCTATCCTAATTCAGACCCTCCGATTCACACCACCCCATGATGTTTTTCTCACTCCTACTAGTGAATGTAATGTTACACACCCAAACAATGTGCACTGCCCCGCGATGTTATCCAGAAACCTATCCTACATTGCCACTGCATGTTTTCTGACCTCCCCATGCTGACCACCCCGCGGTGGTTTTCTCCATCCTACATTGCCACTCACTGCCTATCCTAATTCAGACCCTCGGATTCACACCACCCCGTGACGTTTTTCTCACTCCTACTAGTGAATGTAATGTTACACAACCATACAATGCGCACCACCCCGCGATGTTTTTCAGAAACCTATCCTTCATTGCCACTGCATGTTTCCTGACCTGCCCATGCTGACCACCCCGCGGTGCTTTTCTCCATCCTACATTGCCACTCACTGCGTATCCTAATTCAGACCCTCCGATTCACACCACCCCGTGCCGTTTTTCTCACTCCTACTAGTGAATGTAATGTTACACACCCATACAATGCGCACCACCCCGCGATGTTTTTCAGAAACCTATCCTACATTGCCGCTGCATGTTTCCTGACCTCCCCATGCTGACCACCCCGCGGTGCTTTTCTCCATCCTACATTGCCACTCACTGCCTATCCTAATTCAGACCCTCCGATTCACACCACCCCGTGATGTTTTTCTCACTCCTACTAGTGAATGTAATGTTACACACCCATACAATGCGCACCACCTCGCGATGTTTTTCAGAAACCTATCCTACATTGCCACTGCATGTTTCCTGACCGCCCCATGCTGACCACTCCGCGGTGCTTTTCTCCATCCTACATTGCCACTCACTGCCTATCCTAATTCAGACCCTCCGATTCACACCACCCCGTGATGTTTTTCTCACTCCTACTAGTGAATGTAATGTTACACACCCATACCATGCGCACCACCCCGCGATGTTTTTCAGAAACCTATCCTACATTGCCACTGCATGTTTAATGACCTCCCCATGCTGACAACCCCGCGGTGCTTTTCTCCATCCTACATTGCCACTCACTGCCTATCCTAATTCAGACCCTCCGATTCACACCACCCCGTGATGTTTTTCTCACTCCTACTAGTGAATGAAATGTTACACACCCATACAATGCGCACCACCCCGCGATGTTTTTCAGAAACCTATCCTACATTGCCACTGCATGTTTCCTGACCTCCCCATGCTGACCACCCCGCGGTGCTTTTCTCCATCCTACATTGCCACTCACTGCCTATCCTAATTCACACCCTCCGATTCACACCACCCCGTGATGTTTTTCTCACTCCTACTAGTGAATGTAATGTTACACACCCATACAATGTGCACTACCCGCGATGTTTTCCAGAAACCTATCCTACATTGCCACTGCATGTTTCCTGACCTCCCCATGCTGACCACCCCGCGGTGGTTTTCTCCATCCTACATTGCCACTCACTGCATATCCTAATTCAGACCCTCCAATTCACACCACCCCGTGATGTTTTTCTCACTCCTACTAGTGAATGTAATGTTACACACCCATACAATGCGCGCTACCCCGCGATGTTTTTCAGAAACCTATCCTACATTGCCACTGCATTTTTCCTGACCTCCCCAAGCTGACCACCCCGCGGTGCTTTTCTCCATCCTACATTGCCACTCACTGCCTATCCTAATTCAGACCCTCCGATGCACACCATCCGGTGAAGTTTTTCTCTCTCCTACTAGTGAATGTAATGTTACACACCCATACAATGCGCACCACCCCGCGATGTTTTTCAGAACCCTATCCTACATTGCCACTGCATGTTTCCTGACCTCCCCATGCTGACCACCCCGTGGTGCTTTTCTCCATCCTACATTGCCACTCACTGCGTATCCTAATTCAGACCCTCCGATTCACACCACCCCGTGCCGTATTTCTCACTCCTACTAGTGAATGTAATGTTACACACCCATACAATGCGCACCACCCCGCGATGTTTTTCAGAAACCTATCCTACATTGCCGCTGCATGTTTCCTGACCTCCCCATGCTGACCACCCCGCGGTGCTTTTCTCCATCCTACATTGCCACTCACTGCCTATCCTCATTGAGACCAAACCCCGCGATGTTTTTCAGAAACCTATCCTACATTGCCACTGCATGTTTCCAGACCTCCCCATGCTGACCACCCGGCGGTGCTTTTCTCCATCCTACATTGCCACTCACTGCCTATCCTAAATCAGACCCTCTGATTCACACCACCCCGTGATGTTTTTCTCACTCCTACTAGTGAATGTAATGTTACACACCCATACAATGCGCACCAGCCCGCGATGTTTTTCAGAAACCTATCCTACATTGCCACTGCATGTTTCCTGACCTCCCCTTGCTGACCTCCCCGCGGTGCTTTTCTCCATCCTACATTGCCACTCACTGCCTATCCTAATTCAGACCCTCCGATTCACACCACCCCGTGATGTTTTTCTCACTCCTACTAGTGAATGTAATGTTACACACCCATACCATGCGCACCACCCCGCGATGTTTTTCAGAAACCTATCCTACATTGCCACTGCATGTTTAATGACCTCCCCATGCTGACAACCCCGCGGTGCTTTTCTCCATCCTACATTGCCACTCACTGCCTATCCTAATTCAGACCCTCCGATTCACACCACCCCATGATGTTTTTCTCACTCCTACTAGTGAATGTAATGTTACACACCCAAACAATGTGCACTGCCCCGCGATGTTATCCAGAAACCTATCCTACATTGCCACTGCATGTTTTCTGACCTCCCCATGCTGACCACCCCGCGGTGGTTTTCTCCATCCTACATTGCCACTCACTGCCTATCCTAATTCAGACCCTCGGATTCACACCACCCCGTGACGTTTTTCTCACTCCTACTAGTGAATGTAATGTTACACAACCATACAATGCGCACCACCCCGCGATGTTTTTCAGAAACCTATCCTTCATTGCCACTGCATGTTTCCTGACCTGCCCATGCTGACCACCCCGCGGTGCTTTTCTCCATCCTACATTGCCACTCACTGCGTATCCTAATTCAGACCCTCCGATTCACACCACCCCGTGCCGTTTTTCTCACTCCTACTAGTGAATGTAATGTTACACACCCATACAATGCGCACCACCCCGCGATGTTTTTCAGAAACCTATCCTACATTGCCGCTGCATGTTTCCTGACCTCCCCATGCTGACCACCCCGCGGTGCTTTTCTCCATCCTACATTGCCACTCACTGCCTATCCTAATTCAGACCCTCCGATTCACACCACCCCGTGATGTTTTTCTCACTCCTACTAGTGAATGTAATGTTACACACCCATACAATGCGCACCACCTCGCGATGTTTTTCAGAAACCTATCCTACATTGCCACTGCATGTTTCCTGACCGCCCCATGCTGACCACTCCGCGGTGCTTTTCTCCATCCTACATTGCCACTCACTGCCTATCCTAATTCAGACCCTCCGATTCACACCACCCCGTGATGTTTTTCTCACTCCTACTAGTGAATGTAATGTTACACACCCATACCATGCGCACCACCCCGCGATGTTTTTCAGAAACCTATCCTACATTGCCACTGCATGTTTAATGACCTCCCCATGCTGACAACCCCGCGGTGCTTTTCTCCATCCTACATTGCCACTCACTGCCTATCCTAATTCAGACCCTCCGATTCACACCACCCCGTGATGTTTTTCTCACTCCTACTAGTGAATGAAATGTTACACACCCATACAATGCGCACCACCCCGCGATGTTTTTCAGAAACCTATCCTACATTGCCACTGCATGTTTCCTGACCTCCCCATGCTGACCACCCCGCGGTGCTTTTCTCCATCCTACATTGCCACTCACTGCCTATCCTAATTCACACCCTCCGATTCACACCACCCCGTGATGTTTTTCTCACTCCTACTAGTGAATGTAATGTTACACACCCATACAATGTGCACTACCCGCGATGTTTTCCAGAAACCTATCCTACATTGCCACTGCATGTTTCCTGACCTCCCCATGCTGACCACCCCGCGGTGGTTTTCTCCATCCTACATTGCCACTCACTGCATATCCTAATTCAGACCCTCGAATTCATACCACCCCGTGATGTTTTTCTCACTCCTACTAGTGAATGTAATGTTACACACCCATACAATGCGCGCTACCCCGCGATGTTTTTCAGAAACCTATCCTACATTGCCACTGCATTTTTCCTGACCTCCCCAAGCTGACCACCCCGCGGTGCTTTTCTCCATCCTACATTGCCACTCACTGCCTATCCTAATTCAGACCCTCCGATGCACACCATCCGGTGAAGTTTTTCTCTCTCCTACTAGTGAATGTAATGTTACACACCCATACAATGCGCACCACCCCGCGATGTTTTTCAGAACCCTATCCTACATTGCCACTGCATGTTTCCTGACCTCCCCATGCTGACCACCCCGTGGTGCTTTTCTCCATCCTACATTGCCACTCACTGCGTATCCTAATTCAGACCCTCCGATTCACACCACCCCGTGCCGTATTTCTCACTCCTACTAGTGAATGTAATGTTACACACCCATACAATGCGCACCACCCCGCGATGTTTTTCAGAAACCTATCCTACATTGCCGCTGCATGTTTCCTGACCTCCCCATGCTGAGCACCCCGCGGTGCTTTTCTCCATCCTACATTGCCACTCACTGCCTATCCTCATTGAGACCAAACCCCGCGATGTTTTTCAGAAACCTATCCTACATTGCCACTGCATGTTTCCAGACCTCCCCATGCTGACCACCCGGCGGTGCTTTTCTCCATCCTACATTGCCACTCACTGCCTATCCTAAATCAGACCCTCTGATTCACACCACCCCGTGATGTTTTTCTCACTCCTACTAGTGAATGTAATGTTACACACCCATACAATGCGCACCAGCCCGCGATGTTTTTCAGAAACCTATCCTACATTGCCACTGCATGTTTCCTGACCTCCCCTTGCTGACCTCCCCGCGGTGCTTTTCTCCATCCTACATTGCCACTCACTGCCTATCCTAATTCAGACCCTCCGATTCACACCACCCCGTGATGTTTTTCTCACTCCTACTAGTGAATGTAATGTTACACACCCATACAATGCGCACCATCCCGCGATGTTTTTCAGAAACCTATCCTACATTGCCACTGCATGTTTCCTGACCTCCCCATGCTGACCACCCCGCGGTGCTTTTCTCCATCCTACATTGCCATTCACTGCCTATCCTAATTCAGTCCCTCCGATTCACACCACCCCGTGACGTTTTTCTCACTCCTACTAGTGAATGTAATGTTACACACCCATACAATGCGCACCACCCCGCGATGTTTTTCAAAAACCTATCCTACATTGCCACTGCATGTTTCCTGACCTCCCCATGCTGACCACGCCGCGGTGCTTTTCTCCATCCTACATTGCCACTCACTGGGTATCCTAAATCAGACCCTCCGATTCACACCACCCCATGCCGTTTTTCACACTCCTACTGGTGAATGTAATGTTACACACCCATACAATGCGCACCACCCCGCAATGTTTTTCAGAAACCTATCCTACATTGCCACTGCATGTTTCCTGACCTCCCCATGCTGACCAAACCGCGGTGCTTTTCTCCATCCTACATTGCCACTCACTGCCTATCCTAATTCAGACCCTCTGATTCCCACCACCCCGTGATGTTTTTCTCACTCCTACTAGTGAATGTAATGTTACACACCCATACAATGCGCACCACCCCGCGATGTTTTTCAGAAACCTATCCTACATTGCCACTGCATGTTTCCTGACCTCCCCATGCTGACCACCCCGCGTTGCTTTTCTCCATCATACATTGCCACTCACTGCCTATCCTAATTCACACCCTCCGATTCACAACACCCCGTGATGTTTTTCTCACTCCTACTAGTGAATGTAATGTTACACACCCATACAATGTGCACCACCCCGCGATGTTTTTCAGAAACCTATCCTACATTGCCACTGCATGTTTCCTGACCTCCCCATGCTGACCACCCCGCAGTGCTTTTCTCCATCCTACATTGCCACTCACTGCCTATCCTAATTCAGACCCTCCGATTCACACCACCCCGTGATGTTTTTGTCACTCCTACTAGTGAATGTAATGTTACACACCCATACAATGCGCAACACCCCGCAATGTTTTTCAGAAACCTATCCTACATTGCCACTGCATGTTTCCTGACCTCCCCATGCTGACCAACCCGCGGTGGTTTTCTCCATCCTACATTGCCACTCACTGCCTATCCTAATTCAGACCCTCTGATTCACACCACCCCGTGATGTTTTTCTCACTCCTACTAGTGAATGTAATGTTACACACCCATACAATGCGCACCAGCCCGCGATGTTTTTCAGAAACCTATCCTACATTGCCACTGCATGTTTCCAGACCTCCCCATGCTGACCACCCGGCGGTGCTTTTCTCCATCCTACATTGCCACTCACTGCCTATCCTAAATCAGACCCTCTGATTCACACCACCCCGTGATGTTTTTCTCACTCCTACTAGTGAATGTAATGTTACACACCCATACAATGCGCACCAGCCCGCGATGTTTTTCAGAAACCTATCCTACATTGCCACTGCATGTTTCCTGACCTCCCCTTGCTGACCACCCCGCGGTGCTTTTCTCCATCCTACATTGCCACTCACTGCCTATCCTAATTCACACCCTCCGATTCACACCACCCCGTGATGTTTTTCTCACTCCTACTAGTGAATGTAATGTTACACACCCATACAATGCGCACCACCCCGCGATGTTTTTCAGAAACCTATCCTACATTGCCACTGCATGTTTCCTGACCTCCCCATGCTGACCACCCCGCGGTGCTTTTCTCCATCCTACATTGCCATTCACTGCCTATCCTAATTCAGTCCCTCCGATTCACACCACCCCGTGACGTTTTTCTCACTCCTACTAGTGAATGTAATGTTACACACCCATACAATGCGCACCACCCCGCGATGTTTTTCAAAAACCTATCCTACATTGCCACTGCATGTTTCCTGACCTCCCCATGCTGACCACGCCGCGGTGCTTTTCTCCATCCTACATTGCCACTCACTGGGTATCCTAAATCAGACCCTCCGATTCACACCACCCCATGCCGTTTTTCTCACTCCTACTGGTGAATGTAATGTTACACACCCATACAATGCGCACCACCCCGCAATGTTTTTCAGAAACCTATCCTACATTGCCACTGCATGTTTCCTGACCTCCCCATGCTGACCACCCCGCAGTGCTTTTCTCCATCCTACATTGCCACTCACTGCCTGTCCTAATTCAGACCCTCCGATTCACACCACCCCGGATGTTTTTGTCACTCCTACTAGTGAATGTAATGTTACACACCCATACAATGCGCAACACCCCGCAATGTTTTTCAGAAACCTATCCTACATTGCCACTGCATGTTTCCTGACCTCCCCATGCTGACCACCCCGCGGTGCTTTTCTCCATCCTACATGGCCCTCACTGCCTATCCTAATTCAGACCCTCCAATTCACACCACCCCGTGATGTTTTTCTCACTCCTACTAGTGAATGTAGTGTTACACACCCATACAATGCGCACCACCTCGCGATGTTTTTCAGAAACCTATCCTACTTTTCCACTGCATGTTTCCTGACGGCCCCATTCTGACCACTCCGCGGTGCTTTTCTCCATCCTACATTGCCACTCACTGCCTATCCTAATTCAGACCCTCTGATTCACACCACCCCGTGATGTTTTTCTCACTCCTACAAGTGAATGTAATGTTACACACCCATACAATGCGCACCACCCCGCGATGTTTTTCAGAAACCTATCCTACATTGCCACTGCATGTTTCCTGACCTCCCCATGCTGACCACCCCGCGGTGCTTTTCTCCATCCTACATTGCCACTCACTGCCTATCCTAATTCAGACCCTCCGATTCACACCACCCCGTGATGTTTTTCTCACTCCTACTAGTGAATGTAATGTTACACACCCATACAATGCGCACCACCCTGTGATGTTTTTCAGAAACTTATCCCACATTGCCACTGCATGTTTCCTGACCTCCCCATGCTGACCATCCCGCGGTGCTTTTCTCCATCCTACATTGCCACTCACTGCCTATCCTAATTCAGCCCAACCGATTCACACCACCCCGTGATGTTTTTCTCACTCCTACTAGTGAATGTAATGTTACACACCCATACAATGCGCACCACCCCGCGATGTTTTTCAGAAACCTATCCTACATTGCCACTGCATGTTTCCTGACCTCCCCATGCTGACCACCCCGCGGTGCTTTTCTCCATCCTACATTGCCACTCACTGCCTATCCTAATTCAGACCCTCCGATTCACACCACCCCGTGATGTTTTTCTCACTCCTACTAGTGAATGTAATGTTACACACCCATACAATGCGCACCACCCTGTGATGTTTTTCAGAAACTTATCCCACATTGCCACTGCATGTTTCCTGACCTCCCCATGCTGACCATCCCGCGGTGCTTTTCTCCATCCTACATTGCCACTCACTGCCTATCCTAATTCAGCCCAACCGATTCAAACCACCCCGTGATGTTTTTCTCACTCCTACTAGTGAATGTAATGTTACACACCCATACAATGCGCACCACCCCGCGATGTTTTTCAGAAACCTATCCTACATTGCCACTGCAAGTTTCCTGACCTCCCCATGCTGACCACCCCGCGGTGCTTTTCTCCATCCTACATTGCCACTCACTGCCTATCCTAATTCACACCCTCCGATTCACACCACCCCGTGATGTTTTTCTCACTCCTACTAGTGAATGTAATGTTACACACCCATACAATGTGCACTGCTCCGCGATGTTTTCCAGAATCCTATCCTACATTGCCACTGCGTTTTTCCTGACCTCCCCATGATGACCACCCCGCGGTGCTTTTCTCCATCCTACATTGCCACTCACTGCCTATCCTAATTCAGACCCTCCGATTCACACCACGCCGTGACGTTTTTCTCACTCCTACTAGTGAATGTAATGTTACACACACATACAATGTGCACCACACTGCGATGTTTTTCAGAAACCTATCCTACATTGCCACTGCATGTTTCCTGACTTCCTCATGCTGACCACCCCGCGGTGCTTTTCTCCATCCTACATTGCCACTCACTGCCTATCCTAATTCACACCCTCCGATTCACACCACCCCGTGATGTTTTTCTCACTCCTACTAGTGAATGTAATGTTACACAGCCATACAATGTGCACTGCCCCGCGATGTTTTCCAGAATCCTATCCTACATTGCCACTGCATGCTTCCTGACCTCCCTATGCTGACCACCCCGCGGTGGTTTTCTCCATCCTACATGCCACTCATTGCCTATCCTAATTCAGACCCTCCGATTCACATCACCCCGTGATGTTTTTCTCACTCCTACTAGTGAATGTAATGTTACACACCCATACAATGCGCGCCACCCCGCGATGTTTTTCAAAAACCTATCCTACATTGCCACTGCGTTTTTCCTGACCTCCCCATGCTGACCACCCCGCGGTGCTTTTCTCCATCCTACATTGCCACTCACTGCCTATCCTAATTCAGACCCTCTGATTCACACCACCCCGTGATGTTTTTCTCACTCCTACTAGTGAATGTAATGTTACACACCCATACAATGCGCACCACACCGCGATGTTTTTCAGAAACCTATCCTTCATTGCCACTGCATGTTTCCAGACCTACCCATGCTGACCACCCGGCGGTGCTTTTCTCCATCCTACATTGCCACTCACTGCCTATCCTAATTCAGACCCTCCGATTCACACCACCCCGTGATGTTTTTCTCACTCCTACTAGTGAATGTAATGTTACACACCCATACAATGCGCACCACCCCGCGATGTTTTTCAGAAACCTATCCTACATTGCCAATGCATGTTTCCTGACCTCCCCATGCTGACCACCCCGCGGTGCTTTTCTCCATCCTACATTGCCACTCACTGCCTATCCTAATTCAGACCCTCTGATTCACACCACCCCGTGATATTTTTCTCACTCCTACTAGTGAATGTAATGTTACACACCCATACAATGCGCACCACCCCGCGATGTTTTTCAGAAACCTATCCTACATTGCCACTGCATGTTTCCTGACTTCCCCATGCTGACCACCCCGCGGTGCTTTTCTCCATTCTACATTGCCACTCACTGCCTATACTAATTCAGACCCTCCGATTCACACCACCCCGTGATGTTTTTCTCACTCCTACTAGTGAATGTAATGTTACACACCCATACAATGCGCACCACCTCGCGATGTTTTTCAGAAACCTATCCTACATTGCCACTGAATGTTTCCTGACCTCCCCATGCTGACCACCCCGCGGTGCTTTTCTCCATCCTACATTGCCACTCACTGCCTATCCTAATTCACACCCTCCGATTCACACCACCCCGTGATGTTTTTCTCACTCCTACTAGTGAATGTAATGTTACACACCCATACAATGTGCACTGCCCCGCGATGTTATCCAGAAACCTATCCTACATTGCCACTGCATGTTTTCTGACCTCCCCATGCTGACCACCCCGCGGTGGTTTTCTCCACCCTACATTGCCACTCACTGCATATCCTAATTCAGACCCTCCGATTCTCACCACCCCGTGATGTTTTTCTCACTCCTACAATGAATGTAATGTTACACACCCATACAATGCGCACCACCCCGCGATGTTTTTCAGAAACCTATCCTACATTGCCACTGCATTTTTCCTGACCTCCCCATGCTGACCACCCCGCGGTGCTTTTCTCCATCCTACATTGCCAATCACTGCCTATCCTAATTCATACCCTCCGATTCACACCACCCCGTGAAGTTTTTCTCACTCCTACTAGTGAATGTAATATTACACACCCATACAATGCGCACCACCCCGCGATGTTTTTCAGAAACCTATCCTACATTGCCGCTGCATGTTTCCTGACGTCCCCATGCTGACCACAGCGCGGTGCTTTTCTCCATCCTACATTGCCACTCACTGCTTATCCTATTTCGGACCCTCGGATTCACACCACCCCGTGACGTTTTTCTCACTCCTACTAGTGAATGTAATGTTACACACCCATACAATGCGCACCACCCCGCGATGTTTTTCAGAAACCTATCCTTCATTGCCACTGCATGTTTCCTGACCTCCCCATGCTGACCACCCCGCGGTGCTTTTCTCCATCCTACATTGCCACTCACTGCGTATCCTAATTCAGACCCTCCGATTCACACCACCCCGTGCCGTTTTTCTCACTCCTACTAGTGAATGTAATGTTACACACCCATACAATGCGCGCTACCCCGCGATGTTTTTCAGAAAGCTATCCTACATTGCCACTGCATTTTTCCTGACCTCCCCATGCTGACCACCCCGCGGTGCTTTTCTCCATCCTACATTGCCACTCACTGCCTATCCTAATTCAGACCCTCCGATTCACACCATCCCGTGAAGTTTTTCTCTCTCCTACTAGTGAATGTAATGTTACACACCCATACAATGCGCACCACCCCGCGATGTTTTTCAGAAACCTATCCTACATTGCCACTGCATGTTTCCTGACCTCCCCAAGCTGACCACCCCGTGGTGCTTTTCTCCATCCTACATTGCCACTCACTGCGTATCCTAATTCAGACCCTCCGATTCACACCACCCCGTGCCGTATTTCTCAATCCTACTAGTGAATGTAATGTTACACACCCATACAATGCGCACCACCCCGCGATGTTTTTCAGAAACCTATCCTACATTGCCGCTGCATGTTTCCTGACCTCCCCATGCTGACCACCCCGCGGTGCTTTCCTCCATCCTACATTGCCACTCACTGCCTATCCTCATTGAGACCAAACCCCGCGATGTTTTTCAGAAACCTATCCTACATTGCCACTGCATGTTTCCAGACCTCCCCATGCTGACCACCCGGCGGTGCTTTTCTCCATCCTACATTGCCACTCACTGGGTATACTAAATCAGACCCTCCGATTCACACCACCCCATGCCGTTTTTCTCACTCCTACTAGTGAATGTAATATTACACACCCATACAATGCGCACCACCCCGCGATGTTTTTCAGAAACCTATCCTACATTGCCACTGCATGTTTCCTGACCTCCCCATGCTGACCAAACCGCGGTGCTTTTCTCCATCCTACATTGCCACTCACTGGGTATCCTAAATCAGACCCTCCGATTCACACCACCCCATGCCGTTTTTCTCACTCCTACTAGTGAATGTAATATTACACACCCATACAATGCGCACCACCCCGCGATGTTTTTCAGAAACCTATCCTACATTGCCACTGCATGTTTCCTGACCTCCCCATGCTGACCAAACCGCGGTGCTTTTCTCCATACTACATTGCCACTCACTGCCTATCCTAATTCAGACCCTCCGATTCCCACCACCCCGTGATGTTTTTCTCACTCCTACTAGTGAATGTAATGTTACACACCCATACAATGCGCACCACCCCGCGATGTTTTTCAGAAACCTATCCTACATTGCCACTGCATGTTTCCTGACCTCCCCATGCTGACCACCCCGCGGTGCTTTTCTCCATCCTACATTTCCACTCACTGCCTATCCTAATTCACACCCTCCGATTCACACCACCCCGTGATGTTTTTCTCACTCCTACTAGTGAATGTAATGTTACACACCCATACAATGCGCACCACCCCGCGATGTTTTTCAGAAACCTATCCTACATTGCCACTGCATGTTTCCTGACCTCCCCATGCTGACCACCCCGCAGTGCTTTTCTCCATCCTACATTGCCACTCACTGCCTATCCTAATTCAGACCCTCCGATTCACACCACCCCGTGATGTTTTTGTCACTCCTACTAGTGAATGTAATGTTACACACCCATACAATGCGCAACACCCCGCAATGTTTTTCAGAAACCTATCCTACATTGCCACTGCATGTTTCCTGACCTCCCCATGCTGACCACCCCGCAGTGCTTTTCTCCATCCTACATTGCCACTCACTGCCTATCCTAATTCAGACCCTCCGATTCACACCACCCCGTGATGTTTTTCTCACTCCTACTAGTGAATGTAATGTTACACACCCATACAATGCGCACCACACCGCGATGTTTTTCAGAAACCTATCCTTCATTGCCACTGCATGTTTCCAGACCTACCCATGCTGACCACCCGGCGGTGCTTTTCTCCATCCTACATTGCCACTCACTGCCTATCCTAATTCAGACCCTCCGATTCACACCACCCCGTGATGTTTTTCTCACTCCTACTAGTGAATGTAATGTTACACACCCATACAATGCGCACCACCCCACGATGTTTTTCAGAAACCTATCCTACATTGCCACTGCATGTTTCCTGACCTCCCCATGCTGACCACCCCGCGGTGCTTTTCTCCATCCTACATTGCCACTCACTGCCTATCCTAATTCAGACCCTCCGATTCACACCACCTCGTGATGTTTTTCTCACTCCTACTAGTGAATGTAATGTTACACACCCATACAATGCGCACCACCCCGCGATGTTTTTCAGAAACCTATCCTACATTGCCAATGCATGTTTCCTGACCTCCCCATGCTGACCACCCCGCGGTGCTTTTCTCCATCCTACATTGCCACTCACTGCCTATCCTAATTCAGACCCTCTGATTCACACCACCCCGTGATGTTTTTCTCACTCCTACTAGTGAATGTAATGTTACACACCCATACAATGCGCACCACCCCGCGATGTTTTTCAGAAACCTATCCTACATTGCCACTGCATGTTTCCTGACTTCCCCATGCTGACCACCCCGTGGTGCTTTTCTCCATTCTACATTGCCACTCACTGCCTATACTAATTCAGACCCTCCGATTCACACCACCCCGTGATGTTTTTCTCACTCCTACTACTGAATGTAATGTTACACACCCATACAATGCGCACCACCTCGCGATGTTTTTCAGAAACCTATCCTACATTGCCACTGCATGTTTCCTGACCTCCCCATGCTGACCACCCCGCGGTGCTTTTCTCCATCCTACATTGCCACTCACTGCCTATCCTAATTCACACCCTCCGATTCACACCACCCCGTGATGTTTTTCTCACTCCTACTAGTGAATGTAATGTTACACACCCATACAATGTGCACTGCCCCGTGATGTTATCCAGAAACCTATCCTACATTGCCACTGCATGTTTTCTGACCTCCCCATGCTGACCACCCCGCGGTGGTTTTCTCCACCCTACATTGCCACTCACTGCATATCCTAATTCAGACCCTCCGATTCTCACCACCCCGTGATGTTTTTCTCACTCCTACTAGTGAATGTAATGTTACACACCCATACAATGCGCGCTACCCGCGATGTTTTTCAGAAACCTATCCTACATTGCCACTGCATTTTTCCTGACCTCCCCATGCTGACCACCCCGTGGTGCTTTTCTCCATCCTACATTGCCAATCACTGCCTATCCTAATTCAGACCCTCCGATTCACACCACCCCGTGAAGTTTTTCTCACTCCTACTAGTGAATGTAATATTACACACCCATACAATGCGCAACACCCCGCGATGTTTTTCAGAAACCTATCCTACATTGCCACTGCATGTTTCCTGACGTCCCCATGCTGACCACCCCGCGGTGCTTTTCTCCATCCTACATTGCCACTCACTGCCTATCCTAATTCGGACCCTCGGATTCACACCACCCCGTGACGTTTTTCTCACTCCTACTAGTGATTGTAATGTTACACACCCATACAATGCGCACCACCCCGCTATGTTTTTCAGAAACCTATCCTTCATTGCCACTGCATGTTTCCTGACCTCCCCATGCTGACCACCCCGCGGTGCTTTTCTCCATCCTACATTGCCACTCAGTGCGTATCCTAATTCAGACCCTCCGATTCACACCACCCCGTGCCGTTTTTCTCACTCCTACTAGTGAATGTAATGTTACACACCCATACAATGCGCGCTACCCCGCGATGTTTTTCAGAAAGCTATCCTACATTGCCACTGCATTTTTCCTGACCTCCCCATGCTGACCACCCCGCGGTGCTTTTCTCCATCCTACATTGCCACTCACTGCCTATCCTAATTCAGACCCTCCGATTCACACCATCCCGTGAAGTTTTTCTCTCTCCTACTAGTGAATGTAATGTTACACACCCATACAATGCGCACCACCCCGTGATGTTTTTCAGAAACCTATCCTACATTGCCACTGCATGTTTCCTGACCTCCCCAAGCTGACCACCCCGTGGTGCTTTTCTCCATCCTACATTGCCACTCACTGCGTATCCTAATTCAGACCCTCCAATTCACACCACCCCGTGCCGTATTTCTCAATCCTACTAGTGAATGTAATGTTACACACCCATACAATGCGCACCACCCCGCGATGTTTTTCAGAAACCTATCCTACATTGCCGCTGCATGTTTCCTGACCTCCCCATGCTGACCACCCCGCGGTGCTTTTCTCCATCCTACATTGCCACTCACTGCCTATCCTCATTGAGACCAAACCCCGCGATGTTTTTCAGAAACCTATCCTACATTGCCACTGCATGTTTCCAGACCTCCCCATGCTGACCACCCGGCGGTGCTTTTCTCCATCCTACATTGCCACTCACTGCCTATCCTAAATCAGACCCTCTGATTCACACCACCCCGTGATGTTTTTCTCACTCCTACTAGTGAATGTAATGTTACACACCCATACAATGCGCACCAGCCCGCGATGTTTTTCAGAAACCTATCCTACATTGCCACTGCATGTTTCCTGACCTCCCCATGCTGACCAAACCGCGGTGCTTTTCTCCATCCTACATTGCCACTCACTGGGTATCCTAAATCAGACCCTCCGATTCACACCACCCCATGCCGTTTTTCTCACTCCTACTAGTGAATGTAATGTTACACACCCATACAATGCGCAACACCCCGCGATGTTTTTCAGAAACCTATCCTACATTGCCACTGCATGTTTCCTGACCTCCCCATGCTGACCAAACCGCGGTGCTTTTCTCCATACTACATTGCCACTCACTGCCTATACTAATTCAGACCCTCCGATTCCCACCACCCCGTGATGTTTTTCTCACTCCTACTAGTGAATGTAATGTTACACACCCATACAATGCGCACCACCCCGCGATGTTTTTCAGAAACCTATCCTACATTGCCACTGCATGTTTCCTGACCTCCACATGCTGACCACCCCGCAGTGCTTTTCTCCATCCTACATTGCCACTCACTGCCTATCCTAATTCAGACCCTACGATTCACACCACCCCGTGATGTTTTTGTCACTCCTACTAGTGAATGTAATGTTACACACCCATACAATGCGCAACACCCCGCAATGTTTTTCAGAAACCTATCCTACATTGCCACTGCATGTTTCCTGACCTCCCCATGCTGACCACCCCGCGGTGCTTTTCTCCATCCTACATGGCCACTCACTGCCTATCCTAATTCAGACCCTCCGATTCACACCACCCCGTGATGTTTTTCTCACTCCTACTAGTGAATGTAGTGTTACACACCCATACAATGCGCACCACCTCGCGATGTTTTTCAGAAACCTATCCTACTTTTCCACTGCATGTTTCCTGACCGCCCCATTCTGACCACTCCGCGGTGCTTTTCTCCATCCTACATTGCCACTCACTGCCTATCCTAATTCAGACCCTCTGATTCACACCACCCCGTGATGTTTTTCTCACTCCTACAAGTGAATGTAATGTTACACACCCATACAATGCGCACCACCCCGCGATGTTTTTCAGAAACCTATCCTACATTGCCACTGCATGTTTCCTGACCTCCCCATGCTGACCACCCCGCGGTGCTTTTCTCCATCCTACATTGCCACTCACTGCCTATCCTAATTCAGACCCTCCGATTCACACCACCCCGTGATGTTTTTCTCACTCCTACTAGTGAATGTAATGTTACACACCCATACAATGCGCACCACCCTGTGATGTTTTTCAGAAACTTATCCCACATTGCCACTGCATGTTTCCTGACCTCCCCATGCTGACCAGCCCGCGGTGCTTTTCTCCATCCTACATTGCCACTCAGTGCCTATCCTAATTCAGCCCATCCGATTCACACCACCCCGTGATGTTTTTCTCACTCCTACTAGTGAATTTAATGTTACACACCCATACAATGCGCACCACCCCGCGATGTTTTTCAGAAACCTATCCTACATTGCCACTGCAAGTTTCCTGACCTCCCCATGCTGACCACCCCACGGTGCTTTTCTCCATCCTACATTGCCACTCACTGCCTATCCTAATTCACACCCTCCGATTCACACCACCCCGTGATGTTTTTCTCACTCCTACTAGTGAATGTAATGTTACACACCCATACAATGTGCACTGCTCCGCGATGTTTTCCAGAATCCTATCCTACATTGCCACTGCATGTTTCCTGACCTCCCTATGCTGACCAACCCGCGGTGGTTTTCTCCATCCTACATTGCCACTCACTGCCTATCCTTATTCAGACCCTCTGTTTCACACCACCCCGTGATGTTTTTCTCACTCCTACTAGTGAATGTAATGTTACACAACCATACAATGCGCGCCACCCCGCGATGTTTTTCAGAAACCTATCCTACATTGCCACTGCGTTTTTCCTGACCTCCCCATGCTGACCACCCCGCGGTGCTTTTCTCCATCCTACATTGCCACTCACTGCCTATCCTAATTCAGACCCTCCGATTCACACCACGCCGTGACGTTTTTCTCACTCCTACTTGTGAATGTAATGTTACACACACATACAATGCGCACCACCCCGCGATGTTTTTCAGAAACCTATCCTACATTGCCACTGCATGTTTCCTGACTTCCCCATGCTGACCACCCCGCTGTGCTTTTCTCCATCCTACATTGCCACTCACTGCCTATCCTAATTCACACCCTCCGATTCACACCACCCCGTGATGTTTTTCTCACTCCTACTAGTGAATGTAATGTTACACACCCATACAATGTGCACTGCCCCGCGATGTTTTCCAGAATCCTATCCTACATTGCCACTGCATGTTTCCTGACCTCCCTATGCTGACCACCCCGCGGTGGTTTTCTCCATCCTACATTGCCACTCACTGCCTATCCTAATTCAGACCCTCCGATTCAAACCACCCCGTGATGTTTTTCTCACTCCTACTAGTGAATGTAATGTTACACACCCATACAATGCGCGCCACCCCGCGATGTTTTTCAAAAACCTATCCTACATTACCACTGCGTTTTTCCTGACCTCCGCATGCTGACCACCCCGCGGTGCTTTTCTCCATCCTACATTGCCACTCACTGCCTATCCTAATTCAGACCCTCCGATTCACACCACCCGGTGATGTTTTTCTCACTCCTACTAGTGAATGTAATGTTACACACCCATACAATGCGCACCACACCGCGATGTTTTTCAGAAACCTATCCTTCATTGCCACTGCATGTTTCCAGACCTACCCATGCTGACCACCCGGCGGTGCTTTTCTCCATCCTACATTGCCACTCACTGCCTATCCTAATTCAGACCCTCCGATTCACACCACCCCGTGATGTTTTTCTCACTCCTACTAGTGAATGTAATGTTACACACCCATACAATGCGCACCACCCCACGATGTTTTTCAGAAACGTATCCTACATTGCCACTGCATGTTTCCTGACCTCCCCATGCTGACCACCCCGCGGTGCTTTTCTCCATCCTACATTGCCACTCACTGCCTATCCTAATTCAGACCCTCCGATTCACACCACCTCGTGATGTTTTTCTCACTCCTACTAGTGAATGTAATGTTACACACCCATACAATGCGCACCACCCTGTGATGTTTTTCAGAAACTTATCCCACATTGCCACTGCATGTTTCCTGACCTCCCCATGCTGACCAGCCCGCGGTGCTTTTCTCCATCCTACATTGCCACTCACTGCCTATCCTAATTCAGCCCATCCGATTCACACCACCCCGTGATGTTTTTCTCACTCCTACTAGTGAATTTAATGTTACACACCCATACAATGCGCACCACCCCGCGATGTTTTTCAGAAACCTATCCTACATTGCCACTGCAAGTTTCCTGACCTCCCCATGCTCACCACCCCGCGGTGCTTTTCTCCATCCTACATTGCCACTCACTGCCTATCCTAATTCAGACCCTCCGATTCACACCACGCCGTGACGTTTTTCTCACTCCTACTTGTGAATGTAATGTTACACACACATACAATGCGCACCACCCCGCGATGTTTTTCAGAAACCTATCCTACATTGCCACTGCATGTTTCCTGACTTCCCCATGCTGACCACCCCGCTGTGCTTTTCTCCATCCTACATTGCCACTCACTGCCTATCCTAATTCACACCCTCCGATTCACACCACCCCGTGATGTTTTTCTCACTCCTACTAGTGAATGTAATGTTACACACCCATACAATGTGCACTGCCCCGCGATGTTTTCCAGAATCCTATCCTACATTGCCACTGCATGTTTCCTGACCTCCCTATGCTGACCACCCCGCGGTGGTTTTCTCCATCCTACATTGCCACTCACTGCCTATCCTAATTCAGACCCTCCGATTCAAACCACCCCATGATGTTTTTCTCACTCCTACTAGTGAATGTAATGTTACACACCCATACATTGCGCGCCACCCCGCGATGTTTTTCAAAAACCTATCCTACATTGCCACTGCATTTTTCCTAACCTCCCCATGCTGACCACCCCGCGGTGCTTTTCTCCATCCTACATTGCCACTCACTGCCTATCCTAATTCAGACCCTCCGATTCACACCACCCCGTGATGTTTTTCTCACTCCTACTAGTGAATGTAATGTTACACACCCATACAATGCGCACCACACCGCGATGTTTTTCAGAAACCTATCCTTCATTGCCACTGCATGTTTCCAGACCTACCCATGCTGACCACCCGGCGGTGCTTTTCTCCATCCTACATTGCCACTCACTGCCTATCCTAATTCAGACCCTCTGATTCACACCACCCCATGATGTTTTTCTCACTCCTACTAGTGAATGTAATGTTACACACCCATACAATGCGCACCACCCCACGATGTTTTTCAGAAACCTATCCTACATTGCCACTGCATGTTTCCTGAGCTCCCCATGCTGACCACCCCGCGGTGCTTTTCTCCATCCTACATTGCCACTCACTGCCTATCCTAATTCAGACCCTCCGATTCACACCACCTCGTGATGTTTTTCTCACTCCTACTAGTGAATGTAATGTTACACACCCATACAATGCGCACCACCCCGCGATGTTTTTCAGAAACCTATCCTACATTGCCACTGCATGTTTCCTGACCTCCCCATGCTGACCACCCCGCGGTGCTTTTCTCCATCCTACATTGCCACTCACTGCCTATCCTAATTCAGACCCTCTGATTCACACCACCCCGTGATGTTTTTCTCACTCCTACTAGTGAATGTAATGTTACACACCCATACAATGCGCACCACCCCGCGATGTTTTTCAGAAACCTATCCTACAATGCCACTGCATGTTTCCTGACTTCCCCATGCTGACCACCGCGCGGTGCTTTTCTCCATTCTACATTGCCACTCACTGCCTATACTAATTCAGACCCTCCGATTCACACCACCCCGTGATGTTTTTCTCACTCCTACTAGTGAATGTAATGTTACACACCCATACAATGCGCACCACCTCGCGATGTTTTTCAGAAACCTATCCTACATTGCCACTGCATGTTTCCTGACCTCCCCATGCTGACCACCCCGCGGTGCTTTTCTCCATCCTACATTGCCACTCACTGCCTATCCTAATTCACTACCTCCGATTCACACCACCCCGTGATGTTTTTCTCACTCCTACTAGTGAATGTAATGTTACACACCCATACAATGTGCACTGCCCCGCGATGTTATCCAGAAACCTATCCTACATTGCCACTGCATGTTTTCTGACCTCCCCATGCTGACCACCCCGCGGTGGTTTTCTCCACCCTAGATTGCCACTCACTGCATATCCTAATTCAGACCCTCCAATTCTCACCACCCCGTGATGTTTTTCTCACTCCTACTAGTGAATGTAATGTTACACACCCATACAATGTGCGCTACCCGCGATGTTTTTCAGAAACCTATCCTACATTGCCACTGCATTTTTCCTGACCTCCCCATGCTGACCACCCCGCGGTCCTTTTCTCCATCGTACATTGCCAATCACTGCCTATCCTAATTCAGACTCTCCGATTCACACCACCCCGTGAAGTTTTTCTCACTCCTACTAGTGAATGTAATGTTACACACCCATACAATGCGCACAGCCCCGCGATGTTTTTCAGAAACCTATCCTACATTGCCACTGCATGTTTCCTGTCGTCCCCATGCTGACCACAGCGCGGTGCTTTTCTCCATCCTACATTGCCACTCACTGCCTATCCTAATTCGGACCCTCGGATTCGCACCACCCCGTGACGTTTTTCTCACTCCTACTAGTGAATGTAATGTTACACACCCATACAATGCGCACCACCCCGCGATGTTTTTCAGAAACCTATCCTTCATTGCCACTGCATGTTTCCTGACCTCCCCATGCTGACCACCCCGCGGTGCTTTTCTCCATCCTACATTGCCACTCACTGCGTATCCTAATTCAGACCCTCCGATTCACACCACCCCGTGCCGTTTTTCTCACTCCTACTAGTGAATGTAATGTTACACACCCATACAATGCGCACCACCCCGCGATGTTTTTCAGAAACCTGTCCTACATTGGCGCTGCATGTTTCCTGACCTCCCCATGCTGACCACCCCGCGGTGCTTTTCTCCATCCTACATTGCCACTCACTGCCTATCCTAATTGAGACCCTCCGAATCACACCACCCCGTGACGTTTTTCTCACTCCTACTAGTGAATGTAATGTTACACACCCATACAATGCGCACCACCCCGCGATGTTTTTCAGAAACCTATCCTACATTGCCACTGCATGTTTCCAGACCTACCCATGCTGACCACCCGGCGGTGCTTTTCTCCATCCTACATGGCCACTCACTGCCTATCCTAATTCAGACCCTCCGATTCACACCACCCCGTGATATTCTTCTCACTCCTACTAGTGAATGTAATGTTACACACCCATAAAATGCGCACCACCTCGCGATGTTTTTCAGAAACCTATCCTACATTGCCACTGCATGTTTCCTGACCGCCCCATGCTGACCACTCCGCGGTGCTTTTCTCCATCCTACATTGCCATTCACTGCCTATCCTAATTCAGACCCTCCGATTCACACCACCCCGTGATGTTTTTCTCACTCCTACTAGTGAATATAATGTTACACACCCATACAATGCGCACCACCCCGCGATGTTTTTCAGAAACGAATCCTACATTGCCACTGCATGTTTCCTGACCTCCCCATGCTGACCACCCCCCGGTGCTTTTCTCCATCCTACATTGCCACTCACTGCCTATCCTAATTCAGACCCTCCGATTCACACCACCCCGCGATGTTTTTCTCACTCCTACTAGTGAACGTAATGTTACACACCCATACAATGCGCACCACCCCGCGATGTTTTTCAGAAACCTATCCTACATTGCCACTGCATGTTTAATGACCTCCCCATGCTGACCACCCCGCGGTGCTTTTCTCCATCCTACATTGCCACTCACTGCCTATCCTCATTGAGACCCTCCGATTCACACCACCCCGTGATGTTTTTCTCACTCCTACTAGTGAATGAAATGTTACACACCCATACAATGCGCACCACCCCGCGATGTTTTTCAGAAACCTATCCTACGTTGCCACTGCATGTTTCCTGACCTCCCCGTGCTGACCACCCCGCGGTGCTTTTCTCCATCCTACATTGCCACTCACTGCCTATCCTAATTCACACCCTCTGATTCACACCTCCCCGTGATGTTTTTCTCACTCCTACTAGTGAATGTAATGTTACACACCCATACAATGTGCACTACCCGCGATGTTTTCCAGAAACCTATCCTACATTGCCACTGCATGTTTCCTGACCTCCCCATGCTGACCACCCCGCGGTGGTTTTCTCCATCCTACATTGCCACTCACTGCATATCCTAATTCAGACCCTCCGATTCACACCACCCCGTGATGTTTTTCTCACTCCTACTAGTGAATGTAATGTTACACACCCATAAAATGCGCGCTACCCCCCGATGTTTTTCAGAAACCTATCTTACATTGCCACTGCATTTTTCCTGACCTCCCCATTCTGACCACCCGCGGTGCTTTTCTCCATCCTACATTGCCACTCACTGCCTATCCTAATTCAGACCCTCCGATTCACACCATCCCGTGACGTTTTTCTCACTCCTACTAGTGAATGTAATGTTACACACCCATACAATGCGCACCACCCCGCCATGTTTTTCAGAAACCTATCCTACATTGCCACTGCATGTTTCCTGACTTTCCCATGCTGACCACCCCGCGGTGCTTTTCTCCATCCTACATTGCCACTCACTGCGTATCCTAATTCAGACCCTCCGATTCACACCACCCCGTGCCGTATTTCTCACTCCTACTAGTGAATGTAATGTTACACACCCATACAATGCGCACCAGCCCGCGATGTTTTTCAGAAACCTATCCCACATTGCCAATGCATGTTTCCTGACCTCCCCATGCTGACCACCCCGCGGTGCTTTTCTCCATCCTACATTGGCACTCATTGCCTATCCTAATTCAGACCCTCCGATTCACACCACCCCGTGATGTTTTTCTAACTCCTACTAGTGAATGCAATGTTACACACCCATACAATGCGCACCACCCCGCGATGTTTTTCAGAAACCTATCCTACATTGCCACTGCATGTTTCCTGACCTCCGCATGCTGACCACCCTGTCGTGCTTTTCTCCATCCTACACTGCCATTCACTGCCTATCCTAATTCAGGCCCTCCGATTCACACCACCCCGTGATGTTTTTCTCACGCCTACTAGTGAATGGCCTGTTAGAAATTCTTACAATGTGCACCACTCCCCGATGTTTTTTAGAAACCTATCCTACATTGCCACCGCATGTTTCCTACCTCCCCATGCTGACAAACCAGTGGCGCTTTTCACCATCCTACATTGCCACTCACTGCCTATCATAATTCAGGCACTCCGATTCACACAGAACCATAATGTTTTTCTCTCACCTACTATTTTATGGCCTGTTAGAAACCCTTACAGTGCGCACAACCCTGCGATGTTTTTCAGAAACCTATCCTAAAATGCCACGGCATGGTTCCTGACCTCCCCATGCTGACAAACCAGTGGCGCTTTTCTCCATCCTACATTGCAACTCACAGCCTATCCTAATTCAGGCCCTCTGATTCCCACCACCCCGTGATGTTTTTCTCACTCCTGCTAGTGAATGGACTGTTAGAAACCCTTACAATGCGCAGCACCACACGATGTTTTTCAGAAAGCTGTCCTACATTGCCACTGCATGTTTCCTGACCTCCCCATGCTGACCACCCCGTGGAGATTTTCTCCCTCCTACAATGCAACTCACTGCCTATCCTAATTCAGGCCCTCCGATTCACACCACCGCATGATGTTTTTCTCACTCCTACTAGTGAATGGCCTGTGAGAAACCCTTACAATGCGAACCACCACGTGATGTTTTTCAGAAAACTCTCCTACATTGCCACTGCATGTTTCCTGACCTCCCCATGCTGACGACCCAGTGGCGCTTGTCTCCATCCTACATTGCCACTCACTGCCTATCCTAATTCAGGCACTCTGATTCACACCACCCCATGATGTTTTTCTCACTCTTAAAAGTTAATGGCCTGTTAAAACCCTTACAATGCGCACCACCCCGCGTTGTTTTTCAGAAATCTATCCTACATTGCCACTGCATGTTTCCTGACCTCCCCATGCTGACCACCCCCTGGTGCTTTTCTCCATCATACATTGCCACTCACTGCCTATCCTAATTCAGGCCCTCCAATTCACACCACCTAGTGATTATTTTCTCACTCCTACTTGTGAATGGCCTGTTAGAAACCCATACAATGCGCACCACCCCGCGATGTTTTTCAGAAACCTATCCTACATTGCCACTGCATGTTTCCTGACCTCCCCTAGCTGACCAACCCGTGCCGCTTTTCTCCAACCTACATTGCCACTCACTGCCTATCCTAATTTAGGCCTCCGATTCACAACAGTTCGTGATGTTTTTCTCACTCCTACTAGTGAATGGCATGTTAGAAACCCTTACAATACGTACCACCCCACGATGTTTTTCAGAAACCTATCATAAATTGCGCCTGCACGTTTCCTGACCTCCCCATGCTGACCACCCCGTGGTGCTTTTCTCCATCCTACATTGCCACTCACTGCCTATCCTAATTCAGGCCCTCCGATTCACACCACCCCGTGATGTTTTTCTCATTCCTACTAGTGAATGGCCTGTTAGAAATTCTTCCAATGAGCACGACCCCGCGATGTTTTTCAGAAACCTATCCTATATTGCCACCGCATGTTTCCTGAACTCCACATGCTGACAAACCAGTGGCGCTTTTCTCCATCCTACATTGCCACTCACTGCCTATCATAATTCAGGCAATCCGATTCACACAGACCCATAATGTTTTTCTCTCTCCTACTAGTTAATTGCCTGTTAGAAACCCTTACAATGCGCACAACCCTGCGATGTTTTTCAGAAACCTGTCCTACAATGCCACCGCATATTTCCTGACCTCCCCATGCTGACCAGCCGGTGGCGCTTTTCTCCAACCTACATTGCCACTCACTGCCTATCAAGATTCAGGCCCTCCGATTCACACCACCTTGTGATGTTTTTCTCACTCCTACTAGTCAATGGCCTGTTAGAAATTCTTTCAATGCGCACCACCCCGCGATATTTTTCAGAAACCTATCCTACCTTGCAACTGCATGTTTTCTGACCTCTCCATGCTGACCACCCCGCGGTGCTTTTCTCCATCCTACATTGACATTCATTGCCTATCCTAATTCTGGCCCTCTGATTCACACCACGCCGTGATGTTTTTCTCACTGCTACTAGTGAATGGCTTGTTAGAAACCCTAACAATGCGTACCACCGAAGATGTTTTCCAGAAACCTATTCTACATTGCCAATGCATGTTTCCTGACCTCTCCATGCTCACCACCCCGAGGTGCTTTTCTCCATCCTACATTGCCACTCACTGCTTATCCTAATTCAGGCCCTCCGATTCATACCACCCCGTGATGTTTTTCTCACTCCTACTAGTGAATGGCCTGTTAGAAATTCTTACAATGCGTACCACCCCGTGATGTTTTTCTCACTCCTACTAGTGAATGGCCTGTTAGAAATTCTTACAATGCGCAACACCCCGCGATGTTTTTCAGAAACCTATCCTACATTGCCACCACATGTTTCCTGACATCCCCATGCTGACAAACCAGTGGCGCTTTTCTCCATCCTACATTGCCGCTCACTGCCTATCATAATTCAGGCACTCCGATTCACACAGACCCATAATGTTTTTCTCTCTCCTACTAGTTAATGGCCTGTTAGAAACCCTTACAATGCGCACAACCCTGTGATGTTTTTCAGAAACCTATCCTACCATGCCACCGCATGTTTCCTGACCTCCCCATGCTGACCACCCGGTGGCGCATTTCTCCAACCTACATTGCCACTCACTGCCTATCCTAATTCAGGCCCTCTGATTGACACCACCGCTTGATGATTTTCTCACTCCTACTAGTGAATGGCCTGTTAGAAACCCTTATAATGAGAACCAACACGTCATGTTTTTCAGAAAACTCTCCTACATTGCCACTGCATGTTTCCTGACCTCCCTATGCTGACCACCCCGTGGAGATTTTCTCCCTCCTACATTGACACTCACTGCCTATCCTAATTCAAGCCCTCCGATTCAAACCATCCCGTGATGTTTTTCTCACTCCTACTAGTGAATGGCCTGTTAGAAACACTTACAACGCAAACCACCCCGTGATGTTTTTCAGAAAACTCTCCTACATTGCCACTGCATGTTTCCTGACCTCTCCATACTGACCACCCAGTGGGGCTTTTCTCCATCCTACATTGCCACTCACTGCCTATCCTAATTCAGGCACTCTGATTCACACCACCCCATGATGTTTTTCTCACTCCGAATAGTCAATGGCCTGTTAAAACCCTTACAATGCGCACCACCCCCATTGTTTTTCCGCAATCTATCCTACATTGCCACTGCATATTTCCTGACCTCCCCATGCTGACCACCCCGTTTTGCTTTTCTCCATTCTACATTGCCATTCACTGCCTCTCCTAATTCAGGCCCTCCAATTCACACCACCTAGTGATTATTTTCTCACTCCTACTAGTGAATGGCCTGTTAGAAACCCATACAATGCGCACCACCCCGCGCTGTTTTTCAGAAACCTATCCTACATTGCCACTGCATGTTTCCTGACCTCCCCTAGCTGACCAACCCGTGCCGCTTTTCTCCACCCTACATTGCCACTCACTGCCTATCCTAATTTAGGCCTCCGATTCACAACAGTTCGTGATGTTTTTCTCACTCCTACTAGTGAATGGCATGTTAGAAACCCTTACAATACGTACCACCCCGCGATGTTTTTCAGAAACCTATCATAAATTGCGCCTGCACGTTTCCTGACCTCCCCATGCTGACCACACCGTGGTGCTTTTCTCCATCCTACATTGCCACTCACTGCCTATCCTAATTCAGGCCCTCCGATTCACACCACCCCGTGATGTTTTTCTCATTCCTACTAGTGAATGGCCAGTTACAAATTCTTCCAATGCGCACCACCACGCGATGTTTTTCAGAAACCTATCCTACATTGCCACCGCATGTTTCCTGAACTCCACATGCTGACAAACCAGTGGCGCTTTTCTCCATCCTACATTGCCACTCACTACCTATCATAATTCAGGCACTCCGATTCACACAGACCCATAATGTTTTTCTCTCTCCTACTAGTTAATGGCCTGTTAGAAACCCTTACAATGCGCACAACCCTGCGATGTTTTTCAGAAACCTGTCCTATAATACCACCGCATATTTCCTGACCTCCCCATGCTGACCAGCCTGTGGCGCTTTTCTCCAACCTACATTGCCACTCACTGCCTATCCTAATTCAGGCCCTCCGATTCACACCACCCTGTGATGTTTTTCTCACTCCTACTAGTCAATGGCCTGTTAGAAATTCTTTCAATGCGCACCACCCCGCGATATTTTTCAGAAACCTATCCTTCCTTGCAACTGCATGTTTTCTGACCTCTCCATGCTGACCACCCCGCGGTGCTTTTCTCCATCCTACATTGACATTCATTGCCTATCCTAATTCTGGCCCTCTGATTCACACCACGCCGTAATGTTTTTCTCACTGCTACTAGTGAATGGCTTGTTAGAAACCCTAACAATGCGCACCACAGAAGATGTTTTCCAGAAACCTATTCTACATTGCCAATGCATGTTTCCTGACCTCTCCATGCTCACCACCCCGAGGTGCTTTTCTCCATCCTACATTGCCACTCACTGCCTATCCTAATTCAGGCCCTCCGATTCATACCACCCCGTGATGTTTTTCTCACTCCTACTAGTGAATGGCCTGTTAGAAATTCTTACAATGCGTACCACCCCGTGATGTTTTTCTCACTCCTACTAGTGAATGGCCTGTTAGAAATTCTTACAAGGCGCAACACCCCGCGATGTTTTTCAGAAACCTATCCTACATTGCCACCACATGTTTCCTGACATCCCCATGCTGACAAACCAGTGGCGCTTTTCTCCATCCTACATTGCCGCTCACTGCCTATCATAATTCAGGCACTTCGATTCACACAGACCCATAATGTTTTTCTCTCTCCTACTAGTTAATGGCCTGTTAGAAACCCTTACAATGCGCACAACCCTGTGATGTTTTTCAGAAACCTATCCTACCATGCCACCGCATGTTTCCTTTCCTCCCCATGCTGACCACCCGGTGGCGCATTTCTCCAACCTACATTGCCACTCACTACCTATCCTAATTCAGGCCCTCTGATTGACAGCACCGCTTGATGATTTTCTCACTCCTACTAGTGAATGGCCTGTTAGAAACCCTTATAATGAGAACCAACACGTCATGTTTTTCAGAAAACTCTCCTACATTGCCACTGCATGTTTCCTGACCTCCCTATGCTGACCACCCCGTGGAGATTTTCTCCCTCCTACATTGACACTCACTGCCTATCCTAATTCAAGCCCTCCGATTCAAACCATCCCGTGATGTTTTTCTCACTCCTACTAGTGAATGGCCTGTTAGAAACACTTACAACGCAAACCACCCCGTGATGTTTTTCAGAAAACTCTCCTACATTGCCACTGCATGTTTCCTGACCTCCCCATGCTGACCACCCAGTGGGGCTTTTCTCCATCCTACATTGCCACTCACTGCCTATCCTAATTCAGGCACTCTGATTCACACCACCCCATGATGTTTTTCTCACTCCTAATAGTCAATGGCCTGTTAAAACCCTTACAATGCGCACCACCCCCATTGTTTTTCAGCAATCTATCCTACATTGCCACTGCATATTTCCTGACCTCCCCATGCTGACCACCCCGTTTTGCTTTTCTCCATTCTACATTGCCATTCACTGCCTCTCCTAATTCAGGCCCTCAAATTCCCATCACCTTGTGATTATTTTCTCACTCCTACTAGTGAATGGCCTGTTAGAAACCCATACAATGCGCACCACCCCGCGATGTTTTTCAGAAACCTATTCTATATTGCCACTGCATGTTTCCTGACCTCCCCATGATGACCAACCCATGGCGCTTTTCTCCACTCTACATTGCCACTCACTGCCTATCCTAAATTAGGCCTCCGATTCACAAAACTTCGTGATGTTTTTCTCACTCTTACTAGTGAATGGCATGTTAGAAACCCTTACAATATGCACCACCCCGCGATGTTTTTCAGAAACCTATCATAAATTGCAACTGCACGTTTCCTGACCTCCCCATTCTGACCACCCCGTGGTGCTTTTCTAAATCCTACATTGCCACTCACTGGCTATCCTAATTCAGGCCCTCTGATTCACACCACCCCGTGATGTATTTCTCACTCCTACTAGTGAATGGCCTGTTAGAAATTCTTTCAATGCGCACCACCCCGCGATGTTTTTCAGAAACCTATCCTACAATGCCACCGCATATTTCCTGACCTCCCCATGCTGACCACCCGGTGGCGCTGTTCTCCAACCTACATTGCCACTCACTGCCTATTCTAATTCAGACCCTCCGATTGACATCACCCCTTGATGTTTTTCTCATTCCTACTAGTGAATGGACTGTTAAAAACCCTTACAATGCGAACCACCACGTGATGTTTTTCAGAAAACATTCCTACATTGCCACTGCATGTTTCCTGACCTCCCCATGCTGACCACCCAGTGGCGCTTTTCTCCATCCTACATTGCCACTCTCTGCCTATCCTAATATAGGCCCTCTGAATCACACCACCCCGTGATGTTTTTCTCACTCCTACTAGTGAATGGCCGGTTAAAACACTTACAATGCGCATCACCCTGCGTTGTTTTTCAGAAATCTATACTACATTGCTACTGCATGTTTCCTGACCTCCCAATGCTGACCACCCCATGCGCTTTTCTCCATCCTACATTGCAACCCACTGCCTATCCTAATTCAGGCCCTCAGATTCACACCACCCTGTGATGCTTTTCTCACTCCTACTAGTGAATGGCCTGTTAGAAATTCTTACAATGCGCACCCCCCCGCGATGTTTTTCAGAAACCTATCCTACATTGCCACCGCATGTTTCCTGACCTCCACATGTTGACAAACCAGTGGCGCTTTTCGCCATCCTACATTGCTACTCACTGCCTATAATAATTCAGGCACTCCGATTCACACAGACCTATAATGTTTTTTTCTCTCCTTCTAGTTAATGGCCTGTTAGAAACGCTTACACTGCACACAACACTGCGATGTTTTTCAGAAACCTATCCTACAATGCCACCGCCTATTTCCTGACCTCCCCATGCTGACCACCTGGTGGCGCTTTTCTCTAACCTACATTGGCACTCACTGCCTATCCTAATTCAGGCCCTCCGATTCACACCACCCCGTGATGTTTTTCTCACTCCTGCTAGTGAATGGACTGTTAGAAACCCTTACAATGCGCAGCACCCCGCGATGTTTTTCAGAAAGCTGTCCTACATTGCCACTGCATGTTTCCTGACCTCCCCATGCTGACCACCCCGTGGAGATTTTCTCCCTCCTACATTGCCACTCACTGCCTATCCTAATTCTGGCCCTCCGATTCACACCACCGAGTGATGTTTTTCTCACTCCTACTAGTGAATGGCCTGTTAGAAACCCTTACAATGCGAACCACCACGTGATGTTTTTCAGAAAACTATCCTACATTGCCACTGCATGTTTCCTGACCTCCCCATGCTGACCACCCAGTGGCGCTTTTCTCCATCCTACATTGCCACTCACTGCCTATCCTAATTCAGGCACTCTGATTCACAACACCCCGTGATGTTTTTCTCACTCCTAATAGTTAATGGCCTGTTAAAAACCTTACAATGCGCACCACCCCTCGTTGTTTTTCAGAAATCTATCCTACATTGCCACTGCATGTTTCCTGACCTCCCCATGCTGACCACCCAGTGGCGCTTTTCTCCATCCTACATTGCCACTCACTGCCTATCCTAATTCAGGCACTCTGATTCACACCACCCCGTGATGTTTTTCTCACTCCTAATAGTTAATGGCCTGTTAAAACCCTTACAATGGACACCACCCCGCGTTGTTTTTCAGAAATCTATCCTACATTGCCACTGCATGTTTCCTGACCTCCCCATGCTGACCACCCCGTGGTGCTTTTCTCCATCCTACATTGCCACTCACTGCCTATCCTAATTCAGGCCATCCGATTCACACCACCCAGTGATGTTTTTCTCCTTCCTACTAGTGAATGGCCTGTTAGAAATTCTTACATTGTACACCACCCCGCGATGTTTTTCAGAAACCTATCCTACATTGCCACCGCATGTTTCCTGACCTCCACATGCTGACAAACCAGTGGCGCTTTTCTCCATCCTACATTGCCACTCACTGCCTATCATAATTCAGGCACTCCGATTCACACAGACCCATAATGTTTTTCTCTCTCCTACTAGTTAATGGCCTGTTAGAAACCCTTACAATGCGCACAACCCTGCGATTTTTTTCAGAAACCTATCCTACAATGCCACCGCATATTTCCTGACCTCCCCATGCTGACCACCCAGTGGTGCTTTTCTCCAACCTACATTGCCACTCACTGCCTATCTTAATTCAGGCCCTCCGATTGACACCACCGCTTGATGATTTTCTCACTCCTACTAGTGAATGGCCTGTTAGAAACCCTTACAATGAGAACCAACACGTCATGTTTTTCAGAAAACTCTCCTACATTGCCACTGCATGTTTCCTGACCTCCCCATGCTGACCACCCCGTGGAGATTTTCTCCCTCCTACATTGACATTCACTGCCTATCCTAATTCAGGCCCTCCGATTCACACCATCCCGTGATGTTTTTCTCACTCCTACTAGTGAATGGCCTGTTAGAAACACTTACAATGCAAACCACCACGTGATGTTTTTCAGCAATCTATCCTACATTGCCACTGCATATTTCCTGACCTCCCCATGCTGACCACCCCATTTTGCTTTTCTCCATTCTACATTGCCATTCACTGCCTATCCTAATTCAGGCCCTCAAATTCACATCACCTTGTGATTATTTTCTCACTCCTACTAGTGAATGCCCTGTTAGAAACCCATATAATGCGCACCACCCTGCGATGTTTTTCAGAAACCTATCCTACATTGCCACTGCATGTTTTCTGACCTCCCCATGCTGACCAACCCGTGGCGCTTTTCTCCACTCTACATTGCCACTCACGGCCTATCCTAAATTAGGCCTCCGATTCACAAAACTTCGTGATGTTTTTCTCACTCCTACTAGTGAATGGCATGTTAGAAACCCTTACAATACGCACCACCCTGCGATGTTTTTCAGAAATCTATCATAAATTGCAACTGCACTTTTCCTGACCTCCCCATGCTGACCACCCCGTTTTGCTTTTCTCCATTCTACATTGCCATTCACTGCCTATCCTAATTCAGGCCCTCCGATTCACACCACCCCGTGATGTTTTTCTCACTCCTACTAGTGAATGGCCTGTTAGAAATTCTTACAATGCGCACCACCCCGCGATGTTTTTCAGAACCCTATCCTACACTGCCACCGCATGTTTCCTGACCTCCCCATGCTGACAAACCAGTGGCGCTTTTCTCCATCCTACATTGCCACTCACTGCCTATCATAATTCAGGCACTCCAATTCACACAGACCCATAATGTTTTTCTCTCTCCTACTAGTTAATGGCCTGTTAGAAACCCTTACAATGTGCACAACCCTGCGATGTTTTTCAGAAACCTATCCTACAGTGCCACCGCATATTTCCTGACCTCCCCATGCTGACCACCCGGTGGCGCTTTTCTCCAACCTACATTGCCACTCACTGCCTATTCTAATTCAGGCCCTCGGATTGACACCACTCCTTGATGTTTTTCTCACTCCTACTAGTGAATGGACTGTTAGAAACCCTTACAATGCGAACCACCACGTGATGTTTTTCAGAAAACTCTCCTACATTGCCACTGCATGTTTCCTGACCTCTCCATGCTGACCACCCAGTGGCGCTTTTCTCCATCCTACATTGCCACTCTCTGCCTATCCCAATATAGGCCCCCTGAATCACACCACCCCGTGATGTTTTTCTCACTCCTACTAGTGAAAGACCGGTTAAAACACTTACAATGCGCATCACCCTGCGTTGTTTTTCAGAAATCTATCCTACATTGCCACTGCATGTTTCCTGACCTCCCAAAGCTGACCACCCCATGCGCTTTTCTCCATCCTACATTGCAACCCACTGCCTATCCTAATTCAGGCCCTCAGATACACACCACCCCATGATTATTTTCTCACTCCTGCCAGTGAATGGCCTGTTAGAAACCATTACAATTCGGAACACCCCCGATGTTTTTCAGAAACCAATCCTACATTTCCACTGCCTGTTTCCTGACCTTGCCATGCTGACCACCCCGTGGTGCTTTTCTCCATCCTACATTGCCACTCACTGATTATGCTAATTTAGGCCTCCGATTCACACCACTTCGTGATGTTTTTCTCACTCCTACTAGTGAATGGCATGTTAGAAACCCTTTCAATACGCACCACCCCCGATGTTTTTCAGAAACCTATCATAAATTGCGACAGCACGTTTCCTGACCACCCCATGCTGACCACCCCGTGGTGCTTTTCTCCGTCCGACATTGCCATTCACTGCCTATCCTAATTCAGGCCCTCTGAATCACACCACTTCGTGATGTTTTTATCACTCCTAATAGTGAATGGCCGGTTAGAAACCCTTACAATGCGCACCACCCCGCGTTGTGTTATAGAAAACTATCCTACATTGCCACTGTATGTTTTCTGCCCTCCCCATGCTGACCACCCCGCGGTGCTTTTCTCCATCCTACATTGCCACTCACTGCCTATCCTAATTCAGGCCCTCCGATTCACACCTCCCCGTGATGTTTTTCTCACTCCTACTAGTGAATGGCCTGTTAGAAATTCTTACAATGCGCACCCCCCCGCGATGTTTTTCAGAAACCTATCCTACATTGCCACCGCATGTTTCCTGACCTCCACATGCTGACAAACCAGTGGGGCTTTTCTCCATCCTACATTGCTACTCACTGCCTATCATAATTCAGGCACTCCGATTCACACAGACCTATAATGTTTTTCTCTCTCCTACTAGTTAATGGCCTGTTAGAAACCCTTACAATGCGCACAACCCTGCGATGTTTTTCAGAAACCTATCCTACAATGCCACCGCATATTTCCTGACCTCCCCATGCTGACCACACGATGGCGCTTTTCTCCAACCTAATTGGCACTCACTGCCTATCCTAATTCAGGCCCTCCGATACACACCACCCCTTGATGTTTTTCTCACTCCTACTAGTGAATGGACTGTTAGAAACCCTTACAATGCGCAGCACCCCGCGATGTTTTTCAGAAATCAATCCTACATTTCCACTGCCTGTTTCCTGACCTCGCAATGCTGACCACCCCGTGGTGCTTTTCTCCATCCTACATTGCCACTCACTGATTATGCTAATTTAGGCCTCCGATTCACACCACTTCGTGATGTTTTTCTCACTCCTACTAGTGAATGGCATGTTAGAAACCCATACAATACGCACCACCCCCGATGTTTTTCAGAAACCTATCATAAATTGCAACAGCACGTTTCCTGACCACCCCATGCTGACCACCCCGTGGTGCTTTTCTACCTCCTACATTGCCATTCACTGCCTATCCTAATTCAGGACCTCTGATTCACACCACGCCGTGATGTTTTTATCACTCCTAATAGTGAATGGCTTGTTAAAAACCCTAACAATGCGCACCACCGCGCGTTGTGTTACAGAAAACTATCCTACATTGCCACTGTATGTTTTCGGACCTCCCCATGCTGACCACCCCGCGGTGCTTTTCTCCATCCTAAATTGCCACTCACTGCCTATCCTAATTCAGGCCCTCCGATTCACACCTCCCCGTGATGTTTTTCTCACTCATACTAGTGAATGGCCTGTTAGAAATTCTTACAATGCGCACCCCCCCGCGATGTTTTTCAGAAACCTATCCTACATTGCCACCGCATGTTTCCTGACCTCCACATGTTGACAAACCAGTGTAGCTTTTCGACATCCTACATTGCCACTCACTGCCTATCCTAATTCAGGCCCTCCGATTCACACCACCGAGTGATGTTTTTCTCACTCCTACTAGTGAATGGCCTGTTAGAAACCCTTACAATGCGAACCACCACGTGATGTTTTTCAGAAAACTCTCCTACATTGACACTGCATGTTTCCTGACCTCCCCATGCTGACCACCCAGTGGCGCTTTTCTCCATCCTACATTGCCACTCACTGCCTACCCTAATACAGGCACTTGAATCACACCACCCCGTGATGTATTTATCACTCCTAATAGTTAATGGCCTGTTAAAACCCTTACAATGCACACCACCCCGCGTTGTTTTTCAGAAATCTATCCTACATTGCCACTGCATGTTTACTGACCTCCCCATGCTGACCAACCCGTGGCGCTTTTCTCCACTCTACATTGCCACTCACTGCCTATCCTAAATTAGGCCTCCGATTCACAAAACTTCGTGATTCTTTTCTCACTCCTACTAGTGAATGGCACTTTAGAAACCCTTACAATACGCACCACCCTGCGATGTTTTTCAGAAATCTATCATAAATTGCAACTGCACTTTTCCTGACCTCCCCATGCTGACCACCCCGTGGTGCTTTTCTCCATCCTACATTGCCATTCACTGCCTATCCTAATTCAGGCCCTCTGATTCACACCACACCGTGATGTTTTTCTCACTCCTACTAGTGAATGGCTTGTTAAAAACCCTAACAGTGCGCACCACCGCGCGATGTTTTCCAGAAACCTATTCTATATTGCCACTGCATGTTTCCTGACCTCCCCATGCTGACCACCCCACGGTGCTTTTCTCTATCCTACATTGCCACTCACTGCCTATCCTAATTCAGGCCCTCCGATTCACACCACCCCGTGATGTTTTTCTCACTCCTACTAGTGAATGGCCTGTTAGAAATTCTTACAATGCGCACCCCCTCGCGATGTTTTTCAGAAGCCTATCCTACATTGCCACCGCATGTTTCTGACCTCCACATGTTGACAAACCAGTGGCGCTTTTCGCCATCCTACATTGCCACTCACTGCCTATCCTAATTCAGGCCCTCCGATTCACACCACCGAGAGATGTTTTTCTCACTCCTACTAGTGTATGGCCTGTTAGAAACCCTTACAATGCGAACCACCACGTGATGTTTTTCAGAAAACTCTCCTACATTGCCACTGCATGTTTCCTGACCTCCCCATGCTGACCACCCAGTGGCGCTTTTCTCCAACCTACATTGGCACTCACTGCCTATCCTAATTCAGGCCTTCCGATTCACACCACCCCTTGATGTTTTTCTCACTCCTACTAGTGAATGGACTGTTAAAACCCTTACAATGCGCAGCACCCCGCGATGTTTTTCGGAAATCTATCCTACTTTGCCACTGCATGTTTCCTGAGCTCCCCATGCTGACCACCCCGTGGTGCTTTTCTCTATCCTACATTGCCACTCAATGCCTATCCTAATTCCGGCACTCCGATTCACACCTCCCCGTGATGTTTTTCTCCTTCCTACTAGTGAATGGCCTGTTAGAAATTCTTACACTGCACACCACCCCGCGATGTTTTTCAGAAACCTATCCTACATTGCCCCCGCATGTTTCCTGACCTCCACATGCTGACAAACCAGTGGCGCTTTTCTCCATCCTACATTGCCACTCACTGCCTATCATAATTCAGGCACTCCGATTCACACAGACCCATAATGTTTTTCTCTCTCCTACTAGTTAATGGCCTGTTAGAAACCCTTACAATGTGCACAACCCTGCGATGTTTTTCAGAAACCTATCCTACAATGCCACCGCATATTTCCTGACCTCCCCATGCTGACGACCCGGTGGTGCTTTTCTCCAACCTACATTGCCACTCACTGCCTATCCTAATTCAGGCCCTCCGATTGACACCACCGCTTGATGATTTTCTCACTCCTACTAGTGAATGGCCTGTTAGAAACCCTTACAATGAGAACCAACACGTCATGATTTTCAGAAAACTCTCCTACATTGCCACTGCATGTTTCCTGACCTCCCCATGCTGACCACCCCGTGGAGATTTTCTCTCTCCTACATTGACACTCACTGCCTATCCTAATTCAGGCCCTCCGATTCACACCATCCCGTGATGTTTTTCTCACTCCTACTAGTGAATGGCCTGTTAGAAACACTTACAATGCAAACCACCACGTGATGTTTTTCAGAAAACTCTCCTACATTGCCACTGCATGTTTCCTGACCTCCCCATGCTGACCACCCAGTGGCGCTTTTCTCCATCCTACATTGCCACTCACTGCCTATCCTAATTCAGGCACTCTGATTCACACCACCCCATGATGTTTTTCTCACTCCTAATAGTCAATGGCCTGTTAAAACCCTACAATGCGCACCACCCCGCGTTGTTTTTCAGCAATCTATCCTACATTGCCACTGCATATTTCCTGACCTCCCCATGCTGACCACCCCGTTTTGCTTTTCTCCATTCTACATTGCCATTCACTGCCTATCCTAATTCAGGTCCTCAAATTCACATCACCTTGTGATTATTTTCTCACTCCTACTAGTGAATGGCCTGTTAGAAACCCATACAATGCGTGTTGGGAGCCGCGTCTGTGATAGCTCACCTTGCGCGGCGGACGTGCGGCCTGTGGTAAAGAGCAAAGCCTGAGGTAGATTACCCCTCCCATCGAATATGTTAGTTTCCTGCTTACCGCGTGAACACCCCGCTCAACAATATAGTCTGCCTGGCAACTGATGATGTTATCCAATCAGCTTGCCTTGCTTACTTTAACATGATTGGACACTGTACCCGTATATATACCGGTGCCACCCCTGGGTGGAAGAAGAAGCCAGGTAGAAGCCCAGAAGTAAAAGCCCAAAAGGAGCCGCGGAGAGCGGACCGGTAGAGGCTTTGGGGCAGACTGAAGCACAAAAGGAGCCGCGGGGAGCGGACCAGAGGAGGCTTCAGCTGGGAGAACCCAGGGCAGGCTGTACGGAGAAGGAAAATAAAAGAAAAGGTTGTCCACTACCAGACTTTGTCGTGTGTCCTTCCTGCCGGCCGGGAGTGGACATCGACATTTGGAGGCCCGCCCGGGGACTGATCACCCCCGAGACGTGGAAGTGGACAACGCTCCAGTACAGAGCTGCGAGACAGGTGAGTTGGGGATAAGCCTGGGCTCTGGGTGGCGCGCACCTACAGGGCTTTTAGACTCCCCTCAGGCTCACGCGTAAGTGGCGGATTCCTTGGGCCTCACGCGGTGAGTAACATATTAAAAGATGGGAAACATGTTAGGTAGCAACACTAAGAGCGAGGGTGGTTGTGGAGAAAGCTCTCAAGAGCTTACAAAAGTACGCAGGGTATCTGAGCAGGCCCAGTCAGGGAGCTCCCGAGAGGGTTCCGTCAAGAGGAACAAGGATGCTAAGGAGGAGGATGGGGCTCTAGCCTCGGAGTCGTCTGACTCCGAGGACGAGGGAAAGTTGAATGGCAAGGAGGCCAAAGAGACCAGCTGTCAGGAGCCTAAATCGCTCAATAAGGAGTCGCAGGGTTCTTTTCCAGCGTTGCCCCGCGAATTGCGCTCTGCTCAACCTGGTCTGCGGAGGAGTAGAGAGCTCCTGAGCGCTCCCCGGCGCGAGAGGGAGGCGATCCCTCGCCACGAGGCGGCCGCCTGGGAGCTCCCTCCCCTTTCGCCAGAACAGGAAGTGATGCACGGGCCCCCATTTTCCGCCCAATCACGGCCGCCGTCTTATGCTCCGCCGCCGGCGGGTCGGTATTTTTACAGGCGGCTTTGGCAGGGGGGACGCTTGTCTCATGAGGTACATCCACCTGGGATAGATAGTGGCCCCTACGGGATATTTCCTGTACAAGTAGCTATGGGCCAGGGACGCAATGTATGGGAGCCTTTTGAGATAAAGCAGATTAGAGAACTTAAAAATGCAGTTACAACCTTTGGGCCGACTGCGCCTTACACCATTGCCATGCTGGAGAATCTGTCTTCTGGGCCCCTCACTCCCGCGGACTGGATTCAGCTGGCAAAGGCGTGTCTGCCCTCGGGCAGTTACCTGGATTGGCGAGCCTGGTACACAGTGTTCTCTGCCGAGCAGGCTGAGAAAAACGCCGGTCGAGGAAACGGGGGCTAGAGATTTAGCTCAGCGGCATAAACGGGGGCTGGGGATTTTCGATCCCTGGTACCAATAAAAAAAAAAAAAAAACGAAAAAGATAAAAATAAAAAATAAAAAACAAAAATTGCAACAGCAGAAACAGGTGAAAAAGTGTCTAATGTGATCAATCATTGCCTGGCAGCTTGGGCCGCATGGGGCAAACCAAAAATATTAAAAACTGATAATGGACCAGCCTATATAGGCAAAGCCTTCAATGAGTTCTGCAAAATGATGGAGGTTCAATTAAAACATGGTATCCCATACAATCCCCAAGGTCAAGGAATCATTGAGAGGGCTCATAGAAGCCTCAAAGAAATTTTACAAAAACAAAAAGGGGGAGTAGGCCAAGGTCTGGCCCCAAAGGCACGATTATCCATGGCACTATTCACACACAATTTTTTAAATTTAAATAATGATAATTGCTCCCCAGCCGTGGAGCACTGCAACCCTTCCCCCAACCATAAAGGGTGGGTGAAGTGGAAAGATGTCCTGACAGGACAATGGATGGGCCCGGATCCAGTGGTCAGCTGGAACCGAGGCGCGGTTTGTGTTTTCCCACAGGAACCGGGACGAGAACCACTGTGGATACCGGAGAGACTGACACGGGCAACAAAGCCCTCGACTGAAGATCAGACCTGCCCTACTGGAGATCCATCACAGACCAACCAATAAGATGAATAGAAATAGCGGTAGCCCGAAATGGACAAGAAGATCCTCAGGCATATGCATGGCTTGCTCAATTGGCCCACGACCGAGTCTAGATATGGCGGGCATCCCTCATTCTCCTCCATAAGGTGACAATACACAGCACGGTAGGTGAGTCAATGACGGGTAAGAGCGTGCCTCCCCAGCACGACTCGACCTAAGCCAGGCCCTACCCCATCCTGCACGTAAGCCGCTGGACTGTTAGATGCTGCCCAGGTCTAAATTTCTCTCCGAGGGGATTTCTTTACGGAGAGGAAATGAGTGCAAGCTTGTGTGCATCCAGGTTCCGTCCAGTTTGTGCCTGGCCCTAGAAAAAGGATGAGGGCCTTAGGGCCTTGGCAGACCATGGCATGGCCAACCAGGGTCTAAGCCAAGGACCTACGGTGGACCTAAACATAGGGCATAAGCCTCTGCACCCAGTCCAGGAAGGGCTACGATGCGCACATTCATAAAAAATAAAATAGGGGGAGATGTTGGGAGCCGCGTCTGTGATAGCTCGCCTTGCGCGGCGGACGTGCGGCCTGTGGTAAAGAGCAAAGCCTGAGGTAGATTACCCCTCCCATCGAATATGTTAGTTTCCTGCTTACCGCGTGAACAACCCGCTCAACAATATAGTCTGCCTGGCAACTGATGATGTTAGCCAATCAGCTTGCCTTGCTTACTTTAAAATGATTGGACACTGTACCCGTATATATACCCGTGCCACCCCTGGGCGGAAGAAGAAGCCAGGTAGAAGCCCAGAAGTAAAAGCCCAAAAGGAGCCGCGGAGAGCGGACCGGTAGAGGCTTTGGGGCAGACTGAAGCACAAAAGGAGCTGCGGGGAGCGGACCAGAGGAGGCTTCAGCTGGGAGAACCCAGGGCAGGCTGTACGGAGAAGGAAAATAAAAGAAAAGGTTGTCCACTACCAGACTTTGTCGTGTGTCCTTCCTGCCGGCCGGGAGCGGACATCGACAAATGCGCACCACCCCGCGATGTTTTTCAGAAACCTATCCTACATTGCCACTGCATGTTTTCTGACCTCCCCATGCTGACCAACCCGTGGCGCTTTTCTCCACTCTACATTGCCACTCACTGCCTATCCTAAATTAGGCCTCCGATTCACAAAACTTCATGATGTTTTTCTCACTCCTACTAGTGAATGGCATGTTAGAAACCCTTACAATACGCACCACCCTGCGATGTTTGTCAGAAATCTATCATAAATTGCAACTGCACTTTTCCTGACCTCCCCATGCTGACCACCCCGTGGTGCTTTTCTCCATCCTACATTGCCACTCACTGCCTATCCTAATTCAGGCCCTCCAATTCACACCACCCCGTGATGTTTTTCTCACTCCTACTAGTGAATGGCCTGTTAGAAATTCTTACAATGCGCACCACCCCGCGATGTTTTTCAGAAACCTATCCTACATTGCCACCGCATGTTTCCTGACCTCCCCATGCTGACAAACCAGTGGCGCTTTTCTCCATCCTACATTGCCACTCACTGCCTATCATAATTCAGGCACTCCAATTCACACAGACCCATAATGTTTTTCTCTCTCCTACTAGTTAATGGCCTGTTAGAAACCCTTACAATGTGCACAACCCTGCGATGTTTTTCAGAAACCTATCCTACAGTGCCACCGCATATTTCCTGACCTCCCCATGCTGACCACCGGGAGGCGCTTTTCTCCAACCTACATTGCCACTCACTGCCTATTCTAATTCAGGCCCTCCGATTGACACCACACCTTGATGTTTTTCTCACTCCTACTAGTGAATGGACTGTTAGAAACCCTTACAATGCGAACCACCACGTGATGTTTTTCAGAAAACTCTCCTACATTGCCACTGCATGTTTCCTGACCTCCCCATGCTGACCACCCAGTGGCGCTTTTCTCCATCCTACATTGCCACTCTCTGCCTATCCTAATATAGGCCCCCTGAATCACACCACCCCGTGATGTTTTTCTCACTCCTACTAGTGAAAGGACGGTTAAAAGACTTACAATGCGCATCACCCTGCGTTGTTTTTAAGAAATCTATCCTACATTGCCACTGCATGTTTCCTGACCTCACAAAGCTGACCACCCCATGCGCTTTTCTCCATCCTACATTGCAACCCACTGCCTATCCTAATTCAGGCCCTCAGATACACACCACCCCATGATTATTTTCTCACTCCTGCCAGTGAATGGCCTGTTAGAAACCATTACAATTCGGACCACCCCCGATGTTTTTCAGAAACCAATCCTACATTTCCACTGCCTGTTTCCTGACCTCGCCATGCTGACCACCCCGTGGTGCTTTTCTCCATCCTACATTGCCACTCACTGATTATGCTAATTTAGGCCTCCGATTCACACCACTTCATGATGTTTTTCTCACTCCTGCTAGTGAATGGCATGTTAGAAACCCTTACAATACGCACCACCCCCGATGTTTTCCAGAAACCTATCATAAATTGCGACAGCACGTTTCCTGACCACCCCATGCTGACCACCCCGTGGTGCTTGTCTCCGTCCTACATTGCCATTCACTGCCTATCCTAATTCAGGCCCTCTGATTCACACCACTTCGTGATGTTTTTATCACTACTAATAGTGAATGGCCTGTTAGAAACCCTTACAATGCGCACCACCCCGCGTTGTGTTATAGAAAACTATCCTACATTGCCACTGTATGTTTTCTGACCTCCCCATGCTGACCACCCCGCGGTGCTTTTCTCCATCCTACATTGCCACTCACTGCCTATCCTAATTCAGTCCCTCCGATTCACACCTCCCCGTGATGTTTTTCTCACTCCTACTAGTGAATGGCCTGTTAGAAATTCTTACAAAGCAAACCCCCCGCGATGTTTTTCAGAAACGTATCCTACATTGCCACCACATGTTTCCTGACCTCCACATGCTGACAAACCAGTGGCGCTTTTCTCCATCCTACATTGCTACTCACTGCCTATCATAATTCAGGCACTGTGATTCACACAGACCTATAATGTTTTTCTCTCTCCTACTAGTTAATGGCCTGTTAGAAACCCTTACAATGCGCACAACCCTGCGATGTTTTTCAGAAACCTATCCTACAATGCCACCGCATATTTCCTGACCTCCCCATGCTGACCACAAGGTGGCGCTTTTCTCCAACCTATATTGGCACTCACTGCCTATCCTAATTCAGGCCCTCCTATTCACACCACCCCTTGATGTTTTTCTCACTCCTACTAGTGAATGGACTGTTAGAAACCCTTACAATGCGCAGCACCCCGCGATGTTTTTTGGAAAGCTGTCCTACTTTGCCACTGGATGTTTCCTGTCCTCCCCATTCTGACCACCCCGTGGCCTTTTTTTCTATCCTTCATTGCCACTCACTGCCTATCCTAATTCAGGCACTCCGATTCACAAAACCCCGTGATGTTTTTCTCACTCCTACTAGTGAATGGCGTGTTAGAAATTCTTACAATGCGCACCACTCCGCGAGGTTTTCCAGAAACCTATTCTACATTGCCACTGCATGTTTCCTGACCTCCCCATGCTGACAAATCAGTGGTGCTTTTCTCCATCCTACATTGCCACTCACTGCCTATCATAATTCAGGCACTCCGATTCACACAGGCCCATAATGTTTTTCTTTCTCCTACTAGTTAATGGCCTGTTAGAAACCCTTACAATGCGCACCACCCCGTGTTGTGTTATGGAAAACTATCCTACATTGCCACTGTATGTTTTCTGACCTCCCCATGCTGACCAGCCCGCGGTGCTTTTCTCCATCCTACATTGCCACTCACTGCCTATCCTAATTCAGGCCCTCCGATTCACACCACCCCGTGATGTTTTTCTCACTCCTACTAGTGAATGGCCTGTTAGAAATTCTTACAATGTGCACCCACCGCGATGTTTTTCAGAAACCTATCCTACATTGCCACCGCATGTTTCCTGACCTCCACATGTTGACAAACCAGTGGCGCTTTTCGCCATCCTACATTGCCACTCACTGCCTATCCTAATTCAGGCCCTCCGATTCACACCACCGAGTGATGTTTTGATCACTCCTACTAGTGAATGGCCTGTTACAAACCCTTACAATGCGAACCACCACGTGATGTTTTTCAGAAAACTCTCCTACATTGTCACTGCATGTTTCCTGACCTCCCCATGCTGACCACCCAGTGGCGCTTTTCTCCATCCTATATTGCCACTCACTGCCTATCCTAATTCAGGCACTCTGATTCACACCACCCCGTGATGTATTTCTCACTCCTAATAGTTAATGGCCTGTTAAAACCCTTACAATGCGCACCACCCCGCGTTGTTTTTCAGAAATCTATCCTACATTGCCACCGCATGTTTCCTGACCTCCCCATGCTGACCACCCAGTGGTGCTTTTCTCCATCCTACATTGCCACTCTCTGCCTATCCTAATATAGACCCCCTGAATCACACCACCCCGTGATGTTTTTCTCACTCCTACTAGTGAAAGGCCGGTTAAAACACTTACAATGCGCATCACCCTGCTTTGTTTCTCAGAAATCTATCCTACTTTGCCACTGCATGTTTCCTGACCTCCCAAAGCTGACCACCCCATGCGCTTTTCTCCATCCTACATTGCAACCCACTGCCTATCCTAATTCAGTCCCTCAGATTCACACCACCCCGTGATTATTTTCTCACTCCTGCCAGTGAATGGCCTGTTAGAAACCATTACAATTCGGAACACCCCCGATGTTTTTCAGAAACCAATCCTACATTTCCACTACCTGTTTCCTGACCTCGCCATGCTGACCACCCCGTGGTGCTTTTCTCCATCCTACATTGCCACTCAGTGATTATGCTAATTTAGGCCTCCGATTCACACCACTTCGTGATGTTTTTCTCACTCCTACTAGTGAATGGCATGTTAGAAACCCTTACAATACGCACGACCCCCGATGTTTTTAAGAAACCTATCATAAATTGCGACAGCACGTTTCCTGACCACCCCATGCTGACCACCCCGTGGTGCTTTTCTCCGTCCTACATTGCCATTCACTGCCTATCCTAATTCAGGCCCTCTGATTCACACCACTTCGTGATGTTTTTATCACTCCTAATAGTGAATGGCCTGTTAGAAACCCTTGCAATGCGCACCACCCCGCGTAGTGTTATAGAAAACTACCCTACATTGCCACTGTATGTTTTCTGACCTCACCATGCTGACCAACCCGCGGGGCTTTTCTCCATCCTACATTGCCACTCACTGCCTATCCTAATTCAGGCCCTCCGATTCACACCTCCCCGTGATGTTTTTCTCACTCCTACTAGTGAATGGCCTGTTAGAAATTCTTACAATGCGCACCCCCCAGCGATGTTTTTCAGAAACCTATCCTACATTGCCACCGCATGTCTCCTGACCTCCACATGCTGACAAACCAGTGGCGCTTTTCTCCATCCTATATTGCTACTCACTGCCTATCATAATTCAGGCACTCCGATTCACACAGACCTACAATGTTTTTCTCTCTCCTACTAGATAATGGCCTGTTAGAAACCCTTACAATGCGCACAACCCTGCGATGTTTTTCAGAAACCTATCCTACAATGCCACCGCATATTTCCTGACCTCCCCATGCTGAACACACGGTGGCGCTTTTCTCCAACCTACATTGGCACTCACTGCCTATCCTAATTCAGGCCTTCCGATTCACACCACCCCTTGATGTTTTTCTCACTCCTACTAGTGAATGGACTGTTAGAAACCCTTACAATGCGCAGCACCCAGCGATGTTTTTCAGAAACCAATCCTACATTTCCACTGCCTGTTTCCTGACCTCGCCATGCTGACCACCCCGTGGTGCTTTTCTCCATCCTACATTGCCACTCACTGATTATGCTAATTTAGGCCTCCGATTCACACCACTTCGTGATGTTTTTCTCACTCCTACTAGTGAATGGCATGTTAGATACCCTTACAATACGCACAACCCCCGATGTTTTTCAGAAACCTATCATAAATTGCGACAGCACCTTTCCTGTCCACCCCATGCTGACCACCCCGTGGTGCTTTTCTCCGTCCTACATTGCCATTCACTGCCTATCCTAATTCAGGCCCTCTGATTCACACCACGCCGTGATGTTTTTATCACTCCTAATAGTGAATGGCCTGTTAGAAACCCTTACAATGCGCACCACCCCGCGTTGTGTTATAGAAAACTATCCTACATTGCCACTGTATGTTTTCTGACCTCCCCATGCTGACCACCCCGCGGTGCTTTTCTCCATCCTACATTGCCACTCACCGCCTATCCTAATTCAGGCCCCCCGATTCACACCTCCCCGTGATGTTTTTCTCACTCCTACTAGTGAATGGCCGGTTAGAAATTCTTACAATGCGCACACCCCCGCGATGTTTTTCAGAAACCTATCCTACATTGCCACCGCATGTTTCCTGACCTCCACATGCTGACAAACCAATGGCGCTTTTCTCCATCCTACATTGCTACTCACTGCCTATCATAATTCAGGCACTCCGATTAACACAGACCTATAATGTTTTTCTCTCTCCTTCTAGTTAATGGCCTGTTAGAAACCCTTAAAATGCGCAAAACCCTGCGATGTTTTTCAGAAACCTATCCTACAATGCCACCGCATATTTCATGACCTCCCCATGCTGACCACACGGTGGCGCTTTTCTCCAACCTACATTGCCACTCACAGATTATGCTAATTTAGGCCTCAGATTCACACCACTTCGTGATGTTTTTCTCACTCCTACTAGTGAATGGCATGTTAGAAACCCTTACAATACGCACAACCCCCGATGTTTTTCAGAAACCTATCATAAATTGCGACAGCACGTTTCCTGACCACCCCATGCTACCACCCCGTGGTGCTTTTCTCCGTCCTACATTGCCATTCACTGCCTATGCTAATTCAGGACCTCTGATTCACACCATGCCGTGATGTTTTTATCACTCCTAATAGTGAATGGCCTGTTCGAAACCCTTACAATGCGCACCACCACGCGTTGTGTTATAGAAAACTATCCTACATTGCCACTGTATGTTTTCTGACCTCCCCATGCTGACCACCCAGTGGCGCTTTTCTCCAACCTACATTGCCACTCACTGCCTATCCTAATTCAGGCCCTCCGATTGACACCACCTTTTGATGATTTTCTCACTCCTACTAGTGAATGGCCTGTTAGAAACCCTTACAATGCGAACCACCACGTGATGTTTTTCAGAAACCTATCCTACATTGCCACTGCATGTTTATTGACCTCCCCAAGCTGACCAACCCGTGCCGCTTTTATCCACCCTACATTGCCACTCACTACCTATCCTAATTTAGACCTCCGATACACAACAGTTCGTGATGTTTTTCTCACTCCTACTAGTGAATGGAATGTTAGAAACCCTTACAATACGTACCACCCCGCGATGTTTTTCAGAAACCTATCATAAATTGCGCCTGCACATTTCCTGACCTCCCCTTGCTGACCACCCCGTGGTGCTTTTCTCCATCCTACATTGCCACTCACTGCCTATCCTAATTCAGGCCCTCCGATTCACACCACCCCGTGATGTTTTTCAACTCCTACTAGTGAATGGCCTGTTAGAAATTCTTACAATGAACACAACCCCGCGATGTTTTTCAGAAATCTATCCTACATTGCCACCGCATGTTTCCTGACCTCCACATGCTGACAAATCAGTGGCGCTTTTCTCCATCCTACATTGCCACTCACTGCCTATCATAATTCAGGCACTCCGATTCACACAGACCCATAATGTTTTTCTCTATCATACTAGTTAATGGCCTGTTAGAAACCCTTACAATGCGCACAACCCTGCGATGTTTTTCAGAAACCTATCCTACAATGACACCGCATATTTCCTGACCTCCCCATGCTGACCACCCGGTGACGCTTTTCTCCAACCTACATTGCCACTCAATGCCTATCCTAATTCAGGCCCTCCGATTGACACCACCGCTTGATGATTTTCTCACTCCTACTAGTGAATGGCCTGTTAGAAACCCTTACAATGAGAACCAACACGTCATGTTTTTCAGAAAACTCTCCTACATTGCCACTGCATGTTTCCTGACCTCCCCATGCTGACCACCCCGTGGAGATTTTCTCCCTCCTACATTGACACTCACTGCCTATCCTAATTCAGGCCCTCTGATTCAACCATCCTGTGATGTTTTTCTCACTCCTACTAGTGAATGGCCTGTTAGAAACACTTCCAATGCAAACCACCACGTGATGTTTTTCAGAAAACTCTCCTACATTGCCACTGCATGTTTCCTGACCTCCCCATGCTGACCACCCAGTGGCGCTTTTCTCCATCCTACATTGAAACTCACTGCCTATCCTAATTCAGGCACTCTGATTCACACCACCCCATTATGTTTTTCTCACTCCTAATAGTCAATGGCCTGTTAAAACCCTTACAATGCGCACCACCCCGCGTTGTTTTTCAGCAATCTATCCTACATTGCCACTGCATATTTCCTGACCTCCCCATGCTGACCACCCCGTTTTGCTTTTGTCCATTCTACATTGCCATTCACTGCCTATCCTAATTCAGGCCCTCAAATTCACATCACCTTGTGATTATTTTCTCACTCCTACTAGTGAATGGCCTGTTAGAAACCCATACAATGCGCACCACCCCGCGATGTTTTTCAGAAACCTATCCTACATTGCCACTGCATGTTTTCTGACCTCCCCATGCTGACCAACCTGTGGCGCTTTTCTCCACTCTACATTGCCACTCACTGCCTATCCTAAATTAGGCCTCCGATTCACAAAACTTCGTGATGTTTTTCTCACTCCTACTAGTGAATGGCATGTTAGAAACCCTTACAATACGCACCACCCTGCGAAGTTTTTCAGAAATCTATCATAAATTGCAACTGCACTTTTCCTGACCTCCCCATGCTGACCAACCCGTGGTGCTTTTCTCCAACCTACATTGCCACTCACTGCCTATCCTAATTCAGGCCCTCCGATTCACACCACCCCGTGATGTTTTTCTCACTCCTACTAGTGAATGGCCTGTTAGAAATTCTTACAATGCGCACCACCCCGCGATGGTTTTCAGAATCCTATCTTACATTGCCACCGCATGTTTCCTGACCTCCCCATGCTGACAAACCAGTGGCGCTTTTCTCCATCCTACATTGCCACTCACTGCCTATCATAATTCAGGCACTCCAATTCACACAGACCCATAATGTTTTTCTCTCTCCTACCAGTTAATGGCCTGTTAGAAACCCTTACAATGTGCACAACCCTGCGATGTTTTTCAGAAACCTATCCTAAAATGCCACCGCATATTTCCTGACCTCCCCATGCTGACCACCCTGTGGCGCTTTTCTCCAACCTACATTGCCACTCACTGCCTATTCTAATTCAGGTCCTCCGATTGACACCAACCCTTGATGTTTTTCTCACTCCTACTAGTGAGTGGACTATTAGAAACCCTTACAATGCGAACCACCACGTGATGTTTTCAGAAAACTCTCCTACATTGCCACCGCATGTTTCCTGACCTCCCCATGCTGACCACCCCTTGGTGCTTTTCTACATCCTACATTGCCACTCTCTGCCTATCCTAATATAGGCCCCATGAATCACACCACCCCATGATGTTTTTCTCACTCCTACTAGTGAAAGGCCGATTAAAACACTTACAATGCGCATCACCCTGCTTTGTTTTTCAGAAATCTATCCTACATTGCCACTGCATGTTTCCTGACCTCCCAAAGCTGACCACCCCATGCGCTTTTCTCCATCCTACATTGCAACCCACTGCCTATCCTAATTCAGGCCATCAGATTCACACCACCCCGTGATTATTTTCACACTCCTGCCAGTGAATATCCTGTTAGAAACCATTACAATTCGGACCACCCCCGATGTTTTTCAGAAACCAATCCTACATTTCCACTGCCTGTTTCCTGACCTCGCCATGCTGACCACCCCGTGGTGCTTTTCTCCATCCTACATTGCCACTCACTGATTATGCTAATTTAGGCCTACGATTCACAGCACTTCGTGATGTTTTTCTCACTCCTCCTAGTGAATGGCATGTTAGAAACCCTTACAATACGCACCACCCCCGATGTTTTTCAGAAACCCATCATAAATTGCGACAGCACGTTTCCTGACCACCCCATGCTGACCATCCCGTGGTGCTTTTCTCCATCCTACATTGCCATTCACTGCCTATCCTAATTCAGGCCCTCTGATTCACACCACTTCGTGATTTTTTTATCACTCCTAATAGTGAATGGCCTGTTAGAAACCCTTACAATGCGCACCACCCCGCGTTGTGTTATAGAAAACTATCCTACATTGGCACTGTATGTTTTCTGACCTCCCCATGCTGACCACCCAGTGGTGCTTTTCTCCATCCTACATTGCCATTCACTGCCTATCCTAATTCAGGCACTCTGATTCACACCACGCCGTGATGTTTTTCTCACTCCTACTAGTGAATGGCTTGTTAAAAACCCTAACAATGCACACCAACGCTCGATGTTTTCCAGAAACCTATTCTACATTGCCACTGCATGTTTCCTGACCTCCGCATTCTGACCACCCCTCGGTGCTTTTCTCCATCCTACATTGCCACTCACTGCCTATCCTAATTCAGGCCCTCCGATTCACACCTCAACGTGATGTTTTTCTCACTCCTACTAGTGAATGGCCTGTTAGAAATTCTTACAATGCGCACCCCCCCGCGATGTTTTTCAGAAACCTATCCTACATTGCCACCGCATGTTTCCTGACCTCCTCATGCTGACAAACCAGTGGCGCTTTTCTCCATCCTACATTGCTACTCACTGCCTATCATAATTCAGGCACTCCGATTCACACAGACCTATAATGTTTTTCTCTCTCCTACTAGTTAATGGCCTGTTAGAAACACTTACAATGCGCACAACCCTGTGATGTTTTTCAGAAACCTATCCTACAATGCCAGCGCATATTTCCTGACCTCCCCATGCTGACCACACGGTGGCGCTTTTCTCCAACCTACATTGGCACTCACTGCCTATCCTAATTCAGGCCCTCCGATTCACACCACCCCTTGATGTTTTTCTCACTCCTACTAGTGAATGGACTGTTAGAAACCCTTACAATGCACAGCACCCCGCGATGTTTTTCGGAAAGCTATCCTACTTTGCCACTGCATGTTTCCTGTCCTCCCCATTCTGACCACCCCGTGGCCTTTTTTCTATCCTTCATTGCCAGTCACCGCCAATCCTAATTCAGGCACTCCGATTCACGCCACCCCGTGATGTTTTTCTCACTCCTAATAGTTAATGGCCTGTTAAAACCCTTACAATGCGCACCACCCCGCGTTGTTTTTCAGAAATCTATCCTACATTGCCACTGCATGTTTCCTGACCTCCCCATGCTGACCACCCCGTGGTGCTTTTCTCCATCATACATTGCCACTCACAGCCTATACTAATTCAGGCCCTCCAATTCACACCACCTAGTGATTATTTTCTCACTCCTACTAGTCAATGGCCTGTTAGAAATCCATACAATGCGCACCACCCCGCCATGTTTTTCAGAAACCTATCCTACATTGCCACTGCATGTTTCCTGACCTCCCCATGCTGACCACCCCGCGGTGCATTTCTCCATCCTACATTGCCATTCATTGCCTATCCTAATTCAGGCCGTCTGATTCACACCACGCCGTGATGTTTTTCTCACTGCTACTAGCGATAGGCTTGTTAGAAACCCTAACAATGCGCACCACCGCACGATGTTTTCCAGAAACCTATTCTACATTGCCAGTGCATGTTTCCTGACCTCCCCATGCTGACCACCTCGAGGTGCTTTTCTCCATCCTACATTGCCACTCACTGCCTATCCTAATTCAGGCCCTCCGATTCACACCACCCCGTGATGTTTTTCTCACTCCTACTAGTCAATGGCCTGTTAGAAATTCTTACAATGCGCACCACCTCGTGATGTTTTTCTCACTCCTACTAGTGAATGGCCTGTTAGAAATTCTTACAATGCGCACCACCCCGAAATGTTTTTCAGAAACCTATCCTACATTGCCACCACATATTTCCTGACCTCCCCATGCTGACCACCCGGTGGCGCTTTTCTCCAACCTATATTGCCACTCACTGCCTATCCTAATTCAGGCCCTCCGATTGACACCACCGCTTGATGATTTTCTCACTCCTACTAGTGAATGGCCTGTTAGAAACCCTTACAATGAGAACCAACACGTCATGTTTTTCAGAAAACTCTCCTACATTGCCACTGCATGTTTGCTGACCTCCCCATGCTGACCACCGCGTGGAGATTTTCTCCCTCCTACATTGACACTCACTGCCTATCCTTATTCAGGCCCTCCGATTCACACCATCCCGTGATGTTTTTCTCACTCCTACTAGTGAATGGCCTGTTAGAAACACTTACAATGCAAGCCACCACGTGATGTTTTCCAGAAAACTCTCCTACATTGCCACTGCATGTTTCCTGACCTCCCATTGCTGACCACCCAGTGGCGCTTTTCTCCATCCTACATTGCCACTCACTGCCTATCCTAATTCAGGCACTCTGATTCACACCACCCCATGATGTTTTTCTCACTCCTAATAGTCAATGGCCTGTTAAAACCCTTACAATGCGCACCACCCCGCGTTGTTTTTCAGCAATCTATCCTACATTGCCACTGCATATTTCCTGACCTCCCCATGCTGACCACCCCATTTTGCTTTTCTCCATTCTACATTGCCATTCACTGCCTATCCTAATTCAGGCCCTAAAATTCATATCACCTTGTGATTATTTTCTCACTCCTACTAGTGAATGGCCTGTTAGAAACCCATACAATGCGCACCACCCCTCGATGTTTTTCAGAAACCTATCCTACATTGCCACTGCATGTTTCCTGACCTCCCCATGCTGACCAACCCGTGGTGCTTTTCTCCACTCTACATTGTCACTCACTGCCTATCCTAAATTAGGCCTCCGATTCACAAAACTTCGTGATGTTCTACTCACTCCTACTAATCAATGGCCTGTTAGAAATTTTTACAATGCGCACCACCCCGAGATGTTTTTCAGAAACCTATCCTACATTGCCACCGCATGTTTCCTGACCTCCCCATGCTGACAAACCAGTGGGGCTTTTCTCCATCCTACATTGCCACTCACTGCCTATCATAATTCAGGCACTCCAATTCACACAGACCCATAATGTTTTTCTCTCTCCTACTAGTTAATGGCCTGTTAGAAACCCTTACAATGTGCACAACCCTGCGATGTTTTTCAGAAAACTATCCTACAAAGCCACCGCATATTTCCTGACCTCCCCATGCTGACCACCCGGTGGCGCTTTTCTCCAACCTACATTGCCACTCACTGCCTATTCTAATTCAGGCCCTCCGATTGACACCACCCCTTGATGTTTTCCTCACTCCTACTAGTGAATGTACAGTTAGAAACCCTTAAAATACGAACCACCACATGATGTTTTTCAGAAAACTCTCCTACATTGCCACTGCATGTTTCCTGACCTCCCCATGCTGACCAACCAGTGACGCTTTTCTCCATCCTACATTGCCACTCTCTGCCTATCCTAATATAGGCCTTCTGAATCACACCACCCCGTGATGTTTTTCTCACTCCTACTAGTGAATGGCCTGTTAGAAATTCTTACAATGCGCAGCACCCCGCGATGTTTTTCGGAAAGCTATCCTAGTTTGCCACTGCATGTTTCCTGACCTCCCCATTCTGACCACCCTGTGGCCTTTTTCTCTATCCTACATTGCCACTCACTGCCTATCCTAATTCAGGCACTCCGATTCACAAAACCCCGTGATGTTTTTCTCACTCATATTAGTGAATGGCCTGTTAGAAACCCTTACAATGCGCACCACCCCGCATTGTTTTTCAGAAACCTATCCTACAATGCCACCGCATATTTCCTGACCTCCCCATGCTGACCACCCGGTGGCGCTTTTCTCCAACCTACATTGGCACTCACTGCCTATCCGAATTCAGGCCCTCTGATTGACACCACCCCTTGATGTTTTTCTCACTCCTACTAGTGAAAGGACTGTTAGAAACCCTTACAATGCGCAGCACCCCGCGATGTTTTTCGGAAAGCTATCGTACTTTGCCACTTCATGTTTCCTGACCTCCCCATTCTGACCACCTCATGGCCTTTTTCTCTATCCTACATTGCCACTCACTGCCTATCCTAATTCAGGCACTCTGATTCACAAAACCCCGAGATGTTTTTCTCACTCCTACTAGTGAATGGCCTGTTAGAATCCCTTACAATGCGCAGCACCCCGCGTTGTTTTTCATAAACCTATCCTATATTGCCACTGCATGTTTCCTGACCTCCCCATGCTGACCACCCCGTGGCAGTTTTCTCCATCCTACATTGCCACTCACTGCCTATCCTAATTTAGGCCCTCCGAATCACACCACCCCGTAATGTTTTCTCACTCCTAATATTGAATGGCCGATTAAAACACTTACAATGCGCACCTCCCTGCATTGTTTTAAAGAAATCTATCCTACATTGCCACTGCATGTTTCCTGACCTCCCAATGCTGACCACCCCATGCGCTTTTCTCCATCCTACATTGCCACTCACTGCCTATCCTAATTCAGGCCCTCAGATTCACACCACCCCGTGATTATTTTCTCACTCCTGCCAATGAATGGCCTGTTAGAAACCCTTACAAATCGGACCACCCCCGATGTTTTTCAGAAACCAATCCTACATTTCCACTGCCTGTTTCCTGACCTCGCCATACTGACCACCCCGTGGTGCTTTTCTCCATCCTACATTGCCACTCAGTGATTATGCTAATTTAGGCCTCTGATTCACTCCACTTCGTGATGTTTTTCTCACTCCTACTAGTGAATGGCATTTTAAAAAACCTTACAATACGCACCAGCCCGCGATGTTTTTCAGAAACCTATACAAAATTGCGACAGCACGTTTCCTGACCACCCCATGCTGACCACCCCGTGGTGCTTTTCTCCATCCTACATTGCCACTCACTGCCTATCATAATTCAGGCCCTCCGATTCACACAACGCCGTGACGTTTTTCTCACTCCTAATAGTGAATGGCCTGATAGAAACCCTTAAAATGCGCACCACCCCGCGTTGTGTTATAGAAAACTATCCTACATTGCCACTGCATGTTTTCTGACCTCCCCATGCTGACCACACCGTGGTGCTTTTCTCCATCCTACATTGCCATTCACTGCCTATCCTGATTCAGGCCCTCCGATTCACACCACCCCGTGATGTTTTTCTCACTCCTACTAGTGAATGGCCTGTTAGAAATTCTTAAAATGCGCACAACTCCGCGATGTTTTTCAGAAACCTATCCTACATTGCCACCGCATGTTTCCTGACCTCCCCATGCTGACAAACCAGTGGCGCTTTTCTCCATCCTACATTGCCACTCACTGCCTATCCTAATTCAGGCCCTCCGATTCACACCACCCCGTGATGTTTTTCTCACTCCTACTAGTGAATGGACTGTTAGAAACCCTTACAATGCGCAGCACAACGCGATGTTTTTCAGAAAACTGTCCTACATTGCCACTGCATGTTTCGTGACCTCCCCATGCTGACCACCCCGTGGAGATTTTCTCCCTCCTACATTGCCACTCACTGCCTATCCTAATTCAGGCCCTCTGATTCACACAACCGCGTGATGTTTTTCTCACTCCTACTAGTGAATGGCCTGTTAGAGACCCTTACAATGCGAACCACCACGTGATGTTTTTCAGAAAACTCTCCTACATTGCCACTGCATGTTTCCTGACCTCCCCATGCTGACAACCCAGTGGCGCTTTTCTCCATCCTACATTGCCACTCACTGCCTATCCTAATTCAGGCACTCTCATTCACACCACCCCGTGATGTTTTTCTCACTCCTAATTGTTAATGGCCTGTTAAAACCCTTACAATGCGGATCACCCCGCGTTGTTTTTCAGAAATCTATCCTACATTGCCACTGCATGTTTCCTGACCTCCCCATGCTGACCACCCAGTGGTGCTTTTCTCCATCATACATTGCCACTCACTGCCTATCCTAAATCAGGCCTCCAATTCACACCATCTAGTGATTATTTTCTCACTCCTACTAGTGAATGGCCTGTTAGAAACCCATACAATGCGCACCACCCCGCGATGTTTTTTAGAAACCTATCCTACATTGCCAATGCATGTTTCCTGACCTCCCCATGCTGACCAACCCGTGGCGCTTTTCTCCACCCTACATTGCCACTCACTGCCTATCCTAATTTAGGCCTCCGATTCACAACAGTTCGTGATGTTTTTCTCACTCCTACTAGTGAATGGCATGTTAGAAACCCTTACAATACGTACCACCTCGCGATGTTTTTCAGAAACCTATCATAAATTGCGCCTGCAAGTTTCCTGACCTCCCCATGCTGACCATCCCGTGGTGCTTTTCTCCATCCTACATTGCCACTCACTGCCTATCCTAATTCAGACCCTGCGATTTACACCATCCCGTGATGTTTTTCTCACTCCTAACAGTGAATGACCTGTTAGAAACCCTTCCAATGTGCACAACCCCGCGTTGTGTTATACAAAACTATGCTACATTGCCACTGCATGTTTCCTGACCTCCCCATGCTGACCACCACATGGTGCATTTCTCCATCCTACATTGCCACTCACTGCCTATCCTAATTGAGGCCCTCCAAATCACACCACCCCGTGATGATTTTCTCACTCCTAAAAGTAAATGGCCGGTTAGAAACCCTTACAATGCGCACCACCCCGCGATGTTTTTCAGAAACCTATCCTAAATTGCAATTGCACGTTTCCTGACCACCCCATGCTGACCACCCCGTGGTGCTTTTCTCCGTCCTACATTGCCACTCACTGCCTATAATAATTCAGGCACTTCGATTCACACAGACCCATAATGTTTTTCTCTCTCCTACTAGTTAATGGCCTGTTAGAAACCCTTACAATGCGCACAACACTGCGGTGTTTTTCAGAAACCTATCCTACAATTCCACTGCATATTTCCTGACCTCCCCATGCTGACCACCCCGTGGAGATTTTCTCCCTCCTACATTGACACTCACTGCCTATCCTAATTCAGGCCCTCCGATTCACACCATCCCGTGATGTTGTTCTCACTCCTACTAGTGAATGGCCTGTTAGAAACACTTACAATGCAAACCACCACGTGATGTTTTTCAGAAAACTCTCCTACATTGCCACTGCATGTTTCCTGACCTCCCCATGCTGACCACCCAGTGGCGCTTTTCTCCATCCTACATTGCCACTCACTGCCTATCCTAATTCAGGCACTCTGATTCACACCACCCCATGATGTTTTTCACACTCCTAATAGTCAATGGCCTGTTAAAACCCTTACAATGCGCACCACCCCGCGTTGTTTTTCAGCAATCTATCCTACATTGCCACTGCATATTTCCTGACCTCCCGATGCTGACCACCCCGTTTTGCTTTTCTCCATTCTACTTTGCAATTCACTGCCTATCCTAATTCAGGCCCTCAAATTCACATCACCTTATGATTATTTTCTCACTCCTACTAGTGAATGGCCTGTTAGAAAGCCATACAATGCGCACCACCCCGCGATGTTTTTCAGAAACCTATCCTACATTGCCACTGCATGTTTTCTGACCTCCCCATGCTGACCAACACGTGGCGCTTTTCTCCACTCTACATTGCCACTCACTGCCTATCCTAAATTAGGCCTCCGATTCACAAAACTTCGTGATGTTTTTCTCACTCCTACTAGTGAATGGCATGTTAGAAACCCTTACAATACGCACCACCCTGCGATGTTTTCCAGAAATCTATCATAAATTGCAACTGCACTTTTCCTGACCTCCCCATGCTGACCACCCCGTGGTGCTTTTCTCCATCCTACATTGCCACTCACTGCCTATCCTAATTCAGGCCCTCCGATTCACACCACTCCGTAATGTTTTTCTCACTCCTACTAGTGAATGGCCTGTTAGAAATTCTTACAATGCGCACCACCCCGCGATGTTTTTCAGAAACCTATCCTACATTGCCAACGCATGTTTCCTGACATCCCCATGCTGACAAACCAGTGGCGCTTTTCTCCATCCTACATTGCCACTCACTGCCTAACATAATTTAGGCACTCAAATTCACACAGACCCATAATGTTTTTCTCTCTCCTACTAGTTAATGGCCTGTTAGAAACCCTTACAATGTGCACAACCCTCCGATGTTTTTCAGAAACCTATCCTACAATGCCACCGCATATTTCCTGACCTCCCCATGCTGACCACCCGGTGGCGCTTTTCTCCAACCTACATTGCCACTCACTGCCTATTCTAATTCAGGCCCTCCGATTGACACCACCCCTTGATGTTTTTCTCACTCCTACTAGTGAATGGACTGTTAGAAACCCTTACAATGCGAACCACCACGTGATGTTTTTCAGAAAACTCTCCTACATTGCCACTGCATGTTTCCTGACCTCCCCATGCTGACCACCCAGTGGCGCTTTTCTCCATCCTACATTGCCACTCTCTGCCTATCCTAATATAGGCCCCCTGAATCACACCACCCCGTGATGTTTTTCTCACTCCTACTAGTGAATGGACTGTTAGAAACCCTTACAATGCGAACCACCACGTGATGTTTTTCAGAAAACTCTCCCACATTGCCACTGCATGTTTCCTGACCTCCCAAAGCTGACCACCCCATGCGCTTTTCTCCATCCTACATTGCAACCCACTGCCTATCCTAATTCAGGCCCTCAGATTCACACCACCCCGTGATTATTTTCTCACTCCTGCCAGTGAATGGCCTGTTAGAAACCATTACAATTCGGACCACACCCGATGTTTTACAGAAACCAATCCTACATTTCCAATGCCTGTTTCCTGACCTCGCCATGCTGACCACCCCGTGGTGCTTTTCTCCATCCTACATTGCCACTCAGTGATTATGCTAATTTAGGCCTCCGATTCACACCACTTCGTGATGTTTTTCTCACTCCTACTAGTGAATGGCATGTTAGAAACCCTTACAATACACACCATGCCCGATGTTTTTCAGAAACCTATCATAAATTGCGACAGCACATTTCCTGACCACCCCATAATGACCACCCTGTGGTGCTTTTCTCCATCCTACATTGCCATTCACTGCCTATCCTAATTCAGGCCCTCTGATTCACACCACTTCGTGATGTTTTTATCACTCCTAATAGTGAATGGCCTGTTAGAAACCCTTACAATGCGCACCACCCCGCGTTGTGTTATAGAAAACTATTCTACATTGCCACTGTATGTTTTCTGACCTCCCCATGCTGACCACCCAGTGGTGCTTTTCTCCATCCTACATTGCCATTCACTGCCTATCCTAATTCAGGCCCTCTGATTCACACCACGCCGTGATGTTTTTCTCACTCCTACTAGTGAATGGCTTGTTAAAAACCCTAACAATGCGAAACACCGCGCGATGTTTTCCAGAAACCTATTCTACATTGCCACTGCATGTTTCCTGTCCTCCCCATGCTGACCACAGCGCGGTGCTTTTCTCCATCCTACATTGCCACTCACTGCCTAACCTAATTCAGGCCCTCCGATTCACACCTCAACGTGATGTTTTTCTCACTCCTACTAGTGAATGGCCTGTTAGAAATTCTTACAATGCGCACCACCCCGCGATGTTTTTCAGAAACCTATCCTACATTGCCACCGCATGTTTCCTGACCTCCACATGCTGACAAACCAGTGGTGCTTTTCTCCGTCCTACATTGCTACTCACTGCCTATCAAAATTCAGGCATTCCGATTCACACAGACCTATAACGTTTTTTTCTCTCCTACTAGTTAATGGCCTGTTAGAAACCCTTACAATGCGCACAACCCTGCGATGTTTTTCAGAAACCTATCCTACAATGCCACAGCATATTTCCTGACCTCCCCATGCTGACCACACGGTGGCGCTTTTCTCCAACCTACATTGGCACACACTGCCTATCCTAATTCAGTCCCTCTGATTCACACCACCCCTTGATGTTTTTCTCACTGGACTAGTGAATGGACTGTTAGAAACCCTTACAATGCGCAGCATCCCGCGATGTTTTTCGGAAAGCTATCCTACTTTGCCACTGCATGTTTCCTGTCCTCCGCATTCTGACCACCCCGTGGCCTTTTTTTCTATCCTACATTGCCAGTCACCGCCAATCCTAATTCAGGCACTCCAATTCACACCACCCCGTGATGTTTTTCTCACTAATACTAGTGAATGGCCTGTTAGAAATTCTTACAATGCGCACCACTCCGCGAGGTTTTTCAGAAACCTCTCCTACATTGCCACTGCATGTTTCCTGACCTCCCCATGCTGACAAACCAGTGGCGCTCTTCTCCATCCTACATTGCCACTCACTGCCTATCCTAATTCAGGCCCTCCGAATCACACCACCCCGTGATGTTTTTCTCACTCCTACTAGTGAATGGACTGTTAGAAACCCTTACAATGTGTAGCACCCCGCGATGTTTTTCAGAAAGCTGTCCTACAATGCTACTGCATGTTTCCTGACCTCTCCATGCTGACCAACCTGTGGATATTTTCTCCCTCCTTCATTGCCACTCACTGCCTATCCTAATTCAGGCACTCTGATTCACACCACCCCGTGATGTTTTTCTCACTCCTAATAGTAAATGGCCTGTTAAAACCCTTACATTGCGCACCACCCCGCGTTGTTTTTCAGAAATCTATCCTACATTGCCACTGCATGTTTCCTGACCTCCCCATGCTGACCACCCCGTGGTGCTTTTCTCCATCATACATTGCCACTCACTGCCTATCCTAATTCAGGCCCTCCAATTCACACCACCTAGTGATTATTTTCTCACTCCTACTAGTCAATGGCCTGTTAGAAATCCATACACTGCGCACCACCCCGCCATGTTTTTCAGAAACCTATCCTACATTGCCACTGCATGTTTCCTGACCTCCCCATGCTGACCACACCGCGGTGCTTTTCTCCATCCTACATTGCCACTCATTGCCTATCCTAATTCAGGCCGTCTGATTCACACCACGCCGTGATGTTTTTCTCACTGCTACTAGTGAATGGCTTGTTAGAAACCCTAACAATGCGCACCACCGCACGATGTTTTCCAGAAACCTATTCTACATTGCCACTGCATGTTTCCTGACCTCCCCATGCTGACCACCTCGAGGTGCTTTTCTCCATCCTACATTGCCACTCACTGCCTATCCTAATTCAGGCCCTCCGATTCACACCACCCCGTGATGTTTTTCTCACTCCTACTAGTGAATGGCCTGTTAGAAATTCTTACAATGCACACCACCCCGTGATGTTTTTCTCACTCCTACTAGTGAATGGCCTGTTAGAAATTTTATCATGCGCACCACCCCGGGATGTTTTTCAGAATCCTATCCTACATTGCCACCACATATTTACTGACCTCCCCATGCTGACCACCCAGTGGCGCTTTTCTCCAACCTACATTGCCACTCACTGCCTATCCTAATTCAGGCCCTCCGATTGACACCACCACTTGATGATTTTCTCACTCCTACTAGTGAATGGCCTGTTAGAAACCCTTACAATGAGAACCAACACGTCATGTTTTTCAGAAAACTCTCCTACATTGCCACTGCATGTTTCCTGACCTCCCCATGCTGACCACCACGTGGAGATTTTCTCCCTCCTACATTGACACTCACTGCCTATCCTAATTCAGGCCCTCCGATTCGCACCATCCCGTGATGTTTTTCTCACTCCTACTAGTGAATGGCCTGTTAGAAACACTTACTATGCCAACCAGCCCGTGATGTTTTTCAGAAAACTCTCCTACATTGCCACTGCATGTTTCCTGACCTCCCATTGCTGACCACCCAGTGGCGCTTTTCTCCATCCTACATTGCCACTCACTGCCTATCCTAATTCAGCCACTCTGATTCACACCACCCCATGATGTTTTTCTCACTCCTAATAGTCAATGGCCTGTTAATACCCTTACAATGCGCACCACCCCGCGTTGTTTTTCAGCAATCTATCCTACATTGCCACTGCATATTTCCTGACCTCCCCATTGCTGACCACCCCGTTTTGCTTTTCTCCATTCTACATTGCCATTCACTGCCTATCCTAATTCAGGCCCTCAAATTCACATCACCTTGTGATTATTTTCTCACTCCTACTAGTGAATGGCCTGTTAGTAACCCATACAATGCGCACCACCCCGCGATGTTTTTCAGAAACCTATCCTACATTGCCACCGCATGTTTCCTGACCTCCCCATGCTGACAAACCAGTGGCGCTTTTCTCCATCCTACATTGCCACTCACTGCCTATCATAATTCAGGCACTCCAATTCACACAGACCCATAATGTTTTTCTCTCTCCTACTAGTTAATGGCCTGTTAGAAACCCTTACAATGTGCACAACCCTGCGATGTTTTTCAGAAACCTATCCTACAAAGCCAGCGCATATTTCCTGACCTCCCCATGCTGACCACCCGGTGGCGCTTTTCTCCAACCTACATTGCCACTCACTGCATATTCTAATTCTGGCCCTCCAATTGACACCACCCCTTGATGTTTTTCTCACTCCTACAAGTGAATGGACTGTTAGAAACCCTTACAATGCGAACCACCACGTGATGTTTTTCAGAAAATTCTCCTACATTGCCACTGCATGTTTCCTGACCTCCCCATGCTGACCACCCAGTGGCGCTTTTCTCCATCCTACATTGCCACTCACTGCCTATCCTAATTCAGGCCCTCCGATTCACACCACCCGTGATGTTTTTCTCACTCCTACTAGTGAATGGCCTGTTAGAAATTTTTACAATGCGCACCACCCCACGATGTTTTTCAGAAACCTATCCTACGTTGCCACCGCCTGTTTCCTGACCTCCCCATGCTGACAAACCAGTGGCGCTTTTCTCCATCCTACATTGCCACTCACTGCCTATCATAATTCAGGCACTCCAATTCACACAGACCCATAATGTTTTTCTCTCTCCTACTAGTTAATGGCCTGATAGAAACCCTTACAATGTGCACAACCCCGCGATGTTTTTCAGAAACCTATCCTACAAAGCCACCGCATATTTCCTGACCTCCCCATGCTGACCACCCGGTGGCGCTTTTCTCCAACCTACATTGCCACTCACTGCCTATTCTAATTCAGGCCCTCCGATTGACACCACCCCTTGATGTTTTTCTCACTCCAACTAGTGAATGGACAGTTAGAAACCCTTACAATGCGAACCACCACGTAATGTTTCTCAGAAAACTCTCCTACATTGCCACTGCATGTTTCCTGACCTCCCCATGCTGACCACCCAGTGGCGCTTTTCTCCATCCTACATTGCCACTCTCTGCCTATCCTAATATAGACCTTCTGAATCACACCACCCCGTGATGTTTTTCTCACTCCTACTAGTGAATGGCTTGTTAGAAATTCTTACAAAGCGCAGCACCCCGCGATTTTTTTCGGAAAGCTATCCTAATTTGCAACTGCATATTTTCCTGACCTCCCCATGCCGACCACCCTGTGGCCTTTTTCTCTATCCTACATTGCCACTCACTGCCTATCCTAATTCAGGCACTCCGATTAACAAAACCCCGTGATGTTTTTCTCACTCCTATTAGTGAATGGCCTGTTAGAAACCCTTACAATGCGCACCACCCCGCATTGTTTTTCAGAAACCTATCCTATATTGCCACTGCATGTTTCCTGACCTCCCCATGCTGACCACCCCGTGGCGGTTTTCTCCATCCTACATTGCCACTCACTGCCTATCATGATTTAGGCCCTCCGAATCACACCACCCCGTAATGTTTTCTCACTCCTACTAGTGAAAGGCGGGTTAAAACACTTGCAATGCGCACCACCCTGCGTTGTTTTTCAGAAATCTATGCTACATTGCCACTGCATGTTTTCTGACCTCCCAATGCTGACCACCCCGTGCGCTTTTCTCCATCCTACATTGCAACCCACTGCCTATCCTAATTCAGGCCCTCAGATTCACACCACCCCGTGATTATTTTCTCACTCTTGCCAGTGAATGGCCTGTTAGAAACCCTTACAATTCGGACCACCACCGATGTTTTTCAGAAACCAATCCTACATTTCCACTGCCTGTTTCCTGACCTCGCCATGCTGACCACCCCTTGGTGCTTTTCTCCATCCTACATTTCCACTCAGTGATTATGCTAATTTAGGCCTCCGATTCACACCACTTTGTGATGTTTTTCTCACTCCTACTAGTGAATGGCATGTTAGAAACCCTTACAATACGCACCAGCCCGCGATGTTTTTCAGAAACCTATCATAAATTGCGACAGCACGTTTCTGACCACCCCATGCTGACCACCCCGTGGTGCTTTTCTCCATCCTACATTGCCACTCACTGCCTATCATAATTCAGGCCCTCCGATTCACACCACCCCGTGATGTTTTTCTCACTCCTAATAGTGAATGGGCTGTGAGAAACCCTTACAATGCGCACCACCCCGCGTTGTGTTATAGAAAACTATCCTATTTTGCCACTGCATGTGTTCTGACCTCCCCATGCTGACCACCCCGTCTTGCTTTTCTCCATCCTACATTGCCATTCACTGCCTATCCTAATTCAGGCCCTCCGATTCACACCACCCCGTGATGTTTTTCTCACTCCTACTAGGGAATGGCCTGTTAGAAATTCTTACAATGCGCACCACTCCGCGATGTTTTTCAGAAACCTATCCTACATTGCCACTGCATGTTTCCTGACCTCCCCATGCTAATCAACCCGTGGCGCTGTTCTCCACCCTACATTGCCACTCACTGCCTATCCTAATTTACCCTTCCTATTCACAGCAGTTCGTGATGTTTTTCTCAGTCCTACTAGTGAATGGCCTGTTAGAAATTCTTACAATGCGCACCACCCCGCGATGTTTTTCAGAAACCTATCCTACATTGCCACCGCATGTTTCCTGACCTCCACATGCTGACAAACCAGTGGCGCTTTTCTCCATCCTACATTGCCACTCACTGCCTATCATAATTCAGGCACTCCGATTCACACAGTCCCATAATGTTTTTCTCTCTCCTACTAGTTAATGGCCTGTTAGAAACCCTTACAATGCGCACAACCCTGCGATGTTTTTCAGAAACCTATCCTACAATGCCACCGCATATTTCCTGACCTCCCTATGCTGACCACCCGGTGGCGCTTTTCTCCAACCTACATCGCCACTCACTGCCTATCCTAATTCAGGCCCTCCAATTGACACCATCGCTTGATGATTTTCTCACTCCTACTAGTGAATGTCCTGTTAGAAACCCTTACAATGAGAACCAACACGTCATGTTTTTCAGAAAACTCTCCTACACTGCCACTGCATGTTTCCTGACCTCCCCATGCTGACCACCCCGTGGAGATTTTCTCCCTCCTACATTGACACTCACTGCCTATCCTAATTCAGGCCCTCCGATTCACACCATCCCGTGATGTTTTTCTCACTCCTACTAGTAAATGGCCTGTTAGAAACACTTACAATGCAAACCACCACGTGATGTTTTTCAGAAAACTCTCGTACATTGCCACTGCATGTTTCCAGACCTCCCCATGCTGACCACCCAGTGGCGCTTTTCTCCATCCTACATTGCCACTCACTGCCTATCCTAATTCAGGCACTCTGATTCAAACCACCCCATGATGTTTTTCTCACTCCTAATAGTCAATGGCCTGATAAAACCCTTACAGTCTGAACCATCCCGCGTTGTTTTTCAGCAATCTATCCTACATTGCCACTGCATGTTTCCTGACCTCCCAAAGCTGACCACCCCATGCGCTTTTCTCCATCCTACATTGCAACCCACTGCCTATCCTAATTCAGGCTCTCAGATTCACACCACCCCGTGATTATTTTCTCACTCCTGCCAGTGAATGGCCTGTTAGAAACCATTACAATTCGGACCACCCCGGATGTTTTTCAGAAACCAATCCTACATTTCCACTGCCTGTTTCCTGACCTCGCCATGCTGACCACCCCGTGGTGCTTTTCTCCATCCTACATTGCCACTCACTGATTATGCTAATTTAGGCCTCCGATTCACACCACTTCGTGATGTTTTGCTCATTCCTACTAGTGAATGGCATGTTAGAAACCCTTACAATACGCACCACCCCCGATGTTTTTGAGAAACCTATCATAAATTGCGACAGCACATTTCCTGACCACCCCATGCTGACCACCCCGTGGTGCTTTTCTCCATCCTACATTGCCATTCACTGCCTATCCTAATTCAGGCCCTCTGATTCACACCACTTCGTGATGTTTTTAACACTCCTAATAGTGAATGGCCTGTTAGAAACCCTTACAATGCGCACCACCCCGCGTTGTGTTATAGAAAACTATCCTACATTGCCACTGTATGTTTTCTGACCTCCCCATACTGACCACCCAGTGGTGCTTTTCTCCATCCTACATTGCCATTCACTGCCTATCCTAATTCAGGCCCTCTGATTCACACCACGCCGTGAAGTTTTTCTCACTCCTACTAGTGAATGGCTTGTTAAAAACCCTAACAATGCGCACCACCGCGCGATGTTTTCCAGAAACCTATTCTACATTGCCACTGCATGTTTCCTGACCTCCCCATTCTGACCACCCCTCGGTGCTTTTCTCCATCCTACATTGCCACTCACTGCCTATCCTAATACAGGCCCTCCAATTCACACCACCTAGTGATTATTTTCTCACTCCTATTAGTCAATGGCCTGTTAGAAATCCATACAATGCGCACCACCCCGCGATGTTTTTCAGAAACCTATCCTACATTGCCACTGCATGTTTCCTGACCTCATCATGCTGACCACCCCGCGGTGCTTTTCTCCATCCTACATTGCCATTCATTGCCTATTCTAATTCAGGCCGTCTGATTCACACCACGCCGTGATGTTTTTCTCACTGCTACTAGTGAATGGCTTGTTAGAAACCCTAACAATGCGAACCACCGCACGATGTTTTCCAGAAACCTATTCTACATTGCCACTGCATGTTTCCTCACCTCCCCATGCTGACCACCTCGAGGTGCTTTTCTCCATCCTACATTGCCACTCACTGCCTATCCTAATTCAGGCCCTCTGATTCACACCACCCCGTGATGTTTTTCTTACTCCTACTAGTGAATGGCCTGTTAGAAATTCTTACAATGCGCACCACCCCGCGATGTTTTTCAGAAACCTATCCTACATTGCCACAGCATGTTTCCTGACATCCCCATGCTGACAAACCAGTGGCGCTTTTCTTCATCCTACATTGCCACTCACTGCCTATCATAATTCAGGCACTCCGATTCACACAGACCCATAATGTTTTTCTCTCTCCTACTAGTTAATGGCCTGTTAGAAACCCTTACAATGCGCACAACCCTGCGATGTTTTTCAGAAACCTATCCTACAATGCCACCGCATATTGCCTGACCTCCCCATGCTGACCACCCGGTGGCGCTTTTCTCCAACCTACATCGCCACTCACTGCCTATCCTAATTCAGGCCCTCCGATTGACACCACCGCTTGATTATTTTCTCACTCCTACTAGTGAATGGCCTGTTAGAAACCCTTACAATGAGAACCAACACGTCATGTTTTTCAGAAAACTCTCCTACATTGCCACTGCATGTTTCCTGACCTCCCCATGCTGACCACCCCGTGGAGATTTTCTCCCTCCTACATTGACACTCACTGCCTATCCTAATTCAAGCCCTCTGATTCAAACCATCCCGTGATGTTTTTCTCACTCCTACTAGTGAATGGCCTGTTAAAACCCTTACAATGCGCACCACCCCACGTTGTTTTTCAGCAATCTATCCTACATTGCCACTGCATATTTCCTGACCTCCCCATGCTGACCACCCCGTTTTGCTTTTGTCCATTCTACATTGCCATTCACTGCCTATCCTAATTCAGGCCCTCAAATTCACATCACCTTGTGATTATTTTCTCACTCCTACTAGTGAATGGCCTGTTAGAAACCCATACAATGCGCACCACCCCGCGATGTTTTTCAGAAACCTATCCTACATTGCCACTGCATGTTTCCTGAACTCCCCATGCTGACCAACCCATGGCGCTTTTCTCCACTCTACATTGCCACTCACTGCCTATCCTAATTTAGGCCCTCCGAATCACACCACCCCATAATGTTTTCTCACTCCTACTATTGAATGGCCGGTTAAAACACTTACAATGCTCACCTCCCTGCGTTGTTTTTCAGAAATCTATCCTACATTGCCACTGCATGTTTCCTGACCTCCCAATGCTGACCACCCCGTGCACTTTTCTCCATCCTACATTGCAACCCACTGCCTATCCTAATTCAGGCCCTCAGATTCACACCACCCCGTGATTATTTTCTCTCTCCTGCCAGTGAATGGCCTGTTAGAAACCCTTACAAATTGGACCACCCCCGATGTTTTTCAGGAACCAATTCTACATTTCCACTGCCTGTTTCCTGACTTCGCCATACTGATCCCCCCGTGGTGCTTTTCTCCATCCTACATTGCCACTCAGTGATTATGCTAATTTAGGCCTCTGATTCACACCACTTCGTGATGTTTTTCTCACTACTACTAGTGAATGTCATGTTAGAAACCCTTACAATACGCACCAGCCCGCCATGTTTTTCAGAAACCTATTCAAAATTGCGACAGCACGTTTCCTGACCACCCCATGCTGACCACCCCGTGGTGCTTTTCTCCATCTTACATTGCCACTCACTGCCTATCATTATTCAGGCCCTCCGATTCACACAACGCCGTGATGTTTTTCTCACTCCTAATAGTGAATGGCCTGTTAGAAACCCTTACAATGCGCACCACCCCGCGTTGTGTTATAGAAAACTATCCTACATTGCCACTGCATGTTTTCTGACCTCCCCATGCTGACCACACTGTCGTGCTTTTCTCCATCCTACATTGCCATTCACTGCCTATCCTGATTCAGGCCCTCCGATTCACACCACCCCGTGATGTTTTTCTCACTACTACTAGTGAATGGCCTGTTAGAAGTTCTTAAAATGCGCACCACTCCGCGATGTTTTTCAGAAACCTATCCTACATTGCCACCGCAGGTTTCCTGACCTCCCCATGCTGACAAACCCGTGGCGCTTTTCTCCATCCTACATTGCCACTCACTGCCTATCATAATTCAGGCACTCCGATTCACACAGACCCATAATGTTTTTCTCTCTCCTACTAGTTAATGGCCTGTTAGAAACCCTTACAATGCGCACAACCCTGCGATGTTTTTCAGAAACCTATCCTACAATGCCACCGCATGTTTCCTGACCTCCCCATGCTGACTAACCAGTGGCGCTTTTCTCCATCCTACATTGCCACTCACTGCCTATCCTAATTCAGGCCCTCTGATTCACACCACCCCGTGATGTTTTTCTCACTCCTACTAGTGAATGGACTGTTAGAAACACTTACAATGTGCAGCACCCCGCGATGTTTTTCAGAAAGCTGTCCTATATTGCCACTGCATGTTTCCTGACCTCCCCATGCTGACCACCCCGTGGAGATTTTCTCCCTCGTACATTGCCACTCACTGCCTATCCTAATTCAGGCCCTCCGATTCACACAACCGCGTGATGTTTTTCTCACTCCTACTAGTGAATGGCCCGTTAGAGACCCTTACAATGCGAACCACCACGTGATGTTTTTCAGAAAACTCTCCTACATTGCCACTGCATGTTTCCTGACCTCCCCATGCTGATAACCCAGTGGCGCTTTTCTCCATCCTAGTTTGCCACTCACTACCTATCCTGATTCAGGCACTCTGATTCACACCACCCCATGATGTTTTTCTCACTCCTAATAGTTAATGGCCTGTTAAAACCCTTACAATGCGGATCACCCCGCGTTGTTTTTCAGAAATCTATCCTACAGTGCCACTGCATGTTTCCTGACCTCCCCATGCTGACCACCCTGTGGTGCTTTTCTCCATCATACATTGCCACTCACTGCCTATCCTAATTCAGGCCCTCCAATTCACACCACCTAGTGATTATTTTCTCACTCCTACTAGTGAATGGCCTGTTAGAAACCCATACAATGCGCACCACCCCGCGATGTTTTTCAGAAACCTATCCTACATTGCCAATGCATGTTTCCTGACCTCCCCATGCTGACCAACCCGTGGCGCTTTTCTCCACCCTACATTGCCACTCACTGCCTATGCTAATTTAGGCCTCCGATTCACACCACGCCGTGATGTTTTTCTCACTCCTACTAGTGAATGGCATGTTAGAAACCCTTACAATACGTACCACCCGGCGATGTTTTTCAGAAACCTATCATAAATTGCGCCTGCACGTTTCCTGACCTCCCCATGCTTACCATCCCGTGGTGCTTTTCTCCATCCTACATTGCCACTCACAGCCTATCCTAATTCAGACCCTCCGATTTACACCACCCCGTGATGTTTTTCTCACTCCTAACAGTGAATGACCTGTTAGAAACCCTTCCAATGCGCACCACCCCGCGTTGTGTTATAGAAAACTATCCTACATTGCCACTGCATGTTTCCTGACCTCCCCATGCTGACCACCCCACGGTGCATTTCTCCATTTTACATTGCCACTCACTGCCTATCCTAATTGAGGCCCTCCAAATCACACCACCCTGTGATGATTTTCTCACTCCTACAAGTAAATGGCCGGTTAGAAACCCTTACAATGCGCACCACCCCGCGATGTTTTTCAGAAACCTATCCTAAATTGCAATTGCATGTTTCCTGACCTCACAATGCTGACCACCCCGTGGAGCTTTTCTCCATCCTATATTGCCTCTCACTGCCTATTCTAATTCAGGTCCTCCTATTCACACCACCCCATGATGTTTTTCTCACTCCTAATAGTGAATGGTTTGTTAGAAACCCTTACAATGCGCACCACCCCGAGATGTTTTTCAGAATCCTATCCTACATTTCCACTGCACGTTTCCTGACCTCCCCATGCTGACCACCCCATGGCGCTTTTCTCTATCTTACATTGCCACTCAATGCCTATCCTAATTCAGGCCCTCCGATTCACACCACCCCGTGTTTTTCTCACTCCTACTAGTGAATGGCCTGTTCGAAATTCTTACAATGCACACCACCCAACGATGTTTTCAAGAAACCTATCCTACATTGCCACTGCATGTTTCCTGACCTAGCCATGCTGACAAACCCGTGGCGCTTTTCTCCATCCTACATTGCCACTCACTGCCTATCATAATTCAGGCACTCCGATTCACACAGACCCATAATGCTTTTCTCTCTGCTACTAGTTAATGGCCGGTTAGAAATTCTTACACTGCGCACCACCCCGCGATGTCTTTCAGAAACCTATCCTACATTGCCACCGCATGTTTCCTGAGCTCCCCATGCAGACCACCCAGTGGCGCCTTTCTCCATCCTACATTGCCACTCACTGCCTATCCTAATTGAGGCACTCTGATTCACACCACCCCGTGATGTTTTTCTCACTCCTAATAGTGAATGGCCGGTTAAAAGCCTTACAATGCGCACCACCCCGCGTTGTTTTTCAGAAATCTATCATACATTGCCACTGCATATTTCCTGACCTCCCCAAGCTGACCAACCCATTTTGCTTTTCTCCATCCTACATTTCCACTCACTGCACATCCTAATTCAGGCCCTCCAATTGAAACCACCTGGTGATTATTTTCTCACTCCTACTCGTGAGTGGCCTGTTAGAAACCCGTACAATGCGGACCATGCGGCAATGTTTTTCAGAAACCTATCCTACAATTCCAACGCATATTTCCTGACCTCCCCATGCTGCCCACCCGGTGGCGCTTTTCTCCAACCTACATTGCCACTCACTGCCTATCCTAATTTAGGCCTCCGATTCACAACACGTCGTGATGTTTTTCTCACTCCTACTAGTGAATGGCCTGTTAGAAACCCTTAAAATGTGCAGCACTCCGAGTTGTTTTTCAGAAACCTATCCTACATTGCCACTGCCTGTTTCCTGACCTCCCCATGCTGAACACCCCGTAGAAGTTTTCTCCATCCTACATTGCCACTCACTGCCTATACTAATTCAGGCCATCCGATTCACACCACCCCGTGATGTTTTTCTCACTCCTACTAGTGAATGGCCTGTTAGAAACCCTTACAATGCACACCACCTTCGATGTTTTTCAGAAATCTATCCTATATTGCCACTGCACGTTTCCAAACCTCCCCATGCTGACGGCCTGGTGGTGCTTTTCTCCATCCTACATTGCCACTCACTGCCTATCCTAATTCAGACACTCCGAATCACACCACCCCCTGATGTTTTTCTCACTCCTACTAGTGAATGGCCGGTTAAAACCCTTACAATGCGCACCACCCTGCGTTGTTTTTCAGAAATCTATCCTACATTGCCACTGCATGTTTCCTGACCTCCCCATGCTGACCGCCTCGTGCGCTTTTCTCCATCCTACATTGCAACCCACTGCCTATTCTAATTCAGGCCCTCAGATTCACACCACCCCGTGATTATTTTCTCACTCCTACCAGTGAATGGCCTGTTAGAAACCCTTACAATTCGGACCACCCCCGACGTTTTTCTGAAAGCAATCCTACATTTCCACTGCCTGTTTCCTGACCTCGCCATGCGGACCACCCCGTGGTGCTTTTCTCCATCCGACATTGCCACTCACTGCCTATCATAATTCAGGCCCTCCGATTCACACAACGCCGTGATGTTTTTCTCACTCGTATTAGTGAATGGCCTGTTAGAAACCCTTACAATGCGCACCACCCCGCGTTGTGTTATAGAAAACTATCATACATTGCCACTGCATGTTTTCTGACCTCCCCATGCTAACCACCCCGTCACGCTTTTCTCCATCCTACATTGCCATTCACTGCCTATTCTAATTCAGGCCCTCTGATTCACACCACGCCGTGATGTTTTTCTTACTCCTACTAGTGAATGGCTTTTTAGAAACCCTAACAATGCGCACCACCGCGCGATGTTTTCCAGAAACCTATTCTACATTGCCACTGCATGTTTCCTGACCTCCCCATTCTGACCAGCCCGTGGTGCTTTTCTCCATCCTACATTGCCACCCACTGCCTATCCTAATTCAGGCTCTCTGAATCACACCACCCCGTGATTATTTTCTCACTCCTACAAGTTAATGGCCGGTTAGAAACCCTTACAATGCGCACCACCCCGCGATGTTTTTCAGAAACATATCCTAAATTGCAATTGCATGTTTCCAGACCTCCCAATGCTGACCACCCCATGGACCTTTTCTCCATCCTATATTGCCTCTCACTGCTTATCCTAATTCAGGTCCTCCGATTCACACCACCCCGTGATGTATTTCTCACTCCTAATAGTGAATGGCTTGGTAGAAACCCTTACAATGCGCACCACCCCGAGATGTTATTCAGAAACCTATCCTACATTCCCACTGCACATTTCCTGACCTCCCCATGCTGACAAACCAGTGGCATTTTCTCCATCCTACATTGCCACTCACTGCCTCCCCTAATTCAGGCTCTCCGATTCACACAGACCCATAATGATTTTCTCTCTCCTACTAGTTAATGGCCTGTTAGAAACCCTTACAATGCGCACAACCCTGTGATGTTTTTCAGAAACCTATCCTACAATGCCACCGCATGTTTCCTGACCTCCCCATGTTGACCACCCAGTGGCTCTTTTCTCCAACCTACATTGCCACTCACTGCCTATCCTAATTCAGGCACTCCGATTCACTCAGACCCATAATGTTTTTCTCTCTCCTACTAGTTAATGGCCTGTTAGAAACCCTTACAATGCGCACAAGCCTGCGATGTTTTTCAGAAACCTATCCTACAATGCCACCGCATGTTTCCTGACCTCCCCATGCTGACTAACCAGTGGCGCTTTTCTCCATCCTACATTGCCACTCACTGCCTATCCTAATTCAGGCCCTCCGATTCACACCACCCCGTGATGTTTTTCTCACTCCTACTAGTGAATGGACTGTTAGAAACACTTACAATGTGCAGCACCCCGCGATGTTTTTCAGAAAGCTGTCCTACATTGCCACTGCATGTTTCCTGACCTCCCCATGCTGACCACCCCATGGAGATTTTCTCCCTCGTACATTGCCACTCAATGCCTATCCTAATTCAGGCCCTCCGATTCACACAACCGCGTGATGTTTTTCTCACTCCTACTAGTGAATGGCCTGTTAGAGACCCTTACAATGCGAACCACCACGTGATGTTTTTCAGAAAACTCTCCTACATTGCCACTGCATGTTTGCTGACCTCCCCATGCTGATAACCCAATGGCGCTTTTCTGCATCCTACATTGCCACTCACTGCCTATCCTAATTCAGGCACTCTGATTCACACCACCCCATGATGTTTTTCTCACTCCTAATAGTTAATGGCCTGTTAAAACCCTTACAATGTGGATCACCCCACGTTGTTTTTCAGAAATCTATTCTACAGTGCCACTGCATGTTTCCTGACCTCCCCATGCTGACCACCCCGTGGTGCTTTTCTACATCATACATTGCCACTCACTGCCTATCCTAATTCAGGCCCTCCAATTCACACCACCTAGTGATTATTTTCTCACTCCTACTAGTGAATGGCCTGTTAGAAACCCATACAATGCGCACCACTCCGCGATGTTTTTCAGAAACCTATCCTACATTGCCAATGCATGTTTCCTGACCTCCCCATGCTGACCAACCCGTGGCGCTTTTCTCCACCCTACATTGCCACTCACTGCCTATCCTAATTTAGGCCTCCGATTCACACCACGCCGTGATGTTTTTCTCACTCCTACTAGTGAATGGCATGTTAGAAACCCTTACAATACGTACCACCCCGCGATGTTTTTCAGAAACCTATCATAAATTGCACCTGCACTTTTCCTGACCTCCCCATGCTGACCATCCCGTGGTGCTTTTCTCCATCCTACATTGACACTCACAGCCTATCCTAATTCAGACCCTCCGATTTACACCACCCCGTGATGTTTTTCTCACTCCTAACAGTGAATGACCTGTTAGAAACCCTTTCAATGCGCACCACCCCGCGTTGTGTTATAGAAAACTATCCTACATTGCCACTGCATGTTTCCTGACCTCCGCATGCTGACCACCCCATGGTGCATTTCTCCATCCTACATTGCCACTCACTGCCTATCCTAATTGAGGCCCTCCAAATCACACCACCCTGTGATGATTTTCTCACTCCTACAAGTAAATGGCCGGTTAGAAACCCTTACAATGCGCACCACCCCGCGATGTTTTTCAGAAACCTATCCTAAATTGCAATTGCATGTTTCCTGACCTCCCCATGCTGACCACCCCATGGTGCTTTTCTCCATCCTATATTGCCTCTCACTGCCTATTCTAATTCAGGTCCTCCTATTCACACCACCCCATGATGTTTTTCTCACTCCTAATAGTGAATGGTTTGTTAGAAACCCTTACAATGCGCACCACCCCGAGATGTTTTTCAGAAACCTATCCTACATTGCCACTGCACGTTTTCTGACCTCCATATGCTGACCACCCCGTGGTGCTTTTCTCTGTCCTACATTGCCACTCACTGCCTATCCTAATTCAGGCCCTCTGATTCACACCACGCCTTGATGATTTTCTCACTCCTACAAGTGAATGGCTTGTTAGAAACCCTTACAATGGGCACCACCCCGCGATGTTTTCCAGAAAGCTATCCTATATTGCCACTACATGTTTCCTGACCTCCCCATGCTGACCACCCCGTCGCACTTTTCTCCATCCTACTACGCCACTCACTGCCTATACTAATTCAGGCCCTCCGATTCACACCACCCCGTGTTGTTTTTCTCACTCCTACTAGTGGATGGCCTGTTAGAAAACCTTACAGTGCGCACCACCCTGCGTTGTTTTTCAGAAACCTATCCGACATTGCCACTGCATGTTTTCTGACCTCCACATGCTGACCACCCCGCGGCGCTTTTCTACGTCGTATATTGCCACTCACTGCCTATCCTAATTCAGGCCCTCTGATTCACACCACGCCGTGATGCTTTTCTCACTCCTACTAGTGAATGGCTTGTTATAAACCCTTACAATGTGCACCACCCTGCCATGTTTTCCAGAAAGCTATCCTATATTGCCACTGCATGTTTCCTGACCTCCCCATGCTGATCACCTGGTGGTGCTCTTCTCCATCCTACCTTGCCTGTCACTGCCTATCCTAATTCAGACACTCTGATTCAAACCTCCCAGTGATGTTTTTCTCACTCCTACTAGTGAATGGCCTGTTAGAAACCATTATAATGCACACCACCCCGCAATGTTTTTCAGAAACGTATCCTACATTGCCACTGCATGTTTCCTGAACTCCCCATGCTGCCCACCCCGTGGCACTTTTCTGCATCCTACATTGCCACTCACTGCCTATCCTACTTCAGGCACTCTGATTCAAACAACCCCTTGATGTTTTTCTTATTCCTACTAGTGAATGTACTGTTAGAAATACTTACAATGCGCTACTACCCCACGAAGTTTTTCAGAATCCTATCCGACAGTGCCGCTGCATGTCTCCTGACCTCCCCATGATGACCACCCCGTGGCGATTTTCTCCATCCTACATTGCCACTCACTACCTATCCTAATTCAGGCCCTCCGATTCACACCACCCCGTGATTATTTTCTCACTGCTACTAGTGAATGGCCTGTTAGAAACCCTTACAATGCGCACCACCCGGGGATGTTTTTAGAAACCTATCCTACATTGCCACTGCCTGTTTCCAGATCTCTCCATGCTGACCACCCCATGGTGCTTTTCTCCATCCTACATTGCCACTCACTGCCTATCGTAATTCAGGCTCTCCGAATCACACCACCCTGTGATGATTTATTCACTCCTACTCGTGAATGACCTGTTAGAAACATTTGCAATAGGCACCACCTTAGCGAAGTTTTTCAGAAACCTATCCTAAATTGCCACTGCCTGTTTCCAGATCTCCCCATGCTGACCAACCCATGGTGCTTTTCTCCATCCTACATTGCCACTCACTGCCTATCCTAATTCAGTTCCTCCGATTCACACTACCGCGTCATGTTTTTCTCACTCCTACTAGTGAATGGCCTCTTAGAAACCCTTACAATGCCCACCACACAGCGATTTTTTTCAGAATCCTATCCTACATTGCCACTGCATGTTTACTGACCTCCCCATGCTGACCACCCAGTGGTGCTTTTCTCCATCCTAAATTGCCTCTCACTGCATATCCTAATTCTGGCCCTCCGATTAACACCACCCCGTGACGTTTTTCTTGCTACTACTAGTGAATGGCCGGTTAGAAATCCTTACAATGCGTACCATCCCGCGATGTTTTTCGGAAACCTATCCTACATTTCCATTGCATGTTTCCTGACCTCCCCATGCTGACCACCCCGTTGTGTTTTTCTTCATCTTACTTTGCCACTCACAGACTATACTAATTCAGGCCCTCGAATTCACACCATCCCATAATGTTTTTCTCACTCCTACTAGTGAATGGCCTGTTTGAAACCCTTACAATGCGCACCACCCCGCGATGTTTTTCAGAATCATATCCTACATTGCCACTGCATTTTTTCTGACCTCCCCATAATGACCACCCCGTGGTGATTTTCTCCATGCTACATGGCCACTCACTGCCAACCATAATTCAGGCCCTCTGAAAAACACCACGCCTTGATATTTTTCTCACTCCTACTAGTGAATGGCTTGTTAGAAACCCTTACAAGGCACACCAGCCCGCCATGTTTTCCAGAAAGCTATCCTATATTGCCACTGCATGTTTCCTGACCTCCCCATGCTGACCACCCCATGGTGCTTTTCTCCATCCTACATTACCACTCACTGCCTATCCTAATTCAGGCCCTCCGAATCACACCACGCCTTGATGATTTTCTCACTCCTACAAGTGAATGGCTTGTTAGAAAACCTTACAATGGGCACCACCCCGCCATGTTTTCCAGAAAGCTATCCTATATTGCCACTGCATGTTTCCTGACCTCCCAATGCTGACCAACCCGTCGCACTTTTCTCCATCCTACTTTGCCACTCACTGCCTATCCTAATTCAGGCCCTCCAATTCACACCACCCCATGTTGTTTTTCTCAGTCCTACTAGTGAATGGCCTGTTAGACACCCTCTAATGCGCACGACCCTTCTTTGTATTTCAGAAACTTTTGCTATATTGCCACTGCATGCTTTCTGACCTCCCTATTCTGACCACCCCGTGGCACTTTTCTACATCCTACATTGCCACTCAGTGCCTGTCCTAATTCAGGCCTTCTGATTCACATCACCCCGTGATGTTTTTCTCACTTCTACTAGTCAATGGCCTGTTAGAAAAGCATACAATGCGCAACACCGCGCGATGTTTTTCAGAAACCTATCTTACATTGCCACTGCATGTTTCCTGAACTCCCCATGCTGACCACACAGTGGCACTTTTCTCCATTCTACATTGCCACTCACTGCCTATACTAATCCAGGCCCTCTGATTCAAACCTCCACGTGATGTTTTTCTCACTCCTACTAGTGAATGGCCTGTTAGAAACCATTATAATACACACCACACCGCGATGTTTTTCCGAAACCTATCATACATTGTCATTGCATGTTTCCTGACCTCCCCATGCTAACAACCTCGTGGTGCTTTTCTCCATCCTACATTGTCACTCACTGCCTATACTAATTCAGGCCCTCCAATTCACACCATCCCATGATGTTTTTCTCACTCCTACTAGTGAATGGCCTGTTAGAAACCATTATAATGCGCACCACCCCGCGATGTTTTTCCGAAACCTATCATACATTGCCACTGCATGTTTCCTAACCTCCCCATGCTGACCACCCCGCGGCGCTTTTCTACATCGTAGATTGCCACTCACTGCCTATCCTAATTCATGCCCTCTGATTCACGCCAATCCTTGATGATTTTCTGACTCCTATTAATGAATGGCTTGTTAGAAACCCTTACACTGTGCACCACCCTGCCATGTTTTCCAGAAAGCTATCTTATATTGCCACTGCATGTTTCCTGACCTCCCCATGCTGACCACCTGGTGGTGCTCTTCTCCATCCTACATTGCCACTCACTGCCTATCCTAATTCAGGCCCTCTGATTCAAACCTCCCCGTGATGTTTTTCTCACTCCTACTAGTGAATGGCCTGTTAGAAACCATTATAATGCGCACCACCCCGCGATGTTTTTCAGGAACCTATCCTACATTGCCACTGCATGTTTCATGACCTCCCCATCCTGCCCACCCCGTGGCAGTTTTCTCCATCCTACATTGCCACTCACTGCCTATCCTAATTGAGGCCCTCCAAATCACACCACCCTGTGATGATTTTCTCACTCCTACTAGTGAATGGTTTGTTAGAAACCCTTACAATGCGCACCACCCCGCGATGTTTTTCAGAAACCTATCCTAAATTGCAATTGCATGTTTCCTGACCTCACAATGCTGACCACCCCGTGGAGCTTTTCTCCATCCTATATTGCCTCTCACTGCCTATTCTAATTCAGGTCCTCCTATTCACACCACCCCATGATGTTTTTCTCACTCCTAATAGTGAATGGTTTGTTAGAAACCCTTACAATGCGCACCACCCCGAGATGTTTTTCAGAATCCTATCCTACATTTCCACTGCACGTTTCCTGACCTCCCCATGCTGACCACCCCATGGCGCTTTTCTCTATCTTACATTGCCACTCAATGCCTATCCTAATTCAGGCCCTCCGATTCACACCACCCCGTGTTTTTCTCACTCCTACTAGTGAATGGCCTGTTCGAAATTCTTACAATGCACACCACCCAACGATGTTTTCAAGAAACCTATCCTACATTGCCACTGCATGTTTCCTGACCTAGCCATGCTGACAAACCCGTGGCGCTTTTCTCCATCCTACATTGCCACTCACTGCCTATCATAATTCAGGCACTCCGATTCACACAGACCCATAATGCTTTTCTCTCTGCTACTAGTTAATGGCCGGTTAGAAATTCTTACACTGCGCACCACCCCGCGATGTCTTTCAGAAACCTATCCTACATTGCCACCGCATGTTTCCTGAGCTCCCCATGCAGACCACCCAGTGGCGCCTTTCTCCATCCTACATTGCCACTCACTGCCTATCCTAATTGAGGCACTCTGATTCACACCACCCCGTGATGTTTTTCTCACTCCTAATAGTGAATGGCCGGTTAAAAGCCTTACAATGCGCACCACCCCGCGTTGTTTTTCAGAAATCTATCATACATTGCCACTGCATATTTCCTGACCTCCCCAAGCTGACCAACCCATTTTGCTTTTCTCCATCCTACATTTCCACTCACTGCACATCCTAATTCAGGCCCTCCAATTGAAACCACCTGGTGATTATTTTCTCACTCCTACTCGTGAGTGGCCTGTTAGAAACCCGTACAATGCGGACCATGCGGCAATGTTTTTCAGAAACCTATCCTACAATTCCAACGCATATTTCCTGACCTCCCCATGCTGCCCACCCGGTGGCGCTTTTCTCCAACCTACATTGCCACTCACTGCCTATCCTAATTTAGGCCTCCGATTCACAACACGTCGTGATGTTTTTCTCACTCCTACTAGTGAATGGCCTGTTAGAAACCCTTAAAATGTGCAGCACTCCGAGTTGTTTTTCAGAAACCTATCCTACATTGCCACTGCCTGTTTCCTGACCTCCCCATGCTGAACACCCCGTAGAAGTTTTCTCCATCCTACATTGCCACTCACTGCCTATACTAATTCAGGCCATCCGATTCACACCACCCCGTGATGTTTTTCTCACTCCTACTAGTGAATGGCCTGTTAGAAACCCTTACAATGCACACCACCTTCGATGTTTTTCAGAAATCTATCCTATATTGCCACTGCACGTTTCCAAACCTCCCCATGCTGACGGCCTGGTGGTGCTTTTCTCCATCCTACATTGCCACTCACTGCCTATCCTAATTCAGACACTCCGAATCACACCACCCCCTGATGTTTTTCTCACTCCTACTAGTGAATGGCCGGTTAAAACCCTTACAATGCGCACCACCCTGCGTTGTTTTTCAGAAATCTATCCTACATTGCCACTGCATGTTTCCTGACCTCCCCATGCTGACCGCCTCGTGCGCTTTTCTCCATCCTACATTGCAACCCACTGCCTATTCTAATTCAGGCCCTCAGATTCACACCACCCCGTGATTATTTTCTCACTCCTACCAGTGAATGGCCTGTTAGAAACCCTTACAATTCGGACCACCCCCGACGTTTTTCTGAAAGCAATCCTACATTTCCACTGCCTGTTTCCTGACCTCGCCATGCGGACCACCCCGTGGTGCTTTTCTCCATCCGACATTGCCACTCACTGCCTATCATAATTCAGGCCCTCCGATTCACACAACGCCGTGATGTTTTTCTCACTCGTATTAGTGAATGGCCTGTTAGAAACCCTTACAATGCGCACCACCCCGCGTTGTGTTATAGAAAACTATCATACATTGCCACTGCATGTTTTCTGACCTCCCCATGCTAACCACCCCGTCACGCTTTTCTCCATCCTACATTGCCATTCACTGCCTATTCTAATTCAGGCCCTCTGATTCACACCACGCCGTGATGTTTTTCTTACTCCTACTAGTGAATGGCTTTTTAGAAACCCTAACAATGCGCACCACCGCGCGATGTTTTCCAGAAACCTATTCTACATTGCCACTGCATGTTTCCTGACCTCCCCATTCTGACCAGCCCGTGGTGCTTTTCTCCATCCTACATTGCCACCCACTGCCTATCCTAATTCAGGCTCTCTGAATCACACCACCCCGTGATTATTTTCTCACTCCTACAAGTTAATGGCCGGTTAGAAACCCTTACAATGCGCACCACCCCGCGATGTTTTTCAGAAACATATCCTAAATTGCAATTGCATGTTTCCAGACCTCCCAATGCTGACCACCCCATGGACCTTTTCTCCATCCTATATTGCCTCTCACTGCTTATCCTAATTCAGGTCCTCCGATTCACACCACCCCGTGATGTATTTCTCACTCCTAATAGTGAATGGCTTGGTAGAAACCCTTACAATGCGCACCACCCCGAGATGTTATTCAGAAACCTATCCTACATTCCCACTGCACATTTCCTGACCTCCCCATGCTGACAAACCAGTGGCATTTTCTCCATCCTACATTGCCACTCACTGCCTCCCCTAATTCAGGCTCTCCGATTCACACAGACCCATAATGATTTTCTCTCTCCTACTAGTTAATGGCCTGTTAGAAACCCTTACAATGCGCACAACCCTGTGATGTTTTTCAGAAACCTATCCTACAATGCCACCGCATGTTTCCTGACCTCCCCATGTTGACCACCCAGTGGCTCTTTTCTCCAACCTACATTGCCACTCACTGCCTATCCTAATTCAGGCACTCCGATTCACTCAGACCCATAATGTTTTTCTCTCTCCTACTAGTTAATGGCCTGTTAGAAACCCTTACAATGCGCACAAGCCTGCGATGTTTTTCAGAAACCTATCCTACAATGCCACCGCATGTTTCCTGACCTCCCCATGCTGACTAACCAGTGGCGCTTTTCTCCATCCTACATTGCCACTCACTGCCTATCCTAATTCAGGCCCTCCGATTCACACCACCCCGTGATGTTTTTCTCACTCCTACTAGTGAATGGACTGTTAGAAACACTTACAATGTGCAGCACCCCGCGATGTTTTTCAGAAAGCTGTCCTACATTGCCACTGCATGTTTCCTGACCTCCCCATGCTGACCACCCCATGGAGATTTTCTCCCTCGTACATTGCCACTCAATGCCTATCCTAATTCAGGCCCTCCGATTCACACAACCGCGTGATGTTTTTCTCACTCCTACTAGTGAATGGCCTGTTAGAGACCCTTACAATGCGAACCACCACGTGATGTTTTTCAGAAAACTCTCCTACATTGCCACTGCATGTTTGCTGACCTCCCCATGCTGATAACCCAATGGCGCTTTTCTGCATCCTACATTGCCACTCACTGCCTATCCTAATTCAGGCACTCTGATTCACACCACCCCATGATGTTTTTCTCACTCCTAATAGTTAATGGCCTGTTAAAACCCTTACAATGTGGATCACCCCACGTTGTTTTTCAGAAATCTATTCTACAGTGCCACTGCATGTTTCCTGACCTCCCCATGCTGACCACCCCGTGGTGCTTTTCTACATCATACATTGCCACTCACTGCCTATCCTAATTCAGGCCCTCCAATTCACACCACCTAGTGATTATTTTCTCACTCCTACTAGTGAATGGCCTGTTAGAAACCCATACAATGCGCACCACTCCGCGATGTTTTTCAGAAACCTATCCTACATTGCCAATGCATGTTTCCTGACCTCCCCATGCTGACCAACCCGTGGCGCTTTTCTCCACCCTACATTGCCACTCACTGCCTATCCTAATTTAGGCCTCCGATTCACACCACGCCGTGATGTTTTTCTCACTCCTACTAGTGAATGGCATGTTAGAAACCCTTACAATACGTACCACCCCGCGATGTTTTTCAGAAACCTATCATAAATTGCACCTGCACTTTTCCTGACCTCCCCATGCTGACCATCCCGTGGTGCTTTTCTCCATCCTACATTGACACTCACAGCCTATCCTAATTCAGACCCTCCGATTTACACCACCCCGTGATGTTTTTCTCACTCCTAACAGTGAATGACCTGTTAGAAACCCTTTCAATGCGCACCACCCCGCGTTGTGTTATAGAAAACTATCCTACATTGCCACTGCATGTTTCCTGACCTCCGCATGCTGACCACCCCATGGTGCATTTCTCCATCCTACATTGCCACTCACTGCCTATCCTAATTGAGGCCCTCCAAATCACACCACCCTGTGATGATTTTCTCACTCCTACAAGTAAATGGCCGGTTAGAAACCCTTACAATGCGCACCACCCCGCGATGTTTTTCAGAAACCTATCCTAAATTGCAATTGCATGTTTCCTGACCTCCCCATGCTGACCACCCCATGGTGCTTTTCTCCATCCTATATTGCCTCTCACTGCCTATTCTAATTCAGGTCCTCCTATTCACACCACCCCATGATGTTTTTCTCACTCCTAATAGTGAATGGTTTGTTAGAAACCCTTACAATGCGCACCACCCCGAGATGTTTTTCAGAAACCTATCCTACATTGCCACTGCACGTTTTCTGACCTCCATATGCTGACCACCCCGTGGTGCTTTTCTCTGTCCTACATTGCCACTCACTGCCTATCCTAATTCAGGCCCTCTGATTCACACCACGCCTTGATGATTTTCTCACTCCTACAAGTGAATGGCTTGTTAGAAACCCTTACAATGGGCACCACCCCGCGATGTTTTCCAGAAAGCTATCCTATATTGCCACTACATGTTTCCTGACCTCCCCATGCTGACCACCCCGTCGCACTTTTCTCCATCCTACTACGCCACTCACTGCCTATACTAATTCAGGCCCTCCGATTCACACCACCCCGTGTTGTTTTTCTCACTCCTACTAGTGGATGGCCTGTTAGAAAACCTTACAGTGCGCACCACCCTGCGTTGTTTTTCAGAAACCTATCCGACATTGCCACTGCATGTTTTCTGACCTCCACATGCTGACCACCCCGCGGCGCTTTTCTACGTCGTATATTGCCACTCACTGCCTATCCTAATTCAGGCCCTCTGATTCACACCACGCCGTGATGCTTTTCTCACTCCTACTAGTGAATGGCTTGTTATAAACCCTTACAATGTGCACCACCCTGCCATGTTTTCCAGAAAGCTATCCTATATTGCCACTGCATGTTTCCTGACCTCCCCATGCTGATCACCTGGTGGTGCTCTTCTCCATCCTACCTTGCCTGTCACTGCCTATCCTAATTCAGACACTCTGATTCAAACCTCCCAGTGATGTTTTTCTCACTCCTACTAGTGAATGGCCTGTTAGAAACCATTATAATGCACACCACCCCGCAATGTTTTTCAGAAACGTATCCTACATTGCCACTGCATGTTTCCTGAACTCCCCATGCTGCCCACCCCGTGGCACTTTTCTGCATCCTACATTGCCACTCACTGCCTATCCTACTTCAGGCACTCTGATTCAAACAACCCCTTGATGTTTTTCTTATTCCTACTAGTGAATGTACTGTTAGAAATACTTACAATGCGCTACTACCCCACGAAGTTTTTCAGAATCCTATCCGACAGTGCCGCTGCATGTCTCCTGACCTCCCCATGATGACCACCCCGTGGCGATTTTCTCCATCCTACATTGCCACTCACTACCTATCCTAATTCAGGCCCTCCGATTCACACCACCCCGTGATTATTTTCTCACTGCTACTAGTGAATGGCCTGTTAGAAACCCTTACAATGCGCACCACCCGGGGATGTTTTTAGAAACCTATCCTACATTGCCACTGCCTGTTTCCAGATCTCTCCATGCTGACCACCCCATGGTGCTTTTCTCCATCCTACATTGCCACTCACTGCCTATCGTAATTCAGGCTCTCCGAATCACACCACCCTGTGATGATTTATTCACTCCTACTCGTGAATGACCTGTTAGAAACATTTGCAATAGGCACCACCTTAGCGAAGTTTTTCAGAAACCTATCCTAAATTGCCACTGCCTGTTTCCAGATCTCCCCATGCTGACCAACCCATGGTGCTTTTCTCCATCCTACATTGCCACTCACTGCCTATCCTAATTCAGTTCCTCCGATTCACACTACCGCGTCATGTTTTTCTCACTCCTACTAGTGAATGGCCTCTTAGAAACCCTTACAATGCCCACCACACAGCGATTTTTTTCAGAATCCTATCCTACATTGCCACTGCATGTTTACTGACCTCCCCATGCTGACCACCCAGTGGTGCTTTTCTCCATCCTAAATTGCCTCTCACTGCATATCCTAATTCTGGCCCTCCGATTAACACCACCCCGTGACGTTTTTCTTGCTACTACTAGTGAATGGCCGGTTAGAAATCCTTACAATGCGTACCATCCCGCGATGTTTTTCGGAAACCTATCCTACATTTCCATTGCATGTTTCCTGACCTCCCCATGCTGACCACCCCGTTGTGTTTTTCTTCATCTTACTTTGCCACTCACAGACTATACTAATTCAGGCCCTCGAATTCACACCATCCCATAATGTTTTTCTCACTCCTACTAGTGAATGGCCTGTTTGAAACCCTTACAATGCGCACCACCCCGCGATGTTTTTCAGAATCATATCCTACATTGCCACTGCATTTTTTCTGACCTCCCCATAATGACCACCCCGTGGTGATTTTCTCCATGCTACATGGCCACTCACTGCCAACCATAATTCAGGCCCTCTGAAAAACACCACGCCTTGATATTTTTCTCACTCCTACTAGTGAATGGCTTGTTAGAAACCCTTACAAGGCACACCAGCCCGCCATGTTTTCCAGAAAGCTATCCTATATTGCCACTGCATGTTTCCTGACCTCCCCATGCTGACCACCCCATGGTGCTTTTCTCCATCCTACATTACCACTCACTGCCTATCCTAATTCAGGCCCTCCGAATCACACCACGCCTTGATGATTTTCTCACTCCTACAAGTGAATGGCTTGTTAGAAAACCTTACAATGGGCACCACCCCGCCATGTTTTCCAGAAAGCTATCCTATATTGCCACTGCATGTTTCCTGACCTCCCAATGCTGACCAACCCGTCGCACTTTTCTCCATCCTACTTTGCCACTCACTGCCTATCCTAATTCAGGCCCTCCAATTCACACCACCCCATGTTGTTTTTCTCAGTCCTACTAGTGAATGGCCTGTTAGACACCCTCTAATGCGCACGACCCTTCTTTGTATTTCAGAAACTTTTGCTATATTGCCACTGCATGCTTTCTGACCTCCCTATTCTGACCACCCCGTGGCACTTTTCTACATCCTACATTGCCACTCAGTGCCTGTCCTAATTCAGGCCTTCTGATTCACATCACCCCGTGATGTTTTTCTCACTTCTACTAGTCAATGGCCTGTTAGAAAAGCATACAATGCGCAACACCGCGCGATGTTTTTCAGAAACCTATCTTACATTGCCACTGCATGTTTCCTGAACTCCCCATGCTGACCACACAGTGGCACTTTTCTCCATTCTACATTGCCACTCACTGCCTATACTAATCCAGGCCCTCTGATTCAAACCTCCACGTGATGTTTTTCTCACTCCTACTAGTGAATGGCCTGTTAGAAACCATTATAATACACACCACACCGCGATGTTTTTCCGAAACCTATCATACATTGTCATTGCATGTTTCCTGACCTCCCCATGCTAACAACCTCGTGGTGCTTTTCTCCATCCTACATTGTCACTCACTGCCTATACTAATTCAGGCCCTCCAATTCACACCATCCCATGATGTTTTTCTCACTCCTACTAGTGAATGGCCTGTTAGAAACCATTATAATGCGCACCACCCCGCGATGTTTTTCCGAAACCTATCATACATTGCCACTGCATGTTTCCTAACCTCCCCATGCTGACCACCCCGCGGCGCTTTTCTACATCGTAGATTGCCACTCACTGCCTATCCTAATTCATGCCCTCTGATTCACGCCAATCCTTGATGATTTTCTGACTCCTATTAATGAATGGCTTGTTAGAAACCCTTACACTGTGCACCACCCTGCCATGTTTTCCAGAAAGCTATCTTATATTGCCACTGCATGTTTCCTGACCTCCCCATGCTGACCACCTGGTGGTGCTCTTCTCCATCCTACATTGCCACTCACTGCCTATCCTAATTCAGGCCCTCTGATTCAAACCTCCCCGTGATGTTTTTCTCACTCCTACTAGTGAATGGCCTGTTAGAAACCATTATAATGCGCACCACCCCGCGATGTTTTTCAGGAACCTATCCTACATTGCCACTGCATGTTTCATGACCTCCCCATCCTGCCCACCCCGTGGCAGTTTTCTGCATCCTACTTTGCCACTCACTGCCTATCCTATTTCAGGCACTCTGATTCAAACCACCCCGTGATGTTTTTCTCACCACTACTATTGAATGGACTGTTAGAAACGATTACAATGTGCTCTACCCCGCGATGATTTTCAGAAACCTCTCCGACTTTGCCACTGCATGTATCCTGAACTCCCCATGCTGACCACCCCGTGGTGCTTTTCTCCATTCTACATTGCCACTCACTGCCTATTCTAATTCAGGCCCTCCGATTCACACCACCCTGTGTTGATTTTCCCACTCCTATTAGTGAATGGCCTGTTAGAAACCCTTACAATACGCACCACCCCGCGATGTTTTTCAGAATCCTATCCTACATTGCCACTGCACATTTCCTGACCTCCCCATGCTAACCACCCCGTGGTGCTATTCTCCATACTACATTGCCACTGACTGCCTATCCTAATTCAGGCCCTCGGAATCACACCACCCCGTGATGATTTATTCACTCCTACTAGTGAATGGCCTGTTGGATACCCTTACAATGCTCACCACCCCGGGATGTTTTTCAGAAACGTATCCTACATTGCCACTTCACGTTTTCTGACCTCCCCATGCTGACCACCCCGTGGCGCTTTTCTCCTTCCTACATTGCCACTCACTGCCTATCCTAACTCAGGCCCTCGGAATCACTCCACCCTGTGATGATTTATTCACTCTTACTAGTGAATGACCAGTTAGAAACCCTTGCAATGGGCACCACCCAGCGAAGTTTTTCAGAAACCTATCCTAAATTGCCACCGCATGTTTCCTGAGCTCCCCATGCTGACCACCCCGTGATGCTTTTCTACATCCTAAATTGCAACTCACTGCCTATCCTACTTCAGGCCTTCCGATTCACACCACCCTGTGATGATTTTCTCACTCCTACCACTTAATGGCCTGTGAAAAACCCTTACAATGCGCACCACACCATGATGTTTTTCAGAAACCTATCCTAAATTGCAAGTGCATGTTTCCCTACCTCCACATGCTGACCACCCCGTGGTGCTTTTCTCCATCCTAAATTGCCACTCACTCCCTATCCTACTTCAGGCCCTCTGATTCACACCCTCCCGTGATGTTTTTCTCACTCCTACTAGTGAATGGCCTGATAGAAACCCTTAGAATGCGCACCACCCCGCGATGTTTTTCACAAACCAATCCTACATTGTCACTGCGTGTTTCCTGACCTCCCCATGCTAACCCCATCGTGGTGCTTTTCTCCATCCTACATTGACACTCACTGCCTATACTAATTCAGGCCCTCCAATTCACACCATCCCATGATGTTTTTCTCACTCCTACTAGTGAATGGCCTGTTAGAAAGCCTTACAATGCGCACCGCCCTGCGATGATTTTCAGAAACCTATCCTACATTGCCAATGCACGTTTCCAGACCTCCCCATGCTGACCACCCCGAGGTGCTTTTCTCCATCGTACATTGCCACTCACTGCCTATCCTTATTCAGGCCCTCCGATTCACACCACCCCGTGTTGTTTTTCTCACTCCTACTAGTGAATGGCCTGTTAGAAAACCTTACAATGCGCACCACCCTGCGTTGTTTTTCAGAAACCTATCCAACATTGGCACTGCATGTTTTCGGACCTCCCCATGCCGACCACCCCACGGCGCTTTTCTATGTCATATATTGCCACTCACTGCCTATCCTAATTCAGGCCCTCTGATTCACACGACACCATGATGCTTTTCTCACTCCTACTAGTGAATGGCTTGTTAGAAACCCTTACAATGTGCACCACCCTGAAATGTTTTCAAGAAAGCTATCCTATATTGCCACTGCATGTTTCCTGACCTCCCCATGCTGACCACCTGGTGGTGCTCTTCTCCATCCTACATTGCCACTCACTGACTATCCTAATTCAGGCCCTCTGATTCAAACTTCCTCGTGATGTTTTTCTCACTTCTACTAGTCAATGACCTGTTAGAAACAATTATAATGCACACCACCCCGCGATGTTTTTCAGAAACCTATCCTACATTGCCACTGTATGTTTCCTGAACTCCGCATGCTGCCCACCCCGTGGCACTTTTCTGCATCCTACATTGCCACTCACTGCCTATTCTACTTCAGGCACTCTGATTCAAACAACCCCTTGGTGTTTTTCTCATTCCTACTAGTGAATGTACTGTTAGAAATCCTTACAATGCGCACTACCCCGAGAAGTTCTTCAGAAACCAATCCGACATTGCCGCTGCATGTCTCCTGACCTCCCCATGCTGACCACCACGTGGCGCTTTTCACCATCCTACATTGCCACTCATTGCCTATCCTAATTCAGGCCCTCCGATTCACACCACCCCGTGATTATTTTCTCACTGCTACTACTGAATGGCCTGTTAGAAAGCCTTACAATGTGCATCGCCCCGCGATGATTTTCAGAAACCTATCCTACATTGCCACTGCACGTTTCCAGACCTCCCCATGCTGACCAACCCGTGGTGCTTTTCTCCATCGTACATTGTCACTCACTGCCTATCCTAATTCAGGCACTCCGATTCACACCATCCCGTGTTGTTTTTCTCACCCCTACTAGTGAATGGCCTTTTACAAACCATTATAATGCACACCACCGCGCGATGTTTTTCCGAAATCTATCAAACATTGCGACTGCATGTTTCCTGACCTCCCCATGCTGACCACCCCGCGGCGCTTTTCTACATCGTACATTGCCACTCACTGAATATCCTAATTCAGGCCCTCTGATTCACACCACGCCGTGATGCTTTTCTCACTCCTACTAGTGAATGGCTTGTTAGAAACCCTTACAATGTGCACCACCCTGCCATGTTTTCCAGAAAGCTATCCTATATTGCCACTGCATGTTTCCTGACCTCAGCATGCTGACCACCTGGTGGTGCTCTTTTCCATCCTATATTGCCACTCACTGTCTATCCTAATTCAGGCCCTCTGATTCAAACCGCCCCGGGATGTTTTTCTCACTCCTACTAGTGAATGGCCTATTAGAAAGCATTATAATGCGCACCACATGGCGATGTTTTTCAGAAACCTATCCTACATTGCCACTGCATGCTTCCTGAACTCCCCATGCTGCCCACCCCGTGGCACTTTTCTGCATCCTATATTGCCACTCACTGCCTATCCTACTTCAGTCACTCTGATTCAAATCACCCCGTGATGTTTTTCTCACTCCTACTAGTGAATCGACTGTTAGAAATCCTTACAATGCGCACTACCCCGCGAAGTTCTACAGAAACCTATCCGACATTGCCGCTGCATGTCTCCTGACCTCCCCATGATGACCACCCCGTGGCGCTTTTCTCCATCCTACATTGCCACTCACTGCCTATCCTAATTCAGGCCCTCCGATTCACACCAGCCCGTGATTATTTTCTCACTGCTACTAGTGAATTGCCTGTTAGAAAGCCTTACAATGCGCACCACCCCGCGATGTTTTTCAGAAACATATCCTACATTGCCACTGCCTGTTTCCAGATCTCCTCATGCTGACCACCCCATGGTACTTTTCTCCAACCTACATTGCCACTCCCTGCCTATCCTAAATCATGCCCAGTGATTCACACCACCCCGTGTTGTTTTCTGACTCCTATTAGTGAATGGCAAGTTAGAAAACCGTACAATGCGCACCACCCTGCGTTGTTTTGCAGAAACCTATCCTACATTGCCACTGAATGTTTTCTGACGTCACCATACTGACCACCCCGTGGTGCTTTTCTCCATCCTACATTGCCACTCACTGCCTATCCTAATTCAGGCCATCCGAATCACACCACCCCGTGATTATTTATTCACTCCTTCTAGTGAATAACCTGTTAGAAACCCTTGCAATGGGCAGCACCCAGCGAAGTATTTCAGAAACCTATCCTAAATTGCCATTGCATGTTTCCTGAGCTCCCCATGCTGACCACCCCGTGGTGCTTTTCTCCTTCCTACATTGCCACTCACTGCCTATCCTAATTCAGGCCCTCCGATTCACACCGCCGCGTGATGTTTTTCTCACTCCTACTAGTGAAAGGTTTGTTAGAAACCCTTACACTGTGCACCACCCTGCCATGTTTTCCAGAAAGCTATCCTATATTGCCACTGCATGTTTCCTGACCTCCCCATGCTGACCACCTGGTGGTGCTCTTCTCCATCCTACATTGCCACTCACTGCCTATCCTAATTCAGGCCCTCTGATTCAAACCTCCCCGTGATGTTTTTCTCACGCCTACTAGTGAATGGCCTGTTAGAAACCATTATAATGCGCACCACCCCGCGATGTTTTTCAGGAACCTATCCTACATTGCCACTGCATGTTTCATGACCTCCCCATCCTGCCCACCCCGTGGCAGTTTTCTGCATCCTACTTTGCCACTCACTGCCTATCCTATTTCAGGCACTCTGATTCAAACCACCCCGCGATGTTTTTCTCACCACTACTATTGAATGGACTGTTAGAAACGATTACAATGTGCTCTACCCCGCGATGATTTTCAAAAACCTCTCCGACATTGCCGCTGCATGTCTCCTGACCTCCCCATGCTGACCACCCCGTGGTGCTTTTCTCCATTCTACATTGCCACTCACTGCCTATTCTAATTCAGGCCCTCCGATTCACACCACCCTGTGTTGATTTTCCCACTCCTATTAGTGAATGGCCTGTTAGAAACCCTTACAATACGCACCACCCCGCGATGTTTTTCAGAATCCTATCCTACATTGCCACTGCACATTTCCTGACCTCCCCATGCTGACCACCCCGTGGTGCTATTCTCCATACTACATTGCCACTGACTGCCTATCCTAATTCAGGCCCTCGGAATCACACCACCCCGTGATGATTTATTCACTCCTACTAGTGAATGGCCTGTTGGATACCCTTACAATGCGCACCACCCCGGGATGTTTTTCAGAAACCTATCCTACATTGCCACTTCACGTTTTCTGACCTCCCCATGCTGACCACCCCGTGGCGCTTTTCTCCTTCCTACATTGCCACTCACTGCCTATCCTAATTCAGGCCCTCGGAATCACTCCACCCTGTGATGATTTATTCACTCTTACTAGTGAATGACCAGTTAGAAACCCTTGCAATGGGCACCACCCAGCGAAGTTTTTCAGAAACCTATCCTAAATTGCCACCGCATGTTTCCTGAGCTCCCCATGCTGACCACCCCGTGGGGCTTTTCTACATCCTACATTGCAACTCACTGCCTATCCTACTTCAGGCCTTCCGATTCACACCACCCTGTGATGATTTTCTCACTCCTACTACTTAATGGCCTGTGAAAAACCCTTACAATGCGCACCACACCATGATGTTTTTCAGAAACCTATCCTAAATTGCAAGTGCATGTTTCCCTACCTCCACATGCTGACCACCCCGTGGTGCTTTTCTCCATCCTAAATTGCCACTCACTCCCTATCCTACTTCAGGCCCTGTGATTCACACCCTCCCGTGATGTTTTTCTCACTCCTACTAGTGAATGGCCTGATAGAAACCCTTAGAATGCGCACCACCCCGCGATGTTTTTCAGAAACAAATCCTACATTGTCACTGCGTGTTTCCTGACCTCCCCATGCTAACCACATCGTGGTGCTTTTCTCCATCCTACATTGACACTCACTGCCTATACTAATTCAGGCCCTCCAATTCACACCATCCCATGATGTTTTTCTCACTCCTACTAGTGAATGGCCTGTTAGAAAGCCTTACAATGCGCACCGCCCTGCGATGATTTTCAGAAACCTCTCCTACATTGCCACTGCACGTTTCCAGACCTCCCCATGCTGACCACCCCGTGGTGCTTTTCTCCATCGTACATTGCCACTCACTGCCTATCCTTATTCAGGCCATCCGATTCACACCACCCCGTGTTGTTTTTCTCACTCCTACTAGTGAATGGCCTGTTAGAAAACCGTACAATGCGCACCAACCTGCGTTGTTTTTCAGAAACCTATCCGACATTGGCACTGCATGTTTTCGGACCTCCCCATGCTGACCACCCTACGGCGCTTTTCTATGTCGTATATTGCCACTCACTGCCTATCCTAATTCAGGCCCTCTGATTCACACGACACCATGCTGATTTTCTCACTCCTACTAGTGAATGGCTTATTAGAAACCCTTACAATGTGCACCACCCTGAAATGTTTTCAAGAAAGCTATCCTATATTGCCAATGCATGTTTCCTGACCTCCCCATGCTGACCACCTGGTGGTGCTCTTCTCCATCCTACATTGCCACTCACTGACTATCCTAATTCAGGCACTCTGATTCAAACCTCCCCGTGATGTTTTTCTCACTCCTACTAGTCAATGACCTGTTAGAAACAATTATAATGCACACCACCCCGCGATGTTTTTCAGAAACCTATCCTACATTGCCACTGTATGTTTCCTGAACTCCGCATGCTGCCCACCCCGTGGCACTTTTCTGCATCCTACATTGCCACTCACTGCCTATTCTACTTCAGGCACTCTGATTCAAACAACCCCTTGGTGTTTTTCTCATTCCTACTAGTGAATGTACTGTTAGAAATCCTTACAATGCGCACTACCCCGCGAAGTTCTTCAGAAACCAATCCGACATTGCCGCTGCATGTCTCCTGACCTCCCCATGCTGACCACCCCGTGGCGCTTTTCACCATCCTACATTGCCACTCATTGCCTATCCTAATTCAGGCCCTCCGATTCACACCACCCCGTGATTATTTTCTCACTGCTACTACTGAATGGCCTGTTAGAAAGCCTTACAATGTGCATCGCCCCGCGATGATTTTCAGAAACCTATCCTACATTGCCACTGCACGTTTCCAGACCTCCCCATGCTGACCAACCCGTGGTGCTTTTCTCCATCGTACATTGTCACTCACTGCCTATCCTAATTCAGGCACTCCGATTCACACCATCCCGTGTTGTTTTTCTCACCCCTACTAGTGAATGGCCTTTTACAAACCATTATACTGCGCACCACCGCGCGATGTTTTTCCGAAATCTATCAAACATTGCGACTGCATGTTTCCTGACCTCCCCATGCTGACCACCCCGCGGCGCTTTTCTACATCGTACATTGCCACTCACTGAATATCCTAATTCAGGCCCTCTGATTCACACCACGCCGTGATGCTTTTCTCACTCCTACTAGTGAATGGCTTGTTAGAAACCCTTACAATGTGCACCACCCTGCCATGTTTTCCAGAAAGCTATCCTATATTGCCACTGCATGTTTCCTGACCTCAGCATGCTGACCACCTGGTGGTGCTCTTTTCCATCCTATATTGCCACTCACTGTCTATCCTAATTCAGGCCCTCTGATTCAAACCGCCCCGGGATGTTTTTCTCACTCCTACTAGTGAATGGCCTATTAGAAAGCATTATAATGCGCACCACATGGCGATGTTTTTCAGAAACCTATCCTACATTGCCACTGCATGTTTCCTGAACTCCCCATGCTGCCCACCCCGTGACACTTTTCTGCATCCTATATTGCCACTCACTGCCTATCCTACTTCAGTCACTCTGATTCAAATCACCCCGTGATGTTTTTCTCACTCCTACTAGTGAATCGACTGTTAGAAATCCTTACAATGCGCACTACCCCGCGAAGTTCTACAGAAACCTATCCGACATTGCCGCTGCATGTCTCCTGACCTCCCCATGATGACCACCCCGTGGCGCTTTTCTCCATCCTACATTGCCACTCACTGCCTATCCTAATTCAGGCCCTCCGATTCACACCAGCCCGTGATTATTTTCTCACTGCTACTAGTGAATTGCCTGTTAGAAAGCCTTACAATGCGCACCACCCGCGATGTTTTTCAGAAACCTATCCTACATTGCCACTGCCTGTTTCCAGATCTCCTCATGATGACCACCCCATGGTACTTTTCTCCAACCTACATTGCCACTCCCTGCCTATCCTAAATCATGCCCAGCGATTCACACCACCCCGTGTTGATTTTCTGACTCCTATTAGTGAATGGCATGTTAGAAAACCGTACAATGCGCACCACCCTGCGTTGTTTTTCAGAAATCTATCCTACATTGCCACTGAATGTTTTCTGACGTCCCCATACTGACGACCCCGTGGTGCTTTTCTCCATCCTACATTGCCACTCACTGCCTATCCTAATTCAGGCCATCTGAATCACACCACCCCGTGATTATTTATTCACTCCTACTAGTGAATGACCTGTTAGAAACCCTTGCAATGGGCACCACCCAGCGAAGTATTTCAGAAACCTATCCTAAATTGCCATTGCATGTTTCCTGAGCTCCCCATGCTGACCACCCCGTGGTGCTTTTCTCCATCCTACATTGCCACTCACTGCCTATCCTAATTCAGGCCCTCCGATTCACACCGCCGCGTGATGTTTTTCTCACTCCTACTAGTGAAAGGCCTGTTAGAAACCGATACAATGTGCAACACCCCGCAATGTGTTTCAAAAACCTATCCTACATTGCCACTGTATGTTTCCTGTCCTCCCCATGCTGCCCACCCCGTGGCACTTTTCTCCATCCTACATTGCCAATCAGTGCCTATCCTAATTCAGGCCTTCCGATTCACATCACCCCGTGATGTTTTTCTCACTCCTACTGGTCAATGGCCTGTTCGAAAATCTTACAATGCGCATCACCGTGCGATGTTTTTCAGAAACCTATCCTACATTGCCACTGCACGTTTCCTGACCTCCCCAAGCTGACCACCCCGTGGTGCTATTCTCCATACTACATTGCCACTGACTGCCTATCCTAATTCAGGCCCTCGGAATCACACCACCCCGTGATGATTTATTCACTCCTACTAGTGAATGGCCTGTTGGATACCCTTACAATGCGCACCACACCGGGATGTTTTTCAGAAACCTATCCTACATTGCCACTTCACGTTTTCTGACCTCCCCATGCTGACCACCCCGTGGCGCTTTTCTCCTTCCTACATTGCCACTCACTGCCTATCCTAACTCAGGCCCTCGGAATCACTCCACCCTGTGATGATTTATTCACTCTTACTAGTGAATGACCAGTTAGAAACCCTTGCAATGGGCACCACCCAGCGAAGTTTTTCAGAAACCTATCCTAAATTGCCACCGCATGTTTCCTGAGCTCCCCATGCTGACCACCCCGTGGTGCTTTTCTACATCCTACATTGCAACTCACTGCCTATCCTACTTCAGGCCTTCCGATTCACACCACCCTGTGATGATTTTCTCACTCCTACTACTTAATGGCCTGTGAAAAACCCTTACAATGCGCACCACACCATGATGTTTTTCAGAAACCTATCCTAAATTGCAAGTGCATGTTTCCCTACCTCCACATGCTGACCACCCCGTGGTGCTTTTCTCCATCCTAAATTGCCACTCACTCCCTATCCTACTTCAGGCCCTCTGATTCACACCCTCCCGTGATGTTTTTCTCACTCCTACTAGAGAATGGCCTGATAGAAACCCTTAGAATGCGCACCACCCCGCGATGTTTTTCAGAAACAAATCCTACATTGTCACTGCGTGTTTCCTGACCTCCCCATGCTAACCACATCGTGGTGCTTTTCTCCATCCTACATTGACACTCACTGCCTATACTAATTCAGGCCCTCCAATTCACACCATCCCATGATGTTTTTCTCACTCCTACTAGTGAATGGCCTGTTAGAAAGCCTTACAATGCGCACCGCCCTGCGATGATTTTCAGAAACCTCTCCTACATTGCCACTGCACGTTTCCAGACCTCCCCATGCTGACCACCCCGTGGTGCTTTTCTCCATCGTACATTGCCACTCACTGCCTATCCTTATTCAGGCCCTCCGATTCACACCACCCCGTGTTGTTTTTCTCACTCCTACTAGTGAATGGCCTGTTAGAAAACCTTACAATGCGCACCACCCTGCGTTGTTTTTCAGAAACCTATCCGACATTGGCACTGCATGTTTTCGGACCTCCCCATGCTTACCACCCCACGGCGCTTTTCTATGTCGTATATTGCCACTCACTGCCTATCCTAATTCAGGCCCTCTGATTCACACGACGCCATGATGCTTTTCTCACTCCTACTATTGAATGGCTTGTTAGAAACCCTTACAATGTGCACCACCCTGAAATGTTTTCAAGAAAGCTATCCTATATTGCCACTGCATGTTTCCTGACCTCCCCATGCTGACCACCTGGTGGTGCTCTTCTCCATCCTACATTGCCACTCACTGACTATCCTAATTCAGGCACTCTGATTCAAACCTCCCCGTGATGTTTTTCTCACTCCTACTAGTCAATGACCTGTTAGAAACAATTATAATGCACACCACCCCGCGATGTTTTTCAGAAACCTATCCTACATTGCCACTGTATGTTTCCTGAACTCCCCATGCTGCCCACCCCGTGGCACTTTTCTGCATCCTACATTGCCACTCACTGCCTATTCTACTTCAGGCACTCTGATTCAAACAACCCCTTGGTGTTTTTCTCATTCCTACTAGTGAATGTACTGTTAGAAATCCTTACAATGCGCACTACCCCGCGAAGTTCTTCAGAAACCAATCCGACATTGCCGCTGCATGTCTCCTGACCTCCCCATGCTGACCACCCCGTGGCGCTTTTCACCATCCTACATTGCCACTCATTGCCTATCCTAATTCAGGCCCTCCGATTCACACCACCCCGTGATTATTTTCTCACTGCTACTACTGAATGGCCTGTTAGAAAGCCTTACAATGTGCATCGCCCCGCGATGATTTTCAGAAACCTATCCTACATTGCCACTGCACGTTTCCAGACCTCCCCATGCTGACCAACCCATGGTGCTTTTCTCCATCGTACATTGTCACTCACTGCCTATCCTAATTCAGGCACTCCGATTCACACCATCCCGTGTTGTTTTTCTCACCCCTACTAGTGAATGGCCTTTTACAAACCATTATACTGCGCACCACCGCGCGATGTTTTTCCGAAATCAATCAAATATTGCGACTGCATGTTTCCTGACCTCCCCATGCTGACCACCCCGCGGCGCTTTTCTACATCGTACATTGCACTCACTGAATATCCTAATTCAGGCCCTCTGATTCACACCACGCCGTGATGCTTTTCTCACTCCTACTAGTGAATGGCTTGTTAGAAACCCTTACAATGTGCACCACCGTGCCATGTTTTCCAGAAAGCTATCCTATATTGCCACTGCATGTTTCCTGACCTCAGCATGCTGACCACCTGGTGGTGCTCTTTTCCATCCTATATTGCCACTCACTGTCTATCCTAATTCAGGCCCTCTGATTCAAACCGCCCCGGGATGTTTTTCTCACTCCTACTAGTGAATGGCCTATTAGAAAGCATTATAATGCGCACCACATGGCGATGTTTTTCAGAAACCTATCCTACATTGCCACTGCATGTTTCCTGAACTCCCCATGCTGCCCACCCCGTGGCACTTTTCTGCATCCTATATTGCCACTCACTGCCTATCCTACTTCAGTCACTCTGATTCAAATCACCCCGTGATATTTTTCTCACTCCTACTAGTGAATCGACTGTTAGAAATCCTTACAATGCGCACTACCCCGCGAAGTTCTACAGAAACCTATCCGACATTGCCGCTGCATGTCTCCTGACCTCCCCATGATGACCACCCCGTGGCGCTTTTCTCCATCCTACATTGCCACTCACTGCCTATCCTAATTCAGGCCCTCCGATTCACACCAGCCCGTGATTATTTTCTCACTGCTACTAGTGAATTGCCTGTTAGAAAGCCTTACAATGCGCACCACCCGCGATGTTTTTCAGAAACCTATCCTATATTGCCACTGCCTGTTTCCAGATCTCCTCATGCTGACCACCCCATGGTACTTTTCTCCAACCTACATTGCCACTCCCTGCCTATCCTAAATCATGCCCAGCGATTCACACCACCCCGTGTTGTTTTTCTGACTCCTATTAGTGAATGGCATGTTAGAAAACCGTACAATGTGCACCACCCTGCGTTGTTTTTCAGAAATCTATCCTACATTGCCACTGAATGTTTTCTGACGTCCCCATACTGACCACCCCGTGGTGCTTTTCTCCATCCTACATTGCCACTCACTGCCTATCCTAATTCAGGCCATCTGAATCACACCACCCCGTGATTATTTATTCACTCCTACTAGTGAATGACCTGTTAGAAACCCTTGCAATGGGCACCACCCAGCGAAGTATTTCAGAAACCTATCCTAAATTGCCATTGCATGTTTCCTGAGCTCCCCATGCTGACCACCACGTGGTGCTTTTCTCCATCCTACATTGCCACTCACTGCCTATCCTAATTCAGGCCCTCCGATTCACACCGCCGCGTGATGTTTTTCTCACTCCTACTAGTGAAAGGCCTGTTAGAAACCGATACAATGTGCAACACCCCGCAATGTGTTTCAAAAACCTATCCTACATTGCCACTGTATGTTTCCTGACCTCCCCATGCTGCCCACCCCGTGGCACTTTTCTCCATCCTACATTGCCAATCAGTGCCTATCCTAATTCAGGCCTTCCGATTCACATCACCCCGTGATGTTTTTCTCACTCCTACTGGTCAATGGCCTGTTCGAAAATCTTACAATGCGCATCACCGTGCGATGTTTTTCAGAAACCTATCCTACATTGCCACTGCATGTTTCCTGACCTCCCCATGCTGACCACCCCGTGGTGCTTTTCGCCAACGTACATTGCCACTGACTGCCTATCCTAATTCAGGCCCTGCGATTCACACCACCCTGTGTTGTTTTTCTCACTCCTACTAGTGAATGGCCTGTTAGAAACACTCCAATGCGCACCACCCTGCGTTGTTTTTCAGAAACCTATCCTACATTGCCACTGCATGTTGTCTGACCTCCCCATTCTGACAACCCCGTGGCACTTTTCTACATCCTACATTGACACTCAGTGCCTATCCTAATTCAGGCCTTGCCATTCAAATCACCCCGTGATGTTTTTCTCACTCCTACTAGTCAATGGCCTGTTAGAAAACCTTACAATGCGCAACACCGCTCGTGTTTTTCAGAAACCTATACTACATTGCCACTGCATGTTTCATGACCTCCCCATGCTGCCCACCCCGTGGCAGTTTTCAGCATCCTAATTTGCCACTCACTGCCTATCCTACTTCAGGCACTCGGATTCAAACCACCCTGTGATGTTTTTCTCACTCCTACTATTGAATGGACTGTTAGAAACGCTTACAATGTGCTCTACCCCGCGATGTTTTTCAGAAACCTATCCGACATTGCCGCTGCATGTCTCCTGACCTCCCCATGATGACCACCCCGTGGTGCTTTTCTCCATTCTACATTGCCACTCACTGCCTATTCTAATTCAGGCCCTCCGATTTACACCAACCCGTGTTGTTTTTCTCACTCTTATTAGTGAATGGCCTGTTAGAAACCTTACAATACGCACCACCACGCGATGTTTTTCAGAATCCTATCCTACATTGCCACTGCACATTTCCTGACCTCCCCATGCTGACCACCCCGTGGTGCTTTTCTACATCCTACATTGCCACTCACTGCCTATCCTAATTCAGGCCCTCGGAATCACACCACACCGTGATGATTTATTCACTAGTACTAGTGAATGGCCTGTTGGAAACCCTTACAATGCACACCACCCCGCGATGTTTTTTAGAAACCTATCCTACATTGCCACTTCACGTTTTCTGACCTCCCCATGCTGACCACCCCGTGGCGCTTTTCTCCATCCTACATTGCCACTCACTGCCTATCCTAATTCAGGCCCTCCGAATCACTCCACCCAGTGATGTTTTATTCACTCCTACTAGTGAATGACCTGTTAGAAACCCTTGCAATGGGCACCACCCAGCGAAGTTTTTCAGGAACCTATCCTAAATTGCAGCTGCATGTTTCCTGAGCGCCCCATGCTGACCACCCCGTGGTGCTTTTCTACATCCTACATTGCCACTCACTGCCTATCCTACTTCGGGCCTTCCGATTCACACCACCCTGTGATGATTTTCTCACTCCTACTAGTTAATGGCCTGTGAAAAACCCTTACAATGCGCACCACACCATGATGTTTTTCAGAAACCTATCCTAAATTGCAAGTGCATGTTTCCCTACCTCCACATGCTGACCACCCCGTGGTGCTTTTCTCCATCGTAAATTGCCACTCACTGCCTATCCTACTTCAGGCCCTCTGATTCACACCCTCCCGTGATGTTTTTCTCACTCCTACTAGTGAATGGCCTGATAGAAACCCTTACACTGCGCACCACCCCGCGATACTTTTCAGAAACCAATCCTACATTGTCACTGCGTGTTTCCTGACCTCCCCATGCTAACCACATCGTGGTGCTTTTCTCCATCCTACATTGCCACTCACTGCCTATACTAATTCAGGCCCTCCAATTCACAGCATCCCATGATGTTTTTCTCACTCCTACTTGTGAATGGCCTGTTAGAAAGCCTTACAATGCGCACCGCCCCGCGATGATTTTCAGAAACCTATCCTACACTGCCACTTCACGTTTTCTGACCTCCCCATGCTGACCACCCCGTGGTGCTTTTCTCCATCGTACATTGCCACTCACTGCCTATCCTTATTCAGGCCCTCCGATTCACACCACCTCTTGTTGTTTTTCTCACTCCTACTAGTGAATGGCCTGTTAGAAAACCTTACAATGCGCACCACCCTGCGTTGTTTTTCAGAAACCTATCCTACATTGCGACTGCATGTTTTCTGACCTCTCCATGCTGACCACCCCGCGGCGTTTTACTACGTCGTATATTGCCACTCACTGCCTATTACATTTCAGGCCCTCTGATTCACACCACGCCGTGATGCTTTTCTCACTCCTACTAGTGAATGGCTTGTTAGAAACCCTTACAATGTGCACCACCCTGCCATGTTTTCCAGAAAGCTATCCTATATAGCCACTGCATGTTTCCTGACCTCCCCATGCTGACCCCCTAGTGGTGCTCTTCTCCATCCTACATTGCCACTCACTGCCTATCCTAAATCATGCCCACCGATTCACACCACCCCGTGTTGTTTTTCTCACTCCTATTAGTGAATGGCCTGTTAGAAACCTTACAATGCGCACCACCCCGCGATGTTTTTCAGAATCCTATCCTACATTGCCACTGCATTTATTCTGACCTCACCATGGTGACCACCCCGTGGCGATTTTCTCCATCCTACATTGCCACTCACTGCTTACCATAATTCAGGCCCTCTAATTCACACCACGCCTTGATATTTTTCTCACTCCTACTAGTGAATGTCTTGTTAGAAACCCTTGCAAGGCGCACCACCCCGCCATGTTTTCAAGAAACCTATCCTATATTGCCACTGCATGTTTCCTTACCTCCCCATGCTGACCACCCCGTGGTGCTTTTCTCCATCCTACATTGCCACTCACTGCCTATCCTAATTCAGGCACTCCGAATCACACCACCCCAACATGATTTATTCACTCGTACTAGTGAATGGCCTGTTAGAAACCCTCCAATGCGCACCAAACTGCGATGTTTTACAGAAACCTAGGCTACATTGCCACTGCATGTTTGCTGACCTCCCCATTGTGACCACCCCGTGGCACTTTTCTACATCCTACATTGCCACTCAGTTCCTATCCTAATTCAGGACTTCTGATTCACATCACCCCGTGATGTTTTTCTCACTCCTACTGATCAATGGCCTGTTAGAAAACCTTACAATGCGCATCACCGTGTGATGTTTTTCAGAAACCTATCCTACATTGCCACTGCATGTTTCCTGACCTCCCCATGCTGACCAACCCGTGGTGCTTTTCTCCTTCGTACATTGCCACTGACTGCCTATCCTAATTCAGGCCCTGCGATTCACACCACCCTGTGTTGTTTTTCTCACTCCTACTAGTGAATGGCCTGTTAGAAACCCTCCAATGGGCACCACCCTGCGTTGTTTTTCAGAAACCTATCCTACATTGCCACTGCATGTTTTCTGACCTCCCCATTCTGACAACCCCGGGGCACTTTTCTACATCCTACATTCACACTCAGTGCCTATCCTAATTCAGACCTTGCCATTCACATCACCCCGTGATGTTTTTCTCACTCCTACTAGTCAATGGCCTGTTAGAAAACATTACAATGAGCAACACCGCGCGTGTTTTTCAGAAACCTATCCTACATTGCCACTGCATGTTTCCTGACCTCCCCATGCTGACCACCCTGTGGCGATTTTCTCCATCCTACATTGCCACTCACAGCCTATCCTAATTCAGGCAATCCGAATCACACCACCCTGTGACGTTTTTCTCCCTCCTACTAGTGAATGGCCTGTTACAAAGCCTTAAAATGCGCACCGCTCCGCGATCATTTTCAGAAACCTATCCTACATTGACACTGCACGTTTCCTTACCTCCCCATGCTGACCACCCCGTGGTGCTTTTCTCCATTGTACATTGCCACTCACTGCCTATCCTAATTCAGGCCCTCCGATTCACACCAACCCGTGTTGTTTTTCTCACTCCTACTAGTGAATGGCATGTTAGAAAACCGTACAATGCGCACCACCCTGCGTTGTTTTTCAGAAACCTATCCTACATTGCCACTGAATGTTTTCTGACCTCCCCATGCTGACCACGCCGCGGCGCTTTTCTACATCGTACATTGCCACTCACTGTCTATCCTAATTCAGGCCCTCAGATTCTCACCGTGCCGTGATGTTTTTCTCACTCCTATTAGTGAATGGCCTTTTAGAAAACCTTACAATGCGCACCACCCTGGGTTGTTTTTCAGAAACCTATCCTACATTGCCACTGCACGTTTTCTGACCTCCCCATGCTGACCACACCTTGACGCTTTTCTCCATCCTACATTGTCACTCACTGCCTATCCTAATTCATGCCCTCTGATTCACGCCAAGCCTTGATGTTGTTCTGACTCCTACTAGTGAATGGCTTGTTAGAAAGCCTTACAATGTGCACCACCCTGCCGTGTTTTCAAGAAAGCTATTCTATATTGCCACTGCATGTTTCCTGACCTCCCCATCCTGACCACCTGGTGGTGCTCTTCTCCATCCTACATTGCCACTCACTGCCTATACTAATTCAGGCCCTCCAATTCATACCATCCCATGATGTTTTTCTCACTCCTATTAGAGAATGGCCTGTTAGAAAGCCTTACAATGTGCACCGCCCCGCGATGATTTTCAGAAACCTATCCTACATTGCCACTTCACGTTTCCAGACCTCCCCATGCTGACCACCCCGTGGTGCTTTTCTCCATCGTACATTGCCTCTCACTGCCTATCCTAATTCAGGCACTCCGATTCACACCATCCCGTGTTGTTTTTCTCACCCCTACTAGTGAATGGCCTTTTAGAAACCATTATAATGCGCACCACCCCGCGATGTTTTTCCCAAACCTATCATACATTGCCACTGCATTTTTCCTGACCTCCCCATGCTGACCAGACCGTGGCGCTTTTCTACATCGTACATTGCCACTCACTGCCTATCCTAATTCATGCCCTCTGATTCACGCCAAGCCTTGATGTTGTTCTGACTCCTACTAGTGAATGGCTTGTTAGAAAGCCTTACAATGTGCACCACCCTGCCGTGTTTTCAAGAAAGCTATTCTATATTGCCACTGCATGTTTCCTGACCTCCCCATCCTGACCACCTGGTGGTGCTCTTCTCCATCCTACATTGCCACTCACTGCCTATACTAATTCAGGCCCTCCAATTCATACCATCCCATGATGTTTTTCTCACTCCTACTAGAGAATGGCCTGTTAGAAAGCCTTACAATGTGCACCGCCCCGCGATGATTTTCAGAAACCTATCCTACATTGCCACTGCACGTTTGCAGACCTCCCCATGCTGACCACCCCGTGGTGCTTTTCTCCATCGTACATTGCCTCTCACTGCCTATCCTAATTCAGGCACTCCGATTCACACCATCCCGTGTTGTTTTTCTCACCCCTACTAGTGAATGGCCTTTTAGAAACCATTATAATGCGCACCACCCTGTGATGTTTTTCCGAAACCTATCGGACATTGCCACTGCATGTTTCCTGACCTCCCCATGCTGACCACCCTGCGGCGCTTTTCTACATCGTACATTGCCACTCACTGCCTATGCTAATTCAGGCCCTCTGATTCACATCACGCCGTGATGCTTTTCTCACTCCTACTAGTGAATGGCTTGTTAGAAACCCTTACAATGTGCACCACCCTGCCATGTTTTCCAGAAAGCTATCCTATATAGCCACTGCATGTTTCCTGACCTCCCCATGCTGACCCCCTAGTGGTGCTCTTCTCCATCCTACATTGCCACTCACTGCCTATCCTAAATCATGCCCACCGATTCACACCACCCCGTGTTGTTTTTCTCACTCCTATTAGTGAATGGCCTGTTAGAAACCCTTACAATGCGCACCACCCCGCGATGTTTTTCAGAATCCTATCCTACATTGCCACTGCACATTTCCTGACCTCCGTATGCTGACCACCCCGTGGTGCTTTTCTCCATCCTACATTGCCACTCACTGCCTATCCTAATTCAGGCCCTCCGAATCACACCACCCCGTGATTATTTTCTCACTGCTACTAGTGAATAGCCTCTTAGAAACTCTTACAATGCGCACAACCCCGCGATGTTTTTCAGAAACCTATCCGACATTGCCGCTGTATGTCTCCTGACCTCCCCATGATGACCACCTCGTGGTGCTTTTCTACATTCTACATTGCCACTCACTGCCTATTCTAATTCATGCCCTCCGATTTACACCAACCCGTGTTGTTTTTCTCACTCTTATTAGTGAATGGCCTGTTAGAAACCTTACAATACGCACCACCACGCGATGTTTTTCAGAATCCTATCCTACATTGCCACTGCACATTTCCTGACCTCCCCATGCTGACCACCCCGTGGTGCTTTTCTACATCCTAAATTGCCACTCACTGCCTATCCTAATTCAGGCCCTCGGAATCACACCACACCGTGATGATTTATTCACTAGTACTAGTGAATGGCCTGTTGGAAACCCTTACAATGCACACCACCCCGCGATGTTTTTTAGAAACCTATCCTACATTGCCACTTCACGTTTTCTGACCTCCCCATGCTGACCACCCCGTGGCGCTTTTCTCCATCCTACATAGCCACTCACTGCCTATCCTAATTCAGGCCCTCCGAATCACTCCACCCAGTGATGTTTTATTCACTCCTACTAGTGAATGACCTGTTAGAAACCCTTGCAATGGGCACCACCCAGCGAAGTTTTTCAGGAACCTATCCTAAATTACAGCTGCATGTTTCCTGAGCGCCCCATGCTGACCACCCCGTGGTGCTTTTCTACATCCTACATTGCCACTCACTGCCTATCCTACTTCGGGCCTTCCGATTCACACCACCCTGTGATGATTTTCTCACTCCTACTAGTTAATGGCCTGTGAAAAACCCTTACAATGCGCACCACACCATGATGTTTTTCAGAAACCTATCCTAAATTGCAAGTGCATGTTTCCCTACCTCCACATGCTGACCACCCCGTGGTGCTTTTCTCCATCGTAAATTGCCACTCACTGCCTATCCTACTTCAGGCCCTCTGATTCACACCCTCCCGTGATGTTTTTCTCACTCCTACTAGTGAATGGCCTGATAGAAACCCTTACACTGCGCACCACCCCGCGATACTTTTCAGAAACCAATCCTACATTGTCACTGCGTGTTTCCTGACCTCCCCATGCTAACCACATCGTGGTGCTTTTCTCCATCCTACATTGCCACTCACTGCCTATACTAATTCAGGCCCTCCAATTCACAGCATCCCATGATGTTTTTCTCACTCCTACTTGTGAATGGCCTGTTAGAAAGCCTTACAATGCGCACCGCCCCGCGATGATTTTCAGAAACCTATCCTACACTGCCACTTCACGTTTTCTGACCTCCCCATGCTGACCACCCCGTGGTGCTTTTCTCCATCGTACATTGCCACTCACTGCCTATCCTTATTCAGGCCCTCCGATTCACACCACCTCTTGTTGTTTTTCTCACTCCTACTAGTGAATGGCCTGTTAGAAAACCTTACAATGCGCACCACCCTGCGTTGTTTTTCAGAAACCTATCCTACATTGCGACTGCATGTTTTCTGACCTCCCCATGCTGACCACCCCGCGGCGTTTTACTACGTTGTATATTGCCACTCACTGCCTATTACATTTCAGGCCCTCTGATTCACACCACGCCGTGATGCTTTTCTCACTCCTACTAGTGAATGGCTTGTTAGAAACCCTTACAATATGCACCACCCTGACATGTTTTCAAGAAAGCTATCCTATATTGCCACTGCATGTTTCCTGACCTCCCCATGCTGACCATCCCGTGGTGTTTTTCTCCATCCTACTTTGCCACTCCCTGCGTATACTAATTCAGGCGCTCCAATTCACACCATCCCATAATGTTTTTCTCACTCCTCCTAGTGAATGGCCTGTTAGAAACCTTACAATGCGCACCACCCCGCGATGTTTTTCAGAATCCTATCCTACATTGCCACTGCATTTTTTCTGACCTCACCATGGTGACCACCCCGTGGCGATTTTCTCCATCCTACATTGCCACTCACTGCCTACCATAATTCAGGCCCTCTGATTCACACCACGCCTTGATATTTTTCTCACTCCTACTAGTGAATGTCTTGTTAGAAACCCTTGCAAGGCGCACCACCCCGCCATGTTTTCAAGAAACCTATCCTATATTGCCACTGCATGTTTCCTTACCTCCCCATGCTGACCACCCCGTGGTGCTTTTCTCCATCCTACATTGCCACTCACTGCCTATCCTAATTCAGGCACTCCGAATCACACCACCCCAACATGATTTATTCACTCGTACTAGTGAATGGCCTGTTAGAAACCCTCCAATGCGCACCAACCTGCGATGTTTTACAGAAACCTAGGCTACATTGCCACTGCATGTTTGCTGACCTCCCCATTGTGACCACCCCGTGGCACTTTTCTACATCCTACATTGCCACTCAGTTCCTATCCTAATTCAGGACTTCCGATTCACATCACCCCGTGATGTTTTTCTCACTCCTACTGGTCAATGGCCTGTTAGAAAACCTTACAATGCGCATCACCGTGTGATGTTTTTCAGAAACCTATCCTACATTGCCACTGCATGTTTCCTGACCTCCCCATGCTGACCAACCCGTGGTGCTTTTCTCCTTCGTACATTGCCACTGACTGCCTATCCTAATTCAGGCCCTGCGATTCACACCACCCTGTGTTGTTTTTCTCACTCCTACTAGTGAATGGCCTGTTAGAAACCCTCCAATGGGCACCACCCTGCGTTGTTTTTCAGAAACCTATCCTACATTGCCACTGCATGTTTTCTGACCTCCCCATTCTGACAACCCCGGGGCACTTTTCTACATCCTACATTCACACTCAGTGCCTATCCTAATTCAGACCTTGCCATTCACATCACCCCGTGATGTTTTTCTCACTCCTACTAGTCAATGGCCTGTTAGAAAACCTTACAATGAGCAACACCGCGCGTGTTTTTCAGAAACCTATCCTACATTGCCACTGCATGTTTGCTGACCTCCCCATGCTGACCACCCTGTGGCGATTTTCTCCATCCTACATTGCCACTCACAGCCTATCCTAATTCAGGCAATCCGAATCACACCACCCTGTGATGTTTTTCTCCCTCCTACTAGTGAATGGCCTGTTACAAAGCCTTACAATGCGCACCGCTCCGCGATCATTTTCAGAAACCTATCCTACATTGACACTGCACGTTTCCTTACCTCCCCATGCTGACCACCCCGTGGTGCTTTTCTCCATTGTACATTGCCACTCACTGCCTATCCTAATTCAGGCCCTCCGATTCACACCAACCCGTGTTGTTTTTCTCACTCCTACTAGTGAATGGCATGTTAGAAAACCGTACAATGCGCACCACCCTGCGTTGTTTTTCAGAAACCTATCCTACATTGCCACTGAATGTTTTCTGACCTCCCCATGCTGACCACCCCGCGGCGCTTTTCTACATCGTACATTGCCACTCACTGTCTATCCTAATTCAGGCCCTCAGATTCTCACCACGCCGTGATGTTTTTCTCACTCCTATTAGTGAATGGCCTTTTAGAAAACCTTACAATGCGCACCACCCTGCGTTGTTTTTCAGATACCTATCCTACATTGTCACTGCACGTTTTCTGACCTCCCCATGCTGAACACACCTTGACGCTTTTCTACATCCTACATTGTCACTCACTGCCTATCCTAATACATGCCCTCTGATTCACACCAAGCCTTGATGTTTTTCTCACTCCTACTAGTGAATGGCTTGTTAGAAACTATAACAGTGTGCACAACCCTGCCATGTTTTCCAGAAAGCTATCCTATATTGCCACTGCATGTTTCCTGACCTCTCCATCCTGACCACCTGGTGGTGCTCTTCTCAATCCTACATTGCCACTCACTGCCTATACTAATTCAGGCCCTCCAATTCACACAATACCATGATGTTTTTCTCACTCCTACTAGTGAATGGCCTGTTAGAAAGCCTTACAATGTGCACCGCCCCGCGATGATTATCAGAAACCTATCCTACATTGCCACTGCACGTTTCGATACCTCGCCATGCTGACCACCCGTGGTGCTTTTCTCCATCGTACATTGCCACTCACTGCCTATCCTAATTCAGGCACTCCGATTCACACCATCCCGTGTTGTTTTTCTCACTCCTACTAGTGAATGGTCTGTTAGAAACCATTATAATGCGCACCACCCCGCGATGTTTTTCCCAAACCTATCATACATTGCCACTGCATGTTTCTTGACCTCCCCATGCTGACCAGACCGTGGCGCTTTTCTACATCGTACATTGCCACTCACTGCTTATCCTAATTCATCCCCTCTGATTCACGCCAAGCCTTGATGTTGTTCTGACTCCTACTAGTGAATGGCTTGTTAGAAAGCCTTACAATGTGCACCACCCTGCCGTGTTTTCAAGAAAGCTATTCTATATTGCCACTGCATGTTTCCTGACCTCCCCATCCTGACCACCTGGTGGTGCTCTTCTCCATCCTACATTGCCACTCACTGCCTATACTAATTCAGGCCCTCCAATTCATACCATCCCATGATGTTTTTCTCACTCCTACTAGAGAATGGCCTGTTAGAAAGCCTTACAATGTGCACCGCCCCGCGATGATTTTCAGAAACCTATCCTACATTGCCACTGCACGTTTCCAGACCTCCCCATGCTGACCACCCCGTGGTGCTTTTCTCCATCGTACATTGCCTCTCACTGCCTATCCTAATTCAGGCACTCCGATTCACACCATCCCGTGTTGTTTTTCTCACCCCTACTAGTGAATGGCCTTTTAGAAACCATTATAATGCGCACCACCCCGCGATGTTTTTCCGAAACCTACCGGACATTGCCACTGCATGTTTCCTGACCTCCCCATGCTGACCACCTAGGGGTGCTCTTCTCCATCCTACATTGCCACTCACTGATTATCCTAAATCATGCCCACCGATTCACACCACCCCGTGTTGTTTTTCTCACTCCTATTAGTGAATGGCCTGCTAGAAACCCTTACAATACGCACCACCCCGCGATGTTTTTCAGAATCCTATCCTACATTGCCACTGCACATTTCCTGACCTCCGTATGCTGACCACCCCGTGGTGCTTTTCTGCATCCTACATTGCCACTCACTGCCTATCCTAATTCAGGCACTCCGAATCACACCACCCCGTGATGATTTATTCTCTCCTACTAGTGAATGGCCTGTTGGAAACCCTTACAATGTGCACCACCCCACGATGTTTTTCAGAAACCTATCCTACATTGCCACTGTACGTTTTCTGACCTCCCCATGCTGACCACCCCGTGGTGCTTTTCTCCATCCTACATTGCCACTCACTGCCTATCCTAATTCAGGCCCTCTGATTCACACCATGCCTTGATGTTTTTCTCACTCCTACTAGTGAATGGCTTGTTTGAAACCCTTACAATGCGCACCACCCCGCCATGTTTTCCAGAAACCTATCCTATATTGCCACTGCATGTTTACTGACCTCCCCATGCTGACCACCCCGTGGTGCTTTTCTCCATCCTACATTGCCACTCACTGCCTATCCTAATTCAGGCGCTCCGAATCACACCACCCCGTGTTGATTTATTCACTCCTACTAGTGAATGACCTGTTAGAAACCCTTGCAATGGGCACCACCCAGCGAAGGTTTTCAGAAACCTATCCTAAATTGCCACTGCATGTTTCCTGAGCTCCCCATGCTTACCACCCCGTGGTGCTTTTCTCCATCCTACATTGCCACTCACTGCCTATCCTAATTCAGACCCTCCGATTCACACCACGCCGTGATGTTTTTCTCACTCCTACTAGTGAATGTAATGTAACACACACCCATACAATGCGCACCACCCCGCGATGTTTTTCAGAAACCTATCCTACATTGCCACTGCATGTTCCCTGACCTCCCGATGCTGACCACCCCGCGGGGGTTTTCTCCATCCTACATTGCCACTCACTGCCTATCCTAATTCAGACCCTCCGATTCACACCACCCCGTGTTTTTCTCACTCCTACTAGTGAATGTAATGTAACACACAACCATACAATGCGCACCACTCCGTGATGTTTTTTTCACTCCTACTAGTGAATGTAATGTAACACACACCCATACAATGCGCACCACCCCGTGATGTTTTTCTCACTCCTACTAGTGAATGTAATGTAACACACACCCATACAATGCGCACCACCCCGCGATGTTTTTCAGAAACCTATCCTACATTGCCACTGCATGTTCCCTGACCTCCCCATGCTGACCACCCCGCGGTGCTTTTCTCCATCCTACATTGCCACTCACTGCCTATCCTAATTCAGACCCTCCGATTCACACCACCCCGTGATGTTTTTCTCACTCCTACTAGTGAATGTAATGTAACACACACCCATACAATGCGCACCACCCCGTGATGTTTTTCTCACTCCTACTAGTGAATGTAATGTAACACACACCCATACAATGCGCACCACCCCTCGATGTTTTTCAGAAACCTATCCTACATTGCCACTGCATGTTCCCTGATCTCCCCATGCCGACCACCCCGCGGTGCTTTTCTCCATCTTACATTGCCACTCACTGGCTACACTAATTCAGCCCTTCTGATTCACACCACCCCGTGATGTTTTTCTCACTCTTACTAATGAATGGCCTGTTGGAAATCCTTACAATGCGCACCACGCCGCGATGTTCTTCAGAAACCTATTCTACATTGCCACTACATGTTGCCTGACCTCCCCATGCTGACCAACCCGTGTTGCTTTTCTCCATCCTACATTGCCCCTCACTGCCTATTCTAATTCAGGCCCTCCGATACACACCACCCCATGATGTTTTTCTCACTCCTACTAGTGAAAGGCCTGTTAGAAACCCTTACAATGTGCATCACCCCGCAATGTTTTTCTAAAACCTATCCTACATTGCCACTGTATGTTTGTTGAGCTCCACATGCTGCCCACCCGGTGGCACTATTCTCCATCCTACATTGCCACTCACTGCCTATCCTAATTCAGGCCCTCTGATTCAAACCACCGAGTCATGTTTTTCTCACTCCTACTAGTGAATGGCCTCATAGAAACACTTACAATGCCCATGACCCAGCGATTTTTTCAGAATCCTATCCTACATTGCCACTGCATGTTTAATGACCTCCCAATGATGACCACCCCATGGTGCTTTTCTCCATCTTACATTGCCTCTCACTGCCTATCCTAATTCAGGCCCTCGATTAACACCACCCCGTGATGTTTTTCTCACTACTACTAGTGAATGGCCGGTTAGAAACCCTTACAATGCCTACCATCCCGTGACGTTTTTCAGAAACCTATCCTACATTGCCACAGCATGTTTCCTGACCTCCCCATGCTGACCACCCCGTGGTGTTTTTCTCCATCCTACTTTGCCACTCCCTGCCTATACTAATTCAGGCCCTCCAATTCACACCATCCCATAATGTTTTTCTCACTCCAATACTGAATGGCCTGTTAGAAACCTTACAATGCGCACCACCCCGCGATGTTTTACAGAATCCTATCCTACATTGCCACTGCATTTTTTCTGACCTCCCCATGCTGACCACCCCGCGGCGCTTTTCTACATCGTACATTGCCACTCAGTGCCTATCCTAATTCAGGCCCTCTGATTCACACCACGCCGTGATGTTTTTCTCACTCCTATTAGTGAATGGCCTTTTAGAAAACCTTACAATGCGCACCACCCTGCGTTGTTTTTCAGAAACCTATCCTACATTGCCACTGCACGTTTTCTGACCTCCCCATGCTGACCACACCTTGGCGCTTTTCTCCATCCTACATTGTCACTCCCTGCCTATCCTAATACATGCCCTCTGATTCACACCAAGCCTTGATGATTTTCTCACTCCTACTAGTGAATGGCTTGTTAGAAACCCTTACAGTGTGCACAACCCTGCCATGTTTTCCAGAAAGGTATCCTATATTGCCACTGCATGTTTCCTGACATCTCCATCCTGACCACCTGGTGGTGCTCTTCTCCATCCTACATTGCCACTCACTGCCTATACTAATTCAGGCCCTCCAATTCACACCATCCCATGATGCTTTTCTCACTCCTACTAGTGAATGGCCTGTTAGAAAGCCTTACAATGTGCACCGCCCCGCGATGATTTTCAGAAACCTATCCTACATTGCCACTGCACGTTTCCAGACCTCCCCATGCTGACCACCCCGTGGTGCTTTTCTCCATCGTACATTGCCACTCACTGCCTATCCTAATTCAGGCACTCCGATTCACACCATCCCATGTTGTTTTTCTCACTCCTACTACGGAATGGCCTGTTAGAAACCATTATAACGCGCACCACCCCGTGATGTTTTCCGAAACCTATCGGACATTGCCACTGCATGTTTCCTAACCTCCCCATGTTGACCACCCAGCGGCGCTTTTCTACATCGTACATTGCCACTCACTGCCTATGCTAATTCAGGCCCGCTGATTCACACCACGCCGTGATGCTTTTCTCACTCCTACTAGTGAATGGCTTGTTAGAAACCCTTACAATGTGCACCACCCTGCCATGTTTTCCAGAAAGCTATCCTATATTGCCACTGCATGTTTCCTGACCTCCCCATGCTGACCACCTAGTGGTGCTCTTCTCCATCCTACATTGCCACTCACTGCCTATCCTAATTCAGGCCCTCTGATTCAAACCTCCCCGTGATGTTTTTCTCACTCCGACTAGTGAATGGCCTGTTAGAAACCATTATAATGCGCACCACACCGCGATGTTTTTCAGAAACCTATCCTACATTGCCACTGCATGTTTCCTTAACTCCCCATGCTGCCCACCCCAAAGCTCTTTTCTCCATCCTATATTGCCACTCACTGCCTATCCTACTTCAGTCACTCTGATTCAAATCACCCCGTGATGTTTTTCTCACTCCTACTAGTGAATGGACTGTTGGAAATCCTTACAATGCGCACTACCCCGCGAAGTTCTACAGAAACCTATCCGACATTGCCGCTGCATGTCTCCTGACATCCCCATGATGACCACCCCGTGGCGCTTTTCTCCATCCTACATTGCCACTCACTGCCTATCCTAATTCAGGCCCTCCGATTCACACCAGCCCGTGATAATTTTCTCACTGCTACTAGTGAATGGCCTGTTAGAAACCCTTACAATGCCCACCAACACGCCATGTTTTCCAGAAACCTATCCTATATTGCCACTGCCTGTTTACTGACCTCCCCATGCTGACCACCCCGTGGTGCTTTTCTCCATCCTACATTGCCACTCACTGCCTATCCTAATTCAGTCCCTCCGAATCCCACCACCCCGTGATGATTTATTCACTCCTACTAGTGAATGACCTGTTAGAAACCCTTGCAATGGGCACCACCCAGCGAAGGTTTTCAGAAACCTATCCTAAATTGCCACTGCATGTTTCCTGAGCTCCCCATGCTGACCACCCCGTGGTGCTTTTCTCCATCCTACATTGCCTCTCACTGCCTATCCTAAATCAGGCCCTCCGATTCACACCACCCCGTGATGTTTTTCTCACTCCTACTAGTGAAAGGCCTGTTAGAAACACTTACAATGTGCACCACGCCGCAATGTTTTTCAAAAACCTATCCTACATTGCCACTGTATGTTTCCTGACCTCCCCATGCTGCCCACCCGGTGGCACTATTCTCCATCCTACATTGCCACTCACTGCCTATCCTAATTAAGGCCCTCCGATTCACACCACCGCGTCATGTTTTTCTCACTCCTACTAGTGAATGGCCTCTTAGAAACCCTTACAATGCCCACCACCCAGCGATTTTTTTCAGAATCCTATCCTACATTGCCACTGCATGTTTACTGACCACCCAATGATGACCACCCCATGGTGCTTTTCTCCATCCTACATTACCTCTCACTGCCTATCCTAAATCTGTTTTTCTCACTACTACTAGTGCATGGCCGGTTAGAAATCCTTACAATGCGTACCATCCCGTGACGTTTTTCAGAAACCTATCCTACATTGCCACAGCATGTTTCCTGACCTCCCCATGCTGACCACCCCGTGATGTTTTTCTCAATCCTACTTTGCCACTCCCTGCCTATACTAATTCAGGCCCTCCAATTCACACCATCCCATAATGTTTTTCTCACTCCTACTAGTGAATGGCCTATTAGAAACCTTACAATGCGCACCACCCCGTGATGTTTTTCAGAATCCTATCCTACATGGCCACTGCATTTTTTCTGACCTCCCCATGGTGACCACCCCGTGGTGATTTTCTCCATCCTACATTGCCAATCACTGCCTACCATAATTCAGGCCCTCTGATTCACACCACGCCTTGATATTTTTCTCACTCCTACTAGTGAATGGCTTGTTAGAAATCCTTACAATGCGCACCACCCCGCCATGTTTTCCAGAAGCCTATCCTATATTGCCACTGCATGTTTCCTGACCTCCCCATGTTGACCACCCCGTGGTGCTTTTCTCCATCCGACATTGCCACTCACTGCCTTTTCTAATTCAGGCACTCCGATTCACACCATCCCGTGTTGTTTTTCTCACTCCTACTAGTGAATGGCCTGTTAGAAACCATTATTATGCGCACCACCCCGCGATGTTTTTCCCAAACCTATCATACATTGCCACTGCATGTTTCCTGACCTCCCCATGCTGACCAGACCGTGGCGCTTTTCTACATCGTACATTGCCACTCACTGCCTATCCTAATTCATGCCCTCTGATTCACGCCAAGCCTTGATGTTGTTCTGACTCCTACTAGTGAATGGCTTGTTAGAAAGCCTTACAATGTGCACCACCCTGCCATGTTTTCAAGAAAGCTATTCTATATTGCCACTGCATGTTTCCTGACCTCCCCATCCTGACCACCTGGTGGTGCTCTTCTCCATCCTACATTGCCACTCACTGCCTATACTAATTCAGGCCCTCCAATTCATATCATCCCATGATGTTTTTCTCACTCCTACTAGAGAATGGCCTGTTAGAAAGTCTTACAATGTGCACTGCCCCGCGATGATTTTCAGAAACCTATCCTACATTGCCACTGCACGTTTCCAGACCTCCCCATGCTGACCACCCCGTGGTGCTTTTCTCCATCGTACATTGCCTCTCACTGCCTATCCTAATTCAGGCACTCCGATTCACACCATCCCGTGTTGTTTTTCTCACCCCTACTAGTGAATGGCCTTTTAGAAACCATTATAATGCGCACCACCCCGTGATGTTTTTCCGAAACCTGTCAGACATTGCCACTGCATGTTTCCTGACCTCCCCATGCTGACCACCCCGCGGCGCCTTTCTACATCGTACATTGCCACTCACTGCCTATGCTAATTCAGGCGCTCTGATTCACACCACGCCGTGATGCTTTTCTCACTCCTACTAGTGAATGGCTTGTTAGAAACCCTTACAATGTGCACCACCCTGCCATGTTTTCCAGAAAGCTATCCTATGTTGCCACTGCATGTTTCCTGACCTCCCCATGCTGACCACCTAGTGGTGCTCTTCTCCATCCTACATTGCCACTCACTGCCTATCCTAAATCATGCCCACCGATTCACACCACCCCGTGTTGTTTTTGTCACTCCTATTAGTGAATGGCCTGTTAGAAACCCTTACAATACGCACCACCCCGCGATGTTTTTCAGAATCCTATCCTACATTGCCACTCCACATTTCCTGACCTCCGTATGCTGACCACCCTGTGGTGCTTTTCTCCATCCTACATTGCCACTCACTGCCTATCCTAATTCAGGCCCTCCGAATCACACCACCCCGTGATGATTTATTCTCTCCTACTAGTGAATGGCCTGTTGGAAACCCTTACTATGTGCACCACCCCACGATGTTTTTCAGAAACCTATCCTACATTGCCAATGCACGTTTTCTGACCTCCCCATGCTGACCACCCCGTGGTGCTTTTCTCCATCCTACATTGCCACTCACTGCCTATCCTAATTCAGGCCCTCTGATTCACACCATGCCTTGATGTTTTTCTCACTCCTACTAGTGAATGGCTTGTTTGAAACCCTTACAATGCGCACCACCCCGCCATGTTTTCCAGAAACCTATCCTATATTGCCACTGCATGTTTCCTGAACTCCCCATGCTGACCACCCCGAGGTGCTTTTCTACATCCTACATTGCCACTCACTGCCTATCCTAATTCAGGCCCTCCGAATCACACCACCCCGTGATGATTTATTCACTCCTACTAGTGAATGACCTGTTAGAAACCCTTGCAATGGGCACCACCCAGAGAAGGTTTTCAGAAACCTATCCTAAATTGCCACTGCATGTTTCCTGAGCTCCCCATGCTGACCACCCCGTGGTGCTTTTCTCCATCCTACATTGCCACTCACTGCCTATCCTAATTCAGGCCCTCCGATTCACACCACCCCGTGATGTTTTTCTCACTCCTACTAGTGAAAGGCCTGTTAGAAACCCTTACAATGTGCACCACCCCGCAATGTTTTTCAAAAATCTATCCTACATTTCCACTGTATGTTTCCTGACCTCCCCATGCTGCCCACCCGGTGGCACTATTCTCCATCCTACATTGCCACTCACTGCCTATCCTAATTCAGGCCCTCTGATTCACACCACCGCGTCATGTTTTTCTCACTCCTACTAGTGAATGGCCTCTTAGAAACCCTTACAATGCGCACCACCCAGCGATTTTTTTCAGAATCCTATCCTACATTGCCACTGCATGTTTACTGACCTCCCAATGATGACCACCCCATGGTGCTTTTCTCCATCCTACATTACCTCTCACTGCCTATCCTAAATCTGGCCCTCCGATTAACAACACCCCGTGATGTTTTTCTCACTACTACTAGTGCATGGCCGGTTAGAAATCCTTACAATGCGTACCATCCCGTGACGTTTTTCAGAAACCTATCCTACATTGCCACAGCATGTTTCCTGACCTCCCCATGCTGACCACCCCGTGATGTTTTTCTCCATCCTACTTTGCCACTCCCTGCCTATACTAATTCAGGCCCTCCAATTCACACCATCCCATAATGTTTTTCTCACTCCTACTAGTGAATGGCCTATTAGAAACCTTACAATGCGCACCACCCCGTGATGTTTTTCAGAATCCTATCCTACATTGCCACTGCATTTTTTCTGACCTCCCCATGGTGACCACCCCGTGGCGATTTTCTCCATCCTACATTGCCAATCACTGCCTACCATAATTCAGGCCCTCTGATTCACACCACGCCTTGATATTTTTCTCACTCCTACTAGTGAATGGCTTGTTAGAAACCCTTACAATGCGCACCACCCCGCCATGTTTTCCAGAAACCTATCCTATATTGCCACTGCATGTTTCCTGACCTCCCCATGTTGACCACCCCGTGGTGCTTTTCTCCATCCGACATTGCCACTCACTGCCTTTTCTAATTCAGGCACTCCGATTCACACCATCCCGTGTTGTTTTTCTCACTCCTACTAGTGAATGGCCTGTTAGAAACCATTATTATGCGCACCACCCCGCGATGTTTTTCCCAAACCTATCATACATTGCCACTGCATGTTTCCTGACCTCCCCATGCTGACCAGACCGTGGCGCTTTTCTACATCGTACATTGCCACTCACTGCCTATCCTAATTCATGCCCTCTGATTCACGCCAAGCCTTGATGTTGTTCTGACTCCTACTAGTGAATGGCTTGTTAGAAAGCCTTACAATGTGCACCACCCTGCCATGTTTTCAAGAAAGCTATTCTATATTGCCACTGCATGTTTCCTGACCTCCCCATCCTGACCACCTGGTGGTGCTCTTCTCCATCCTACATTGCCACTCACTGCCTATACTAATTCAGGCCCTCCAATTCATATCATCCCATGATGTTTTTCTCACTCCTACTAGAGAATGGCCTGTTAGAAAGTCTTACAATGTGCACCGCCCCGCGATGATTTTCAGAAACCTATCCTACATTGCCACTGCACGTTTCCAGACCTCCCCATGCTGACCACCCCGTGGTGCTTTTCTCCATCGTACATTGCCTCTCACTGCCTATCCTAATTCAGGCACTCCGATTCACACCATCCCATGTTGTTTTTCTCACCCCTACTAGTGAATGGCCTTTTAGAAACCATTATAATGCGCACCACCCCGTGATGTTTTTCCGAAACCTGTCAGACATTGCCACTGCATGTTTCCTGACCTCCCCATGCTGACCACCCCGCGGCGCCTTTCTACATCGTACATTGCCACTCACTGCCTATGCTAATTCAGGCCCTCTGATTCACACCACGCCGTGATGCTTTTCTCACTCCTACTAGTGAATGGCTTGTTAGAAACTCTTACAATGTGCACCACCCTGCCATGTTTTCCAGAAAGCTATCCTATGTTGCCACTGCATGTTTCCTGACCTCCCCATGCTGACCACCTAGTGGTGCTCTTCTCCATCCTACATTGCCACTCACTGCCTATCCTAAATCATGCCCACCGATTCACACCACCCCGTGTTGTTTTTGTCACTCCTTTTAGTGAATGGCCTGTTAGAAACCCTTACAATACGCACCACCCCGCGATGTTTTTCAGAATCCTATCCTACATTGCCACTCCACATTTCCTGACCTCCGTATGCTGACCACCCCGTGGTGCTTTTCTCCAACCTACATTGCCACTCACTGCCTATCCTAATTCAGGCCCTCCGAATCACACCACCCCGTGATGATTTATTCTCTCCTACTAGTGAATGGCCTGTTGGAAACCCTTACAATGTGCACCACCCCACGATGTTTTTCAGAAACCTATCCTACATTGCCAATGCACGTTTTCTGACCTCCCCATGCTGACCACCCCGTGGTGCTTTTCTCCATCCTACATTGCCACTCACTGCCTATCCTAATTCAGGCCCTCTGATTCACACCATGCCTTGATGTTTTTCTCACTCCTACTAGTGAATGGCTTGTTTGAAACCCTTACAATGCGCACCACCCCGCCATGTTTTCCAGAAACCTATCCTATATTGCCACTGCATGTTTCCTGAACTCCCCATGCTGACCACCCCGTGGTGCTTTTCTACATCCTACATTGCCACTCACTGCCTATCCTAATTCAGGCCCTCCGAATCACACCACCCCGTGATGATTTATTCACTCCTACTAGTGAATGACCTGTTAGAAACCCTTGCAATGGGCACCACCCAGAGAAGGTTTTCAGAAACCTATCCTAAATTGCCACTGCATGTTTCCTGAGCTCCCCATGCTGACCACCCCGTGGTGCTTTTCTCCATCCTACATTGCCACTCACTGCCTATCCTAATTCAGGCCCTCCGATTCACACCACCCCGTGATGTTTTTCTCACTCCTACTAGTGAAAGGCCTGTTAGAAACCCTTACAATGTGCACCACCCCGCAATGTTTTTCAAAAATCTATCCTACATTTCCACTGTATGTTTCCTGACCTCCCCATGCTGCCCACCCGGTGGCACTATTCTCCATCCTACATTGCCACTCACTGCCTATCCTAATTCAGGCCCTCTGATTCACACCACCGCGTCATGTTTTTCTCACTCCTACTAGTGAATGGCCTCTTAGAAACCCTTACAATGCCCATGACCCAGCGATTTTTTCAGAATCCTATCCTACATTGTCACTGCATGTTTACTGACCTCCCAATTATGACCACCCCATGGTGCTTTTCTCCATCCTACATTGCCTCTCACTGCCTATCCTAATTCAGGCCCTCGATTAACACCACCCCGTGATGTTTTTCTCACTACTACTAGTGAATGGCCGGTTAGAAACACTTGCATTGCGTACCATCCCGTGACGTTTTTCAGAAACCTATCCTACATTGCCACAGCATGTTTTCTGACCTCCCCATGCTGACCACCCCGTGGTGTTTTTCTCCATCCTACTTTGCCACTCCCTGCCTATACTAATTCAGGCCCTCCAATTCACACCATCCCATAATGTTTTTCTCACTCCTACTAGTGAATGGCCTGTTAGAAACCTTACAATGCGCACCACCCCGCGAAGTTTTTCAGAATCCTATCCTACATTGCCACTGCATTTTTTCTGACCTCCCCATGCTGACCACCCCGCGGCGCATTTCTACATCGTACATTGACACTCACTTCCTATCCTAATTCAGGCCCTCTGATTCACACCACGCCGTGATGTTTTTCTCACTCCTATTAGTGAATGGCCTTTTAGAAAACCTTACAATGCGTACCACCCTGCGTTGTTTTTCAGAAACCTATCATACATTGCCACTGCACGTTTGCTGACCTCCCCATGCAGACCAGACCTTGGCGCTTTTCTCCATCCTACATTGTCACTCCCTGCCTATCCTAATACATGCCCTCTGATTCACACCAAGCCTTGATGTTTTTCTCACTCCTACTAGTGAATGGCTTGTTAGAAACCCTTACAGTGTGCACAACCCTGCCATGTTTTCCAGAAAGGTATCCTATATTGCCACTGCATGTTTCCTGACATCTCCATCCTGACCACCTGGTGGTGCTCTTCTCCATCCTACATTGCCAGTCACTGCCTATACTAATTCAGGCCCTCCAATTCACACCATCCCATGATGCTTTTCTCACTCCAACTAGAGAATGGGCTGTTAGAAAGCCTAACAATGTGCACCGCCCCGCGATGATTTTCAGAAACCTATCATACATTGCCACTGCACGTTTCCAGACCTCCACATGCTGACCACCCCGTGGTGCTTTTCTCCATCGTACATTGCCACTCACTGCCTATCCTAATTCAGGGACTCCGATTCACACCATCCCATGTTGTTTTTCTCACTCCTACTAGGGAATGGCCTGTTAGAAACCATTATAACGCGCACCACCCCGTGATGTTTTCGAAACCTATCAGACATTGCCACTGCATGTTTCCTGACCTCCCCATGCTGACCACCCCGCGGCGCTTTTCTACATCGTACATTGCCACTCACTGCCTATGCTAATTCAGGCCCTCTGATTCACACCACGCCGTGATGCTTTTCTCACTCCTACTAGTGAATGGCTTGTTAGAAACCCTTACAATGTGCACCACCCTGCCATGTTTTCCAGAAAGCTATCCAATATTGCCACTGCATGTTTCCTGACCTCCCCATGCTGACCACCTAGTGTTGCTCTTCTCCATCCTACATTGCCACTCACTGCCTATCCTAATTCAGGCCCTCTGATTCAAACCTCCCCGTGATGTTTTTCTCACTCCGACTAGTGAATGGCCTGTTAGAAACCATTATAATGCGCACCACACCGCGATGTTTTTCAGAAACCTATCCTACATTGCCACTGCATGTTTCCTGAACTCCCCATGCTGCCCACCTCATGGCACTTTTCTCCATCCTATATTGCCACTCACTGCCTATCCTACTTCAGTCACCCGGATTCAAATCACCCCGTGATGTTTTTCTCACTCCTACTAGTGAATGGACTGTTAGAAATCCTTACAATGCGCACTACCCCGCGAAGTTCTACAGAAACCTATCCGACATTGCCGCTGCATGTCTCCTGACCTCCCCATGATGACCACCCCGTGGCGCTTTTCTCCATCCTACATTGCCACTCACTGCCTATCCTAATTCAGGCCCTCCGATTCACACCAGCCCGTGATTATTTTCTCACTGCTACTAGTGAATGGCCTGTTAGAAACCCTTACAATGCACACCACCCCGCCATGTTTTCCAGAAACCTATCCTATATTGACACTGCATGTTTACTGACCTCCCCATGCTGACCAGCCCGTGGTGCTTTTCTCCATCGTACATTGCCACTCACTGCCTATCCTAATTCAGGTCCTCCGAATCACACCACCCCGTGATGATTTATTCACTCCTACTAGTGAATGACCTGTTAGAAACCCTTGCAATGGGCACCACCCAGCGAAGGTTTTCAGAAACCTATCCTAAATTGCCACTGCATGTTTCCTGAGCTCCCCATGCTGACCAGACCGTGGCGCTTTTCTACATCGTACATTGCCACTCACTGCCTATCCTAATTCATGCCCTCTGATTCACGCCAAGCCTTGATGTTGTTCTGACTCCTACTAGTGAATGGCTTGTTAGAAAGCCTTACAATGTGCACCACCCTGCCATGTTTTCAAGAAAGCTATTCTATATTGCCACTGCATGTTTCCTGACCTCCCCATCCTGACCACCTGGTGGTGCTCTTCTCCATCCTACATTGCCACTCACTGCCTATACTAATTCAGGCCCTCCAATTCATACCATCCCATGATGTTTTTCTCACTCCTACTAGAGAATGGCCTGTTAGAAAGTCTTACAATGTGCACCGCCCCGCGATGATTTTCAGAAACCTATCCTACATTGCCACTGCACGTTTCCAGACCTCCCCATGCTGACCACCCCGTGGTGCTTTTCTCCATCGTACATTGCCTCTCACTGCCTATCCTAATTCAGGCACTCCGATTCACACCATCCCGTGTTGTTTTTCTCACCCCTACTAGTGAATGGCCTTTTAGAAACCATTATAATGCGCACCACCCCGTGATGTTTTTCCGAAACCTGTCAGACATTGCCACTGCATGTTTCCTGACCTCCCCATGCTGACCACCCCGCGGCGCTTTTCTACATCGTACATTGCCACTCACTGCCTATGCTAATTCAGGCCCTCTGATTCACACCACGCCGTGATGCTTTTCTCAGTCCTACTAGTGAATGGCTTGTTAGAAACCCTTACAATGTGCACCACCCTGCCATGTTTTCCAGAAAGCTATCCTATGTTGCCACTGCATGTTTCCTGACCTCCCCATGCTGACCACCTAGTGGTGCTCTTCTCCATCCTACATTGCCACTCACTGCCTATCCTAAATCATGCCCACCGATTCACACCACCCCGTGTTGTTTTTCTCACTCCTATTAGTGAATGGCCTGTTAGAAACCCTTACAATACGCACCACCCCGCGATGTTTTTCAGAATCCTATCCTACATTGCCACTCCACATTTCCTGACCTCCGTATGCTGACCACCCCGTGGTGCTTTTCTCCATCCTACATTGCCACTCACTGTCTATCCTAATTCAGGCCCTCCGAATCACACCACCCCGTGATGATTTATTCTCTCCTACTAGTGAATGGCCTGTTGGAAACCCTTACAATGTGCACCACCCCACGATGTTTTTCAGAAACCTATCCTACATTGCCAATGCACGTTTTCTGACCTCCCCATGCTGACCACCCCGTGGTGCTTTTCTCCATCCTACATTGCCACTCACTGCCTATCCTAATTGAGGCCCTCTGATTCACACCATGCCTTGATGTTTTTCTCACTCCTACTAGTGAATGGCTTGTTTGAAACCCTTACAATGCGCACCACCCCGCCATGTTTTCCAGAAACCTATCCTATATTGCCACTGCATGTTTCCTGAACTCCCCATGCTGACAACCCCGTGGTGCTTTTCTCCATCCTACATGGCCACTCACTGCCTATCCTAATTCAGGCCCTCCGAATCACACCACCCCGTGATGATTCATTCACTCCTACTAGTGAATGACCTGTTAGAAACCCTTGCAATGGGCACCACCCAGAGAAGGTTTTCAGAAACCTATCCTAAATTGCCACTGCATGTTTCCTGAGCTCCCCATGCTGACCACCCCGTGGTGCTTTTCTCCATCCTACATTGCCACTCACTGTCTATCCTAATTCAGGCCCTCCGATTCACACCACCCAGTGATGTTTTTCTCACTCCTACTAGTGAAAGGCCTGTTAGAAACCCTTACAATGTGCACCACCCCGCAATGTTTTTCAAAAATCTATCCTACATTTCCACTGTATGTTTCCTGACCTCCCCATGCTGCCCACCCGGTGGCACTATTCTTCATCCTACATTGCCACTCACTGCCTATCCTAATTCAGGCCCTCTGATTCACACCACCGCGTCATGTTTTTCTCACTCCTACTAGTGAATGGCCTCTTAGAAACCCTTACAATGCCCATGACCCAGCGATTTTTTCAGAATCCTATCCTACATTGTCACTGCATGTTTACTGACCTCCCAATTATGACCACCCCATGGTGCTTTTCTCCATCCTACATTGCCTCTCACTGCCTATCCTAATTCAGGCCCTCAATTAACACCACCCCGTGATGTTTTTCTCACTACTACTAGTGAATGGCCAGTTAGAAACACTTACATTGCGTACCATCCCGTGACGTTTTTCAGAAACCTATCCTACATTGCCACAGCATGTTTTCTGACCTCCCCATGCTGACCACCCCGTGGTGTTTTTCTCCATCCTACTTTGCCACTCCCTGCCTATACTAATTCAGGCCCTCCAATTCACACCATCCCATAATGTTTTTCTCACTCCTACTAGTGAATGGCCTGTTAGAAACCTTACAATGCGCACCACCCCGCGAAGTTTTTCAGAATCCTATCCTACATTGCCACTGCATTTTTTTTGACCTCCCCATGCTGACCACCCCGCGGCGCATTTCTACATCGTACATTGACACTCACTTCCTATCCTAATTCAGGCCCTGTGATTCACACCACGCCATGATGTTTTTCTCACTCCTATTAGTGAATGGCCTTTTAGAAAACCTTACAATGCGCACCACCCTGCGTTGTTTTTCCGAAACCTATCATACATTGCCACTGCACGTTTTCTGACCTCCCCATGCAGACCAGACCTTGGCACTTTTCTCCATCTTACATTGTCACTCCCTGCCTATCCTAATACATCCCCTCTGATTCACACCAAGCCTTGATGTTTTTCTCACTCCTACTAGTGAATGGCTTGTTAGAAACCCTTACAGTGTGCACAACCCTGCCATGTTTTCCAGAAAGGTATCCTATATTGCCACTGCATGTTTCCTGACATCTCCATCCTGACCACCTGGTGGTGCTCTTCTCCATCCTACATTGCCACTCACTGCCTATCCTAATTCAGGCCCTCTGATTCACACCACCGCGTCATGTTTTTCTCACTCCTACTAGTGAATGGCCTCTTAGAAACCCTTACAATGCCCATGACCCAGCGATTTTTTCAGAATCCTATCCTACATTGTCACTGCATGTTTACTGACCTCCCAATTATGACCACCCCATGGTGCTTTTCTCCATCCTACATTGCCTCTCACTGCCTATCCTAATTCAGGCCCTCGATTAACACCACCCCGTGATGTTTTTCTCACTACTACTAGTGAATGGCCGGTTAGAAACACTTACATTGCGTACCATCCCGTGACGTTTTTCAGAAACCTATCCTACATTGCCACTCCACATTTCCTGACCTCCGTATGCTGACCACCCCGTGGTGCTTTTCTCCATCCTACATTGCCACTCACTGCCTATCCTAATTCAGGACCTCCGAATCACACCACCCCGTGATGATTTATTCTCTCCTACTAGTGAATGGCCTGTTGGAAACCCTTACAATGTGCACCACCCCACGATGTTTTTCAGAAACCTATCCTACATTGCCAATGCACGTTTTCTGACCTCCCCATGCTGACCACCCCGTGGTGCTTTTCTCCATCCTACATTGCCACTCACTGCCTATCCTAATTCAGGCCCTCTGATTCACACCATGCCTTGATGTTTTTCTCACTCCTACTAGTGAATGGCTTGTTTGAAACCCTTACAATGCGCACCACCCCGCCATGTTTTCCAGAAACCTATCCTATATTGCCACTGCATGTTTCCTGAACTCCCCATGCTGACCACCCCGTGGTGCTTTTCTCCATCCTACATGGCCACTCACTGCCTATCCTAATTCAGGCCCTCCGAATCACACCACCCCGTGATGATTTATTCACTCCTACTAGTGAATGACCTGTTAGAAACCCTTGCAATGGGCACCACCCAGAGAAGGTTTTCAGAAACCTATCCTAAATTGCCACTGCATGTTTCCTGAGCTCCCCATGCTGACCACCCCATGGTGCTTTTCTCCATCCTACATTGCCACTCACTGCCTATCCTAATTCAGGCCCTCCGATTCACACCACCCCGTGATGTTTTTCTCACTCCTAATAGTGAAAGGCCTGTTAGAAACCCTTACAATGTGCACCACCCCGCAATGTTTTTCAAAAATCTATCCTACATTTCCACTGTATGTTTCCTGACCTCCCCATGCTGCCCACCCGGTGGCACTATTCTCCATCCTACATTGCCACTCACTGCCTATCCTAATTCAGGCCCTCTGATTCACACCACCGCGTCATGTTTTTCTCACTCCTACTAGTGAATGGCCTCTTAGAAACCCTTACAATGCCCATGACCCAGCGATTTTTTCAGAATCCTATCCTACATTGTCACTGCATGTTTACTGACCTCCCAATTATGACCACCCCATGGTGCTTTTCTCCATCCTACATTGCCTCTCACTGCCTATCCTAATTCAGGCCCTCGATTAACACCACCCCGTGATGTTTTTCTCACTACTACTAGTGAATGGCCGGTTAGAAACACTTGCATTGCGTACCATCCCGTGACGTTTTTCAGAAACCTATCCTACATTGCCACAGCATGTTTTCTGACCTCCCCATGCTGACCACCCCGTGGTGTTTTTCTCCATCCTACTTTGCCACTCCCTGCCTATACTAATTCAGGCCCTCCAATTCACACCATCCCATAATGTTTTTCTCACTCCTACTAGTGAATGGCCTGTTAGAAACCTTACAATGCGCACCACCCCGCGAAGTTTTTCAGAATCCTATCCTACATTGCCACTGCATTTTTTCTGACCTCCCCATGCTGACCACCCCGCGGCGCATTTCTACATCGTACATTGACACTCACTTCCTATCCTAATTCAGGCCCTCTGATTCACACCACGCCGTGATGTTTTTCTCACTCCTATTAGTGAATGGCCTTTTAGAAAACCTTACAATGCGCACCACCCTGCGTTGTTTTTCAGAAACCTATCATACATTGCCACTGCACGTTTTCTGACCTCCCCATGCAGACCAGACCTTGGCGCTTTTCTCCATCCTACATTGTCACTCCCTGCCTATCCTAATACATGCCCTCTGATTCACACCCAGCCTTGATTATTTTCTCACTCCTACTAGTGAATGGCTTGTTAGAAACCCTTACAGTGTGCACAACCCTGCCATGTTTTCCAGAAAGGTATCCTATATTGCCACTGCATGTTTGCTGACATCTCCATCCTGACCACCTGGTGGTGCTCTTCTCCATCCTACATTGCCACTCACTGCCTATACTAATTCAGGCCCTCCAATTCACACCATCCCATGATGCTTTTCTCACTCCTACTAGAGAATGGCCTGTTAGAAAGCCTAACAATGTGCACCGCCCCGCGATGATTTTCAGAAACCTATCATACATTGCCACTGCACGTTTCCAGACCTCCACATGCTGACCACCCCGTGGTGCTTTTCTCCATCGTACATTGCCACTCACTGCCTATCCTAATTCAGGCACTCCGATTCACACCATCCCATGTTGTTTTTCTCACTCCTACTAGGGAATGGCCTGTTAGAAACCATTATAACGCGCACCACCCCGTGATGTTTTCGAAACCTATCAGACATTGCCACTGCATGTTTCCTGACCTCCCCATGCTGACCACCCCGCGGCGCTTTTCTACATCGTACATTGCCACTCACTGCCTATGCTAATTCAGGCCCTCTGATTCACACCACGCCGTGATGCTTTTCTCACTCCTACTAGTGAATGGCTTGTTAGAAACCCTTACAATGTGCACCACCCTGCCATGTTTTCCAGAAAGCTATCCTATATTGCCACTGCATGTTTCCTGACCTCCCCATGCTGACCACCTAGTGTTGCTCTTCTCCATCCTACATTGCCACTCACTGCCTATCCTAATTCAGGCCCTCTGATTCAAACCTCCCCGTGATGTTTTTCTCACTCCGACTAGTGAATGGCCTGTTAGAAACCATTATAATGCGCACCACACCGCGATGTTTTTCAGAAACCTATCCTACATTGCCACTGCATGTTTCCTGAACTCCCCATGCTGCCCACCTCATGGCACTTTTCTCCATCCTATATTGCCACTCACTGCCTATCCTACTTCAGTCACTCTGATTCAAATCACCCCGTGATGTTTTTCTCACTCCTACTAGTGAATGGACTGTTAGAAATCCTTACAATGCGCACTACCCCGCGAAGTTCTACAGAAACCTATCCGACATTGCCGCTGCATGTCTCCTGACCTCCCCATGATGACCACCCCGTGGCGCTTTTCTCCATCCTACATTGCCACTCACTGCCTATCCTAATTCAGGCCCTCCGATTCACACCAGCCCGTGATTATTTTCTCACTGCTACTAGTGAATGGCCTGTTAGAAACCCTTACAATGCACACCACCCCACCATGTTTTCCAGAAACCTATCCTATATTGACACTGCATGTTTACTGACCTCCCCATGCTGACCAGACCGTGGTGCTTTTCTCCATCGTACATTGCCACTCACTGCCTATCCTAATTCAGGTCCTCCGAATCACACCACCCCGTGATGATTTATTCACTCCTACTAGTGAATGACCTGTTAGAAACCCTTGCAATGGGCACCACCCAGCGAAGGTTTTCAGAAACCTATCCTAAATTGCCACTGCATGTTTCCTGAGCTCCCCATGCTGACCAGACCGTGGCGCTTTTCTACATCGTACATTGCCACTCACTGCCTATCCTAATTCATGCCCTCTGATTCACGCCAAGCCTTGATGTTGTTCTGACTCCTACTAGTGAATGGCTTGTTAGAAAGCCTTACAATGTGCACCACCCTGCCATGTTTTCAAGAAAGCTATTCTATATTGCCACTGCATGTTTCCTGACCTCCCCATCCTGACCACCTGGTGGTGCTCTTCTCCATCCTACATTGCCACTCACTGCCTATACTAATTCAGGCCCTCCAATTCATACCATCCCATGATGTTTTTCTCACTCCTACTAGAGAATGGCCTGTTAGAAAGTCTTACAATGTGCACCGCCCCGCGATGATTTTCAGAAACCTATCCTACATTGCCACTGCACGTTTCCAGACCTCCCCATGCTGACCACCCCGTGGTGCTTTTCTCCATCGTACATTGCCTCTCACTGCCTATCCTAATTCAGGCACTCCGATTCACACCATCCCGTGTTGTTTTTCTCACCCCTACTAGTGAATGGCCTTTTAGAAACCATTATAATGCGCACCACCCCGTGATGTTTTTCCGAAACCTGTCAGACATTGCCACTGCATGTTTCCTGACCTCCCCATGCTGACCACCCCGCGGCGCTTTTCTACATCGTACATTGCCACTCACTGCCTATGCTAATTCAGGCCCTCTGATTCACACCACGCCGTGATGCTTTTCTCAGTCCTACTAGTGAATGGCTTGTTAGAAACCCTTACAATGTGCACCACCCTGCCATGTTTTCCAGAAAGCTATCCTATGTTGCCACTGCATGTTTCCTGACCTCCCCATGCTGACCACCTAGTGGTGCTCTTCTCCATCCTACATTGCCACTCACTGCCTATCCTAAATCATGCCCACCGATTCACACCACCCCGTGTTGTTTTTCTCACTCCTATTAGTGAATGGCCTGTTAGAAACCCTTACAATACGCACCACCCCGCGATGTTTTTCAGAATCCTATCCTACATTGCCACTCCACATTTCCTGACCTCCGTATGCTGACCACCCCGTGGTGCTTTTCTCCATCCTACATTGCCACTCACTGCCTATCCTAATTCAGGCCCTCCGAATCACACCACCCCGTGATGATTTATTCTCTCCTACTAGTGAATGGCCTGTTGGAAACCCTTACAATGTGCACCACCCCACGATGTTTTTCAGAAACCTATCCTACATTGCCAATGCACGTTTTCTGACCTCCCCATGCTGACCACCCTGTGGTGCTTTTCTCCATCCTACATTGCCACTCACTGCCTATCCTAATTGAGGCCCTCTGATTCACACCATGCCTTGATGTTTTTCTCACTCCTACTAGTGAATGGCTTGTTTGAAACCCTTACAATGCGCACCACCCCGCCATGTTTTCCAGAAACCTATCCTATATTGCCACTGCATGTTTCCTGAACTCCCCATGCTGACAAACCCGTGGTGCTTTTCTCCATCCTACATGGCCACTCACTGCCTATCCTAATTCAGGCCCTCCGAATCACACCACCCCGTGATGATTCATTCACTCCTACTAGTGAATGACCTGTTAGAAACCCTTGCAATGGGCACCACCCAGAGAAGGTTTTCAGAAACCTATCCTAAATTGCCACTGCATGTTTCCTGAGCTCCCCATGCTGACCACCCCGTGGTGCTTTTCTCCATCCTACATTGCCACTCACTGTCTATCCTAATTCAGGCCCTCCGATTCACACCACCCAGTGATGTTTTTCTCACTCCTACTAGTGAAAGGCCTGTTAGAAACCCTTACAATGTGCACCACCCCGCAATGTTTTTCAAAAATCTATCCTACATTTCCACTGTATGTTTCCTGACCTCCCCATGCTGCCCACCCGGTGGCACTATTCTTCATCCTACATTGCCACTCACTGCCTATCCTAATTCAGGCCCTCTGATTCACACCACCGCGTCATGTTTTTCTCACTCCTACTAGTGAATGGCCTCTTAGAAACCCTTACAATGCCCATGACCCAGCGATTTTTTCAGAATCCTATCCTACATTGTCACTGCATGTTTACTGACCTCCCAATTATGACCACCCCATGGTGCTTTTCTCCATCCTACATTGCCTCTCACTGCCTATCCTAATTCAGGCCCTCAATTAACACCACCCCGTGATGTTTTTCTCACTACTACTAGTGAATGGCCGGTTAGAAACACTTACATTTCGTACCATCCCGTGACGTTTTTCAGAAACCTATCCTACATTGCCACAGCATGTTTTCTGACCTCCCCATGCTGACCACCCCGTGGTGTTTTTCTCCATCCTACTTTGCCACTCCCTGCCTATACTAATTCAGGCCCTCCAATTCACACCATCCCATAATGTTTTTCTCACTCCTACTAGTGAATGGCCTGTTAGAAACCTTACAATGCGCACCACCCCGCGAAGTTTTTCAGAATCCTATCCTACATTGCCACTGCATTTTTTCTGACCTCCCCATGCTGACCACCCCGCGGCGCATTTCTACATCGTACATTGACACTCACTTCCTATCCTAATTCAGGCCCTCTGATTCACACCACGCCGTGATGTTTTTCTCACTCCTATTAGTGAATGGCCTTTTAGAAAACCTTACAATGCGCACCACCCTGCGTTGTTTTTCAGAAACCTATCATACATTGCCACTGCACGTTTTCTGACCTCCCCATGCAGACCAGACCTTGGCGCTTTTCTCCATCCTACATTGTCACTCCCTGCCTATCCTAATACATCCCCTCTGATTCACACCAAGCCTTGATGTTTTTCTCACTCCTACTAGTGAATGGCTTGTTAGAAACCCTTACAGTGTGCACAACCCTGCCATGTTTTCCAGAAAGGTATCCTATATTGCCACTGCATGTTTGCTGACATCTCCATCCTGACCACCTGGTGGTGCTATTCTCCATCCTACATTGCCACTCACTGCCTATACTAATTCAGGCCCTCCAATTCACACCATCCCATGATGCTTTTCTCACTCCTACTAGAGAATGGCCTGTTAGAAAGCCTAACAATGTGCACCGCCCCGCGATGATTTTCAGAAACCTATCATACATTGCCACTGCACGTTTCCAGACCTCCACATGCTGACCACCCCGTGGTGCTTTTCTCCATCGTACATTGCCACTCACTGCCTATCCTAATTCAGGCACTCCGATTCACACCATCCCATGTTGTTTTTCTCACTCCTACTAGGGAATGGCCTGTTAGAAACCATTATAACGCGCACCACCCCGTGATGTTTTCGAAACCTATCAGACATTGCCACTGCATGTTTCCTGACCTCCCCATGCTGACCACCCCGCAGCGCTTTTCTACATCGTACATTGCCTCTCACTGCCTATCCTAATTCAGGCCCTCCGATTCACACCACCCCGTGATGTTTTTCTCACTGCTACTAGTGAAAGGCCTGTTAGAAACCCTTACAATGTGCACCACCCCGCAATGTTTTTCAAAAATCTATCCTACATTTCCACTGTATGTTTCCTGACCTCCCCATGCTGCCCACCCGGTGGCACTATTCTCCATCCTACATTGCCACTCACTGCCTATCCTAATTCAGGCCCTCTGATTCACACCACCGCGTCATGTTTTTCTCACTCCTACTAGTGAATGGCCTCTTAGAAACCCTTACAATGCCCATGACCCAGCGATTTTTTCAGAATCCTATCCTACATTGTCACTGCATGTTTACTGACCTCCCAATTATGACCACCCCATGGTGCTTTTCTCCATCCTACATTGCCTCTCACTGCCTATCCTAATTCAGGCCCTCAATTAACACCACCCCGTGATGTTTTTCTCACTACTACTAGTGAATGGCCGGTTAGAAACACTTACATTGCGTACCATCCCGTGACGTTTTTCAGAAACCTATCCTACATTGCCACAGCATGTTTTCTGACCTCCCCATGCTGACCACCCCGTGGTGTTTTTCTCCATCCTACTTTGCCACTCCCTGCCTATACTAATTCAGGCCCTCCAATTCACACCATCCCATAATGTTTTTCTCACTCCTACTAGTGAATGGCCTGTTAGAAACCTTACAATGCGCACCACCCCGCGAAGTTTTTCAGAATCCTATCCTACATTGCCACTGCATTTTTTTTGACCTCCCCATGCTGACCACCCCGCGGCGCATTTCTACATCGTACATTGACACTCACTTCCTATCCTAATTCAGGCCCTCTGATTCACACCACGCCGTGATGTTTTTCTCACTCCTATTAGTGAATGGCCTTTTAGAAAACCTTACAATGCGCACCACCCTGCGTTGTTTTTCAGAAACCTATCATACATTGCCACTGCACGTTTTCTGACCTCCCCATGCAGACCAGACCTTGGCGCTTTTCTCCATCCTACATTGTCACTCCCTGCCTATCCTAATACATCCCCTCTGATTCACACCAAGCCTTGATGTTTTTCTCACTCCTACTAGTGAATGGCTTGTTAGAAACCCTTACATTGTGCACAACCCTGCCATGTTTTCCAGAAAGGTATCCTATATTGCCACTGCATGTTTCCTGACATCTCCATCCTGACCACCTGGTGGTGCTCTTCTCCATCCTACATTGCCACTCACTGCCTATCCTAATTCAGGCCCTCTGATTCACACCACCGCGTCATGTTTTTCTCACTCCTACTAGTGAATGGCCTCTTAGAAACCCTTACAATGCCCATGACCCAGCGATTTTTTCAGAATCCTATCCTACATTGTCACTGCATGTTTACTGACCTCCCAATTATGACCACCCCATGGTGCTTTTCTCCATCCTACATTGCCTCTCACTGCCTATCCTAATTCAGGCCCTCGATTAACACCACCCGGTGATGTTTTTCTCACTACTACTAGTGAATGGCCGGTTAGAAACACTTACATTGCGTACCATCCCGTGACGTTTTTCAGAAACCTATCCTACATTGCCACAGCATGTTTTCTGACCTCCCCATGCTGACCACCCCGTGGTGTTTTTCTCCATCCTACTTTGCCACTCCCTGCCTATACTAATTCAGGCCTTCCAATTCACACCATCCCATGATGCTTTTCTCACTCCTACTAGAGAATGGCCTGTTAGAAAGCCTAACAATGTGCACCGCCCCGCGATGATTTTCAGAAACCTATCATACATTGCCACTGCACGTTTCCAGACCTCCACATGCTGACCACCCCGTGGTGCTTTTCTCCATCGTACATTGCCACTCACTGCCTATCCTAATTCAGGCACTCCGATTCACACCATCCCATGTTGTTTTTCTCACTCCTACTAGGGAATGGCCTGTTAGAAACCATTATAACGCGCACCACCCCGTGATGTTTTCGAAACCTATCAGACATTGCCACTGCATGTTTCCTGACCTCCCCATGCTGACCACCCCGCGGCGCTTTTCTACATCGTACATTGCCACTCACTGCCTATGCTAATTCAGGCCCTCTGATTCACACCACGCCGTGATGCTTTTCTCACTCCTACTAGTGAATGGCTTGTTAGAAACCCTTACAATGTGCACCACCCTGCCATGTTTTCCAGAAAGCTATCCTATATTGCCACTGCATGTTTCCTGACCTCCCCATGCTGACCACCTAGTGTTGCTCTTCTCCATCCTACATTGCCACTCACTGCCTATCCTAATTCAGGCCCTCTGATTCAAACCTCCCCGTGATGTTTTTCTCACTCCGACTAGTGAATGGCCTGTTAGAAACCATTATAATGCGCACCACACCGCGATGTTTTTCAGAAACCTATCCTACATTGCCACTGCATGTTTCCTGAACTCCCCATGCTGCCCACCTCATGGCACTTTTCTCCATCCTATATTGCCACTCACTGCCTATCCTACTTCAGTCACTCTGATTCAAATCACCCCGTGATGTTTTTCTCACTCCTACTAGTGAATGGACTGTTAGAAATCCTTACAATGCGCACTACCCCGCGAAGTTCTACAGAAACCTATCCGACATTGCCGCTGCATGTCTCCTGACCTCCCCATGATGACCAGCCCGTGGCGCTTTTCTCCATCCTACATTGCAACTCACTGCCTATCCTAATTCAGGCCCTCTGATTCACATAATGCCTTGATGTTTTTCTCACTCCTACTATTGAATGGATTGTTAGAAACCCTTACAATGCGCACCACCCCGCCATGTTTTCCAGAAACCTATCCTATATCGCCACTGCATGTTTACTGACCTCCCCATGCTGACCACCCCTTGGTGCTTTTCTCCATCGTACATTGCCACTCACTGCCTATCCTAATTCAGGCCCTCCGAATCACACCACCCCGTGATGGTTTATTCACTCCTACTAGTGAATGACCTGTTAGAAACCCTTGCAATGGGCACCACCCAGCGAAGGTTTTCAGAAACCTATCCTAAATTGCCACTGCATGTTTCCTGAGCTCCCCATGCTGACCACCCCGTGGTGTTTTCTCCATCCTACATTGCCTCTCACTGCCTATCCTAATTCAGGCCCTCCGATTCAAACCACCCCGTGATGTTTTTCTCACTCCTACTAGTGAAAGGCCTGTTAGAAACCCTTACAATGTGCACCACCCCGCAATGTTTTTCAAAAACCTATCCTACATTGCCACTGTATGTTTCCTGACGTCCCCATGCTGCCCACCCGGTTGCACTATTCTCCATCCTACATTGCCACTCACTGCCTATCCTAATTCAGGCCCTCCGATTCACACCACCGCGTCATGTTTTTCTCACTCCTTCTAGTGAATGGCTTCTTAGAAACCCTTACAATGCCCACCACCCAGCGATTTTTTTCAGAATCCTATCCTACATTCCCACTGCATGTTTACTGACCTCCCAATGATGACCACCCCATGGTGCTTTTCTCCATCCTACATTGCCTCTCACTGCCTATCCTAATTCTGGGCCTCCGATTAACACCACCACGTGATGTTTTTCTCACTACTACTAGTGAATGGCCGGTTAGAAACCCTTACAATGTGTACCATCCCGTGACGTTTTTCAGAAACCTATCCTACATTGCCACAGCATGTTTCCTGACCTCCCCATGCTGACCACCCCGTGATGTTTTTCTCCATCCTACTTTGCCACTCCCTGCCTATACTAATTCAGGCCCTCCAATTCACACCATTCCATAATGTTTTTCTCACTGCTACTAGTGAATGGCCTGTTAGAAACCTTACAATGTGCACCACCCCGCGATGTTTTTCAGAATCCTATCCTACATTGCCACTGCATTTTTTCTGACCTCCCCATGGTGACCCCCCCGTGGCGATTTTCTCCATTCTACATTGCCACTCACTGCCTACCATAATTCAGGCCCTCTGATTCACACCACGCCTTGATATTTTTCTCACTCCTACTAGTGAATGGCTTGTTAGAAACCCTTACAATGCGCACCACCCCGCCATGTTTTCCAGAAACCTATCCTATATTGCCACTGCATGTTTCCTGACATCCCCATGTTGACCAACCCGTGGTGCTTTTCTCCATCCGACATTGCCACTCACTGCCTATTCTAATTCAGGCACTCCGATTCACACCATCCCGTGTTGTTTTTCTCACTCCTACTAGTGAATGGCCTGTTAGAAACCATTATTATGCGCACCACCCCGCGATGTTTTTCCCAAACCTATCATACATTGCCACTGCATGTTTCCTGACCTCCCCATGCTGACCAGACCTTGGCGCTTTTCTACATCGTATATTGCCACTCACTGCCTATCCTAATTCATGTCCTCTGATTCACGCCAAGCCTTGATGTTGTTCTGACTCCTACTAGTGAATGGCTTGTTAGAAAGCCTTACCATGTGCACCACCCTGCCATGTTTTCAAGAAAGCTATTCTATATTGCCACTGCATGTTTCCTGACCTCCCCATGCTGACCACCTGGTGGTGCTCTTCTCCATCCTACATTGCCACTCACTGCCTATTCTAATTCAGGCCCTCCGAATCACACCACCCCGTCATGATTTATTCACTCCTACTAGTGAATGGCCTGTTAGAAACCCTCCAATGCGCACCACCCTGCGTTGTTTTTCAGAAACCTATGCTACATTGCCACTGCATGTTTTCTGACCTCCCCATTCTGAACACCCCGTGGCACTTTTCTACATCGTACATTGCCACTCACTGCCTATCCTAAATCATGCCCACCGATTCACACCACCCCGTGTTGTTTTTCTCACTCCTATTAGTGAATGGCCTGTTAGAAACCCTTACAATACGCACCACCCCGCGATGTTTTTCAGAATCCTATCCTACATTGCCACTGCACATTTCCTGACCTCCATATGCTGACCACCCCGTGGTGCTTTTCTCCATCCTACATTGCCACTCACTGCCTATACTAATTCAGGCCCTCCGAATCACACCACCCTGTGATGATTTATTCTCTCCTACTAGTGAATGGCCTGTTGGAAACCCTTACAATGCGCACCACCCCACGATGTTTTTCAGAAACCTATCCTACATTGCCACTGCACGTTTTCTGACCTCCCCATGCTGACCACCACGTGGTGCTTTTCTCCATCGTACATTGCCATTCACTGCCTATCCTAATTCAGGCCCTCTGATTCTCACCACGCCTTGATGTTTTTCTCACTCCTACTAGTGAATGGCTTGTTTGAAACCCTTACAATGCGCACCACCCCGCCATGTTTTCCAGAAACCTATCCTATATTGCCACTGCGTGTTTACTGACCTCCCCATGCTGACCACCCCGTGGTGCTTTTCTACATCCTACATTGCCACTCACTGTCTATCCTAATTCAGGCCCACCGATTCACACCACCCCGTGATGATTTATTCACTCCTACTAGTGAATGACATGTTAGAAACCCTTGCAATGGGCACCACCCAGCGAAGGTTTGCAGAAACCTTTCCTAAATTGCCACTGCATGTTTCCTGAGCTCCCCATGCTGACCACCCCGTGGTGCTTTTCTCCATCCTACATTGCCACTCACTGCCTATCCTAATTCAGGCCCTCCGATTCACACCACCCCGTGATGTTTTTCTCACTCCTACTAGTGAAAGGCCTGTTAGAAACCCTTACAATGTGCACCACCCCGCAATGTTTTCAAAAACCTATCCTACATTGCCACTGTATGTTTCCTGACCTCCCCATGCTGCCCACCCGGTGGCACTATTCTCCATCCTACATTGCCACTCACTTCCTATCCTAATTCAGGCCCTCTGATTCACACCACCGCGTCATGTTTTTCTCACTCCTACTAGTGAATGGCCTCTTAGAAACACTTACAATGCCCACGACCCAGCGATTTTTTCAGAATCCTATCCTACATTGCCACTGCATGTTTACTGACCTCCCAATGATGACCACCCCATGGTGCTTTTCTCCATCCTACATTGCCTCTCACTGCCTATCCTAATTCAGGCCCTCGATTAACACCACCCCGTGATGTTTTTCTCACTACTACTAGTGAATGGCCGGTTAGAAACCCTTACAATGCGTACCATCCCGTGACGTTTTTCAGAAACCTATCCTACATTGCCACTGCATGTTTCCAGATCTCCCCATGCTGACCACCCCATGGTGCTTTTCTCCATCCTACATTGCCACTCACTGCCTATCCTAATTCAGGCCCTCCGATTCAGGCTACCCCGTCATGTTTTTCGCACTCCTACTAGTGAATGGCCTCTTAGAAACCCTTACAATGCCCACCACCCAGGGATTTTTTTCAGAAACCAATCCTATATTGTCACTGCATGTTTCCTGACCTCCCCATGCTAACCACCTCGTGGTGCTTTTCTCCATCCTACATTGCCACTCACTGCCTATACTAATTCAGGCCCTCCAATTCACACCATCCCATGATGTTTTTCTCACTCCTACTAGAGAATGGCCTGTTAGAAAGCCTTACAATGTGCACCACCCCTCGATGATTTTCAGAAACCTATCCTACATTGCCACTGCACGTTTCCAGACCTCCCCATGCTGACCACCCCGTGGTGTTTTTCTCCATCGTACATTGCCACTCACTGCCTATCCTAATTCAGGCACTCCGATTCACACCATCCCGTGTTGTTTTTCTCACCCCTACTAGTGAATGGCCTTTTAGAAACCATTATAATGCGCACCACCCCGTGATGTTTTTCCGAAACCTATCAGACATTGCCACTGCATGTTTCCTGACCTCCCCATGCTGACCACTCCGCGGTGCTTTTCTACATCGTACATTGCCACTCACTGCCTATGCTAATTCAGGCCCTCTGATTCACACCACGCCGTGATGCTTTTCTCACTCCTACTAGTTAATGGCTTGTTAGAAAGCCTTACAATGTGCACCACCCTGCCATGTTTTCCAGAAAGCTATCCTATATTGCCACTGCATGTTTCCTGACCTCACCATGCTGACCAACTAGTGGTGCTCTTCTCCATCCTACATTGCCACTCACTGCCTATCCTAATTCAGGCCCTCTGATTCAAACCTCCTCGTGATGTTTTTCTCACTCCGACTAGTGAATGGCCTGTTAGAAACCATTATAATGCGCACCACCCCGCGATGTTTTTCCCAAACCTATCATACATTGCCACTGCATGTTTCCTGACCTCCCCATGCTGACCAGACCTTGGCGCTTTTCTACATCGTACATTGCCACTCACTGCCTATCCTAATTCATGTCCTCTGATTCACGCCAAGCCTTGATGTTGTTCTGACTCCTACTAGTGAATGGCTTGTTAGAAAGCCTTACAATGTGCACCACCCTGCCATGTTTTCAAGAAAGCTATTCTATATTGCCACTGCATGTTTCCTGACCTCCCCATCCTGACCACCTGGTGGTGCTCTTCTCCATCCTACATTGCCACTCACTGCCTATTCTAATTCAGGCCCTCCGAATCACACCACCCCGTCATGATTTATTCACTCCTACTAGTGAATGGCCTGTTAGAAACCCTCCAATGCGCACCACCCTGCGTTGTTTTTCAGAAACCTATGCTACATTGCCACTGCATGTTTTCTGACCTCCCCATTCTGAACACCCCGTGGCACTTTTCTACATCGTACATTGCCACTCACTGCCTATTCTAAATCATGCCCACCGATTCACACCACCCCGTGTTGTTTTTCTCACTCCTATTAGTGAATGGCCTGTTAGAAACCCTTACAATACGCACCACCCCGCGATGTTTTTCAGAATCCTATCCTACATTGCCACTGCACATTTCCTGACCTCCGTATGCTGACCACCCCGTGGTGCTTTTCTCCATCCTACATTGACACTCACTGCCTATCCTAATTCAGGCCCTCCGAATCACACCACCCCGTGATGATTTTTTCTCTCCTAATAGTAAATGGCCTGTTGGAAACCCTTACAATGCGCACCACCCCGCGATGTTTTTCAGAAACCTATCCTACATTGCCACTGCACGTTTCTGACCTCCCCATGCTGACCACCCCGTGGCGCTTTTCTCCATCCTACATTGCAACTCACTGCCTATCCTAATTCAGGCCCTCTGATTCACATAATGCCTTGATGTTTTTCTCACTCCTACTAGTGAATGGCTTGTTAGAAACCCTTACAATGCGCACCACCCCGCCATGTTTTCCAGAAACCTATCCTATATCGCCACTGCATGTTTACTGACCTCCCCATGCTGACCACCCCGTGGTGCTTTTCTCCATCGTACATTGCCACTCACTGCCTATCCTAATTCAGGCCCTCCGAATCACACCACCCCGTGATGGCTTATTCACTCCTACTAGTGAATGACCTGTTAGAAACCCTTGCAATGGGCACCACCCAGCGAAGGTTTTCAGAAACCTATCCTAAATTGCCACTGCATGTTTCCTGAGCTCCCCATGCTGACCACCCTGTGGTGTTTTCTCCATCCTACATTGCCTCTCACTGCCTATCCTAATTCAGGCCCTCCGATTCAAACCACCCCGTGATGTTTTTCTCACTCCTACTAGTGAAAGGCCTGTTAGAAACCCTTACAATGTGCACCACCCCGCAATGTTTTTCCAAAACCTATCCTACATTGCCACTGTATGTTTCCTGACGTCCCCATGCTGCCCACCCGGTGGCACTATTCTCCATCCTACATTGCCACTCACTGCCTATCCTAATTCAGGCCCTCCGATTCACACCACCGCGTTATGTTTTTCTCACTCCTGCTAGTGAATGGCTTCTTAGAAACCCTTACAATGCCCACCACCCAGCGATTTTTTTCAGAATCCTATCCTACATTCCCACTGCATGTTTACTGACCTCCCAATGATGACCACCCCATGGTGCTTTTCTCCATCCTACATTGCCTCTCACTGCCTATCCTAATTCTGGGCCTCCGATTAACACCACCACATGATGTTTTTCTCACTACTACTAGTGAATGCCCGGTTAGAAACCCTTACAATGTGTACCATCCCGTGACGTTTTTCAGAAACCTATCCTACATTGCCACAGCATGTTTCCTGACCTCCCCATGCTGACCACCCCGTGATGTTTTTCTCCATCCTACTTTGCCACTCCCTGCCTATACTAATTCAGGCCCTCCAATTCACACCATTCCATAATGTTTTTCTCACTGCTACTAGTGAATGGCCTGTTAGAAACCTTACAATGCGCACCACCCCGCGATGTTTTTCAGAATCCTATCCTACATTGCCACTGCATTTTTTCTGACCTCCCCATTGTGACCACCCCGTGGCGATTTTCTCCATCCTACATTGCCACTCACTGCCTACCATAATTCAGGCCCTCTGATTCACACCACGCCTTGATATTTGTCTCACTCCTACTAGTGAATGGCTTGTTAGAAACCCTTACAATGCGCACCACCCCGCCATGTTTTCCAGAAACCTATCCTATATTGCCACTGCATGTTTCCTGACCTCCCCATGTTGACCAACCCGTGGTGCTTTTCTCCATCCGACATTGCCACTCACTGCCTATTCTAATTCAGGCACTCCGATTCACACCATACCGTGTTGTTTTTCTCACTCCTACTAGTGAATGGCCTGTTAGAAACCATTATTATGCGCACCACCCCGCGATGTTTTTCCCAAACCTATCATACATTGCCACTGCATGTTTCCTGACCTCCCCATGCTGACCAGACCTTGGCGCTTTTCTACATCGTACATTGCCACTCACTGCCTATCCTAATTCATGTCCTCTGATTCACGCCAAGCCTTGATGTTGTTCTGACTCCTACTAGTGAATGGCTTGTTAGAAAGCCTTACCATGTGCACCACCCTGCCATGTTTTCAAGAAAGCTATCCTATATTGCCACTGCATGTTTCCTGACCTCCCCATGCTGACCACCTAGTGGTGCTCTTCTCCATCCTACATTGCCACTCACTGCCTATCCTAATTCAGGCCCTCCAATTCACACCACCCCGTGATTATTTTCTCACTGCTACTAGTGAATGGCCTCTTAGAAACTCTTACAATGCGCACCACCCCGCGATGTTTTTCAGAAACCTATCCCACATTGCCACTGCCTATTTCCAGATTTCCCCATGCTGGCAACCCCATGGTGATTTTCTCCATCCTACATTGCCACTCACTGCCTATCCTAATTCAGGCCCTCCGATTCAAACCTCCCCGTGTTGTTTTTCTCACTCCTACTAGTGAATGGCCTGTTAGAAACCATTATAATGCGCACCACCCCGCGATGGTTTTCAGAAACCTATCCTACATTGCCACTGCATGTTTCATGACCTACCCATGCTGCCCACCCCGTGGCAGTTTTCTGCATCCTACTTTGACACTCACGGCCTATCCTACTTCAGGCACTCTGATTCAAACGACCCCGTGATGTTTTTCTCACTCCATATATTGAATGGACTGTTAGAAATGCTTACAATGTGCTCTACCCCGCGATGTTTTTCAGAAACTTATCCGACCTTGCCGCTGCATGTTTCCTGACCTCCCCATGATGACCACCCCGTGGTGCTTTTCTCCATCCTCCATTGCCACTCACTGCCTATCCTAATTCAGGCCCTCCAATTCACACCACCCCGTGATTATTTTCTCACTGCTACTAGTGAATGGCCTCTTAGAAACTCTTACAATGCGCACCACCCCGCGATGTTTTTCAGAAACCTATCCCACATTGCCACTGCCTGTTTCCAGATTTCCCCATGCTGACAACCCCATAGTGCTTTTCTCCATCCTACATTGCCACTGATTGACTATCCTAAATCAGGCTCACCGATTCACACCACCCCGTGTTGTTTTTCTCACTCCTATTAGTGAATGGCCTGTTAGAAACCCTTACAATACGCACCACCCCGCGATGTTTTTCAGAATCCTATCCTACATTGCCACTGCACATTTCCTGACCTCCCCATGCTGACCACCACGTGGTGCTTTTCTCCATCCTACATGGCCACTCACTGTCTATCCTAATTCAGGCCCTCCGAATCACACCACCCCGTGATGATTTATTCACTCCTACTAGTAAATGACCTGTTAGAAACCCTTGCAATGGGCACCACCCAGCGAAGTTTTTCAGAAACCTATCCTAAATTGCCACCACATGTTTCCTGAGCTCCCCATGCTGACCACCCCGTGGTGCTTTTCTCCATCCTACATTGCCACTCACTGCCTATCCTAATTCAGGCCTTCCGATTCACACCACCCCGTGATTATTTTCTCACTCCTACTAGTTAATGGCCTGTGAAAAACCCTTACAATGCGCACCACACCATGATGTTTTTCAGAAACCTATCCTAAATTGCAAGTGCATGTTTCCCTACCTCTACATGCTGACCACCCCGTGGTGCTTTTCTCCATCCTAAATTGCCACTCACTGCCTACCATAATTCAGGCCCTCTGATTCACACCACGCCTTGATATTTTTCTCACTCCTACTAGTGAATGGCCTGTGAAAAACCCTTACAATGCGCACCACCCTTCGTTGTTTTACAGAAACCTATGCTACATTGCTACTGCATGTTTTCTGACCTCCCCATTCTGACCACTCCATGGCACTTTTCTACATCCTACATTGCCACTCAGTGCCTATCCTAACTCAGGCCTTCCGATTCACATCACCCCGTGATGTCTTTCTCACTACTACTGGTCAATGGCCTGTTAGAAAACCTTACAATGCGCATCACCGTGTGATGTTTTTCAGAAACCTATCCTACATTGCCACTGCATGTTTCCTGACCTCCCCATGCTGACCAACCCGTGGTGCTTTTCTCCATCATACATTGCCACTGACTGCCTATCCTAATTCAGGCCCTGCGATTCACACCACCCTGTGTTGTTTTTCTCACTCCTACTAGTGAATGGCCTGTTAGAAACCCTCCAATGCGCACCACCCTGCATTGTTTTTCAGAAACCTATCCTACATTGCCACTGCATGTTTTCTGACCTCCCCATTCTGACAACCCCGTGGCACTTTTCTACATCCTACATTGACACTCAGGGCCTATCCTAATTCAGGCCTTGCCATTCACATCACCCCGTGATGTTTTTCACACTCCTACTAGTCAATGGCCTGTTAGAAAACCTTACAATGCGCAACACCGCGCGTGTTTTTCAGAAACCTATCCTACATTGCCACTGCACGTTTCCTGACCTCCCCATGCTGACCACCCTGTGGCGATTTTCTCCATCCTACATTGCCACTCACTGCCTATCCTAATTCAGGCAATCCGAATCACACCACCCTGTGATGTTTTTCTCACTCCTACTAGTGAATGGCCTGTTAGAAATCCTTACAATGCGCACCGCTCCGCGATCATTTTCAGAAACGTAAACTACATTGCCACTGCACGTTTCTTTACCTCCCCATGCTGACCACCCCGTGGTGCTTTTCTCCATCGTACATTGCCACTCACTGCCTATCCTAATTCAGGCCCTCCGATTCACACCAACCCGTGTTGTTTTTCTCACTCCTACTAGTGAATGGCATGTTAGAAAACCGTACAATGCGCACCACCCTGCGTTGTTTTTCAGAAACCTATCCTACATTGCCACTGAATGTTTTCTGACCTGCCCATGCTGACCACCCCGCGGCGCTTTTCTACATCGTACATTGCCACTGACTGCCTATCCTAATTCAGGCCCTCTGATTCTCACCACGCCGTGATGTTTTTCTCACTCCTATTAGTGAATGGCCTTTTAGAAAACGTTACAATGCGCACCACCCTGCGTTGTTTTTCAGAAACCTATCCTACATTGCCACTGCACGTTTTCTGACCTCCCCATGCTGACCACACCTTGGCGCTTTTCTCCATCCTACATTGTCACTCCCTGCCTATCCTAATACATGCCCTCTGATTCACACCAAGCCTTGATGTTTTTCTCACTCCTACTAGTGAATGGCTTGTTAGAAACCGTTACAGTGTGCACAACCCTGCCATGTTTTCCAGAAAGGTATCCTATATTGCCACTGCATGTTTCCTGACATCTCCATCCTGACCACCTGGTGGTGCTCTTCTCCATCCTACATTGCCACTCACTGCCTATACTAATTCAGGCCCTCCAATTCACACCATCCCATGATGCTTTTCTCACTCCTACTACTGAATGGCCTGTTAGAAAACCTTACAATGTGCACCGCCCCGCGATGATTTTCAGAAACCTATCCTACATTGCCACTGCACGTTTCCAGACCTCCCCATGCTGACCACCCCGTGGTGCTTTTCTCCATCGTACATTGCCACTCACTGTCTATCCTAATTCAGGCACTGCGATTCACACCATCCCATGTTGTTTTTCTCACTCCTACTAGGGAATGGCCTGTTAAAAACCATTATAATGCCCACCACCCCGCGATGTTTTTCCCAAACCTATCATACATTGCCACTGCATGTTTCCTGACCTCCCCATGCTGACCAGACCGCAGCACTTTTCTACATCGTACATTGCCACTCACTGCCTATCCTAATTCATGCCCTCTGATTCATGCCAATCCTTGATGTTGTTTTGACTCCTACTAGTGAATGGCTTGTTAGAAAGCCTTACAATGTGCACCACCCTGCCATGTTTTCAAAAAAGCTATCCTATATTGCCACTGCATGTTTCCTGACCTCCCCATGCTGACCACCTAGTGGTGCTCTTCTCCATCCTACATTGCCACTCACTGCCTATCCTAATTCAGGCCCTCCAATTCACACCACCCCGTGATTATTTTCTCACTGCTACTAGTGAATGGCCTCTTAGAAACTCTTACAATGCGCACCACCCCGCGATGTTTTTCAGAAACCTATCCCACATTGCCACTGCCTATTTCCAGATTTCCCCATGCTGGCAACCCCATGGTGATTTTCTCCATCCTACATTGCCACTCACTGCCTATCCTAATTCAGGCCCTCCGATTCAAACCTCCCCGTGTTGTTTTTCTCACTCCTACTAGTGAATGGCCTGTTAGAAACCATTATAATGCGCACCACCCCGCGATGGTTTTCAGAAACCTATCCTACATTGCCACTGCATGTTTCATGACCTACCCATGCTGCCCACCCCGTGGCAGTTTTCTGCATCCTACTTTGACACTCACTGCCTATCCTACTTCAGGCACTCTGATTCAAACGACCCCGTGATGTTTTTCTCACTCCATATATTGAATGGACTGTTAGAAATGCTTACAATGTGCTCTACCCCGCGATGTTTTTCAGAAACTTATCCGACCTTTCCGCTGCATGTTTCCTGACCTCCCCATGATGACCACCCCGTGGTGCTTTTCTCCATCCTCCATTGCCACTCACTGCCTATCCTAATTCAGGCCCTCCAATTCACACCACCCCGTGATTATTTTCTCACTGCTACTAGTGAATGGCCTCTTAGAAACTCTTACAATGCGCACCACCCCGCGATGTTTTTCAGAAACCTATCCCACATTGCCACTGCCTGTTTCCAGATTTCCCCATGCTGACAACCCCATAGTGCTTTTCTCCATCCTACATTGCCACTGATTGACTATCCTAAATCAGGCTCACCGATTCACACCACCCCGTGTTGTTTTTCTCACTCCTATTAGTGAATGGCCTGTTAGAAACGCTTACAATACGCACCACCCCGCGATGTTTTTCAGAATCCTATCCTACATTGCCACTGCACATTTCCTGACCTCCCCATGCTGACCACCACGTGGTGCTTTTCTCCATCCTACATGGCCACTCACTGCCTATCCTAATTCAGGCCCTCTGAATCACACCACCCCGTGATGATTTATTCACTCCTACTAGTAAATGACCTGTTAGAAACCCTTGCAATGGGCACCACCCAGCGAAGTTTTTCAGAAACCTATCCTAAATTGCCACCACATGTTTCCTGAGCTCCCCATGCTGACCACCCCGTGGTGCTTTTCTCCATCCTACATTGCCACTCACTGCCTATCCTAATTCAGGCCTTCCGATTCACACCACCCCGTGATGATTTTCTCACTCCTACTAGTTAATGGCCTGTGAAAAACCCTTACAATGCGCACCACACCATGATGTTTTTCAGAAACCTATCCTAAATTGCAAGTGCATGTTTCCCTACCTCTACATGCTGACCACCCCGTGGTGCTTTTCTCCATCCTAAATTGCCACTCACTGCCTACCATAATTCAGGCCCTCTGATTCACACCACGCCTTGATATTTTTCTCACTCCTACTAGTGAATGGCCTGTGAAAAACCCTTACAATGCGCACCACCCTTCGTTGTTTTACAGAAACCTATGCTACATTGCTACTGCATGTTTTCTGACCTCCCCATTCTGACCACTCCATGGCACTTTTCTACATCCTACATTGCCACTCAGTGCCTATCCTAACTCAGGCCTTCCGATTTACATAACCCCGTGATGTTTTTCTCACTACTACTGGTCAATGGCCTGTTAGAAAACGTTACAATGCGCATCACCGTGTGATGTTTTTCAGAAACCTATCCTACATTGCCACTGCATGTTTCCTGACCTCCCCATGCTGACCAACCCGTGGTGCTTTTCTCCATCATACATTGCCACTCACTGCCTATCCTAATTCAGGCCCTGCGATTCACACCACCCTGTGTTGTTTTTCTCACTCCTACTAGTGAATGGCCTGTTAGAAACCCTCCAATGCGCACCACCCTGCATTGTTTTTCAGAAACCTATCCTACATTGCCACTGCATGTTTTCTGACCTCCCCATTCTGACAACCCCGTGGCACTTTTCTACATCCTACATTGACACTCAGGGCCTATCCTAATTCAGGCCTTGCCATTCACATCACCCCGTGATGTTTTTCTCACTCCTACTAGTCAATGGCCTGTTAGAAAACCTTACAATGCGCAACACCGCGCGTGTTTTTCAGAAACCTATCCTACATTGCCACTGCACGTTTCCTGACCTCCCCATGCTGACCACCCTGTGGCGTTTTCTCCATCCTACATTGCCACTCACTGCCTATCCTAATTCAGGCAATCCGAATCACACCACCCTGTGATGTTTTTCTCACTCCTACTAGTGAATGGCCTGTTAGAAAGCCTTACAATGCGCACCGCTCCGCGATCATTTTCAGAAACGTAAACTACATTGCCACTGCACGTTTCTTTACCTCCCCATGCTGACCACCCCGTGGTGCTTTTCTCCATCGTACATTGCCACTCACTGCCTATCCTAATTCAGGCCCTCCGATTCACACCAACCCGTGTTGTTTTTCTCACTCCTACTAGTGAATGGCATGTTAGAAAACCGTACAATGCGCACCACCCTGCGTTGTTTTTCAGAAACCTATCCTACATTGCCACTGAATGTTTTCTGACCTGCCCATGCTGACCACCCCGCGGCGCTTTTCTACATCGTACATTGCCACTGACTGCCTATCCTAATTCAGGCCCTCTGATTCTCACCAAGCCGTGATGTTTTTCTCACTCCTATTAGTGAATGGCCTTTTAGAAAACCTTACAATGCGCACCACCCTGCGTTGTTTTTCAGAAACCTATCCTACATTGCCACTGCACGTTTTCTGATCTCCCCATGCTGACCACACCTTGGCGCTTTTCTCCATCCTACATTGTCACTCACTGCCTATCCTAATACATGCCCTCTGATTAACACCAAGCCTTGATGTTTTTCTCACTCCTACTACTGAATGGCTTGTTAGAAACTCTTACATTGTGCACAACCCTGCCATGTTTTCCAGAAAGCTATCCTGTATTGCCACTGCATGTTTCCTGACCTCTCCATCCTGACCATCTGGTGGTGCTCTTCTCCATCCTACATTGCCACGCACTGCCTATACTAATTCAGGCCCTCCAATTCACACTATCCCATGATGTTTTTCTCACTCCTACTAGTGAACGGCCTGTTAGAAAGCCTAACAATGTGCACCGCCCCGCGATCATTTTCAGAAACCTATCCTACATTGCCACTGCACGTTTCCAGACCTCCCCATGCTGACCACCCCGTGGTGCTTTTCTCCATCGTACATTGCCACTCACTGCCTATGCTAATTCAGGCCCTATGATTCACACCACGCCGTGATTATTTTCTCACTGCAACTAGTGAATGTCCTGTTAGAAACTCTTACCATGCGCACCACCTGGCGATGTTTTTCAGAACCCTATCCCACATTGCCAATGCCTATTTCCAGATTTCCGCATGCTGACAACCCCATGGTGCTTTTCTCCATCCTACATTGCCACTCTCTGACTATCCTAAATCAGGCCCACCGATTCACACCACCCCGTGTTGTTTTTCTCACTCCTATTAGTGAATGGCCTGTTAGAAACCCTTAAAATACGCACCACCCCGCGATGTTTTTCAGAATCCTATCCTACATTGCCACTGCACATTTCCTGACCTCCCTATGCTGACCACCCCGTGGCACTTTTCTCCATCCTGCATTGCCACTCACTGCCTATCCTAATTCAGGCCCTCCGATTCAAACCTCCCCGTGTTGTTTTTCTCACTCCTACTAGTGAATGGCCTGTTAGAAACCATTATAATGCGCACCACCCCGCGATGTTTTTCAGAAACCTATCATACATTGCCACTTCATGTTTCATGACCTCCCCATGCTACACACCCCGTGGCACTTTTCTGCATCCTACTTTGCCACTCACTGCCTATCCTAATTCAGGCCCTCAGATTCATACCACCCCGTGATTATTTTCTCACTGCTACTAGTGAATGGCTTGTTAGAAACATTTACAATGCGCACCACCAGGCGATGTTTTTCAGAAACCTATCCTACATTGCCACTGCATGTTTCCAGATCTCCCCATGCTGACCACCCCATGGTGCTTTTCTCCATCCTACATTGCCACTCACTGCCTATCCTAATTCAGGCCCTCCGATTCAGGCTACCCCGTCATGTTTTTCGCACGCCTACTAGTGAATGGCCTCTTAGAAACCCTTACAATGCCCACCACCCAGCGATTTTTTTCAGAAACCAATCCTATATTGTCACTGCATGTTTCCTGACCTCCCCATGCTAACCACCTCGTGGTGCTTTTCTCCATCCTACATTGCCACTCACTGCCTATACTAATTCAGGCCCTCCAATTCACACCATCCCATGATGTTTTTCTCACTCCTACTAGAGAATGGCCTGTTAGAAAGCCTTACAATGTGCACCACCCCGCGATGATTTTCAGAAACCTATCCTACATTGCCACTGCACGTTTCCAGACCTCCCCATGCTGACCACCCTGTGGTGCTTTTCTCCATCGTACATTGCCACTCACTGCCTATCCTAATTCAGGCACTCCGATTCACACCATCCCGTGTTGTTTTTCTCACCCCTACTAGTGAATGGCCTTTTAGAAACCATTATAATGCGCACCACCCCGTGATGTTTTTCCGAAACCTATCAGACATTGCCACTGCATGTTTCCTGACCTCCCCATGCTGACCACTCCGCGGTGCTTTTCTACATCGTACATTGCCACTCACTGCCTATGCTAATTCAGGCCCTCTGATTCACACCACGCCGTGATGCTTTTCTCACTCCTACTAGTGAATGGCTTGTTAGAAACCCTTACAATGTGCACCACCCTGCCATGTTTTCCAGAAAGCTATCCTATATTGCCACTGCATGTTTCCTGACCTCACCATGCTGACCACCTAGTGGTGCTCTTCTCCATCCTACATTGCCACTCACTGCCTATCCTAATTCAGGCCCTCTGGTTCAAACCTCCCCGTGATGTTTTTCTCACTCCGACTAGTGAATGGCCTGTTAGAAACCATTATAATGCGCACCACCCCGCGATGTTTTTCAGAAACCTATCCTACATTGCCACTGCATGTTTCCTGAACTCCCCATGCTGCCCACCCCATGGAACTTTTCTGCATCCTATGTTGCCACTCACTGCCTATCCTACTTCAGTCACTCTGATTCAAATCACCCCGTGATGTTTTTCTCACTCCTACTAGTGAATGGACTGTTAGAAATCCTTACAATGCGCACTACCCCGCGAAGTTCTACAGAAACCTATCCGACATTGCCGCTGCATGTCTCCTGACCTCCCCATGATGACCACCCCGTGGCGCTTTTCTCCATCCTACATTGCCACTCACTGCCTATACTAATTCAGGCCCTCCGATTCACACCAGCCCGTGATTATTTTCTCACTGCTACTAGTGAATGGCCTGTTAGAAACCCTTACAATGCGCACCACCCCGTGATGTTTTTCAGAAACCTATCCTACACTGCCACTGCCTGTTTCCAGATCTCCTCATGCTGACCACCCCATGGTGCTTTTCTCCATCCTACATTGCCACTCACTGCCTATCCCAAATCATGCCCACCGATTCACACCACCCCGTATTGTTTTTCTCACTCCTATTAGTGAATGGCCTATTAGAAACCCTTACAATACTCACCACCCCGGGATGTTTTACAGAATCCATTCCTACATTGCCACTGCACATTTCCTGACCTCCGTATGCTGACCACCCCGTGGTGCTTTTCTCCATCCTACATTGACACTCACTGCCTATCCTAATTCAGGCCCTCTGAATCACACCACCAATGATGATTTTTTCTCTCCTAATAGTAAATGGCCTGTTGGAAACCCTTACAATGCGCACCACCCCGCGATGTTTTTCAGAAACCTATCCTACATTGCCACTGCACGTTTCTGACCTCCCCATACTGACCACCCCGTGGCGCTTTTCTCCATCCTACATTGCAACTCACTGCCTATCCTAATTCAGGCCCTCTGATTCACATAATGCCTTGATGTTTTTCTCACTCCTACTAGTGAATGGCTTGTTAGAAACCCTTACAATGCGCACCACCCCGCCATGTTTTCCAGAAACCTATCCTATATCGCCACTGCATGTTTACTGACCTCCCCATGCTGACCACCCCGTGGTGCTTTTCTCCATCGTACATTGCCACTCACTGCCTATCCTAATTCAGGCCCTCCGAATCACACCACCCCGTGATGGCTTATTCACTCCTACTAGTGAATGACCTGTTAGAAACCCTTGCAATGGGGACCACCCAGCGAAGGATTTCAGAAACCTATCCTAAATTGCCACTGCATGTTTCCTGAGCTCCCCATGCTGACCACCCCGTGGTGTTTTCTCCATCCTACATTGCCTCTCACTGCCTATCCTAATTCAGGCCCTCCGATTCAAACCACCCCGTGATGTTTTTCTCACTCCTACTAGTGAAAGGCCTGTTAGAACCCCTTACAATGTGCACCACCCCGCAATGTTTTTCAAAAACCTATCCTACATTGCCACTGTATGTTTCCTGACGTCCCCATGCTGCCCACTCGGTGGCACTATTCTGCATCCTACATTGACACTCACTGCCTATCCTAATTCAGGCCCTCCGATTCACACCACCGCGTCATGTTTTTCTCACTCCTGCTAGTGAATGGCTTCTTAGAAACCCTTACAATGCCCACCACCCAGCAATTTTTTTCAGAATACTATCCTACATTCCCACTGCATGTTTACTGACCTCCCAATGATGACCACCCCATGGTGCTTTTCTCCATCCTACATTGCCTCTCACTGCCTATCCTAATTCTGGGCCTCCGATTAACACCACCACGTGATGTTTTTCTCACTACTACTAGTGAATGGCCGGTTAGAAACCCTTACAATGCGTACCATCCCGTGACGTTTTTCAGAAACCTATCCTACATTGCCACAGCATGTTTCCTGACCTCCCCATGCTGACCACCCCGTGATGTTTTTCTCCATCCTACTTTGCCACTCCCTGCCTATACTAATTCAGGCCCTCCAATTCACACCATCCCATAATGTTTTTCTCACTCCTACTAGTGAATGGCCTGTTAGAAACCTTACAATGCGCACCACCCCGCGATGTTTTTCAGAATCCTATCCTACATTGCCACTGCATTTTTTCTGACCTCCCCATGGTGACCACCCCGTGGCGATTTTCTCCATCCTACATTGCCACTCACTGCCTACCATAATTCAGGCCCTCTGATTCACACCACGCCTTGATATTTTTCTCACTCCTACTAGTGAATGGCTTGTTCGAAACCCTTACAATGCGCACCACCCCGCCATGTTTTCCAGAAACCTATCCTATATTGAAACTGCATGTTTCCTGACCTCCCCATGCTGACCACCCCGTGGTGCTTTTCTCCATCCGACATTGCCACTCACTGCCTATCCTTATTAAGGCCCTCCGAATCACACCACCCCGTCATGATTTATTCACTCCTACTAGTGAATGGCCTGTTAGAAAACCTCCAATGCGCACCACTCTGCGTTGTTTTTTAGAAACCTATGCTACATTGCCCCTGCATGTTTTCTGACCTCCCCATTCTGACCACCCCGTGGCACTTTTCTACTTCGTACATTGACACTCACTGCCTATCCTAATTCAGGCCTCTGATTCACAACACTTCGTGATGTTTTTCTCACTCCTACTAGTGAATGACATGATAGAAACCCTTACAATGTGCACCACCCCGCGATGTTTTTAAGAAACCTATCATAAATTGCGACTGCACGTTTTCTGACCTCCCCAGGCTGACCACCCCGTGGTGCTTTTCTCCATCCTACATTGCCACTCACTGCCTATCCTAATTCAGGCCCTCCGATTTACACCACCCCGAGATTTTTTTTCTCACTCCTAATAGTGAATGGCCTGTTAGAAACCCTTCCAAGGCGCACCACCCCACGTTGTGTTATAGAAAACTATCCTACATTGCCACTGCATGTTTTCTGACCTCCCCATGCTGACCACTCCGTCGCGCTTTTCTCCATCCTACATTGCCACTCACTGCCTATCCTAATTCAGGCCCTCTGATTCACACCACGCGGTGATGTTTTTCTCACTCCTACTAGTGAATGGCCTGTTAGAAACCATTCCAATGCACACCACCCCGCGTTGTGTTATAGAAAACTATCCTACATTGCCACTGCATGTTTCCTGACCTCCCCATCCTGACCACCCCATGGTGCATTTCTCCATCCTACATTGCCACCCACTGCCTATCCTAATTCAGGCCCTCCAAATCACACCACCCCGTGATGATTTTCTCACTCCTACAAGTGAAAGGCCGGTTATAAACCCTTACAATGTGCACCACCCCGAGATGTTTTTCAGAAACCTATCCTAAATTGCAATTGCATGTTTCCTTCCTCGCAATGCTGACCACCCCGTGGAGCTTTTCTCCATCCTATATTGCCTCTCACTGCCTATCCTCATTCAGGTCCTCCGATTCACACCACCCCATGATGTTTTTCTCACTCCTAATAGTGAATGGCTTGGTAGAAACCCTTACAATGCGCACCACCCTGAGATGTTTTTCAGAAACCTATCCTACATTCCCACTGCACGTTTCCTGACCTCCCCATGCTGACCACCCCGTGGCACTTTTCTCTATCTTACATTGCCACTCACTGCCTTTCCTAATTCAGGCCCTCCGATTCACACCAGCCCGTGATGTTTTTCTCACTCCTAATAGTTAATGGCCTGTTAAAACTCTTACAATGCGCACCACGCCGCGTTGTTTTTCAGAAATTTATCCTACATTACCACTGCATGTTTCCTGACCTCCCCATTCTGAAAAACCCTTGGCGCTTTTCTCCATCCTACATTGCCACTCACTGCCTATCATAATTCAGGCATTCCGATTCACACCACCCCGTGATGTTTTTGTCACTCCTAATAGTTAATGGCCTGTTAAAACTCTTACAATTCGCACCACGCCGCGTTGTTTTTCAGAAATCTATCCTACATTGCCACTGCATGTTTCCTGACCTCCCTAGGCTGAAAAACCCATGGCGCTTTTCTCCATCCTACATTGCCACTCACTGCCTATCCTAATTCAGGCATTCCGATTCATAAAACCCCGTGATGTTTTTCTTACTCCTACTAGTGAATGGCCTGTTAGAAACCCTTACATTGTGCACCACCCCGCGTTGTTTTTCAGAAACCTATCCTATATTGCCACTGCATGTTTCCTGTCCTCCCCTTGCTGACAACCCCATGGCAGTTTTCTTCATCCTCCATTGACACTCACTGCATATCCTTATTCAGGCCCTCCGATTGACACCACCCCGTGATGTTTTTCTCACTCCTACTCATGAATGGCCTGTTAGAAACCCTTACAATGCACAGCACCCCGCGATGTTTTCAGAAAGCTATCCTATATTGCCACTGCATGTTTCCTGACCTCCCCATGCTGACCACCCCATGGCAGTTTTCTCCATCCTACATTGCCACTCACTGCCTATCCTAATTCAGGCCCTCAGATTCACACCACCCCGTGATGTTTTTCTCACTCCTGCCAGTGAATGGCCTGTTAGAAACCCTTACAATGCACACCACCTTCGATGTTTTTCAGAAATCTATCCTACATTGCCACTGCACATTTCCCGACCTCCCCATACTGACCTCCAGGTGGTGCTTTTCTCCATCCTACATTGCCACTCACTGCCTATCCTAATTTAGGCCCTCCGAATCACACCACCCCGTGATGTTTTTCTCACTCCTACTAGTGAATGGCCGGTTAAAACACTTAAAATGCGCACCACCCCGCGATGTTTTTCAGAAACCTATCATAAATTGCGACTGCACGTTTTTTGACATCCCAATGCTGACCACCCCGTGGTGCTTTTCTCCATCCTACATTGCAACCCACTGCCTATCCTAATTCAGGCCCTCAGATTCACACCACCCCGTGATTATTTTCTCACTTCTGCCAGTGAATGGCCTGTTATAAACCCTTACATTTCGGACCACCCCTGATGTTTTTCATAAACCAATCCTACATTTCCAATGCCTGTTTCCTGACCTCGCAACGCTGACCAGCCCATGGTGCTTTTCTCCATCCTACATTGCCACTCACTGATTATGCTAATTTAGGCATCCGATTCACACCACTTCGTGATGTTTTTCTCACTCCTAGTGGTGAATGGCATGTTAGAAACCCTTACAATACGCACCACCCCGCGATGTTTTTCAGAGACCTATCATAAATTGCGACAGCACGTTTCCTAACCTCCCCATGTTGACCACCCCGTGGTGCTTTTCTCCATCCTACATTGCCACTCACTGCCTATCATAATTCAGGCCCTCGGATTCACACCACCCCGTGATGTTTTTCTCACTCCTAATAGTGAATGGCCTTTTAGAAACCCTTACAATGAGCACCACCCCGCGTTGTGTTATAGAAAACTATCCTACATTGCCACTGCATGTTTTCTCACCTCCCCATGCTGACCACCCCGTCGCGCTTTTCTCCATCCTACATTGCCATTCCCTGCCTATCCTAATTCAGGCCCTCTGATTCACACCACGCCGTGATGTTTTTCTCACTCCTACTAGTGAATGGCTTCTTAGAAACCCTAACAATGCGCACCACCACGCGATGTTTTCCAGAAACCTATTCTACATTGCCACTACATGTTTCCTGACCTCCCCATGCTGACCACCCCGCGGTGCTTTTCCACATCATACATTGCCACTCACTGCCTATCCTCATTCAGGCCCTCCAATTGACACCACCCCGTGATGTTTTTCTCAGTCCTACTAGTGAATGGCTTGTTAGAAATTCTTACAATGCGCACCACCCCGCGATGTTTTTCAGAAACCTATCCTACATTGCCACCGCATGTTTCCTGACCTCCCCACGCTGACAAACCAGTGGCACTTTTCTCCATCCTACATTGCCACCCACTGCCTATCATAATTCAGGCACTCCGATTCACACAGACCCATAATGTTTTTCTCTCTCCTACTAGTTAATGGCCTGTTAGAAACCCTTACATTGCGCACAACCCTGTGATGATTTTCAGAAACCTATCCTACAATGCCACCGCATATTTCCTGACCTCCACATGCTGACCACCCGGTGGCGCTTTTCTCCAACCTACATTGCCATTCACTGCCTATCCTAATTCAGTCACTCCGATTGACACCACCCCTTGATGATTTTGTCACTCCTACTAGTGAATGGCCTGTTAGAAACCCTTACGATGCCAACCACCACGTCATGTTTTTCAGAAAACTCTCCTACATTGCCACTGCATGTTTCCTGACCTCCCCATTCTGACCACCCCGTGGAGATTTTCTCCCTCCTACATTGCCACTCACTGCCTATCCTAATTCAGGCCCTCCGATTCACACCATCCCTTGATGTTTTTCTCACTCCTACTAGTGAATGGCCTGTTAGAAACACTTACAATACGAACCACCACGTGATGTTTTTCAGAAAACTCTCCTACATTGCCACTGCATGTTTCCTGACCTCCCCATGCTGACCACCCAGTGGCGCTTTTTTCCATCCTACATTGCCACTCTCTGCCTATCCTAATTCAGGCACTCTGATTCACACCACCCGTGATGTTTTTCTCACTCCTAATAGTTAATGGCCTGTTAAAACTCTTACAATACGCACCACGCCGCGTTGTTTTTCAGAAATCTATCCTACAATGCCACTGCATGTTTCCTGACCTCCCCATGCTGACCACCCCGTGGTGCTTTTCTCCATCCTACATTGCCACTCACTGCCTATCATAATTCAGGCATTCCGATTCATAAAACCCCGTGATGTTTTTCTCACTCCTACTAGTGAATGGCCTGTTAGAAACCCTTACAATGCGCACCACCACGCGGTGTTTTTCAGAAACCTATCCTATATTGCCACTGCATGTTTCCTGACCTCCCCTTGCTGACCACCCCGTGTCAGTTTTCTCCATCCTACATTGCCACTCACTGCGTATCGTAATTTAGGCCCTCCGAATCACACCACCCTGTGATGTTTTTCTCACTCCTACTAGTGAATGGCCGGTTAAAACACTTACAATGCGCACCACCCTGTATTGTTTTTCAGAAATCTATCCTACATTGCCACTGCATGTTTCCTGACCTCCCAATGCTGACCACCCCGTGCGCTTTTCTCCATCCCACATAGCAACACACTGCCTATCCTAATTCAGGCCCTCAGATTCACACCACCCCGTCATTATTTTCTCACTCTTGCCAGTGAATGGCCTGTTAGAAGCCCTTACAATTCGGACCACCCCCGATGTTTTTCAGAAACCAATCCTACATTTCCACTGCCTGTTTCCTGACTTCGCCATGCTGACCACCCCGTTGTGCTTTTCTCCATGCTAAATTGCCACTCAGTGATTATGCTAATTTAGGCCTCCGATTCACACCACTTCGTGATGTTTTTCTCACTCCTACTAGTGAATGGCATGTTAGAAACCCTTACAATACGCACCACCCCGCGGTGTTTTTCAGAAACCTATCATAAATTGCGACAGCACGTTTCCTGACCACCAAATGCTGACCAACCTGTGGTGCTTTTCTCCATCCTACATTGCCACTCACTTCCTATCATAATTAAGGCCCTCTGATTCACACCACCCCGTGATGTTTTTCTCACTCCTCATAGTGAATGGCCTGTTAGAAACCCTTACAATGCGCACCACCCCGCGTTGTGTTATAGAAAACTATCCTACATTGCCACTGCAGGTTTTCTGACCTCCCCATGCTGACCACACCGTCGTGCTTTTCTCCATCCTACATTGCCATTCACTGCCTATCCTAATTCAGTCCCTCTGATTCACACCACACCGTGATGTTTTTCTCACTCCTACTGGTGAATGGCCTGTTAGAAATTCTTACAATGCCCACCACCCTGCGATGTTTTTCAGAAACCTATCCTACATTGCCACTGCATGTTTCCTGACCTCCCCATGCTGACAAACCAGTGGCGCTTTTCTCCATCCTACATTGCCATTCACTGCCTATCATAATGCAGGCACTCCGATTCACACAGACCCATAACGTTTTTCTCTCTCCTACTAGTTAATGGCCTGTTAGAAACCCTTACAATGCGCACAACCCTGCGATGATTTTCAGAAACCTATCCTACAATGCCACCGCATATTTCCTGACCTCCCCATGCTGACCACCCGGTGGCACTTTTCTCCAAACTACATTGCCACTCACTGCCTATCCTCATTCAGGCCCTCCGATTGACACCACCCCTTGATGTTTTTCTCACTCCTACTAGTGAATGGACTGTTCGAAACCCTTACAATGCGCAGCACCCCGCGATGTTTTTCAGAAAGCTATCCTACCTTGCCACTGCATGTTTACTGACCTCCCCATTCTGACCACCAAGTGGCGCTTTTCTCCATCCTACATTGTCACTCACTGCCTATACTAATTCAGGCACTCTGATTCACACCACCCCGTGATGCTTTTCTCACTCCTACTAGTGAATGGCTTGTTAGAAATTCTTACAATGCACACCACCCAAGGATGTTTTTCAGAAACCTATCCGACATTGCCACTTCATGTTTCCTGACCTCCCCATGCTGACCACCCAGTGGAGCTTTTCTCAGTCCTACATTGCCACTCACTGCCTATCCTAATTCAGGCACTCTGATTCCCACCACCCGGTGATGTTTTTCTCACTCGTAATAGTTAATGGCCTGTTAAAACCCTTACAATGTGCACCACCCAACGATGTTTTTCAGAAATCTATCCTACATTGCCACTGCATGTTTCCTGACCTCCCCATGCTGACCACCCCGTGGTGCTTTTCTCCATCCTACATTGCCACTCACTGCCTATCCTAATTCAACCCCTCCAATTCACACCACCTAGTGATTATTTTCTCACTCCTACTAGTGAATGGCCTGTTATAAACCCATACAATGCGCACCACCCCGCGATGTTTTTCAGAAACCTATCCTACATTGCCACTGAATGTTTCCTGACCTCCCCATGCTGTCCAATCCGTGGCGCTTTTCTCCATCCTACATTGCCACTCACTGCCTATCCTAATTCAGGCACTCTGATTCACACCACCCCGTGATGCTTTTCTCACTCCTACTAGTGAATGGCCTGTTAGAAATTCTTACAATGCACACCACCCAACGATGTTTTTCAGAAACCTATCCGACATTGCCACTTCATGTTTCCTGACCTCCCCATGCTGACCACCCAGTGGCGCTTTTCTCAGTCCTACATTGCCACTCACTGCCTATCCTAATTCAGACAATCTGATTCCCACCACCCGGTGATGTTTTTCTCACTCGTAATAGTTAATGGCCTGTTAAAACCATACAATGCGCACCACACCGCGATGTTTTTCAGAAACCTATCCTACATTGCCACTGCATGTTTCCTGACCTCCCCATGCTGACCAACCCGTGGCGCTTTTCTCCACCCTACATTGCCACTCACTGCCTATCCTAATTTAGGCCTCCGATTCACAACACTTCGTGATGTTTTTCTCACTCCTACTAGTGAATGTCATGTTAGAAACCCTTACAATACGCACCACCCCGCGATGTTTTTCAGAAACCTATCATAAATTGCGACTGCACGTTTCCTGACCTCCCAATGCTGACCACCCCGTGATGTTTTTCTCACTCCTAATAGTGAATTGCCTGTTAGAAACCCTTCCAATGCGCACCACCCCGCGTTGTGTTATAGAAAACTATCCTACATTGCCACTGCATGTTTTCTGACCTCCCCATGCAGACCACCCCATCGCGCTTTTCTCCATCCTACATTGCCTCTCACTGCCTATCCTAATTCCGGCCCTCTGATTCACACCACGCAGTGATGTTTTTCTCACTCCTACTAGTGAATGGCCGGTTAGAAACCCTTCCATTGCGCAACACCCCGCGTTGTGTTATAGAAAACTGTCCTACATTGCCACAGCATGTTTCCTGACCTCCCCATGCTGACCACCCCATGGTGCATTTCTCCATCCTACATTGCCACTCACTGCCTATCCTAATTCAGGCCCTCCAAATCACACCACCCCGTGTTGATTTTCTCACTCATACAAGTAAATGGCCGGTTAGAAACCCTTACAATGCGCCCCACACCGGGATATTTTTCAGAAACCTATCCTACATTGCCACCGCATGTTTCCTGACCTCCCCATGCTGACAAACCAGTGGTGCTTTTCTCCATCCTACATTGCCACTCATTGCTTATCATAATTCAGGCACTCCGACTCACACAGACCCATAATAGTTTTCTCTCTCCTACTAGTTAATGGCCTGTTAGAAACCCTTACAATGCGCACCACCCCGCGATGTTTTTCAGAAACCTATCCTACAATGCCACCTCATGTTTCCTGACCTCCTCATGCTGACCACCCGGTGGCGCTTTTCTCCAAACTACATTGCCACTCACTGCCTATCCTAATTCAGGGCCTCCGATTCACACCAACCCGTGATGTTTTTCTCACTCCTACTAATGAATGGCCTGTTAGAAACCCTTACAATTCGAACCACCACGTGATATTTTTCAGAAAACTCTCCTACATTGCCTCTGCATGTTTCCTGACCTCCCCATCATGACCACCCATTGGCGCCTTTCTCCATCCTACATTGCCACACACTGCCTATACTACTTTAGGCCTCCGATTCACACCACTTCATGATGTTTTTCTCACTCCTACTAGTGAGTGGCATGTTAGAAACCCTTACAATACGCACCACCCCACTGTGTTTTTCAGAAACCTATCATAAATTGCGACAGCACATTTCCTGACCTCCACATGCTGACCACCCCGTGGTGCTTTTCTCCATCCGACATTGCCACTCACTGCCTATCCTAATTCAGGCCCGCCGATTCACACCACCCCGTGATGTTTTTCTCACACCTAATAGTGAATGGCCTGTTAGAAACCCTTACAATGCGCACCACCCCACGTTGTGTTATAGAAAACTATACTACATTGCCACTGCATGTTTTCTCACCTCCCCATGCTGACCACCACGTCGCGCTTTTCTGCATCCTACATTGCCATTCACTGCCTATTCTAATTCAGGCCCTCTGATTCACACCACGCCAGGATGTTTTTCTCACTCCTACTAGTGAATGGCTTGTTAGAAACCCTAACAAACGCACCACCGCTCCATGTTTTCCAGAAACCTATTCTACATTGCCACTGCATGTTTCCTGACCTCCCCATGCTGACCACCCCGTGGTGCTTTTCTCCATCCTACGTTGCCACCCACTGCCTATCCTAATTCAGGCCCTCCGAATCACAGCACCCCGTGATGATTTTCTCACTCCTAAAAGTCAATGGCCGGTTAGCAACCCTTACAATGCGCACCACCCCGCGATGTTTTTCAGAAACATATCCTAAATTGCACCTGCATTTTTCCTGACCTCCCAATGTTGACCACCCCGTGGAGCTTTTCTCCATCCTATATTGCCTCTCACTGCCTATCCTAATTCAGGTCCTCCGATTCACACAACCACGTGATGTTTTTCTCACACCTAATAGTGAATGCCTTGGTAGAAACCCTTACAATGCGCACCACCCCGAGATGGTTTTCAGATACCTATCCTACATTGCCACTGCACGTTTCCCGACCTCCACATGCTGACCTCCCAGTGGTGCTATTCTCCATCCAACATTGCCACTCACTGCCTATCCTAATTTAGGCCCTCCGAATCACACCACCCCGTGATGTTTTTCTCACTCCCAATAGTGAATGGCCTGTTAACACCCTTAAAATGCACACCACCCCGCGTAGTTTTTCAGAATTCGATCCTACATTGCCACTGCATGTTTCCTGACCTCCCCATGCTGACCACCCCATCGCGCTTTGCTCCAAACTACATTGCCACTCACTGCCTATCCTAATTCAGGCCCTCCGATTGACACCATCCCGTGATGTTTTTCCCACTCCTACTAGTGAATGGCCTGTAGGAAACCATTACAATGCGCAGCACCCCGCGATGTTTTTCAGAAACGTATCCTACATTGCCACTGCATGTTTCCTGACCTCCCCATGCTGACCACCCAGTGGCGCTTTTCTCCATCCTACATTGCCACTCACTGCCTATACTAATTCAGGCACTCTGATTCACACCACCCCGTGATGTTTTTCTCACTCCTAATAGTGAATGGCCTGTTAACAATCTTACAATGTGCACCACCCCGCGTTGTTTTTCAGAAATCTGTCCTACATTGCCACTGCATGTTTCCTGATCTCCCCATGCTGACCACCTCGTTGTGCTTTTCTCCATCCTACATTGCTACTCACTGCCTATCCTTATTTAGGCCTCCGAATCACACCACTTCGTGAGGTTTTTCTCACTCCTACTAGTGAACGGCTTGTTAGAAACCCTTACAATACGCACCACCCCGCGATGTTTTTCAGAAACCTATCATAAATTTTTACTGCACGTTTCCTTACCTCCCCATGCTGACCACTCCATGGCGCTTTTCTCCAAACTACATTGCCACTCACTGCCTATCCTAATTCAGGGCCTCCGATTGACACCATCCCGTGATGTTTTTCTCACTCCTACTAGTGAATGGCCTGTTAGAAACCATTACAATGTGCAGCACCCCGCGATGTTTTTCAGAAAGCTATCCTACATTGCCACTGCATGTTTAATGACCTCCCCGTGTTGACCACCCCGTGGCCTTTTTATCTGTCCTACATTGCCACTCACTGCCTATCCTAATTCAGGCACTCCGATTCACAAAACCCCGTGATGTTTTTCTCACTCCTACTAGTGAATGGCCTCTTAGAAACCCTTACAATGTGCACCACCCCGCATTGTTTTTCAGAAACCTATCCTACATTGCCACTGTAGGTTTCCTGACCTCCCCATGCTGACCAACCCGTGGCAGTTTTCTCCATCCTACATTGCCACTCACTGCCTATCCTAATTCAGGCCCTCCGAATCACACCACCCCGTGATGTTTTCTCACTTCTACTACTGAATGGCCTGTTAAAACCCTTACAATGCGCACCACCCTGCGTTGTTTTTCAGAAATCTATCCTACATTGCCACTGCATGTTTCCTGACCTCCCCATGCTGACCACCCCGAGTGCTTTTCTCCATCCTACATTGCAACTCACTGCCTATCCTAATTCAGGCACTCAGATTCACACCACCCCGTGATTATTTTCTCACTCCTACCAGTGAATGGCCTGTTAGAAACCCTTACATTTCGCACAACCACCGATGTTTTTCAGAAACCAATCCTACATTTCCACTGCCTGTTTCCTGACCTCGCCATGCTGACCACCCCATGGTGCTTTTCTCCATCCTACATTGCCACTCACTGCCTATCATAATTCAGCCCTCCGATTGACACCACCACGTGATTTTTATCTTACTCCTACTAGTGAATGGCATGTTAGGAAGCCTTACAATGCACAGCACCACGCGATGTTTTTCAGAAAGTTATCCTATATTGCCACTGCATGTTTACTGACCTCCGAATGTTGACCACCCCGTGGCCTTTTTCTCCATCCTACATTGCCACTCACTGCCTATCCTAATTCAGGCACTCCGATTCACAAAACCCTGTGAAGTTTTTCTCACTCCTACTAATGAATGGCCTATTAGAAACCCTTACAATGTGCACCACCCCGCGTTGTTTTTCAATAACCTATGCTACACTGAGACTGCATGCTTCCTGACCTCCACTTGCTGACCACCCCATGGCGATTTCTCCCTCCTACATTGAAACTCACTGCCTGTCCTAATTCAGGCCCTCCGATTCACACCACCCCGTGATGTTTTTCTCACTCCTACTAGTGAATGGCCTGTTAGAAACCATTAAAATGCAAACCACCTTCGATGTTTATCAGAAATCTATTCTAAATAGCCAATGCACGTTTCCTGACCTCCACATGCTGACCTCTCCTTGGTGCTTTTCTCCATCCTATATTGCCACTCACTGCCTATCCTAATTTAGGCCCTCCAAATCACACCACCCCGTGATGTTTTTCTCACTCCTACTAGTGAATGGCCGGTTAAAACCCTTACAATGCGCACCACCCTGCGTTGTTTTTCAGAAATCTATCCTACATTGTCACTGCATGTTTCCTGACCTCACCATGCTGACCACCCCATGCGCTTTTCTCCAACCTACATTGCAACCCACTGCCTATCCTAATTCAGGCCCTCAGATTCACACCACCCCGTGATTATTTTCTCACTCCTACCAGTGAATGGCCCGTTAGAAACCCTTACAATTTGCACCACCCCCGATGTTTTTCAGAAACCAATCCTACATTTCCACTGCCTGTTTCCTGACCTCGCCATGCTGACTACCCCATGGTGTTTTCTCCATCCTACATTGCCACTGACTGCCTATACTAATTCAGATCCTCTGATTGACACCACCACGTGATGTTTATCTTACTCCTACTAGGGAATGGCATGTTAGAAAGCCTTACAATACGCACCAACCTGCGATGTTTTTCAGAAACCTATCCTACATTACCACAGCACGTTTCCTGACTTCCCCATGCTGACCACCCCGTGGCGCTTTTCTCTAACTTACATTGCCACGCACTGCCTATCCTAATTCAGGCCCTCTGATTCACACCACCCCGTGATGTTATTCTCACTCCTACTAGTGAAGGGCCTGTTAGAAATTCTTACAATGCGCACCACCCAACGATGTTTTTCTGAAACCTATCATGCATTGCCTCTGCATGTTTCCTGACCTCCCCATGCTGACCAACCCGTGGTGCTTTTCTCCATCCTACATTGCCACTCACTGCCTATCCTAATTCAGGCACTCCGATTCACATAGACCCATAATGTTTTTCTCTCTCCTACTAGTGAATGGCCTGTTAGAAACCCTTACAATGCGCACAACCCTGCGATGTTTTTCAGAAACCTATCCTACAATGCCACTGCATGTTTCCTGACCTCCCCGTGCTGACCACCCGGTGGCGCTTTTCTCCATCCTACATTGCCACTCACTGCCTATCCTAATTCAGGCCCTCTGATTCACAACACCCTGTGACGTTTTTCTCACTCCTACTAGTGAATGGCCTGTTACAAAACCTTACAATGCGCAGCACCCCGCGATGTTTTTTCAGAAAGCTATCCTACATTGCCACTGCATGTTTCCTGACCTCATCATGCTGACCACCCCGTGGCCTTTTGTCTGTCCTACATTGCCCCTCTCTGCCTATCCTAATTTTGGAACTCCGCTTCACAACACCCTGTGATGTTTTTCTCACTCCTAGTAGTGAATTGCCTGTTAGAAACCCTTACAATGCGCACCACCCTGCCTTGTTTTTCAGAAACCTATCCTACATTGCCACTGCATGTTTCCTGACCTCCACTTGCTGACCACCCCGTGGCGAATTCTCCCTCCTACATTGCCACTCACTGCCTATCCTAATTCCGGCCCTAATATTCACACCACCCAGTGATGTTTGTCTCACTCCTACTACTGAATGGCCTGTTAGAAACCCTTACAATGCGCACCACCATGTGATGTTTTTCAGAAACCTATCCTACATTGCCACAGCACGTTTCCTGACCTCCCCATGCTGACCACCCCGTGGTGCTTTTCTCTATCTTACATTGCCCCTCACTGCCTATTCTTATTCAGGCCCTCCGATTCACACCACCCCGCGATGTTTTTCTCACTCCTACTAGTGAATGACCTGTTAGAAATCCTTACAATGCGCACCACCCGGTGATGTTTTTCAGAAACCTCTCCTACATTGCCACTGCATGTTTCCTGACCTAAACATGCTGACCAACCCGTGGCGCTTTTCTCCATCCTACTTTGCCACTCACTGCCTATCCTAATTCAGGCACTCCAATTCACATAGACCCATAATGTTTTTCTCTCTCCTACTAGTGAATGGCCTGTTAGAAACCCTTACACTGCGCACCACCATGTGATGTTTTTCAGAAAACTCTCCTACATTGCCACTGCATGTTTCCTGACCTCCCCATGCTGACCAACCAGTGGCGCTTTTCTCCACCCTACATTGCCACTCACTGCCTATCCTAATTCAGGCTCTTCGATTCACATAGACCCATAATGATTTTCTCTCTCCTACTAGTGAATGGCCTGTTAGAAACCCTTACAATGCGCACCACCCTGCGTTGTTTTTCAGAAACCTATCCTACATTGCCACTGCATGTTTCCTAACCTCCACTTGCTGACCACCCCGTGGCGAATTCTCCCTCCTACATTGCCACTCACTGCCTATCCTAATTCCGGCCCTCAGATTCACACCACCCAGTGAGGATTTTCTCACTCCTACTAGTGAATGGCCAGTTAGAAACACTTGCAATGCGCACCACCATGTCATGTTTTTCAGAAACCTATCCTACATTGCCACAGCACGTTTCCTGACCTCCCCATGCTGACCACCCCGTGGTGCTTTTCTCTATCTTACATTGCCACTCACTTCCTATTCTAATTGAGGCCCTCCGATTCACACCACCCCGCGATGTTTTTCTCACTCCTACTAGTGAATGACCTCTTAGAAATCCTTACAATGCGCACCACCCCGTGATGTTTTTCAGAAACCTCTCCTACATTGCCACTGCATGTTTCCTGACCTCCACATGCTGACCAACCCGTGGCGCTTTTCTTCATCCTACATTGCCACTCACTGCCTATCCTAATTCAGGCACTCCAATTCACATAGACCCATAATGTTTTTCTCTCTCCTACTAGTGAATGGCCTGTTAGAAACCCTTACAATGCGCACCACCATGTGATGTTTTTCAGAAAACTCTCCTACATTGCCACTGCATGTTTCCTGACCTCCGCATGCTGACCAACCCGTGGCGCTTTTCTCCATCCTACATTGCCACTCACTACCTATCCTAATTCAGGCACTCCGATTCACATAGACCCATAATGTTTTTCTCTATCCTACTAGTGAATGGCCTGTTAGAAACCCTTACAATCCGCAACACCTCGTGATGTTTTTCTTAAACCAATCCTACATTGCCACTGCATGTTTATTGACCTCCCCATGCTGACCAACCCGTGGCGCTTTTCTCCATCCTTCATTGCCACTCACTGCCTATCCTAATTCAGGCACTCTGATTCACATAGACCCATAATGTTTTTCTCTCTCCTACTAGTGAATGGTCTGTTAGAAACCCTTACAATGCGCACCACCACGTGATGTTTTTCAGAAAACTCTCCTACATTGCCACTGCACGTTTCCTGACTTCCGCATGCTGACCACCCCGTGGTGCTTTTCTCTATCTTACATTGCCAGTCACTGCCTATCCTAATTCAGGCCCTCCAAATCACACCACCCCTTGATGATTTATTCACTCCTACTAGTGAATGACCTGTTAGAGACCCTTGCAATTGCCACCACTCAGTGAAGTTTTTCAGAAACCTATCCTAAATTGCCACTGCATGTTTCCTGAGCTCCCACGCTGAACACCCGTGGTGCTTTTCTCCATCCTACATTGCCACTCACTGCCTATCCTAGTTCAGGCCCTCCGCTTCACACCACCCCATGATTTTTTTCTCACTCCCACTAGTGAATGGCCTGTTACAAACCCTTACAATGCACACTACCCCGCGATGTTTTTCAGAAACCTTTCCTACATTGGCGCTGCATTTTTCCTGACCTCCCCATGCTAACCACCCAGTGGCGCTTTTCTCCATCCTACATTGCCACTCATTGCATGTCCTAATTCAGGCCCTCCGATTCACACCACCCTGTGATTATTTTCTCACTCGTACTAGTGAATGGCCTGTTAGAAACCCTTACAAAGCGCACCATGCCACGATGCTTTTCAGAAACCAATCCTACATTGCCACTTCCTGTTTCCAGATCTCCCCATGCCGACCACCCCATGGTGCTTTTCTCCATCCTACATTGCCACTAACTGCGTATCCTAAATCAGACACTCCGATTCACACCACCCCGTGTTGTTTTTCTCACTCCTATTAGAGAATGGCCTGTTAGAAACCCTTCCAATGCGCACCACCCCGCCATGTTTTTCAGAATCCTATCCTACATTGCCACTGCACATTTCCTGACCTCCCCATGCTGACCACCCCGTGGTGCTTTTCTCCATCCTGCATTGGAAATCATTGCCTATCCTAATTCAGGCCCTCCGATTCACACCACCGCATGATGTTTTTCTCACTCCTACTGGTGAATGGCCTGTTAGAAACCCTTACAATGCGCACCAAACAGCGATTTTTTTCAGCAACCTATCCTACATTGCCACTGCATGTCTACTGACCTCCCCATGCTGACCACCCCATTGTGCTTTTCTCCATCCTACATTGCCACTGACTTCCTATAGTAATTCAGATCCTCTGATTGACACCACCACGTGATGTTTATCTCACTCCTACTAGTGAATGGCATGTTAAAAAGCCTTACAATACGCACCAACCTGCGATGTTTTTCAGAAACCTATCCTACATTACCACAGCACGTTTCCTGACTTCCCCATGCTGACCACCCCGTGGCGCTTTTCTCTATCTTACATTGCCACGCACTGCCTATCCTAATTCAGGCCCTCTGATTCACGCCACCCCGTGATGTTATTCTCACTCCTACTAGTGAATGGCCTGTTAGAAACCCTTACAATGCGCACCACCCAACGATGTTTTTCAGAAACCTATCATGCATTGCCTCTGCATGTTTCCTGACCTCCCCATGCTGACCAACCCGTGGTGCTTTTCTCCATCCTACATTGCCACTCACTGCCTATCTTAATTCAGGGCTCCGATTCACAACACCCTGTGACGTTTTCCTCACTCCTACTATTGAATGGCCTGTTACAAAACCTTACAATGCGCAGCACCCCACGATGTTTTTTCAGAAAGCTATTCTACATTGCCACTGCGTGTTTCCTGACCTCATCATGCTGACCACCCCGTGGCCGTTTTGTCTATCCTACATTGCCCCTCACTGCCTATCCAAATTCAGGCACTCCGCTTCACAAAACTCTGTGATGTTTTTCTCACTCCTACTAGTGAATGGCCTGTTAGAAACCCTTACAATGCGCACCACCCTGCGTTGTTTTTCAGAGACCTATCCTACATTGCCACTGCATGTTTCCTGACCTCCACTTGCTGACCACCCCGTGGCGAATTCTCCCTCCTACATTGCCACTCACTGCCTATCTTATTCCGGCCCTCATATTCACACCACCCAGTGATGTTTTTCTCACTCCTACTAGTGAATGGCCTGTTAGAAAACCTTACAATGTGCACCACCATGTGATGTTTTTCAGAAACCTATCCTACATTGCCACAGCACGTTTCCTGACCTCCCCATGCTGACCACCCTGTGGAGCTTTTCTCTATCTTACATTGCCACTCACTGCCTATTCTTATTCAGGCCCTCCGATTCACACCACCCCCCGATGTTTTTCTCACTCCTACTAGTGAATGACCTGTTAGAAATCCTTACAATGCGCACCACCCCGTGATGTTTTTCAGAAACCTCTCCTACATTGCCACTGCATGTTTCCTGACCTCCACATGCTGACCAACCCATGGCGCTTTTCTCTATCCTACATTGCCACTCACTGCCTATCCTAATTCAGGCACTCCAATTCACATAGACCCATAATGTTTTTCTCTCTCCTACTAGTGAATGGCCTGTTAGAAACCCTTACACGGCTCACCACCATGTGATGTTTTTCAGAAAACTCTCTACATTGCCACTGCATGTTTCCTGACCTCCCCATGCTGACAAACCAGTGGCGTTTTTCTCCATCGTACATTGCCACTCACTGCCTATCCTAATTCAGGCTCTCCGATTCACATAGACCCATAATGTTTTTCTCTCTCCTACTAGTGAATGGCCTGTTAGAAACCCTTACAATGCGCACAACCCTGCGATGTTTTTCAGAAACCTATCCTACAATGCCACTGCATGTTTCCTGACCTCCCCGTGCTGACCACCCGGTGGCGCTTTTCTCCAGCCTACATTGCCACTCACTGCCTATCCTAATTCAGGCACTCCGCTTCACAAAACCCTGTGTTTTTCTCACTCCTACTAGTGAATGGCCTGTTAGAAACCCTTACAATGCGCACCACCCTGCGTTGTTTTTCAGAAACCTATCCTACATTGCCACTGCATGTTTCCTGACCTCCACTTGCTGACCACCCTGTGACGAATTCTCCCTCCTACATTGCCACTCACTTCCTATCCTAATTCCGGCCCTCAGATTCACACCACCCAGTGATGTTTTTCTCACTCCTACTAGTGAATGGCCTGTTAGAAACCCGTACAATGCGCACCACCATGTGATGTTTTTCAGAAACCTATCCTACATTGCCACAGCACGTTTCTTGACTTCCCCATGCTGACCACCCCGTGGTGCTTTTCTCTATCTTACATTGCCACTCACTTCCTATTCTAATTCAGGCCCTCTGATTCACACCACACCGCGATGTTTTTCTCACTCCTACTAGTGAATGACCTGTTAGAAATCCTTACAATGCGCACCACCCCGTGATGTTTTTCAGAAACTCTCCTACATTGCCACTTCATGTTTCCTGACCCCCACATGCTGACCAACCATGGCGATTTTCTTCATCCTACATTGCCACTCACTGCCTATCCTAATTCAGGCACTCCAATTCACATAGACCCATAATGTTTTTTTCTCTCCTACTAGTGAATGGCCTGTTAGAAACCCTTACAATGCGCACCACCATGTGATGTTTTTCAGAAAACACTCCTACATTGCCACTGCATGTTTCCTGACCTCCCCATGCTGACCAACCTGTGGCGCTTTTCTCCATCTTACATTGCCACTCATTACCTATCCTAATTCAGGCACTCCGATTCACATAGACCCATAATGTTTTTCTCTCTCCTACTAGCGCATGGCCTGTTAGAAACCCTTACAATGCGCAACACCTCGTGATGTTTTTCTTAAAGCAATCCTACATTGCCACTGCATGTTTATTGACCTCCCCATGCTGACCAACCCGTGGCGCTTTTCTCCATCCTTCATTGCCACTCACTGCCTGTCCTAATTCAGACCCTCCGATTCACACCACCCCGTGATTGTTTTCTCACTCGTACTAGTGAATGGCCTGTTAGAAACCCTTACAAAGCGCACCACGCCACGATGCTTTTCAGAAACCAATCCTACATTGCCACTTCCTGTTTCCAGATCTCCCCATGCCGACCACCCCATGGTGCTTTTCTCCATCCTACATTGCCCCTAGCTGCGTATCCTAAATCAGACACTCCGATTCACACCACCCCGTGTTGTTTTTCTCACTCCTATTAGAGAATGGCCTGTTAGAAACCCTTAAAATATGCACCACCCCGCCATGTTTTTCAGAATCCTATCCTACATTGCCACTGCACATTTCCTGACCTCCCCATGCTGACCACCCCGTGGTGCTTTTCTCCATCCTGCATTGGAACTCATTGCCTATACTAATTCAGGCCCTCCGATTCACACCACCGCATGATGTTTTTCTCACTCCTACTAGTGAATGGCCTGTTAGAAACCCTTACAATGCGCACCAACCAGCGATATTTTTCAGCAACCTATCCTACATTGCCACAGCATGTCTACTGTCCTCCCCATGCTGACCACCCCATTGTGCTTTTCTCCATCCTACATTGCCTCTCACTGGCTATCCTAACTCAGGCCCTCCGATTCACACCACCCCGTGTTCTTTTTCTCACTCCTACTAGTTAATGGCTTGTTAGAAACCCTTACAATGCGCATGCTGTTTTCCAGAAACCTATCCTATTTTGTCACTGCATGTTTCCTGACGTTCCCATGCTGACCACCAGGTGGTGGTCTTCTCCATCCTACAATGCCACTCACTGCCTATCCTAATTCAGGCCCTCCGAATCACACCACCCCGTGATGATTTTCTCACTCCTACTAGTGAATGGCCTGTGAAAAACCCTTACAATGCGCACCACCCCGCGATGTTTTACAGAAACCTATCGTATATTACCACTGCACGTTTTCTGACTTCCCCATGCTGACCACCCCGTGGCGCTTTTCTCCATCCTACATTGCCACTCCCTGCCTATCCTAATTCATGCCCTCTGATTCACACCAAGCCTAGATGTTTTTCTGAAACCTACTAGTGAATGGCTTTTTAGAAACCCTTACAATGTGCACCACCCTGCCATGTTTTCCAGAAAGCTATCCTATATTGCCACTGCATGTTTAGTGAACTCCCCATGCTGACAACCTGGTGGTGCTCTTCTCCATCCTACATTGCCACTCTCTGCCTATCCTAATTCAGGCCCTCTGATTCAAACCTCCCAGTGATGTTTTTCTCACACCTACTAGTGAATGGCCTGTTAGAAACCATTATAATGCACACCACCCCACGCTGTTTTTCAGAATCCTATCCTACATTGCCACTGCACATTTCGTTACCTCCCCATGCTGACTACCCCGTGGTGCTTTTCTCCATCCTACATTGCCACTCACTGCCTATCCTAATTCAGACCCTCCGATTCAAACCTCCCCGTGATGTTTTACTCACTCCTACTAGTGAATGGCCTGTTAGAAAACATTATAATGCGCACCACCCCGCGATGTTTTTCAGAAACCTATCCTACATTGCCACTGCATGTTTCATGATCTCCCCATTCTGCCCACCCCTTGGCAGTTGTCTGCATCCCACTTTGCCACTCACTGCCTATACTACTTCAGGCACTCTGATTCAAACCACCCCATGATGTTTTTCTCACTCCTACTAGTGAATGGACTGTTAGAAATGCTTACAATGTGCTCTACCCTGCGATGTTTTTCAGAAACCTATCCGACATTGCCGCTGCATGTCTACTGACCTCCCCATGATGACCACCCCATGGTGCTTTTCTCCATCCTACATTGCCACTCACGGCCTATTCTAATTCAGGCCCTCCGATTCACACCACCCCGTGATTATTTTCTCACTGCTACTAGTGAATGGCCTGTTAGAAACTCTTACAATGCGAACAACCCCGCGATGTTTTTCAGAAACCTATCCCACATTGCCACTGCCTGTTTCCAGATCTCCCCATGCTGACAAACCCATGGTGCTTTACTCCATCCTACATTCCCACTCACTGCCTATCCTAATTCAGGCCCTCCGATTCACACCACCGCGTGATGTTTTTCTCACTCCTACTAGTGAATGGCCTGTTAGAACCCCTTACAATTCGCACAACCCAGCGATTTTTTTCAGAAACCTATCCTACATTGCCACTGCATGTTTCCTGACCTTCCCATGCTGACCAACCCGTGGTGCTTTTTTCCATCCTACATTGCCTCTCACTGCCTATCCTAACTCAGGCCCTCTGATTCACACCAACACGTGATGTTTTTCTCACTACTACTAGTGAACGGCCGGTTAGAAACCGTTACAATGCATACCACCCCGTGATGTTTTTCAGAATCCTTTCCTACATTGCCACTTCAGGTTTTCTAACCTCCCCATGCTGACCACCCCGTGGCGCTTTTCTCCATCCTACATTGCCACTCACTGCCTATCCTAATTCAGGCCCTCCGAATCACACCACCCCGTGATGATTTATTCACTCCTACTAGTGAATGACCTGTTAGAAACCCTTGCAATGGGCACCACCCAGCGAAGTTTTTCAGAAACCTGTCCTACATTGCCACTGCATGATTCCTGAACTCCCCATGCTGCCCACCCCGTGTCACTTTTCTGCATCTTACCTTGCCACTCACTGCCTATCCTACTTCAGGCACTCTCATTCAAACAACCCCTTGATGTTTTTCTCATTCCTACTAGTGAATGTACTGTTAGAAATCCTTACCATGCGCTCTACCCCGCGAAGTTTTTCAGAAACCTATCCGACATTGCCGCTGCATGTCTCCTGACCTCCATATGATGACCACCCCTTGGCGCTTTTCTCTATCCTACATTGCCACTCACTGCCTATCCTAATTCAGGCCCTCTGATTCACACCACCCCGTGATTATTTTCTCACTGCTACCGGTGAATGGCCTGTTAGAAAACCTTACAATGCGCACCACCTGGCGTGTTTTTCAGAAACCTATGCTACATTGCCACTGCCTGTTTCCAGATCTCCCCATGCTGACCACCCCATGGTGCTTTTCTCCATCCTACATTGACACTCACTGCCTATCCTAATTCAGGCCCTCCGAATCACACCACCCCGTGATGATTTATTCACTCCTACTAGTGAATGACCTGTTAGAAACATTTGCAATGGGCACCACCTTAGCGAAGTTTTTCAGAAACCTATCATAAATTGCCACTGCCTGTTTCCAGATCTCCCCATGCTGACCACCCCATGGTGCTTTTCTCCATCCTACATTGCCACTCACTGCCTATCCTAATTCAGGCCCTCTGATTCACACTAACCCGTCATGTTTTTCTCACTCCTACTAGTGAATGGCCTCTTAGAAACCCTTACAATGCGTACCATCCCGCGAAGTTTTTCAGAAACCTATCATAAATTGCCATTGCCTGTTTCCGGATCTCACCATGCTGACCACCCCATGGTGCTTTTCTCCATCCTACATTGCCACTCACTGCCTATCCTAATTCAGGCCCTCAGATTAACACCACCCCGTGACGTTTTTCTCACTCCTACTAGTGAATGGCCGGTTAGAAACCCTTACAATGCGTACCATCCCGCGATGTTTTTCAGAAACCTATCCTACATTGCCACGGCATGTTTCCTGACCTCCCCATGCTGACCAACCCTTGGTGTTTTTCTCCATCTTACTTTGCCACTCTCAGCCAATACTAATTCACGCCCTCCAATTCACACCATGCCATAATGTTTTTCTCACTCCTACTAGTGAATGGCCTGTTAGAAACCCTTACAATGCGCACCACCCCACGATGTTTTTCAGAATCCTATCCTACATTGCCACTGCATTTTTTCTGACCTCCCAATGGTGACCGCCCCGTGGCGATTTTCTCCATCCTACGTTGCCACTCACTGCCTACCATAATTCAGGCCCTCTGATACACACCACGCCTTGATATTTTTCTCAATCCTACTATTGAATGGCTTGTTAGAAACCCTTACAATGCGCACCACCCCGCCATGTTTTCCAGAAAGCTATCCTATGTTGCCACTGCATGTTTCCTGACCTCCCCATGCTGACCAATCCATGGTGCTTTTCTCCATCCTACATTGCCTCGCACTGCCTATCCTAATTCAGGCCCTCTGAATCACACCACCCCGTGATGATTTATTCACTCCTACTAGTGAATGACCTGTTAGAAACCCTTACAATGTGCACCACACCGCGATGTTTTTCAGAAACCTATCCTACATTGCCACTGCACGTTTTCTGACCTCCCCATGCTGACCACCCCATGGCGCTTTTCTCCGTCCTACATTGCCACTCACAGCCTATCCTAATTCAGGCCCTCTGATTCACACCACGCCTTGATGTTTTTCTCACTCCTACTAGTGAATGGATTCTTAGAAACCCTTACAATGGGCCCCATCCCCCATTTTTTCCAGAAAGCTATCCTATATTGCCACTGCATGTTTCCTGACCTCCCCATGCTGACCACCCCGTGGCACTTTTCTCCATCCTACATTGCCACTCACTGCCTATCCTAATTCAGGCCCTCCAATTCACACCCTCCCGTGATGTTTTTCTCACTCCTACTAGTGAATGGCCTGATAGAAACCCTTACAATGCGCACAACCCAGCAATTTTTTTCAGAAACCTATCCTACACTGCCACTGCATGTTTCCTGACCTCCCCATGTTAACCACCTTGTGGTGCTTTTCTCCATCATACATTGCCACTCACTGCCTATACTAATTCAGGCCCTCCAATTCACACCATCCCATGATGTTTTTCTCACTCCTACTACTGAATGGCCTGTTAGAAAGCCTTACAATGTGCATCGCCCCGCGATGATTTTCAGAAACCTATCCTACATTGCCACTGCACGTTTCCAGACCTCCCCATGCTGACCACCCCGTGGTGCTTTTCTCCATCGTACATTGCCACTCACTGCCTATCCTAATTCAGGCACTCCGATTCACACCATCCCGTGTTGTTTTTCTCACTCCTACTAGTGAAAGGCCTGTTAGAAACCATTATAATGCGCACCACCCCGCGATGTTTTTCAGAAACCTATCCTACACTGCCACTGCATGTTTCATGACCTCCCCATGCTGCCCACCCCGTGGCAGTTTTCTGCATTCTACTTTGCCACTCACTGCTTTCCTACTTCAGGCACTCTGATTCAAACCACCCGATGATGTTTTTCTCACTCCTACTATTGAATGGACTGTTAGAAAAGCTTACAATGTGCTCTACCCCGCGATGTTTTTCAGAAAACTATTAGACATTGCCGCTGCATGTCTCCTGACCTCCCCATGATGACCACCCCGTGGTGCTTTTCTCCATCCTACATTGCCACTCACTTCCTATTCTAATTGAGTCCCTCCCATTCACACCACCCCCTGATTATTTTCTCACTGCTATTAGTGAATGGCCTGTTAGAAACTCTTACAATGCGCACCACCCCGCGATGTTTTTCAGAAACCTATCCCACATTGCCACTGCCTGTTTCCAGATCTCCCCATGCTGGCAACCCCATGGTGCTTTTCTGCATCCTACATTGTCACTCACTGCCTATCCTAATTCAGGCCCTACGATTCACACCACCACGTGATGTTTTTCTCACTCCTACTAGTGAATGGCCTGTTAGAAACCCTTACAATGCGCACAACCCAGCAATTTTTTTCAGAAACCTATCCTACATTGCCACTGCATGTTTACTGACCTTCCCATGCTGACCACCCCGAGGTGATTTTCTCCATCCTACATTGCCTCTCACTGCCTATCCTAACTCAGGCCCTCCGATTCACACCACCCCGTGATGTTTTTCTCACTACTACTAGTGAATGGCCGGTTAGAAACCGTTACAATGCATACCACCCCGTGATGTTTTTCAGAATCCTTTCCTACATTGCCACTGCACATTTCCTGACCTCCCTATGCGGACCACCCCGTGGTGCTTTTCTCCATCCTACATTGCCACTCACTACCTATCCTAATTCAGGCCCTCGGAATCACACCACCCCGTGATGATTTATTCACTCCTACTAGTGAATGGCCTTTTGGAAACCCTTACAATGCGCACCACCCCGCGATGTTTTTCAGAAACCTATCCTACATTGCCACTTCACGTTTTCTGACCTCCCCATGCTAACCACCCCGTGGTGCTTTTCTCCATCCTACGTTGCCTCTCACTGCCTATCATAACTCAGGCCTTCCGATTCACACCACCCCATGATGTTTTTCTCTCTACTACCAGTGAATGGCCGGTTGGAAACCCTTACAATGCATACCACCCCGTGATGTTTTTCAGAAAACTTTCCTACATTGCCACTGCATGTTTCCTTACCTCCCCATGCTGACCACACAGTGGCACTTTTCTCCATTCTACATTGACACTCACTGCCTATACTAATTCAGGCCCTCCGATTCAAACCTCCCCGTGATGTTTTTCTCACTCTTACTAGTGATGGGCCTGTTAGAAACCATTATGATATGCACCACCCCGCGATGTTTTTCCGAAACCTATCATACATTGCCAGTGCATGTTTCCTGACATCCCCATGCTGCCGAACCCGTGGCATTTTTCTCCATCGTACATTGCCACTCACAGCCTATCCTACTTCAAGCCCTCTGATTCACACCCTCCCGTGATGTTTTTCTCACTCCTACTAGTGAATGGCCTGATAGAAACTCTTACACTGCGCACCAACCCGCGATGTTTTTCAGAAAGCAATCCTACATTGTCACTGCGTGTTTCCTGACCTCCCCATTCTAACCACCTCGTGGTGCTTTTCTCCATCCTACATTGTCACTCACTGCCTATACTAATTCAGGCCCTCCGATTCACACCATCCCATGATGTTTTTCTCACTCCTACTAGTGAATGGCCTGTTAGATAGCCTTAGAATGCGCACCAGCCCGCGATGATTTTCAGAAACCTATCCTACATTGCCACTGCACGTTTCCAGACCTCCCCATGCTGACCACCCCGTGGTGCTTTTCTCCATCGTACATTGCCACTCACTGCCTATGCTTATTCTGGCCCTCTGATTCACACCACGCCGTGATGCTTTTCTCACTCCTACTAGTGAATGACTTGTTAGAAACCCTTACAATGTGCACCACCCTGCCATGTTTTCCAGAAAGCTATCCTATATTGCCACTGCATGTTTCCTGACCTCCCCATGCTGACCAACTGGTGGTGCTCTTCTCCATCCTACATTGCCACTCACTGCCTATTCTAATTCAGGCCCTCTGATTCAAACCTCCCAGTGATGTTTTTCTCACTCCTACTAGTGAATGGCCTGTTACAAACGATTATAATGCGCACCACCCCGCGATGGTTTTCAGAAACCTATCCTACATTGCCACTGCATGTTTCCTAAACTCCCCATGCTGCCCACCCCGTAGCATTTTTCTCCATCCTACATTGCCACTCACTGCCTATCCTACTTCAGGCACTCTGATTCAAACAACCCCTTGATGTTTTTCTCATTCTTACTAGTGAATGTACTGTTAGAAATCCTTACAATTCGCATTACCCCGCAAAGTTTTTCAGAAACCTATCCGACAGTGCCGCTGCATGTCTCCTGACCTCCCCATGATGACCACCCCGTGGTGCTTTTCTCCATCCTACATCGCCACTCACTGCCTATCCTAATTCAGGCCCTCCGATTCACACCTCCCCGTGATGTTTTTCTCACTCCAATTAGTGAATGGCCTGTTAGAAACCCTTAAAATGCGCACCACCCGGGGATGTTTTTCAGACACCTGTCCTACATTGCCACTGCCTGTTTCCAGATCTCTCCATGCTGACCACCCCATGGTGCTTTTCTCCATCCTACATTGCCACTCACTGCCTATCGTAATTCAGGCCCTCCGAATCACACAACCCCGTGATGATTTATTCACTCCTACTAGTGAATGACCTGTTAGAAACATTTGCAATGGACACCACCTTAGCGAAGTTTTTCAGAAACCTATCCTACATTGCCACGACATGTTTCCTGACCTCCCCATGCTGACCACCCCATGGTGTTTTTCTCCATCTTACTTTGCCACTCACAGACTATACTAATTCAGGCCCTCCAATTCACACCATCCCATAATGTTTTTTTCACTCCTACTAGTGAATGGCCTGTTAGAAATCCTTACAATGCGCACCACCCCGCGATGTTTTTCAGAATCCTATCCTACATTGCCACTGCATTTTTTCTAACCTCCCCATGGTGACCTCCCCGTGGCGATTTTCTCCATCCTACATTGCCACTCACTGCCAACCATAATTCACGCCCTCTGATGCACACCACGCCTTGATATTTTTCTCACTCCTACTAGTGAATAGCTTGTTAGAAATCCTTAGAATGCGCACCACCCCGCCATGTTTTCCAGAAAGCTATCCTATATTGCCACTTCATGTTTCCTGACCTCCCCATGCTGACCACCCCATGGTGATTTTCTCCATCCTACATTGCCACTCACTGCCTATCCTAATTGAGGCCTTCCGATTCACATCACCCCGTGATGATTTTCTCACTCCTACAAGTAAATGGCCGGTTAGAAACCCTTACAATACGCACCACACCGCGATGTTTTTCACAAACTTATCATAACTTTTGACTGCACGTTTCCTGACCTCCCCATGCTGACCACCCCATGGCGCTTTTCTCCAAACTACATTGCCACTCACTGCCTATCCTAATTCAGGCCCTCCGATTGACACCATCCCGTAATGTTTTTCTCACTGCTACTAGTTAATGGCCTCTTAGAAACCATTAGAATGCGCAGCACCCGACGATGTTTTTCAGAAAGCTATCGTACATTGCCACTGCATGTTTCCTGACCTCCCCATGCTGACCACCCCGTGGCTTTTTTCTCTATCCTACATTGCCACTCACTGCCTATCCTAATTTAGGCCCTCCGAATCACACCACCCATGATGTGTTTCTCACTCCTGCTAGTGAATGGCCCGTTAAAACCCTTACACTGCACACCACCCTGCGTTTTTTTTCTGAAATCTATCATAAATTGCGACAGCACATTTCCTGACCTCCCCATGCTGACCACCCCGTGGTGCTTTTCTCCATCCGACATTGCCACTCACTGCCTATGCTAATTCAGACCCTCCGATACACACCACCCCGTGATGTTTTTCTCACACCTAATAGTGAATGGCCTGTTAGAAACCCTTACAATGCGCACCACCCCGCGTTGTGTTATAGAAAACTATACTACATTGCCACTGCATGTTTTCTGACCTCCCCATGCTTACCACCCCGTCGCGCTTTTCTCCATCCTACATTTCAACCCACTGCCTATCCTAATTCATGCCCTCAGATTCACATCACCCCGTGATTATTTTCTCACTCCTACCAGTGAATGGCCTGTTAGAAACCCTTACAATTTGCACCACCCCCGATGTTTTTCAGAAACCAATCCTGTATTTCCACTGCCTGTTTCCTGACCTCACCATGCTGACCACCCCATGGTGCTTTCCTCCATCCTACATTGCCACTCACTGCCTATCCTAATTCAGGCCCTCTGATTGACACCACCACGTGATGTTTATCACACTCCTACTAGTTAATGGCATGTTAGAAAGCCTTACAATACCTACCACCCTACGATGTTTTTCAGAAACCTATCCTACATTACCACAGCACGTTTCCTGACTTCCCCATGCTGACCACCCCGTGGTGCTTTTCTCTATCTTACATTGCCACTCACTGCCTATCCTAATTCAGGCCCTCCGATTCACATCACACCGTGATGTTTTTCTCACTCTTACTAGTGAATGGCCTGTTAGAAATCCTTACATTGTGCACCACCCAACGATGTTTTTCAGAAACCTGTCATGCATTGCCTCTGCATGTTTCCTGACCTCCCCGTGCTGACCACCCGGTGACGCTTCTCTCCATCCTACATTGCCACGCACTGCCTATCCTAATTCAGGCCCTCCGATTCACAACACCCGGTGATGTTTTTCTCACTCCTACTAGTGAATGGCCTGTTAGAAACCCTTACAATGCGCACCACCCTGCGTTGTTTTTCAGAAACCTATCCTACATTGCCACTGCATGTTTCCTGACCTCCACTTGCTGACCACCCCGTTGCAAATTCTCCCTCCTACATTACCACTCCCTGCCTATCCTAATTCCAGCCCTCAGATTCACACCACCCAGTGATGTTTTTCTCCCTCCTTCTTGTGAATGGCCTGTTAGAAACCCTTACAATGCGCACCACCATGTGATCTTTTTCAGCAACCTATCCTACATTGCCACAGCACGTTTCCTGACCTCCCCATGCTGACCACCCCGTGGTGCTTTTCTCTATCTTACGTTGCCACTCACTTCCTATTCTAATTCAGGCCCTCCGTTTCACACCACCCCGCGATGTTTTTCTCCCTCCTACTAGTGAATGGCCTGTTAGAAACCCTTACAATGCGCACCACCCCGTGATGTTTTTCAGAAACCTCTCCTACATTGCCACTGCATGTTTCCTGACTTCCCCATGCTGACCACCCCGTGGTGCTTTTCTCTATCTTACATTGCCACTCAGTGCCTATTTTAATTCAGGCCCTCCGATAGACACCACCCTGCGATGTTTTTCTCAGTCCTACTAGTGAATGGCCTGTTAGAAATCCTTACAATGCGCACCACCCCGCGATGTTTTCCAGAAACCTAACCTACATTGCCACTGCATGTTTCCTGACCTCACCAAGCTGACCACCCCGTGGTGCTTTTCTCCATCCTACATTGCCACTCACTGCCTATCGTAATTCAGGCCCTCCGAATCACACCACCCCGTGATGATTTTCTCACTCTTACAAGGTAATGGCCTGTTAGAAACCCTTGCAATGCGCACCACCCCGCGATATTTTTCAGAAGCCTATCCTAAATTGCAATTGCGTTTTTCCTGACCTCACAATGCTGACCACCCCATGGTGCTTTTCTCCATCCTATATTGCCTCTCACTGTCTATCCTAATTCAGGTCCTCAGATTCACACCACCCAGTGATGTTTTTCTCACTCCTAATAGTGAATGGCTTGGTAGAAAGCCTTACAATGCGCACCACACCGAGATGTTTTTCAGAAACATAACCTCCATTCCCACTGCACGTTTCCTGACCTCCCCATGCTGACCACCCCGTCGCGCTTTTCTCTATCTTACATTGCCACTCACTGCCTATCCTAATTCAGGCCCTCCGATTCACACCACCCCGTGATGTTTTTCTCACACCTACTAGTGAATGGCCTGTTAGAAATTCTTACATTGCGCACCACCCAACGATGTTTTTCATAAACCAATCCTACATTGCCACTGCATGTTTCCTGACCTCCCCATGCTGACCAACCCGTGGCGCTTTTCTCCATCCTACATTGCCACTCACTGACTATCCTAATTCAGGCACTCCGATTCACATAGACCCATAATGTTTTTCTCTCTCCTACTAGTGAATGGCCTGTTAGAAAACCTTACAATGCCCACCACCATGTGATGTTTTTCAGAAAACTCTCCTACATTGCCACTGCATGTTTCCTGACCTCCCCATGCTGACCAACCCGAAGCGCTTTTATCCATTCTACATTGCCACTCACTGCCTATCCTCATTCAGGCACTCCGATTCACATAGACCCATAATGTTTTTCTCTCTCCTACTAGTGAATGGCCTGTTGGAAACCCTTACAATGCGCACCACCCAACGATGTTTTTCAGAAACCAATCCTACATTGCCACTGCATGTTTCCTGACCTCACCATGCTGACCAACCCGTGGCGCTTTTCTCCATCCTACATTGCCACTCACTGCCTATCCAAATTCAGGCACTCCGATTCACATAGTCCCATAATGTTTTTCTCTCTCCTACTAGTGAATGGCCTGTTAGAAACCCTTACAATGCGCACCACCACGTGATGTTTTTCAGAAAACTCTCCTACATTGCCACTGCACGTTTCCTGACTTCCCCATGCTGACCATCCCGTGGTGCTTTTCTCTATCTTTCATTGCCAGTCACTGCCTATCCTAATTCAGGCCCTCCGAATCACACCACCCCCTGATGATTTATTCACTCCTACTAGTGAATGGCCTGTTAGAAACCCTTACAATGCGCACCACCCAACGATGTTTTTCAGAAACCTATCATGCATTGCCTCTGCATGTTTCCTGACCTCCCCATGCTGACCAACCCGTGGTGCTTTTCTCCATCCTACATTGCCACTCACTGCCTATCTTAATTCAGGGCTCCGATTCACAACACCCTGTGACGTTTTCCTCACTCCTACTATTGAATGGCCTGTTACAAAACCTTACAATGCGCAGCACCCCACGATGTTTTTTCAGAAAGCTATTCTACATTGCCACTGCATGTTTCCTGACCTCATCATGCTGACCACCCCGTGGCCTTTTTGTCTATCCTACATTGCCCCTCACTGCCTATCCAAATTCAGGCACTCCGCTTCACAAAACTCTGTGATGTTTTTCTCACTCCTACTAGTGAATGGCCTGTTAGAAACCCTTACAATGCGCACCACCCTGCGTTTTTTTTCAGAGACCTATCCTACATTGCCACTGCATGTTTCCTGACCTCCACTTGCTGACCACCCCGTGGCGAATTCTCCCTCCTACATTGTCACTCACTGCCTATCTTATTCCGGCCCTCATATTCACACCACCCAGTGATGTTTTTCTCACTCCTACTAGTGAATGGCCTGTTAGAAAACCTTACAATGTGCACCACCATGGGATGTTTTTCAGAAACCTATCCTACATTGCCACAGCACGTTTCCTGACCTCCCCATGCTGACCACCCCATGGTGCTTTTCTCTTTCTTACATTGCCACTCACTGCCTATTCTTATTCAGGCCCTCCGATTCACACCACCCCCCGATGTTTTTCTCACTCCTACTAGTGAATGACCTGTTAGAAATCCTTACAATGCGCACCACCCCGTGATGTTTTTCAGAAACCTCTCCTACATTGCCACTGCATGTTTCCTGACCTCCACATGCTGACCAACCCATGGCGCTTTTCTCCATCCTACATTGCCACTCACTGCCTATCCTACTTCAGGCACCCCAATTCAAATAGACCCATAATGTTTTTCTCTCTCCTACTAGTGAATGGCCTGTTAGAAACCCTTACACGGCTCACCACCATGTGATGTTTTTCAGAAAACTCTCTACATTGCCACTGCATGTTTCCTGACCTCCCCATGCTGACAAACCAGTGGCGTTTTTCTCCATCCTACATTGCCACTCACTGCCTATCCTAATTCAGGCTCTCCGATTCACATAGACCCATAATGTTTTTCTCTCTCCTACTAGTGAATGGCCTGTTAGAAACCCTTACAATGCGCACAACCCTGCGATGTTTTTCAGAAACCTATCCTACAATGCCACTGCATGTTTCCTGACCTCCCCGTGCTGACCACCCGGTGGCGCTTTTCTCCATCCTACATTGCCACTCACTGCCTATCCTAATTCAGGCACTCCGCTTCACAAAACCCTGTGATATTTTTCTCACTCCTACTAGTGAATGGCCTGTTAGAAACCCTTACAATGCGCACCACCCTGCGTTGTTTTTCAGAAACCTATCCTACATTGCCACTGCATGTTTCCTGACCTCCACTTGCTGACCACCCCGTGATGAATTCTCCCTCCTACATTGCCACTCACTTCCTATCCTAATTCCGGCCCTCAGATTCACACCACTCAGTGATGTTTTTCTCACTCCTACTAGTGAATGGCCTGTTAGAAACCCGTACAATGCGCACCACCTTGTGATGTTTTTCAGAAACCTATCCTACATTGCCACAGCACGTTTCTTGACCTCCCCATGCTGACCAACCCGTGGTGCTTTTCTCTATCTTACATTGCCACTCACTTCCTATTCTAATTCAGGCCCTCTGATTCACACCACCCCGCGATGTTTTTCTCACTCCTACTAGTGAATGACCTGTTAGAAATCCTTACAATGCGCACCACCCCGTGATGTTTTTCAGAAACTCTCCTACATTGCCACTTCATGTTTCCTGACCCCCACATGCTGACCAACCCGTGGCGATTTTCTTCATCCTACATTGCCACTCACTGCCTATCCTAATACAGGCACTCCAATTCACATAGACCCATAATGTTTTTTTCTCTCCTACTAGTGAATGGCCTGTTAGAAACCCTTACAATGCGCACCACCATGTGATGTTTTTCAGAAAACTCACCTACATTGCCACTGCATGTTTCCTGACCTCCCCATGCTGACCAACCTGTGGCGCTTTTCTCCATCTTACATTGCCACTCATTACCTATCCTAATTCAGGCACTCCGATTCACATAGACCCATAATGTTTTTCTCTCTCCTACTAGCGCATGGCCTGTTAGAAACCCTTACAATGCGCAACACCTCGTGATGTTTTTCTTAAAGCAATCCTACATTGCCACTGCATGTTTATTGACCTCCCCATGCTGACCAACCCGTGGCGCTTTTCTCCATCCTTCATTGCCACTCACTGCCTGTCCTAATTCAGACCCTCCGATTCACACCACCCCGTGATTGTTTTCTCACTCGTACTAGTGAATGGCCTGTTAGAAACCCTTACAAAGCGCACCACGCCACGATGCTTTTCAGAAACCAATCCTACATTGCCACTGCCTGTTTCCAGACCTCCCCATGCCGACCACCCCATGGTGCTTTTCTCCATCCTACATTGCCCCTAGCTGCGTATCCTAAATCAGACACTCCGATTCACACCACCCCGTGTTGTTTTTCTCACTCCTATTAGAGAATGGCCTGTTAGAAACCCTTAAAATATGCACCACCCCGCCATGTTTTTCAGAATCCTATCCTACATTGCCACTGCACATTTCCTGACCTCCCCATGCTGACCACCCCGTGGTGCTTTTCTCCATCCTGCATTGGAACTCATTGCCTATACTAATTCAGGCCCTCCGATTCACACCACCGCATGATGTTTTTCTCACTCCTACTAGTGAATGGCCTGTTAGAAACCCTTACAATGCGCACCAACCAGTGATATTTTTCAGCAACCTATCCTACATTGCCACAGCATGTCTACTGTCCTCCCCATGCTGACCACCCCATTGTGCTTTTCTCCATCCTACATTGCCTCTCACTGGCTATCCTAACTCAGGCCCTCCGATTCACACCACCCCGTGTTCTTTTTCTCACTCCTACTAGTTAATGGCTTGTTAGAAACCCTTACAATGCGCATGCTGTTTTCCAGAAACCTATCCTATTTTGTCACTGCATGTTTCCTGACGTTCCCATGCTGACCACCAGGTGGTGGTCTTCTCCATCCTACAATGCCACTCACTGCCTATCCTAATTCAGGCCCTCCGAATCACACCACCCCGTGATGATTTTCTCACTCCTACTAGTGAATGGCCTGTGAAAAACCCTTACAATGCGCACCACCCCGCGATGTTTTACAGAAACCTATCGTATATTACCACTGCACGTTTTCTGACTTCCCCATGCTGACCACCCCGTGGCGCTTTTCTCCATCCTACATTGCCACTCCCTGCCTATCCTAATTCATGCCCTCTGATTCACACCAAGCCTAGATGTTTTTCTGAAACCTACTAGTGAATGGCTTTTTAGAAACCCTTACAATGTGCACCACCCTGCCATGTTTTCCAGAAAGCTATCCTATATTGCCACTGCATGTTTCCTGAACTCCCCATGCTGACAACCTGGTGGTGCTCTTCTCCATCCTACATTGCCACTCTCTGCCTATCCTAATTCAGGCCCTCTGATTCAAACCTCCCAGTGATGTTTTTCTCACACCTACTAGTGAATGGCCTGTTAGAAACCATTATAATGCACACCACCCCACGCTGTTTTTCAGAATCCTATCCTACATTGCCACTGCACATTTCGTTACCTCCCCATGCTGACCACACCGTGGTGCTTTTCTCCATCCTACATTGCCACTCACTGCCTATCCTAATTCAGGCCCTCCGATTCAAACCTCCTCGTGATGTTTTACTCACTCCTACTAGTGAATGGCCTGTTAGAAAACATTATAATGCGCACCACCCCGCGATGTTTTTCAGAAACCTATCCTACATTGCCACTGCATGTTTCATGATCTCCCCATGCTGCCAACCCCTTGGCAGTTGTCTGCATCCCACTTTGCCACTCACTGCCTATACTACTTCAGGCACTCTGATTCAAACCACCCCGTGATGTTTTTCTCACTCCTACTAGTGAATGGACTGTTAGAAATGCTTACAATGTGCTCTACCCTGCGATGTTTTTCAGAAACCTATCCGACATTGCCGCTGCATGTCTACTGACCTCCCCATGATGACCACCCCATGGTGCTTTTCTCCATCCTACATTGCCACTCACGGCCTATTCTAATTCAGGCCCTCCGATTCACACCACCCCGTGATTATTTTCTCACTGCTACTAGTGAATGGCCTGTTAGAAACTCTTACAATGCGAACAACCCCGCGATGTTTTTCAGAAACCTATCCCACATTGCCACTGCCTGTTTCCAGATCTCCCCATGCTGACAAACCCATGGTGCTTTTCTCCATCCTACATTCCCACTCACTGCCTATCCTAATTCAGGCCCTCCGATTCACACCACCGCGTGATGTTTTTCTCACTCCTACTAGTGAATGGCCTGTTAGAACCCCTTACAATTCGCACAACCCAGCGATTTTTTTCAGAAACCTATCCTACATTGCCACTGCATGTTTACTGACCTTCCCATGCTGACCAACCCGTGGTGCTTTTCTCCATCCTACATTGCCTCTCACTGCCTATCCTAACTCAGGCCCTCTGATTCACACCACCACGTGATGTTTTTCTCACTACTACTAGTGAACGGCCGGTTAGAAACCGTTACAATGCATACCACCCCGTGATGTTTTTCAGAATCCTTTCCTACATTGCCACTTCAGGTTTTCTAACCTCCCCATGCTGACCACCCCGTGGCGCTTTTCTCCATCCTACATTGCCACTCACTGCCTATCCTAATTCAGGCCCTCCGAATCACACCACCCCGTGATGATTTATTCACTCCTACTAGTGAATGACCTGTTAGAAACCCTTGCAATGGGCACCACCCAGCGAAGTTTTTCAGAAACCTGTCCTACATTGCCACTGCATGATTCCTGAACTCCCCATGCTGCCCACCCCGTGGCACTTTTCTGCATCTTACCTTGCCACTCACTGCCTATCCTACTTCAGGCACTCTCATTCAAACAACCCCTTGATGTTTTTCTCATTCCTACTAGTGAATGTCTGTTAGAAATCCTTACCATGCGCACTACCCCGCGAAGTTTTTCAGAAACCTATCCGACATTGCCGCTGCATGTCTCCTGACCTCCCCATGATGACCACCCCTTGGCGCTTTTCTCTATCCTACATTGCCACTCACTGCCTATCCTAATTCAGGCCCTCTGATTCACACCACCCCGTGATTATTTTCTCACTGCTACCGGTGAATGGCCTGTTAGAAAACCTTACAATGCGCACCACCTGGCGTGTTTTTCAGAAACCTATGCTACATTGCCACTGCCTGTTTCCAGATCTCCCCATGCTGACCACCCCATGGTGCTTTTCTCCATCCTACATTGACACTCACTGCCTATCCTAATTCAGGCCCTCCGAATCACACCACCCCATGATGATTTATTCACTCCTACTAGTGAATGACCTGTTAGAAACATTTGCAATGGGCACCACCTTAGCGAAGTTTTTCAGAAACCTATCATAAATTGCCACTGCCTGTTTCCAGATCTCCCCATGCTGACCACCCCATGGTGCTTTTCTCCATCCTACATTGCCACTCACTGCCTATCCTAATTCAGGCCCTCTGATTCACACCACCCCGTGATTATTTTCTCACTGCTACCGGTGAATGGCCTGTTAGAAAACCTTACAATGCGCACCACCTGGCGTGTTTTTCAGAAACCTATGCTACATTGCCACTGCCTGTTTCCAGATCTCCCCATGCTGACCACCCCATGGTGCTTTTCTCCATCCTACATTGACACTCACTGCCTATCCTAATTCAGGCCCTCCGAATCACACCACCCCATGATGATTTATTCACTCCTACTAGTGAATGACCTGTTAGAAACATTTGCAATGGGCACCACCTTAGCGAAGTTTTTCAGAAACCTATCATAAATTGCCACTGCCTGTTTCCAGATCTCCCCATGCTGACCACCCCATGGTGCTTTTCTCCATCCTACATTGCCACTCACTGCCTATCCTAATTCAGGCCCTCTGATTCACACTAACCCGTCATGTTTTTCTCACTCCTACTAGTGAATGGCCTCTTAGAAACCCTTACAATGCGTACCATCCCGCGAAGTTTTTCAGAAACCTATCATAAATTGCCATTGCCTGTTTCCGGATCTCACCATGCTGACCACCCCATGGTGCTTTTCTCCATCCTACATTGCCACTCACTGCCTATCCTAATTCAGGCCCTCAGATTAACACCACCCCGTGACGTTTTTCTCACTCCTACTAGTGAATGGCCGGTTAGAAACCCTTACAATGCGTACCATCCCGCGATGTTTTTCAGAAACCTATCCTACATTGCCACGGCATGTTTCCTGACCTCCCCATGCTGACCAACCCTTGGTGTTTTTCTCCATCTTACTTTGCCACTCTCAGCCAATACTAATTCACGCCCTCCAATTCACACCATGCCATAATGTTTTTCTCACTCCTACTAGTGAATGGCCTGTTAGAAACCCTTACAATGCGCACCACCCCACGATGTTTTTCAGAATCCTATCCTACATTGCCACTGCATTTTTTCTGACCTCCCAATGGTGACCGCCCCGTGGCGATTTTCTCCATCCTACGTTGCCACTCACTGCCTACCATAATTCAGGCCCTCTGATACACACCACGCCTTGATATTTTTCTCAATCCTACTATTGAATGGCTTGTTAGAAACCCTTACAATGCGCACCACCCCGCCATGTTTTCCAGAAAGCTATCCTATGTTGCCACTGCATGTTTCCTGACCTCCCCATGCTGACCAATCCATGGTGCTTTTCTCCATCCTACATTGCCTCGCACTGCCTATCCTAATTCAGGCCCTCTGAATCACACCACCCCGTGATGATTTATTCACTCCTACTAGTGAATGACCTGTTAGAAACCCTTACAATGTGCACCACACCGCGATGTTTTTCAGAAACCTATCCTACATTGCCACTGCACGTTTTCTGACCTCCCCATGCTGACCACCCCATGGCGCTTTTCTCCGTCCTACATTGCCACTCACAGCCTATCCTAATTCAGGCCCTCTGATTCACACCACGCCTTGATGTTTTTCTCACTCTTACTAGTGAATGGATTCTTAGAAACCCTTACAATGGGCCCCATCCCCCATTTTTTCCAGAAAGCTATCCTATATTGCCACTGCATGTTTCCTGACCTCCCCATGCTGACCACCCCGTGGCACTTTTCTCCATCCTACATTGCCACTCACTGCCTATCCTAATTCAGGCCCTCCAATTCACACCCTCCCGTGATGTTTTTCTCACTCCTACTAGTGAATGGCCTGATAGAAACCCTTACAATGCGCACAACCCAGCAATTTTTTTCAGAAACCTATCCTACACTGCCACTGCATGTTTCCTGACCTCCCCATGTTAACCACCTTGTGGTGCTTTTCTCCATCATACATTGCCACTCACTGCCTATACTAATTCAGGCCCTCCAATTCACACCATCCCATGATGTTTTTCTCACTCCTACTACTGAATGGCCTGTTAGAAAGCCTTACAATGTGCATCGCCCCGCGATGATTTTCAGAAACCTATCCTACATTGCCACTGCACGTTTCCAGACCTCCCCATGCTGACCACCCCGTGGTGCTTTTCTCCATCGTACATTGCCACTCACTGCCTATCCTAATTCAGGCACTCCGATTCACACCATCCCGTGTTGTTTTTCTCACTCCTACTAGTGAAAGGCCTGTTAGAAACCATTATAATGCGCACCACCCCGCGATGTTTTTCAGAAACCTATCCTACACTGCCACTGCATGTTTCATGACCTCCCCATGCTGCCCACCCCGTGGCAGTTTTCTGCATTCTACTTTGCCACTCACTGCTTTCCTACTTCAGGCACTCTGATTCAAACCACCCGATGATGTTTTTCTCACTCCTACTATTGAATGGACTGTTAGAAAAGCTTACAATGTGCTCTACACCGCGATGTTTTTCAGAAAACTATTAGACATTGCCGCTGCATGTCTCCTGACCTCCCCATGATGACCACCCCGTGGTGCTTTTCTCCATCCTACATTGCCACTCACTTCCTATTCTAATTCAGTCCCTCCCATTCACACCACCCCCTAATTATTTTCTCACTGCTATTAGTGAATGGCCTGTTAGAAACTCTTGCAATGCGCACCACCCCGCGATGTTTTTCAGAAACCTATCCCACATTGCCACTGCCTGTTTCCAGATCTCCCCATGCTGGCAACCCCATGGTGCTTTTCTGCATCCTACATTGTCACTCACTGCCTATCCTAATTCAGGCCCTACGATTCACACCACCACGTGATGTTTTTCTCACTCCTACTAGTGAATGGCCTGTTAGAAACCCTTACAATGCGCACAACCCAGCAATTTTTTTCAGAAACCTATCCTACATTGCCACTGCATGTTTACTGACCTTCCCATGCTGACCACCCCGAGGTGATTTTCTCCATCCTACATTGCCTCTCACTGCCTATCCTAACTCAGGCCCTCCGATTCACACCACCCCGTGATGTTTTTCTCACTACTACTAGTGAATGGCCGGTTAGAAACCGTTACAATGCATACCACCCCGTGATGTTTTTCAGAATCCTTTCCTACATTGCCACTGCACATTTCCTGACCTCACCATGCGGACCACCCCGTGGTGCTTTTCTCCATCCTACATTGCCACTCACTACCTATCCTAATTCAGGCCCTCGGAATCACACCACCCCGTGATGATTTATTCACTCCTACTAGTGAATGGCCTTTTGGAAACCCTTACAATGCGCACCACCCCGCGATGTTTTTCAGAAACCTATCCTACATTGCCACTTCACGTTTTCTGACCTCCCCATGCTAACCACCCCGTGGTGCTTTTCTCCATCCTACGTTGCCTCTCACTGCCTATCATAACTCAGGCCTTCCGATTCACACCACCCCATGATGTTTTTCTCACTACTACCAGTGAATGGCCGGTTGGAAACCCTTACAATGCATACCACCCCGTGATGTTTTTCAGAAAACTTTCCTACATTGCCACTGCATGTTTCCTTACCTCCCCATGCTGACCACACAGTGGCACTTTTCTCCATTCTACATTGACACTCACTGCCTATACTAATTCAGGCCCTCCGATTCAAACCTCCCCGTGATGTTTTTCTCACTCTTACTAGTGATGGGCCTGTTAGAAACCATTATGATGTGCACCACCCCGCGATGTTTTTCCGAAACCTATCATACATTGCCAGTGCATGTTTCCTGACATCCCCATGCTGCCGAACCCGTGGCATTTTTCTCCATCGTACATTGCCACTCACAGCCTATCCTACTTCAAGCCCTCTGATTCACACCCTCCCGTGATGTTTTTCTCACTCCTACTAGTGAATGGCCTGATAGAAACTCTTACACTGCGCACCACCCCGCGATGTTTTTCAGAAAGCAATCCTACATTGTCACTGCGTGTTTCCTGACCTCCCCATTCTAACCACCTCGTGGTGATTTTCTCCATCCTACATTGTCACTCACTGCCTATACTAATTCAGGCCCTCCGATTCACACCATCCCATGATGTTTTTCTCACTCCTACTAGTGAATGGCCTGTTAGAAAGCCTTAGAATGCGCACCAGCCCGCGATGATTTTCAGAAACCTATCCTACATTGCCACTGCACGTTTCCAGACCTCCCCATGCTGACCACCCCGTGGTGCTTTTCTCCATCGTACATTGCCACTCACTGCCTATGCTTATTCTGGCCCTCTGATTCACACCACGCCGTGATGCTTTTCTCACTCCTACTAGTGAATGACTTGTTAGAAACCCTTACAATGTGCACCACCCTGCCATGTTTTCCAAAAAGCTATCCTATATTGCCACTGCATGTTTCCTGAGCTCCCATGCTGAACACCCGGGTGCTTTTCTCCATCTTACATTGCCACTCACTGCCTATTCTAGTTCAGGCCCTCTGATTCACACCACTCCGTGATTTGTTTCTCACTCCCACTAGTGAATGGCCTGTTAGAAACCCTTACAATGCACACTACCACGCGATGTTTTTCAGAAACCTTTCCTACATTGCCCCTGCATTTTTCCTGACCTCCCCATGCTGACCACCCATTGGCGCTTTTCTCCATCCTACATTGCCACTCACTGCCTGTCCTAATTCAGGCCCTCCGATTCACACCACCCCGTGATTATTTTCTCACTCGTACTAGTGAATGGCCTGTTAGAAACCTTTACAAAGCGCACCACGCCACGATGTTTTTCAGAAACCAATCCTACATTGACACTGCCTGTTTCCAGACCTCCCCATGCCGACCACCTCATGGTGCTTTTCTCCATCCTACATTGCCACTAACTAGGTATCCTAAATCAGACACTCCGATTCACACCACCCCGTGTTGTTTTTCTCACTCCTATTAGAGAATGGCCTGTTAGAAACCTTTACAATAAGCACCACCCCGCCATGTTTTTCAGAATCCTATCCTACATTGCCACTGCACATTTCCTGACCTCCCCATGCTGACCACCCCGTGGTGCTTTTCTCCATCCTGCATTGGAACTCATTGCCTATCCTAATTCAGGCCCTCCGAATCACACCACCGCATGATGTTTTTCTCACTCCTACTAGTGAATGGCCTGTTAGAAACCCTTATAATACGCACCACCCAGCGATTTTTTTCAGCAACCTATCCTACATTGCCACTGCATGTCTACTGACCTCCCCATGCTGACCACCCCATGGTGCTTTTCTCCATCCTACATTGCCTCTCACTGGCTATCCTAAATCAGGCCCTCCGATTCACACCACCCCGTGTACTTTTTCTCACTCCTACTAGCTAATGGCTTGTTAGAAACACTTACAATGCGCACGCTGTTTTCCAGAAACCTATCCTATTTTGCCACTGCATGTTTCCTGACTTCCCCATGCTGACCACCCCGTGGAGCTTTTCTCCATCCTACATTGACACTCACTGCCTATCCTAATTCAGGCCCTCCGAATCACACCACCCCGTGATGATTTTCTCACTCCTACTAGTGAATGGCCTGTGAAAAACCCTTACAATTTGCACCACCCCGCGATGTTTTTCAGAAACCCATCCTATATTACCACTGCACGTTTTCTGACTTCCCCATGCTGACCACCCCGTGGCGCTTTTCTCCATCCTACATTGCCACTCCCTGCCTATCCTAATTCATGCCCTCTGATTCACACCAAGCCTAGATGTTTTTCTGAAACCTACTAGTGAATGGCTTTTTAGAAACCCTTACAATGTGCACCACCCTGCCATGTTTTCCAGAAAGCTATCCTATATTGCCACTGCGTGTTTCCTGACCTCCCCATGCTGACCACCTGGTGGTGCTCTTCTCCATCCTACATTGCCACTCACTGCCTATCCTAATTCAGACACTCTGATTCAAACCTCCCAGTGATGTTTTTCTCACTCCTACTAGTGAATGGCCTGTTAGAAACCATTATAATGCGCACCACCCCGCGATGTTTTTCAGAATCCTATCCTACATTGCCACTGCACATTTCCTTACCTCCCCATGCTGACCACACCGTGGTGCTTTTCTCCATCCTACATTGCCACTCCCTGCCTATCCTAATTCATGCCCTCTGATTCACACCAATCCTTGATGTTTTTCTGAAACCTACTAGTGAATGGCTTCTTAGAAACCCTTACAATGTGCACCACCCTGCCATGTTTTCCAGAAATCTATCCTATATTGCCACTGCATGTTTCCTGACCTCCCCATGCTGAACACCTGGTGGTGCTCTTCTCCATACTACATTGCCACTCACTGCCTATCCTAATTCAGGCCCTCTGATTCAAACCTCCCCGTGATGTTTTTCTCACTCCTACTAGTGAATGGCCTGTTAGAAACCATTATAATGTGGACCACCCCGCGATGTTTTTGTGAAACCTATCATACATTGCCAGTGCATGTTTCCTGACATCCCCATGCTGCCCAACCCGTGGCATTTTTCTCCATCTTACATTGCCACTCACAGCCTATCCTACTTCAGGCCTTCTGATTCACACCCTCCCGTGATGTTTTTCTCACTCCTACTAGTGAATGGCCTGATAGAAACCCTTACACCGCGCACCACCCCGCGATGTTTTTCAGAAACCAATCATACATTGACACTGCATGTTTCCTGACCACCCCATGTTAACCACCTCGTTGTGCTTTTCTCCATGCTACATTGCCACTCACTGCCTATACTAATTCAGTCCCTCCAATTCACACCATCCCATGATGTTTTTCTCACTCCTACTAGTGAATGGCCTGTTAGAAAGCCTTACAATGCGCACCACCCCGCGATGATTTTCAGAAACCTATCCTACATTGCCACTGCACGTTTCCAGACCTCCCCAGGCTGACGACCCGGTGGTGCTTTTCTCCATCTTACATTGCCACTCACAGCCTATCCTTATTCAGGCCCTCCGATTCACACCACCCCGTGTTGTTTTTCGCACTCCTACTAGTGAATGGCCTGTTAGAAAACCTTACAATGCGCACCACCCTGCGTTGTTTTTCAGAAACCTATCCTACATTGCCACTGCATGTTTTCTGACCTCCCCATGCTGAAAACCCCACGGCGCTTTTCTACGTCGTATAATTCCACTCACTGCCTATCCTAATTCAGGCCCTGTGATTCACACCACGCCGTGATGCTTTTCTCACTCCTACTAGTGAATGGCTTGTTAGAAACCCTTACAATGTGCACCACCCTGCCATGTTTTCCAGAAAGCTATCCTATATTGCCGCTGCATGTTTCCTGACCTCCCCATTCTGACCACCTGGTGGTGCTCTTCTCCATCCTACATTGCCACTCACTGCCTATCCTAATTCAGGCCCTCTGATTCAAACCTCCCCGTGATGTTTTTCTCACTCCTACTAGTGAATGGCCTGGTAGAAACCATTATAATGCGCACCACCCCGCGATGTTTTTCAGAAACCTATCCTACATTGCCACTGCCTGTTTCCTGAACTCCCCTTGCTGCCCACCCCGTGGCACTTTTCTGCATCCTACATTGCCACTCACTGCCTATCCTAATTCAGGCACTCTGATTCAAACAATCCCTTGATGTTTTTCTCATTCCTACTAGTGAATGTACTGTTAGAAATCCTTACAATGCGCACTACCCTGCGAAGTTTTTCAGAAACCTATCTGACATTGCCGTTGCATGTCTCCCGACCTCCCCATGATGACCACCCCGTGGCGCTTTTCTCCATCCTACATTGCCACTCACTGCCTATCGTAATTCAGGCCGTCCGATTCACACCACCCCGTGATTATTTTCTCACTGCTACTAGTGAATGGCCTGTTTGAAACCCTTACAATGCGGACCACCTGGTGTGTTTTTCAGAAACCTATCCTACATTGCCACTGCCTGTTTCCAGATCTCCCCATGTTGAACACCCCATGGTGCTTTTCTCCATCCTACATTGCCACTCACTGCCTATCCTAATTCAGGCCCTCCGAATCACACCACCCCGTGATGATTTATTCACTCCTACTAGTGAATGACCTGTTAGAAATATTTGCAATGGGCACCACCTTAGCGAAGTTTTTCAGAAACCTATCCTAAATTGCCACTGCCTGTTTCCAGACCTCCCCATGCTGACCACCCCATGGTGCTTTTCTCAATCCTACATTGCCACTCACTGCCTATCCTAATTCAGGCCCTCCGATTCAAACTACCGCGTCATGTTTTTCTCACTCCTACTAGTGAATGGCCTGTTAGAAACCCTTAAAGTGCGCACCACCCCTCGATGTTTTTCAGAATCCTATCCTACATTGCCACTGCATTTTTTCTGACCTCCCCATGATGACCACCCCGTGGCGATATTCTCCATCCTACATTGCCACTCAGTGCCTACCATAATTCAGGCCCTCTGATGCACACCACACCTTGATATTTTTCTCACTCCTACTAGTGAATGGCTTGTTAGAAACCCTTACAATGCGCACCACTCCGCCATGTTTTCCAGAAAGCTATCCTATATTGCCACTGCATGTTTACTGACCTTCCCATGGTGACCACCCCGTGGTGCTTTTCTCCATCCCACATTGCCTCTCACTGCCTATCCTAACTCAGGCCCTCCGATTCACACCACCCCGTGATGTTTTTCTCACTATTACTAGTGAATGGCCGGTTGGAAACCCTTACAATGCATACCACCCCGTGATGTTTTTCAGAAACCTTTCCTACATTGCCACTGCATGTTCCCTTACCTCCACATGCTGACCACAAAGTGGCACTTTTCTCCATTCTACATTGCCACTCACTGCCTATACTAATTCAGGCCCTCCGATTAAACCTCCCCGTGATGTTTTTCTCACTCCTACTAGTGATGGGCCTGTTAGAAACCATTATAATGTGCACCACCCCGCGATGTTTTTCCGAAACCTATCATACATTGCCAGTGCATGTTTCCTGACATCCCCATGCTGCCAAACCCGTGGCATTTTTGTCCATCTTACATTGCCACTCACAGCCTATCCTACTTCAAGCCCTCTGATTCACACCCTCCCGTGATGTTTTTGTCACTCCTACTAGTGAATGGCCTGATAGAAACCCTTACCCTGCGCAGCACTCCGCGATGTTTTTCAGAAACCAATCCTACATTGTAACTGCGTGTTTCCTGACCTCCCCATTCGAACCACCTCGTGGTGCTTTTCTCCAACCTACATTGCCACTCACTGCCTATACTAATTCAGGCCCTCCGATTCACACCATCCCATGATGTTTGTCTCACTCCTACTAGTGAATGGCCTGTTAGAAAGCCTTACAATGCGCACCGCACCGCGATGATTTTCAGAAACCTATCCTACATTGCCACTGCACGTTTTCATACCTCCCCATGCTGACCGCCCCGTGGTGCTTTACTCCATCGTACATTGCCACTCACTGCCTATCCTAATTCAGGCCCTCCGATTCACACCACCCCGTGATTATTTTATCACTGCTACTAGTGAATGGCCTGTTAGAAACCCTTACAATGCGCACCACCCGGGGATGTTTTTAGAAACCTATCCTACATTGCCACTGCCTGTTTCCAGATCTCTCCATGCTGACCACCCCATGGTGCTTTTCTCCATCCTACATTGCCACTCACTGCCTATCGTAATTCAGGCTTCCGAATCACACCACCCTGTGATGATTTATTCACTCCTACTGGTGAATGACCTGTTGGAAACATTTGCAATGGGCACCACGTTAGCGAAGTTTTTCAGAAACCTATCCTAAATTGCCACTGCCTGTTTCCAGATCTCCCCATGCTGACCAACCCATGGTGCTTTTCTCCATCCTACATTGCCTCTCACTGCCTATCCTAATTCAGGTCCTCCGATTCACACTACCGCGTCATGTTTTTGTCACTCCTACTAGTGAATGGCCTCTTAGAAACCCTTACAATGCCCACCACACAGCGATTTTTTTCAGAATCCTATCCTACATTGCCACTGCATGTTTACTGACCTCCCCATGCTGACCACCCCGTGGTGCTTTTCTCCATCCTAAATTGCCTCTCACTGCATATCCTAATTCTGGCCCTCCGATTAACACCACCCCATGACGTTTTTCTCGCTACTACTAGTGAATGGCCGGTTAGAAATCCTTACAATGCGTACCATCCCGCGATGTTTTTCAGAAACCTATCCTACATTTCCATGGCATGTTTCCTGACCTCCGCATGCTGACCACCCCGTTGTGTTTTTCTCCATCTTACTTTGCCACTCACAGACTATACTAATTCAGGCCCTCCAATTCACACCATCCCATAATGTTTTTCTCACTCCTACTAGTGAATGGCCTGTTAGAAACCCTTACAATGCGCACCACCCCGCGATGTTTTTCAGAACCATATCCTACATTGCCACTGCATTTTTTCTGACCTCCCCATAGTGACCACCCTGTGGCAATTTTCTCCATCCCACATGGCCACTCACTGCCAACCATAATTCAGGCCCTCTGATGCACACCACGCCTTGATATTTTTCTCACTCCTACTAGTGAATGGCTTGTTAGAAACCCTTACAATGCGCACCACCCCGCCATGTTTTCCAGAAAGCTATCCTATATTGCCACTGCATGTTTCCTGACCTCCCCATCCTGACCACCCTATGGTGCTTTTCGCCATCCTACATTGCCACTCACTGCCTATCCTAATTCAGGCCCTCCGAATCACACCAGCCCGTGATGATTTATTCACTCCTATTAGTGAATGGCCTGTTAGAAACTCTTACAATGCGCCCACACTGCGATGTTTTTCAGAAACCTATCCTACATTGCCACTGCACGTTTTCTGACCTCCACATGCTGACCACCCCGTGGCGCTTTCCTCTGTCCTACATTGCCACTCACTGCCTATCCTAATTCAGGGCCTCTGATTCACACCACGCCTTGATGATTTTCTCACTCCTACAAGTGAATGGCTTGTTAGAAACCCTTACAATGGGCACCACCCCGCCATGTTTTCCAGAAAGCTATCCTATATTGCCACTGCATGTTTCCTGACCTCCCCATGCTGACCACCCCGTCGCACTTTTCTCCATCCGACTTTGCCACTCACTGCCTATCCTAATTCAGGCCCTCTGATTCACACCACGCCGTGATGCTTTTCTCACTCCTACTAGTGAATGGCTTGTTAGAAACCCTTACAATGTGCACCACCCTGCCATGTTTTCCAGAAAGCTATCCTATATTTCCACTGCATGTTTCCTGACCTCCCCATGCTGATCACCTGGTGGTGCTCTTCTCCATCCTACATTGCCACTCACTGCCTATCCTAATTCAGACACTCTGATTCAAACCTCCCAGTGATGTTTTTCTCACTCCTACTAGTGAATGGCCTGTTAGAAACCATTATAATGCGCACCACCCCGCAATGTTTTTCAGAAACCTATCCTACATTGCCACTGCATGTTTCCTGAACTCCCCATGCTGCCCACCCCGTGGCACTTTTCTGCATCCTACATTGCCACTCACTGCCTATCCTACTTCAGGCACTCTGATTCAAACAACCCCTTGATGTTTTTCTTATTCCTACTAGTGAATGTACTGTTAGAAATCCTTACAATGATCACTACCCCACGAAGTTTTTCAGAATCCTATCCGACAGTGCCTCTGTATGTCTCCTGACCTCCCCATGATGACCACCCCGTGGCGATTTTCTCCATCCTACATTGCCACTCACTGCCTATCCTAATTCAGGCTCTCCGATTCACACCACCCCATGATTATTTTCTCACTGCTACTAGTGAATGGCCTGTTAGAAACCCTTACAATGCGCACCACCCGGGGATGTTTTTAGAAACCTATCCTACATTGCCACTGCCTGTTTCCAGATCTCTCCATGCTGACCACACCATGGTGCTTTTCTCCATCCTACATTGCCACTCACTGCCTATCGTAATTCAGGCTCTCCGAATCACACCACCCCATGATGATTTATTCACTCCTACTCGTGAATGACCTGTTAGAAACATTTGCAATGGGCACCACCTTAGCGAAGTTTTTCAGAAACCTATCCTAAATTGCCACTGCCTGTTTCCAGATCTCCCGATGCTGACCAACCCATGGTGCTTTTCTCCATCCTACATTGCCACTCACTGCCTATCCTAATTCAGGTCCTCCGATTCACACTACCGCGTCATGTTTTTCTCACTCCTACTAGTGAATGGCTCTTAGAAACCCTTACAATGCCCACCACACAGCGATTTTTTTCAGAATCCTATCCTACATTGCCACTGCATGTTTACTGACCTCCCCATGCTGACCACCCCGTGGTGCTTTTCTCCATCCTAAATTGCCTCTCACTGCATATCCTAATTCAGGCACTCCGATTAACACCACCCCGTGACGTTTCTCTCACTACTACTAGTGAATGGCCGGTTAGAAATCCTTACAATGCGTACCATCCCGCGATGTTTTTCAGAAACCTATCCTACATTTCCATGGATGTTTCCTGACCTCCCCTTGCTGACCACCCCGTTGTGTTTTTCTCCATCTTACTTTGCCACTCACAGACTATACTAATTCAGGCCCTCCAATTCACACCATCCCATAATGTTTTTCTCACTCCTACTAGTGAATGGCCTGTTAGAAACCCTTACAATGCGCACCACCCCGCGATGTTTTTCAGAATCATATCCTACATTGCCAATGCATGTTTCCTGACCTCCCCATGCTGACCACCCATTGGCGCTTTTCTCCATCCTACATTGCCACTCACTGCCTATCCTAATTCAGGCAGTCAGATTCACACCACCTAGTGATTATTTTCTCACTCCTGCTAGTGAATGGCCTGTTAGAAAACTTTACAATGCGCATCACCCCGCGATGTTTTTCAGAAACATATCCGACATTGCCGCTGCATGCTTCCTGACCTCCCGATGCTGACCACCCGTGGAGGTTTTCTCCATCCTACATTGCCACTCACTGCCTATACTAATTAAGGCCCTCCGATTCACACCACCCCGTGATGTTTTTCTCACTCCTACTAGTGAATGGACTGTTAGAAACCCTGACAATGCGCACCACCCCAGGATGTTTTCCAGAAACCTATCCTATATTGCCACTGCATGTTTCCTGACCTCCACATGCTGACCACCCCATGGTGCTTTTCTCCACCTACATTGATAATCCCTGTCTATCCTTATTTAGGCCTCCGAATCACACCACCCCGTGATGATTTTCTCACACCTACTTGTGAATGGCCTGTTAGAAACCCTAACAATGTGCACCACCATGCGATGTTTTTCAGAAACCTATCCTACATTGCCACTGCACGTTTCCTGACCTCCCCATGATGACCAACCCGTGGCACTGTTCTCCATCCTACATTGCCACTCACTGCCTATCCTCATTCAGGCCCTCCGATTCCCACCATCCTGTGATGTTTTTCTCACTCCCACTAGTGAATGGCCATTTAGAAACCCTTAAAATGTGCACCACCCCGTGATGTTTTTCAGAAACCTATCCTACATTGACACTGCATGTTTCCTGACCTCCCCATGCTGACCACCCCATGGAGCTTTTCTTCATCCTACATTGCCACTCACTTCCAATCCTAATTCAGGCCTTCCGATTCACACCACCCCGTGATGTTTTTCTCACTCCCACTAGTCAATGGCCTGTTAGAAACCCTTACAATGCGCACCACCATGAAATGTTTTTCAGAAACCTATCCTACATTGCCACTGCACGTTTCCTGACATCCCCATGATGACCACCCTGTGGTGCTTTTCTCCATCCTGCATTGATACTCACTGCCTGTCCTTATTCAGGCCCTCTGAATCACACCATCCCGTGATGTTTTTCTCACTCCTACTAGTGAATGACCTGTTAGAAACCCTTATAATGCGATCCACCCCGCGATGTTTTTCAGAAACCTATCCTACATTGCCACTGCCTGTTTCCTGACCTCCCATGCTGACCGCCCTTGGCATTTTTCTCCATCCTACGTTGCCACTCACTGCCTATCCTAATTCAGGCCCTCCGATTGACACCACCCCGTGATGTTTTTCTCACTCCTACTAGTGAATGGCCTGTTAGAAAACCTTACAATGCGCACTACCCCGCGATTTTTTTCAGAAACCTATCCTACATTGCTACTGCATGTTTCCTGACCTCCCCATGCTGACCACCCCGTGGAGCTTTTCTCCATCCTACATTGCCACTCACTGCCTATCCTAATTCAGGCCCACCAATTCACACCACCCCGTTATCTTTTTCTCGTTCGTACTAGTGAATGGCCTGTTAGAAACCTTTACAATGCGCACCACCCCGTAATATATTTCAGAAACCTCTCCTACATTGCCGCTGCACATTTTCTGACCTCTCCATGCTGACCAAACCATGGCGCTTTTCTCCATCCTACATTGCCACTCACTGCCTATCCTAATTCAGGCCTTGTGATTCACACCACCCCGTGATGTTTTTCTCACTCCTACTAGTGAATGGCCTGTTAGAATCCCTTACATGGCGCACTACCCCGCGATGTTTTTCATAAACCTAACCTACATTGCCAGTGCACATTTCCTGACCTCCCCATGCTGACAACCCCATGGCACTTTTCTCCATTGTACATTGCCACTCACAGCCTATCCTAATTCAGGCCCTCCGATTCAAACCTCCCCGTGATGTTTTTCTCACTCCTACTAGTGAATGGCCTGTTAGAAACTCTTACAATGCGAACCACCCCGTGATGTTTTTCTGAAACGTATCCTATATTACCCCTGCATGTTTCCAAACCTCCCCATGCTGACCACCCCGTGGTGCTTTTCTCCATCCTACGTTGCCAATCACTGCCATCCTAATTCAGGCCCTGCGATTCACACCACCCCGTTATTTTTTCTCACTCCGACTATTAAATGGCCTGTTAGAAACCATTACAATTTGCACCAACCCACGATGTTTTTCCGAAACCTATCCTACATTGCCACTGCATGTTTCCAGACCTCCGCATGCTGACCAACCCGTGGCACTTTTCTCCATCCTACATTGCCACTCACTGCCTATCCTAATTCAGGCCCTCCGATTCACAACACCCTGTGATGTTTTTCTCACTCCTACTATTTAATTGCCTGTTAGAAACCCTTACAATGCGCACCACCCCGCAATGATTTTCAGAAAACTTCCTACATTGCAAGTGCACGTTTTCTGACCTCCCCATGCTGACCACCCCGTGGCACTTTTCTCCATCCTACATTGCAACTCACTGCCTATCCTAATTCAGGCCCTCTGATACACACCACACCGTGATGTTTTTCTCACTCCTACAAGTGAATGGCTTGTTAGAAACCCTTACAATGCGCCCCACCCCCCGATGTTTTCCAGAAACCTATCCTATATTGCCACTGCATGTTTCCTGACTTCCCATGCCGACCACCGCGTGGTGCTTTTCTCCATCCTACAGTGCCACTCACTGCTATACTAATTCAGGCCCTCAGAATCATAGCAGCCCATGATGTTTATCTCACTCCTGCTAGTGAATGGCCTGTTAGAAACCCTTACAATGCGCACCAACCTGAGATGTTTTTCAGAAACCTATCCTACGTAGCCACTTCATTTTTCCTTGCCTCCCCATGCTGACCACCCCGTGGTGCTTTTCTCCATCCTACATTGCCACTCACTGCCTCTCCTAATTCATGCCCTCCGATTCACACCACCCCGTGATGTTTTTCTCACTCCTACCAGTGAATGGCCCGTTAGAAACCCTTACAATGCGCACAACCACGTGATGTTTTAAAGAAACCTATCCTACATTGCCACTACATGTTTGCTGACCTCCCCATGCTGACCACCGAATGGTGCATTTCTCCATTCTACATTGCCACTCACCGCTTAGGCTTATTCAAACCGTCCGATTCACACCACCCCGTGGTTTTTTCTAACTCCTACTAGTGAATGGCCTGTTAGAAACCCTTACAATGCGCACCACCGTGCGATGATTTTCAGAAACCTATCGTACATTGCAAATGCATGTTTCCTGACCTTCCCATGCTGACCCCCCCACGGTGCTTTTCTCCATCTACATTGCCACTCACTGCCTCTCCTAATTCAGGCCATCCGATTCACACCACCCCATTACGTTTTGCTCACTCTTACTAGTGAATGGCCGGTTAGAAACGATTACAATTCGCACCACCCCGGGATGTTTTTCAAAACCTATCCTACATTGCCAATGCATGTTTCCTGACCTCCCCACGCTGACCACCCAGTGGCACTCTTCTCTATCCTACATTGCCAGTCACAGTCTATCCTAATTCCGGCCCTCTGATTCAAACCTCCCTGTGACGTTTTTCTCACTCCTACTAGTGAATGGCCTCTTAGAAACCATTACAATGCGCATCACCCCGCGATGTTTTTCAGAAACATATCCTATATTGCCACTGCATGTTTCCTGACCTCCCCATGCTGTCCACCCCGTGGCACTTTTCTTCATCCTACATTGCCACTCACTGCCTATCCTAATTCAGGCCCTCTGATTCACACCACCCCGTGATGTTTTTCTCAACCCTACTAATGAATGGACTGTTTGAAACCCTTACAATGCGCACCACTCTCGATGTTTTTCAGAAACCTAACCTATATTGCCACTGCATGTTTCCTGACCTCCACATGCTGACCACCCCATTGTGATTTTCTGAATCCTACATTGATACTCCCTGCCTATCCTTATTTAGGCCTCCGAATCACACCACCCCGTGATAGTTTTCTCACTCTTACTTGTGCATGGCCTGTTAGAAACCCTAACAATGTGCACCACCCTGCGATGTTTTTCAGAAACCTATCCTACATTGCCACTACATGTTTCCTGACCTCCCCATTCGAACCACCTCGTGGTGCTTTTCTCCAACCTACATTGCCACTCACTGCCTATACTAATTCAGGGCCTCCGATTCACACCATCCCATGATGTTTGTCTCACTCCTACTAGTGAATGGCCTGTTAGAAAGCCTTACAATGCGCACCGCACCGCGATGATTTTCAGAAACCTATCCTACATTGCCACTGCACGTTTCCATACCTCCCCATGCTGACCACCCCGTGGTGCTTTACTCTATCGTACATTGCCACTCACTGCCTATCCTTATTCAGGCCCTCCGATTCACACCACCCCGTGTTGTTTTTCTCACTCCTACTAGTGAATGGCCTGTTAGAAAACCTTACAATGCGCACCACCCTGCGTTGTTTTTCAGAAACCTATCCGACATTGCCACTGCATGTTTTCTGACCTCCCCATGCTGACCACCCGGCGGCGCTTTTCTACGTCGTATATTGCCACTCACTGCCTATCCTAATTCAGACACTCTGATTCAAACCTCCCAGTGATGTTTTTCTAACTCCTACTAGTGAATGGCCTGTTAGAAACCATTATAATGTGCACCACCCTGCAATGTTTTTCAGAAACCTATCCTACATTGCCACTGCACGTTTCCTGAACTCCCCATGCTGCCCACCCCGTGGCACTTTTCTGCATCCTATATTGCCACTCACTGCCTATCCTACTTCAGGCACTCTGATTCAAACAACCCCTTGATGTTTTTCTTATTCCTACTAGTGAATGTACTGTTAGAAATCCTTACAATGCGCCCTACCCCACGAAGTTTTTTAGAATCCTATCCGACAGTGCCGCTGCATGTCTCCTGACCTCCCCATGATGACCACCCCGTGGCGATTTTCTCCATCCTACACTGCCACTCACTGCCTATCCTAATTCAGGCCCTCCGATTCACACCACCCCGTGATTATTTTATCACTGCTACTAGTGAATGGCCTGTTAGAAACCCTTACAATGCGCACCACCCGGGGATGTTTTTAGAAACCTATCCTACATTGCCACTGCCTGTTTCCAGATCTCTCCATGCTGACCACCCCATGGTGCTTTTCTCCATCCTACATTGCCACTCACTGCCTATCGTAATTCAGGCTTCCGAATCACACCACCCTGTGATGATTTATTCACTCCTACTGGTGAATGACCTGTTGGAAACATTTGCAATGGGCACCACGTTAGCGAAGTTTTTCAGAAACCTATCCTAAATTGCCACTGCCTGTTTCCAGATCTCCCCACGCTGACCAACCCATGGTGCTTTTCTCCATCCTACATTGCCTCTCACTGCCTATCCTAATTCAGGTCCTCCGATTCACACTACCGCGTCATGTTTTTGTCACTCCTACTAGTGAATGGCCTCTTAGAAACCCTTACAATGCCCACCACACAGCGATTTTTTTCAGAATCCTATCCTACATTGCCACTGCATGTTTACTGACCTCCCCATGCTGACCACCCCGTGGTGCTTTTCTCCATCCTAAATTGCCTCTCACTGCATATCCTAATTCTGGCCCTCCGATTAACACCACCCCATGACGTTTTTCTCGCTACTACTAGTGAATGGCCGGTTAGAAATCCTTACAATGCGTACCATCCCGCGATGTTTTTCAGAAACCTATCCTACATTTCCATGGCATGTTTCCTGACCTCCGCATGCTGACCACCCCGTTGTGTTTTTCTCCATCTTACTTTGCCACTCACAGACTATACTAATTCAGGCCCTCCAATTCACACCATCCCATAATGTTTTTCTCACTCCTACTAGTGAATGGCCTGTTAGAAACCCTTACAATGCGCACCACCCCGCGATGTTTTTCAGAACCATATCCTACATTGCCACTGCATTTTTTCTGACCTCCCCATAGTGACCACCCTGTGGCGATTTTCTCCATCCCACATGGCCACTCACTGCCAACCATAATTCAGGCCCTCTGATGCACACCACGCCTTGATATTTTTCTCACTCCTACTAGTGAATGGCTTGTTAGAAACCCTTACAATGCGCACCACCCCGCCATGTTTTCCAGAAAGCTATCCTATATTGCCACTGCATGTTTCCTGACCTCCCCATCCTGACCACCCTATGGTGCTTTTCGCCATCCTACATTGCCACTCACTGCCTATCCTAATTCAGGCCCTCCGAATCACACCAGCCCGTGATGATTTATTCACTCCTATTAGTGAATGGCCTGTTAGAAACTCTTACAATGCGCCCACACTGCGATGTTTTTCAGAAACCTATCCTACATTGCCACTGCACGTTTTCTGACCTCCACATGCTGACCACCCCGTGGCGCTTTCCTCTGTCCTACATTGCCACTCACTGCCTATCCTAATTCAGGGCCTCTGATTCACACCACGCCTTGATGATTTTCTCACTCCTACAAGTGAATGGCTTGTTAGAAACCCTTACAATGGGAACCACCCCGCCATGTTTTCCAGAAAGCTATCCTATATTGCCACTGCATGTTTCCTGACCTCCCCATGCTGACCACCCCGTCGCACTTTTCTCCATCCTACTTTGCCACTCACTGCCTATCCTAATTCAGGCCCTCTGATTCACACCACGCCGTGATGCTTTTCTCACTCCTACTAGTGAATGGCTTGTTAGAAACCCTTACAATGTGCACCACCCTGCCATGTTTTCCAGAAAGCTATCCTATATTGCCACTGCATGTTTCCTGACCTCCCCATGCTGATCACCTGGTGGTGCTCTTCTCCATCCTACATTGCCACTCACTGCCTATCCTAATTCAGACACTCTGATTCAAACCTCCCAGTGATGTTTTTCTCACTCCTACTAGTGAATGGCCTGTTAGAAACCATTATAATGCGCACCACCCCGCAATGTTTTTCAGAAACCTATCCTACATTGCCACTGCATGTTTCCTGAACTCCCCATGCTGCCCACCCCGTGGCACTTTTCTGCATCCTACATTGCCACTCACTGCCTATCCTACTTCAGGCACTCTGATTCAAACAACCCCTTGATGTTTTTCTTATTCCTACTAGTGAATGTACTGTTAGAAATCCTTACAATGATCACTACCCCACGAAGTTTTTCAGAATCCTATCCGACAGTGCCTCTGCATGTCTCCTGACCTCCCCATGATGACCACCCCGTGGCGATTTTCTCCATCCTACATTGCCACTCACTGCCTATCCTAATTCAGGCTCTCCGATTCACACCACCCCGTGATTATTTTCTCACTGCTACTAGTGAATGGCCTGTTAGAAACCCTTACAATGCGCACCACCCGGGGATGTTTTTAGAAACCTATCCTACATTGCCACTGCCTGTTTCCAGATCTCTCCATGCTGACCACCCCATGGTGCTTTTGTCCATCCTACATTGCCACTCACTGCCTATCGTAATTCAGGCTCTCCGAATCACACCACCCCATGATGATTTATTCACTCCTACTCGTGAATGACCTGTTAGAAACATTTGCAATGGGCACCACCTTAGCGAAGTTTTTCAGAAACCTATCCTAAATTGCCACTGCCTGTTTCCAGATCTCCCCATGCTGACCAACCCATGGTGCTTTTCTCCATCCTACATTGCCACTCACTGCCTATCCTAATTCAGGTCCTCCGATTCACACTACCGCGTCATGTTTTTCTCACTCCTACTAGTGAATGGCTCTTAGAAACCCTTACAATGCCCACCACACAGCGATTTTTTTCAGAATCCTATCCTACATTGCCACTGCATGTTTACTGACCTCCCCATGCTGACCACCCCGTGGTGCTTTTCTCCATCCTAAATTGCCTCTCACTGCATATCCTAATTCAGGCACTCCGATTAACACCACCCCGTGACGTTTCTCTCACTACTACTAGTGAATGGCCGGTTAGAAATCCTTACAATGCGTACCATCCCGCGATGTTTTTCAGAAACCTATCCTACATTTCCATGGATGTTTCCTGACCTCCCCTTGCTGACCACCCCGTTGTGTTTTTCTCCATCTTACTTTGCCACTCACAGACTATACTAATTCAGGCCCTCCAATTCACACCATCCCATAATGTTTTTCTCACTCCTACTAGTGAATGGCCTGTTAGAAACCCTTACAATGCGCACCACCCCGCGATGTTTTTCAGAATCATATCCTACATTGCCAATGCATGTTTCCTGACCTCCCCATGCTGACCACCCAGTGGCGCTTTTCTCCATCCTACATTGCCACTCACTGCCTATCCTAATTCAGGCAGTCAGATTCACACCACCTAGTGATTATTTTCTCACTCCTGCTAGTGAATGGCCTGTTAGAAAACTTTACAATGCGCATCACCCCGCGATGTTTTTCAGAAACATATCCGACATTGCCGCTGCATGCTTCCTGACCTCCCGATGCTGACCACCCGTGGAGCTTTTCTCCATCCTACATTGCCACTCACTGCCTATACTAATTAAGGCCCTCCGATTCACACCACCACGTGATGTTTTTCTCACTCCTACTAGTGAATGGACTGTTAGAAACCCTGACAATGCGCACCACCCCAGGATGTTTTCCAGAAACCTATCCTATATTGCCACTGCATGTTTCCTGACCTCCACATGCTGACCACCCCATGGTGCTTTTCTCCACCTACATTGATAATCCCTGTCTATCCTTATTTAGGCCTCCGAATCACACCACCCCGTGATGATTTTCTCACACCTACTTGTGAATGGCCTGTTAGAAACCCTAACAATGTGCACCACCAAGCGATGTTTTTCAGAAACCTATCCTACATTGCCACTGCACGTTTCCTGAGCTCCCCATGATGACCAACCCGTGGCACTTTTCTCCATCCTACATTGCCACTCACTGCCTATCCTCATTCAGGCCCTCCATTCCCACCATCCTGTGATGTTTTTCTCACTCCCACTAGTGAATGGCCATTTAGAAACCCTTAAAATGTGCACCACCCCGCGATGTTTTTCAGAAACCTATCCTACATTGACACTGCATGTTTCCTGACCTCCCCATGCTGACCACCCCATGGAGCTTTTCTCCATCCTATATTGCCAGTCACTGCCTATCTTAATTCTTGCCCTCCGATTCACACCACCCCGTGATGTTTTCTAACTCCTACTAGTGAATGGCCTTTTAGAAACCCTTGCAATGTGCACCATCCCGAGATGTTTTTCAGAATCCTATCCTACATTGCCACTGCATGTTTCCTGACCTCCCCATGCTGACCACAAAGTGGTGATTTTCTCCATCCTACATTGCCACTCACTGCCTATTCTAATTCAGTCCCTCCGATCCACACCACCCCGTGATGTTTTTCTCACTCCTACTAGTGAATGGCCTGTTAGAAACCCTTACAATGCGCACCACCCCGCGATGTTTTCCAGAAACCTATCCTATATTGCCACTGCATGTTTCCTGACCTTCCCATGCCGACCACAGCGTGGTGCTTTTCTCCATCCTACAGTGCCACTCACTGCTATACTAATTCAGGCCCTCAGAATCATAGCAGCCCATGATGTTTATCTCACTCCTGCTAGTGAATGGCCTGTTAGAAACCCTTACAATGCGCACCAACCTGAGATGTTTTTCAGAAACCTATCCTACGTAGCCACTTCATTTTTCCTTGCCTCCCCATGCTGACCACCCTGTGGTGCTTTTCTCCATCCTACATTGCCACTCACTGCCTCTCCTAATTCATGCCCTCCGATTCACACCACCCCGTGAGGTTTTTCTCACTCCTACCAGTGTATGGCCCGTTAGAAACCCTTACAATGCGCACAACCACGTGATGTTTTTCAGAAACCTATCCTACATTGCCACTACATGTTTGCTGACCTCCCCATGCTGACCACCGAATGGTGCATTTCTCCATTCTACATTGACACTCACTGCTTAGGCTTATTCAAACCGTCTGATTCACACCACCCCATGGTTTTTTCTAACTCCTACTAGTGAATGGCCTGTTAGAAACCCTTACAATGCGCACCACCGTGCGATGATTTTCAGAAACCTATCGTACATTGCAACTGCATGTTTCCTGACCTCCCCATGCTGACCCCCCCACGGTGCTTTTCTCCATCCTACATTGCCACTCACCGCCTATCCTAATTCAGGCCCTCTGATTCACACCACCCCGTGATGTGCTTCTCCCTTCTACTAGTGAATGGGCTGTTAGAAACCCTTACAATGCGCACCACCCCACGATGTTTTTCAGAAACCTATCCTACATAGCCACTGCATGTTTCCTGACCTCCCCATGCTAACCACCTCGTGGTGCATTTCTCCATCCAACATTGCCACTCACTGCCTAGGCTTATTCAGACTCTCCGCTTCACACCACCCCGTGATGTTTTCTAACTCCTACTAGTGAATGGCCTGTTTGAAACCCTTGCAATGGGCACCACCACGCGATGTTTGTCAGAAACCTGTCCTAAATTGCCACTGCATGTTTTCTGACTTCCCATGTTGACCACCCCGTGGTGCTTTTCTCCATCCTACATTGCCACTCACTGCCAATCCTAATTCAGGCCCTCCGATTCACACCACCCCGTGATGTTTTCCTCACTCCTACTAGTCAATGGCCTGTGAGAAACCCTTACAATGAGCACCACCACGTAATGTTTTTCAGAAACCTACTCTACATTGCCACTACATGTTTTCTGACCTCCCGATGCTGACCACCCCGTGGAGCTTTTCTCCATCCTACAGTGCCACTCACTGCGTATACTAATTCAGGACCTCCGATTCACACCACCCCGTGATGTTTTTCTCACTCCTACTAGTGAATGCCCTGTTAGAAACCATTACAATGCGCACCAATCCGCGATGTTTTTCCGAAATCTATCGCACATTGCGACTGCATGATTCCTGACCTCCGCTTTCTGATCACCCTGTGGCGCTTTTCTCCATCCTACATTGCCACCCACTGCCTATCCTAATTCAGGCCCTCAGATTCACACCAGCCCGTGATTTTTATCTCACTCCTACAAGTGAATGGCCTGTTAGAAACCCTTTCAATGCGCACCAACCCGAGATGTTTTTCAGAAACCTATCCTACAAAGCTACTGCATGTTTCCTGACCTCCCCATGCTGACCACCCAGTGGTGCTTTTCTCCATCCTACATTGCCACTCACTGCCTATCCTAACTCAGGCCATCCGATTCACACCACCCCGTGATGTTTTTCTCACTCCTACTAGTGAATGGCCAGTTAGAAACCATTACAATGCGCACCAACCCGCGATGTTTTTCAAAACCTATCCTACATTGCCACAGCATGTTTCCTGACCTCCCCACGCTGACCACCCCGTGGCACTTTTCTCTATCCTACATTACCACTCACTGCCTATCCTAATTCAGGCCCTCCGATTCAAACCTCCCTGTGATGTTTTTCTCACTCCTACTAGTGTATGGACAATTAGAAACACTTACAATGCGCACCACCCCACGATGTTTTCCAGAAACATATCCTATATTGCCACTGCATGTTTCCTGACCTCCACATGCTGACCACCCCGTGGTGTTTTTCTCCATCCTACATTGATACTCACTGCCTATTCTTATTCAGGCCCTCTGAATCACACCACCCCCTGATGTTTTTCTCACTCCTACTAGTGAATGACCTGTTAGAAACCCTTATAATGTGAACCACCCCGCGATGTTTTTCAGAAACCTATCCTACATTGCCACTGCATGTTTCCTGACCTCCCCATGCTGACCACCCCTTGGCATTTTGCTCCAAAATACGTTGCCACTCACTGCCTCTCCTAATTCAGGCCCTCCGATTGACACCACCCCGTGATGTTTTTCTCACTCCTACTAGTGAATGGCCTGTTAGAAACCCTTACAATGCGCACTACCCCGCGATTTTTTTCAGAAACCTATCCTACATTGCCACTGCATGTTTCCTGACCTCCCGATGCTGACCACCGCGTGGTGCTTTTCTCCATCCTACATTGCCACTCACTGCCTATCCTGATTCAGGCCCACCGATTCACATCACCCCGTGATGATTTTCTCACTCATAATAGTGAATGGCCTGTTAGAAACCTTTACAATGTGCACCACCCCGTAATGTATTTCAGAAACCTATCCTACATGGCCACTGCACATTTCCTGACCTCCCCATGCTGACCACCCCGTGGCAATGTTCTACATCCTACACTGCCACTCACTGCCTATCCTAATTCTGGCCCTCTGATTCACACCACCCCGTGATGTTTTTCTCACTCCTACTAGTGAATGGCCTGTTAGAATCCCTTACAATGCGCACCACCTCGCGATTTTTTTCAGAAACCTATCCTACATTACCACTGCATGTTTCCTGACCTCCCCATGCTGACCACCCAGTGGCGCTTTTCTCCATCCTACATTGCCATTCACTGCCTATTCTAATTCAGGCCCTCCGATTCACACCACCCCGTGTTGTTTTTCTCACTCCTACTAGTGAATGGCCTGTTACAAACCCTTACAATGCGCACCACCCCACGATGTTTTTCATAAACCTATCCTTCATTGCCAGTGCACATTTCCTGACCTCCCCATGCTGACCAGCCCATGGCACTTTTCTCCATGGTACATTGCCACTCACTGCCTATCCTAAATCAGGCCCTCCGATTCAATCTCCCAGTGATGTTTTTCTCACTCCTACTAGTGAATGGCCTGTTAGAAAACCCTACAATTCGCACTGTCCCGCGACTTTTTTCAGAAACCTATCCTACATTGCCACTGCATGTTTCCTGACTTCCGGATGCTGACACCCCCTGGAGCTTTTCTCCATCCTACATTGCCACTTACTGCCTATCCTAATTCAGGCCCACTGATTCACACCACCCCGTGATGTTTTTCTTACTCCTACTAGTGAATGCCCGGTTAGAAACCTTTACAATGCACACCACCCCGTAATGTATTTCAGAAACCTATCCTACATTGTCACTGCACATTTCCTGACCTCCCCATGCTGACCAAACCGTGGCGCTGTTCTCCATCCTTCATTGCCTCTCACTGCCTATCCTAATTAAGGCACTCCGAATCACACCACCCCGTGATGTTTTTCTCACTCCTACTAGTGAATGGCCTGTTAGAATCCCTTACAATGCGCACCACCCCGTGATTTTTTTCAGAAACCTATCCTACATTGCCACTGCATGTTTCCTGACTTCCCCATGCTGACCACCTGGTGGCGCTTTTCTCCATCCTACATTGCCATTCACTGCCTATCCTAATTCAGACCCTCCGATTCACACCACCCCGTGATGTTTTTCTCACTCCTTCTAGTGAATGGCCTGTTAGAAACCCTTACAATGCACACCACCCCGCGATGTTTTTCAGAAACCTATCCTACACTGCCACTGCACGTTTCCTGACCTCCCCATGCTGACCACCCCGTGGACCTATTCTCCATCCTACATTGCCACTCACTACCTATCCTAATTCAGGCCCTCCGATTCATACCACCCCGTGATGTTTTTCTCACTTCCACTAGTGAATGGCCTGTTAGAAACTGTTAAAATGTGTATCACCCCGCCATGTTTTTCAGAAACCTATCCTACATTGCCACTACATGTTTCCTGACCTCCCCATGCTGACCACCCCATGGTTAATTTCTCCATTCTACATTACCACTCACTGCCTAGGCTTATTCAGACCGTCCGATTCACGCCACCCCGTGGTTTTTTTGTCACTACTATTAGTGAATGGCCTGTTAGAAACCCTTACAATGCGAACCACCCCTCGATGTTTTTCAGAAACCTATCCTACATTGCCACTGCATGTTTCCTGACCTCCCCATGTTGACCCCCCTGCGGTGCTTTTCTCCATCATACATTGCCACTCACTGCCTATCCTAATTCAGGCCATCTAATTCACACAGCCCCGTGATGTTTTTCTCACTCCTACTAGTGAAGGGCTGGTTACAAACCATTACAATGCGCATCACCCCGCGATGTTTTTCAGAAACCTATCCTACATTGCCACTGCATGTTTCCTGACCTCCCCATGCTGACCACACAATGGAGCTTTTCGCCGTCCTACATTGCCACTCTCTGCCTACCCTAATTCAGGCCCTCCCATTCACGCCCCCCCGTGATGTTGTTATCACTCCTACTTGAATGGCCGGTAGAAACCCTTACAATGCGCAACACCGCACGATGTTTTTCAGAAACCTATCCTACATTGCCACTGCATGTTTCCTGACCTCCCCATGCTGACCACCCCGTGGCACTTTTCTCCATCGTACATTGCCACACACTGCCTATCCTAATTCAGGCCCTCCGATTCAAACCTCCCTGTGATGTTTTTCTTACTCCTACTAGTGAATGGCCTGTTAGAAACCATTACAATGCGCACCACGCCCCGATGTATTTCAGAAAGCTATCCTACATTGCCACTGAATGTTTCCTGACCACCCCATGCTGACCACCCCGTGGCACTTTTCTCCATCCTACATTGCCACTCACTGCCTATCCTAATTCAGGCCCTCCGATTCACACCACCCCGTGATGTGCTTCTTACTTCCACTAGTGAATGGGCTGTTAAAAACCCTTACAATCCGCACCACCCCACGATGTTTTTCAGAAACCTGTCCTACATAGCCACTGCATGTTTCTTGACCTCCCCATGCTGACCACCTCGTGGTGCATTTGTCCATTCAACATTGCCACTCACTGCCTAGGCTTATTCAGACTCTCCGATTCAAACCTCCCTGTGACGTTTTTCTCACTCCTACTAGTGAATGGCCTGTTAGAAACCATTACAATGCGCACCATGCCGCGATGTTTTTCACAAAGCTATCCTACACTGCCACTGAATGTTTCCTGACCACCCCATGCTGACCACCCCTTGGCACTTTTCTCCATCCTACATTGCCACTCACTGCCTATCCTATTCAGGCACTCGGAATCACACCACCCCGTGATGTGCTTCTCACTTCTACTAGTGAATGGGCTGTTAGAAACCGTTGCAATGGGGACCACCATGCGATGTTTTTCAGAAACCTGTCGTAAATTTCCACTGCATGTTTTCTGACTTCCCCATGCTGACCATGCCGTGGCGCTTTTCTCCATCCTACATTGCCACTCACTGCAAATCCTAATTCAGGCCCTCCGATTCACACCACCCTGTGATGTTTTTCTCACTCCTAACAGTGAATGGCCTGTTAGAAACCCTTTCAATGCGCACCACCCCGCAATGTTTTTCAGAAACCTATCCTACATTGCAAGTGCATGTTTTCTGACCTCCGCTTTCTGATCACCCCGTGGCACTTTTCTCCATCCTACATTGCCACACACTGCCTAACCTAATTCAGACCCTCAGATTCACACCAGCCCGTGATGTTTATCTCACTCCTACTAGTGAATGTCCTGTTAGAAACCCTTACAATGCGAACCAACCTGAGATGTTTTTCAGAAACCTATCCTACATAGCCACTGCATGTTTCCTGACCTCCCCATGCTGACCACCCCGTGGAGCTTTTCTCCATCCTACATTGCCACTCACTGCCTATCCTAATTCAGGCCCACTGATTCACACCACCCCGTGATGTTTTTCTCACTCCTACTAGTGAATGGCCAGTTAGAAACCTTTACAATGCACACCACCCCGTAATGTATTTCAGAAACCTATCCTACACTGCCACTACATGTTTCCTGACCTCCCCACACTGACCACCCCGTGGCACTTTTCTCTATCCTACATTACACTCACTGACTATCCTAATTCAGGCCCTCCGAATCAAACCTCCCTGTGATGTTTTTCTCACTCCTACTAGTGAATGGCCTGTTAGAAACCATTACAATGCGCATCACCCCGCGATGTTTTTCAGAAACCTATCCTACATTGCCACTGCATGTTTCCTGACCTCCCCATGCTGACCACCCCGTGTCACTTTTCTCCATCCTACATTGCCACTCACTGCCTATCCTAATTCAGACCCTCCGATTCACACCACGCTGTGATGTTTTTCTCACTCCCACTAGTGAATGTCCAATTAGAAAACCTTACAATGTGCACCACCCCGCTATGTTTTTCAGAAACCGATCCTACATTGCCACTGCAAGTTTTCTGACCTCCCAATGCTGACCACACCATGGAACTTTTCTCCATGCTATATTGCCACTCACTACCTATCTTAATTCAGGCCCTCCGATTCACACCACGTGATGTTTTTCTCACTCCTATTAGTGAATGACCTGTTAGAAACCCTTACAATGCGCACCACACTGCGATGTTTTTCAGAAACCTATCCTACATTGCCACTGCATGTTTCCTTACCACCCGATGCTGACCACCCCGTGGAGCTTTTCTCCATGCTACATTGCCACTTACAGCCTATCCTAATTCTGGCCCTCCGATTCACACCACCCCGTGATGTTTTTCTCACTCCTACTAGTGAATGGCCTGTTAGAAACCCTTGCAATGCGCAACACCCAGCGATGTTTTTCAGAAACCTATCCTAAATTGCCACTGCATGTTTTCTGACCTCCCCATGCTGACCACTCCGTGACGCTTTTCTCCATCCTACATTGCCACTCACTGCCTATCCTAATCCAGGCCCTCCGATTCACACCACCCCGTGATATTTTTCTCAGTCCTACTAGTCAATGGCCTGTTAGAAACCTTTACAATGCGCACCACCCCGTAATGTATTCAGATACCTATCCTACACTGCCACTGCACGTTTCCTGACCTCCCCATGCTGACCAAACCGTGGCGCTGTTTTCCATCCTACATTGCCACTCACTGCCTATCCTAATTCAGGCCCTCCGATTAACAACCCCCAGTGATGTTTTTCTCACTCCTACTAGTGAATGGCCTGTTAGAATCCCTTACAATGCGCACCACCCTGCGATTTTTTTCAGAAACCGATCTTACATTGCCACTGCATGTTTCCTGACCTCCCCATGCTGACCACCCCTTGGTGCTTTTCTCCATCCTACATTGCCACTCAATGCCTATCCTAATTCAGGACCTCTGATTCACACCACCCCGTGATGTTTTTCTCACTCCTACTAGTGTATGGCCTGTTAGAAACCCTTACACTGTGCACCAACCTGCGTTGTTTTTCAGAAACCTATCCTACTTTGCCAGTGCACATTTCCTAACCTCCCCATGCTGACCAACCCGTGGCATTTTTCTCCATCGTACATTGCCACTTACTGCCTATCCTAATTCAGGCCCTGCCATTCAAACCTCCCCCTGATGTTTTTCTCACTCCTACTAGTGAATGGCCTGTTAGAAACCCTTTCAATGCGCACCACCCCGCGATATTTTGCTGAAACCTATCCTACATTGCCATTGCACGTTTCCTGACCTCCCCATGCTGACCGCCATGTGGACCTATTCTCCATCCTACATTGCCATTCCCTGCCTATCCTAATTCAGGCCCTCCGATTCACACCACCCCGTGATGTTTTTCTCACTCCTACTAGTGAATGTAATGTTACACACCCATACAATGCGCACCAGCCCGCGATGTTTTTCAGAAATGTATCCTATATTACCCCTGCATATTTCCAAACCTCCCCATGCTGACCACCCCGTGGTGCTTTTCTCCATCCTACATTGCCACTCACTGCCTATCCTAATTCAGGCCCTCCGATTCACAACACCCCGTGATGTTTTTGTCACTCCTACTATTTAATGGCCTGTTAGAAACCCTTACAATGCGCACCACCCTGCAATGTTTTTCAGAAACCTATCCTACATTGCAAGTGCATTTTTTCAGACCTCCCCATCCTGACCACCCCGTGGCGCTTTTCTCCATCTGACATTGCACCTCACTGCCTATCCTAATTCAGGCCCTCTGATACACACCACACCGTGATGTTTTTCTCACTCCTGCTACTGAATGGCTTGTTAGAAACCCTTACAATGCGCCCCACCCTGCGATGTTTTCCAGAAACCTATCCTATATTGCCACTGCATGTTTCCTGACCTCACCATGCTGACCACCCCGTGGTGCTTTTCTCTATCCTACAGTGCCACTCACTGCCTATCCTAATTCTGGCCCTCCGATTCACACCACCCCGTGATGTTTTTCTCACTCCTACTATTGAATGGCCTGTTAGAAACCCTTGCAATGCGCAACACCCAGCGATGTTTTTCAGAAACCTATCCTAAATTGCCACTGCATGTTTTCTGACCTCCCCATGCTGACCACTCCGTGATGCTTTTCTCCATCCTACATTGCCACTCACTGCCTATCCTAATCCAGGCCCTCCGATTCACACCACCCCGTGATATTTTTCTCAGTCCTACTAGTCAATGGCCTGTTAGAAACCTTTACAATGCGCACCACCCTGTAATGTATTCAGATACCTATCCTACACTGCCACTGCACGTTTCCTGACCTCCCCATGCTGACCAAACCGTGGCGCTGTTCTCCATCCTACATTGCCACTCACTGCCTATCCTAATTCAGGCCCTCCGATTAACAACCCCCAGTGATGTTTTTCTCACTCCTACTAGTGAATGGCCTGTTAGAATCCCTTACAATGCGCACCACCCTGCGATTTTTTTCAGAAACCGATCTTACATTGCCACTGCATGTTTCCTGACCTCCCCATGCTGACCACCCCTTGGTGCTTTTCTCCATCCTACATTGCCACTCAATGCCTATCCTAATTCAAGACCTCTGATTCACCCAACCCCGTGATGTTTTTCTCACTCCTACTAGTGAATGGCCTGTTAGAAACCCTTACACTGTGCACCAACCTGCGTTGTTTTTCAGAAACCTATCCTACTTTGCCAGTGCACATTTCCTAACCTCCCCATGCTGACCAACCCGTGGCATTTTTCTCCATCGTACATTGCCACTTACTGCCTATCCTAATTCAGGCCCTGCCATTCAAACCTCCCCCTGATGTTTTTCTCACTCCTACTAGTGAATGGCCTGTTAGAAACCCTTACAATGCGCACCACCCCGCGATATTTTGCTGAAACCTATCCTACATTGCCATTGCACGTTTCCTGACCTCCCCATGCTGACCGCCATGTGGACCTATTCTCCATCCTACATTGCCATTCCCTGCCTATCCTAATTCAGGCCCTCCGATTCACACCACCCCGTGATGTTTTTCTCACTCCTACTAGTGAATGTAATGTTACACACCCATACAATGCGCACCAGCCCGCGATGTTTTTCAGAAATGTATCCTATATTACCCCTGCATATTTCCAAACCTCCCCATGCTGACCACCCCGTGGTGCTTTTCTCCATCCTACATTGCCACTCACTGCCTATCCTAATTCAGGCCCTCCGATTCACAAAACCCCATGATGTTTTTGTCACTCCTACTATTTAATGGCCTGTTAGAAACCCTTACAATGCGCACCACCCTGCAATGTTTTTCAGAAACCTATCCTACATTGCAAGTGCATTTTTTCAGACCTCCCCATCCTGACCACCCCGTGGCGCTTTTCTCCATCCGACATTGCACCTCAATGCCTATCCTAATTCAGGCCCTCTGATACACACCACACCGTGATGTTTTTCTCACTCCTGCTACTGAATGGCTTGTTAGAAACCCTTACAATGCGCCCCACCCTGCGATGTTTTCCAGAAACCTATCCTATATTGCCACTGCATGTTTCCTGACCTCACCATGCTGACCACCCCGTGGTGCTTTTCTCTATCCTACAGTGCCACTCACTGCCTATACTAATTCAGGCCCTCTGATTCACACCACCCCGTGATGTTTTTCTCACTCCTACTATTGAATGGCCTGTTAGAAACCCTTACAATGCGCACCACTCCACGATGTTTTTCCAAAATCTATCCTACATTGCGCCTGCATGTTTCCTGACCTCCGCTTTCTGATCACCCCGTCGCGCTTTTCTCCATCGTACATTGCCACTCACTGCCTATCCTAATTCAGGCCCTCCGATTCACACCACCCCGTGATGTTTTTCTCACTCCTAATAGTGAATGGCCTGTTAGAAACCCTTACAATGCACACCAAGCTGAGATGTTTTTCAGAAACCTATCCTACATTGCCACTGCATGTTTCCTGACCTTCCCATGCTGACCACCCAGTGGCGCTTTTCTCCATTCTACATTGCCACTCACTGCCTATCCTAATTCAGGCCCTCCGATTCACAACACCCCGTGATGTTTTTCTCACTTCTAATGTGAATGGCCTGTTAGAAACCCTTACAATGCGCACCACCACGTGATGTTTTTCAGAAAGCTATCCTACATTGCCACTGCATGTTTCCTGACCTTCCCATGCTGACCACCCAGTGGCGCTTTCTCCATCCTACATTGCCACTCACTGCCTATCCTAATTCAGGCCCTCCGATTCACACCACTCCGTGACGTTTTTCTCATTTCCACTAGTGAATGGACTGTTTGAAACCCTTACAATGCGCACCACCCGCAATGTTTTCCAGAAACCTAACCTATATTGCCACTGCATGTTTCCTGACCTCCACATTCTTACCACCCCATGGTGCTTTTCTCCATCCTACATTGATACTCCCTGCCTATCCTTATTTAGACCTCCAAATAACACCACCCCGTGATGATTTTCTCACTCTTACTTGTGAATGGCCTGTTAAAATCCCTAACAATGTGCAGCACCCTGCGATGTTTTTCAGAAACCTATCCTACATTGCCACTACATATTTACTGACCTCCCTATGCTGAGCACCCCGTGGCTCTTATCTCCATCCTAAATTGCCACTCACAGCCTATCCTATTTCAGGCCCTCCATTCACACCATCCTGTCATGTTTTTCTCACTCCCACTAGTGAATGGCCATTTAGAAACCTTAAAATGTGCACCACCCCGAGATGTTTTTCAGAAACCTATCCTACATTGCGACTGCATGTTTCCTGACCTCCCCATGCTGACCACACCATGGAACTTTTCGCCATCCTACATTGCCACTCTCTGCCTATCCTAATTCAGGCCCTCCGATTCACACCCCCCCTTGATGTTTATATCACTTCTACTTGAATGGCCACATAGAAATCCTTACAATGCGCAACACCGCGTGATGTTTTTCAGAAACCTATCCTACATTGCCACTGCATGTTTCCTGACCTCCCCATGCTGACCACCCCGTGGCACTTTTCTCCATCGTACATTGCCACACACTGCCTATCCTAATTCAGGCCCTGCCATTCAAACCTCCCCCTGATGTTTTTCTCACTCCTACTAGTGAATGGCCTGTTAGAAACCCTTACAATGCGCACCACCCCGCGATATTTTGCTGAAACCTATCCTACATTGCCATTGCACGTTTCCTGACCTCCCCATGCTGACCGCCATGTGGACCTATTCTCCATCCTACATTGCCATTCCCTGCCTATCCTAATTCAGGCCCTCCGATTCACACCACCCCGTGATGTTTTTCTCACTCCTACTAGTGAATGTAATGTTACACACCCATACAATGCGCACCAGCCCGCGATGTTTTCCAGAAACGTATCCTATATTACCCCTGCATATTTCCAAACCTCCCCATGCTGACCACCCCGTGGTGCTTTTCTCCATCCTACATTGCCACTCACTGCCTATCCTAATTCAGGCCCTCCGATTCACAACACCCCGTGATGTTTTTGTCACTCCTACTATTTAATGGCCTGTTAGAAACCCTTACAATGCGCACCACCCTGCAATGTTTTTCCGAAACCTATCCTACATTGCAAGTGCATGTTTTCAGACCTCCCCATCCTGACCACCCCGTGGCGCTTTTCTCCATCCGACATTGCACCTCACTGCCTAACCTAATTCAGGCCCTCTGATACACACCACACCGTAATGTTTTTCTCACTCCTGCTACTGAATGGCTTGTTAGAAATCCTTACAATGCGCCCCACCCCGCGATGTTTTCCAGAAACCTATCCTATATTGCCACTGCATGTTTCCTGACCTCACCATGCTGACCACCCCGTGGTGCTTTTCTCTATCCTACAGTGCCACTCACTGCCTATCCTAATTCAGGCCCTCAGATTCACACCACCCCGTGATGTTTTTCTCACTCCTAATAGTGAATGGCCTGTTAGAAACACTTACAATGCGCACCAAGCTGAGATGTTTTTCAGAAACCTATCCTACATAGCCACTGCATGTTTCCTGACCTCCCCATGCTGACCACTCCGTGGTGCTTTTCTCCATCCTACATTGCCACTCACTGCCTGTCCTAATTCAGGCCCTCCGATTCACACCACCCCGTGATGTTTTTCTCACTTCTAATGTGAATGGCCTGTTAGAAACCCTTACAATGCGCACCACCACGTGATGTTTTTCAGAAAGCTATCCTACATTGCCACTGCATGTTTCCTGACCTCACCATGCTGACCACCCAGTGGCGCTTTTCTCCATCCTACATTGCCACTCACTGCCTATCCTAATTCAGGCCCTCCGATTCACACCACTCCGTGACGTTTTTCTCATTTCCACTAGTGAATGGACTGTTTGAAACCCTTACAATGCGCACCACCCGCGATGTTTTCCAGAAACCTAACCTATATTGCCACTGCATGTTTCCTGACCTCCACATGCTTACCAACCCATGGTGCTTTTCTCCATCCTACATTGATACTCCCTGCCTATCCTTATTTAGACCTCCAAATAACACCACCCCGTGATGATTTTCTCACTCTTACTTGTGAATGGCCTGTTAAAATCCCTAATAATGTGCAGCACCCTGCGATGTTTTTCAGAAACCTATCCTACATTGCCACTACATGTTTACTGACCTCCCTATGCTGAGCACCCCGTGGCTCTTTTCTCCATCCTAAATTGCCACTCACAGCCTATCCTATTTCAGGCCCTCCATTCACACCATCCTGTCATGTTTTTCTCACTCCCACTAGTGAATGGCCATTTAGAAAACCTTAAAATGTGCACCACCCCGAGATGTTTTTCAGAAACCTATCCTACATTGCGACTGCATGTTTCCTGACCTCCCCATGCTGACCACACCATGGAGCTTTTCGCCATCCTACATTGCCACTCTCTGCCTATCCTAATTCAGGCCCTCCGATTCACACCCCCCCTTGATGTTTATATCACTTCTACTTGAATGGCCAGATAGAAATCCTTACAATGCGCAACACCGCGCGATGTTTTTCAGAAACCTATCCTACATTGCCACTGCATGTTTCCTGACCTCCCCATGCTGACCACCCCGTGCCACATTTCTCCATAGTACATTGCCACACACTGCCTATCCTAATTCAGGCCCTCCGATTCAAAGCTCCCTGTGATGTTTTTCTCACTCCTACAAGTGAATGGCCTGTTACAACCCATTACAATGCGCAGCACGCCGTGAGGTTGTTCAGAAAGCTATCCTACATTGCCACTGAATGTTTCCTGACCACCCCATGCTGACCACCCCGTGGCAATTTTCTGCATCCTACATTGCCACTCACTGCCTATCCTAATTCAGGCCCACCGATTCACACCACCCCGTGATGTGCTTCTCAGTTCCACTAGTGAATGGGCTGTTAAACACCCTTACAATCTGCACCACCCCACGATGTTTTTCAGAAGCCTATCCTACATAGCCATTGCATGTTTCTTGACCTCCCCATGCTGACCACCTCGTGGTGCATTTCTCCATCCAACATTGCCACTCACTTCCTAGGCTTATTCAGCCTCTCCGATTCAAACCTCCCTGTGACGTTTTTCTCACTCCTACTAGTGAATGGCCTGTTAGAAACCATTACAATGCGCACCATGCCGCGATGTTTTTCAGAAAGCTATCCTACACTGCCACTGAATGTTTCCTGACCACCCCATGCTGACCACTCCTTGGCACTTTTCTCCATCCTTCATTGCCACTCATTGCCTAATCTATTCAGGCCCTCGGATTCACACCACCCCGTGATGTGCTTCTCACTTCTACTAGTGAATGGGATGTTAGAAACCCTTGCAATGGGCACCACCACGTAATGTTTTTCAGAAACCTATCCTACATTGCCACTGCACGTTTCCTGACCTCCCCATGATGACCACCCCATGGTGCTTTTCTCCATCCTACATTGCCACACACTGCCTATCCTAATTCAGGCCCTCCGATTCACACGACCCCGTGATGTTTTTCTCACCCCTACTAGTGAATGGAGTGTTAGAAACCCTTGCAATGCGCAGCACCCCGCGATGTTTTTCAAAACCTATCCTACATTGCCAATGCATGTTTCCTGACCTCCCCATGCTGACCACCCCGTGGCACTTTTCTCTTTCCTACATTGCCACTCACTGCCTGTCCTAATTCAGGACCTCCGATTCAAAGCTCCCTGTGAAGTTTTTCTCACTCCTGCTAGTGAATGGCCTGGTAGAAACCATTACAAACCGCACCACCCCGCGATGTTTTTCAGAAGCCTATACTACATAGCCATTGCATGTTTCTTGACCTCCCCATGCTGACCACCCCGTGGCACTTTTCTCCATCCTACATTGCCACTTATTGCCTATCCTAATTCAGGACCTCCGATTCACACAACCCCGTGATGTTTTTCTCACTCCTACTGGTGAATGGACTTTTAGAAACACGTACAATGCGCACCACACCGCGATGTTTTCCAGAAACTTATCCTATATTGCCACTGCATGTTTCCTAACCTCCCCATGCTGACCACCCCGTGGTGCTTTTCTCCATCCTACATTGATACTCACTGCCTATCCGTATTCAGGCCTTCTGAATCACACCACCCCGTGATGTATTTCTCACTCCTACTAGTGAATGACCTGTTAGAAACCCTTATAATGCGAACCACCCCGCGATGTTTTTTACAAACTTGTCCTACATTGCCAGTGCATGTTTCCTGACCTCTCGATGCTGACCACCCCTTGGCATTTTTCTACATCCTATGTTGCCATTCACTGCCTATCCTAATTCAGGCCCTCCGATTCACACCACCCCGTGATGTTTTTCTCACTCCTACTAGTGAATGGCCTGTTAGAAATTTTTACAATGCGCACCACCCCGTAATGTATTTCCGAAATATATCGTACATTGCCACTGCCCATTTCCTAACCTCCCCATGCTGACCACCCGATGGCAATTTTCTCCATCGTACATTGCCACTCACTGCCTATACTAATTCAGGCCCTGCAATTCAAACCTCCCCGTGATGTTTTTCTCACTCCTACTAGTGAATGGCCTGTTAGAAAACCTTACAATGCGCACCACCCCGCGATGTTTTTCAGAAACCTATCCTACATTGCCTCTGCACGTTTCCTGACCTCCCCATGCAGACCTCCCCGTGGACCTATTCTCCATCCTACATTTCCATTCACTGCCTATCCTAATTCAGGCCCTCCGATTCACAGCACCCCGTGATGTTCTTCTCAATCCTACTAGTGAATGGTCTTTTAGAAACCCTTACAACGCACACCACTCCGTGATGTTTTTGAGAATCGTATCCTATATTACCCTTGCATGTTTCCAAACCTCCCCATGCTGACCACCCCGTGGTGCTTTTCTCCATCCTACATTGCCATTCATTGCCTATCCTAATTCAGGCCCTCCGATTCACACCACCCCGTGATGTTTTTCTCACTCCTACCAGTGAATCGCCTGTTAGAAACCCTTACAATGCGCACCACCACGTGAGGTTTTTCAGAAAGCTATCCTACATTGCCACTGCATGTTTCCTGACCTCCCCATGCTGACCACCCAGTGGCGCTTTTCTCCGTCCTACATTGCCACTCACCTAATTCAGGCCCTCCAACTCACACCACCCCGTGATGTTTTTCTCACTTCCACTAGTGAATGGCCTGTTAGAAACCCTTACAATGCACATCACCCCGCCATGTTTTTCAGAAACCTATCCTACATTGCGACTACATGTTTCCTGACCTCCCCATGCTGACCACCCCGTGGTTCATTTCTCCATTCTACATTGCCACTCACTGGATAGGCTTATTCAGACTGTCCGATACAGACCACCACATGGTTTTTTTCTCACTCCTACAAGTTTATGGCCTTTTAGAAACCCTTACAATGCGCACCACCCCTTGATGTTTTTCAGAAACCTATCCTACATTGCCACTGAATGTTTCCTGACCTCCCCATGCTGACGCCCCTGCGGTACTTTTCTCCATCCTACATTGCCACTCACTGCCTATCCTAACTCAGACCATCCGATTCACACCACCCCGTGATGTTTTTCTCACTCCTACTAGTGAATGGCCGGTTAGAAACCCTTAAAATGCGCACCACCCCACGATGTTTTTCAGAAACCTATCCTACATAGCCACTGCATGTTTCTTGACCTCCACATGCTGACCACCTCGTTGTGCATTTCTCCATCCAACATTGCCACTCACTGCCTAGGCTTATCCAGCCTCTCCGATTCAAACCTCCCTGTGACATTTTTCTCACTCCTACTAGTGAATGGCCTGTTAGAAACCATTACAATGCGCACCATGCCGCGATATTTTTCAGAAAGCTATCCTACACTGCCACTGAATGTTTCCTGACCACCACATGCTGACCACCCCTTGGCACTTTTCTCCATCCTACATTGCCACTCACTGCCTATCCTATTCAGGCCCTCGGATTCACACGACCCCGTGATGTGCTTCTCACTTCTACTAGTTAATGGGCTGTTACAAACCCTTGCAATGGGCACCACCACGCGATGTTTTTCAGAAACCTTTCCTAAATTGCCACTGCATGTTTCCTGACCTCCACATGCTGACCAACCGTGGTGCTTTTCTCCATCCTACATTGCCACACACTGCCTATCCTAATTCAGGCACTCAGATTCACACCAGCCCATGATGTTTATCTCACTCCTACTAGTGAATGGCCTCTTAGAAACCCTTACAATGCGCACCAACCTGAGATGTTTTTCAGAAACCTATCCTACATAGCCACTGCATGTGTCCTGACCTCCCCATGCTGACCACCCCGTGGCGCTTTTATCCATCCTACATTGCCACTCACTGCCTATCCTAATTCAGGCCCTCCGATTCACACCACCCCGTGATGTTTTTCTCACTCCTACCAGTGAATCGCCTGTTAGAAACCCTTACAATGCGCACCACCACGTGATGTTTTTCAGAAAGCTATCCTACAATGCCACTGTATGTTTCCTGACCTCCCCATGTGACCACACAGTGGCGCGTTTCTCCATCCTACATTGCCACTCACTGCCTATCCTAATTCAGGCCCTCCGATTCACACCACCCCGTGATGTTTTTCTCACTTCCACTAGTGAATGGCCTGTTAGAAACCCTTATAATGCACATCCCCCCGCCATGTTTTTCAGAAACCTATCCTACATTGCGACTGCATGTTTCCTGACCTCCCCATGCTGACCACCCCGTGGTTCATTTCTCCATTCTACATTGCCACTCACTGGATAGGCTTATTCAGACCATCCGATTCACACCACTCCATGGTTTTTTTCTCACTCCTACTAGTGTATGGCCTGTTAGAAACCCTTACAATGCGCACCACCCCGCGATGTTTTTCAGAAACCTATCCTACATTGCCACTGCATGTTTCCTTACCTCCCGATGCTGACCACCCCGTGGCGCTTTTCTCCATCCTACATTGCCACTCACTGCCTATCCTAATTCAGACCCACCGATTCACATCACCCCGTGATGATTTTCTCACTCATACTAGTGAATGGCCTGTTAGAAACCTTTACAATGTGCACCACCCTGTATTGTATTTCAGAAACCTATCCTACATTGCCACTGCACATTTCCTGACCTCCCCATGCTGACCAAACCATGGCGCTGTTCTCCATCCTACACTGCCACACTGTCTATCCTAATTCAGGTCCTCTGATTCACACCAGCCCGTGATGTTTTTCTCACTCCTACTAGTGAATGGCCTGTTAGGATCCCTTACAATGCGCACCACCCCGCGATGTTTTTCATAAACCTATCCTACATTGCCAGTGCACATTTACTGAATTCCCCATGCTGACCAGCCCATGGCACTTTGCTCCATCGTACATTGCCACACACTGCCTATCCTAATTCAGGCCCTCCGATTCAAACCTCCCAGTGATGTTTTTCTCACTCCTACTAGTGAATGGCCTGTTAGAAACCCTTACAATGCGCACCACCCCGTGATGTTTTTCAGAAACGTGTCCTATATTACTCATGCATGTTTCCAAACCTCCCCATTCTGACCACCCGGTGGTGCTTTTTTCCATCCTACATTGCCACTCACTGCCTATCCTAATTCAGGCCTTCCGATTCACACCACCCAGTGATGTTTTTCTCACTCCTCCTATTTAATGGCCTGTTAGAAACCTTTACAATGCGCACCACCCCGCAATGTTTTTCAGAAACCAATCCTAAATTGCAAGTGCATGTTTTCTGACCTCCCCATGCTAACCATCCCGTGGCGCTTTTCTCCATCCTACATTGCAACTCACTGCCTATCCTAATTCAGGCCCTCTGATACACACCACACCATGATGTTTTTCTCACTCCTGCTAGAGAATGGCTTGTCAGAATCCCTTACAATGCGCCCCACCCCGCGATGTTTTTCAAAACCTATCCTACATTGCCACAGCATGTTTCCTGACCTCCCCACAATGACCACCCCGTGGCAATTTTCTCTATCCTACATTACCACTCACTGCCTATCCTAATTCAGGCACTCCGATTCAAACCTCCCTGTGATGTTTTTCTCACTCCTACTAGTGAATGGCCTGTTAGAAACCTTTACAATGCGCATCACCCCGTGATGTTTTTCAGAAACCCATCCTACATTGATACTGCATGTTTCCTGACCTCCCCATGCTGACTCCCCCGCGGTGCTTTTCTCCGTCCTACCTTGACACTCACTGCCTATCCTAATTCAGGACCTCCGATTCACACAACCCTCTGATGTTTTTCTCACTCCTACAAGTGAATGGAGTATTAGAAACACTTACAATGCGCACCACCCCACGATGTTTTCCAGAAACGTATCCTGAATTGCCACTGCATGTTTCCTGACCTCCCCATGCTGACCACCCCGTGGTGCTTTTCTCCATCCTACATTGATACTCACTGCCTATCCTTATTCAGGCCCTCTGAATCACACCACCCCCGGATGTTTTTCTCACTCCTACTAATGAATGACCTGTTAGAAACCCTTATAATGCGAACCACCCCGCGATGTTTTACAGAAACCTATCCTACATTGCCACTGCCTGTTTACTGACCTCCCCATGCTGACCACCCCTTGGCATTTTGCTCCATCCTACGTTGCCACTCACTGGCTATCCTAATTCAGGCCCTCCGATTCACACCACCCCGTGATGTTTTTCTCACTCCTCCTAGTGAATGGCCTGTTTCAAACCCTTACAATGTGCACTACCCCGCGATTTTTTTCAGAAACCTATCCTTCATTGCCACTGCATGTTTCCTGACCTCCCAATGCTGACCACCCCGTGGCGCTTTTCTCCATCCTACTTTGCCACTCACTGCCTATCCTAATTCAGACCCAGCGATTCACATCACCCCGTGATGATTTTCTCACTCATACTAGTGAATGGCCTGTTAGAAACCTTTACAATGTGCACCACCCTGTAATGTATTTCAGAAACCTATCCTACATTGCCACTGCACATTTCCTGACCTCCCCGTGCTGACCAAACCGTGGCGCTGTTCTCCATTCTACACTGCCACACTGTCTATAATAATTCAGGTCCTCTGATTCACACCAGCCCGTGATGTTTTTCTCACTCCTACTAGTGAATGGCCTGTTAGGATCCCTTACAATGCGCACCGCCCCGCGATGTTTTTCATAAACCTATCCTACATTGCCAGTGCACATTTACTGAATTCCCCATGCTGACCAGCCCATGGCACTTTGCTCCATCGTACATTGCCACTCACTGCCTATCCTAATTCAGGCCCTCCAATTCAAACCTCCCAGTGATGTTTTTCTCACTCCTACTAGTGAATGGCCTGTTAGAAACCCTTACAAGGCGCACCACCCCGTGATGTTTTTCAGAAATGTATCCTATATTACCCCTGCATGTTTCCAAACCTCCCCATTCTGACCACCCGGTGGTGCTTTTTTCCATCCTACATTGCCACTCACTGCCTATCCTAATTCAGGCCTTCCGATTCACACCTCCCAGTGATGTTTTTCTCACTCCTCCTATTTAATGGCCTGTTAGAAACCCTTACAATGCGCACCACCCCGCAATGTTTTTCAGAAACCAATCCTACATTGCAAGTGCATGGTTTCTGACCTCCCCATGCTAACCATCCCGTGGCGCTTTTCTCCATCCTACATTGCAACTCACTGCCTATCCTAATTCAGGCCCTCTGATACACACCACACCATGATGTTTTTCTCACTCCTGCTAGAGAATGGCTTGTCAGAATCCCTTACAATGCGCCCCACCCCGCGCTGTTTTCCAGAAACTTATCCTATATTGCCACTGCATGTTTCCTGACCTCCCCATGCTGACCTCCCCGTGGTGCTTTTCTCCATCCCGCAGTGCCACTCACTGCCTATACTAATTCAGGCCCTCCGATTCTAAGCACCCCGTGATGTTGTTCTCACTCCTACTAGTGAATGGCCTGTTAGAAACCTTTGCAATGAGCACCACTCCGCGATGTTTTTCCGAAATCTATCCTACATTGCGACTGCGTGTTTCTTGACCTCCGCTTTCTGATCACCCCGTGGAGCTTTTCTCCATCCTACATTGCCACTAACTGCCTATCCTAATTCAGGCCCTCGGATTCACACCACCCTGTGATGTTTTTCTCACTCCTACTAGTGAATGGCCTGTTAGAAACCCTAACAATGCGCACCAACCTGAGATGTTTTTCAGAAACCTACCCTACATAGCCACTGCATGTTTCCAGACGTCCTCATGCTGACCACCCCGTGGAGCTTTTCTCCATCCTACATTGCCACTCACTGCCTATCCTAATTCAGGTCCTCTGATTCACACCACCCCGTGATGTTTTACTCACTTCCACTAGTGAATGGCCTGTTAGAAACCGTTACAATGCGCATCACCCTGCCATGTTTTTCAGAAACCTATTCTACATTGCCATTACATGTTTCCTGACCTCGCCATGCTGACCACCCCGTGGTTCATTTCTCAATTCTACATTGCCACTCACTGCCTAGGCTTATTCAGACCGTTGATTCACTCCACCCATGGTTTTTTTCTCACTCCTACTAGTAAATGGCCTCTTAGAAACCCTAACAATACGCACCACCCCGCGATGTTTTTCCGAAACGTATCCTACATTGCCACTGCATGTATCCTGACCTCCCCATGCTGACCCCCCCGCGGTGCTTTTCTCCAACCTACATTGCCACTCACTGCCTATCCTAATTCACGCCATCCGATTCAAACCTCCCTGTGATGTTCTTCTCACTCCTACTAGTGAATGGCCTGTTAGAAACACTTACAATGCTCACCACCCCTCTTTGTTTTTCAGAAACCTATGCTAAATTGCTACTGCATGTTTCCTGACCGCACCATGCTGACCACCCCTTGGTGCTTTTCTCCATCCTTCATTGCCAGTCACTGCCTATCCTAATTCAGGCCCTCCAATTCACACCACCCAGTGATGATTTTCTCACTCCTCCTAGTGAATGGCGTGTTACAAAGCTTACAATGTGCACCACCCCACGATGTTTTTCAGAAACCTATCCTACATTGCCACTGCATGTTTCCTGACCTCTCCATGCTGACCACCCCGTGGCGCTTTTCTCCATCGTACATTGCCACACACTGCCTATCCTAATTCAGGCCCTCTGATTCACACTACCACATGATGTTTTTCTCACTACTACTAGTGAATGGCCTGTTAGAAACCCTTACAATGGGAACCACCCCGTGATGTTTTTCAGAAACGTATCCTACACTGCCACTGCATGTTTCCTGACCTACCCATGCTGACCACCCTGAGGAGCTTTTCTCCATCCCACATTGCCACTCACTGCCTATCCTAATTCAGGCCCTCCGATTCACACCACCGCATGATGGTTTTATCACTCCTATTAGTGAATGGCCTGTTAGATACGCTTACAATGTGCACTACACGGCGATGTTTTTCAGAAACCTATCCTACATTGGCACTGCATGTTTCCTGACCTCCCATGCTGACCACCCCGTGGCGCTTTTCTCCATCGTACATTGCCACACACTGCCTATCCTAATTCAGACCCTCCGATTCACAGTACACCGTCTTTTTTTTCTCACTCCTACTAGTGAATGGCCTGTTAGTAACCCTTACAATGCGCACCACCCCGCGATGTTCTTCATAATCCTATTGTACATTGCCACTGCATGTTGCCTGACCTCCCCAGGCTGAACACCCCGTGGTGCTTCTCTCCATCCTACATTGCCCCTCACTGCCTATGCTAATTCAGGCCCTCCGATTCACACCACCCCATGAATTTTTTCTCACTCCTACTGGTGAATGGCGTGTTAGAAACCTTACAATGCGCACCACCCCACGATGTTTTTCAGAAACTTATTCTACATTGCCACTGCATGTTTCCTGACCTCCCCATGCTGACCACCATGTGGTGCTTATCTCCATCCTACCTTGCCACTCACTGCCTATTCTAATTCAGGCCCTCCGATTCACACCACCCCATAATGTTTTTCTAACTCCTACTAGTGAATGGCCTGTTAGAAATCCTTAAAATGCGCACCACCCCGCGATGATTTTCAGAAACCTATCCTATATTGCCACTGCATGTTTCCTGACCTCCCCATGCTGACCACCCCGTGGCGCTTTTCTCCATCCTTCATTGCCATTTACTGCCTATCCTCATTCAGGGCCTCCGATTCACACCACCCCGTGATGTTATTCTTTCTCCTCCTAGTGAATGGCGTAGTGAATGGCCTGTTAGAAGGCCTTACAATGCGCACCAACCCGCAACGCTTTTCAGAAACCTATCCTATATTGCCACTGCATGTTTCTTGACCTCCCCATGCTGACCACCCTGTGGCGCTTTTCTCAATCCTACATTGCCACTCACTGCCTATTTTAATTCAGGCCCTCCGATTCACTCCACCCCGTGATGTTTTTCTCACTCCTACTACTGAATGGCCTGTTAGAAACCCTTACAATGGGCACCACCCCGCGATGCTTTCGAGAAACCTATCTTACATTGCCACTGCATATTTACTGACATCCCCATGCTAACCACACCTTGGCGCTTTTCTCAATCGTACATTGCCACACACTGCCTATCCTAATTCAGGCCCTCCGATTCACACTACCCCGTGATGTTTTTCTCACTCCTATTACGGAATGGCATGTTGGAAACCCATACAATGAGCACCACACCGCGATATTTTTCAGAAACCTATCCTACATTGCCACTGCATGTTCCATGACCTCCCCATGCTGACCACCCCATGGTGCTTTTCTCCATCCTACATTGCCATTCACTGCCTATCCTAAATCAGGCCCTCCGATTCACACCACCCCGTGATGTTTTTTTCACTCCTATTAGTGAATGGATTGTTGGAAACCCTTACAATGAGCACCACCCCGTGATATTTTTCAGAAACCTATCCTACATTGCCACTGCATGTTTCCTGACCTCCCCATGCTGAAAACACCGTGGCGCTTTTTTCCATCGTACATTGCCACTCACTGCCTATCCTAATTCAGGCCCTCTTGTTCACACTACCACGTGTTGTTTTTCTGACTCCTACTAGTGAATGGCCTGTTAGAAACCCTTACAATGCGCACCACACGTCTTTGATGTGCAGAAACCTATCCTACATTGCCACTGCATGTTTCCTGACCTACCCATGCTGACAACCCCGAGGTGCTTTTCTCCTTCCCACATTGCCACTCACGGCCTATCCTAATTCAGGCCCTCCGATTCACACAACCCCGTGATGTTTTTCTCACTCCTATTAATGAATGGCCTGTTAGAAACGCTTACAATGCGCACCACACCGCGATGTTTTTCAGAAACCTATCCTACATTGGCACTGCATGTTTCCTGAACTCCCCATGCTGACCAGCCCATGGCGCTTTTCTCCATTGTACATTGCCACACGCTGCCTATCGAAATTCAGGCCCTCCGATTCACGCTACACGGTCATGTTTTTCTCACTCCTACTAGTGAATGGCCTGTTAGAATCCCTTACAATGCACACCACCCCGCGATGTTCTTCAGAATCCTATTCTACATTGCCACTGCATGTTGCCCGACCTCCCCATGCTGATCACCCCGTTGTGCTTTTCTCCATCCTACATTGCCCCTCACTGCCTACTCTAATTCAGGTCCTCCGATTCACACCACCCCATAATGTCTTTCTCACTCCTACTAGTGAATGGCCTGTTAGAAACACTTACAATGCTCACCACCCCTCTTTGTTCTTCAGAAACCTATGCTACATTGCTACTGCATGTTTCCTGACCTCCCCATGCTGACCACCCCGTGGCACTTTTCTCCATCGTACTTTGCCACACACTGCCTATCCTAATTCAGGCCCTCTGATTCACACTACCACGTGATGTTTTTCTCACTCCTACTAGTGAATGGCCTGTTAGAAACCCTTACAATGGGAACCACCCTGTGATGTTTTTCAGAAACGTATCCTACACTGCCACTGCATGTTTCCTCACCTACCCATGCTGACCACCCTGAGGAGCTTTTCTCCATCCTACATTGCCAACAACTGCCTATCCTAATTCAGGCCCTCCGATTCACACTACCCCATGATATTTTTCTCACTCCTATTAGTGAATGGCCTGTTAGATACGCTTACAATGTGCACTACACCGCGATGTTTTTCGAAACCTATCTTACATTTCCACTGCATGTTTCCTGAATCCGCATGCTGACGACCCCGTGGTGCTTTTCTCCTCCAACATTCCCACTCACTGCCTATCCTCATTCAGTTCCTCCGATTCACACCACCCCTTGATGTTTTTCTGTCTCCTACTAGTGAATGGCCTTTTAGTAACCCTTACAATGTGCACCACCGCGCGATGCTTTTGAGGAACCTATCCTACATTGCCACTGCATATTTACTAACATCCCCATGGTAACCACCCCGTGGCACTTTTCTCCATTGTACATTGCCACACATTGCCTATCCTAATTCAGGCCCTCCGATTCATACTACCCCGTGATGTTTTCCTCACTCCTACTACTGAATGGCATGTTGGAAACCCTTACAATGAGCACCACACCGCGATATTTTTCAGAAACCTATGCTACATTGCCACCGCATGTTTTCTGACCTCCACATGCTGACCACCCCATGGTGCTTTTCTCCATCCTACATTGCCACTCACTCCCTATCCTATTTCTGCCCCTCCAATTCACACCACCCAGTGACGTTTTTCTCAATCTTTCTAGTGCATGGCCTATTAGAAACCCTTACAATGCGCACCACCCCGCGATGTTTTTCAGAAACCTATCCTACATTGCCAAAATATGTTTCTTGACCTCCCAATTCTGACAACCCCGTGGCTCATTTCTCCATCCTACATTGTCACTCACTTCCTATCCTCATTCAGGCCCTCCGATTCAAACCACCCCTTGATGTTTTTCTCACTCCCACTAGTGAATGGTCCGTTAGAAACCCTTACAATGAGCACCACCCCGCGATGTTTTTCAGAATCCTATCCTACATTGCCACTGCATGTTTCCTGACCTCCCCATGCTGACCTCCCCATGGTGCTTTTCTCCATCCTACATTGCCACTCACTGCCTATCCTAAATCATGCCCACCGATTCACACCACCCGTGTTGGTTTTCTCACTCCTATTAGTGAATGGCGGTTAGAAACCCCTACAATATGCACCACCCCGCGATGTTTTTCAGAAACCTATCCTACATTGCCTCTGTACGTTTCCTGACCTCCCCATGCAGACCTCCCCGTGGACCTATTCTCCATCCTACATTTCCATTCACTGCCTATCCTAATTCAGGCCCTCCGATTCACAGCACCCCGTGATGTTCTTCTCAATCCTACTAGTGAATGGTCTTTTAGAAACCCTTACAACGCACACCACTCCGTGATGTTTTTGAGAATCGTATCCTATATTACCCTTGCATGTTTCCAAACCTCCCCATGCTGACCACCCCGTGGTGCTTTTCTCCATCCTACATTGCCATTCATTGCCTATCCTAATTCAGGCCCTCCGATTCACACCACCCCGTGATGTTTTTCTCACTCCTACCAGTGAATCGCCTGTTAGAAACCCTTACAATGCGCACCACCACGTGAGGTTTTTCAGAAAGCTATCCTACATTGCCACTGCATGTTTCCTGACCTCCCCATGCTGACCACCCAGTGGCGCTTTTCTCCGTCCTACATTGCCCCTCACTGCCTATCCTAATTCAGGCCCTCCAACTCACACCACCCCGTGATGTTTTTCTCACTTCCACTAGTGAATGGCCTGTTAGAAACCCTTACAATGCACATCACCCCGCCATGTTTTTCAGAAACCTATCCTACATTGCGACTACATGTTTCCTGACCTCCCCATGCTGACCACCCCGTGGTTCATTTCTCCATTCTACATTGCCACTCACTGGATAGGCTTATTCAGACTGTCCGATACAGACCACCACATGGTTTTTTTCTCACTCCTACAAGTTTATGGCCTTTTAGAAACCCTTACAATGCGCACCACCCCTTGATGTTTTTCAGAAACCTATCCTACATTGCCACTGAATGTTTCCTGACCTCCCCATGCTGACGCCCCTGCGGTACTTTTCTCCATCCTACATTGCCACTCACTGCCTATCCTAACTCAGGCCATCCGATTCACACCACCCCGTGATGTTTTTCTCACTCCTACTAGTGAATGGCCGGTTAGAAACCCTTAAAATGCGCACCACCCCACGATGTTTTTCAGAAACCTATCCTACATAGCCACTGCATGTTTCTTGACCTCCACATGCTGACCACCTCGTTGTGCATTTCTCCATCCAACATTGCCACTCACTGCCTAGGCTTATCCAGCCTCTCCGATTCAAACCTCCCTGTGACATTTTTCTCACTCCTACTAGTGAATGGCCTGTTAGAAACCATTACAATGCGCACCATGCCGCGATATTTTTCAGAAAGCTATCCTACACTGCCACTGAATGTTTCCTGACCACCACATGCTGACCACCCCTTGGCACTTTTCTTCATCCTACATTGCCACTCACTGCCTATCCTATTCAGGCCCTCGGATTCACACGACCCCGTGATGTGCTTCTCACTTCTACTAGTTAATGGGCTGTTACAAACCCTTGCAATGGGCACCACCACGCGATGTTTTTCAGAAACCTTTCCTAAATTGCCACTGCATGTTTCCTGACCTCCACATGCTGACCAATCGTGGTGCTTTTCTCCATCCTACATTGCCACACACTGCCTATCCTAATTCAGGCACTCAGATTCACACCAGCCCATGATGTTTATCTCACTCCTACTAGGGAATGGCCTCTTAGAAACCCTTACAATGCGCACCAACCTGAGATGTTTTTCAGAAACCTATCCTACATAGCCACTGCATGTGTCCTGACCTCCCCATGCTGACCACCCCGTGGCGCTTTTATCCATCCTACATTGCCACTCACTGCTATCCTAATTCAGGCCCTCCGATTCACACCACCCCGTGATGTTTTTCTCACTCCTACCAGTGAATCGCCTGTTAGAAACCCTTACAATGCGCACCACCACGTGATGTTTTTCAGAAAGCTATCCTACAATGCCACCGTATGTTTCCTGACCTCCCCATGTGACCACACAGTGGCGCGTTTCTCCATCCTACATTGCCACTCACTGCCTATCCTAATTCAGGCCCTCCGATTCACACCACCCCGTGATGTTTTTCTCACTTCCACTAGTGAATGGCCTGTTAGAAACCCTTATAATGCACATCCCCCCGCCATGTTTTTCAGAAACCTATCCTACATTGCGACTGCATGTTTCCTGACCTCCCCATGCTGACCACCCCGTGGTTCATTTCTCCATTCTACATTGCCACTCACTGGATAGGCTTATTCAGACCATCCGATTCACACCACTCCATGGTTTTTTTCTCACTCCTACTAGTGTATGGCCTGTTAGAAACCCTTACAATGCGCACCACCCCGCGATGTTTTTCAGAAACCTATCCTACATTGCCACTGCATGTTTCCTGACCTCCCGATGCTGACCACCCCGTGGCGCTTTTCTCCATCCTACATTGCCACTCACTGCCTATCCTAATTCAGACCCACCGATTCACATCACCCCGTGATGATTTTCTCACTCATACTAGTGAATGGCCTGTTAGAAACCTTTACAATGTGCACCACCCTGTATTGTATTTCAGAAACCTATCCTACATTGCCACTGCACATTTCCTGACCTCCCCATGCTGACCAAACCATGGCGCTGTTCTCCATCCTACACTGCCACACTGTCTATCCTAATTCAGGTCCTCTGATTCACATCAGCCCGTGATGTTTTTCTCACTCCTACTAGTGAATGGCCTGTTAGGATCCCTTACAATGCGCACCACCCCGCGATGTTTTTCATAAACCTATCCTACATTGCCAGTGCACATTTACTGAATTCCCCATGCTGACCAGCCCATGGCACTTTGCTCCATCGTACATTGCCACACACTGCCTATCCTAATTCAGGCCCTCCGATTCAAACCTCCCAGTGATGTTTTTCTCACTCCTACTAGTGAATGGCCTGTTAGAAACCCTTACAATGCACACCACCCCGTGATGTTTTTCAGAAACGTGTCCTACATTACCCCTGCATGTTTCCAAACCTCCCCATTCTGACCACCCGGTGGTGCTTTTTTCCATCCTACATTGCCACTCACTGCCTATCCTAATTCAGGCCTTCCGATTCACACCACCCAGTGATGTTTTTCTCACTCCTCCTATTTAATGGCCTGTTAGAAACCTTTACAATGCGCACCACCCCGCAGTGTTTTTCAGAAACCAATCCTAAATTGCAAGTGCATGTTTTCTGACCTCCCCATGCTAACCATCCCGTGGCGCTTTTCTCCATCCTACATTGCAACTCACTGCCTATCCTAATTCAGGCCCTCTGATACACACCACACCATGATGTTTTTCTCACTCCTGCTAGAGAATGGCTTGTCAGAATTCCTTACAATGCGCCCCACCCCGCGATGTTTTTCAAAACCAATCCTACATTGCCACAGCATGTTTCCTGACTTCCCCACAATGACCACCCCGTGGCAATTTTCTCTATCCTACATTACCACTCACTGCCTATCCTAATTCAGGCACTCCGATTCAAACCTCCCTGTGATGTTTTTCTCACTCCTACTAGTGAATGGCCTGTTAGAAACCTTTACAATGCGCATCACCCCGTGATGTTTTTCAGAAACCCATCCTACATTGATACTGCATGTTTCCTGACCTCCCCATGCTGACTCCCCCGCGGTGCTTTTCTCCGTCCTACCTTGACACTCACTGCCTATCCTAATTCAGGACCTCCGATTCACACAACCCTCTGATGTTTTTCTCACTCCTACAAGTGAATGGAGTATTAGAAACACTTACAATGCGCACCACCCCACGATGTTTTCCAGAAACGTATCCTGTATTGCCACTGCATGTTTCCTGACCTCCACATGCTGACCACACCGTGGTGCTTTTCTCCATCCTACATTGATACTCACTGCCTATCCTTATTCAGGCCCTCTGAATCACACCACCCCCTGATGTTTTTCGCACTCCTACTAATGAATGACCTGTTAGAAACCCTTATAATGCGAACCACCCCGCGATGTTTTACAGAAACCTATCCTACATTGCAACTGCCTGTTTCCTGACCTCCCCATTCTGACCACCCCTTGGCATTTTGCTCCATCCTACGTTGTCACTCACTGGCTATCCTAATTCAGGCCCTCCGATTCACACCACCCCGTGATGTTTTTCTCACTCCTACTAGTGAATGGCCTGTTACAAACCCTTACAATGCGCACTACACCGCGATTTTTTTCAGAAACCTATCCTACATTGCCACTGCATGTTTCCTGACCTCCCGATGCTTACCACCCCGTGGCGCTTTTCTCCATCCTACATTGCCACTCACTGCCTATCCTAATTCAGACCCACCGATTCACATCACCCCGTGATGATTTTCTCACTCATACTAGTGAATGGCCTGTTAGAAACCTTTACAATGTGCACCACCCTGTAATGTATTTCAGAAACCTATCCTACATTGCCACTGCACATTTCCTGACCTCCCCATGCTGACCAAACCGTGGCGCTGTTCTCCATCCTACACTGCCACACTGTCTATCCTAATTCAGGTCCTCTGATTCACACCAGCCCGTGATGTTTTTCTCACTCCTACTAGTGAATGGCCTGTTAGGATCCCTTACAATGCGCACCACCACGCGATGTTTTTCATAAACCTATCCTACATTGCAAGTGCATGTTTTCTGACCTCCCCATGCTAACCATCCCTTGGCGCTTTTCTCCATCCTACATTGCAACTCACTGCCTATCCTAATTCAGGCCCTCTGATACACACCACACCATGATGTTTTTCTCACTCCTGCTAGAGAATGGCTTGTCAGAATCCCTTACAATGCGCCCCACCCCGTGATATTTTCCAGAAACTTATCCTATATTGCCACTGCATGTTTCCTGACCTCCCCATGCTGACCTCCCCGTGGTGCTTTTCTCCATCCCACAGTGCCACTCACTGCCTATACTAATTCAGGCCCTCCGATTCAAAGCACCCCGTGATGTTGTTCTTACTCCTACTAGTGAATGGCCTGTTAGAAACCTTTGCAAAGAGCACCACTCCGCGATGTTTTTCCGAAATCTATCCTACATTGCGACTGCATGTTTCTTGACCTCCGCTTTCTGATCACCCCGTGGAGCTTTTCTCCATCCTACATTGCCACTCACTGCCTATCCTAATTCAGGCCCTCCGATTCACACCACCCTGTGATGTTTTTCTCACTCCTACTAGTGAATGGCCTGTTAGAAATCCTAACAATGCGCACCAACCTGAGATGTTTTTCAGAAACCTATCCTACATAGCCACTGCATGTTTCCAGAAATCCCCATGCTGACCACCCCGTGGTGCTTTTCTCCATCCTACTTTGCCACTCACTGCCTATCCTAATTCAGGTCCTCTGATTCACACCACCGCACGATGTTTTACTCCCTTCCACTAGTGAATGGCCTGTTAGAAACCCTTACAATGCGCATCACCCTGCCATGTCTTTCAGAAACCTATTCTACATTGCCATTACATGTTTCCTGACCTCGCCATGCTGACCACCCCGTGGTTCATTTCTCAATTCTACATTGCCACTCACTGCCTAGGCTTATTCAGACCGTCGATTCACTCCACCCATGATTTTTTTCTCACTCCTACTAGTGAATGGCCTCTTAGAAACCCTAACAATACGCACCACCCCGCGATGTTTTTCCGAAACGTATCCTACATTGCCACTGCATGTATCCTGACCTCCCCATGCTGACCCCCCCGCGGTGCTTTTCTCCAACCTACATTGCCACTCACTGCCTATCCTAATTCACGCCATCCGATTCAAACCTCCCTGTGATGTTCTTCTCACTCCTACTAGTGAATGGCCTGTTAGAAACACTTACAATGCTCACCACCCCTCTTTGTTTTTCAGAAACCTATGCTACATTGCTACTGCATGTTTCCTGACCTCCCCATGCTGACCACCCCTTGGCGCTTTTCTCCATCCTTCATTGCCAGTCACTGCCTATCCTAATTCAGGCCCTCCGATTCACACCACCCCGTGATGATTTTCTCACTCCTCCTAGTGAATGGCGTGTTACAAAGCTTACAATGTGCACCACCCCACGATGTTTTTCATAAACCTATCCTACATTGCCACTGCATGTTTCCTGACCTCTCCATGGTGACCACACCTTGGCGCTTTTCTCCATCGTACATTGCCACACACTGCCTATCCTAATTCAGGCCCTCTGATTTACACTACCACATGATGTTTTTGTCACTCCTACTAGTGAATGGCCTGTTAGAAACCCTTACAATGGGAACCACCCCGTGATGTTTTTCAGAAACGTATCCTACAGTGCCACTGCATGTTTCCTGACCTACCCATGCTGACCACCCTGAGGAGCTTTTCTCCATCCCACATTGCCACTCACTGCCTATCCTAATTCCGGCCCTCCGATTCACACCACCGCATGATGTTTTTATCACTCCTATAAGTGAATGGCCTGTTAGATACGCTTACAATGTGCACTACACCGCGATGTTTTTCAGAAACCGATCCTACATTGGCACTGCATGTTTCCTGACCTCCCCATGCTGACCACCCCGTGGCGCTTTTCTCCATCGCACATTGCCACACACTGCCTATCCTAATTCAGACCCTCCGATTCACAGTACACCGTCTTTTTTTTCTCACTCCTACTAGTGAATGGCCTGTTAGTAACCCTTACAATGCGCACCACCCCACGATGTTTTTCAGAAACTTATTCTACATTGCCACTGCATGTTTCCTGACCTCCCCATGCTGACCACCATGTGGTGCTTATCTCCATCCTACCTTGCCACTCACTGCCTATCCTAATTCAGTGACACCGATTCACAGGAGCCCGTGATGTTTTTCTCTCTCCTACTAGTGAATCGCCTATTAGAAAACCTTACAATGCGCACCACTGCGCGACGTTTTTCATAAACTTATCCTCCATTGCCACTGCATGTTTAATGACCTCCCGATGAAGAGGACCCCATGGCGCTTTTCTCCATCCTACATTGCCACTCACTGCCTATCCTAATTCAGGCCCTCCGATTCACACCACCCCGTGATGTTTTTCTCACACCTACTAGTGAATGTAATGTTACACAACCATACAATGCACACCACGCCACGATGTTTTTCAGAAACCTATCCTACATTGCCACTGCATGTTTCCTGACCTCCCCATGCTGACCACACCGTGGCGATTTTCTCCATCCTTCATTGGCACTCACTGCCTATCCTAATTCAGGCCCTCTGATTCACACCACCCCGTGATGTTTTTCTCACTCCAAATAGTGAATCGCCTGTTAGAAACACATACAATGCGCACCACCCCGCGATGTTTTTCAAAACCTATCCTACATTGCCACAGCATGTTTCCTGACCTCCCCACAATGACCACCCCGTGGCAATTTTCTCTATCCTACATTACCACTCACTGCCTATCCTAATGCAGGCACTCCGATTCAAACCTCCCTGTGATGTTTTTCTCACTCCTACTAGTAAATGGACTGTTAGAAACCTTTACAATGCGCATCACCCCGTGATGTTTTTCAGAAACCCATCCTACATTGATACTGCATGTTTCCTGACCTCCCCATGCTGACTCCCCCGCGGTGCTTTTCTCCATCCTACCTTGACACTCACTGCCTATCCTAATTCAGGACCTCCGATTCACACAAACCTCTGATGTTTTTCTCACTCCTACAAGTGAATGGAGTATTAGAAACACTTACAATGCGCACCACCCCACGATGTTTTCCAGAAACGTATCCTGTATTGCCACTGCATGTTTCCTGACCTCCACATGCTGACCACCCCGTGGTGCTTTTCTCCATCCTACATTGATACTCACTGCCTATCCTTATTCAGGCCCTCTGAATCACACCACCCCCTGATGTTTTTCGCACTCCTACTAATGAATGACCTGTTAGAAACCCTTATAATGCGAACCACCCCGCGATGTTTTACAGAAACCTATCCTACATTGCAACTGCCTGTTTTCTGACCTCCCCATGCTGACCACCCCTTGGCATTTTGCTCCATCCTACGTTGTCACTCACTGGCTATCCTAATTCAGGCCCTCCGATTCACACCACCCCGTGATGTTTTTCTCACTCCTACTAGTGAATGGCCTGTTACAAACCCTTACAATGCGCACTACACCGCGATTTTTTTCAGAAACCTATCCTACATTGCCACTGCATGTTTCCTGACCTCCCGATGCTTACCACCCCGTGGCGCTTTTCTCCATCCTACATTGCCACTCACTGCCTATCCTAATTCAGACCCACCGATTCACATCACCCCGTGATGATTTTCTCACTCATACTAGTGAATGGCCTGTTAGAAACCTTTACAATGTGCACCACCCTGTAATGTATTTCAGAAACCTATCCTACATTGCCACTGCACATTTCCTGACCTCCCCATGCTGACCAAACCGTGGCGCTGTTCTCCATCCTACACTGCCACACTGTCTATCCTAATTCAGATCCTCTGATTCACACCAGCCCGTGATGTTTTTCTCACTCCTACTAGTGAATGGCCTGTTAGGATCCCTTACAATGCGCACCACCACGCGATGTTTTTCATAAACCTATCCTACATTGCAAGTGCATGTTTTCTGACCTCCCCATGCTAACCATCCCGTGGCGCTTTTCTCCATCCTACATTGCCACTCACTGCCTATCCTAATTCAGGCCCTCCGATTCACACCACCCTGTGATGTTTTTCTCACTCCTACTAGTGAATGGCCTGTTAGAAATCCTAACAATGCGCACCAACCTGAGATGTTTTTCAGAAACCTATCCTACATAGCCACTGCATGTTTCCAGAAATCCCCATGCTGACCACCCCGTGGTGCTTTTCTCCATCCTACTTTGCCACTCACTGCCTATCCTAATTCAGGTCCTCTGATTCACACCACCGCACGATGTTTTACTCCCTTCCACTAGTGAATGGCCTGTTAGAAACCCTTACAATGCGCATCACCCTGCCATGTCTTTCAGAAACCTATTCTACATTGCCATTACATGTTTCCTGACCTCGCCATGCTGACCACCCCGTGGTTCATTTCTCAATTCTACATTGCCACTCACTGCCTAGGCTTATTCAGACCGTCGATTCACTCCACCCATGATTTTTTTCTCACTCCTACTAGTGAATGGCCTCTTAGAAACCCTAACAATACGCACCACCCCGCGATGTTTTTCCGAAACGTATCCTACATTGCCACTGCATGTATCCTGACCTCCCCATGCTGACCCCCCCGCGGTGCTTTTCTCCAACCTACATTGCCACTCACTGCCTATCCTAATTCACGCCATCCGATTCAAACCTCCCTGTGATGTTCTTCTCACTCCTACTAGTGAATGGCCTGTTAGAAACACTTACAATGCTCACCACCCCTCTTTGTTTTTCAGAAACCTATGCTACATTGCTACTGCATGTTTCCTGACCTCCCCATGCTGACCACCCCTTGGCGCTTTTCTCCATCCTTCATTGCCAGTCACTGCCTATCCTAATTCAGGCCCTCCGATTCACACCACCCCGTGATGATTTTCTCACTCCTCCTAGTGAATGGCGTGTTACAAAGCTTACAATGTGCACCACCCCACGATGTTTTTCATAAACCTATCCTACATTGCCACTGCATGTTTCCTGACCTCTCCATGGTGACCACACCTTGGCGCTTTTCTCCATCGTACATTGCCACACACTGCCTATCCTAATTCAGGCCCTCTGATTTACACTACCACATGATGTTTTTGTCACTCCTACTAGTGAATGGCCTGTTAGAAACCCTTACAATGGGAACCACCCCGTGATGTTTTTCAGAAACGTATCCTACAGTGCCACTGCATGTTTCCTGACCTACCCATGCTGACCACCCTGAGGAGCTTTTCTCCATCCCACATTGCCACTCACTGCCTATCCTAATTCCGGCCCTCCGATTCACACCACCGCATGATGTTTTTATCACTCCTATAAGTGAATGGCCTGTTAGATACGCTTACAATGTGCACTACACCGCGATGTTTTTCAGAAACCGATCCTACATTGGCACTGCATGTTTCCTGACCTCCCCATGCTGACCACCCCGTGGCGCTTTTCTCCATCGCACATTGCCACACACTGCCTATCCTAATTCAGACCCTCCGATTCACAGTACACCGTCTTTTTTTTCTCACTCCTACTAGTGAATGGCCTGTTAGTAACCCTTACAATGCGCACCACCCCACGATGTTTTTCAGAAACTTATTCTACATTGCCACTGCATGTTTCCTGACCTCCCCATGCGGACCACCATGTGGTGCTTATCTCCATCCTACCTTGCCACTCACTGCCTATCCTAATTCAGTGACACCGATTCACAGGAGCCCGTGATGTTTTTCTCTCTCCTACTAGTGAATCGCCTATTAGAAAACCTTACAATGCGCACCACTGCGCGACGTTTTTCATAAACTTATCCTCCATTGCCACTGCATGTTTAATGACCTCCCGATGAAGAGGACCCCATGGCGCTTTTCTCCATCCTACATTGCCACTCACTGCCTATCCTAATTCAGGCCCTCCGATTCACACCACCCCGTGATGTTTTTCTCACACCTACTAGTGAATGTAATGTTACACAACCATACAATGCACACCACGCCACGATGTTTTTCAGAAACCTATCCTACATTGCCACTGCATGTTTCCTGACCTCCCCATGCTGACCACACCGTGGCGATTTTCTCCATCCTTCATTGGCACTCACTGCCTATCCTAATTCAGGCCCTCTGATTCACACCACCCCGTGATGTTTTTCTCACTCCAAATAGTGAATCGCCTGTTAGAAACACATACAATGCGCACCACCCCGCGATGTTTTTCAAAACCTATCCTACATTGCCACAGCATGTTTCCTGACCTCCCCACAATGACCACCCCGTGGCAATTTTCTCTATCCTACATTACCACTCACTGCCTATCCTAATGCAGGCACTCCGATTCAAACCTCCCTGTGATGTTTTTCTCACTCCTACTAGTAAATGGACTGTTAGAAACCTTTACAATGCGCATCACCCCGTGATGTTTTTCAGAAACCCATCCTACATTGATACTGCATGTTTCCTGACCTCCCCATGCTGACTCCCCCGCGGTGCTTTTCTCCATCCTACCTTGACACTCACTGCCTATCCTAATTCAGGACCTCCGATTCACACAAACCTCTGATGTTTTTCTCACTCCTACAAGTGAATGGAGTATTAGAAACACTTACAATGCGCACCACCCCACGATGTTTTCCAGAAACGTATCCTGTATTGCCACTGCATGTTTCCTGACCTCCACATGCTGACCACCCCGTGGTGCTTTTCTCCATCCTACATTGATACTCACTGCCTATCCTTATTCAGGCCCTCTGAATCACACCACCCCCTGATGTTTTTCGCACTCCTACTAATGAATGACCTGTTAGAAACCCTTATAATGCGAACCACCCCGCGATGTTTTACAGAAACCTATCCTACATTGCAACTGCCTGTTTTCTGACCTCCCCATGCTGACCACCCCTTGGCATTTTGCTCCATCCTACGTTGTCACTCACTGGCTATCCTAATTCAGGCCCTCCGATTCACACCACCCCGTGATGTTTTTCTCACTCCTACTAGTGAATGGCCTGTTACAAACCCTTACAATGCGCACTACACCGCGATTTTTTTCAGAAACCTATCCTACATTGCCACTGCATGTTTCCTGACCTCCCGATGCTTACCACCCCGTGGCGCTTTTCTCCATCCTACATTGCCACTCACTGCCTATCCTAATTCAGACCCACCGATTCACATCACCCCGTGATGATTTTCTCACTCATACTAGTGAATGGCCTGTTAGAAACCTTTACAATGTGCACCACCCTGTAATGTATTTCAGAAACCTATCCTACATTGCCACTGCACATTTCCTGACCTCCCCATGCTGACCAAACCGTGGCGCTGTTCTCCATCCTACACTGCCACACTGTCTATCCTAATTCAGATCCTCTGATTCACACCAGCCCGTGATGTTTTTCTCACTCCTACTAGTGAATGGCCTGTTAGGATCCCTTACAATGCGCACCACCACGCGATGTTTTTCATAAACCTATCCTACATTGCAAGTGCATGTTTTCTGACCTCCCCATGCTAACCATCCCGTGGCGCTTTTCTCCATCCTACATTGCAACTCACTGCCTATCCTAATTCAGGCCCTCTGATACACACCACACCATGATGTTTTTCTCACTCCTGCTAGAGAATGGCTTGTCAGAATCCCTTACAATGCGCCCCACCCCGTGATATTTTCCAGAAACTTATCCTATATTGCCACTGCATGTTTCCTGACCTCCCCATGCTGACCTCCCCGTGGTGCTTTTCTCCATCCCACAGTGCCACTCACTGCCTATACTAATTCAGGCCCTCCGATTCAAAGCACCCCGTGATGTTGTTCTTACTCCTACTAGTGAATGGCCTGTTAGAAACCTTTGCAAAGAGCACCACTCCGCGATGTTTTTCCGAAATCTATCCTACATTGCGACTGCATGTTTCTTGACCTCCGCTTTCTGATCACCCCGTGGAGCTTTTCTCCATCCTACATTGCCACTCACTGCCTATCCTAATTCAGGCCCTCCGATTCACACCACCCTGTGATGTTTTTCTCACTCCTACTAGTGAATGGCCTGTTAGAAATCCTAACAATGCGCACCAACCTGAGATGTTTTTCAGAAACCTATCCTACATAGCCACTGCATGTTTCCAGAAATCCCCATGCTGACCACCCCGTGGTGCTTTTCTCCATCCTACTTTGCCACTCACTGCCTATCCTAATTCAGGTCCTCTGATTCACACCACCGCACGATGTTTTACTCCCTTCCACTAGTGAATGGCCTGTTAGAAACCCTTACAATGCGCATCACCCTGCCATGTCTTTCAGAAACCTATTCTACATTGCCATTACATGTTTCCTGACCTCGCCATGCTGACCACCCCGTGGTTCATTTCTCAATTCTACATTGCCACTCACTGCCTAGGCTTATTCAGACCGTCGATTCACTCCACCCATGATTTTTTTCTCACTCCTACTAGTGAATGGCCTCTTAGAAACCCTAACAATACGCACCACCCCGCGATGTTTTTCCGAAACGTATCCTACATTGCCACTGCATGTATCCTGACCTCCCCATGCTGACCCCCCCGCGGTGCTTTTCTCCAACCTACATTGCCACTCACTGCCTATCCTAATTCACGCCATCCGATTCAAACCTCCCTGTGATGTTCTTCTCACTCCTACTAGTGAATGGCCTGTTAGAAACACTTACAATGCTCACCACCCCTCTTTGTTTTTCAGAAACCTATGCTACATTGCTACTGCATGTTTCCTGACCTCCCCATGCTGACCACCCCTTGGCGCTTTTCTCCATCCTTCATTGCCAGTCACTGCCTATCCTAATTCAGGCCCTCCGATTCACACCACCCCGTGATGATTTTCTCACTCCTCCTAGTGAATGGCGTGTTACAAAGCTTACAATGTGCACCACCCCACGATGTTTTTCATAAACCTATCCTACATTGCCACTGCATGTTTCCTGACCTCTCCATGGTGACCACACCTTGGCGCTTTTCTCCATCGTACATTGCCACACACTGCCTATCCTAATTCAGGCCCTCTGATTTACACTACCACATGATGTTTTTGTCACTCCTACTAGTGAATGGCCTGTTAGAAACCCTTACAATGGGAACCACCCCGTGATGTTTTTCAGAAACGTATCCTACAGTGCCACTGCATGTTTCCTGACCTACCCATGCTGACCACCCTGAGGAGCTTTTCTCCATCCCACATTGCCACTCACTGCCTATCCTAATTCCGGCCCTCCGATTCACACCACCGCATGATGTTTTTATCACTCCTATAAGTGAATGGCCTGTTAGATACGCTTACAATGTGCACTACACCGCGATGTTTTTCAGAAACCGATCCTACATTGGCACTGCATGTTTCCTGACCTCCCCATGCTGACCACCCCGTGGCGCTTTTCTCCATCGCACATTGCCACACACTGCCTATCCTAATTCAGACCCTCCGATTCACAGTACACCGTCTTTTTTTTCTCACTCCTACTAGTGAATGGCCTGTTAGTAACCCTTACAATGCGCACCACCCCACGATGTTTTTCAGAAACTTATTCTACATTGCCACTGCATGTTTCCTGACCTCCCCATGCGGACCACCATGTGGTGCTTATCTCCATCCTACCTTGCCACTCACTGCCTATCCTAATTCAGTGACACCGATTCACAGGAGCCCGTGATGTTTTTCTCTCTCCTACTAGTGAATCGCCTATTAGAAAACCTTACAATGCGCACCACTGCGCGACGTTTTTCATAAACTTATCCTCCATTGCCACTGCATGTTTAATGACCTCCCGATGAAGAGGACCCCATGGCGCTTTTCTCCATCCTACATTGCCACTCACTGCCTATCCTAATTCAGGCCCTCCGATTCACACCACCCCGTGATGTTTTTCTCACACCTACTAGTGAATGTAATGTTACACAACCATACAATGCACACCACGCCACGATGTTTTTCAGAAACCTATCCTACATTGCCACTGCATGTTTCCTGACCTCCCCATGCTGACCACACCGTGGCGATTTTCTCCATCCTTCATTGGCACTCACTGCCTATCCTAATTCAGGCCCTCTGATTCACACCACCCCGTGATGTTTTTCTCACTCCAAATAGTGAATCGCCTGTTAGAAACACATACAATGCGCACCACCCCGCGATGTTTTTCAAAACCTATCCTACATTGCCACAGCATGTTTCCTGACCTCCCCACAATGACCACCCCGTGGCAATTTTCTCTATCCTACATTACCACTCACTGCCTATCCTAATGCAGGCACTCCGATTCAAACCTCCCTGTGATGTTTTTCTCACTCCTACTAGTAAATGGACTGTTAGAAACCTTTACAATGCGCATCACCCCGTGATGTTTTTCAGAAACCCATCCTACATTGATACTGCATGTTTCCTGACCTCCCCATGCTGACTCCCCCGCGGTGCTTTTCTCCATCCTACCTTGACACTCACTGCCTATCCTAATTCAGGACCTCCGATTCACACAAACCTCTGATGTTTTTCTCACTCCTACAAGTGAATGGAGTATTAGAAACACTTACAATGCGCACCACCCCACGATGTTTTCCAGAAACGTATCCTGTATTGCCACTGCATGTTTCCTGACCTCCACATGCTGACCACCCCGTGGTGCTTTTCTCCATCCTACATTGATACTCACTGCCTATCCTTATTCAGGCCCTCTGAATCACACCACCCCCTGATGTTTTTCGCACTCCTACTAATGAATGACCTGTTAGAAACCCTTATAATGCGAACCACCCCGCGATGTTTTACAGAAACCTATCCTACATTGCAACTGCCTGTTTTCTGACCTCCCCATGCTGACCACCCCTTGGCATTTTGCTCCATCCTACGTTGTCACTCACTGGCTATCCTAATTCAGGCCCTCCGATTCACACCACCCCGTGATGTTTTTCTCACTCCTACTAGTGAATGGCCTGTTACAAACCCTTACAATGCGCACTACCCCGCGATTTTTTTCAGAAACCTATCCTACATTGCCACTGCATGTTTCCTGACCTCCCGATGCTTACCACCCCGTGGCGCTTTTCTCCATCCTACATTGCCACTCACTGCCTATCCTAATTCAGACCCACCGATTCACATCACCCCGTGATGATTTTCTCACTCATACTAGTGAATGGCCTGTTAGAAACCTTTACAATGTGCACCACCCTGTAATGTATTTCAGAAACCTATCCTACATTGCCACTGCACATTTCCTGACCTCCCCATGCTGACCAAACCGTGGCGCTGTTCTCCATCCTACACTGCCACACTGTCTATCCTAATTCAGATCCTCTGATTCACACCAGCCCGTGATGTTTTTCTCACTCCTACTAGTGAATGGCCTGTTAGGATCCCTTACAATGCGCACCACCACGCGATGTTTTTCATAAACCTATCCTACATTGCAAGTGCATGTTTTCTGACCTCCCCATGCTAACCATCCCGTGGCGCTTTTCTCCATCCTACATTGCAACTCACTGCCTATCCTAATTCAGGCCCTCTGATACACACCACACCATGATGTTTTTCTCACTCCTGCTAGAGAATGGCTTGTCAGAATCCCTTACAATGCGCCCCACCCCGCGATATTTTCCAGAAACTTATCCTATATTGCCACTGCATGTTTCCTGACCTCCCCATGCTGACCTCCCCGTGGTGCTTTTCTCCATCCCATAGTGCCACTCACTGCCTATACTAATTCAGGCCCTCCGATTCAAAGCACCCCGTGATGTTGTTCTCACTCCTACTAGTGAATGGCCTGTTAGAAACCTTTGCAAAGAGCACCACTCCGCGATGTTTTTCCGAAATCTATCCTACATTGCGACTGCATGTTTCTTGACCTCCGCTTTCTGATCACCCCGTGGAGCTTTTCTGCATCCTACATTGCCACTCACTGCCTATCCTAATTCAGGCCCTCCGATTCACACCACCCTGTGATGTTTTTCTCACTCCTACTAGTGAATGGCCTGTTAGAAACCCTAACAATGCGCACCAACCTGAAATGTTTTTCAGAAACCTATCCTACATTGCCACTGCATGTTTCCAGAAATCCCCATGCTGACCACCCCGTGGTGCTTTTCTCCATCCTACATTGCCACTCACTGCCTATCCTAATTCAGGTCCTCCGATTCACACCACCCCATAATGTTCTTCTCACTCCTACTAGTGAATGGCCTGTTAGAAACACTTACAATGCTCACCACCCCTCTTTGTTTTTCAGAAACCTATGCTACATTGCTACTGCATGTTTCCTGACCTCCCCATGCTGACCACCCCTTGGCGCTTTTCTCGATCCTTCATTGCCTGTCACTGCCTATCCTAATTCAGGCCCTCCAATTCACACCACCCTGTGATGTTTTTCTCACTCCTACTAGTGAATGGCTTCTTAGAAACCCTAACAATGCGCACCAACCTGAGATGTTTTTCAGAAACCTATCCTACATAGCCACTGCATGTTTCCTGACCTCCCCATGCTGACCACCCCGTGGCGCTTTTCTCCATCGCACATTGCCACACACTGCCTATCCTAATTCAGACCCTCCGATTCACAGTACACCGTCTTTTTTTTCTCACTCCTACTAGTGAATGGCCTGTTAGTAACCCTTACAATGCGCACCACCCCGCGATGTTCTTCAGAATCCTATTGTACATTGCCACTGCATGTTGCCTGACCTCCCCAGGCTGAACACCCCGTGGTGCTTTTCTCCATCCTACATTGCCCCTCACTGCCTATGCTAATTCAGGCCCTCCGATTCACACCACCCCATGAATTTTTTCTCACTCCTACTGGTGAATGGCGTGTTAGAAACCTTACAATGCGCACCACCCCACGATGTTTTTCAGAAACTTACTCTACATTGCCACTGCATGTTTCCTGACCTCCCCATGCTGACCACCATGTGGTGCTTATCTCCATCCTACCTTGCCACTCACTGCCTATCCTAATTCAGTGACACCGATTCACAGGAGCCCGTGATGTTTTTCTCTCTCCTACTAGTGAATCGCCTATTAGAAAACCTTACAATGCGCACCACTGCGCGACGTTTTTCATAAACCTATCCTCCATTGCCACTGCATGTTTAATGACCTCCCCATGAAGAGGACCCCATGGCGCTTTTCTCCATCCTACATTGCCACTCACTGCCTATCCTAATTCAGGCCCTCCGATTCACAAAACCCCGTGATGTTTTTCTCACACCTACTATTGAATGTAATGTTACACAACGATACAATGCGCACCACGCCATGATGTTTTTCAGAAACCTATCCTACATTGCCACTGCATGTTTCCTGACCTCCCCATGCTGACCACCCCGTGGCGATTTTCTCCATCCTTCATTGGCACTCACTGCCTATCCTAATTCAGGCCCTCTGATTCACACCACCCCGTTATGTTTTTCTCACTCCAAATAGTGAATCGCATGTTAGAAACACTTACAATGTGCACCACCACACGATGTTTTTTAGAAACTTATGCTACATTGCCACTGCATGTTTCCTGACCTCCCCATGCTGACCACCCCGTCGCGCTTGTCTCCATCATACATTGCCTCTCAATGCCTATCCTAATTCAGCCCATGCAATTCACACCACTCCGTAATGTTTTTGTCCCTCCTACTAGTGAATGGCCTGTTAGAATCCTTTACAATGCGCACCACCCCGCAATGTTTTTCAGAAACCTATCCTACATTGCCACTGCTTGTTTCTTGACATCCCATGCTGACGACCCGTGGCGCTTTTCTCCATCGTACATTGCCACACACTGCCTATACTAATTCAGGCCCTCTGATTCACACTACCACGTGATGTTTTTCTCACTCCTCCTAGTGAATGGCCTGTTAGAAACCCTTACAATGCGCAACAGCCCGTGATGCTTTTCAGAAACCTATCCTACATTGCCACTGCATGTTTCCTGACATACCCATGCTGACCACTCCGTGGTGCTTTTCTGCATCCCACATTGCCACTCACTGCCTATCCTAATTCAGGTCCTCCGATTCACACCACCCCGTGATGTTTTTCTCACTCCTATTAGTGAATGGCCTGGTAGAAACGCTTACAATATGCACCACCCCGCGATGTTCTTCAGAATCCTATTGTACATTGTCACTGCATGTTGCCTGACATCCCCATGCTGACCACCCTGTGGTGCTTTTCTCCATCCTACATCGCCCCTCACTGCCTATTCTAATTCAGGCCCTCCGATTCACACCACCCCATAATGTTTTTCTAACTCCTACTAGTGAATGGCCTGTTAGAAACCCTTAAAATGCGCACCACCCCGCGATGATTTTCAGAAACCTATCCTACATTGCCACTGCATGTTTCCTGACCTCCCCATGCTGACCAACCCGTGGCGCTTTTCTCCATCCTTCATTGCCATTTACTGCCTATCCTCATTCAGGGCCTCCGATTCAAACCAATCCGTGATGTTATTCTTTCTCCTCCTAGTGAATGGCCTAGTGAATGGCCTGTTAGAAACCCTTACAATGCGCACCACCCCGCAACGCTTTTCCGAAACCTATCCTATATTGCCACTGCATGTTTCTTGACCTCCCCATGCTGACCACCCTGTGGCGCTTTTCTCCATCCTACATTGCCACTCACTGCCTATTTTAATTCAGGCCTTCCGATTCACTCCACCCCGTGATGTTTTTCTCACTCCTACTACTGAATGGCCTGTTAGAAACCCTTACAATGCGCACCACACCGCGATGCTTTCGAGAAACCTATCTTACATTGCCACTGCATATTTACTGACATCCCCATGCTAACCACACCTTGGCGCTTTTCTCAATCATACATTGCCACACACTGCCTATCCTAATTCAGGCCCTCCGATTCACACTTCCCCGTGATGTTTTTCTCACTCCTATTACTGAATGGCATGTTGGAAACCCATACAATGAGCACCACACGGCGATATTTTTCAGAAAGCTATCCTACATTGCCACTGCATGTTCCATGACCTCCCCATGCTGACCACCCCATGGTGCTTTTCTCCATCCTACATTGCCATTCACTGCCTATCCTAAATCATGCCCTCTGATTCACACCACCCCGTGATGTTTTTCTCACTCCTATTAGTGAATGGATTGTTAGAAACTCTTACAATGAGCACCACCCCGTGATATTTTTCAGAAACCTATCCTACATTGCCACTGCATGTTTCCTGACCTCCCCATGCTGACCACCCCGTGGCGCTTTTTTCCATCGTACATTGCCACACACTGCCTATCCTAAATCAGGCCCTCTTGTTCACACTACCACATGTTGTTTTTCTGACTCCTACTAGTGAATGGCCTGTTAGAAACCCTTACAATGCGCACCACACCTCTTTGATGTTCAGAAACCTATCCTACATTGCCACTGCATGTTTCCTGACCTCCCCATGCTGACCACCCTGTGGCGCTTTTCTCCATCCCACATTGCCACTAACGACCTATCCTAATTCAGGCCCTCCGATTCACACAACCCCGTGATGTTTTTCTCACTCCTATTAATGAATGGCCTGTTAGAAACGCTTACAATGCGCACCACACCGCGATGTTTTCCAGAAACCTATCCTACATTGGCACTGAATGTTTCCTGAACTCCCCATGCTGACCAGCCCGTGGCGTTTTTCTCCATTGTACATTGCCACATGATGCCTATCGAAATTCAGGCCCTCCGATTCACACTACACCGTCATGTTTTTCTCACTCCTACTAGTGAATGGCCTGTTAGAAACCCTTACAATGCACACCACCCCGCGATGTTCTTCAGAATCCTATTCTACATTCCACTGCATGTTGCCCGACCTCCCCATGCTGACCACCCCGTTGTGCTTTTCTCCATCCTACATTGCCCCTCACTGCCTACTCTAATTCAGGTCCTCCTATTCACACCACCCCATAATGTTCTTCTCACTCCTACTAGTGAATGGCCTGTTAGAAACACTTACAATGCTCACCACCCCTCTTTGTTTTTCAGAAACCTATGCTACATTGCTACTGCATGTTTCCTGACCTCCCCATGCTGACCACCCCTTGGCGCTTTTCTCCATCCTTCATTGCCAGTCACTGCCTATCCTAATTCAGGCCCTCCGATTCACACCACCCCGTGATGATTTTCTGACTCCTCCTATTGAATGGCGTGTTAGAAACCTTACAATGTGCACCACCCCACGATGTTTTTCAGAAACCTATCCTACATTGCCACTGCATGTTTCCTGACCTCTCCATGCTGACCACACCGTCGCTCTTTTCTCCACCGTACTTTGCCACACACTGCCTATCCTAATTCAGGCCCTCTGATTCACACTACCACGTGATGTTTTTCTCACTCCTACTAGTGAATGGCCTGTTAGAAACCCTTACAATGGGAACCACCCTGTGATGTTTTTCAGAAACGTATCCTACACTGCCACTACATGTTTCCTGACCTACCCATGCTGACCAGCCTGAGGAGCTTTTCTCCATCCTACATTGCCAACAACTGCCTATTCTAATTCAGGCCCTCCGATTCACACCACCCCATGATATTTTTCTCACTCCTATTAGTGAATGGCCTGTTAGATACGCTTACAATGTGCACTGTACCGCGATGTTTTTCAGAAACCTATCCTACATTGCCACTGCATGATTCTTGACCTCCCCATGCTGACCACCCCGCGGCACTCTTCTCCATCCTATATTGCCACTCACTGCCTATCCTAATTCAGGCCCTCCGATTCACCCCAGCCCGTTATGTTTTTCGCTCTCCTCGTAGTGAATGGCCTGTTAGAAACCCATACAATGCGCACCACCATCGATGTTTTTCGAAATCAATCTTACATTTCCACTGCATGTTTCCTGACCTCCGCATGCTGACGACCCCGTGGTGCTTTTCTCCTCCAACATTCCCACTCACTGCCTATCCTCATTCATGGCCTCCGATTCACACCACCCCTTGATGTTTTTCTGTCTCCTACTAGTGAATGGCCTGTTAGAAACCCTTACAATGTGCACCACCGCGCGATGCTTTTGAGGAACCTATCCTACATTGCCACTGCATATTTACTAACATCCCCATGGTAACCACCCCTTGGCACTTTTCTCCATTGTACATTGCCACACATTGCCTATCCTAATTCAGGCCCTCCGATTCATACTACCCCGTGATGTTTTTCTCACTCCTACTACTGAATGGCATGTTGGAAACCCTTACAATGAGCACCACACCGCGATATTTTTCAGAAACCTATGCTACATTGCCACCGCATGTTTTCTGACCTCCCCATGCTGACCACCCCATGGTGCTTTTCTCCATCCTACATTGCCACTCACTCCCTATCCTATTTCTGCCCCTCCAATTCACACCACCCAGTGACGTTTTTCTCAATCTTTCTAGTGAATGGCCTATTAGAAACCCTTGCAATGCGCACCACCCCGCGATGTTTTTCAGAAACCTATCCTACATTGCCAAAATATGTTTCTTGGCCTCCCAATTCTGACAACCCCGTGGCTCATTTCTCCATCCTACATTGTCACTCACTTCCTATCCTCATTCAGGCCCTCCGATTCAAACCACCCCTTGATGTTTTTCTCACTCCCACTAGTGAATGGCCCGTTAGAAACCCTTACAATGCGCGCCACCCCGCGATGTTTTTCAGAATCCTATCCTACATTGCCACTGAATGTTTCCTGACCTCCCCATGCTGACAACCCCATGGTGCTTTTCTCCATCCTACATTGCCACTCACTGCCTATCCTAAATCATGCCCACCGATTCACACCACCCCGTGTTGGTTTTCTCACTCCTATTAGTGAATGGCCTGTTAGAAACCCCTACAATACGCACCACCCCGCGATGTTTTTCAGAATCCTATCCTACATTGCCACTGCACATTTCCTGACCTCCCCATGCTGACCACCCCGTGGTGCTTTTCTCCATCCTACATTGACACTCACTGCCTATCCTAATTCAGGCCTTCCGAATCACAGCACCCCGTGATGATTTATTTCCTCCTACTAGTGAATGGAGTGTTAGAAACCCTTGCAATGCGCAGCACCCGCGATGTTTTTCAAAACCTATCCTACTTTGCCAATGCATGTTTCCTGACCTCCCCATGCTGACCACCCCGTGGCACTTTTCTCTTTCCTACATTGCCACTCACTGCCTGTCCTAATTCAGGACCTCCAATTCAAAGCTCCCCGTGAAGTTTTTCTCACTCCTGCTAGTGAATGGCCTGTTAGAAACCATTACAAACCGCACCACCCGCGATGTTTTTCAGAAACCTATCATACATTGCCACTGCATGTTTCCTGACCTCCCCATGCTGACCCCCCCCTGGCACTTTTCTCCATCCTACATTGACACTCATTGCATATCCTAATTCAGGACCTCCGATTCACACAACCCCGTGATGTTTTTCTCACTCCTACTGGTGAATGGACTGTTAGAAACACGTACAATGCACACCACACCGCGATGTTTTCCAGAAACGTATCCTATATTGCCACTGCATGTTTCCTAACCTCCCCATGCTGACCACCCCGTGGTGCTTTTCTCCATCCTACATTGATACTCACTGCCTATCCTTATTCAGGCCTTCTGAATCACACCACCCCGTGATGTATTTCTCACTCCTACTAGTGAATGACCTGTTAGAAATCCTGATAATGCGAACCACCCCGCGATGTTTTTTAGAAACCTGTCCTACATTGCCACTGCATGTTTCCTGACCTCTCAATGCTGAATACCCCTTGGCATTTTTCTCCATCCTACGTTGCCATTCACTGCCTATCCTAATTCAGGCCCTCCGATTCACACCACCCCGTGATGTTTTTCTCACTCCTACTAGTGAATGGCCTGTTAGAAATTTTTACAATGCGCACCACCCCGTAATGTATTTCCGAAACATATCGTACATTGCCACTGCCCATTTCCTACCCTCCCCATGCTGACCACCCGATGGCAATTTTCTCCATCGTACATTGCCACTCACTGCCTATACTAATTCAGGCCCTCCAATTCAAACCTCCCCGTGATATTTTTCTCACTCCTACTAGTGAATGGCCTGTTAGAAACCCTTACAATGCGCACCACCCCGCGATGTTTTTTCAGAAACCTATCCTACACTGCCTCTGCAGGTTTCCTGACCTCCCCATGCAGACCTCCCCGTGGACCTATTCTCCATCCTACATTTCCATTCACTGCCTATCCTAATTCAGGCCCTCCGATTCACAGCACCCCGTGATGTTCTTCTCAATCCTACTAGTGAATGGTCTTTTAGAAACCCTTACAACGCACACCACTCCGTGATGTTTTTGAGAATCGTATCCTATATTACCCTTGCATGTTTCCAAACCTCCAGATGCTGACCACCCCGTGGTGATTTTCTCCATCCTACATTGCCACTCATTGCCTATCCTAATTCAGGCCCTCCGATTCACACCACCCCGTGATGTTTTGCTCACTCATACCTGTGAATCGCCTGTTAGAAACCCTTACAATGCGCACCACCACGTGAGGTTTTTCAGAAAGCTATCCTACATTGCCACTGCATGTTTCCTGACCTCCCCATGCTGACCACCCAGTGGCGCTTTTCTCCATCCTACATTGCCACTCACTGCCTATCCTAATTCAGGCCCTCCGATTCACACCACCCCGTGATGTTTTTCTCACTTCCACTAGTGAATGGCCTGTTAGAAACCCTTACAATGCACATCACCCCGCCATGTTTTTCAGAAACCTATCCTACATTGCGACTACATGTTTCCTGACCTCCCCATGCTGACCACCCTTTGGCATTTTTCTCCATCCTACGTTGCCACTCACTGCCTATCCTATTCAGGCCCTCGGATTCACACCACCCCGTGATGTGCTTCTCACTTCTACTAGTTAATGGGCTGTTAGAAACCCTTGCAATGGGCACCACCACGCAATGTTTTTCAGAAACCTTTCCTAAATTGCCACTGCATGTTTCCTGACCTCCCCATGCTGACCAACCGTGGTGCTTTTCTCCATCCTACATTGCCACACACTGCCTATCCTAATTCAGGCCCTCAGATTCACACCAGCCCGTGATGTTTATCTTACTCCTACTAGTGAATAGCCTGTTAGAAACCCTTACAATGCGCACCAACCAGAGATGTTTTTCAGAAACCTATCCTACATAGCCACTGCGTGTGTCCTGACCTCCCCATGCTGACCACCCCGTGGCGCTTTTATCCATCCTACATTGCCAATGAGTGCCTATCCTAATTCAGGCCCTCCGATTCACACCACCCCGTGATGTTTTTCTCACTCCTACCAGTGAATCGCCTGTTAGAAACCCTTACAATGCGCACCACCACGTGATGTTTTTCAGAAAGCTATCGTACAATGCCACTGCATGTTTCCTGACCTCCCCATATGACCACACAGTGGCGCGTTTCTCGATCCTACATTGCCACTCACTGCCTATCCTAATTCAGGCCCTCCGATTCACACCACCCCGTGATGTTTTTCTCACTTCCACTGGTGAATGGCCTGTTAGAAACCCTTATAATGCACATCACCCCGCCATGTTTTTCAGAAACCTATCCTACATTGCGACTGCATGTTTGCTGACCTCCCCATGCTGACCACCCCGTGGTTCATTTCTCCATTCTACATTGCCACTCACTGGATAGGCTTATTCAGACCATCTGATTCACACCACTCCATGGTTTTTTTCTCACTCCTACTAGTGTATGGCCTGTTAGAAACCCTTACAATGCGCACCACCCCGCGATGTTTTTCAGAAACCTATCCTACATTGCCACTGCATGTTTCCTGACCTCCCCATGCTGACCCCCCCGCGGTACTTTTCTCCATCCTACATTTCCACTCACTGCCTATCCTAACTCAGGCCATCCGATTCACACCACCCCGTGATGTTTTTCTCACTCCTACTAGTGAAAGGCCGGTTAGAAACCCTTACAATGCGCACCACACCGCGATGTTTTTCAAAACCTATCCTACATTGCCACAGCATGTTTCCTGACCTCCACACAATGACCACCCCGTGGCAATTTTCTCTATCCTACATTACCACTCACTGCCTATCCTAATTCAGGCACTCCGATTCAAACCTCCCTGGGATGTTTTTCTCACTCCTACTAGTGAATGGCCTGTTGGAAACCTTTACAATGTGCATCACCCCGTGATGTTTTTCAGAAACCCATCCTACATTGATACTGCATGTTTCCTGACCTCCCCATGCTGACTCCCCCGCGGTGCTTTTCTCCGTCCTAACTTGACACTCACTGCCTATCCTAATTCAGGACCTCTGATTCACACAACCCTCTGATGTTTTTCTCACTCCTACAAGTGAATGGAGTATTAGAAACACTTACAATGCGCACCACCCCACGATGTTTTCCAGAAACGTATCCTGTATTGCCACTGCATGTTTCCTGACCTCCACATGCTGACTCCCCCGCGGTGCTTTTCTCCATCCTACATTGATACTCACTGCCTATCCTTATTCAGGCCCTCTGAATCACACCACCCCCTGATGTTTTTCTCACTCCTACTAATGAATGACCTGTTAGAAACCCTTATAATGCTAACCACCCCCCGATGTTTTACAGAAATCTATCCTACATTGCCACTGCCTGTTTCCTGACCTCCCCATGCTGACCACCCCTTGGCATTTTGCTCCATCCTACGTTGCCACTCACTGGCTATCCTAATTCAGGCCCTCCGATTCACACCACCCCGTGATGTTTTTCTCACTCCTACTAGTGAATGGCCTGTTACAATCCCTTACAATGCGCACTACCCCGCGATTTTTTTCAGAAACCTATCCTACATTGCCACTGCATGTTTCCTGACCTCCCGATGCTGACCACCCCGTGGCGCTTTTCTCCATCCTACATTGCCACTCACTGCGTATCCTAATTCAGGCCTTCCGATTCACACCATCCAGTGATGTTTTTCTCACTCCTCCTATTTAATGGCCTGTTAGAAACCCTTACAATGCACACCACCCCGCAATGTTTTTCAGAAACCAATCCTACATTGCAAGTGCATGTTTTCTGACCTCCCCATGCTAACCATCCCGTGGCGCTTTTCTCCATCCTATATTGCAACTCACTGCCTATCCTAATTCAGGCCCTCTAATACACACCACACCATGATGTTTTTCTCACTCCTGCTAGAGAATGGCTTGTCAGAATTCCTTACAATGCGCCCCACCCCGCGATATTTTCCAGAAACTTATCCTATATTGCCACTGCATGTTTCCTGACCTCCCCATGCTGACATCCCCCTGGTGCTTTTCTCCATCCCACAGTGCCACTCACTGCCTATACTAATTCAGGCCCTCCGATTCAAAGCACCCTGTGATGTTGTTCTCACTCCTACTAGTGAATGGCCTGTTAGAAACCCTTACAATGAGCACCACTCCGCGATGTTTTTCCGAAATCTATCCTACATTGCGACTGCATGTTTCTTGACCTCCGCTTTCTGATCACACCGTGGAGCTTTTCTCCATCCTACATTGCCACTCACTGCCTATCCTAATTCAGGCCCTCCGATTCACACCACCCTGTGATGTTTTTCTCACTCCTACTAGTGAATGGCCTGTTAGAAACCCTAACAATGCGCACCAACATGAGATGTTTTTCAGAAACCTATCCTACATAGCCACTGCATGTTTCCAGACCTCCCCATGCTGAACACCCCGTGGTGCTTTTCTCCATCCTACATTGCCACTCACTGCCTATCCTAATTCAGGTCCTCTGATTCACACCACCCCGTGATGTTTTACTCACTTCCACTAGTGAATGGCCTGTTAGAAACCCTTACAATGCGCATAACCCTGTCATGTTTTTCAGAAACCTATTCTACATTGCCATTACATGTTTCCTGACCTCGCCATGCTGACCACCCCGTGGTTCATTTCTCAATTCTACATTGCCACTCACTGCCTAGGCTTATTCAGACCATCGATTCACACCACCGATGGTTTTTTTCTCACTTCCACTAGTAAATGGCCTCTTAGAAACCCTAACAACACGCACCACCCCGCGATGTTTTTCCGAAACGTATCCTACATTGCCACTGCATGTATCCTGACCTCCCCATGCTGACACCCCCGCGGTGCTTTTCTCCAACCTACATTGCCACTCACTGCCTATCCTAATTCACGCCATCTGATTCAAACCTCCCTGTGATGTTCTTCTCACTCCTACTAGTGAATGGCCTGTTAGAAACACTTACAATGCTCACCACCCCTCTTTGTTTTTCAGAAACCTATGCTACATTGCTACTGCATGTTTCCTGACCTCCCCATGCTGACCAGCCCTTGGCGCTTTTCTCCATCCTTCATTGCCAGTCACTGCCTATCCTAATTCAGGCCCTCCGATTCACACCACCCCGTGATGATTTTCTCACTCCTCCTAGTCAATGGCGTGTTACAAAGTTACAATGTGCACCACCCCACGATGTTTTTCAGAAACCTATCCTACATTGCCACTGCATGTTTCCTGACCTCTCCATGCTGACCACCCCGTGGCGCTTTTCTCCATCGTACATTGCCACACACTGCGTATCCTAATTCAGGCCCTCCGATTCACAGTGCACCGTCTTTTTTTCTCACTCCTACTAGTGAATGGCCTGTTAGAAAACCTTACAATGCGCACCACCCCGCGATGTTTTTCAGAAACCTATCCTACATTGCCTCTGCACGTTTCCTGACCTCCCCATGCAGACCTCCCCGTGGACCTATTCTCCATCCTACATTTCCATTCACTGCCTATCCTAATTCAGGTCCTCCGATTCACAGCACCCCGTGATGTTCTTCTCAATCCTACTAGTGAATGGTCTTTTAGAAACCCTTACAACGCACACCACTCCGTGATGTTTTTGAGAATCATATCCTATATTACCCTTGCATGTTTCCAAACCTCCCCATGCTGACCACCCCGTGGTGCTTTTCTCCATCCTACATTGCCACTCATTGCCTATCCTAATTCAGGCCCTCCGATTAACACCACCCAGTGATGTTTTTCTCACTCCTACCTGTGAATCACCTGTTAGAAACCCTTACAATGCGCACCACCACGTGAGGTTTTTCAGAAAGCTATCCTACATTGCCACTGCATGTTTCCTGACCTCCTCATGCTGACCACCCAGTGGCGCTTTTCTCCATCCTACATTGCCCCTCACTGCCTATTCTAATTTAGTCCCTCCGATTCACACCACCCCATTATGTTTTCTCACTCCTACTAGTGAATGGCCTGTTAGAAACACTTACAATGCGCACCACCCCTCTTTGTTTTTCAGAAACCTATGCTACATTGCTACTGCATGTTTCCTGACCTCCCCATGCTGACCACCCCTTGGCGCTTTTCTCCATCCTTCATTGCCAGTCACTGCCTATCCTAATTCAGGCCCTCCGATTCACACCACCCCATGATGATTTTATCACCCCGCGATGTTCTTCAGAATCCTATTGTACATTGCCACTGCATGTTGCCTGACCTCCCCAGGCTGACCACCCCGTGGTGCTTTTCTCCATCCTACATTGCCCCTCACTGCCTATTCTAATTCAGGCCCTCCGATTCACACCACCCCATTATGTTTTTCTCACTCCTACTAGTGAATGGCCTGTTAGAAACACTTACAATGCACACCACCCCTCTTTGCTTTTCAGAAACATATCCTACATTGCCACTGCATGTTTCCTGACCTCCCCATGCTGACCACCCCGTGGTGCTTTTCTCCATCCTTCATTGCCACTCACTGCCTATCCTAATTTAGGCACTCCGATTTAAACCACCCCATGAATTTTTTCTCACTCCTACTGGTGAATGGCATGTTAGAAACCTTACAATGCGCACCACCCCACGATGTTTTTCAGAAACATATTCTACATTGCCACTGCATGTGTCCTGACCTCCCCATGCTGACCACCATGTGGTGCTTATCTCCATCCTACCTTGCCACTCACTGCCTATCCTAATTCAGTGCCACCGATTCACATGAGCCCGTGATGTTTTTCTCTCTCCTACTAGTGAATCACCTATTAGAAAACCTTACAATGCGCACCACTGCGCGAAGTTTTTCATAAACCTATCCTCCACTGCCACTGCATGTTTAATGACCTCCCCATGAAGAGGACCCCATGGCGCTTTTCTCCATCCTACATTGCCACTCACTGCCTATCCTAATTCAGGCCCTCCGATTCACACAACCCCGTGATGTTTTTCTCACACCTACTAGTGAATGTAATGTTACACAACCATACAATGCACACCACGCCACGATGTTTTTCAGAAACCTATCCTACATTGCCACTGCCTGTTTCCTGACCTCCCCATGCTGACCACCCCGTGGCGATTTTCTCCATCCTTCATTGGCACTCACTGCCTATCCTAATTCAGGCCCTCTGATTCACACCACCCCGTGATGTTTTTCTCACTCCAAATAGTGAATCGCCTTTTAGAAACACTTACAATGCGCACCACCACATGATGTTTTTTAGAAACTTATGCTACATTGCCACTGCATGTTTCCTGACCTCCCCATGCTGACCACCCCGTCGCGCTTGTCTCCATCCTACATTGCCTCTCAATGCCTATCCTAATATAGCCCATGCAATTCACACCACCCCGTAATGTTTTTGTCCCTCCTACTAGTGAATGGCCTGTTAGAATCCTTTACTATGCGCACCACCCCGCAATGTTTTTCAGAAACCTATCCTACATTGCCACTGCTTGTTTCTTGACCTCCCATGCTGACGACCCGTGGCGCTTTTCTCCATCGTGCATTGCCACACACTGCCTATACTAATTCAGGCCCTCTGATTCACACTACCACGTGATATTTTTCTCACTACTCCTAGTGAATGGCCTGTTAGAAACCCTGACAATGCGCAACACGCCGTGATGCTTTTCAGAAACCTATCCTACATTGCCACTGCATGTTTCCTGACATACCCATGCTGACCACTCCGTGGTGCTTTTCTCCATCCCACATTGCCACTCACTGCCTATCCTAATTCAGGTCCTCCGATTCACACCACCCCGTGATGTTTTTCTCACTCCTATTAGTGAATGGCCTGGTAGAAACGCTTACAATATGCACCAACCCGCGATGTTTTTCTGAAACGTATCCTACATTGCCACTGCATGTATCCTGACCTCCCCATGCTGACCCCCCCGCGGTGCTTTTCTCCAACCTACATTGCCACTCACTGCCTATCCTAATTCACGCCATCCAATTCAAACCTCCCTGTGATGTTCTTCTCATTCCTACTAGTGAATGGCCTGTTAGAAACACTTACAATGCTCACCACCCCTCTTTGTTTTTCAGAAACCTATGCTACATTGCTACTGCATGTTTCCTGACCTCCCCATGCTGACCACCCCTTGGCGCTTTTCTCCATCCTTCATTGCCAGTCACTGCCTATCCTAATTCAGGCCCTCCGATTCACACCACCCCATGATGATTTTATCACTCCTCTTAGTGAATGACGTGTTACAAAGCTTACAATGTGCACCACCCCACGATGTTTTTCAGAAACATATCCTACATTGCCACTGCATGTTTCCTGACCTCTCCATGCTGACCAAACCGTGGCGCTTTTCTCCATCGTACATTGCCACACACTGCCTATCCTAATTCAGGCCCTCTGATTCACACTACCACATGATGTTTTTCTCACTCCTACTAGTGAATGGCCTGTTAGAAACCCTTACAATGGAAACCACCCCGTGATGTTTTTCACAAACGTATCCTACACTGCCACTGCATGTTCTGACCTACCCATGCTGACCACCCTGAGGAGCTTTTATCCATCCCACATTGCCGCTCACTGCCTATCCTAATTCAGGCCCTCCGATTCACACCACCGCATGATGTTTTTGTCACTCCTATTAGTGAATGGCCTGTTAGATACGCTTACAATGTGCACTACACCGCGATGTTTTTCAGAAACTTATCCTACATTGGCACTGCATGTTTCCTGACCTCCCCATGCTGACCACCCCGTGGCGCTTTTCTCCATCGTACATTGCCACACACTCCCTATCCTAATTCAGGCCCTCCGATTCACAGTACACCGTCTTTTTTTTCTCACTCCTACTAGTGAATGGCCTGTTAGTAACGCTTACAATGCGCACCACCCCGCGATGTTCTTCAGAATCCTATTGCACAATGCCACTGCATGTTGCCTGACCTCCCCAGGCTGAACACCCCGTGGTGCTTTTCTCCATCCTACATTGCCCCTCACTGCCTATTCTAATTCAGGCCGTCCGATTCACACCACCCCATTATGTTTTTCTCACTCCTACTAGTGAATGGCCTGTTAGAAACACTTACAATGCGCACCACCCCTCTTTGTTTTTCAGAAACCTATCCTACATTGCCACTGCATGTTTCCTGACCTCCCCATGCTGACCACCCAATGGTGCTTTTCTCCATCCTTCATTGCCACTCACTGCCTATCCTAATTTAGGCACTCTGATTTACACCACCCCATGAATTTTTTCTCACTCCTACTGGTGAATGGCGTGTTAGAAACCTTACAATGCGCACCACCCCACGATGTTTTTCAGAAACTTATTCTACATTGCCACTGCATGTTTCCTGACCTCCCCATGCTGACCACCATGTGGTGCTTATCTCCATCCTACCTTGCCACTCACTGCCTATCCTAATTCAGTGACACCGATTCACACGAGCCCGTGATGTTTTTCTCTCTCCTACTAGTGAATCGCCTATTAGAAAACCTTACAATGCACACCACTGCACGACGTTTTTCATAAACCTATCCTCCATTGCCACTGCATGTTTAATGACCTCCCCATGAAGAGGAACCCATGGCGCTTTTCTCCATCCTACGTTGCCACTCACTGCCTATCCTAATTCAGGCCCTCCGATTCACACAACGCCGTGATGTTTTTCTCACACCTACTAGTGAATGTAATGTTACACAACCATACAATGAACACCACGCCACGATGTTTTTCAGAAACCAATCCTACATTGCCACTGCATGTTTCCTGACCTCCCCATGCTGACCACCCCGTGGCGATTTTCTCCATCCTTCATTGGCATTCACTGCCTATCCTAATTCAGGCCCTCTGATTCACACCACCCCGTGATGTTTTTCTCACTCCAAATAGTGAATCGCCTGTTAGAAACACTTACAATGCGCACCACCACACGATGTTTTTTAGAAACTTATGCTACATTGCCACTGCATGTTTCCTGACCTCCCCATGCTGACCACCCCGTCGCGCTTGTCTCCATCCTACATTGCCTCTCAATGCCTATCCTAATTCAGCCCATGCAATTCACACCACCCCGTAATGTTTTTGTCCCTCCTACTAGTGAATGGCCTGTTAGAATCCTTTACAATGCGCACCACCCCGCAATGTTTTTCAGAAACCTATCCTACATTGCCACTGATTGTTTCTTGACCTCCCATGCTGACGACCCGTGGCGCTTTTCTCCATCGTACATTGCCACACACTGCCTATACTTATTCAGGCCCTCTGATTCACACTACCACGTGATGTTTTTCTCACTCCTCGTAGTGAATGGCCTGTTAGAAACCCTTACAATGCGCAACACCCCGTGATGCTTTTCAGAAACCTATCCTACATTGCCACTGCATGTTTCCTGACATACCCATGCTGACCACTCCGTGGTGCTTTTCTCCATCCCACATTGCCACTCACTGCCTATCCTAATTCAGGTCCTCCGATTCACACCACCCCGTGATGTTTTTCTCACTCCTATTAGTGAATGGCCTGGTAGAAACGCTTACAATACGCACCACCCCGCAATTGTTCTTCAGAATCCTACTGTACATTGCCCCTGCATGTTGCCTGACATCCCCATGCTGACCACCCTGTGGTGCTTTTCTCCATCCTACATCGCCCCTCACTGCCTATTCTAATTCAGGCCCTCCGATTCACACCACCCCATAATGTTTTTCTAACTCCTACTAGTGAATGGCCTGTTAGAAAGCCTTAAAATGCGCACTACCCCGCGATGATTTTCAGAAACCTATCCTACATTGCCACTGCATGTTTCCTGACCTCCCCATGCTGACCACCCCGTGGCGCTTTTCTCCATCCTTCATTGCCATTTACTGCCTATCCTCATTCAGGGCCTCCGATTCACACCACCCCGTGATGTTATTCTTTCTCCTCCTAGTGAATGGCCTAGTGAATGGCCTGTTAGAAACCCTTATAATGCGCACCACCCCGCAACGCTTTTCAGAAACCTATCCTATATTGCCACTGCATGTTTCTTGACCTCCCCATGCTGACCACCCTGTGGCGCTTTTCAACATCCTACATTGCCACTCACTACCTATTTTAATTCAGGCCCTCCGATTCACTCCAACCCATGATGTTTTTCTCACTCCTACTACTGAATGGCCTGTTAGAAACCCTTACAATGCGCACCACCCCGCAATGCTTTCGAGAAACCTTACTTACATTGCCACTGCATATTTACTGACATCCCCATGCTAACCACACCTTGGCGCTTTTCTCAATCGTACATTGCCACAAACTGCCTATCCTAATTAAGGCCCTCCGATTCACACTACCCCGTGATGTTTTTCTCACTCCTATTACTGAATGGCATGTTGGAAACCCATACAATGAGCACCACACCGCGATATTTTTCAGAAAGCTATCCTACATTGCCACTGCATGTTCCATGACCTCCCCATGCTGACCACCCCATGGTGCTTTTCTCCATCCTACATTGCCATTCACTGCCTATCCTAAATCAGGCCCTCCCATTCACACCACCCCGTGATGTTTTTCTCACTCCTATTAGTGAATGGATTGTTAGAAACTCTTACAATGAGCACCACCCCGTGATATTTTTCAGAAACCTATCCTACATTGCCACTGCATGTTTCCTGACCTACCCATGCTGACCACCCCTTGGCGATTTTTTCCATCGTACATTGCCACACACTGCCTATCCTAATTCAGGCCCTCTTGTTCACACTACCACGTGTTGTTTTTCTGACTCCTACTAGTGAATGGCCTGTTAGAAACCCTTACAATGCGCACCACACCTCTTTGATGTTCAGAAACCTATCCTACATTGCCACTGCATGTTTCCTGACCTACCCATGCTGACAACCCCGAGGTGCTTTTCTCCATCCCACATTGCCACTCACGGCCTATTCTATTTCAGGCCCTCCGATGCACACAACCCCGTGATGTTTTTCTCACTCCTATTAATGAATGGCCTGTTAGAAACGCTAACAATGCGCACCACACCGCGATGTTTTTCAGAAACCTATCCTACATTGGCACTGCATATTTCCTGAACTCCCCATGATGACCAGCCCGTGGCGCTTTTCTCCATCGTACATTGCCACACGCTGCCTATCGAAATTCAGGCCCTCCGATTCACACTACACCGTCATGTTTTTCTCACTCCTACTAGTGAATGGCCTGTTAGAAACCCTTACAATGCACACCACCCCGCGATGTTCTTCAGAATCCTATTCTACATTGCCACTGCATGTTGCCCGACCTCCCCATGCTGACCACCCCGTTGTGCTTTTCTCCATCCTAAATTGCCCCTCACTGCCTATTCTAATTCAGGTTCTCCGATTCACACCACCCCATAAGGTTCTTCTCACTCCTACTAGTGAATGGCCTGTTAGAAACACTTACAATGCTCACCACCCCTCTTTGTTTTTCAGAAACCTATGCTACATTGCTACTGCATGTTTCCTGACCTCCCCATGCTGACCACCCCTTGGCGCTTTTCTCCATCCTTCATTGCCAGTCACTGCCTATCCTAATTCAGGCCCTCCGATTCACACCACCCCTTGATGAATTTCTCACTCCTCCTATTGAACGGCGTGTTAGAAACCTTACAATGTGCACCACCCCACGATGTTTTTCAGAAACCTATCCTACATTGCCACTGCATGTTTCCTGACCTCTCCATGCTGACCACACCGTGGCGCTTTTCTCCATCGTACTTTGCCACACACTGCTTATCCTAATTCAGGCCCTCTGATTCACACTACCACGTGATGTTTTTCTCACTCCTACTAGTGAATGGCCTGTTAGAAACCCTTACAATGGGAACCACCCTGTGATGTTTTTCAGAAACGTATCCTACACTGCCACTGCATGTTTCCTGACCTACCCATGCTGACCACCCTGAGGAGCTTTTCTCCATCCTACATTGCCAACAACTGCCTATCCTAATTCAGGCCCTCCGATTCACACCACCCCATGATATTTTTCTCACTCCTATTAGTGAATGGCCTGTTAGATACGCTTACAATGTGCACTACACCGCGATGTTTTTCAGAAACCTATCCTACATTGCCACTGCATGATTCTTGACCTCCCCATGCTGACCACCCCACGGCACTCTTCTCCATCCTATATTGGCACTCACTGCCTATCCTAATTCAGGCCCTCCGATTCACCCCAGCCCGTCATGTTTTTCGCTCTCCTAGTAGTGAATGGCCTGTTAGAAACCCATACAATGCGCACCGCCATCGATGTTTTTCGAAACCTATCTTACATTTCCACTGCATGTTTCCTGAGCTCCGCATGCTGACGACCCCGTGGTGCTTTTCTCCTCCAACATTCCCACTCACTGCCTATCCTCATTCAGGGCCTCCGATTCACACCACTCCTTGATGTTTTTCTGTCTCCTACTAGTGAATGGCCTGTTAGAAACCCTTACAATGCGCACCACCGCGCGATGCTTTTGAGGAACCTATCCTACATTGCCACTGCATATTTACTGACATCCCCATGGTAACCACCCCGTGGCATTTTCTCCATTGTACATTGCCACACATTGCCTGTCCTAATTCAGGCCCTCCGATTCATACTACCCCGTGATGTCTTTCGCACTCCTACTACTGAATGGCATGTTGGAAACCCTTACAATGAGCACCACACCGCGATATTTTTCAGAAACCTATGCTACATTGCCACCGCATGTTTTCTGACCTCCCCATGCTGACCACCCCATGGTGCTTTTCTCCATCCTACATTGCCACTCACTCCCTATCCTATTTCTGCCCTCCAATTCACACCACCGAGTGACGTTTTTCTCAATCTTTCTAGTGAATGGCCTATTAGAAACCCTTACAATGCGCACCACCCCGCGATGTTTTTCAGAAACCTATCCTACATTGCCAAAATATGTTTCTTGACCTCCCAATTCTGACAACCCCGTGGCTCATTTCTCCATCCTACATTGTCACTCACTTCCTATCCTCATTCAGGCCCTCCGATTCAAACCACCCCTTGATGTTTTTCTCACTCCCACTAGTGAATGGCCCGTTAGAAACCCTTACAATGCGCACCACCCCGCGATGTTTTTCAGAATCCTATCCTACATTGCCACTGCATGTTTCCTGACCTCCCCATGCGGACCACCCTGTGGCGCTTTTCTCCATCCTACATTGCCACGCACTGCCTACCCTATTTCAGCCCCTCATTTCACACCAGCCAGTGACGTTTTTCTCACTCCTACTAGTTAATGGCCTCTTAGAAACCTTTACAATGCGCAGCACCCCGCGATGTTTTTCAGAAATCTATCCAACATTGCCACTGCATGTTTCCTGACCTCCCAATGCTGACCACCCCGTGGTGCTTTTCTCCATCCTACATTGCCACTCACTGCCTATCCTAATACAGGCCCTCCGATTCACACCACCCCGTGATGTTTTTCTCACTCCTACTAGTGAATGGCAGTTTAGAAACCCTTACAATGAGCACCACCCCACGATGTTTTTTAGAAACTTATGCTACATTGCCACTGCATGTTTCCTGACCTCCCCATGCTGACCACCCCGTCGCTCTTTTCTCCATCCTACATTGCCTCTCACTGCCTATCCTAATTCAACCCATACAATTCACACCACCCCGTAATGTTTTTGTCCCTACTACTAGTGAATGGCCTGTTAGAATCCTTTACAATGCACACCACCCCGCAATGTTTTTCAGAAACCTATCCTACACTGCCACTGCAAGTTTCCTGACCTCCCATGCTGACCACCCCGTGGCGCTTTTCTCCATCGTACATTGCCACACACTGCCTATCCTAATTCAGGCCCTCTGATTCACACTACCACGTGATGTTTTTCTCACTCCTACTAGTGAATGGCCTGTTAGAAACCCTTACAAAGGGAACCACCCTGTGATGTTTTTCAGAAACGTATCCTACACTGCCACTGCATGTTTCCTGACCTACACATGCTGACCACCCTGAGGAGCTTTTCTCCATCCTACATTGCCACTCACTGCCTATCCTAATTCAGGCCCTCCGATTCACACTACACCGTCATGTTTTTCTCTCTCCTATTAGTGAATGGCCTGTTAGATACGCTTACAATGTGCACTACACAGCGATGTTTTTCAGAAACCTATCCTACATTGGCACTGCATGTTTCCTGACCTCCCCATGCTGACCACCCCGTGGCGCTTTTCTCCATCGTACATTGCCACATACTGCCTATCCTAATTCAGGCCCTCCGATTTACACTACACCGTCATGTTTTTCTCACTCCTACTAGTGAATGTCCTGATAGGAACCCTTACAATGCGCACCACCCCGCGATGTTCTTCAGAATCCTATTCTACATTGCCACTGCATGTTGCCTGACCTCCCCTGGCTGACCACCCCGTGGTGCTTTTCTCCATCCTACATTGCTCCTCACTGCCTATTCTAATTCAGGCCCTCCGATCCACACCACCCTGTAATGTTTTCCTCACTCCTACTAGTCAATGGCCTGTTAGAAACACTTACAATGCGCACCACACCGCGATGTTTTTCAGAAACGTATCCTACATTGGAACTGCATGTTTCCTGAATTCCCATGCTGACCACCCCATGGCGCTTTTCTCTATCCTACATTGCCACTCACTGCCTATCCTAATTCACGCTCTCAATTCACTCCACCCCGTGATGTTTTTCTCACTCCTATTAGTGAATGGACAGTTAGAGACCCTTACAATGAGCACCACCCCGCGATGTTTTTCCGAAACCTATCCTACATTGCCACTGCATGTTTCCTGACCTCCCCATGCTGACCACCCCGTGGCGATTTTCTCCATCCTTCATTGGCACTCACGGCCTATCCTAATTCAGGCCCTCTGATTCACACCACCCCGTGATGTTTTTCTCACTCCAAACAGTGAATGGTCTGTTAGAAACACTTACAATGCGCACCACCACGCGATGTTTTTTAGAAACTTATGCTACATTGCCACTGCATGTTTCCTGAACTCCCCATGCTGACCACCACGTCGCGCTTGTCTCCATCCTACATTGCCTCTCACTGCCTATCCTTATTCAGCCCATGCAAGTCACATCACCCCGTAATGTTTTTGTCCCTCCTACTAGTGAATGGCCTGTTAGAAAACCTTACAATGCACACCCCCCACGATGTTTTTCAGAAACCTATCCTACATTGCCACTGCATGTTTCCTGACCTCCCCATGTTGACCACCCCGTGGCACTTTTCTCCATCCTACATTGCCACTCACTGCCTATCGTAATTCAGGCCCACCTATTCACACCACCCCATGATGTTTTACTCACTCTCACTAGTGAATTGCCTGTGAGAAACCGTTGCAACGAGCACCACCACGCGATGTTTTTCAGAAACCTATCCTATATTGCCACTGCATGTTTCCTGATCTGCCCCTGCTAACCACCCCGTGGTGCTTTTCTCCATCCTACATTGCCAATCACTGCCTATCCTAATTCAGGCCCTCCGATTCACACCACCCCGCAATGATTTTCTCACTCCTACTAGTGAATAGCCTGTTAGAAACCCTTACACTGCACAACACCCGGCGATGTTTTTCAGAAATCTATCCTACATTGCCACTGTATGTTTCCTGACCTCCCCATGCTGACCACCCCGTGGAGCTTTTCTACATCCTACATAACCACTAACTGCCTATCCTAATTCCGCCCCTGCGATTCACACCACCCCGTGATGTTTTTCTCACTCCTACTAGAGAATGGCCTGTTAGAAACCCTTACAATGCGCACCACCCCGCGATGTTTTTCAGAAACCTATCCTACATTGCCACTGCATGTTTCCTGTCCTCCACATGCTGACCACCCTGTCGCGCTTTTCTCCATTCTACATTGCCACTCACTACCTATAATAATTCAGGCCCTCCGATTCACACCACCCCCTGATGTTTTTCTCACTCCCTCTAGTGAATTGCCTGTTAGAAACCATTACAATGCGCACCACCCCACCATGTTTTTCAGAAACCTATCCTACATTGCCACTGCATGTTTCCTGAACTCCACATACTGACCACCCTGTGGCGCTTTTCTCCATCCTACATATCCACTCACTGCCTATTCTAATCAGGCCCTCTGATTCCCACCACCCCTTGATGTTTTTCTCATTTCTACCAGTGAATGGCCTGTTAGAAACCCTTACAAAGCGCACCACCCTGCGATGATTTTCAGAAACCTATCCTACATTGCCACTTCATGTTTCCTGACCTCCCCATGCGGACCACACCGTTGCGCTTTTCTCTATCCTACATTGCCACTCACTGCCTATCCTAATTCACGCTCTCGATTCACTCCACCCCGTGATGTTTTTCTCACTCCTATTAGTGAATGGCCTGTTAGAAACCCTTACAATGCGCACCACACTGCAATGCTTTTCAGGAACCTATCCTACATAGCCACTGCATGTTTCCTGACCTCCCCATGCTGACCGCCCCGTGGGGCTTTGCTCCATCCTACATTGCCACTCACTGCCTATGCTAAATCAGGCCCTCTCATTCACACCACCCCATGATGTTTTTCTCACTTCTACCAGTGAATGGCCTGATAGAACCCCTTACAATGCACACCACCCCGCAAGGTTTTTCAGAAACCTATCCTACATTGTCACTGCATGCTTCCTGACCTCCCCATGCTGACCACACTGTGGCGCTTTTCTCCATCCTACATTGCCACTCACTGCCTATCCTAATTCAGGCCCTCCGATTCACACTACCCCGTGATGTTTTTCTCACTCCCACAATTGAATGGCCTGTTAGAAACCGTTACAATGCGCACCACCCCGTGATGTTTTTCAGAAACCTATCCTACATTGCCACTGCATGTTTCCTGATCTGCCCCTGCTAACCACCCCGTGGTGCTTTTCTCCATCCTACATTGCCACTCACTGCCTACCTAATTAAGGGTCTCTGATTCACACCACCCCGCAATGTTTTTCTCACTCCTAGTAGAGAATGGCCTGTTAGAAACCCTTACAATGCGCACCACCCCGCGATGTTTTTCAGAAACCTATCCTACATTGCCACTGCATGTTTCCTGTCCTCCACATGCTGACCACCCTGTCGTGCTTTTCTCCATTCTACATGCCACTAACTGCCTATTCTAATTCAGGCCCTCCGATTCACACCACCCCCTGATGTTTTTCTCACTCCCACTAGTGAATTGCCTGTTAGAAACCGTTACAATACGCACCACCCCGCCATGTTTTTCAGAAACCTATCCTACATTGTCACTGCATGTTTCATGAACTCCCCATGCTGAACAACTGTGGCGCTTTTCTCCATCCTACATTTCCACTCACTGCCTATTCTAATCAGGCCCTCTGATTCCCAACACTCCTTGATTTTTTTCTCATTTCTACCAGTGAATGGCCTGTTAGAAACCCTTACAAAGCGCACCACCCTGCGATGATTTTCAGAAACCTATCCTACATTGCCACTTCATGTTTCCTGACCTCCCCATGCAGACCACACCGTTGCGCTTTTCTCTATCCTACATTGCCACTCACTGCCTATCCTAATTCACGCTCTCGATTCACTCCACCCAGTGATGATTTTCTCACTCCTATTAGTGAATGGCCTGTTAGAAACCCTTACAATACGCACCACCCCGCCATGTTTTTCAGAAACCTATCCTACATTGTCACTGCATGTTTCATGAACTCCCCATGCTGAACAACTGTGGCGCTTTTCTCCATCCTACATTTCCACTCACTGCCTATTCTAATCAGGCCCTCTGATTCCCAACACTCCTTGATTTTTTTCTCATTTCTACCAGTGAATGGCCTGTTAGAAACCCTTACAAAGCGCACCACGCTGCGATTTTTTTCGGAAACCTATCCTACATTGCCACTGCATGTTTCCTGACCTCCCCATGCTGACCACCCCGTGGCACTTTTCTCCATGCAACATTGCCACTCACTGCCTATCCTAATTCAGGCCCTCCGATTCACACCACCCCCTGATGTTTTTCTCACTCCTACTAGTTAATGGCCTCTTAGAAACCTTTAAAATGCGCACCACCCCGCGATGTTTTTCAGAAACCTATCCTACATTGCCACTACATGTTTCCTGACCTCCCCATGCTGACCACACCGTGGCGATTTTCTCCATCCTTCATTGGCACTCACTGCCTATCCTAATTCAGGCCCTCTGATTCACACCACACCGTGATGTTTTTCTCACTCCAAATAGTGAATGGCCTGTTAGAAACACTTACAATGCACACCAATACGTGATGTTTTTAGAAACTTATGCTACATTGCCACTGCATGTTTCCTGACCTCCCCATGCTGACCACCCCGTCGCGCTTGTCTCCATCCTACATTGCCTCTCACTGCCTATCCTAATTCAGGCCCTCTGATTCACACCACCCCGTGATGTTTTTCTCACTCCTATTAGTGAATGGCCTGGTAGAAATGCTTACAATGCGCACCACCCCGCGATGTTCTTCAGAATCCTATTGTACATTGCCACTGCATGTTGCCTGACATCCCCATGCTGACCACCCCGTGGTGCTTTTCTCCATCCTACATTGCCCCTCACTGCCTATTCTAATTCAGGCCCTCCGATTCACACCACCCCATAATGATTTTCTAACTCCTACTAGTGAATGGCCTGTTAGAAACCCTTAAAATGCGCACCACCCCGTGATGGTTTTCAGAAACCTATCCTACATTGCCACTGCATGTTTCCTGACTTCCCCATGCTGACCATCCCGTGGCGCTTTTCTCCATCCTTCATTGCCTCTCACTGCCTATCCTCATTCAGGGCCTCCGATTCACACCACCCCGTGATGTTTTTCTTTCTCCTCCTAGTGAATGGCCTCTGAGAAACCCTTACAATTCGCACCACCCCGCAATGCTTTTCAGAAACCTATCCTATATTGCCACTGCATGTTTCTTTACCTCCCCATGGTGACCATTCCGTGGCGCTTTTCTCCATCCTACATTGCCACTCACTGCCTATTTTAATTCAGGCCCTCCGATTCACTCCACCCCGTGATGTTTTTCTCACTCCTACTACTGAATGGCCTGTTAGAAACTCGTACAAAGCATACCACACCGCGATGCTTTTCAGAAACTTTTCCTACATTGCCACTGCATGTTTCCTAACCTCCCCATGATGACCACACCATGGCACTTTTCTCCATCCTACATTGCCACTCACTGCCTGTCCTAATTCAGGACCTCCGATTCACACCTCCCCGTGATGTTTTTCTCACTCCCACTAGTGAATGGCCTGTTAGAAACCCTTACAATGCGCACCACCCCGCGATGCTTTTGAGAAACCTATCTTACATTGCCACTGCATATTTACTGACATCCCCATGCTAACCACACAGTGGCGCTTTTCTCAATCGTACATTGCCACACACTGCCTATCCTAATTCAGGCCCTCCGATTCACACTACCCCGTGATGTGTTACTCCCTCCTATTACTGAATGGCATGTTGGATACCCATACAATGAGCACCACCCCGTGATATTTTTCAGAAACCTATCCTACATTGGCACTGCATGTTTCATGACCTCCCCATGCTGACCACCCCGTGGCGCTTTTTTCCATCGTACATTGCCACACATTGCCTATCCTAATTCAGGCCCTCTTGTTCACACTACCACGTGATGTTTTTCTCACTCCTACTAGAGTATGGCCTGTTAGAAACACTTACAATGCTCACCACCCCTCATTGTTTTTCAGAAACCTATGCTACATTGCTACTGCATGTTTCCTGACCTCCCCATGCTGACCACCCCTTGGCGCTTTTCCCCATCCTTCATTGCCACTCACTGCCTATCCTAATTCAGGCACTCTGATTCACACCACCCCGTGAATTTTTTCTCACTCCTACTAGTGAATGGCGTGTTAGAAACCTTACAATGTTTACCACCCCACGATGTTTTTCAGAAACCTATCCTACATTGCCACTGCATATTTTCTGACCTCCCCATGCTGACCAACCCTGGCGCTTTTCTCCATCGTACATTGCCACACTCTTCCTATCCTAATTCAGGCCCTCCCATTCACACTATCCCGTGATGTTTTTCTCACTCCTAATAGTGAATGGCCTGTTAGAAACCCTTACAATGAGCACCACCGCGCGATGTATTTCAGAAACCTATACTACATTGCCACTGCATGTTTCCTGACATCCCCATACTGACCAACCCTTGGTGCTTTTCTTCACCCTACATAGACACTCACTGCCTATACTAATACAGGCCCTCCGAATCACACCACCCCATGATGTTTTTCTCACTCCTACTAGTGAATGGCCTGTTAGAAAACCTTACAATGCACACCCCCCACGATGTTTTTCAGAAACCTCTCCTACATTGCCTCTGCATGTTTCCTGACCTCCCCATGCTGACCACCCCTTGGCACTTTTCTCCATCTTATATTGCCACTAACTGCCTAATCTAATCAGGCCCTCCGATTCACACCACCCCTTGATGTTTTTCTCATTTCTAATAGTGAATGGCCTGTTAGAAACGCTTACAAAGGGCACCACCCCGCGATGATTTTCAGAAACCTATCCTACATTGCCACTTCATGTTTCCTGACCTCCCCATGCTGACCACCCCGTGACGCTTTTCTCTATCCTACATTGCCACTCACTGCCTATCGTAATTCAGGCCCTCCTATTCACACCACCCCATGATGTTTTACTCACTCTCACTAGTGAATTGCCTGTGTGAAACCGTTGCAACGAGCACCACCCCACGATGTTTTTCAGAAACCTATCCTACATTGCCACTGCATGTTTCCTGATCTGCCCCTGCTAACCACCCCGTGGTGCTTTTCTCCATCCTACATTGCCAATCACTGCCTATCCTAATTCAGGCCCTCCGATTCACACCACCCCGCAATGATTTTCTCACTCCTACTAGTGAATAGCCTGTTAGAAACCCTTACACTGCACACCATCCGGCGATGTTTTTCAGAAAACTGTCCTACATTGCCACTGCATGTTTCCTGACCTCCCCATGCTGACCACCCCGTGGAGCTTTTCTACATCCTACATAACCACTAACTGCCTATCCTAATTCCGCCCCTGCGATTCACACCACCCCGTGATGTTTTTCTCACTCCTACTAGAGAATGGCCTGTTAGAAACCCTTACAATGCGCACCACCCCACGATGTTTTTCAGAAACCTATCCTACATTGCCACTGCATGTTTCCTGTCCTCCACATGCTGACCACCCTGTCGCGCTTTTCTCCATTCTACATTGCCACTCACTGCCTATAATAATTCAGGCCCTCCGATTCACACCACCCCCTGATGTTTTTCTCACTCCCACTAGTGAATTGCCTGTTAGAAACCATTACAATGCGCACCACCCCACCATGTTTTTCAGAAACCTATCCTACATTGCCACTGCATGTTTCCTGAACTCCCCATACTGACCACCCTGTGGCGCTTTTCTCCATCCTACATATCCACTCACTGCCTATTCTAATCAGTCCCTCTGATTCCCACCACCCCTTGATGTTTTTCTCATTTCTACCAGTGAATGGCCTGTTAGAAACCCTTACAAAGCGCACCACCCTGCGATGATTTTCAGAAACCTATCCTACATTGCCACTTCATGTTTCCTGACCTCCCCATGCGGACCACACCGTTGCGCTTTTCTCTATCCTACATTGCCACTCACTGCCTATCCTAATTCACGCTCTCGATTCACTCCACCCCGTGATGTTTTTCTCACTCCTATTAGTGAATGGCCTGTTAGAAACCCTTACAATGCGCACCACACTGCAATGCTTTTCAGGAACCTATCCTACATAGCCACTGCATGTTTCCTGACCTCCCCATGCTGACCGCCCCGTGGGGCTTTGCTCCATCCTACATTGCCACTCACTGCCTATGCTAAATCAGGCCCCCTCATTCACACCACCCCATGATGTTTTTCTCACTTCTACCAGTGAATGGCCTGATAGAACCCCTTACAATGCACACCACCCCGCAAGGTTTTTCAGAAACCTATCCTACATTGTCACTGCATGCTTCCTGACCTCCCCATGCTGACCACACTGTGGCGCTTTTCTCCATCCTACATTGCCACTCACTGCCTATCCTAATTCAGGCCCTCCGATTCACACTACCCCGTGATGTTTTTCTCACTCCCACAATTGAATGGCCTGTTAGAAACCGTTACAATGCGCACCACCCCGTGATGTTTTTCAGAAACCTATCCTACATTGCCACTGCATGTTTCCTGATCTGCCCCTGCTAACCACCCCGTGGTGCTTTTCTCCATCCTACATTGCCACTCACTGCCTACCTAATTAAGGGTCTCTGATTCACACCACCCCGCAATGTTTTTCTCACTCCTAGTAGAGAATGGCCTGTTAGAAACCCTTACAATGCGCACCACCCCGCGATGTTTTTCAGAAACCTATCCTACATTGCCACTGCATGTTTCCTGTCCTCCACATGCTGACCACCCTGTCGTGCTTTTCTCCATTCTACATGCCACTAACTGCCTATTCTAATTCAGGCCCTCCGATTCACACCACCCCCTGATGTTTTTCTCACTCCCACTAGTGAATTGCCTGTTAGAAACCGTTACAATACGCACCACCCCGCCATGTTTTTCAGAAACCTATCCTACATTGTCACTGCATGTTTCATCAACTCCCCATGCTGAACAACTGTGGCGCTTTTCTCCATCCTACATTTCCACTCACTGCCTATTCTAATCAGGCCCTCTGATTCCCAACACTCCTTGATTTTTTTCTCATTTCTACCAGTGAATGGCCTGTTAGAAACCCTTACAAAGCGCACCACCCTGCGATGATTTTCAGAAACCTATCCTACATTGCCACTTCATGTTTCCTGACCTCCCCATGCAGACCACACCGTTGCGCTTTTCTCTATCCTACATTGCCACTCACTGCCTATCCTAATTCACGCTCTCGATTCACTCCACCCAGTGATGATTTTCTCACTCCTATTAGTGAATGGCCTGTTAGAAACCCTTACAATACGCACCACCCCGCCATGTTTTTCAGAAACCTATCCTACATTGTCACTGCATGTTTCATGAACTCCCCATGCTGAACAACTGTGGCGCTTTTCTCCATCCTACATTTCCACTCACTGCCTATTCTAATCAGGCCCTCTGATTCCCAACACTCCTTGATTTTTTTCTCATTTCTACCAGTGAATGGCCTGTTAGAAACCCTTACAAAGCGCACCACGCTGCGATTTTTTTCGGAAACCTATCCTACATTGCCACTGCATGTTTCCTGACCTCCCCATGCTGACCACCCCGTGGCACTTTTCTCCATGCAACATTGCCACTCACTGCCTATCCTAATTCAGGCCCTCCGATTCACACCACCCCCTGATGTTTTTCTCACTCCTACTAGTTAATGGCCTCTTAGAAACCTTTAAAATGCGCACCACCCCGCGATGTTTTTCAGAAACCTATCCTACATTGCCACTACATGTTTCCTGACCTCCCCATGCTGACCACACCGTGGCGATTTTCTCCATCCTTCATTGGCACTCACTGCCTATCCTAATTCAGGCCCTCTGATTCACACCACACCGTGATGTTTTTCTCACTCCAAATAGTGAATGGCCTGTTAGAAACACTTACAATGCACACCAATACGTGATGTTTTTAGAAACTTATGCTACATTGCCACTGCATGTTTCCTGACCTCCCCATGCTGACCACCCCGTCGCGCTTGTCTCCATCCTACATTGCCTCTCACTGCCTATCCTAATTCAGGCCCTCTGATTCACACCACCCCGTGATGTTTTTCTCACTCCTATTAGTGAATGGCCTGGTAGAAATGCTTACAATGCGCACCACCCCGCGATGTTCTTCAGAATCCTATTGTACATTGCCACTGCATGTTGCCTGACATCCCCATGCTGACCACCCCGTGGTGCTTTTCTCCATCCTACATTGCCCCTCACTGCCTATTCTAATTCAGGCCCTCCGATTCACACCACCCCATAATGATTTTCTAACTCCTACTAGTGAATGGCCTGTTAGAAACCCTTAAAATGCGCACCACCCCGTGATGGTTTTCAGAAACCTATCCTACATTGCCACTGCATGTTTCCTGACTTCCCCATGCTGACCATCCCGTGGCGCTTTTCTCCATCCTTCATTGCCTCTCACTGCCTATCCTCATTCAGGGCCTCCGATTCACACCACCCCGTGATGTTTTTCTTTCTCCTCCTAGTGAATGGCCTCTGAGAAACCCTTACAATTCGCACCACCCCGCAATGCTTTTCAGAAACCTATCCTATATTGCCACTGCATGTTTCTTTACCTCCCCATGGTGACCATTCCGTGGCGCTTTTCTCCATCCTACATTGCCACTCACTGCCTATTTTAATTCAGGCCCTCCGATTCACTCCACCCCGTGATGTTTTTCTCACTCCTACTACTGAATGGCCTGTTAGAAACTCGTACAAAGCATACCACACCGCGATGCTTTTCAGAAACTTTTCCTACATTGCCACTGCATGTTTCCTAACCTCCCCATGATGACCACACCATGGCACTTTTCTCCATCCTACATTGCCACTCACTGCCTGTCCTAATTCAGGACCTCCGATTCACACCTCCCCGTGATGTTTTTCTCACTCCCACTAGTGAATGGCCTGTTAGAAACCCTTACAATGCGCACCACCCCGCGATGCTTTTGAGAAACCTATCTTACATTGCCACTGCATATTTACTGACATCCCCATGCTAACCACACAGTGGCGCTTTTCTCAATCGTACATTGCCACACACTGCCTATCCTAATTCAGGCCCTCCGATTCACACTACCCCGTGATGTGTTACTCCCTCCTATTACTGAATGGCATGTTGGATACCCATACAATGAGCACCACCCCGTGATATTTTTCAGAAACCTATCCTACATTGGCACTGCATGTTTCATGACCTCCCCATGCTGACCACCCCGTGGCGCTTTTTTCCATCGTACATTGCCACACATTGCCTATCCTAATTCAGGCCCTCTTGTTCACACTACCACGTGATGTTTTTCTCACTCCTACTAGAGTATGGCCTGTTAGAAACACTTACAATGCTCACCACCCCTCATTGTTTTTCAGAAACCTATGCTACATTGCTACTGCATGTTTCCTGACCTCCCCATGCTGACCACCCCTTGGCGCTTTTCCCCATCCTTCATTGCCACTCACTGCCTATCCTAATTCAGGCACTCTGATTCACACCACCCCGTGAATTTTTTCTCACTCCTACTAGTGAATGGCGTGTTAGAAACCTTACAATGTTTACCACCCCACGATGTTTTTCAGAAACCTATCCTACATTGCCACTGCATATTTTCTGACCTCCCCATGCTGACCAACCCTGGCGCTTTTCTCCATCGTACATTGCCACACTCTTCCTATCCTAATTCAGGCCCTCCCATTCACACTATCCCGTGATGTTTTTCTCACTCCTAATAGTGAATGGCCTGTTAGAAACCCTTACAATGAGCACCACCGCGCGATGTATTTCAGAAACCTATACTACATTGCCACTGCATGTTTCCTGACATCCCCATACTGACCAACCCTTGGTGCTTTTCTTCACCCTACATAGACACTCACTGCCTATACTAATACAGGCCCTCCGAATCACACCACCCCATGATGTTTTTCTCACTCCTACTAGTGAATGGCCTGTTAGAAAACCTTACAATGCACACCCCCACGATGTTTTTCAGAAACCTCTCCTACATTGCCTCTGCATGTTTCCTGACCTCCCCATGCTGACCACCCCTTGGCACTTTTCTCCATCTTATATTGCCACTAACTGCCTAATCTAATCAGGCCCTCCGATTCACACCACCCCTTGATGTTTTTCTCATTTCTAATAGTGAATGGCCTGTTAGAAACGCTTACAAAGGGCACCACCCCGCGATGATTTTCAGAAACCTATCCTACATTGCCACTTCATGTTTCCTGACCTCCCCATGCTGACCACCCCGTGACGCTTTTCTCTATCCTACATTGCCACTCACTGCCTATCGTAATTCAGGCCCTCCTATTCACACCACCCCATGATGTTTTACTCACTCTCACTAGTGAATTGCCTGTGTGAAACCGTTGCAACGAGCACCACCCCACGATGTTTTTCAGAAACCTATCCTACATTGCCACTGCATGTTTCCTGATCTGCCCCTGCTAACCACCCCGTGGTGCTTTTCTCCATCCTACATTGCCAATCACTGCCTATCCTAATTCAGGCCCTCCGATTCACACCACCCCGCAATGATTTTCTCACTCCTACTAGTGAATAGCCTGTTAGAAACCCTTACACTGCACACCATCCGGCGATGTTTTTCAGAAAACTGTCCTACATTGCCACTGCATGTTTCCTGACCTCCCCATGCTGACCACCCCGTGGAGCTTTTCTACATCCTACATAACCACTAACTGCCTATCCTAATTCCGCCCCTGCGATTCACACCACCCCGTGATGTTTTTCTCACTCCTACTAGAGAATGGCCTGTTAGAAACCCTTACAATGCGCACCACCCCACGATGTTTTTCAGAAACCTATCCTACATTGCCACTGCATGTTTCCTGTCCTCCACATGCTGACCACCCTGTCGCGCTTTTCTCCATTCTACATTGCCACTCACTGCCTATAATAATTCAGGCCCTCCGATTCACACCACCCCCTGATGTTTTTCTCACTCCCACTAGTGAATTGCCTGTTAGAAACCATTACAATGCGCACCACCCCACCATGTTTTTCAGAAACCTATCCTACATTGCCACTGCATGTTTCCTGAACTCCCCATACTGACCACCCTGTGGCGCTTTTCTCCATCCTACATATCCACTCACTGCCTATTCTAATCAGTCCCTCTGATTCCCACCACCCCTTGATGTTTTTCTCATTTCTACCAGTGAATGGCCTGTTAGAAACCCTTACAAAGCGCACCACCCTGCGATGATTTTCAGAAACCTATCCTACATTGCCACTTCATGTTTCCTGACCTCCCCATGCGGACCACACCGTTGCGCTTTTCTCTATCCTACATTGCCACTCACTGCCTATCCTAATTCACGCTCTCGATTCACTCCACCCCGTGATGTTTTTCTCACTCCTATTAGTGAATGGCCTGTTAGAAACCCTTACAATGCGCACCACACTGCAATGATTTTCAGGAACCTATCCTACATTGCCATTGCATGTTTCCTGACCTCCCCATGCTGACCGCTCCGTGGGGCTTTGCTCCATCCTACATTGCCACTCACTGCCTATGCTAAATCAGGCCCTCTCATTCACACCACCCCATGATGTTTTTCTCACTTCTACCAGTGAATGGCCTGATAGAACCCCTTACAATGCACACCACCCCGCAAGGTTTTTCAGAAACCTATCCTACATTGTCACTGCATGCTTCCTGACCTCCCCATGCTGACCACACTGTGGCGCTTTTCTCCATCCTACATTGAAACTCACTGCCTATCCTAATTCAGGCCCTCCGATTCACACTACCCCGTGATGTTTTTCTCACTCCCACAATTGAATGGCCTGTTAGAAACCGTTACAATGCGCACCACCCCGCGATGTTTTTCAGAAACCTATCCTACATTGCCACTGCATGTTTCCTGATCTGCCCCTGCTAACCACCCCGTGGTGCTTTTCTCCATCCTACATTGCCACTCACTGCCTACCTAATTAAGGGTCTCTGATTCACACCACCCCGCAATGTTTTTCTCACTCCTAGTAGAGAATGGTCTGTTAGAAACCCTTACAATGCGCACCACCCCGCGATGTTTTTCAGAAACCTATCCTACATTGCCACTGCATGTTTCCTGTCCTCCACATGCTGACCACCCTGTCGTGCTTTTCTCCATTCTACATGCCAATCACTGCCTATTCTAATTCAGGCCCTCCGACTCACACCACCCCCTGATGTTTTTCTCACTCCCACTAGTGAATTGCCTGTTAGAAACCGTTACAATACGCACCACCCCGCCATGTTTTTCAGAAACCTATCCTACATTGTCACTGCATGTTTCATGAACTCCCCATGCTGAACAACTGTGGCGCTTTTCTCCATCCTACATTTCCACTCACTGCCTATTCTAATCAGGCCCTCTGATTCCCAACACTCCTTGATTTTTTTCTCATTTCTACCAGTGAATGGCCTGTTAGAAACCCTTACAAAGCGCACCACGCTGCGATTTTTTTCGGAAACCTATCCTACATTGCCACTGCATGTTTCCTGACCTCCCCATGCTGACCACCCCGTGGCACTTTTCTCCATCCTACATTGCCACTCACTGCCTATCCTAATTCAGGCCCTCCGATTCACACCACCCCGTGATGTTTTTCTCACTCCTACTAGTTAATGGCCTCTTAGAAACCTTTAAAATGCGCACCACCCCGCGATGTTTTTCAGAAACCTATCCTACATTGCCACTACATGTTTCCTGACCTCCCCATGCTGACCACACTGTGGCGCTTTTCTCCATCCTACATTGCCACTCACTGCCTATCCTAATTCAGGCCCTCCGATTCACACTACCCTGTGATGTTTTTCTCACTCCCACAATTGAATGGCCTGTTAGAAACCGTTACAATGCGCACCACCGCGCCATGTTTTTCAGAAACCTATCGTACATTGCCACTGCATGTTTCCTGACCTCCCCGTGCTGACCACCCGGTGGTGCTTTTCTCCATCCTACATTGCCACTCACTGCCTATTATAATTCAGGCCCTCCGATTCACACAAGCCCGTGATGTTTTTTCTCTCCTACTAGTGAATGGCCTGTTAGCAACCCTTGCAATGCACACCACCCCGCAACGTTTTTCAGAAACCTATCCTACATTGCCACTGCATGTTTCCTGATCTCCCTATGCTGACCACCCCATGGCACTTTTCTCCAACCTACATTGCCACTCACTTCCTATCCTAATTCAGGACCTCCGATTCGCACCACCCCATGACGTTTTTCTCACTCCTCCTAGTGAATTGCCTGTTAGAAACACTTGCAATGCGCACCACCCCGCCATGTTTTTCAGAAACCTATCCTACATTGCCACTGCATGTTTCCTGACCTCCACATGATGATCACGGCATCGCACTTTTCTCCATCTTACATTGCCAGTCACTGCCTATTCTCACTCAGCCCCTGCTATTCACACCACCCCGTGATGTTTTTCTCACTTTTACCAGTCAATGGCATGTTAGAAACCCTTACAATGCGCACCACCCCGCGAGGTTTTTCAGAATCCTATCCTACATTGCCACTGAATGTTTCCTGACCTCCCCTGCTGACCACCCCATGGCGCTTTTCTGCATCCTACATTGCCAGTCACTGCCTATTCTAATCAGGCCTTCCGATTCACACCATGCCTTGATGTATTTCTGATTTCTACTAGTCAATGGCCTGTTAGAAACCCTTACAAATCGCACCACCCCACAATGATTTTCAGAATCCAATCCTACATTGCCACTGCATGTTTGCTGACCTCCCCATGCTGACCACCCCGTGACGCTTTTCTCTAACCTACATTGTCACTCACTGCCTATCCTAATTCAGGCCCTCTGATTCACACCACCCCTTGATGTTTTTCTCATTTCTACTAGTGAATGGCCTGTTAGAAACCCTTGCAAAGCGCACCACCGCATGATGATTTTCAGAAACTTATCCTACATTGCCACTGCATGTTTCCTGACCTACCCATGCTGACCACCCCGTGGCGCTTTTCTCTATCCTACATTGCCACTCACTGCCTATCCTAATTCAGGCCCTCCGATTCACAACACCCCGTGATGTTTTTCTCACTCCCACAAGTGAATGGCCTGTTAGAAACTGTTACAATGCGCACCACCCCGCGATGTTTTTCAGAAACCTATCCTACATTGCCACTGCATGTATCCTGACCTCCACATGATAACCACACCGTGCTGCTTTTCTCCATCCTACATTGCCACTCACTGCCTATCCTAATTCAGGCGCTCTGATTCGCACCACCCCGCGATGTTTTTCCCACTCCTACTAGTGAATGGCCTCTTAGAAAACCTTACATTTTGCACCACTCTGTGATGTTTTTCAGAAACCTATCCGACATTGCCACTGCATATTTCCTGACCTGCCCATGCTCACCACCCCATAGCGATTTTCTCCATGCTACATTGCCACTCACTGCCAGTCCTAATTCAGGCCCTCCGATTCACACCACCCCGTGATGATTTTCTCACTCCTACTAGTGAATGGCCTGTTAGAAAACCTTTCAATGCGCACCACACCGCGATGTTTTTCAAAAACCTATCCTTCATTGCCACTGCATGTTTCCTGACCTCCCCTTGCTGATGACCCCGTGGTGCTTTTGTCCATCCTACATTGCCACACACTGCATAAACTAATTCAGGCCCTCTGATTCACTCCACCCAGTGATGCTTTTCTCCCTCCAAATACTGAATGGCCTGTTAGAAAACCTTACAATGCGCACCACCCGGCGATGTTTTCAGAAACCTATCTTAGATTGCCACTGCATGTTTCCTGACCTCCCCATGCTGACCACCCCGTGGCGCTTTTGTCAATCATACATTGCCACTCACTGCCTATCCTACTTCAGCCCCTGCTATTCACACCACCCGTGATGTTTTTCTCAATCCTAATAGTGAATGGCCTGTTGGAAACCCTTACCATGCGCACGACCACACTATGTTTTTCAGAAACCTATCCGACATTGCCACTGCATGTTTCCTGATATCCCCATGCTGACCACCCCGTGGCACTTTTCTCCATCCTACATTGTCACTCACTGCCTATCCTAAATCAGGCCCTCCGATTCACACCACCCCGTGATGTTTTCTGTCTTCTACCAGTGAATGGCATGTTAGAACCCTTACAATGCGCACCACCCCGCGAGGTTTTTCAGAAACCTATCCTACTTTGCCCCTGCATTATTCCTGACCTCCACATGCTGATGAACCCATGGCACTTTTCTCCATCCTACATTGCCACTCACTGCCTATACTAATTGAGGCCCTCCGATTCACACCACCCCGTGATGATTTTCTCACTCCTACTAGTGAATGGCCTGTTAGAAACCCTTACAATGCGCAGCACCGCGCGATGTTTTTCAGAAACCTATTTTATATTGCCACTGCATGTTTCCTTACCTCCCCATGCTGAGCACCCCGTGGCGCTTTTCTCCATCCCCCACTGCCACTCACGGCCTATACTCATTCAGGCACTCCGATTCCCACCACCCCGTTATGTTTTTCTTACTCCCACTAGTGAGTGGCCTGTTAGAAACACTTACAATGCGCACCACCCTGGGACGTTTTTCAGAAACCTATCTAATTTTGCCACTGCATGTTTCATGACCTCCCCATGCTGACCATCCCATGGCGCTTTTCTCCATCCTACATTGCCAATCACTGCCTATTCTAATCAGGCTCTCCGATTCGCACCACCTCTTGATGTTTTTCTCACTTCTACTAGTCAATGGCCTGTTAGAAACCTTTACAATGCGCACCACCCCGCCATGATTTTCAGAAACCTATCCTACATGGTCACAGCATGTTTCCTGACCTCCCCATGATGACCACCCCGTGGTGCTTTTCTCTATCCTACATTGCCACTCACTGCCTATCCTAATTCAGGCCCTCCGATTCACACCGCCCCTTGATGTTTTTCTCACTCCCACTAGTGAATGGCCCGTTAGAAACCGTTACAATGGGCAACTCCCCTCGATGTGTTTCAAAAACGTATCCTACATTGCCACTGCTTGGATCCTGACCTCCCATGCTGACCACCCAGTGGTGCTTTTCTCCATCCTACATTGCCACTCACTGCCTATACTAATTCAGGCCCTCTGATTCACCCCACCCCGTGATGTTTTTCTCACTTCTACCAGTGAATGGCATGTTAGAAACCCGTACAATTCGCACCACCCCGCGAGGTTTTTCAGAAAACTATCCTACATTGCCACTGCATGTTTCCTGACCTCCCCATGCTGACCAACCCATGGCGCTTTTCTCCATCCTACATTGCCACTCACTGCCTATACTAATTCAGGCCCTCCAATTCACACCACCCCGTGATGGTTGTCTCACTCCTACTAGTGAATAGCCTGTTAGAAACCCTTACCATGCGCACCACCACGCGATGTTTTTCAGAAACCTATCCTACATTGCCACTACATGTTTCCTGACCTCCCCATGATGACCACCGTTGGGCTTTTCTCCATCCTACATTGCCACTCACTGCCTATCCTAATTCAGGCGCTCCGATTCGCACCACCCCGCGATGTTTTTCTCACTCCTACTAGTGAATGGCCTGTTAGAAACCCTTACATTGCGCACCACCCTGCGATGTTTTTCAGAAAACTATCCTACATTGCCACGGCATGTTTCCTGACCTCCCCATACTGACCACCCCGTGGTGCTTTTCTCCATCCTACATTGCCACTCACTGCCTATACTAATTCAGGCCCTCCGTTTCACATCATGCCGTGATGATTTGTTGACTCCTACTAGTAAATGCCCTGGTAGAAACACTTACAATGCGCACCACCCCGTGATGTTTTTCAGAAACATATCCTACATTGCCACTGCATATTTCCTGACCTGACCATGCTGACCAACCCATAGCGATTTTCTCCATCCTCCATTGCCACTCACTGCCTGTACTAATTCAGGCCCTCCGATTCACACCACCCCGTGATGTTTTCTCACTCCTGCTAGTGAATGGCCTGTTAGAAACCCTTTCAATGCGCACCACCCCGCGATGTTTTTCAAAAACCTATCCTACATTGCCACTGCATGTTTCCTAACCTCCCCTTGATGATGACCCCGTGGTTCTTTTCTCCATCCTACATTGCCACCCACTGCCTATCCTAATTCAGGCCCTCCGATTCACTCCACCCCGTGATGTTTTTCTCACTCAAAATAGTGAATGGACTGTTAGAAACACTTACAATGCGCACCGTCCGGCGATGTTTTTCAGAAACCTATGCTACATTGCCACTGCATGTTTCCTGACCTCCACATGATGATCACGGCATCGCACTTTTCTCCATCTTACATTGCCAGTCACTGCCTATTCTCACTCAGCCCCTGCTATTCACACCACCCCGTGATGTTTTTCTCACTTTTACCAGTCAATGGCATGTTAGAAACCCTTACAATGCGCACCACCCCGCGAGGTTTTTCAGAATCCTATCCTACATTGCCACTGAATGTTTCCTGACCTCCCCTGCTGACCACCCCATGGCGCTTTTCTGCATCCTACATTGCCAGTCACTGCCTATTCTAATCAGGCCTTCCGATTCACACCATGCCTTGATGTATTTCTGATTTCTACTAGTCAATGGCCTGTTAGAAACCCTTACAAATCGCACCACCCCACAATGGTTTTCAGAATCCAATCCTACATTGCCACTGCATGTTTGCTGACCTCCCCATGCTGACCACCCCGTGACGCTTTTCTCTAACCTACATTGTCACTCACTGCCTATCCTAATTCAGGCCCTCTGATTCACACCACCCCTTGATGTTTTTCTCATTTCTACTAGTGAATGGCCTGTTAGAAACCCTTGCAAAGCGCACCACCGCACGATGATTTTCAGAAACTTATCCTACATTGCCACTGCATGTTTCCTGACCTACCCATGCTGACCACCCCGTGGCGCTTTTCTCTATCCTACATTGCCACTCACTGCCTATCCTAATTCAGGCCCTCCGATTCACAACACCCCGTGATGTTTTTCTCACTCCCACAAGTGAATGGCCTGTTAGAAACTGTTACAATGCGCACCACCCCGCGATGTTTTTCAGAAACCTATCCTACATTGCCACTGCATGTATCCTGACCTCCACATGATAACCACACCGTGCTGCTTTTCTCCATCCTACATTGCCACTCACTGCCTATCCTAATTCAGGCGCTCTGATTCGCACCACCCCGCGATGTTTTTCCCACTCCTACTAGTGAATGGCCTCTTAGAAAACCTTACATTTTGCACCACTCTGTGATGTTTTTCAGAAACCTATCCGACATTGCCACTGCATATTTCCTGACCTGCCCATGCTCACCACCCCGTAGCGATTTTCTCCATGCTACATTGCCACTCACTGCCAATCCTAATTCAGGCCCTCCGATTCACACCACCCCGTGATGATTTTCTCACTCCTACTAGTGAATGGCCTGTTAGAAAACCTTTCAATGCGCACCACACCGCGATGTTTTTCAAAAACCTATCCTTCATTGCCACTGCATGTTTCCTGACCTCCCCTTGCTGATGACCCCGTGGTGCTTTTGTCCATCCTACATTGCCACACACTGCATAAACTAATTCAGGCCCTCTGATTCACTCCACCCAGTGATGCTTTTCTCCCTCCAAATACTGAATGGCCTGTTAGAAAACCTTACAATGCGCACCACCCGGCGATGTTTTCAGAAACCTATCTTAGATTGCCACTGCATGTTTCCTGACCTCCCCATGCTGACCACCCCGTGGCGCTTTTGTCAATCATACATTGCCACTCACTGCCTATCCTACTTCAGCCCCTGCTATTCACACCACCCGTGATGTTTTTCTCAATCCTAATAGTGAATGGCCTGTTGGAAACCCTTACCATGCGCACGACCACACTATGTTTTTCAGAAACCTATCCGACATTGCCACTGCATGTTTCCTGATATCCCCATGCTGACCACCCCGTGGCACTTTTCTCCATCCTACATTGTCACTCACTGCCTATCCTAAATCAGGCCCTCCGATTCACACCACCCCGTGATGTTTTCTGTCTTCTACCAGTGAATGGCATGTTAGAACCCTTACAATGCGCACCACCCCGCGAGGTTTTTCAGAAACCTATCCTACTTTGCCCCTGCATTATTCCTGACCTCCACATGCTGATGAACCCATGGCACTTTTCTCCATCCTACATTGCCACTCACTGCCTATACTAATTGAGGCCCTCCGATTCACACCACCCCGTGATGATTTTCTCACTCCTACTAGTGAATGGCCTGTTAGAAACCCTTACAATGCGCAGCACCGCGCGATGTTTTTCAGAAACCTATTTTATATTGCCACTGCATGTTTCCTTACCTCCCCATGCTGAGCACCCCGTGGCGCTTTTCTCCATCCCCCACTGCCACTCACGGCCTATACTCATTCAGGCACTCCGATTCCCACCACCCCGTTATGTTTTTCTTACTCCCACTAGTGAGTGGCCTGTTAGAAACACTTACAATGCGCACCACCCTGGGACGTTTTTCAGAAACCTATCTAATGTTGCCACTGCATGTTTCATGACCTCCCCATGCTGACCATCCCATGGCGCTTTTCTCCATCCTACATTGCCAATCACTGCCTATTCTAATCAGGCTCTCCGATTCGCACCACCTCTTGATGTTTTTCTCAATTCTACTAGTCAATGGCCTGTTAGAAACCTTTACAATGCGCACCACCCCGCCATGATTTTCAGAAACCTATCCTACATGGTCACAGCATGTTTCCTGACCTCCCCATGATGACCACCCCGTGGTGCTTTTCTCTATCCTACATTGCCACTCACTGCCTATCCTAATTCAGGCCCTCCGATTCACACCGCCCCTTGATGTTTTTCTCACTCCCACTAGTGAATGGCCCGTTAGAAACCGTTACAATGGGCAACTCCCCTCGATGTGTTTCAAAAACGTATCCTACATTGCCACTGCTTGGATCCTGACCTCCCATGCTGACCACCCAGTGGTGCTTTTCTCCATCCTACATTGCCACTCACTGCCTATACTAATTCAGGCCCTCTGATTCACCCCACCCCGTGATGTTTTTCTCACTTCTACCAGTGAATGGCATGTTAGAAACCCGTACAATTCGCACCACCCCGCGAGGTTTTTCAGAAAACTATCCTACATTGCCACTGCATGTTTCCTGACCTCCCCATGCTGACCAACCCATGGCGCTTTTCTCCATCCTACATTGCCACTCACTGCCTATACTAATTCAGGCCCTCCAATTCACACCACCCCGTGATGGTTGTCTCACTCCTACTAGTGAATAGCCTGTTAGAAACCCTTACCATGCGCACCACCACGCGATGTTTTTCAGAAACCTATCCTACATTGCCACTACATGTTTCCTGACCTCCCCATGATGACCACCGTTGGGCTTTTCTCCATCCTACATTGCCACTCACTGCCTATCCTAATTCAGGCGCTCCGATTCGCACCACCCCGCGATGTTTTTCTCACTCCTACTAGTGAATGGCCTGTTAGAAACCCTTACATTGCGCACCACCCTGCGATGTTTTTCAGAAAACTATCCTACATTGCCACGGCATGTTTCCTGACCTCCCCATACTGACCACCCCGTGGTGCTTTTCTCCATCCTACATTGCCACTCACTGCCTATACTAATTCAGGCCCTCCGTTTCACATCATGCCGTGATGATTTGTTGACTCCTACTAGTAAATGCCCTGGTAGAAACACTTACAATGCGCACCACCCCGTGATGTTTTTCAGAAACATATCCTACATTGCCACTGCATATTTCCTGACCTGACCATGCTGACCAACCCATAGCGATTTTCTCCATCCTCCATTGCCACTCACTGCCTGTACTAATTCAGGCCCTCCGATTCACACCACCCCGTGATGTTTTCTCACTCCTGCTAGTGAATGGCCTGTTAGAAACCCTTTCAATGCGCACCACCCCGCGATGTTTTTCAAAAACCTATCCTACATTGCCACTGCATGTTTCCTAACCTCCCCTTGATGATGACCCCGTGGTTCTTTTCTCCATCCTACATTGCCACCCACTGCCTATCCTAATTCAGGCCCTCCGATTCACTCCACCCCGTGATGTTTTTCTCACTCAAAATAGTGAATGGACTGTTAGAAACACTTACAATGCGCACCGTCCGGCGATGTTTTTCAGAAACCTATGCTACATTGCCACTGCATGTTTCCTGACCTCCACATGATGATCACGGCATCGCACTTTTCTCCATCTTACATTGCCAGTCACTGCCTATTCTCACTCAGCCCCTGCTATTCACACCACCCCGTGATGTTTTTCTCACTTTTACCAGTCAATGGCATGTTAGAAACCCTTACAATGCGCACCACCCCGCGAGGTTTTTCAGAATCCTATCCTACATTGCCACTGAATGTTTCCTGACCTCCCCTGCTGACCACCCCATGGCGCTTTTCTGCATCCTACATTGCCAGTCACTGCCTATTCTAATCAGGCCTTCCGATTCACACCATGCCTTGATGTATTTCTGATTTCTACTAGTCAATGGCCTGTTAGAAACCCTTACAAATCGCACCACCCCACAATGGTTTTCAGAATCCAATCCTACATTGCCACTGCATGTTTGCTGACCTCCCCATGCTGACCACCCCGTGACGCTTTTCTCTAACCTACATTGTCACTCACTGCCTATCCTAATTCAGGCCCTCTGATTCACACCACCCCTTGATGTTTTTCTCATTTCTACTAGTGAATGGCCTGTTAGAAACCCTTGCAAAGCGCACCACCGCACGATGATTTTCAGAAACTTATCCTACATTGCCACTGCATGTTTCCTGACCTACCCATGCTGACCACCCCGTGGCGCTTTTCTCTATCCTACATTGCCACTCACTGCCTATCCTAATTCAGGCCCTCCGATTCACAACACCCCGTGATGTTTTTCTCACTCCCACAAGTGAATGGCCTGTTAGAAACTGTTACAATGCGCACCACCCCGCGATGTTTTTCAGAAACCTATCCTACATTGCCACTGCATGTATCCTGACCTCCACATGATAACCACACCGTGCTGCTTTTCTCCATCCTACATTGCCACTCACTGCCTATCCTAATTCAGGCGCTCTGATTCGCACCACCCCGCGATGTTTTTCCCACTCCTACTAGTGAATGGCCTCTTAGAAAACCTTACATTTTGCACCACTCTGTGATGTTTTTCAGAAACCTATCCGACATTGCCACTGCATATTTCCTGACCTGCCCATGCTCACCACCCCGTAGCGATTTTCTCCATGCTACATTGCCACTCACTGCCAGTCCTAATTCAGGCCCTCCGATTCACACCACCCCGTGATGATTTTCTCACTCCTACTAGTGAATGGCCTGTTAGAAAACCTTTCAATGCGCACCACACCGCGATGTTTTTCAAAAACCTATCCTTCATTGCCACTGCATGTTTCCTGACCTCCCCTTGCTGATGACCCCGTGGTGCTTTTGTCCATCCTACATTGCCACACACTGCATAAACTAATTCAGGCCCTCTGATTCACTCCACCCAGTGATGCTTTTCTCCCTCCAAATACTGAATGGCCTGTTAGAAAACCTTACAATGCGCACCACCCGGCGATGTTTTCAGAAACCTATCTTAGATTGCCACTGCATGTTTCCTGACCTCCCCATGCTGACCACCCCGTGGCGCTTTTGTCAATCATACATTGCCACTCACTGCCTATCCTACTTCAGCCCCTGCTATTCACACCACCCGTGATGTTTTTCTCAATCCTAATAGTGAATGGCCTGTTGGAAACCCTTACCATGCGCACGACCACACTATGTTTTTCAGAAACCTATCCGACATTGCCACTGCATGTTTCCTGATATCCCCATGCTGACCACCCCGTGGCACTTTTCTCCATCCTACATTGTCACTCACTGCCTATCCTAAATCAGGCCCTCCGATTCACACCACCCCGTGATGTTTTCTGTCTTCTACCAGTGAATGGCATGTTAGAACCCTTACAATGCGCACCACCCCGCGAGGTTTTTCAGAAACCTATCCTACTTTGCCCCTGCATTATTCCTGACCTCCACATGCTGATGAACCCATGGCACTTTTCTCCATCCTACATTGCCACTCACTGCCTATACTAATTGAGGCCCTCCGATTCACACCACCCCGTGATGATTTTCTCACTCCTACTAGTGAATGGCCTGTTAGAAACCCTTACAATGCGCAGCACCGCGCGATGTTTTTCAGAAACCTATTTTATATTGCCACTGCATGTTTCCTTACCTCCCCATGCTGAGCACCCCGTGGCGCTTTTCTCCATCCCCCACTGCCACTCACGGCCTATACTCATTCAGGCACTCCGATTCCCACCACCCCGTTATGTTTTTCTTACTCCCACTAGTGAGTGGCCTGTTAGAAACACTTACAATGCGCACCACCCTGGGACGTTTTTCAGAAACCTATCTAATGTTGCCACTGCATGTTTCATGACCTCCCCATGCTGACCATCCCATGGCGCTTTTCTCCATCCTACATTGCCAATCACTGCCTATTCTAATCAGGCTCTCCGATTCGCACCACCTCTTGATGTTTTTCTCAATTCTACTAGTCAATGGCCTGTTAGAAACCTTTACAATGCGCACCACCCCGCCATGATTTTCAGAAACCTATCCTACATGGTCACAGCATGTTTCCTGACCTCCCCATGATGACCACCCCGTGGTGCTTTTCTCTATCCTACATTGCCACTCACTGCCTATCCTAATTCAGGCCCTCCGATTCACACCGCCCCTTGATGTTTTTCTCACTCCCACTAGTGAATGGCCCGTTAGAAACCGTTACAATGGGCAACTCCCCTCGATGTGTTTCAAAAACGTATCCTACATTGCCACTGCTTGGATCCTGACCTCCCATGCTGACCACCCAGTGGTGCTTTTCTCCATCCTACATTGCCACTCACTGCCTATACTAATTCAGGCCCTCTGATTCACCCCACCCCGTGATGTTTTTCTCACTTCTACCAGTGAATGGCATGTTAGAAACCCGTACAATTCGCACCACCCCGCGAGGTTTTTCAGAAAACTATCCTACATTGCCACTGCATGTTTCCTGACCTCCCCATGCTGACCAACCCATGGCGCTTTTCTCCATCCTACATTGCCACTCACTGCCTATACTAATTCAGGCCCTCCAATTCACACCACCCCGTGATGGTTGTCTCACTCCTACTAGTGAATAGCCTGTTAGAAACCCTTACCATGCGCACCACCACGCGATGTTTTTCAGAAACCTATCCTACATTGCCACTACATGTTTCCTGACCTCCCCATGATGACCACCGTTGGGCTTTTCTCCATCCTACATTGCCACTCACTGCCTATCCTAATTCAGGCGCTCCGATTCGCACCACCCCGCGATGTTTTTCTCACTCCTACTAGTGAATGGCCTGTTAGAAACCCTTACATTGCGCACCACCCTGCGATGTTTTTCAGAAAACTATCCTACATTGCCACGGCATGTTTCCTGACCTCCCCATACTGACCACCCCGTGGTGCTTTTCTCCATCCTACATTGCCACTCACTGCCTATACTAATTCAGGCCCTCCGTTTCACATCATGCCGTGATGATTTGTTGACTCCTACTAGTAAATGCCCTGGTAGAAACACTTACAATGCGCACCACCCCGTGATGTTTTTCAGAAACATATCCTACATGGCCACTGCATATTTCCTGACCTGACCATGCTGACCAACCCATAGCGATTTTCTCCATCCTCCATTGCCACTCACTGCCTGTACTAATTCAGGCCCTCCGATTCACACCACCCCGTGATGTTTTCTCACTCCTGCTAGTGAATGGCCTGTTAGAAACCCTTTCAATGCGCACCACCCCGCGATGTTTTTCAAAAACCTATCCTACATTGCCACTGCATGTTTCCTAACCTCCCCTTGATGATGACCCCGTGGTTCTTTTCTCCATCCTACATTGCCACCCACTGCCTATCCTAATTCAGGCCCTCCGATTCACTCCACCCCGTGATGTTTTTCTCACTCAAAATAGTGAATGGACTGTTAGAAACACTTACAATGCGCACCGTCCGGCGATGTTTTTCAGAAACCTATGCTACATTGCCACTGCATGTTTCCTAACCTCCCCATGATGACTACCCCTTCGTGCTTTTCTCCATCCTACATTGCCACCCACTGCATATCCTAATTCAGGCCCTCCGATTCACTCCACCCCGTGATGCTTTTCTCACTCCAAATACTGAATGGCCTGTTAGAAAAACTTACAATGCGCACCACCCGGCGATGTTTTCAGTAACCTATCCTACATTGCCACTGCTTGTTTCCTGACCTCCCCTGCTAACCACCCTGTGGCGCTTTTCTCCATCCTACATTGCCACTCATTGCCTATTCTAATCAGGCCTTCGGATTCACACAACCCCTTGATGTTTTCTCATTTCTACTAGTGAATGGCCTGTTAGAAACCCTTACAAAGCGCACCACCCCGCGATGATTTTCAGAATCCTATCCTACATTGCCCCTGCACGTTTCCTGACCTCCCCATGCTGACCACCCCGTGGCGCTTTTCTCTATCCCACATTGCCACTCAATGCCTATTGTATTCAGGCCCTCCGATTCACACCACCCCTTCATGTTTTTCTCACTCCCACTAGTGAATGGCCTGTTAGAAAGCGTTACAATGCGCACCTCCCCTCGTTGTTTTTCAAAAACGTATCCTACGTTGCCACTCTATGTTTCCTGACCTCCCCATGCTGACCACCCAGTGCTGCTTTTCTCCATCCTACATTGCCACTCACTGCCTATCCTAAATCAGGCCCTCCAATTCACACCACCCCTTGATGTTTTTCTCACTCCCACTAGTGAATGGCCTGTTAGAAAGCGTTACAATGCGCACCTCCCCTCGATGTTTTTCAAAAACGTATCCTACGTTGCCACTCTATGTTTCCTGACCTCCCCATGCTGACCACCCCGTGGCGCTTTTCTCCATCTTACATTGCCACTCACTACCTATCCTAATTCAGGCCCTCCAATTCACACCTCCCCTTGATGTTTTTCTCACTTCTACTAGTGAATGGCTTGTTGGAAAGCCTTACAATGCGCACCACCCCCCGCGATGCTTTTCAGAAACCTATCCTAAATTACCACTGCATGGTTCCTGACCACCCCATGCTGACCACCCCGTGGCTCTTTTCTCCATCCTACATTGCCAATCAATGGCTATCCTAATTCAGGCCCTCTGATTCACACAAGGCCGTGATGTTTTTTCTCTCCTACTAGTGAATGGCCTAATAGAAAACCTTACAATGCGCAATATCCCACAACGTTTTTCAGAAACCTATCCTACATTGCCACTGCATGTTTCCTTACCTCCCCATGCTGACCACCCCGTGGCGATTTTCTCTATCCTACATTGCCACTTACTGCCTGTCCTGATTTAGGCCCTCCGATTCACAGCACCCCGTGATGTTTTTCTCAATCCTATGACTGAATGGCCTGTTAGAAACCCTTACAATGTGCACCACGCCGCAATCTTTTTCAGAAACGTATCCTACATTGCCACTGCATGTTTCCTGACCTCCACATGCTGACGAACCGAAGGCACTTTTCTCCACTCTACATTGCCACTCACTGCCTATCCTAATTCAGGCCCTCCGATTCACACCACCCCGTGATTTTTTTCTCACTCCTACTAGTGAATGGCCTGTTAGAAACTCTTACAATGCGCAGCACTCTGCGATGTTTTTCAGAAACCTATCCTACATTGCCACTACATGTTTCCTGACCTCCCCATGCTGACCACCCAGTGGCACTTTTCTCCATCCTACATTGCCACTCACTGACTATTCTATTCAGGCCCTCCGATTCACACCACCCCTTGATGTTTTTCTCACTTCTACTAGTGAATGGCCTGTTAGAAACCCTTACAATGCGCACCACCCCGCGATGATTTTCAGAAACCTATCCTACATTGCCACTGCATGTTTCCTGACCTCCCCATGCTGACCACCCCGTGGCGCTTTTCTCTATCCTCCATTGCCACTCACTGCCTATCCTAATTTAGGCCCTCTGATTCACACCACCCTGTGATGTTTTTCTCACTCCCACTATTGAATGGCCTGTTAGAAACCGTTACAATGCGCACTTCCCCTCGATGTTTTTCAAAAACGTATCCTACATTGCCACTGCATGTTTCCTGATCTCCCCATGCTGACCACCCAGTGCTGCTTTTCTCCATCCTACATTGTCACTCACTGCCTATCCTAAATCAGGCCCTCCGATTCACACCACCCCGTGATGTTTTCTGTCTTCTACCAGTGAATGGCATGTTAGAACCCTTACAATGCGCACCACCCCGCGAGGTTTTTCAGAAACCCATCCTACTTTGCCCCTGCATTATTGCTGACCTCCACATGCTGATGAACCCACGGCACTTTTCTAAATCCTACATTGCCACTCACTGCCTATACTAATTGAGGCCCTCCGATTCACACAACCCCGTTATGATTTTCTCACTCCTACTAGTGAATGGCCTGTTAGAAACCCTTACAATGCGCACCACCGCGCGATGTTTTTCAGAAACCTATTTTATATTGCCACTGCATGTTTCCTTACCTCCCCATGCTGAGCACACCGTGGCGCTTTTCTCCATTCCCCATTGCCACTCACGGCCTATACTCATTCAGGCACTCCGATTCCCACCACCCCGTTATGTTTTTCTTACTCCCACTAGTGAATGGCCTGTTAGAAACACTTACAATGCGCACCACCCTGGGACGTTTTTCAGAAACCTATCCAATGTTGCCACTGCATGTTTCCTGACCTCCCCATGCTGACCATCCTGTGGCGCTTTTCTCCATCCTACATTGCCATTCACTGCCTATTCTAATCAGGCTCTCCGATTCGCACCACCTCTTGATGTTTTTCTCACTTCTACTAGTCAATGGCCTGTTAGAAACCCTTACATTGCGCACCACCCTGCGATGTTTTTCAGAAAACTATCCTACATTGCCACGGCATGTTTCCTGACCTCCCCATACTGACCACCCCGTGGTGCTTTTCTCCATCCTACATTGCCACTCACTGCCTATACTAATTCAGGCCCTCCGTTTCACATCATGGTGTGATGATTTGTTGACTCCTACTAGTAAATGGCCTGGTAGAAACACTTACAATGCGCACCACCCCGCGATGTTTTTCAAAAACCTATCCTACATTGCCACTGCATGTTTCCTGACCTCCCCTTGCTGATGATCCCGTGGTGCTTTTCTCCATCCTACATTGCCACCCACTGCCTATCCTAATTCAGGCCCTCTGATTCACTCCACCCCGTGATGTTTTTCTCACTCAAAATAGTGAATGGCCTGTTAGAAACACTTACAATGCGCACCGTCCAGCGATTTTTTTCAGAAACCTATGCTACATTGCCACTGCATGTTTCCTGACCTCCCCATGATGACTACCCCTTCGTGCTTTTCTCCATCCTACATTGCCACTCACTGCATATACTAATTCAGGCCCTCCGATTCACAACACCCCGTGATGTTTTTCTCACTCCTATTAGAGAAAGGCCTGATAGAATGCCTTACAATGTGCACCACCCCTCTTTGTTTTTCAGAAACCTCTCTTGCATTGGCACCGCATGTTTCCTGACCTCCCCATGATGAGCACCCCATAGCACTTTTCTCCATTTTACATTGCCACTCACTGCCTATCCTAATTCAGGCCCTCTGCTTCACACCACCCCGTGATGTTTTTCTCACTCAAAATAGTGAATGGCCTGTTAGAACACTTACAATGCGCACCATCCCGCGATGTTTTTCAGAAACCTATGCTACATTGCCACTGCATGTTTCCTGACATCCCCATGATGACTACCCCTTTGTGCTTTTCTCCATCCTATATTGCCACCCACTGCCTATCCTAATTCAGGCCCTCCGATTCACTCCACCCCGTGATGCTTTTCTCACTCCAAATACTGAATGGCCTGTTAGAAAACCTTACAATGCGCACCACCCGGCGATGTTTTCAGTAACCTATCCTACATTGCCACTGCTTATTTCCTGACCTCCCCTGCTGACCACCCTGTGGCGCTTTTCTCCATCCTACATTGCCAGTCACTGCCTATTCTAATCAGGCCTTCGGATTTACACCACCCCTTGATGTTTTTCTAATTTCTACTAGTGAATGGCCTGTTAGAAACCCTTACAAAGGGCACCACCCCGCGATGATTTTCAGAATCCTATCCTATATTGCCTCTGCATGTTTCCTGACCTCCCCATGCTGACCACCCCGTGGCGCTTTTCTCTATCCCACATTGCCACTCACGGCCTACTGTATTCAGGCCCTCCGATTCACACCACCCCTTCATGTTTTTCTCACTCCCACTAGTGAATGGCCTGTTAGAAAGCATTACAATGTGCACCTCCCCTCGATGTTTTTCAAAAACGTATCCTACGTTGCCACTCTATGTTTCCTGACCTCCCCATGCTGACCACCCAGTGCTGCTTTTCTCCATCCTCCATTGCCACTCCCTGCCTATCCTAAATCAGGCACTCCAATTCACACCACCCCTTGATGTTTTTCTCACTCCCACTAGTGAATGGCCTGTTAGAAACCCTTACAATGCGCACCTCCCCTCGATGTTTTTCAAAAACGTATCCTATGTTGCCACTGCATGTTTCCTGACAACCCCATGCTGACCACCCAGTGCTGCTTTTCTCCATCCTACATTGCCACTACCTGCCTATTCTAAATCAGGCTCTCCAATTCACACCACCCCGTTGTGTTTTCTGACTTCTACCAGTGAATGGCATGTTAGAACCCTGACAATGCGCAACAACCCGCGAGGTTTTTCAGAAAACTATCCTACATTGCCACTGCACGTTTCATGACCTCCACATCCTGATGAACCCATGGTGCTTTTCTCCATCCTACATTGCCACTCACTGCCTATACTAATTCAGGACCCGATTCACAACACCCGTTGATGATTTTCTCACTCCTACTAGTGAATGGCCTGTTAGAAAGCCTTACAATGCGCACCACCCCTATTTGTTTTTCATACCCTATGCTACATTGCCACTCTATGTTTCCTGACCTGCCCATGCTGACCACCCTGTGGCGCTTTTCTCCATCCTACATTGCCACTCACTACCTATCCTAATTCAGGCCCTCCAATTCACACCACCCCTTGATGTTTTTCTCACTTCTACTAGTGAATGGCTTGTTGGAAAGCCTTACAATGCGCACCACCCCCTGCGATGCTTTTCAGAAACCTATCCTAAATTGCCACTGCATGGTTCCTGACCACCCCATGCTGACCACCCCGTGACTCTTTTCTCCTTCCTACATTGCCAATCAATGGCTATCCTAATTCAGGCCCTCTGATTCACACAAGCCCGTGATGTTTTTTCTCTCCTACTAGTGAATGGCCTAATAGAAAACCTTACAATGTGCAACATCCCGCAACGTTTTTCAGAAACCTATCCTACATTGCCACTGCATGTTTCCTTACCTCCCCATGCTGACTACCCTGTGGCGCTTTTCTCCATCCCACATTGCCACTCACGGCCTATCCTAATTAAGGCCCTCCAATTCACTCGACCCCGTGATATTTTTCTCACTCCTACTAGTTAATGTCCTGTTAGAAAACCTTACAATGCGCACCACCCGGCGATGTTTTTCAGAAACCTATCTTACATTGCCACTGCATGTTTCTTGACCTCCCCATGCTGACCACCTAGTGGCACTTTTCTCCATCCTACACTGCCAAACACTGCCTATCCTAATTCAAGCCCTCCGATTCACACCACCCTGTGATGTTTGTCTCACCCCTGCTAGTGAATGGCCTGTTAGAATCCCTTACAATGAGAACCACCACGCGATGTTTTTCAGAAACCTATCCTACATTGCCCCTGCATGTTTCCTGACCTCCCCATGCTGACCACCCCGTGGCGCTTTTCTCTATCCTAAATTGCAACTCACTGCCTATCCTAAATCAGGCCCTCCGATTCACACCACCCCGAGATGTTTTTCTCACTTCTACCAGTCAATGGCATGTTAGAAACCCTTACAATGCGCACCACCCCGCGAGGTTTTTCAGAATCCTATCCTACATTGCCATTGCATGTTTCCTGAACTCCCCATGCTGACCACCCCGTGGCGCTTTTCTCCATCTTATATTGCCTCTCACTGCCTATCCTAATTCAGGCCCTCCGATTCACACCACCCCTTGATGTTTTTCTCACTTCTACTAGTGAATGGCTTGTTGCAAAGCCTTACAATGCGCACCACCCCCCGCGATGCTTTTCAGAAACCTATCCTAAATTGCCACTGCATGGTTCCTGACCACCCCATGCTGACCACCCCGTGACTCTTTTCTCCATCCTACATTGCCAATCAATGGCTATCCTAATTCAGGCCCTCTGATTCACACAAGCCCGTGATGTTTTTTCTCTCCTACTAGTGAATGGCCTAATAGAAAACCTTACAATGTGCAACATCCCGCAACGTTTTTCAGAAACCTATCCTACATTGCCACTGCATGTTTCCTTACCTCCCCATGCTGACTACCCTGTGGCGCTTTTCTCCATCCCACATTGCCACTCACGGCCTATCCTAATTAAGACCCTCCAATTCACTCGACCCCGTGATGTTTTTCTCACTCCTACTAGTGAATGTCCTGTTAGAAAACCTTACAATGCGCACCACCCGGCGATGTTTTTCAGAAACCTATCTTACATTGCCACTGCATGTTTCCTGACCTCCCCATGCTGACCACCCAGTGGCACTTTTCTCCATCCTACACTGCCAAACACTGCCTATCCTAATTCAAGCCCTCCGATTCACACCACCCTGTGATGTTTGTCTCACCCCTGCTAGTGAATGGCCTGTTAGAATCCCTTACAATGAGAACGACCACGCGATGTTTTTCAGAAACCTATCCTACATTGCCCCTGCATGTTTCCTGACCTCCCCATGCTGACCACCCCGTGGCGCTTTTCTCTATCCTAAATTGCAAATCACTGCCTATCCTAAATCAGGCCCTCCGATTCACACCACCCCGAGATGTTTTTCTCACTTCCACCAGTCAATTGCATGTTAGAAACCCTTACAATGCGCACCACCCCGCGAGGTTTTTCAGAAACCTATCCTACATTGCCATTGCATGTTTCCTGAAATCCCCATGCTGACCACCCCGTGGCGCTTTTCTCCATCCTACATTGCCACTCAGTGCCTATCCTAATTCAGGCCCTCCGATTCACACCACCCCATGATGTTTTTCTCACTCCTACTAGTGAATGGCCTGTTAGAAACCCTTACAATGCGCAGCACTCCGCGATGTTTTTCATAAACCTATCCTACATTGCCACTGCATGTTTCCTGACTTCCCCATGCTGACCAGCCCGTTGCGCTTTTCTCTATCCTACATTGCCACTCACTGCCTATCCTAATTCAGGCCCTCCGATTCACACCACCCTGTGATGTTTTTCTCACTCCCACTAGTGAATGGCCGGTTAGAAACCGTTACAATGCGTACCAACCCGCGACATTTTACGTAAACCTATCCTACTTTGCCATTGCATGTATACTGACCTCCCCATGCTGACCAGCCCATGGCGCTTTTCTCCATCTTATATTGCCTCTCACTGCCTATCCTAATTCAGGCCCTCCGATTCACACCACCCCGTGATATTTTTCTTACTCCCACTAGTGAATGCCCTGTCAGAAACCATTACAAAGCGCACCTCCCCTCGATGTTTTTCATAAAACTATCTTTCATTGGCACTGCATGTTTCCTGACCTCCACATGGTGACCCACCCATGGCCCTTTTCTGCATCTTACATTGCCACTCTCTGGCTATTCTAATTCAGGCCCTCCGATTCACACCACCCCGTGATGTTTTTCTCTCTCCTACTACTGAATGGCATGTTAGAAACCCTACAATGCGCACCACCCCGCGATGTTGTTCAGAAACCTATCCTATGTTGCCACTGCATGTTTCCTGACCTCCCTATGTTGACCATCCCGTGGTGCTTTCTTCATCCTACATTGCCACCCACTGCCTATCCTAGTTCAGGCCCTCCTATTTACTCCACCCCGTGATGTTTTTCTCACTCCAAATAGTGATTGGCCTGTTAGAAACAATTACAATGTGCACCACCCCGTGATGTTTTTCAGAAACCTAAGCTACATTGCCACTGCATGTTTCCTGACCTCCCATGCTGACCATCACGTGGCGCTTTTCTCCATCCGACATTGCCATTCACTGCCTATTCTCATTCAAGCCCTCTGATTCACACCACACCGTGATGTTAGTCTCACTCCTACTGGTAAATAGCCTGTTAGAAACCCTTACCGTGCGCACCACACGGCGATGTTTTTCAGAAACCTATCATACATTGCCACTACATGTTTCCTGACCTCCCCATGATGACCACTGTTCGGCTTTTCTCCATCCTACATTGCCACTCACTGCCTATTCTAATCAGGCCCTCCGATTCACACCACCTCTTGACGTTTTTATCACTTCTACTAGTGAGTGGCCTGTTATAAACCCTTACAATGCGCACCACCCCTCTTTTTTTTCAGCAACCTTTCCTACATTGCCAATGCATGTTTCTGACCTCCCCATGCTGACCACCCTGTGGCGCTTTTATCCATTCTACATTCCCACTCACTGCCTATCCTAATTCAGGCCCTCTGATTCACACCATCCTGTGATGATTAGTTGACTCCTACTAGAGAATGGCCTGGTAGAAACCCTTTCAATGCGCACCAGCCTGCGATGTTTTTCAGAAACCTATCCTACATTGCAAATGCATGTTTCCTTACAGCTCCATGCTGAACACCCCGTGGCGATTTTCTCTATCCTACATTGCCACTTACTGCCTGTCCTGATTTAGGCACTCCGATTCACACCACCCCGTGATGTTTTTCTCAATCCTATGACTGAATGGCCTGTTAGAAACCCTTACAATGTGCACCACGCCGCGATTTTTTTCAGAAACGTATCCTACATTGCCACTGCATGTTTCCTGACCTCCACATGCTGACGAACCGAAGGCACTTTTCTCCATTCTACATTGCCACTCACTGCCTATCCTAATTCAGGCCCTCCGATTCACACCACCTCGTGATTTTTTTCTCACTCCTACTAGTGAATGGCCTGTTAGAAACCCTTACAATGCGCAGCACTCTGCGATGTTTTTCAGAAACCTATCCTACATTGCCACTACATGTTTCCTGACCTCCCCATGCTGACCACCCAGTGGCACTTTTCTCCATCCTACATTGCCACTCACTGACTATTCTATTCAGGCCCTCCGATTCACACCACCCCTTGATGTTTTTCTCACTTCTACTAGTGAATGGCCTGTTAGAAACCCTTACAATGCGCACCACCCCGCGATGATTTTCAGAAACCTATCCTACATTGCCACTGCATGTTTCCTGACCTCCCCATGCTGACCACCCAGTGCTGCTTTTCTCCATCCTACATTGTCACTCACTGCCTATCCTAAATCAGGTCCTCCGATTCACACCACCCCGTGATATTTTCTGTCTTCTACCAGTGAATGGCATGTTAGAACACTTACAACACGCAACAGCCCGCGAGGTTTTTCAGAAACCCATCCTAATTTGCCCCTGCATTATTCCTGACCTCCACATGCTGATGAAACCATGGCACTTTTCTCCATCCTACATTGCCACTCACTGCCTATACTAATTGAGGCCCTCGATTCACACCACCCCTTGATGTTTTTCTCACTTCTACGAGTGAATGGCCTGTTAGAAACCCTTACAATGCGCACCACCCCGCGATGATTTTCAGAAACCTATCCTACATTGCCACTGCATGTTTCCTGACCTCCCCATGCTGACCACCTCGTGGCACTTTTCTCTATCCTGCATTGCCACTCACTGCCTATCCTAATTCAGGCCCTCCGATTCACACCACCCCGTGATGTTTTTCTCACTTCTACCATTGAATGGCATGTTAGAAACCCGTACAATGCGCATCACCAAGCGAGGTTTTTCAGAAACTTTTCCTACATTGCCACTGCATGTTTCCTGACCTCCCCATGCAGACCACCCCGTGGTGCTTATTTCTATCCTATATTGCCACCCACTGCCTATCCTAATTCAGGCCCTCTGATTCACTCCTCCCCGTGATGTTTTTCTCACTCCAAATAGTGAATGGCCTGTTAAAAACAGTTACAATGTGCACAACCCCGCGATATATTTCAGAAACCTATGCTACATTGCCACTGCATGTTTCCTGACCTCCCCATGCTCAACACGCCGTGGCGCTTTTCTCCATCCTACATTGAACCCACTATCTATCCTAATTCAGGCGCTCTGATTCACTCCACCCCGTGATGTTTTTCTCACTCCAAATAGTGAATGACCTGTTAGAAACAGTTACAATGCACACAACCCCGCGATGTTTTTCAGAAACCTATGCTACATTGCCACTGCATGTTTCCTTACCGCCCCATGCTGACCACCCCGTGGCGCTTTTCTCCATTCTACATTGCCACTCACTGCCTAGTCTAAATCAGGCCCTCCTATTCACACCACGCCGTGATGTTTTCTGACTTCTACCAGTGAATGGCATGTTAGAACCCTTACAATGCGCACTACCCCGCGAGGTTTTTCAGAAACCTATCCTACATTGCCACTGCATGTTTCCTGACCTCCACATGCTGAAGAACCCATGGCGCTTTTCTCCATCCTACATTGCCACTCACTGCCTATCCTAATTCAGGCCCACTGATTCACACCACCCCGTGATGTTTTTCTCACTCCTAATAGTGAATGGCCTTTTAGAAACCGTTACAATGTGCACCACCCCGCGATGTCTTTAAAAAGCCTATCCTACATTGCCAATGCATGTTTCCAGACCTCACCATGCTGACCACCCCGTGGCGCTTTTCTCCATCCTACATTGCCACTCACTGCCTATCCTAATTCAGGCCCTCCGATTCACACAACCCCGTGATGATTTTCTCACTCCTACTAGTGAATGGCCTGTTAGAAAGCCTTACAATGCGCACCACCCCACTTTGTAGTTCAGTAACCTATCCTACATTGCCACTGCATGTTACCTGACCTCCTCATGCTGACCACAATATGGCGCTTTTCTCCATCCTATATTGCCACTCACGGCTTATCCTAATTCCGGCCCTCCAATTAACTCCACCCCGTGATGTTTTTCTCACTCCAAATAGTGAATGGCCTGTTAGAAACAGTTATAATGCGCACAACCCTGCGATGTTTTTCAGAAACCTATGCTACATTGCCACTGCATGTTTACTTACCTCCCCATGCTGACCACCCCGTGGCTCTTATCTCCATTCTACATTGCCACTCACTGCCTAGCCTAAATCAGGCCCTCCTATTCACAGCACGCCGTGATGTTTTCTGACTTCTCCCAGTGAATGGCATGTTAGAACCCTTACAATGCGCACCACCCCGCGAAGTTTTTCAGAAACCTATCCTACATTGCCACTGCATGTTTCCTGACCTCCACATGCTGATGAACCCATGGCGCTTTTCTCCATCCTACATTGCCACTCACTGCCTATCCTAATTCAGGCCCGCTGATTCACACCACCCCGTGATGTTTTTCTCACTCCTAATAGTGAATGGCCTGTTAGAAACAGTTACAATGTGCACCACCCCGCGATGTCTTTAAGAAACCTATCCTACATTGCCACTGCATGTTTCCTGACATCCACATGCTGAGCAACCCATGGCGCTTTTCTCCATCCTACATTGCCACTCACTGCCTATACTAATTCAGGCCCTCCGATTCACACAACCCCGTGATGTTTTTTTCACTCCTACTAGTGAATGGCCTGTTAGAAACCCTTACAACGGGCACGCCCCGGCGATTTTTTTCAGAAACCTATCTTACATTGCCACTGCATGTTTCCTGACCTCCCCTTGCTGACCACCCCTGGCGCTTTTCTCCATCCTACATTGCCACTCACTGCCTATACTCATTCAGGCCCTCCGATTCCCACCACTCTGTGATGTTTTTCTCACTCCTAATAGTGAATGGCCTGTTAGAAACCCTTACAATGGGCACAACCCCACGAATTTTTTCAGAAGCCTATCCTGCATTGCCACTGCATGCTTCCTTACCTCCCCATGCTGACCACCCCATGGTGGTTTTCTCCATCCTACATTGCCACTCACTGCCTATTCTAATTCAGGCCCTCTGATTCACACCACCCAATGATGTTTTTCTCACTCCTACTAGTAAATGGCCTGTTAGAAACCGTTACAATGCGTAACACCCCGCGACATTTTACATAAACCTATCCTACTTTGCCATTGCATGTATCCTGACCTCCCCATGCTGACCACCCCTTGGCGCTTTTCTCCATCTTATATTGCCACTCACTGCCTATCCTAATTCAGGCCCTCCAATTCACACCACCCCGTGATGTTTTTCTTACTCCCACTAGTGAATGCCCTGTCAGAAACCATTACAAAGCACACCTCCCCTCGATGTTTTTCTGAAACCTATCTTTCATTGGCACTGCATGTTTCCTAACCTCCATATGCTGACGCACCCATGGCCCTTTTCTGCATCCTACATTGCCACTCACTGCCTATTCTAATTCAGGCCTTCCAATTCACACCACCACGTGATGTTTTTCTCTCTCCTACTACTGAATGGCGTGTTAGAAACCCTACAATGCGCACCAACCCGCGATGTTGTTCAGAAACCTATCCTATGTTGCCACTGCATGTTTCCTGACCTCCCCATGTTGACCATCCCGTGGTGCTTTCTCCATCCTACATTGCCACCCACTGCCTATCCTAATTCAGGCCCTTCGATTTACTCCACCCCGTGATGTTTTTCTCACTCCAAATAGTGATTGGCCTGTTAGAAACAATTACAATGTGCACCACCCCGCGATGTTTTTCAGAAACCTAAGCTACATTGCCACTGCATGTTTCCTGACCTCCCCATGTTGACCATCCCGTGGTGCTTTCTCCATCCTACATTGCCACCCACTGCCTATCCTAATTCAGGCCCTCTGATTTACTCCACCCCGTGATGTTTTTCTCACTCCAAATAGTGATTGGCCTGTTAGAAACAATTACAATGTGCACCACCCCGCGATGTTTTTCAGAAACCTAAGCTACATTGCCACTGCATGTTTCCTGACCTCCCCATGCTGACCTCCCCGTGGCGCTTTTCTCCATCCGACATTGCCATTCACTGCCTATTCTCATTCAAGCCCTCTGATTCACACCACACCGTGATGTTAGTCTCACTCCTACTAGTAAATAGCCTGTTAGAAACCCTTACCATGCGCACCACACCGCGATGTTTTTCAGAAACCTATCATACATTGCCACTACATGTTTCCTGACCTCCCCATGATGACCACTGTTCGGTTTTTCTCCATCCTACATTGCCACTCACTGCCTATTCAAATCAGGCCCTCCGATTCACACCACCTCTTGATGTTTTTCTCACTTCTACTAGTGAATGGCCTGTTAAAAACCCTTACAATGCGCACCACCCCTCTTTTTTTTCAGAAACCTTTCCTACATTGCCAATGCATGTTTCTGACCTCCCCATGATGACCACCCTGTGGCGCTTTTCTCCATTCTACATTCCCACTCACTGTCTATCCTAATTCAGGCCCTCTGATTCACAAAACCCTGTGATGATTAGTTGACTCCTACTAGTGAATGGCGTGGTAGAAACACTTACAATGCGCACCACGCGGCGATGTTTTTCAGAAACGTATCCTACATTGCCACTGCATGTTTCCTGACATCCACATGCTGACCAACCCATGGCACCTTTCTCCATTCTACATTGCCACTCACTGCCTATCCTAATTCAGGTCCGCTGATTCACACCACCCTGTGATGTTTTTCTCACTCCTACTAGTGAATGGCCTGTTAGAAATCCTTACAATGCGCACCACCATCGATGTTTTTCAGAAACCTATCTTACATTGCCAGTGCATGTTTCCTGAGCTCCCCATGCTGCCCACCCCGTGGTGCTTTTCTCCATCCTACATTGCCACTCACTGCCTATCCAAATTCAGGCCCTCCGATTCACACCACCCCGTGATGTTTTCTAACTTCTACCAGTGAGTGGCATGTTAGAAACCTTACAATGCGCAGCACCCCTCGAGGTTTTTCAGAAACCTCTCCTAAATTGCCACTGTATGTTTCCTGACATCCACATGCTGACGAACCCATGGCGCTTTTCTCCATTGTACATTACCACTCACTGCCTATCCTAATTCAGGCCCGCTGATTCACAACACCCCGTGATGTTTTTCTCACTCCCACTAGTAAATGGCCCGTTAGAAACCGTTACAATGGGCAACACCCCTCGATGTTTTTCAAAAAAGTATCCTACATGGCCACTGCATGTTTCCTGACCTCCCCATGCCGACCACCCAGTGGTGCTTTTCTCCATCCTACATTGCCTCTCACTTCCTATTCTAAATCAGGCCCTCTGATTCACACCACCCCGTGATCTTTTTCTCACTTCTACCAGTGAATGGCATTTTCGAAACCCGTACAATGCGAACCACCCCGCGAGGTTTTTCAGAAACCTATCCTACATTGCCACTGCATGTTTCCTGACCTCCACATGCTGAGCAACCCATGGCGCTTTTCTACATCCTTCATTGCCACTCACTGCCTATACTAATTCAGGCCCTCCGATTCACACCACTCCGTGATGTTTTTCTCACTGCTACTACTGAATGGCCTGTTAGAAACCCTAAAATGCGCACCACCCCTCTTTGTTTTTCAGAAACCTATCCTACATTGCCAATGCATGATTCCTGACCTCCCCATGCTGACCATACCGTGGCGCTTTTCTCCATCCTACATTCCCACTCACTGCCTATCATAATTCAGGTCCACTGATTCACACCACCCTGTGATGTTTTTCTCACTCCTGCTATTGAATGGCCTGTTAGAAATCCTTACAATGCGCACCACCTAGCGATGTTTTTCAAAACCTATCATACATTGCCACTGCATGTTTCCTGACCTCCCCATCCGGACCACACAGTGGTGCTTTTCTCCATCCTACATTGCCACCCACTGCCTATCCAAATTCAAGCCTTCTGATTCACTCCACCACGTGATGTTTTTCTCACTCCAAGTAGTCAATGGCCTGTTAGAAACAGTTACAATGCGCACCACCCCGCGATGTTTTTCAGAAACCTATGCTATATTGCCACTGCATGTTTCCTGACCTCCCAATGCTGACCACGCCGTGGCACTGTTCTCCATCTTACATTGCCACTCACTGCCTATTTTAATTCGGGCCCTCAGATTCACACCACCCCGTGATGATTTTCTCACTCCTACTAGTGAATGGCCTCTTTGAAAGCTTTACAATGCGCACCACCCTGCGATGTTTTTCAAAAACCTGTCCTACATTGCCACTGGATGTTTCTTGAGCTCCCCATGCTGACCACCCCGTTTCGCTTTTCTCCATGCTACATTGCCACTTACTGTCTATCCTAATTCAGGCCCTCTGATTCACACCACCCCGTGATGTTTTTCTCAATCCTACTAATGAATGGCATGTTAGAAACCCTTGCAAGGCACACCACCCCGCGATGTTTTTCAGAAACCTATCCTACATTGCTACTGCATGTTTCCTGACCTCCCCATGCTGACCACCCCGTGGTGCTTTTCTCCATCCTACGCTGCTATTCACTGCCTATTGTAATTCAGGCCCTCCGATTCAAACAAACCCGTGATGTTTTTTCTCCCCTACTAGTGAATGGCCTCTTAGAAACCCTTACCATGCGCACCACCCCGCAACGTTTTTCTGAAACCTATCCTATATTGCCACTGCATGTTTCCTGACCTCCCCATGCTGACCACCCTGTGGCGCTTTTCTCCATCCTACCTTGCCACTCACTGCCTATCCTAATTCAGGCCCTCCGATTCACTCCACCCCGTAATGTATTTCTCATTCCTACTACTGAATGGCCTGTTAGAAATCCTTACAATGCGCACCACCATCGATGTTTTTCACAAACCTATCTTACAGTGCAACTGCATGTTTCCTGAGCTCCCCATGCTGACCACCCCGTGGCGTTTTTCTCCATCCTACATTGCCCCTCACTGCCTATAGTAATTCAGGCCCTCCTATTCAAACTACCCTGTGATGTTTGTCTCACTCTAACTAGTGAATGGCCTGTTAGCAACCTTTACATTGCGCACCACCCCGTGATGTTTTTCAGAAACCCATGGTACATTGCTACTGCATGTTTCCTGAACTCCCCATGCTGACCACCCCGTGGCGCTTTTCTCCATCCTACATTGCCCCTCACTGACTGTCCTAATTCCGGCCCTTCGATTCACATCAGCTCGTGATGTTTTTCTCCTACTAGTGAATGGCCTGTTATAAACACTTACAATGCACACCACCCCGCGATGTTTTTCAGAAACCTATCCTACATTGCCACTGCATGTTTCCTAACCTCCCAATGATGACCACCCCGTCGCGCTTTTCTCCATCCTACATTGCCACACACTGCCTATCTTAATTCAGGCCCTCCTATTCACACCACCCCGTGATGTTTTTCTCACTCGTAATTGTGAATGGAAAGTTAGAAACCCTTACAATGTGCACCATCCCGCGAGGTTTTGCAGAAACCTATCCTACATTGCCACTGCATGTTTCCTGACATCCCCATGATGACCACCCAGTGGCACTTTTCTCCATCCTACATTGCCACTCACTGTCTATACTAATTCAGGCCCTCCGATTCACACCATCCCGTGATGTTTGTCTCACTCCAACTAGAGAATGGCCTGTTAGAAACCCTTACAGTGCGCACCACCCCGCTATCTTTTTCAGAAACATATCCTACATTGCCACTGCATGTTTCCTGACCTCGCCATGATGACCAACCCGTCGCGCTTTTCTCCATCCTACATTGCCACTTACTGCCTATCCTAATTCATCCCATGCTATTCACATCACCCCGTGATGTTTTTCTCACTCCTAATAGTGAATGGCCTGTTAGAAACCCTACAATGCGCACCACCCCTCTTTCTTTTTCAGAAACCTATCCTTCATTGCCAATGCATGTTTCCTGACCTCCCCATGCTGACCATACCGTGGCGCTTTTCTCCATCCTACATTCCCACTCACTGCCTATCATAATTCAGGCCCTCTGATTCACACCACCCTGTGATGATTAGCTGTCTCCTACTAGTGAATGGCGTGGTAGAAACCCTTACAATGCGCACCACATTGCAATGTTTTTCAAAACCTATCCTACATTGCCGGTGCATGTTTACTCACCTCCCCATGCTGACCACCCCGTGGCGCTTTTCTCCATCCTACATTTCCACTCACTGCCTATTCTAATCAGGCACTCTGATTCACACCACCCCTTGATGTTTTTCTCACTTCTACTAGTGAATGGCCTGTTAGAAACCCTTACAATGTGCACCACCCCGCGATGATTTTCACAAACCTATCCTACATTTCCACTGCATGTTTCCTGACCCACCCATGCTGACCACCCGGGGTGCTTTTTTCCATCCTACATTGCCACTCACTGCCTATCCTAAATCAGGCCCTCCGATTCTCACCACCCCGTGATGTTTTTCTCTCTGCTACTGCTGAATGGCGTGTTAGAAACACTACAATTCGCACCACCCCGCGATGTGGTTCAGAAACTTATCCTACATTGCCTCTGCATGTTTCCTGACCTCCCCATGCTGACCACCCCATGGCGCTTTTCTCCTTCCTTCATTGCCATTCATTGCCTATTCTAATTCAGGCCTTCCCATTCACACCACTCCGTGATGTTTTTCTCACTCCTACTAGTGAATGTCCTGAGAGAAACCCTGACAATGCGCACCACCACGCGACGTTTTTCAGAAACATATCCTACATTGCCTCTGCATGTTTCCTGACCTCCCCATGCTGACCACCCCGTGGCATTTTTCTCCATCCTACATTGCCATTCACTGCCTATCCTAATTCAGGCTCTCCTATTAACACCACCCCGTGATGTTTTTCTCACTCTTACAAGTGAATGGCCTGTTAGAAACCCTTAAAATGCGCACCACCCCGCGATGTTTTTCACAAACGTATTCTACATTGCCAGAGCATGTTTAAGACCTCTCCATGCTGAGCACCCCGTGGCGATTTTCTCCATCCTACATTGCCACTCACTGCCTATCCTAATTCAGGTCTGCCGATTCACACTGCCCCGTGATGTTTTTCTCACTCCTAATAGTGAATGGCCTGTTAGAAACCCTTTCAATGCACACCACCCCGCGATGTTTTTCAGAAACCGATCCTACTTTGCCACTTCATGTTTCCTGAGCTCAACATGCTGACCACCCCGTAGTGCTTTTCTCCATCCTACATTGCCATTCACAGCCTATCCTAATTCAGGGCCTCCGATTCACACCACCCCATGATGTTTTTCTCACTCCTACTAGTGAATGGCCTCTTAGAAACCCTTATAATGCGCACCACCCCGTGATGCTTTTCAGAAACATTTCCTATATTGCCACTGCATATTTCCTAAACTCCCCATGCTGACCACCCTGTGGCGCTATTCTCCATCCTACATTGCCACTCACTGCCTATCCTAATTCAGGCCCTCTGATTCACACCACCCCGTGATGTTTTTCTCACTTCTACCAGTGAATGGCATGTTAGAAACCCTTACAATGCGCACCACCCCGCGAAGTTTTTCAGAAAACTATCCTACATTGCCAGTGCATTTTTCCTGACCTCACCATACTGACCACCCCGTGTTGCTTTTCTCCATCCTACATTGCCATTCACAGCCTATCCTAATTCAGGCCCTCCGATTCACACCACCCCATGATGTTTTTCTCACTCCTACTAGTGAATGGCTTGTTAGAAACCCTTACAATGCGCACCTCCCCGCCATGAATTTCAGAAAACTATCCTACATTGCCACTGCATGTTTCCTGACCTCCCCATGCTGACCACAAATTTGGGCTTTTCTCTATCCTACATTGCCACTCACTGCCTATCCTAAATCAGCCCCTCCGATTCACACCACCCCCTGATGTTTTTCTCACTTCTACCAGTGAATGGCATGTTAGAAACCCTTACAATGTGCACCACGCCGCGAGGTTTTTCAGAAAACTATCCTACATTGCCACTGCATGTTTCCTGACCTCCCCATGCTGACCAACGCATGGCGCTTTTCTCCACCCTACATTGCCTCTCACTGCCTATACTAATTCAGGCACTCCGATTCACACCACCCCGTGATGCTTTTCTCACTCCTACTAGTGAATGGACTGTTAGAAAGCCTTACAATGCGCACCACGCCGCGATGTTTTTCAGAAACATATCCTACATTGCCCCTGCTTGTTTCCTGACCTCCACATGCTGACCACCCTGCGGTGCTTTTCTCCATCCTATATTGGCACTCACAGCCTATCCTTAATCAGGCCCTCCAATTCACTCCACCCCGTGATGTTTTTCTCACTCCTACTAGTGAATGGCCTGTTAGAAACCCTTACAATGCGCACCACCTGGCGATCTTTTTCAGAAACCTATCTTACATTGCCACTGCATGTTTCCTGACTTCCCGATGCTGACCACCCCATGGCGCTTTTCTCCATCCTACATTGCCACTCACTGCCTATCCTAGTTCAGGCCCTCCAATTCACACCACCCCGTGATGTTTTTCTCACTTCTACCAGTGAATGGCATGTTAGAAACCCTTACATTGTGCACCACTCCACGAGGTTTTTCAGTCACCTATCCTACATTGCCACTGCATGTTTCCTGACCTCCCCATGCTGACCACCCCATGGCGCTTTTTCCATCCTTCATTGCCACTCACTGCCTAACCTAAATCAGGCCCTCCGATTCACACAACCCCGTGATGTTTTTCTCACTTCTACCAGTGAATGGCATGTTAGAAACCCTTACAATGCGCACCACACCGCGACGTTTTTCAGAAACCTATCCTACATTGCCACTGCATGTTTCCTGTACTCCCCATGCTGACCAACCCGTGGCGCTTTTCTCCATCCTACATTGCGACTCACTGCCTATACTAATTCAGGCCCTCCGATTCACACCACACCATGATGATTTTCTCACTACGACTAGTTAATGGCCTGTTAGAAAGCCTTACAATGCGCACCACCCCTCTTTGTTTTTCAGAAACCTATCATACATTGCCACTGCATGTTTCCTGACCACCCCATGCTGACCACCCCGTCGCACTTTTCTCCATCCTACATTGCCACTCACTCCCTATCCTAATTCAGGCCCTCCGATTCACACCACCCAGTGATGTTTTTCTCACTGTAACTAATGAATGCCGTGTTAGAAACCCTTACAATGCGCACCACCACACGATGTTGTTCAGAAACATATCCTACATTGGCACTGCATGTTTACTGACCTCCCGAGGTTGCCCACCCCATGGCGCTTTTCTCCATCCTACATTGCCACTCACTGCCTATCCTAATTCAGGCCCTCCAATTCACACCACCACGTGATTATTTTCTAACTCCTACTAGTGAATGGCCTGTCAGAAACCCTTACAATTCGCACCACCCCGTGATGTTTTTCAGAAACCTATGCTACATTGCCACTGCATGTTTCCGGCATCCCCATACTGACCACGCCGTGGCGCTTTTCTCCATCCTAAATTGCCACTCACTGCCTATCGTAATTCAGGCCCTCCGATTCACACAAGCCCGTGAAGTTTTTTCTCTCCTACTAGTGAATGGCCTGTTAGACACCCTTACCATGCACACCACCACGCAACGTTTTTCAGAAACCTTTCCTATATTGCCACTGCATGTTTCCTGACCTCCCCATGCTGACCACCCTTGGCGCTTTTCTCCAAACTACATTGTCACTCACTGCCTATCGTAATTCAGGCCCTCCGATTCACACCAACACGTGATGTTTTTCTCATACTAGTGAATGGCCTGTTAGAAACACTTACAATGCACACCAGCCCTCTTTGTTTTTCAGAAACCTATCCTACATTGCCACTGCATGTTTCCTGGCCTCCCAATGCTGACCACGCCGTGGCGCTTTTCTGCATCCTACATTGCCACTCACTGCCTATTATCATTCAGGCTCTATGATTCATACCACCCCGTGATGTTTTTCTCACTCCTACTAGTGAATGGACTGTTTGAAACCCTTACAATGCGCACCACCCCGCGATGTTTTTCAGAAACCTATCCTACATTGCCACTGGATGTTTCTTGACCTCCCCATGCTGACCACCCCGTGGCGCTTTTCTCCATCCTACATTTCCACTCACTGCCTATCCTAATACAGGCCCTCCGATTCACACCACCCCGTGATGTTTTTCTCAAGCCTACTAGTGAATGGCATGTTAGAAACCCTTACAATGTGCACCACCCCGCGATGTTTTTCAGAAACCTATCCTACATTGCCACTGCATGTTTCCTGACATCCCCATGCAGACAACGCCGTGATGCTTTTCTCCATCCTACATTGCCTCTCACTGCCTATAGTAATTCAGGCCCTCAAATTCGTGATGTTTTTTCTCTCCTACTAGTGAATGGCCTGTGTGAAACCCTTACAATACACACCACCTCGCGAGGTTTTTCAGAAAACTATCCTACATTGCCACTGTATGTTTCCTGACCTCCCCATGCTGACCAACCCATGGTGCTTTTCTCCATCCTACATTGCCACTCAATGTCTATACTAATTCAGGCCCTCTGATTCACCCCACCCCATGATGTTTGTCTCACTCCAACTAGTGAATGGCCTGTTAGAAACCCTTACATTGCGCACCACCCCGCTATGTTTTTCAGAAACATATCCTACATTGCCATTGCGTGTTTCCTGACCTCCCCATGCTGACCACCCCGTGGCGCTTTTCTCCATCCTACATTGCCACTCACTGCCTATCGTAATTCAGGCCCTCCGATTCACAAGCCCATGATGTTTTATCTGTCCTATTAGTGAATGGCCTGTTTGATACCCTTACAATAGGCACCATCCCGCGAGTATTTTCAGAAAACTATCCCACATTGCCACTGCATGTTTCCTGACCTCCCCATGCTGACCAACCCATGGCGCTTTTCTCCATCCTACTTTGCCACTCACTGTCTATACTAATTCAGGCCCTCCGATTCACACCACACCATGATGTTTGTCTCACTCCAACTAGTCAATGGCCTGTTAGAAAACCTTACAGTGCGCAAAACCCAGCTATGTTTTTCAGAAACATATCCTACATTGCCACTGCAGGTTTCCTGACCTCCCCATGCTGACCACGCCGTGGTGTTTTTCTCCATCCTACATTGTCACTCACTGCCTATCCTAATTCAGGTGCTCCGATTCACACCACCCCGTGATGATTTTCTCACTCCTACTAGTGAATAGCCTGTTATAAACCCTTACAATGCGCACCACCCTGTGATGTTTTTCAGAAACCTATCCTACATTGCCACTGAATGTTTCCTGAACTCCTCATGCTGACCACCCCGTGACGCTATTCTCCACCCTACATTGCCACTCACTGCCTATCCTAATTCAGGCCCTCTAATTCACACCACCCCGTGATGTTTTTCTCACTCCTTCTAGTGAATGGCCTGTTAGAATCCCTTCCAATGCGCAGCACCGCGTGATGTTCTTCAGAAACCTATCCTACATTGCCACAGCATTTTTCCTGACCTCCCCATGCTGACCCACCCATGGCGCTTTTCTCCATCCTACATTGCCACTCACTGCCTATCCTAATTCAGGCCATCCTATTCACACCATCCCGTGATGTTTTTTTCTCTCCTACTACTGAATGGCGTGTTAGAAACCATAAAATGCGCACCACCCCGCGATGTTGTTCAGATACCTATCCTACATTGCCACTGCATGTTTCCTGACCTCCCCATGCTGACCACCCCATTGCGCTTTTCTCCTTCATTCATTGCAACTCACTGCCTATCCTAATTCAGGCCTTCCCACCCACATGACCCTGTGATGTTTTTCTAACTCCTACAAGTGAATGGCCTGTTAGAAACCCTTGCAATGTGCACTAACCTGCGATGTTTATCAGAAAAATATCCTACTTTGCCACTGCATGTTTCCAGACCTCCCCATGCTGAGCACCCCGTGGCACTTTTCTCCGTCGTGCATTGCTACTCACTGCCTATCCTATTTCGGCCCGCCGATTCACACCACCCCGTGATGTTTTTCTCACTCCTAATACTGAATGTCCTGTTAGAAACCCTTACAAGCCCACCACCCGGCGATGTCTTTCATAAACCTATCCTACATTGCCATTGCATGTTTTCTGACCTCACCATGCTGACCACCCCGTGGTGTTTTTCTCCATCCTACATTGAAAATCACTGCCTATCCTAATTCAGGCCCTGCGATTCACACCACCCCATGATGTTTTTCTCACTCCTACTAGTTAATGGCCTGTCAGAAAACCTTACAATGCGCACCAGCCCGTGATGTTTTTTAGAAACCTGTCCTACATTGCCCCTGCATGTTTCCTGAACTCCCCATGCTGACCACCCCGTGGCGCTATTCTCCATCATACATTGCCACTCACTGCCTATCCTAATTCAGGCCCTCTGATTCACACCACCCCGTGATGTTTTTCTCACTCCTACTAGTGAATGGCCTGTTAGAAAACCTTACCATGCGCAGAACCCCGCGATGTTTTTCAGAAACCTATCCTACATTGCCACTGGATGTTTCTTGACCTCCCCATGCTGACCACCCCGTGGCGCTTTTCTCCATCCTACATTTCCACTCACTGCCTATCCTAATACAGGCCCTCCGATTCACACCACCCCGTGATGTTTTTCTCAAGCCTACTAGTGAATGGCATGTTAGAAACCCTTACAATGTGCACCACCCCGCGATGTTTTTCAGAAACCTATCCTACATTGCCACTGCATGTTTCCTGACATCCCCATGCAGACAACGCCGTGATGCTTTTCTCCATCCTACATTGCCTCTCACTGCCTATAGTAATTCAGGCCCTCAAATTCACACAAGCCCGTGATGTTTTTTCTCTCCTACTAGTGAATGGCCTGTGTGAAACCCTTACAATACACACCACCTCGCGAGGTTTTTCAGAAAACTATCCTACATTGCCACTGTATGTTTCCTGACCTCCCCATGCTGACCAACCCATGGTGCTTTTCTCCATCCTACATTGCCACTCAATGTCTATACTAATTCAGGCCCTCTGATTCACCCCACCCCATGATGTTTGTCTCACTCCAACTAGTGAATGGCCTGTTAGAAACCCTTACATTGCGCACCACCCCGCTATGTTTTTCAGAAACATATCCTACATTGCCATTGCGTGTTTCCTGACCTCCCCATGCTGACCACCCCGTGGCGCTTTTCTCCATCCTACATTGCCACTCACTGCCTATCGTAATTCAGGCCCTCCGATTCACAAGCCCATGATGTTTTATCTGTCCTATTAGTGAATGGCCTGTTTGATACCCTTACAATAGGCACCATCCCGCGAGTATTTTCAGAAAACTATCCCACATTGCCACTGCATGTTTCCTGACCTCCCCATGCTGACCAACCCATGGCGCTTTTCTCCATCCTACTTTGCCACTCACTGTCTATACTAATTCAGGCCCTCCGATTCACACCACACCATGATGTTTGTCTCACTCCAACTAGTCAATGGCCTGTTAGAAAACCTTACAGTGCGCAAAACCCAGCTATGTTTTTCAGAAACATATCCTACATTGCCACTGCAGGTTTCCTGACCTCCCCATGCTGACCACGCCGTGGTGTTTTTCTCCATCCTACATTGTCACTCACTGCCTATCCTAATTCAGGTGCTCCGATTCACACCACCCCGTGATGATTTTCTCACTCCTACTAGTGAATAGCCTGTTATAAACCCTTACAATGCGCACCACCCTGTGATGTTTTTCAGAAACCTATCCTACATTGCCACTGAATGTTTCCTGAACTCCTCATGCTGACCACCCCGTGACGCTATTCTCCACCCTACATTGCCACTCACTGCCTATCCTAATTCAGGCCCTCTAATTCACACCACCCCGTGATGTTTTTCTCACTCCTTCTAGTGAATGGCCTGTTAGAATCCCTTCCAATGCGCAGCACCGCGTGATGTTCTTCAGAAACCTATCCTACATTGCCACAGCATTTTTCCTGACCTCCCCATGCTGACCCACCCATGGCGCTTTTCTCCATCCTACATTGCCACTCACTGCCTATCCTAATTCAGGCCATCCTATTCACACCATCCCGTGATGTTTTTTTCTCTCCTACTACTGAATGGCGTGTTAGAAACCATAAAATGCGCACCACCCCGCGATGTTGTTCAGATACCTATCCTACATTGCCACTGCATGTTTCCTGACCTCCCCATGCTGACCACCCCATTGCGCTTTTCTCCTTCATTCATTGCAACTCACTGCCTATCCTAATTCAGGCCTTCCCACCCACATGACCCTGTGATGTTTTTCTAACTCCTACAAGTGAATGGCCTGTTAGAAACCCTTGCAATGTGCACTAACCTGCGATGTTTATCAGAAAAATATCCTACTTTGCCACTGCATGTTTCCAGACCTCCCCATGCTGAGCACCCCGTGGCACTTTTCTCCGTCGTGCATTGCTACTCACTGCCTATCCTATTTCGGCCCGCCGATTCACACCACCCCGTGATGTTTTTCTCACTCCTAATACTGAATGTCCTGTTAGAAACCCTTACAAGCCCACCACCCGGCGATGTCTTTCATAAACCTATCCTACATTGCCATTGCATGTTTTCTGACCTCACCATGCTGACCACCCCGTGGTGCTTTTCTCCATCCTACATTGAAAATCACTGCCTATCCTAATTCAGGCCCTGCGATTCACACCACCCCATGATGTTTTTCTCACTCCTACTAGTTAATGGCCTGTCAGAAAACCTTACAATGCGCACCAGCCCGTGATGTTTTTTAGAAACCTGTCCTACATTGCCCCTGCATGTTTCCTGAACTCCCCATGCTGACCACCCCGTGGCGCTATTCTCCATCATACATTGCCACTCACTGCCTATCCTAATTCAGGCCCTCTGATTCACACCACCCCGTGATGTTTTTCTCACTCCTACTAGTGAATGGCCTGTTAGAAAACCTTACCATGCGCAGAACCCCGCGATGTTTTTCAGAAACTTATCCTACATTGCCACTGCATGTTTCCTGACCTCCCTATGCTGACCACCCCGTGGCACTTTTCTCCATTCTCCATTGCCACTCACTGCCTATTCTAATCAGACCCTCCGATTCACACCACCTTGACGTTTTTCTCACTTCTACTTGTGAATGGCCTGTAAGAAACCCTTACAATGCGCAACACACCACGACGTTTTTTATAAACCTGTCCTTCAATGGCACTGCATGTTTCCTGACCTCCACATGCTGACTAACCCATGGCGCTTTTCTCCATGCTACATTGCCACTGACTGCCTATTCTCATTCAGGCCCTCCGATTCACACCACCCCGTGATGTTTTTCTCACTCCTACTAGTGAATGGCCTGGTAAAATCCCTTACAATGCGCACCACCCCGTGACGTTTTTCAGAACCCTATCCTATGTTGGCAGTGCATGTTTACTGACCTCCCAATGCTGACCACCCCGGGTTGCTTTTCTCCATTATACATTGCCACTCACAGCCTATCCTAAATCAGGCCCTTCAATTCACACCACCCCTTGATGTTTTTATCACTCTTACTAGTGAGTGGCCTGTTAGAAACCCTTACAATGCGCACCACCCTGTGACGTTTTTCAGAAACCTATCGTATGTTGCCACTGCATGTTTCCTGAACTCCCCATGCTGACCACCCCGTGGTGCTTTTCTCCATCCTACATTGCCACTCACTGCCTATCCTACATCAGCCCCTGCTATTCACACCACCCGTGATGTTTTTCTCAATCCTAATAGTGAATGGCCTGTTGGAAACCCTTACCATGAGCACGACCTCACTATGTATTTCAGAAACCTATCCGACATTGCCACTGCATGTTTCCTGACATCCCCATGCTGACAACTCCGCCCCACTTTTCTCCATCCTACATTGCCACTCACTGCCTATTCTAATTCAGGCCCTCCGATTCACACCACCCCGTGATGTTTTTCTCACTCCCACTAGTGAATGGCCTGTTAGAAACCCTTACAATGCGCAACACACCACGATGTTTTTCAGAAAACTATTCTACATCGCCACTGCATGTCTCCTGACCTCCCCATGCTGACCGCACTGTGGCGCTTTTCTCCATCCTACATTGCCACTTACTGCCTATCCTAATTTAGACCCTCCGATTCACACCACCGCGTGATGTTTTTCTCACTCCCACTAGTGAATGGCCTGTTAGAAACCCTTACAATGCGCACCACCCCGCGATGTTTTGCAGAAAACTATCCTACATTGCCACTGCATGTCTCCTGACCTCCCCATGCTGACTGCACTGTGGCGCATTTCTCCATCCTACATTGCCACTCACTGCCTATTCAAATTCAGGCCCTATGATTCACACCACCCTGTGATGATTAGCTGACGAATACTAGTGAATGGCCTGGTAGAAACCTCTACAATCCTCACCACCCCGCGATGTTTTTCAGAAACCTATCCTACATTGACACTGCATGTTTCCTGACCTCCCCATGCTGACAACCCCGTGGCGCTTTTCTCCATGCTACATTGCCACTCACTGCCTTTCCCAATACAGTCCCTCCAATTCACGCCACCCTGTGATGATTTGCTGACTCCTACTAGTGAATGGCCTGGTAGATACCCTTACAATGCGCACCACTCTGACATGTTTTTCAGAAACCTATCCTACATTGCCACTGCATGTTTCCTGACCTCCCCATGCTTACCACCCCGTGGCGCTTTTCTCCATCCTACATTGCCACTCACTGCCTATCCTAATTCAGGCCCTCTGATTCACACCACCCCGTGATGTTTTTCTCACTCCTACTATTGAATGACCTGTTAGAAAACCTTACCATGCGCAGAACCCCGCGATGTTTTTCAGAAACTTATCCTACAATGCCACTGCATGTTTCCTGACCTCCCTATGCTGACCACCCCGTGTCACTTTTCTCCATTCTCCATTGCCACTCACTGCCTATTCTAATCAGACCCTCCGATTCACACCACCTTGATGTTTTTCTCACTTCTACTTGTGAATGGCCTGTAAGAAACCCTTACAATGCGCAACACACCGCGACGTTTTTTATAAACCTGTCCTTCAATGGCACTGCATGTTTCCTGACCTCCACATGCTGACCCACCCGTGGCGCTTTTCTCCATCCTACATTGCCACTGACTGCCTATTCTCATTCAGGCCCTCCGATTCACACCACCCCGTGATGTTTTTCTCACTCCTACTAGTGAATGGCATGGTAAAATCCCTTGCAATGCGCACCACCCCGTGACGTTTTTCAGAAACCTATCCTATGTTGGCAGTGCATGTTTACTGACCTCCCAATGCTGACCACCCCAGGTTGCTTTTCTCCATCCTACATTGTCACTCACAGCCTATCCTAAATAAGGCCCTTCAATTCACACCACCCCTTGATGTTTTTATCACTCTTACTAGTGAGTGGCCTGTTAGAAACCCTTACAATGCGCACCACCCCGTGACGTTTTTCAGAAACCTATCGTATGTTGCCACTGCATGTTTCCTGACCTCCCCATGCTGACCACCCCGTGGTGCTTTTCTCCATCCTACATTGCCACTCACTGCCTATCCTACTTCAGCCCCTGCTATTCACACCACCCGTGATGTTTTTCTCAATCCTAATAGTGAATGGCCTGTTGGAAACCCTTACCATGCGCACGACCACACTATGTTTTTCAGAAACCTATCCGACATTGCCACTGCATGTCTCCTGACCTCCCCATGCTGACCGCACTGTGGCGCTTTTCTCCATCCTACATTGCCACTTACTGCCTATCCTAATTTAGACCCTCCGATTCACACCACCCCGTGATGTTTTTCTCACTCCCACTAGTGAATGGCCTGTTAGAAACCATTACAATGCGCACCACCCCGCGATGTTTTGCAGAAAACTATCCTACATTGCCACTGCATGTCTCCTGACCTCCCCATGCTGACCGCACTGTGGCGCTTTTCTCCATCCTACATTGCCACTCACTGCCTATTCAAATTCAGGCCCTATGATTCACACCACCCTGTGATGATTAGCTGACGAATACTAGTGAATGGCCTGGTAGAAACCTCTACAATGCTCACCACCACGCGATGTTTTTCAGAAACCTATCCTACATTGCCACTGCATGTTTCCTGACCTCCCCATGCTGACAACCCCGTGGCGCTTTTCTCCATCCTACATTGCCACTCACTGCCTTTCCCAATACAGGCCCTCCGATTCACACCACCCTGTGATGATTTGCTGACTCCTACTAGTGAATGGCCTGGTAGATACCCTTACAATGCGCACCACTCCGACATGTTTTTCAGAAACCTATCCTACAGTGCCACTGCATGTTTCTTGAACTCCCCATGCTGACCAACCCGTGGCGCTTTTCTCCATCCTACATTGCGAATCACTGCCTATACTAATTCAGGCCCTCCGTTTCACACCACCCCGTGATGTTTTTCTCACTCCTACTAGTGAATGGCCTGTTAGAAAGCCTTACAATGCGCACCACCCCTCTTTGTTTTTCAGAAACCTATCCTACATTGCCACTGCATGTTTCCTGACCTCCCCATGCTGACATCCCCGCCCCACTTTTCTCCATCCTACATTGCCACTCACTGCCTATTCTAATTCAGGCCCTCCGATTCACACCACCCCGTGATGTTTTTCTCACTCCCACTAGTGAGTGGCCTGTTAGAAACCCTTACAATGCGCAACACACAGCGATGTTTTTCAGAAAACTATCTAAAATCGCCACTGCATATCTCCTGACCTCCCCATGCTGACCGCACTGTGGCGCTTTTCTCCATCCTACATTGCCACTTACTGCCTATCCTAATTTAGACCCTCCGATTCACACCACCCCGTGATGTTTTGTTCACTCCCACTAGTGAATGGCCTTTTAGAAACCCTTACAATGCGCACCACCCCGCGATGTTTTGTAGAAAACTATCCTACATTGCCACTGCATGTCTCCTGACCTCCCCATGCTTACTGCACTGTGGCGCTTTTCTCCATCCTACATTGCCACTCACTGCCTATTCAAATTCAGGCCCTATGATTCACACCACCCTGTGATGATTAGCTGACGAATACTAGTGAATTGCCTGGTAGAAACATCTACAATGCTCACCACCACGCGATGTTTTTCAGAAACCTATCCTACATTGCCACTGCATGTTTCCTGACCTCCCCATGCTGACAACCCCGTGGCGCTTTTCTCCATCCTACATTGCCATTCACTGCCTTTCCCAATACAGGCCCTCCGATTCACACCACCCTCTGATGATTTGCTGACTCCTACTAGTGAATGGCCTGGTAGATACCCTTACAATGCGCACCACTCCGACATGTTTTTCAGAAACCTATCCTACATTGCCACTGCATGTTTCCTGACCTCCGAATGCTTACCACCCCGTGGCGCTTTTCTCCATCCTACATTGCCACTCACTGCCTATACTAATTGAGGCCCTCCGATTCACACCACCCCATGATGATTTTCTCACTCCTACTAGTGAATGGCCTGTTAGAAACACTTACAATGCGCACCACCGCGTGATGTTTTTCAGAAACCTATTTTATATTGCCACTGCATGTTTCCTTACCTCCCCATGCTGAGCACCCCGTGGCGCTTTTCTCCATCCCCCATTGCCACTCACTGCCTATACTTATTTAGGCCCTCCAATTCCCACCACCCCGTTATGTTTTTCTCACTTCTACTAGTGAATGGCCTGTTAGAAACCCTTACAATGCGCACTACCCCGCCATGATTTTCAGAAACCTATCCTGCATGGTCACTGCATGTTTCCTGACCTCCCCATGCTGACCACCCCGTGGTGCTTTTCTCTATCCTACATTGCCACTCACTGCCTATCCTAATTCAGGCCCTCCGATTCACACCGCCCCGTGATGTTTTTCTCACTCCTACTAGTGAAAGGCCTGTTATAAACCCTTACAATGCGCACCACCCTGTGTTTTTCAGAAACCTATCCTACATTGCCACTGCATGTTTCCTGAACTCCTCATGCTGACCACCCCGTGACGCTATTCTCCACCCTACATTGCCACACACTGCCTATCCTAATTCAGGCCCTCTAATTTACACCACCCCGTGATGTTTTTCTCACTCCTTCTAGTGAATGGCCTGTTAGAATCCCTTCCAATGCGCAGCACCGCGTGATGTTTTTCAGAAACCTATCCTACATTGCCACAGCATGTTTCCTGACCTCCCCATCCTGACCCACCCATGGCGCTTTTCTCCATCCTACATTGCCACTCACTGCCTATCCTAATTCAGGCCATCCTATTCACACCATCCCGTTATGTTTTTTTCTCTCCCACTACTGAATGGCGTGTTAGAAACCATACAATGTGCACCACCCCGCGATGTTGTTCAGATACCTATCCTACATTGCCACTGCATGTTTCCTGACCTCCCCAGGCTGACCACCCCATTGCGCTTTTCTCCTTCCTTCATTGCAACTCACTGCCTATCCTAATTCAGGCCTTCCCACCCACATGACCCTGTGATGTTTTTCTAACTCCTACAAGTGAATGGCCTGTTAGAAACCCTTGCAATGTGCACTAACCTGCGATGTTTATCAGAAACATATCCTACATTGCCACTGCATGTTTCCAGACCTCCCCATGCTGAGCACCCCGTGGCACTTTTCTCCGTCGTGCATTGCTACTCACTGCCTATCCTAGTTCAGGCCCGCCAATTCACACCACCCCGTGATGTTTTTCTCACTCCTAATACTGAATGTCCTGTTAGAAACCCTTACAAGCCCACCACCCGGCGATGTCTTTCATAAACCTATCCTACATTGCCATTGCATGTTTTCTGACCTCACCATGCTTACCACCCCGTGGTGCTTTTCTCCATCCTACATTGAAAATCACTGCCTATCCTAATTCAGGCCCTGCGATTCACACCACCTCATGATATTTTTCTCACTCCTACTAGTGAATGGCCTGTCAGAAAACCTTACAATGCGCACCACCCCGTGATGTTTTTTAGAAACCTGTCCTACATTGCCCCTGCATGTTTCCTGAACTCCCGATGCTGACCACCCCGTGGCGCTATTCTCCATCATACATTGCCACTCACTGCCTATCCTAATTCAGGCCCTCTGATTCACACCACCCCGTGATGTTTTTCTCACTCCTACTAGTGAATGGCCTGTTAGAAAACCTTACCATGCGCAGAACCCCGCGATGTTTTTCAGAAACTTATCCTACATTGCCACTGCATGTTTCCTGACCTCCCTATGCTGACCACCCCATGGCACTTTTCTCCATTCTACATTGCCACTCACTGCCTATTCTAATCAGACCCTCCGATTCACACCACCTTGATGTTTTTCTCACTTCTACTTGTGAATGGCCTGTAAGAAACCCTTACAATGCGCAACACACCGCGAAGTTTTTTATAAACCTGTCCTTCAATGGCACTGCATGTTTCCTGACCTCCACATGCTGACCCACCCATGGCGCTTTTCTCCATCCTACATTGCCACTGAATGCCTATTCTCATTCAGGCCCTCCGATTCACACCACCCCGTGATGTTTTTCTCACTCCTACTAGTGAATGGCCTGGTAAAATCCCTTACAATGCGCACCACCCCGTGACGTTTTTCAGAAACCTATCCTATGTTGGCAGTGCATGTTTATGACCTCCCAATGCTGACCACCCCGGGTTGCTTTTCTCCATCCTACATTGCCACTCACAGCCTATCCTAAATCAGGCCCTTCAATTCACACCACCCCTTGATGTTTTTATCACTCTTACTAGTGAGTGGCCTGTTAGAAACCCTTACAATGCGCACCACCCCGTGACGTTTTTCAGAAACCTATCGTATGTTGCCTCTGCATGTTTCCTGACCTCCCCATGCTGACCACCCCGTGGTGCTTTTCTCCATCCTACATTGCCACTCACTGCTTATCCTACTTCAGCCCCTGCTATTCACACCACCCGTGATGTTTTTCTCAATCCTAATAGTGAATGGCCTGTTGGAAACCCTTACCATGCGCACGACCTCACTATGTTTTTCAGAAACCTATCTGACATTGCCACTGCATGTTTCCTGACATCCCCATGCTGACCACCCCGTGGCACTTTTCTCCATCTTACATTGCCACTCACCGCCTATTCTAATCAGGCCCTCCGATTCACACCACCCCTTGATGTTATTCTCACTCCCACTAGTGAATGGCCTGTTAGAAACCGTTACAATGCGCACCTATCCTCGATGTTTTTCAGAAACTTATCCTACATTGCCACTGCATGTTTCCTGACCTCCCCATGCTTACCACCCCGTGGCGCTTTTCTCCATCTTACATTGCCACTCACTGCCTATACTAATTGAGGCCCTCCGATTCACACCACCCCATGATGATTTTCTCACTCCTACTAGTGAATGGCCTGTTAGAAACACTTACAATGCGCACCACCGCGCGATGTTTTTCAGAAACCTATTTTATATTGCCACTGCATGTTTACTTACCTCCCCATGCTGACCATACCGTGGCGCTTTTCTCCATCCCCCATTGCCACTCACTGCCTATACTTATTTAAGCCCTCCAATTCCCACCACCCCATTATGTTTTTCTCACTTCTACTAGTGAATGGCCTGTTAGAAACCCTTACAATGCGCACCACCCCGCCATGATTTTCAGAAACCTATCCTGCATGGTCACTGCATGTTTCCTGACCTCCCCATGCTGACCACCCCGTGGTGCTTTTCTCTATCCTACATTGCCACTCACTGCCTATCCTAATTCAGGCCCTCCGATTCACACCGCCCCGTGATGTTTTTCTCACTCCCACTAGTGAATGGCCCGTTAGAAACCGTAACAATGGGCAACTCCCCTCGATGTGTTTCAAAAACGTATCCTACATTGCCACTGCGTGGATCCTAACCTCCCATGCTGACCACCCAGTGGTGCTTTTCTCCATCCTACATTGCCACTCACTGCCTATACTAATTCAGGCCCTCCGATTCACCAACCCCGTGATGTTTTTCTCACCTCTACCAGTGAATGGCATGTTAGAAACCCGTACAATTCGCACCACCTCGCGAGGTTTTTCAGAAAACTATCCTACATTGCCACTGCATGTTTCCTGACCTCCCCATGCTGACCAACCCTTGGCGCTTTTCTCCATCCTACATTGCCCCTCACTGCCTATACTATTTCAGGCCCTCCAATTCACACCACCCCATGATGATTTTCTCACTCCTACTAGTGAATGGCCTGTTAGAAACACTTACAATGCGCACCACCGCGCGATGTTTTTCAGAAACCTATTTTATATTGCCACTGCATGTTTCCTTACCTCCCCATGCTGACCATACCGTGGCGCTTTTCTCCTTCCCCCATTGCCACTCACTGCCTATACTTATTTAAGCCCTCCAATTCCCACCACCCCATTATGTTTTTCTCACTTCTACTAGTGAATAGCCTGTTAGAAACCCTTACAATGCGCACCACCCCACCATGATTTTCAGAAACCTATCCTGCATGGTCACTGCATGTTTCCTGACCTCCCCATGCTGACCACAGCGTGGTGCTTTTCTCTATCCTACATTGCCACTCACTGCCTATCCTAATTCAGGCCCTCCGATTCACACCGCCCCGTGATGTTTTTCTCACTCCCACTAGTGAATGGCCCGTTAGAAACCGTAACAATGGGCAACTCCCCTCGATGTGTTTCAAAAACATATCCTACATTGCCACTGCGTGGATCCTAACCTCCCATGCTGACCACCCAGTGGTGCTTTTCTCCATCCTACATTGCCACTCACTGCCTATACTAATTCAGGCCCTCCGATTCACCAACCCCGTGATGTTTTTCTCACCTCTACCAGTGAATGGCATGTTAGAAACCCGTACAATTCGCACCACCTCGCGAGGTTTTTCAGAAAACTATCCTACATTGCCACTGAATGTTTCCTGACCTCCCCATGCTGACCAACCCTTGGCGCTTTTCTCCATCCTACATTGCCACTCACTGCCTATACTACTTCAGGCCCTCCAATTCACACCACCCCGTGATGGTTGTCTCACTCCTACTAGTGAATAGCCTGTTAGAAACCCTTACCATGCACACCACCCCGCGATGTTTTTCAGAAACCTATCCTACATTGCCACTACATGTTTCCTGACCTCCCCATGATGACCACCGTTGGGCTTTTCTCCATCCTACATTGCCACTCACTGCCTATTCTAATCAGGCCCTCAGATTCACACCACCTCTTGATGTTTTTCTCACTTCTACTAGTGAATGACCTGTTAGAAAGCCTTACAATGCGCACTGCCCCGCGATGATTTTCAGAAACCTATCCTACATGGCCACTGTACGTTTCCTGACCTCCCCATGCTGACCACCCCGTGGTGCTTTTCTCTATCCTACATTGCCACTCACTGCCTATCCTAAATCAGGCCCTCCGATTCACACCACCCCGTGATGTTTTTCTCACTTCTACCATTGAATGGCATGTTAGACACCCGTACAATGCGCACCACCAAACGAGGTTTTTCAGAAACTTTTCCTACATTGCCACTGCATGTTTCCTGACCTCCCCATGCAGACCACCCCGTGGTGCTTATTTCCATCCTATATTGCCACCCACTGCCTATCCTAATTCAGGCCCTCTGATTCACTCCTCCCCGTGATGTTTTGCTCACTCCAAATAGTGAATGGCCTGTTAAAAACAGTTACAATGTGCACAAACCCGCGATGTTTTTCAGAAACCTATGCTACATTGCCACTGCATGTTTCCTGACCTCCCCATGCTCAACACGCCGTGGCGCTTTTCTGCATCCTACATTGCCACCCACTGCCTATGCTAATTCAGGCCCTCTGATTCACTCCACCCCGTGATGTTTTTCTCACTCCAAATAGTGAATGACCTGTTAGAAACAGTTACAATGCACACAACCCCGCGATGTTTTTCAGAAACCTATGCTACATTGCCACTGCATGTTTCCTTACCTCCCCATGCTGACCACCTCGTGGCGCTTTTCTCCATTCTACATTGCCACTCACTGCCTAGCCTAAATCAGGCCCTCCTATTCACACCACGCCGTGATGTTTTCTGACTTCTACCAGTGAATGGCATGTTAGAACCCTTACAATGCACACTACCCCGCGAGGTTTTTCAGAAACCTATCCTACATTGCCACTGCATGTTTCCTGACCTCCACATGCTGAAGAACCCATGGCGCTTTTCTCCATCCTACATTGCCACTCACTGCCTATCCTAATTCAGGCCCGCTGATTCACACCACCCCGTGATGTTTTTCTCACTCCTAATAGTGAATGGCCTGTTAGAAACCGTTACAATGTGCACCACCCCGCGATGTCTTTAAGAAGCCTATCCTACATTGCCAATGCATGTTTCCTGACCTCACCATGCTGAGCACCCCGTGGCGCTTTTCTCCATCCTACATAGCCACTTACTGCCTGTACTAATTCAGGCCCTCCGATTCACACAACCCCGTGATGATTTTCTCACTCCTACTAGTGAATGGCCTCTTAGAAAGCCTTACAATGCGCACCACCCCACGTTGTAGTTCAGTAACCTATCCTACATTGCCACTGCATGTTTCCTGTCCTCCTCATGCTGACCACAATGTGGCGCTTTTCTCCATCCTATATTGCCACTCACGGCTTAGCCTAATTCAGGCCCTCCAATTAACTCCACCCCGTGATGTTTTTCTCACTCCTACTAGTGAATGGCCTGTTAGAAACCCTTACAATGCGCACCACCGCGTGATGCTTTTCAGAAACCTATTTTATATTGCCACTGCATGTTTCCTTACCTCCCCATGTTGAGCACCCCGTGGGGCTTTTCTCCATCCCCCATTGCCACTCACTGCCTATACTTATTTAAGCCCTCCAATTCCCACCACCCCGTTATGTTTTTCTCACTTCTACTAGTGAATGGCCTGTTAGAAACCCTTACAATGCGCACCACCCCGCCATGATTTTCAGAAACCTATCCTGCATGGTCACTGCATGTTCCCGACCTCCCCATGCTGACCACCCCATGGTGCTTTTCTCTATCCTACATTGCCACTCACTGCCTATCCTAATTCAGGCCCTCCGATTCACACCGCCCCGTGATGTTTTTCTCACTCCCACTAGTGAATGGCCCGTTAGAAACCGTAACAATTTGCAACTCCCCTCGATGTGTTTCAAAAACGTATCCTACATTGCCACTGCGTGGATCCTAACCTCCCATGCTGACCACCCAGTGGTGCTTTTCTCCATCCTACATTGCCACTCACTGCCTATACTAATTCAGGCCCTCTGATTCACCAACCCCGTGATGTTTTTCTCACCTCTACCAGTGAATGGCATGTTAGAAACCCGTACAATTCGCACCACCTCGCGAGGTTTTACAGAAAACTATCCTACATTGCCACTGAATGTTTCCTGACCTCCCCATGCTGACCAACCCTTGGCGCTTTTCTCCATCCTACATTGCCACTCACTGCCTATACTATTTCAGGCCCTCCAATTCACACCACCCCGTGATGGTTGTCTCACTCCTACTAGTGAATAGCCTGTTAGAAACCCTTACCATGCACACCACCCCGCGATGTTTTTCAGAAACCTATCCTACATTGCCACTACATGTTTCCTGACCTCCCCATGATGACCACCGTTGGGCTTTTCTCCATCCTACATTGCCACTCACTGCCTATTCTAATCAGGCCCTCAGATTCACACCACCTCTTGATGTTTTTCTCACTTCTACTAGTGAATGACCTGTTAGAAAGCCTTACAATGCGCACTGCCCCGCGATGATTTTCAGAAACCTATCCTACATGGCCACTGTACGTTTCCTGACCTCCCCATGCTGACCACCCCATGGTGCTTTTCTCTATCCTACATTGCCACTCACTGCCTATCCTAAATCAGGCCCTCCGATTCACACCACCCCGTGATGTTTTTCTCACTTCTACCATTGAATGGCATGTTAGACACCCGTACAATGCGCACCACCAAACGAGGTTTTTCAGAAACTTTTCCTACATTGCCACTGCATGTTTCCTGACCTCCCCATGCAGACCACCCCGTGGTGCTTATTTCCATCCTATATTGCCACCCACTGCCTATCCTAATTCAGGCCCTCTGATTCACTCCTCCCCGTGATGTTTTGCTCACTCCAAATAGTGAATGGCCTGTTAAAAACAGTTACAATGTGCACAAACCCGCGATGTTTTTCAGAAACCTATGCTAGATTGCCACTGCATGTTTCCTGACCTCCCCATGCTCAACACGCCGTGGCGCTTTTCTGCATCCTACATTGCCACCCACTGCCTATGCTAATTCAGGCCCTCTGATTCACTCCACCCCGTGATGTTTTTCTCACTCCAAATAGTGAATGACCTGTTAGAAACAGTTACAATGCACACAACCCCGCGATGTTTTTCAGAAACCTATGCTACATTGCCACTACATGTTTCTTGACCTCCCCATGATGACCACCGTTGGGCTTTTCTCCATCCTACATTGCCACTCACTGCCTATTCTAATCAGGCCCTCAGATTCACACCACCTCTTGATGTTTTTCTCACTTCTACTAGTGAATGACCTGTTAGAAAGCCTTACAATGCGCACTGCCCCGCGATGATTTTCAGAAACCTATCCTACATGGCCACTGTACGTTTCCTGACCTCCCCATGCTGACCACCCCGTGGTGCTTTTCTCTATCCTACATTGCCACTCACTGCCTATCCTAAATCAGGCCCTCCGATTCACACCACCCCGTGATGTTTTTCTCACTTCTACCATTGAATGGCATGTTAGACACCCGTACAATGCGCACCACCAAACGAGGTTTTTCAGAAACTTTTCCTACATTGCCACTGCATGTTTCCTGACCTCCCCATGCAGACCACCCCGTGGTGCTTATTTCCATCCTATATTGCCACCCACTGCCTATCCTAATTCAGGCCCTCTGATTCACTCCTCCCCGTGATGTTTTGCTCACTCCAAATAGTGAATGGCCTGTTAAAAACAGTTACAATGTGCACAAACCCGCGATGTTTTTCAGAAACCTATGCTACATTGCCACTGCATGTTTCCTGACCTCCCCATGCTCAACACGCCGTGGCGCTTTTCTGCATCCTACATTGCCACCCACTGCCTATGCTAATTCAGGCCCTCTGATTCACTCCACCCCGTGATGTTTTTCTCACTCCAAATAGTGAATGACCTGTTAGAAACAGTTACAATGCACACAACCCCGCGATGTTTTTCAGAAACCTATGCTACATTGCCACTGCATGTTTCCTTACCTCCCCATGCTGACCACCTCGTGGCGCTTTTCTCCATTCTACATTGCCACTCACTGCCTAGCCTAAATCAGGCCCTCCTATTCACACCACGCCGTGATGTTTTCTGACTTCTACCAGTGAATGGCATGTTAGAACCCTTACAATGCACACTACCCCGCGAGGTTTTTCAGAAACCTATCCTACATTGCCACTGCATGTTTCCTGACCTCCACATGCTGAAGAACCCATGGCGCTTTTCTCCATCCTACATTGCCACTCACTGCCTATCCTAATTCAGGCCCGCTGATTCACACCACCCCGTGATGTTTTTCTCACTCCTAATAGTGAATGGCCTGTTAGAAACCGTTACAATGTGCACCACCCCGCGATGTCTTTAAGAAGCCTATCCTACATTGCCAATGCATGTTTCCTGACCTCACCATGCTGAGCACCCCGTGGCGCTTTTCTCCATCCTACATAGCCACTTACTGCCTGTACTAATTCAGGCCCTCCGATTCACACAACCCCGTGATGATTTTCTCACTCCTACTAGTGAATGGCCTCTTAGAAAGCCTTACAATGCGCACCACCCCACGTTGTAGTTCAGTAACCTATCCTACATTGCCACTGCATGTTTCCTGTCCTCCTCATGCTGACCACAATGTGGCGCTTTTCTCCATCCCCCATTGCCACTCACTGCCTATACTTATTTAAGCCCTCCAATTCCCACCACCCCGTTATGTTTTTCTCACTTCTACTAGTGAATGGCCTGTTAGAAACCCTTACAATGCGCACCATCCCGCCATGATTTTCAGAAACCTATCCTGCATGGTCACTGCATGTTTCCCGACCTCCCCATGCTGACCACCCCATGGTGCTTTTCTCTATCCTACATTGCCACTCACTGCCTATCCTAATTCAGGCCCTCCGATTCACACCGCCCCGTGATGTTTTTCTCACTCCCACTAGTGAATGGCCCGTTAGAAACCGTAACAATTTGCAACTCCCCTCGATGTGTTTCAAAAACATATCCTACATTGCCACTGCGTGGATCCTAACCTCCCATGCTGACCACCCAGTGGTGCTTTTCTCCATCCTACATTGCCACTCACTGCCTATACTAATTCAGGCCCTCCGATTCACCAAGCCCGTGATGTTTTTCTCACCTCTACCAGTGAATGGCATGTTAGAAACCCGTACAATTCGCACCACCTCGCGAGGTTTTTCAGAAAACTATCCTACATTGCCACTGAATGTTTCCTGACCTCCCCATGCTGACCAACCCTTGGCGCTTTTCTCCATCCTACATTGCCACTCATTGCCTATACTATTTCAGGCCCTCCAATTCACACCACCCCGTGATGGTTGTCTCACTCCTACTAGTTAATAGCCTGTTAGAAACCCTTACCATGCACACCACCCCGCGATGTTTTTCAGAAACCTATCCTACATTGCCACTACATGTTTCCTGACCTCCCCATGATGACCACCGTTGGGCTTTTCTCCATCCTACATTGCCACTCACTGCCTATTCTAATCAGGCCCTCAGATTCACACCACCTCTTGATGTTTTTCTCACTTCTACTAGTGAATGACCTGTTAGAAAGCCTTACAATGCGCACTGCCCCGCGATGATTTTCAGAAACCTATCCTACATGGCCACTGTACGTTTCCTGACCTCCCCATGCTGACCACCCCGTGGTGCTTTTCTCTATCCTACATTGCCACTCACTGCCTATCCTAAATCAGGCCCTCCGATTCACACCACCCCGTGATGTTTTTCTCACTTCTACCATTGAATGGCATGTTAGACACCCGTACAATGCGCACCACCAAACGAGGTTTTTCAGAAACTTTTCCTACATTGCCACTGCATGTTTCCTGACCTCCCCATGCAGACCACCCCGTGGTGCTTATTTCCATCCTATATTGCCACCCACTGCCTATCCTAATTCAGGCCCTCTGATTCACTCCTCCCCGTGATGTTTTGTTCACTCCAAATAGTGAATGGCCTGTTAAAAACAGTTACAATGTGCACAAACCCGCGATGTTTTTCAGAAACCTATGCTACATTGCCACTGCATGTTTCCTGACCTCCCCATGCTCAACACGCCGTGGCGCTTTTCTGCATCCTACATTGCCACCCACTGCCTATGCTAATTCAGGCCCTCTGATTCACTCCACCCCGTGATGTTTTTCTCACTCCAAATAGTGAATGACCTGTTAGAAACAGTTACAATGCACACAACCCCGCGATGTTTTTCAGAAACCTATGCTACATTGCCACTGCATGTTTCCTTACCTCCCCATGCTGACCACCTCGTGGCGCTTTTCTCCATTCTACATTGCCACTCACTGCCTAGCCTAAATCAGGCCCTCCTATTCACACCACGCCGTGATGTTTTCTGACTTCTACCAGTGAATGGCATGTTAGAACCCTTACAATGCACACTACCCCGCGAGGTTTTTCAGAAACCTATCCTACATTGCCACTGCATGTTTCCTGACCTCCACATGCTGAAGAACCCATGGCGCTTTTCTCCATCCTACATTGCCACTCACTGCCTATCCTAATTCAGGCCCGCTGATTCACACCACCCCGTGATGTTTTTCTCACTCCTAATAGTGAATGGCCTGTTAGAAACCGTTACAATGTGCACCACCCCGCGATGTCTTTAAGAAGCCTATCCTACATTGCCAATGCATGTTTCCTGACCTCACCATGCTGAGCACCCCGTGGCGCTTTTCTCCATCCTACATAGCCACTTACTGCCTGTACTAATTCAGGCCCTCCGATTCACACAACCCCGTGATGATTTTCTCACTCCTACTAGTGAATGGCCTCTTAGAAAGCCTTACAATGCGCACCACCCCACGTTGTAGTTCAGTAACCTATCCTACATTGCCACTGCATGTTTCCTGTCCTCCTCATGCTGACCACAATGTGGCGCTTTTCTCCATCCTATATTGCCACTCACGGCTTAGCCTAATTCAGGCCCTCCAATTAACTCCACCCCGTGATGTTTTTCTCACTCCTACTAGTGAATGGCCTGTTAGAAACCCTTACAATGCGCACCACCGCGTGATGCTTTTCAGAAACCTATTTTATATTGCCACTGCATGTTTCCTTACCTCCCCATGTTGAGCACCCCGTGGGGCTTTTCTCCATCCCCCATTGCCACTCACTGCCTATACTTACTTAAGCCCTCCAATTCCCACCACCCCGTTATGTTTTTCTCACTTCTACTAGTGAATGGCCTGTTAGAAACCCTTACAATGCGCACCACCCCGCCATGATTTTCAGAAACCTATCCTGCATGGTCACTGCATGTTTCCCGACCTCCCCATGCTGACCACCCCATGGTGCTTTTCTCTATCCTACATTGCCACTCACTGCCTATCCTAATTCAGGCCCTCCGATTCACACCGCCCCGTGATGTTTTTCTCACTCCCACTAGTGAATGGCCCGTTAGAAACCGTAACAATTTGCAACTCCCCTCGATGTGTTTCAAATACGTATCCTACATTGCCACTGCGTGGATCCTAACCTCCCATGCTGACCACCCAGTGGTGCTTTTCTCCATCCTACATTGCCACTCACTGCCTATACTAATTCAGGCCCTCCGATTCACCAACCCCGTGATGTTTTTCTCAACTCTACCAGTGAATGGCATGTTAGAAACCCGTACAATTCGCACCACCTCGCGAGGTTTTTCAGAAAACTATCCTACATTGCCACTGAATGTTTCCTGACCTCCCCATGCTGACCAACCCTTGGCGCTTTTCTCCATCCTACATTGCCACTCACTGCCTATACTACTTCAGGCCCTCCAATTCACACCACCCCGTGATGGTTGTCTCACTCCTACTAGTGAATAGCCTGTTAGAAACCCTTACCATGCACACCACCCCGCGATGTTTTTCAGAAACCTATCCTACATTGCCACTACATGTTTCCTGACCTCCCCATGATGACCACCGTTGGGCTTTTCTCCATCCTACATTGCCACTCACTGCCTATTCTAATCAGGCCCTCAGATTCACACCACCTCTTGATGTTTTTCTCACTTCTACTAGTGAATGACCTGTTAGAAAGCCTTACAATGCGCACTGCCCCGCGATGATTTTCAGAAACCTATCCTACATGGCCACTGTACGTTTCCTGACCTCCCCATGCTGACCACCCCGTGGTGCTTTTCTCTATCCTACATTGCCACTCACTGCCTATCCTAAATCAGGCCCTCCGATTCACACCACCCCGTGATGTTTTTCTCACTTCTACCATTGAATGGCATGTTAGACACCCGTACAATGCGCACCACCAAACGAGGTTTTTCAGAAACTTTTCCTACATTGCCACTGCATGTTTCCTGACCTCCCCATGCAGACCACCCCGTGGTGCTTATTTCCATCCTATATTGCCACCCACTGCCTATCCTAATTCAGGCCCTCTGATTCACTCCTCCCCGTGATGTTTTGCTCACTCCAAATAGTGAATGGCCTGTTAAAAACAGTTACAATGTGCACAAACCCGCGATGTTTTTCAGAAACCTATGCTACATTGCCACTGCATGTTTCCTGACCTCCCCATGCTCAACACGCCGTGGCGCTTTTCTGCATCCTACATTGCCACCCACTGCCTATGCTAATTCAGGCCCTCTGATTCACTCCACCCCGTGATGTTTTTCTCACTCCAAATAGTGAATGACCTGTTAGAAACAGTTACAATGCACACAACCCCGCGATGTTTTTCAGAAACCTATGCTACATTGCCACTGCATGTTTCCTTACCTCCCCATGCTGACCACCTCGTGGCGCTTTTCTCCATTCTACATTGCCACTCACTGCCTAGCCTAAATCAGGCCCTCCTATTCACACCACGCCGTGATGTTTTCTGACTTCTACCAGTGAATGGCATGTTAGAACCCTTACAATGCACACTACCCCGCGAGGTTTTTCAGAAACCTATCCTACATTGCCACTGCATGTTTCCTGACCTCCACATGCTGAAGAACCCATGGCGCTTTTCTCCATCCTACATTGCCACTCACTGCCTATCCTAATTCAGGCCCGCTGATTCACACCACCCCGTGATGTTTTTCTCACTCCTAATAGTGAATGGCCTGTTAGAAACCGTTACAATGTGCACCACCCCGCGATGTCTTTAAGAAGCCTATCCTACATTGCCAATGCATGTTTCCTGACCTCACCATGCTGAGCACCCCGTGGCGCTTTTCTCCATCCTACATAGCCACTTACTGCCTGTACTAATTCAGGCCCTCCGATTCACACAACCCCGTGATGATTTTCTCACTCCTACTAGTGAATGGCCTCTTAGAAAGCCTTACAATGCGCACCACCCCACGTTGTAGTTCAGTAACCTATCCTACATTGCCACTGCATGTTTCCTGTCCTCCTCATGCTGACCACAATGTGGCGCTTTTCTCCATCCTATATTGCCACTCACGGCTTAGCCTAATTCAGGCCCTCCAATTAACTCCACCCCGTGATGTTTTTCTCACTCCTACTAGTGAATGGCCTGTTAGAAACCCTTACAATGCGCACCACAGCGTGATGCTATTCAGAAACCTATTTTATATTGCCACTGCATGTTTCCTTACCTCCCCATGCTGAGCACCCCGTGGGGCTTTTCTCCATCCCCCATTGTCACTCACTGCCTATACTCATTCAGGCCATCCGATTCCCACCACCCCGTGATGTTTTTCTTACTCCCACTAGTGAATGGCCTGTTAGAACCCTTACAATGCGCACCTCCCCGCGAAACCTATTTTATATTTCCACTGCATGTTTCCTGACCTCCCCATGCTGAACACGCCGTGGCACTTTTCTCCATCCTACATTGCCACCCACTGCCTATCCTAATTCAAGCCCTCTGATTCACTCCACCCCGTGATGTTTTTCTCACTCCAAGTAGTGAATGGCCTGTTAGAAACAGTTACAATGCGCACAACCCCTTGGCGCTTTTCACCATCCTACATTGCCACTCACTGCCTATACTCATTCAGGCCGTCTGATTCCCACCACCCTTTGATGTTTTTCTCACTCCTACTAGTGAATGCCTGTTAGAAACCCTTACAATGGGCACAACCCCACGAATTTTTTCAGAAGCCTATCCTGCATTGCCACTGCATGTTTCCTGACCTCCCCATGCTGACCACCCCGTGGTGCTTTTCTCCATCTGAAATTGCCACTCAGTGCCTATTCTAATTCAGGCCCTCTGATTCACACCACCCCATGATGTTTTTCTCACTCCTACTAGTAAATGGCCTGTTAGAAACCGTTACAATGCGTAACACCCCGCGACGTTTTACATAAACCTATCCTACATTGCCACTGCATGTTTCCTGAACTCCCCATGCTGACCACCCCGTGACGCTATTCTCCATCATACATTGCCACTCACTGCCTATCCTAATTCAGGCCCTCAGATTTACACCACCCCGTGATGTTTTTCTTACTCCCACTAGTGAATGCCCTATCAGAAACCATTACAAAGCACACCTCCCCTCGATGTTTTTCAGAAACCTATCTTTCATTGGCACTGCATGTTTCCTGACCTCCATATGCTGACCTACCCATGGCCCTTTTCTGCATCCTACATTGCCACTCACTGCCTATTCTAATTCAGGCCTTCGGATTCACACCACCCCGTGATGTTTTTCTCTCTCCTACTACTGAATGGCGTGTTAGAAACCCTACAATGCGCAACACACCGCGATGTTGTTCAGAAACCTATCCTATGTTGCCACTGCGTGTTTCCTGACCTCCCCATTTTGACCATCCCGTGGTGCTTTCTCCATCCTACATTGCCACCCATTGCCTATCCTAATTCAGGCCCTCCAATTTCTTCCACCCCGTGATGCTTTTCTCACTCCAAATAGTGATTGGCCTGTTAGAAACAATTACAATGCGCACCACCCCGCGATGTTTTTCAGAAACCTAAGCTACCTTGCCACTGCATGTTTCCTGACCTCCCCATGCTGACCTCCCCGTGGCGCTTATCTCCATCCGACATTGCCATTCACTGCCTATTCTCATTCAAGCCCTCTGATTCACACCACACCGTGATGTTAGTCTCACTCCTACTAGTAAATAGCCTGTTAGAAACCCTTACCATGCGCACCACACCGCGATGTTTTTAAGAAACCTATCATACATTGCCACTACATGTTTCCTGACCTCCCCATGATGACCACTGTTCGGCTTTTCTCCATCCTACATTGCCACTCACTGCCTATTCTAATCAGGCCCTCCGATTCACACCACCCCGTGATGTTTTTCTCACTTCTACTAGCGAATGGCCTGTTAAAAACCCTTACAATGCGCACCACCGCTCTTTTTTTTCAGAAACCTTTCCTACATTGCCAATGCATGTTTCTGACGTCCCCATGATGACCACCCTGTGGCGCTTTTCTCCATTCTACATTCCCACTCGCTGCCTATCCTAATTCAGGCCCTCTGATTCACACCACCCTGTGATGATTAGTTGACTCCTACTAGTGAATGGCGTGGTAGAAACCATTACAATGCGCACCACCCTGCGATGTTTTTCAGAAACCTATCCTACATTGCCACTGCATGTTTCCTGACCTCCCCATGCTGACCTCCCTGTGGCGATTTTCTCTATCCTACATTGCCACTCACTGCCTGTCCTAATTCAGGCCCTCCGATTCACACCAACCCGTGAGGTTTTTCTCAATCCTACTACAGAATGGCCTGTTAGAAACCCTTACAATGTGCACCACGCGGCGATGCTTTTCAGAAACGTATCCTACATTGCCACTGTATGTTCCCTGACATCCACATACTGACGAACCCATGGCGCTTTTCTCCATTGTACATTACCACTTACTGCCTATCGTAATTCATGCCCGCTGATTCACAACACCCCGTGAGGTTTTTCTCACTCCTACTAGTGAATGGCCTGTTAGAAATCCTTACAATGCGCACCACCATCGATGTTTTTCAGAAACCTATCTTACATTGCCAGTGCATGATTCCTGAGCTCCCCATGCTGCCCACCCCGTGGTGCTTTTCTCCATCCTACATTGCCACTCACTGCCTATCCAAATTCAGGCCCTCCGATTCACACCACCCCGTGATGTTTTCTAACTTCTACCAGTGAGTGGCATGTTAGAACCCTTACAATGCGCACCACCACGCGAGGTTTTTCAGAAACCTATCCTACATTGCCACTGTATGTTTCCTGACATCCACATGCTGACGAACCCATGGCGATTTTCTCCATTGTACATTACCACTCACAGCCTATCCTAATTCAGGCCCGCTGATTCACAACACCCCATGATGTTTTTCTCACTCCCACTAGTAAATGGCCCGTTACAAACCCTTACAATGGGCAACACCACTCGATGTTTTTCAAAAAAGTATCCTACATGGCCACTGCATGTTTCCTGACCTCCCCATGCTGACCACCCAGTGGTGCTTTTCTCCATCCTACATTGCCTCTCACTTCCTATTCTAAATCAGGCCCTCCGATTCACACCACCCCGTGATCTTTTTCTCACTTCTACCAGTGAATGGCATTTTAGAAACCCGTACAATGCGCACCACCCCGCGAGGTTTTTCAGAAAACTATCCTACATTGCCACTGCATGTTTCCTGACCTCCACATGTTGAGCAACCCATGGCGCTTTTCTACATCCTTCATTGCCACTCACTGCCTATACTAATTCAGGCCCTCCGATTCACACCACCCCGTGATGATTTTCTCACTGCTACTACTGAATGGCCTGTTAGAAACCCTACAATGCGCACCACCCCACTTTGTTTTTCAGAAACCTATCATACATTGCCAATGCATGTTTCCTGACCTCCCCATGCTGACCACACCGTGGCGCTTTTCTCCATCCTACATTCCCACTCACTGCCTATCATAATTCAGGCCCTCTGATTCACACCACCCTGTGATGATTAGCTGACTCCTACTAGTGAATGGCGTGGTAGAAACCCTTACAATGCGCACCACGCCTCGATGTTTTTCAAAACCTATCCTACATTGCCACTGCATGTTTCATGACCTCCGCATGCTGACCACCCCGTGGTGCTTTTCTCCATCCTACATTGCCACCCACTGCCTATCCAAATTCAAGCCCTCTGATTCACTCCACCACGTGATGTTTTGCTCACTCCAAATAGTGAATGGACTGTTAGAAACAGTTACAATGCGCACCACCCCGCGATGTTTTTCATAAACCTATGCTATATTGCCACTGCTTGTTTCCTGACCTCCCCATGCTGACCACGCCGTGGCGCTTTTCTCCATCCTACATTGCCACTCACTGCCTATTATCATTCGGGCCCTCAGATTCACATCACCCTGTGATGATTTTCTCACTCCTACTAGTGAATGGCCTGTTTGAAACCCTTACAATGCGCACCACCCTGCGATGTTTTTCAAAAACCTGTCCTACATTGCCACTGGATGTTTCTTGAGCTCCCCATGCTGACCACCCCGTTGCGCTTTTCTCCATGCTACATTGCCACTCACAGTCTATCCTAATTCAGGCCCTCTGATTCACACCACCCTGTGATGTTTTTCTCAATCCTACTAATGAATGGCGTGTTAGAAACCCTTGCAAGGCGCACCACCCCGCGATGCTTTTCAGAAACCTATCCTACATTGCTACTGCATGTTTCCTGACCTCCCCATGCTGACCACCCCGTGGTGCTTTTCTCCATCCTACACTGCTATTTACTGCCTATCGTAATTCAGGCCCTCCGATTCACACAAACCCGTGATGTTTTTTCTCCCCTACTAGTGAATGGCCTCTTAGAAACCCTTACCATGCGCACCACCCCACAACGTTTTACTGAAACCTATCCTATATTGCCACTGCATGTTTCCTGACCTCCCCATGCTGACCACCCTGTGGCGCTTTTATCCATCCTACCTTGCCACTCACTGCCTATCCTAATTCAGGCGCTCCGATTCACTCCACCCCGTAATGTATTTCTCATTCCTACTAGTGAATGGCCTGATAGAAATCCTTACAGTGCGCACCACCATCGATGTTTTTCACAAACCTCTCTTACAGTGCAACTGCATGTTTCCTGAGCTCCCCATGCTGACCATGCCATGGCGCTTTTCTCCATCCTACATTGCCACTCACTGCCTATACTAATTCAGGCCCTCCTATTCACACTACCCTATGATGTTTGTCTCACTCTAACTAGTGAATGGCCTGTTAGCAAACTTTACATTGCGCACCACGCCGTGATGTTTTTCAGAAACCTATGCTACATTGCCACTGCATGTTTCCTGACCTCCCCATGCTGACCACCCCGTGGCGCTTTTCTCCATCGTACATTGCCCCTCACTGACTGTCCTAATTCAGGCCCTCCTATTCACACCACCCCGTGATGTTTTTCTCACTCCTAATTGTGAATGGACAGTTAGAAACCCTTACAATGTGCATCATCCCGTGAGGTTTTGCAGAAACCTATCCTACGTTACCACTGCATGTTTCCTGACCTCCCCATGATGACCACCCCGTCGTGCTTTTCTCCATCCTACACTGCCTCTCACTGTCTATACTAATGCAGGCCCTCCGATTCACACCACCCCGTGATGTTTGTCTCACTCCAACTAGAGAATGGCCTGTTAGAAACCCTTACAGTGCGCACCACCCCGCTATCTTTTTCAGAAACATATCCTACATTGCCACTGCATGTTTCCTGACCTCGCCATGATGACCAACCTGTCGCGCTTTTCTCCATCCTACATTGCCACTTCCTGCCTATCCTAATTCATCCCCTGCTATTCACATCACCCCGTGATGTTTTCCTCACTCCTAATAGTGAATGGCCTGTTAGAAACACTTACCATGCGCACCACACAGCGATGTTTTTCAGAAACCTATCCTACATTGCCACTGCATGTTTCCTGACCTCCTCATGCTGACCACCCCGTGGCACTTTTCTCCATCCTACATTTCCACTCACTGCCTATTCTAATCAGGCCCTCTGATTCACACCACCCCTTGATGTTTTTCTTACTTCTACTAGTGAATGGCCTGTTAGAAACCCTTACAATGCGAACCACCCCGCGATGATTTTCAGAAACCTATCCTACATTGCCACTGCATGTTTCCTGACCCCCCCCATGCTGACAACCCTGGGTGCTTTTTTCCATCCTACATTGCCACTCACTGCCTATCCTAAATCAGGCCCTCCGATTCTCACCACCCCGTGATGTTTTTCTCTCTGCTACTGCTGAATGGCGTGTTAGAAACACTACAATGCGCACCACCCCGCGATGTGGTTCAGAAACTTATCCTACATTGCCTCTGCATGTTTCCTGACCTCCCCATGCTGACCACCCCATGGCGCTTTTCTCCTTCCTTCATTGCCACTCATTGCCTATCCTAATTCAGGCCTTCCCATTCACACCACTCCGTGATGTTTTTCTCAGTCCTACTAATGAATGGCCTGAGAGAAACCCTGACAATGCGCACCACCATGCGACGTTTTTCAGAAACGTATCCTACATTGCCTCTGCATGTTTCCTGACCTCCCCATGCTGACCACCCCGAGGCATTTTTCTCCACCCTACATTGCCACTCACTGCCTATCCTAATTCAGGCTCTCCTATTAAAACCACCCCGTGATGTTTTTCTCACTCTTACAAGTGAATGGCCTGTTAGAAACCCTTAAAATGCGCACCACCCCGTGATGTTTTTTAGAAACGTATCCTACATTGCCACTGCATGTTTAAGACCTCCCCATGCTGAGCACCCCGTGGCGCTTTTCTCCATCCTACATTGCCACTCACTGCCTATCCTAATTCAGGTCCCCCCATTCACACCACCCCGTGATGTTTTTCTCACTCCTAAAAGTGAATGGCCTGTTAGAAACCCTACAATGCGCACCACCCCGTGATGTTTTTCAGAAACCTATCCTACATTGCCAATGCATGTTTCCTGACCTCCCCATGCTGACCATACCGTGGCGCTTTTCTCCATCCTACATTCCCACTCACTGCCTATCATAATTCAGGCCCTCTGATTCACACCACCCTGTGATGATTAGCTGACTCCTACTAGTGAATGGCGTGGTAGAAACCCTTACAATGCGCACCACCTTGCAATGTTTTTCAAAACCAATCCTACATTGCCACTGCATGTTTCCTGACCTCCCCATGCTGACCACACCGTGGCGCTTTTCTCTATCTTACATTGCCACTCACTGCCTATCCAAATTCAGGCCCTCCGATTCACACCACCCCGTGTTGTTTTTCTCACTTCTACTAGTGAATGGCCGGTTAGAAACCCTTACAATGCGCACCATGCCGCGATATTTTTCAGAAACGTAACCTACATTGCCACTGCATGTTTCCTGACCTCCCCATGCTGACCACCCCGTGGTCCTTTTCTGCATCCTACATTGCCACCCACTGCCTATCCAAATTCAAGCCCTCTGAGTCACTCCACTATGTGATGTTTTTCTCACTCCAAATAGTGAATGGCCTGTTAGAAACAGTTACAATGCGCACCACCCCGCGATGTTTTTCAGAAACCTATGCTATATTGCCACTGCATGTTTCCTGACCTCCCCATGCTGACCACGCCGTGGCACATTTCTCCATCCTACATTGCCACTCACTGCCTATTATCATTCAGGCCCTCAGATCCACACCACCCCGTGATGATTTTCTCACTCCTACTAGTGAATGACTTGTTTGAAACCCTTACAATGCCCACCACCCTGCGATGTTTTTCAAAAACCTGTCCTACATTGCCACTGGATGTTTCTTGAGCTCCCCATGCTGACCACCCTGTTGCGCTTTTCTCCATGCTACATTGCCACTCACTGTCTATCCTAATTCAGGCCCTCTGATTCACACCACCCCGTGATGTTTTTCTTAATCCTACTAGTGAATGGTGTGTTAGAAACCCTTACAAGGCCCACCACCCCACGATGTTTTTCAGAAACCTAACCTACATTGCTACTGCATGTTTCCTAACCTCCCCATGCTGACCACCCTGTGGTGCTTTTCTCCATCCTACACTGCCATTCACTGCCTATCGTAATTCAGTCCCTCTGATTCAGACAAACCCGTGATGTTTTTTCTCCCCTACTAGTGAATGGCCTCTTAGAAACCCTTACCATGGCGCACCACCTCGCAACGTTTTTCTGAAACCTATCCTATATTGCCACTGCATGTTTCCTGACCTCCCCATGCTGACCACCCTGTGGCACTTTTCTCCATTCTACATTGCCACTCACTGCCTATCCTAATTCAGGCCTTCCGATTCACTCCACCCCGTAATGTTTTTCTCATTCCTACTAGTGAATGGCCTGTTAGAAATCCTTACAATGCGCACCACCATCGATATTTTTCACAAACGTATCTTACAGTGCTACTGCATGTTTCCTGAATTCCCATGCTGACCACCCCGTGGCGCTTTTCTCCATCCTACATTGCCACTCACTGCCTATACTAATTCAGGCCCTCCTATTCACACTACCCTGTGATGTTTGTCTCACTCCAACTAGTGAATGGCCTGTTAGCAACCTTTACATTGCGCACCACCCCGTGATGTTTTTCAGAAACCTATGCTACATTACCACTGCATGTTTCCTGACCTCCCCATGCTGACCACCCCGTGGCGCTTTTCTCCATCCTACATTGCCCCTCACTGACTGTCCTAATTCAGGCCCTCCGATTCACATCAGCCCGTGATGTTTTTCTCCTACTAGTGAATGGCCTGTTATAAACACTTACAATGCACACCACCCCGCGATGTTTTTCAGAAACCTATCCTACATTGCCACTGCATGTTTCCTGCCCTCCCAATGATGACCACCCCGTCGCGCTTTTCTCCATCCTACATTTCCACTCACTGCCTATTCTAATCAGGCCCTCTGATTCACACCACCCTTTGATGTTTTTCTCACTTCTACTAGTGAATGGCCTGTTAGAAACCCTTACAATGCGCACAACCCCGCGATGATTTTCAGAAACCTATCCTACATTGCCACTGCATGTTTCCTGACCGCCCCATGCTGACCACCCGGGGTGCTTTTTTCCATCCTACTTTGCCACTCACTGCCTATCCTAAATCAGGCCTTCCGATTCACACCACCCCGTGATGTTTTTCTCTCTGCTACTGCTGAATGGCGTGTTAGAAACACTACAATGCGCACCACCCCGTGATGTGGTTCAGAAACTTATCCTACATTGCCTCTGCATGTTTCCTGACCTCCAAATGCTGACCACCCCATGGCGCTTTTCTCCTTCCTTCATTGCCACTCATTGCCTATCCTAATTCAGGCCTTCCCATTCACACAACTCCGTGATGTTTTTCTCACTCTTACTAGTGAATGGCCTGAGAGAAACCCTGACAATGCGCACCACCTGGCGATGTTTTTCAGAAACCTATCTTACATTGCCACTGCATGTTTCCTTACCTCCCCATGCTGACCACCCCATGGTGCTTTTCTCCATCCTACATTGCCACTCACTGCCTATCCTAATTCAGGCTCTCCTATTAAGACCACCTCATGATGTTTTTCTCACTCTTACAAGTGAATGGCCTGTTAGAAACCCTTAAAATGCGGACCACCCCGCGATGTTTTTCAGAAACGTATCCTACATTGCCACAGCATGCTTAAGACCTCCCCATGCTGAGCACCCCGTGGCGCTTTTCTCCATCCTACATTGTCACTCACTGCCTATCCTAATTCAGGTCCGCCGATTCACACCACCCCGTGATGTTTTTCTCACTCCTAATAGTGAATGCCCTATTAGAAACCCTTTCAATGCGAACCACCCCGCGATGTTTTTCAGAAACCTATCCTACATTGCCACTGCATGTTTCCTGAGCTCACCATGTTGACCACCCCGTGGTGCTTTTCTCCATCCTACATTGCCATTCACAGCCTATCCTAATTCAGGCTCTCCGATTCACACCACCCCATGATGTTTTTCTCACTCCTACTAGTGAATGGCCTCTTAGAAACCCTTATAATGCGCACCACCCCGTGATGTTTTTCAGAAACCTATCCTATATTGCCACTGCATGCTTCCTGAACTCCCCATGCTGACCATCCTGTGGCGCTATTCTCCATGCTACATTGCCACTCACTGCCTATCCTAATTCAGGCCCTCCTTATTCACACCACCCCGTGATGTTTTTCTCACTCCTACTAGAGAATGGCCTGTTAGAAACCCATTCCATGCGCAGCACCGCGCGATGTTTTTCAGAAATCTATCCTACATTGCCACTGCATGTTTCCTGACCTCCCCAGGCTGACCACCGAGTTGCGCTTTTCTCTATCCTACATTTCCACTCACTGCCTATCCTAAATCAGCCCCTCCGATTCACACCCCCCCAAGATGTTTTTCTCACTTCTACCAGTGAATGGCATGTTAGAAACCCTTACAATGCGCACCACCCCGCGAAGTTTTTCAGAAAACTATCTTACATTGCCACTGCATTTTTCCTGACCTCACCATACTGACCACCCCGTGTTGCTTTTCTCCATCCTACGTTGCCATTCACAGCCTATCCTAATTCAGGCCCTCCGATTCACACCACCCCATGATGTTTTTCTCACTCCTACTAGTGAATGGCTTGTTTGAAACCCTTACAATGCACACCACCCCGTGATGTTTTTCAGAAACCTATCCTATACTGCCACTGCATGCTTCCTGAACTCCCCATGCTGACCACCCTGTGGCGCAATTCTCCATCCTACATTGCCACTCACTGCCTATCCTAATTCACGCCCTCTGATTCACACCACCCCGTGATGTTTTTCTCACTCCTACTAGAGAATGGCCTGTTAGAAACCCTTTCCATGAGCAGCACCCTGCGATGTTTTTCAGAAACCTATCCTACATTGCCACTGCATGTTTCCTGACCTCCCCATGCTGACCACAAAGTTGGCCTTTTCTCTATCCTACATTGCCACTCACTGCCTATCCTAAATCAGCCCCTCCGATTCACACCACCCCGTGATGTTTTTCTCACTTCTACCAGTGAATGGCATGTTAGAAACCCTTACAATGCGCACCACCGCACGATGTTGTTCAGAAACATATCCTATATTGACACTGCATCTTTACTGACCTCACCATGTTGACCACCACATGGCGCTTTTCTCCATCCTACATTGCCACTCACTACCTATCCTAATTCAGGCCCTCCAATTCACACCACCACGTGATGTTTTTCTCACTCCTACTAGTGAATGGCCTGTCAGAAACCCTTACAATGCGCACCACCCCGTGATGTTTTTTAGAAACCTATGCTACATTGCCACTGCATGTTTCCTGACCTCCCCATGCTGACCACCCCGTGGCGCTATTCTCCATCATACATTACCATTCACTGCTTATCCTAATTCAGGCCCACTGACTCACACCTACCGTGATGTTTTTCTCACTCCTACTATTGAATGGCCTGTTAGTAAAAACCTTACCATGTGCAGCACCCCGCAATATTTTTCAGAAACTTATCCTACATTGCCACTGCATGTTTCCTGACCTCCCCATGCTGACCACCCCGTGGCACTTTTCTCCATCCTACATTGCCACTCACTGCCTATTCTAATCAGGCCCTCCGATTCACACCACGCCTTGATGTTTTTCTCACTTCTACTTGTGAATGGCCTGTTAGAAACCCTTACAATGTGCAACACACCGCGACGTTTATCAGAAACCTATCCTATATTGCCAGTGCATGTTTCCTGACCTCCACATGCTGACCAACCCATGGCGCTTTTCTCCATCCTACATTGCCACTCACTGCCTGTACTAATTAAGGCCCTCCAATTCACACCACCCCGTGATGTTTTTCTCACTTCTACTTGTGAATGGCTTGTTAGAAAGCCTTACAATGCGCAACACACCGCGACGTTTTTCAGAAGCCTATACTACATTGCCACTGCATGTTTCCAGACCTCCCTATGCTGACCACCCTGTGGCGCTTTTCTCCATCCTATATTGCCACTCACAGCCTATCCTTATTCAGGCCCTCCAATTCACTCCACCCCGTAATGTTTTTCTCACTCCTACGAGTGAATGGCCTGTTAGAAACCCTTACAATGCGCACCACCTGGCGATGTTTTTCAGAAACCTATCTTACATTGCCACTGCATGTTTCCTGACCTCCCCATGCTGACCAACCCATGTCGCTTTTCTCCATCCTACATTGCCACTCACTGCCTATCTTAATTCAGGTCCGCCGATTCACACCACCCCGTGATGTTTTTCTCACTCCTAATAGTGAATGGACTGTTAGAAACCCTTTCAATGCGCACCACCCCGCGATGTTTTTGAGAAACCTATCCTACATTGCCACTGCATGTTTCCTGAGCTCACCATGCTGACCACCCCGTGGTGCTTTTCTCCATCCTACATTGCCATTCACAGCCTATCCTAATTCAGGCCCTCCGATTCACACCACCCCATGATGTTTTGCTCACTCCAAATAGTGAATGGACTGTTAGAAACAGTTACAATGCGCACCACCCCGCGATGTTTTTCATAAACCTATGCTATATTGCCACTGCTTGTTTCCTGACCTCCCCATGCTGACCACGCCGTGGCGCTTTTCTCCATCCTACATTGCCACTCACTGCCTATTATCATTCGGGCCCTCAGATTCACATCACCCTGTGATGATTTTCTCACTCCTACTAGTGAATGGCCTGTTTGAAACCCTTACAATGCGCACCACCCTGCGATGTTTTTCAAAAACCTGTCCTACATTGCCACTGGATGTTTCTTGAGCTCCCCATGCTGACCACCCCGTTGCGCTTTTCTCCATGCTACATTGCCACTCACAGTCTATCCTAATTCAGGCCCTCTGATTCACACCACCCTGTGATGTTTTTCTCAATCCTACTAATGAATGGCGTGTTAGAAACCCTTGCAAGGCGCACCACCCCGCGATGCTTTTCAGAAACCTATCCTACATTGCTACTGCATGTTTCCTGACCTCCCCATGCTGACCACCCCGTGGTGCTTTTCTCCATCCTACACTGCTATTCACTGCCTATCGTAATTCAGGCCCTCCGATTCACACAAACCCGTGATGTTTTTTCTCCCCTACTAGTGAATGGCCTCTTAGAAACCCTTACCATGCGCACCACCCCACAACGTTTTACTGAAACCTATCCTATATTGCCACTGCATGTTTCCTGACCTCCCCATGCTGACCACCCTGTGGCGCTTTTATCCATCCTACCTTGCCACTCACTGCCTATCCTAATTCAGGCGCTCCGATTCACTCCACCCCGTAATGTATTTCTCATTCCTACTAGTGAATGGCCTGATAGAAATCCTTACAGTGCGCACCACCATCGATGTTTTTCACAAACCTCTCTTACAGTGCAACTGCATGTTTCCTGAGCTCCCCATGCTGACCATGCCATGGCGCTTTTCTCCATCCTACATTGCCACTCACTGCCTATACTAATTCAGGCCCTCCTATTCACACTACCCTATGATGTTTGTCTCACTCTAACTAGTGAATGGCCTGTTAGCAAACTTTACATTGCGCACCACGCCGTGATGTTTTTCAGAAACCTATGCTACATTGCCACTGCATGTTTCCTGACCTCCCCATGCTGACCACCCCGTGGCGCTTTTCTCCATCGTACATTGCCCCTCACTGACTGTCCTAATTCAGGCCCTCCTATTCACACCACCCCGTGATGTTTTTCTCACTCCTAATTGTGAATGGACAGTTAGAAACCCTTACAATGTGCATCATCCCGTGAGGTTTTGCAGAAACCTATCCTACGTTACCACTGCATGTTTCCTGACCTCCCCATGATGACCACCCCGTCGTGCTTTTCTCCATCCTACACTGCCTCTCACTGTCTATACTAATGCAGGCCCTCCGATTCACACCACCCCGTGATGTTTGTCTCACTCCAACTAGAGAATGGCCTGTTAGAAACCCTTACAGTGCGCACCACCCCGCTATCTTTTTCAGAAACATATCCTACATTGCCACTGCATGTTTCCTGACCTCGCCATGATGACCAACCTGTCGCGCTTTTCTCCATCCTACATTGCCACTTCCTGCCTATCCTAATTCATCCCCTGCTATTCACATCACCCCGTGATGTTTTCCTCACTCCTAATAGTGAATGGCCTGTTAGAAACACTTACCATGCGCACCACACAGCGATGTTTTTCAGAAACCTATCCTACATTGCCACTGCATGTTTCCTGACCTCCTCATGCTGACCACCCCGTGGCACTTTTCTCCATCCTACATTTCCACTCACTGCCTATTCTAATCAGGCCCTCTGATTCACACCACCCCTTGATGTTTTTCTTACTTCTACTAGTGAATGGCCTGTTAGAAACCCTTACAATGCGAACCACCCTGCGATGATTTTCAGAAACCTATCCTACATTGCCACTGCATGTTTCCTGACCCCCCCCATGCTGACAACCCTGGGTGCTTTTTTCCATCCTACATTGCCACTCACTGCCTATCCTAAATCAGGCCCTCCGATTCTCACCACCCCGTGATGTTTTTCTCTCTGCTACTGCTGAATGGCGTGTTAGAAACACTACAATGCGCACCACCCCGCGATGTGGTTCAGAAACTTATCCTACATTGCCTCTGCATGTTTCCTGACCTCCCCATGCTGACCACCCCATGGCGCTTTTCTCCTTCCTTCATTGCCACTCATTGCCTATCCTAATTCAGGCCTTCCCATTCACACCACTCCGTGATGTTTTTCTCAGTCCTACTAATGAATGGCCTGAGAGAAACCCTGACAATGCGCACCACCATGCGACGTTTTTCAGAAACGTATCCTACATTGCCTCTGCATGTTTCCTGACCTCCCCATGCTGACCACCCCGAGGCATTTTTCTCCACCCTACATTGCCACTCACTGCCTATCCTAATTCAGGCTCTCCTATTAAAACCACCCCGTGATGTTTTTCTCACTCTTACAAGTGAATGGCCTGTTAGAAACCCTTAAAATGCGCACCACCCCGTGATGTTTTTTAGAAACGTATCCTACATTGCCACTGCATGTTTAAGACCTCCCCATGCTGAGCACCCCGTGGCGCTTTTCTCCATCCTACATTGCCACTCACTGCCTATCCTAATTCAGGTCCCCCCATTCACACCACCCCGTGATGTTTTTCTCACTCCTAAAAGTGAATGGCCTGTTAGAAACCCTACAATGCGCACCACCCCGTGATGTTTTTCAGAAACCTATCCTACATTGCCAATGCATGTTTCCTGACCTCCCCATGCTGACCATACCGTGGCGCTTTTCTCCATCCTACATTCCCACTCACTGCCTATCATAATTCAGGCCCTCTGATTCACACCACCCTGTGATGATTAGCTGACTCCTACTAGTGAATGGCGTGGTAGAAACCCTTACAATGCGCACCACCTTGCAATGTTTTTCAAAACCAATCCTACATTGCCACTGCATGTTTCCTGACCTCCCCATGCTGACCACACCGTGGCGCTTTTCTCTATCTTACATTGCCACTCACTGCCTATCCAAATTCAGGCCCTCCGATTCACACCACCCCGTGTTGTTTTTCTCACTTCTACTAGTGAATGGCCGGTTAGAAACCCTTACAATGCGCACCATGCCGCGATATTTTTCAGAAACGTAACCTACATTGCCACTGCATGTTTCCTGACCTCCCCATGCTGACCACCCCGTGGTCCTTTTCTGCATCCTACATTGCCACCCACTGCCTATCCAAATTCAAGCCCTCTGAGTCACTCCACTATGTGATGTTTTTCTCACTCCAAATAGTGAATGGCCTGTTAGAAACAGTTACAATGCGCACCACCCCGCGATGTTTTTCAGAAACCTATGCTATATTGCCACTGCATGTTTCCTGACCTCCCCATGCTGACCACGCCGTGGCACATTTCTCCATCCTACATTGCCACTCACTGCCTATTATCATTCAGGCCCTCAGATCCACACCACCCCGTGATGATTTTCTCACTCCTACTAGTGAATGACTTGTTTGAAACCCTTACAATGCCCACCACCCTGCGATGTTTTTCAAAAACCTGTCCTACATTGCCACTGGATGTTTCTTGAGCTCCCCATGCTGACCACCCTGTTGCGCTTTTCTCCATGCTACATTGCCACTCACTGTCTATCCTAATTCAGGCCCTCTGATTCACACCACCCCGTGATGTTTTTCTTAATCCTACTAGTGAATGGTGTGTTAGAAACCCTTACAAGGCCCACCACCCCACGATGTTTTTCAGAAACCTAACCTACATTGCTACTGCATGTTTCCTAACCTCCCCATGCTGACCACCCTGTGGTGCTTTTCTCCATCCTACACTGCCATTCACTGCCTATCGTAATTCAGTCCCTCTGATTCAGACAAACCCGTGATGTTTTTTCTCCCCTACTAGTGAATGGCCTCTTAGAAACCCTTACCATGGCGCACCACCTCGCAACGTTTTTCTGAAACCTATCCTATATTGCCACTGCATGTTTCCTGACCTCCCCATGCTGACCACCCTGTGGCACTTTTCTCCATTCTACATTGCCACTCACTGCCTATCCTAATTCAGGCCTTCCGATTCACTCCACCCCGTAATGTTTTTCTCATTCCTACTAGTGAATGGCCTGTTAGAAATCCTTACAATGCGCACCACCATCGATATTTTTCACAAACGTATCTTACAGTGCTACTGCATGTTTCCTGAATTCCCATGCTGACCACCCCGTGGCGCTTTTCTCCATCCTACATTGCCACTCACTGCCTATACTAATTCAGGCCCTCCTATTCACACTACCCTGTGATGTTTGTCTCACTCCAACTAGTGAATGGCCTGTTAGCAACCTTTACATTGCGCACCACCCCGTGACGTTTTTCAGAAACCTATGCTACATTACCACTGCATGTTTCCTGACCTCCCCATGCTGACCACCCCGTGGCGCTTTTCTCCATCCTACATTGCCCCTCACTGACTGTCCTAATTCAGGCCCTCCGATTCACATCAGCCCGTGATGTTTTTCTCCTACTAGTGAATGGCCTGTTATAAACACTTACAATGCACACCACCCCGCGATGTTTTTCAGAAACCTATCCTACATTGCCACTGCATGTTTCCTGCCCTCCCAATGATGACCACCCCGTCGCGCTTTTCTCCATCCTACATTTCCACTCACTGCCTATTCTAATCAGGCCCTCTGATTCACACCACCCTTTGATGTTTTTCTCACTTCTACTAGTGAATGGCCTGTTAGAAACCCTTACAATGCGCACAACCCCGCGATGATTTTCAGAAACCTATCCTACATTGCCACTGCATGTTTCCTGACCGCCCCATGCTGACCACCCGGGGTGCTTTTTTCCATCCTACTTTGCCACTCACTGCCTATCCTAAATCAGGCCTTCCGATTCACACCACCCCGTGATGTTTTTCTCTCTGCTACTGCTGAATGGCGTGTTAGAAACACTACAATGCGCACCACCCCGTGATGTGGTTCAGAAACTTATCCTACATTGCCTCTGCATGTTTCCTGACCTCCAAATGCTGACCACCCCATGGCGCTTTTCTCCTTCCTTCATTGCCACTCATTGCCTATCCTAATTCAGGCCTTCCCATTCACACAACTCCGTGATGTTTTTCTCACTCTTACTAGTGAATGGCCTGAGAGAAACCCTGACAATGCGCACCACCTGGCGATGTTTTTCAGAAACCTATCTTACATTGCCACTGCATGTTTCCTTACCTCCCCATGCTGACCACCCCATGGTGCTTTTCTCCATCCTACATTGCCACTCACTGCCTATCCTAATTCAGGCTCTCCTATTAAGACCACCTCATGATGTTTTTCTCACTCTTACAAGTGAATGGCCTGTTAGAAACCCTTAAAATGCGGACCACCCCGCGATGTTTTTCAGAAACGTATCCTACATTGCCACAGCATGCTTAAGACCTCCCCATGCTGAGCACCCCGTGGCGCTTTTCTCCATCCTACATTGTCACTCACTGCCTATCCTAATTCAGGTCCGCCGATTCACACCACCCCGTGATGTTTTTCTCACTCCTAATAGTGAATGCCCTATTAGAAACCCTTTCAATGCGAACCACCCCGCGATGTTTTTCAGAAACCTATCCTACATTGCCACTGCATGTTTCCTGAGCTCACCATGTTGACCACCCCGTGGTGCTTTTCTCCATCCTACATTGCCATTCACAGCCTATCCTAATTCAGGCTCTCCGATTCACACCACCCCATGATGTTTTTCTCACTCCTACTAGTGAATGTCCTCTTAGAAACCCTTATAATGCGCACCACCCCGTGATGTTTTTCAGAAACCTATCCTATATTGCCACTGCATGCTTCCTGAACTCCCCATGCTGACCATCCTGTGGCGCTATTCTCCATGCTACATTGCCACTCACTGCCTATCCTAATTCAGGCCCTCCTTATTCACACCACCCCGTGATGTTTTTCTCACTCCTACTAGAGAATGGCCTGTTAGAAACCCATTCCATGCGCAGCACCGCGCGATGTTTTTCAGAAATCTATCCTACATTGCCACTGCATGTTTCCTGACCTCCCCAGGCTGACCACCGAGTTGCGCTTTTCTCTATCCTACATTTCCACTCACTGCCTATCCTAAATCAGCCCCTCCGATTCACACCCCCCCAAGATGTTTTTCTCACTTCTACCAGTGAATGGCATGTTAGAAACCCTTACAATGCGCACCACCCCGCGAAGTTTTTCAGAAAACTATCTTACATTGCCACTGCATTTTTCCTGACCTCACCATACTGACCACCCCGTGTTGCTTTTCTCCATCCTACGTTGCCATTCACAGCCTATCCTAATTCAGGCCCTCCGATTCACACCACCCCATGATGTTTTTCTCACTCCTACTAGTGAATGGCTTGTTTGAAACCCTTACAATGCACACCACCCCGTGATGTTTTTCAGAAACCTATCCTATACTGCCACTGCATGCTTCCTGAACTCCCCATGCTGACCACCCTGTGGCGCAATTCTCCATCCTACATTGCCACTCACTGCCTATCCTAATTCACGCCCTCTGATTCACACCACCCCGTGATGTTTTTCTCACTCCTACTAGAGAATGGCCTGTTAGAAACCCTTTCCATGAGCAGCACCCTGCGATGTTTTTCAGAAACCTATCCTACATTGCCACTGCATGTTTCCTGACCTCCCCATGCTGACCACAAAGTTGGCCTTTTCTCTATCCTACATTGCCACTCACTGCCTATCCTAAATCAGCCCCTCCGATTCACACCACCCCGTGATGTTTTTCTCACTTCTACCAGTGAATGGCATGTTAGAAACCCTTACAATGCGCACCACCGCACGATGTTGTTCAGAAACATATCCTATATTGACACTGCATCTTTACTGACCTCACCATGTTGACCACCACATGGCGCTTTTCTCCATCCTACATTGCCACTCACTACCTATCCTAATTCAGGCCCTCCAATTCACACCACCACGTGATGTTTTTCTCACTCCTACTAGTGAATGGCCTGTCAGAAACCCTTACAATGCGCACCACCCCGTGATGTTTTTTAGAAACCTATGCTACATTGCCACTGCATGTTTCCTGACCTCCCCATGCTGACCACCCCGTGGCGCTATTCTCCATCATACATTACCATTCACTGCTTATCCTAATTCAGGCCCACTGACTCACACCTACCGTGATGTTTTTCTCACTCCTACTATTGAATGGCCTGTTAGTAAAAACCTTAGCATGTGCAGCACCCCGCAATATTTTTCAGAAACTTATCCTACATTGCCACTGCATGTTTCCTGACCTCCCCATGCTGACCACCCCGTGGCACTTTTCTCCATCCTACATTGCCACTCACTGCCTATTCTAATCAGGCCCTCCGATTCACACCACGCCTTGATGTTTTTCTCACTTCTACTTGTGAATGGCCTGTTAGAAACCCTTACAATGTGCAACACACCGCGACGTTTATCAGAAACCTATCCTATATTGCCAGTGCATGTTTCCTGACCTCCACATGCTGACCAACCCATGGCGCTTTTCTCCATCCTACATTGCCACTCACTGCCTGTACTAATTAAGGCCCTCCAATTCACACCACCCCGTGATGTTTTTCTCACTTCTACTTGTGAATGGCTTGTTAGAAAGCCTTACAATGCGCAACACACCGCGACGTTTTTCAGAAGCCTATACTACATTGCCACTGCATGTTTCCAGACCTCCCTATGCTGACCACCCTGTGGCGCTTTTCTCCATCCTATATTGCCACTCACAGCCTATCCTTATTCAGGCCCTCCAATTCACTCCACCCCGTAATGTTTTTCTCACTCCTACGAGTGAATGGCCTGTTAGAAACCCTTACAATGCGCACCACCTGGCGATGTTTTTCAGAAACCTATCTTACATTGCCACTGCATGTTTCCTGACCTCCCCATGCTGACCAACCCATGTCGCTTTTCTCCATCCTACATTGCCACTCACTGCCTATCTTAATTCAGGTCCGCCGATTCACACCACCCCGTGATGTTTTTCTCACTCCTAATAGTGAATGGACTGTTAGAAACCCTTTCAATGCGCACCACCCCGCGATGTTTTTGAGAAACCTATCCTACATTGCCACTGCATGTTTCCTGAGCTCACCATGCTGACCACCCCGTGGTGCTTTTCTCCATCCTACATTGCCATTCACAGCCTATCCTAATTCAGGCCCTCCGATTCACACCACCCCATGATGTTTTTCTCACTCCTACTAGTGAATGGCCTCTTAGAAACCCTTATAATGCGCACCACCCCGTGATGTTTTTCAGAAACCTATCCTATATTGCCACTACATGCTTCCTGAACTCCCCATGCTGACCACCCTGTGGCGCTATTCTCCATGCTACATTGCCACTCACTGCCTATCCTAATTCAGGCCCTCTTTATTCACACCACCCCGTGATGTTTTTCTCACTCCTACTAGAGAATGGCCTGTTAGAAACCCATTCCATGCGCAACACCCCGCGATGTTTTTCAGAAATCTATCCTACATTGCCACTGCATGTTTCCTGACGTCCCCATGCTGACCACCGAGTTGCACTTTTCTCTATCCTACATTTCCACTCACTGCCTATCCTAAATCAGCCCCTCCGATTCACACCACCCCGTGATGTTTTTCTCACTTCTACCAGTGAATGGCATGTTAGAAACCCTTACAATGCGCACCACCCCGCGAAGATTTTCAGAAGACTATCCTACATTGCCACTGCATTTTTCCTGACCTCACCATACTGACCACCCCGTGTTGCTTTTCTCCATCCTACGTTGCCATTTACAGCCTATCCGAATTCAGGCCCTCCGATTCACACCACCCCATGATGTTTTTCTCACTCCTACTAGTGAATGGCTTGTTAGAAACCCTTACAATGCCACCACCCCGTGATGTTTTTCAGAAACCTATCCTATATTGCCACTGCATGCTTCCTGAACTCCCCATGCTGACCACCCTGTGGCGCAATTCTCCATCCTACATTGCCACTCACTGCCTATCCTAATTCAGGCACTCTGATTCACACCACCCCGTGATGTTTTTCTCACTCCTACTAGAGAATGGCCTGTTAGAAACCCTTTCCATGAGCAGCACCCCGCGATGTTTTTCAGAAACCTATCCTACATTGCCACTGCAGGTTTCCTGACCTCCCCATGCTGACCACAAAGTTGGCCTTTTTTCTATCCTACATTGCCACTCACTGCCTATCCTAAAACAGCCCCTCCGATTCACACCACCCCGTGATGTTTTTCTCACTTCTACCAGTGAATGGCATGTTAGAAACCCTTACAATGCGCACCACCGCACGATGTTGTTCAGAAACATATCCTATATTGACACTGCATCTTTACTGACCTCACCATGTTGACCACCCCATGGCGCTTTTCTCCATCCTACATTGCCACTCACTGCCTATCCTAATTCAGGCCCTCCAATTCACACCACCACGTGATGTTTTTCTCACTCCTACTAGTGAATGGCCTGTCAGAAACCCTTACAATACGCACCACCCCGTGATGTTTTTTAGAAACCTATGCTACATTGCCACTGCATGTTTCCTGACCTCCCCATGCTGACCTCCCCGTGGTGCTTTTCTCCATCCCACAGTGCCACTCACTGCCTATCCTAATTCAGGCCTTCCAATTCACACCACCACGTGATGTTTTTCTCACTCCTACTAGTGAATGGCCTGTCAGAAACCCTTACAATACGCACCACCCCGTGATGTTTTTCAGAAACCTATGCTACATTGCCACTGCATGTTTCCTGACCTCCCCATGCTGACCACCCCGTGGCGCTATTCTCCATCATACATTACCACTCACTGCTTATCCTAATTCAGGCCCTCTGACTCACACCTACCGTGATGTTTTTCTCACTCCTACTATTGAATGGCCTGTTAGTAAAAACCTTACAATGTACAGCACCCCGCAATATTTTTCAGAAACTTATCCTACATTGCCACTGCATGTTTCCTGACCTCCCCATGCTGACCACCCCGTGGCACTTTACTCCATCCTACATTGCCACTCACTGCCTATTCTAATCAGGCCCTCCGATTCACACCACGCCTTGATGTTTTTCTCACTTCCACATGTGAATGGCCTTTTAGAAACCCTTACAATGCGCAACACACCGCGACGTTTATCAGGAACCTATCCTATATTGCCAGTGCATGTTTCCTGACCTCCACATGCTGACCAACCCATGGCGCTTTTCTCCATCCTACATTGCCACTCACTGCCTGTACTAATTCAGGCCCTCCGATTCACACCACCCCGTGATGTTTTTCTCACTTCTACTTGTAAATGGCCTGTTATAAAGCCTTACAATGCGCAACACACCGCGACGTTTTTCAGAAGCCTATACTACATTGCCACTGCATGTTTCCAGACCTCCCCATGCTGACCACCCTGTGGCGCTTTTCTCCATCCTATATTGCCACTCACAGCCTATCCTTAATCAGGCCCTCCAATTCACTCCACCCCGTAATGTTTTTCTCACTCCTACGAGTGAATGGCCTGTTAGAGACCCTTACAATGCGCACCACCTGGCGATGTTTTTCAGAAACCTATCTTACATTCCCACTGCATGTTTCCTGACCTCCCCATGCTGATCAACCCATGTCGCTTTTCTCCATCCTACATTGCCACTCACTGCCTATCCTAATTCAGGCCCTCCGATTCACACCACCCCGTGATGTTTTTCTCAATTCTACCAGTGAATGGCATGTTAGAAACCCTTACATTGCGCACCACCCCGCGAGGTTTTTCACAAACCTATCCTACATTGCCACTGCATGTTTCCTGACATCCCCATGCTGACCACCCCGTGGCTCTTTTTCCATCCTTCATTGCCACTCACTGCCTATCCTAATTCAGGCCCTTCGATTCACACCACCCCATGATGTTTTTATCACTCCTAGTAATGAATGGCCTGTTAGAAACCCTTACAATGCGCACCACCCAGTGACGTTTTTCAGAAACCTATCCTGCATTGCCACTGCATGTTTCCTGACCTCCCCATGCTGACCACCCCGTGGCACTTTTCTCCATCCTACCTTGCCACTCACTGTCTATTCTAATCAGGCCCTTCGATTCACACGACCCCTTGATGTTTTTCTCACTCCCACTAGTGAATGGCCTGTTAGAAACCGTTACAATGCGCACCTCAGCCCGATGTTTTTCAGAAACTTATCCTACACTGCCACTGCATGTTTCCTGACCTCCCCATGCTGTCCACCCAGTGGTGCTTTTGTGCATCTTACATTGCCACTCACTGCCTATCCCAAATCAGGCCCTCCGATTCACACCACCCCGTGATGTTTTTCTCACTTCTACCAGTGAATGGCATGTTAGAAACCCTTACAATGCGCACCACCCCCCTTTGTTTTTCAGAAACCTATCCTACATTGCCACTGCATCTTTACTGACCTCCCCATGTTGACCTCCCCATGGCGCTTTTCTCCATCCTACATTGCCACTCACTGCCTATCCTAATTCAGGCCCTAGGATTCACTCCACCCCGTGATGTTTTTCTCACTCCTACAAGTGAATGGCCTGTTAGAAATCTTTACCATGCGCACCACAATCGATGTTTTTCAGAAACTTATCTTACATTGCCACTGCATGTTTCCTGAGCTCCCCATGCTTACCACCCCGTGGCGCTTTTCTTCAACCTATATTGCCACTAACTGCCTATACTAATTTAGGCCCTCCTATTCACACCATTCTGTGATGTTTGTCTCACTCCAACTAGTGAATGGCCTGTTAGAAACCCTTAAAGTGTGCACCACCCCGTGATGTTTTTCAGAAACCTATCCTACATTGCCACTGCATGTTTCCTGACCTCTCCATGCTGACCAGCCCGTGGCGCTTTTCTCCATCCTACATTGCCACTGACTGCCTGTCCTAATTCAGGCCCTCCAATTCACACCAACACGTGATGTTTTTCTCGTACTAGTGAATGGCCTGTTAGAAACACTTACAATGCACACCAGCCCTCTTTGTTTTTCAGAAACCTATCCTACATTGACACTGCTTGTTTCCTGGCCTCCCGATGCTGACCACGCCGTGGCGCTTTTCTGCATCCTACATTGCCACTCACTGCCTATTATCATTCAGGCTCTATGATTCACACCACCCCGTGATGTTTTTCTCACTCCTACTAGTGAATGGACTGTTTGAAACCCTTACAATGCGCACCACCACGCGATGTTTTTCAGAAACCTATCCTACATTGCCACTGGATGTTTCTTGACCTGCCATGCTGACCAGCCCGTGGCGCTTTTCTCCATCCTAAATTTCCACTCACTGCCTATCCTAATACAGGCCCTCCGATTCACACCACCCCGTGATGTTTTTCTCACTCCTTCTAGTGAATGGCCTGTTAGAAAACCTTACAATGCGCAGCACCGCGCGATGATTTTCAGAAACCTATCCGACATTGCCACTGCATGTTTCCTGACCTCCCCATGCTGACCAGCCCATGGACCTTTTCTCCATCCTACACTGTCACTCGCTGCCTATCGTAATTCAGGCCCTCTGATTCACAAGCCCGTGATGTTTTTTCTGTCCTACTAGTGAATGGCCAATTTGAAACCCTTACAATACGCACCACCCCGCGAGGTTTTTCAGAAACCTGTCCTACATTGCCACTGCATGTTTCCTGACCTCCCCATGCTGACCAACCCATGGCGCTTTTCTCCATCCTACTTTGCCACTCACTGTCTATACTAATTCAGGCCCTCCGATTCACACCACCCCATGATGTTTGTCTCACTCCAACTAGTGAATGGCCTGTTATAAACCCTTACAATGCACACCACCCCGTGATCTTTTTCAGAAACCATCCTACATTGCCACTGCTGTTTCCTGAACTCCTCATGCTGACCACCCCGTGACGCTATTCTCCATCCTACATTGCCACTCACTGCCTATCCTAATTCAGGCCCTCTAATTCACACCACCCCGTGATGTTTTTCTCACTCCTTCTAGTGAATGGCCTGTTAGAATCCCTTCCAATGCGCAGCACCGCGTGATGTTTTTCAGAAACCTATCCTACATTGCCACAGCATGTTTCCTGACCTCCCCATGCTGACCACCCCATTGCGCTTTTCTCCTTATTTCATCGCAACTCACTGCCTATCCTAATTCAGGCCTTCCCACTCACATGACCCTGTGTTGTTTTTCTCACTCCTACAAGTGAATGGCCTGTTAGAAACCCTTGCAATGTGCACTAACCTGCCATGTTTATCAGAAACGTATCCTACATTGCCACTGCATGTTTCCAGACCTCCCCATGCTGAGCACCCCGTGGCACTTTTCTCCGTAGTGCATTGCCAATCACTGCCTATCCTAATTCAGGCCCTCCAATTCACACCACCCCATGATGTTTTTCTCACTCCTACTAGTGAAAGGCCTGTCAGAAACCATTACAATGCGCACCACCCGGTGATGTTTTTTAGAAACCTGTCCTACATTGCCACTGCATGTTTCCTGAACTCCCCATGCTGACCACTCCGTGGCGCTATTCTCCATCATACATTGCCACTCACTGCCTATCCTAATTCAGGCCCTCTGATTCACAAAACCCCGTGATGTTTTTCTCACTCCTACTAGTGAATGGCCTGTTAGAAAACCTTACCATGCGCAGAACCCCGCGATGTTTTTCAGAAACTTATCCTACATTGCCACTGCATGTTTCCTGACCTCCCTATGCTGACCACCCCGTGGCACTTTTCTCCATTCTACATTGCCACTCACTGCCTATTCTAATCAGACCCTCCGATTCACACCACCTTGATGTTTTCTCACTTCTACTTGTGAATGTCCTGTAAGAAACCCTTACAATGCGCAACACACCGCGACGTTTTTCATAAACCTGTCCTTCAATGGCACTGCATGTTTCCTGACCTCCACATGCTGACCCACCCATGGCGCTTTTCTCCATCCTACATTGCCACTCACTGCCTATTCTCATTGAGGGCCTCCGATTCACACCACCCCGTGATGTTTTTCTCACTCCGACTAGTGAATGGTCTGGTAAAAACCCTTACAATGCGCACCACCCCGTGACGTTTTTCAGAAACCTATCCTATGTTGGCAGTGCATGTTTACTGACCTCCCAATGCTGACCACCCCGGGTTGCTTTTCTCCATCCTACATTGCCACTCACAGCCTATCCTAAATCAGAGCCTTCAATTCACACCACCCCGTGATGTTTTTATCACTCTTACTAGTGAGTGGCCTGTTAGAAACCCTTACAATGCGAACCACCACGTGACCTTTTTCAGAAACATATCGTATGTTGCCACTGCATGTTTCCTGACCTCAGCATGCTGACCACCCTGTGGTGCTTTTCTCCATCCTACATTGCCACTCACTGCCTATCTTACTTCAGCCCGTGCTATTCACACCACACGTGATGTTTTTCTCAATCCTAATAGTGAATGGCCTGTTGGAAACCCTTACCATGCGCACGACCTCACGATGTTTTTCAGAAACCTATCCGACATTGCCACTGCATGTTTCCTGACATCCCCATGCTGATCACCCCGTGGCACTTTTCTCCATCCTACATTGCCACTCACTGCCTATTCTAATCAGGCCCTCCGATTCACACCACCCCTTGATGTTTTTCTCACTCCCACTAGTGAATGGCCTGTTAGAAACCGTTACAATGCGAACCTATCCTCGATGTTTTTCAGAAACTTATCCTACATTGCCACTGCATGTCTCTTGACCTCACCATGCTGACCACCCAGTGCTGCTTTTGTGCATCCTACATTGCCACTCAGGGCCTATCGTAAATCAGGCCCTCCGATTCACACAACCCCATGATGTTTTTCTCACTTCTACCAGTGAATGGCATGTTAGAAACCCTTACAATGCGCACCACCACGCGACGTTTTTCAGAAACTTATCCTACATTGCCACTGCATGTTTCTTGAACTCCCCATGCTGACCAACCCGTGGCGCTTTTCTCCATCCTACATTGCGACTCACTGCCTATACTAATTCAGGCTCTCCGATTCACACCACCCCGTGATGTTTTTCTCACTCCTACTAGTGAGTGGCCTGTTAGAAAGCCTTACAATGCGCACCACCCCTCTTTGTTTTTCAGAAACCTATCCTACATTGCCACTGCATGTTTCCTGACCTCCCCATGCTGACAACCCCGTCGCACTTTTCTCCATCCTACATTGCCACTCACTGCCTATTCTAATTCAGGCCCTCGGATTCACACCACCCCGTGATGTTTTTCTCACTCCCACTAGTGAATGGCCTGTTAGAAACCCTTACAATGCGCACCACCCCGCGATGTTTTTCAGAAAACTATCCTACATTGCCACTGCATGTCTCCTGACCTCCCCGTGCTGACCGCACTGTGGCGCTTTTCTCCATCCTACATTGCCACTTACTGCCTTTCCGAATTTAGACCCTCCGATTCACACCACCACGTGATGTTTTGCTCACTCCTACTAGTGAATGGCCTGTTAGAAACCCTTACAATGCGCACCACCCCGCGATGTTTTTCAGAAAACTATCATACATTGCCACTGCATGTTTCCTGACCTCCCCATGCTGACAACCCCGTGGCGCTTTACTCCATCCTACATTGCCCCTCACTGCCTATTCAAATTCAGGCCCTACGATTCACACCACCCTGTGATGATTAGCTGACTAATACTAGTGAATGGCCTGGTAGAAACCTTTACATTGCTCACCACCCCGGAATGTTTTTCAGAAACCTATCCTACATTGCCACTGCATGTTTCCTGACTTCCCCATGATGACAAACCCGTGGCGCTTTTCTCCATCTTACATTGCCACTCACTGCCTTTCCCAATACAGGCCCTCCGATTCACACCACCCTGTGATGATTTGCTGACTCCTACTAGTGAATGGCCTGGTAGATACCCTTACAATGCGCACCACTCCGCGATGTTTTTCAGAAACCTATCCTACATTGCCACTGCATGTTTCCTGACGTCCCCATGCTTACCACCCCGTGGCGCTTTTCTCCATCCTACATTGGCACTCACTGCCTGTCCTAATTCAGGCCCTCCGATTCACACCACCCTGTGAAGCTTTTCTCACTCCAAATAGTGAATGGCCTGTTAGAAACACTTACAATGCGCACCAACCCGCGATGTTTTTCAGAAACCTATGCTACATTGCCCCTGCATTTTTCCTGACCTCCCCATGGTGACCACCCCGTGGCGCTTTTCTCAATCCTACATTGCCACTCACTGCCTATTCTCATTCAGACCCTCCAGTTCTCACCTCCCCTTGATGTTTTTCTCACTCCTACTAGTGAATGGCCTGTTTGAAACCCTTACAATGTGCACCACTCCTCGATTATTTTGAGAAACCTATCCTACATTGCCACTGCATGTTTCTTGACCTCCCCATGCTGACCACCCCATGGCGCTTTTCTCCATCCTACATTGCCACTCACTGCGTATTCTCATTCAGGCCCTCAGATTCACACCACCCCGTGATGTTTTTCTCACTCCTACTAGTGAATGGCCTGTTAGAAACCCTTACAATGCGCAACACACCGCCACGTTTTTCAGAAACCTATCCTATATTGCCATTGCATGTTTCCTGACCTCCACATGCTGACCAACCCATGGCGCTTTTCTCCATCCTACATTGCCACTCACTGCCTGTACTAATTCAGGCCCTCCGATTCACACCACCCTGTGAAGCTTTTCTCACTCCAAATAGTGAATGGCCTGTTAGAAACACTTACAATGCGCACCAACCCGCGATGTTTTTCAGAAACCTATGCTACATTGCCCCTGCATTTTTCCTGACCTCCCCATGGTGACCACCCCGTGGCGCTTTTCTCAATCCTACATTGCCACTCACTGCCTATTCTCATTCAGACCCTCCAGTTCTCACCTCCCCTTGATGTTTTTCTCACTCCTACTAGTGAATGGCCTGTTTGAAACCCTTACAATGTGCACCACTCCTCGATTATTTTGAGAAACCTATCCTACATTGCCACTGCATGTTTCTTGACCTCCCCATGCTGACCACCCCATGGCGCTTTTCTCCATCCTACATTGCCACTCACTGCGTATTCTCATTCAGGCCCTCAGATTCACACCACCCCGTGATGTTTTTCTCACTCCTACTAGTGAATGGCCTGTTAGAAACCCTTACAATGCGCAACACACCGCCACGTTTTTCAGAAACCTATCCTATATTGCCATTGCATGTTTCCTGACCTCCACATGCTGACCAACCCATGGCGCTTTTCTCCATCCTACATTGCCACTCACTGCCTGTACTAATTCAGGCCCTCCGATTCACACCACCCTGTGAAGCTTTTCTCACTCCAAATAGTGAATGGCCTGTTAGAAACACTTACAATGCGCACCAACCCGCGATGTTTTTCAGAAACCTATGCTACATTGCCCCTGCATTTTTCCTGACCTCCCCATGGTGACCACCCCGTGGCGCTTTTCTCAATCCTACATTGCCACTCACTGCCTATTCTCATTCAGACCCTCCAGTTCTCACCTCCCCTTGATGTTTTTCTCACTCCTACTAGTGAATGGCCTGTTTGAAACCCTTACAATGTGCACCACTCCTCGATTATTTTGAGAAACCTATCCTACATTGCCACTGCATGTTTCTTGACCTCCCCATGCTGACCACCCCATGGCGCTTTTCTCCATCCTACATTGCCACTTACTGCGTATTCTCATTCAGGCCCTCTGATTCACACCACCCCGTGATGTTTTTCTCACTCCTACTAGTGAATGGCCTGTTAGAAACCCTTACAATGCGCAACACACCGCCACGTTTTTCAGAAACCTATCCTATATTGCCAGTGCATGTTTCCTGACCTCCACATGCTGACCAACCCATGGCACTTTTCTCCATCCTACATTGCCACTCTCTGCCTGTACTAATTCAGGCCCTCCGATTCACACCACCCCGTGATGTTTTTCTCACTTCTACTTGTGAATGGCCTGTTAGAAAGCCTTACAATGTGCACCACCCCTCTTAGTTTTTCAGAAGCCTATCCTACATTGCCACTGCATGTTTCCTGATGTCCCCATGCTGACCACCCTGTGGCGCTTTTCTCCATCCTATATTGCCAATCACAGCCTATCCTTAATCAGGCCCTCCAATTCACTCCACCCCGTGGTGTTTTTCTCAATGCTACTAGTGAATGGCCTGTTAGAAACCCTTACAATGCGCACAACCTGGCGATGTTTTTCAGAAACCTATGCTACATTGCCACTGCATGTTTCCTGACCTCCCCATGATGACAAACCTGTGGTGCTTTTCTCCATCTTACATTGCCACTCACTGCCTTTCCCAATACAGGCCCTCTGATTCACACCACCCTGTGATGATTTGCTGACTCCTACTAGTGAATGGCCTGGTAGATACCCTTACAATGCGCACCACTCCGCGATATTTTTCAGAAACCTATCCTACATCTCCACTGCATGTTTCCTGACGTCCCCATGCTTACCACCCCGTGGCGCTATTCTCCATCCTACATTGCCACTCACTGCCTGTCCTAATTCAGGCCCTCTGATTCACACCACCCTGTGAAGCTTTTCTCACTCCAAATAGTGAATGGCCTGTTAGAAACATTTACAATGCGCACCAACCCGCGATGTTTTTCAGAAACCTATGCTACATTGCCCCTGCATTTTTCCTGACCTCCCCATGGTGACCACCCCGTGGCGCTTTTCTCAATCCTACATTGCCACTCACTGCCTATTCTCATTCAGACCCTCCGGTTCTCACCTCCCCTTGATGTTTTTCTCACTCCTACTAGTGAATGGCCTGTTTGAAACCCTTACAATGTGCACCACTCCTCGATTACTTTGAGAAACCTATCCTACATTGCCATTGCATGTTTCTTGACCTGCCCATGCTGACCACCCCGTGGTGCTTTTCTCCATTCTACATTGCCACACACTCCCTATCCTAATTCAGGCCCTCCGATTCACACCACCCCGTGATGTTTTTCTCACTGTTACTAGTGAATGGCGTATTAGAAACCCTTACAATGCGCAGCACCGCACGATGTTGTTCAGAAACATATCCTACAGTGGCACTGCATGTTTACTGACCTCCCCATGCTGACCACCCCATGGCGCTTTTCTCCATCCTACATTGCCACTCACTGCGTATTCTCATTCAGGCCCTCTGATTCACACCACCCTGTGATGTTTTTCTCACTCCTACTAGTGAATGGCCTGTTTGAAACCCTTACAATGCGCACCACCCCGCGATGTTTTTCAGAAAAGTAACCTACATTGCCACTGCATGTTTCTTGACCTCCCCATGCTGACCACCCCGTGGCGCTTTTCTCCATCCTACGTTGTCACTCACTGCCTATCCTAATTCAGTCCCACCGATTCACACAAGTGCGTGATGCTTTTTCTCTCCTACTAGTGAATGCCCTGTTAGAAACAATTCAAATGTGCACCACCCCCCAAAGTTTTTCAGAAAACTATCCTACATTGCAACTGCATGTTTCTTGACCTCCCCATGCTGACCACCCCATGGCACTTTTCTCCATCCTACATTGCCACTCACTGCCTATCCTAATTCAGACCATCCAATTCACACCACCACGTGATGTTTTTCTCACTCCTACTAGTGAGTGGCCTGTCAGAAACCCTTACAATGCGCACCACCCCGTGATGTTTTTCAGAAACCTATGCTACATTGACACTGCATGTTTCCTGACCTCCCCATGCTGACCACCCCGTGGCATTATTCTCCATCCTACATTGCCACTCACTGCTTAACCTAATTCAGGCCCTCCGATTCACACCACGCCTTGATGTTTTTCTCACTTCTACTTGTGAATGGCCTGTTAGAAACCCTTACAATGCGCAACACACCGCGACGTTTTTTAGATACCTCTCCTATATTGCCAGTGCATGTTTCCTGACCTCCAAATGCTGACCAACCCATGGCGCTTTTCTCCATCCTACATTGCCACTCACTGCCTGTACTAATTCAGGCCCTCCGATTCACACCACCCCGTGATGTTTTTCTCACTTCTACTTGTGAATGGCCTGTTAGAAATCCTTACAATGCGCAACACACCGCGACGTTTTTCAGAAGCCTATCCTACATTGCCACTGCATGTTTACTGACCTCCCCATGCTGACCACCCTGTGGCGCTTTTCTCCATCCTATATTGCCACTCACGGCCTATCCTTAATCAGGCCCTCCAATTCACTCCACCCCGTGATGTTTTTCTCACTCCTACTAGTGAAAGGCCTGTTAGAAACCCTTACAATGCGCACCACCTGGCGATGTTTTTCAGAAACCTATCTTACATTGCCACTGCATGTTGCCTGACCTCCCCATGCTGACCACCCCATGGCGCTTTTCTCCATCCTACATTGCCACTCACTGCCTATCCTAATTCAGGCCCTCCGATTCACATCACCCGTGAAGTTTGTCTCAGTCCTACTAGTGAATGGAATGTTAGAAACCCTTTTAATGCGCACCACCGCGCTAAGTTTTTCAGAAACCTATCCTACATTGCCACTGCAATTTTCCTGACCTCCCCATGCTGAGCACTCCATGGCACTTTTCTCCATCCTACATGGCCAGTCTCTGCCTATACTCATTCAGGCCCTCCGATTACCACCACACAGTGATGTTTTTCTCACTCCTGTTAGTGAATGGCCTGTTGGAAACCCTTACAATGCGCACCACTCCGCGATGATTTTCAGAAACGTAACCTACATTGCCACTGCATGTTTCTTGACCTCACAATGCTGACCACCCTGTGGCGCTTTTCTCCATCCTACGTTGCCACTCACTGCCTATCCTAATTCAGGCCCACCGATTCACACAAGCGCGTGATGCTTTTTCTCTCCGACTAGTGAATTGCCGGTTAGAAACACTTCAAATGTGCACCACCCCGCAACATTTTTCAGAAAACTATCCTATATTTCCACTGCGTGTTTCCTGACCTCCCCATGCTGACCACCCCGTGGCCTTTTTCTCCATCGTACATTGCCACTCACTGCCTATCCTAATTCAGGCCCTCCGATTCATACCACCCCGTGATGTTTGTCTCACTCCTCCTAGTGAATGGCCTGTTAGAAACCATTACTATGTGCACCACCCTCGATGTTTTTCAGAAACCTATCCTACATTGCCACTCCATGTTTCCTGACCTCCCCATGAAGACCACCCCGTCACACTTTTCTCCATCCTACATTGCCACTCAATGCCTATCCTAATTCAGGCCTGCCGATTCACACCACCCCGTGATGTTTTTCTCACTCCTAATAGTGAAAGGCCTGTTAGAAAGCCTTACAATGCCCACCACCCCGCGATGTCTTTCAGAAACCAATCCTACATTGCCACTGCATGTTTTTTGACCTCACCATGCTGACCACCCCGTGGTGCTTTTCTCCATCCTACATTGCCAATCACTGCCTATCCTAATTCAGGCCCTCCGATTCACACCACCCCATGATGTTTTTCTCACTCCTACTAGTGAATGGCCTGTCAGAAACCCTTACAATGCGCACCACCCCGTGATGTTTTTCAGAAACATATGCTATATTGCCACTGCATGTTTCCTGACCTCCACATGCTGACCACCCCGTGGCGCTATTCTCCATCCTACATTGCCACTCACTGCTTATCCTAATTCAGCCCCTCTGATTCACACCACCCGTGATGTTTTTCTCACTCCTACTATTGAATGGCCTGTTAGAAAAAACCTTACCATGCGCAGAACCCAGCAATGTTTTTCAGAAACTTATCCTACATTGCCACTGCATGTTTCCTGACCTCCCCATGCTGACCACCCTGTGGCACTTTTCTCCATCCTACATTGCCACTCACTGCCTATTCTAATCAAGCCCTCCGATTCACACCACGCCTTGATGTTTTTCTCACTTCTACTTGTGAATGGCCTGTTAGAAACCCTTACAATGCACACCACCTCGTGATAATTTTAATAACCTATCCTATATTGCCAGTGCATGTTTCCTGACCTCCACATGCTGACCAACCCATGGCGCTTTACTCCATCCTACATTGCCACTCACTGCCTGTACTAATTCAGGCCCTCCGATTCACAACACCCCGTGATGTTTTTCTCACTCCTACTAGTGAATGGCCTGTTAGAAAGCCTTACAATGTGCACCACCCCTCTTTGTTTTTCAGAAACCTATCCTACATTGCCACTGCATGTTTCCTGACCTCCCCATGCTGACCACCCTGTAGCGCTTTTCTCCATCCTATATTGCCACTCACGGCCTATCCTTAATCAGGCCCTCCAATTCACTCCACCCCGTGATGTTTTTATCACTCCTACAAATGAATGGCCTGTTAGAAACCTTTACAATTCGCACCACCCCGTGACGTTTTTCAGAAACCTATCCTGCATTGCCACTGCATGTTTCCTGACCTCCCCATGCTGACCACCCCGTGGCACTTTTCTCCATCCTAACTTGCCAGTCACTGTCTATTCTAATCAGGCCTCTGATTCACACCACCCCTTGATGTTTTTCTCACTCCCACTAGTGAATGGCCTGTTAGAAACCGTTACAATGCGCACCTGACCTCGATGTTTTTCAGGAACTTATCCTACATTGCCACTGCATGTTTCCTGACCTCCCCATGCTGACCACCCAGTGGTGCTTTTGTGGATCCTACATTGCCACTCACTGCCTATCCTAAATCAGGCCCTCCGATTCACACAACCCCGTGATGTTTTTCTCACTTCTACCAGTGAATGGCATGTTAGAAAAGCTTACAATGCGCACCACCCCGCGACGTTTTTCAGAAACCTATCCTACATTGCCACTGCATGTTTCCTGAACTCCCCATGCTGACCAACCCATGGCGCTTTTCTCCATCCTACATTGCGACTCACTGCCTATACTAATTCAGGCCCTCCAATTCACACCACCCCGTGATGATTTTCTCATTCCTACTAGTGAATGGCCTGTTAGAAAGCCTTACAATGCGCACCACCCCTCTTTGTTTTTCAGAAACCTATCCTACATTGCCACTGCATGTTTCCTGACCTCCCCATGCTGACCACCCCATGGCGCTTTTCTCAATCCTATATTGCCACTCACTGCCTATCCTAATTCAGGCCCTCCGATTCATACCACCCCCTGAAGTTTGTCTCACTCCTACTAGTGAATGGAATGTTAGAAACCCTTTCAATGCGCACCAGCGTGCGATGTTTTTCAGAAACCTATCCTACATTGCCACTGCAATTTTCCTGACCTCCCCATGCTGAGCACCCCGTGGCACTTTTCTCCATCCTACATTGCCACTCTCTGCCTATACTCATTTAGGCCCTCCGATTACCACCACACCGTAATGTTTTTCTCACTCCTGTTACTTAATGGCCTGTTGGAAACCCTTACAATGGGCAAAACCCCACGAATTTTTTCAGAAACCTATTCTGCATTGCCACTGCATGTTTCCTGACCTCCCGATGCTGACCACCCCATGGTGCTTTTCTCCATTCTACATTGCCACTCACTGCCTGTCTTAAATCAGGCCCTCCGATTCACACCACCCGGTGTTGTTTTTCTCACTTCTACCAGTGAATGGCATGTTAGAAACCCTTACAATGCGCACCACCCTACGAGGTTTTTCAGAAACCTATCCTAAATTGCCACTGCATGTTTCCTGACCTCCCCATGCTGACCACCCCATGGCACCTTTCTCCATCCTACATTACCTCTCACTGCCTATCCTAATTCAGGTCCTCCGATTCACACCACCCCGTGATGTTTTTCTCACTCCTACTAGTGAATGGCCTGTTTGAAACCCTTACAATGCGCGCCACCTCGCGATAATTTTCAGAAACCTATCCTACATTGCAACTGCATGTTTCTTGACTTCCCCATGCTGACCACCCCGTGGCGCTTTTCTCCATCCTACATTGCCACTCACTGCCTATCCTAATTCAGGCCCGCCGATTCACACCACCCCGTGATCTTTTTCTCACTCCTAATAGTGAATGGCCTGTTAGAAAGCCTTACAATGCCCACCACCACGCGATGTCTTTCAGAAACCAATCCTACATTGCCACTGCATGTTTTTTGACCTCAACATGCTGACCACCCCGTGGTGCTTTTCTCCATCCTACATTGCCAATCACTGCCTATCCTAATTCAGGCCCTCCGATTCACACCACCCCATGATGTTTTTCTCACTCCTACTAGTGAATGGCCTGTCAGAAACCCTTACAATGCGCACCACCCCGTGATGTTTTTCAGAAACCTATGCTATATTGCCACTGCATGTTTCCTGACCTCCCCATGCGGACCACCCCGTGGCGCTATTCTCCATCCTACATTGCCACTCACTGCTTATCCTAATTGAGGCCCTCTGATTCACACCACCCGTGATGTTTTTCTCACTCCTACTAGTGAATGGCCTGTTAGTAAAAACCTTACCATGCGCAGAACCCCGCAATGTTTTTCAGAAACTTATCCTACATTGCCACTGCATGTTTTCTGACCTCCCCATGCTGACCACCCCGTGGCACTTTTCTCCATCCTACATTGCCACTCACTGCCTATTCTAATCGGGCCCTCCGATTCACACCACGCCTTGATGTTTTTCTCACTTCTACTTGTGAATGGCCTGTTAGAAACCCTTACAATGCGCAACACACCGCGACGTTTTTCAGAAACCTATCCTATATTGCCAGTGCATGTTTCCTGACCTCCACATGCTGACCAACCCATGGCGCTTTACTCCATCCTACATTGCCACTCACTGCCTGTACTAATTCAGGCCCTCCGATTCACACCACCCCGTAATGTTTTTCTCCCTCCTACTAGTGAATGGCCTGTTAGAAAGCCTTACAATGTGCACCACCCCTCTTAGTTTTTCAGAAACCTATCCTACATTGCCACTGCATGTTTCCTGACCTCCCCATGCTGACCACCCTGTGGCGCTTTTCTCCATCCTATATTGCCACTCACAGCCTATCCTTAATCAGGCCCTCCAATTCACTCCACCCCGTGATGTTTTTCTCACTCCTACTAGTGAATGGCCTGTTAGAAACCCTTACAATGCGCACCACCTGGCGATGTTTTTCAGAAACCTATCTTACATTGTCACTGCATGTTTCCTGACCTCCCCATGCTGACAACCCCATGGCGCTTTTCTCCATCTTACATTGCCACTCACTGCCTATCCTAATTCAGGCCCTCCGATTCACACCACCCCGTGATGTTTTTCTCACTTCTAATGTGAATGGCCTGTTAGAAACCCTTACAATGCGCACCACCACGTGATGTTTTTCAGAAACCTATGCTACATTGCCAATGCATGTTTCCTGACCACCCCATTCTGACCACCCCATGGCGCTATTCTCCATCCTACATTGCCACTCACTGCTTATCCTAATTCAGGCCCTCTGATTCACACCACCCGTGACGTTTTTCTCACTCCTACTATTGAATGGCCTGTTAGTAAAAACCTTACCATGCGCAGCACCCCGCAATGTTTTTCAGAAACTTATCCTACATTGCCACTGCATGTTTCCTGACCTCCCCAGGCTGACCACCCCGTGGCACTTTTCTCCATCCTACATTGCCACTCACTGCCTATTCTAATCAGGCCCTCCGATTCACACCACGCCTTGATGTTTTTCTCACTTCTACTTGTGAATGGCCTGTTAGAAACCCTTACAATGCGCAACACACCGCGACGTTTTTTAGATACCTCTCCTATATTGCCAGTGCATGTTTCCTGACCTCCAAATGCTGACCAACCCATGGCGCTTTTCTCCATCCTACATTGCCACTCACTGCCTGTACTAATTCAGACCCTCCGATTCACACCACCCCGTGATGTTTTTCTCACTTCTATTTGTGAATGGCCTGTTAGAAATCCTTACAATGCGCAACACACCGCGACGTTTTTCAGAAGCCTATCCTACATTGCCACTGCATGTTTCCTGACCTCCCCATGCTGACCACCCTGTGGCGCTTTTCTCCATCCTATATTGCCACTCACAGCCTATCCTTAATCAGGCCCTCCAATTCACTCCACCCCGTGGTGTTTTTCTCAATGCTACTAGTGAATGGCCTGTTAGAAACCCTTACAATGCGCACAACCTGGCGATGTTTTTCAGAAACCTATGCTACATTGCCACTGCATGTTTCCTGACCTCCCCATGATGACAAACCTGTGGTGCTTTTCTCCATCTTACATTGCCACTCACTGCCTTTCCCAATACAGGCCCTCTGATTCACACCACCCTGTGATGATTTGCTGACTCCTACTAGTGAATGGCCTGGTAGATACCCTTACAATGCGCACCACTCCGCGATATTTTTCAGAAACCTATCCTACATCTCCACTGCATGTTTCCTGACGTCCCCATGCTTACCACCCCGTGGCGCTATTCTCCATCCTACATTGCCACTCACTGCCTGTCCTAATTCAGGCCCTCTGATTCACACCACCCTGTGAAGCTTTTCTCACTCCAAATAGTGAATGGCCTGTTAGAAACATTTACAATGCGCACCAACCCGCGATGTTTTTCAGAAACCTATGCTACATTGCCCCTGCATTTTTCCTGACCTCCCCATGGTGACCACCCCGTGGCGCTTTTCTCAATCCTACATTGCCACTCACTGCCTATTCTCATTCAGACCCTCCGGTTCTCACCTCCCCTTGATGTTTTTCTCACTCCTACTAGTGAATGGCCTGTTTGAAACCCTTACAATGTGCACCACTCCTCGATTACTTTGAGAAACCTATCCTACATTGCCATTGCATGTTTCTTGACCTGCCCATGCTGACCACCCCGTGGTGCTTTTCTCCATTCTACATTGCCACACACTCCCTATCCTAATTCAGGCCCTCCGATTCACACCACCCCGTGATGTTTTTCTCACTGTTACTAGTGAATGGCGTATTAGAAACCCTTACAATGCGCAGCACCGCACGATGTTGTTCAGAAACATATCCTACAGTGGCACTGCATGTTTACTGACCTCCCCATGCTGACCACCCCATGGCGCTTTTCTCCATCCTACATTGCCACTCACTGCGTATTCTCATTCAGGCCCTCTGATTCACACCACCCTGTGATGTTTTTCTCACTCCTACTAGTGAATGGCCTGTTTGAAACCCTTACAATGCGCACCACCCCGCGATGTTTTTCAGAAAAGTAACCTACATTGCCACTGCATGTTTCTTGACCTCCCCATGCTGACCACCCCGTGGCGCTTTTCTCCATCCTACGTTGTCACTCACTGCCTATCCTAATTCAGTCCCACCGATTCACACAAGTGCGTGATGCTTTTTCTCTCCTACTAGTGAATGCCCTGTTAGAAACAATTCAAATGTGCACCACCCCCCAAAGTTTTTCAGAAAACTATCCTACATTGCAACTGCATGTTTCTTGACCTCCCCATGCTGACCACCCCATGGCACTTTTCTCCATCCTACATTGCCACTCACTGCCTATCCTAATTCAGACCATCCAATTCACACCACCACGTGATGTTTTTCTCACTCCTACTAGTGAGTGGCCTGTCAGAAACCCTTACAATGCGCACCACCCCGTGATGTTTTTCAGAAACCTATGCTACATTGACACTGCATGTTTCCTGACCTCCCCATGCTGACCACCCCGTGGCATTATTCTCCATCCTACATTGCCACTCACTGCTTAACCTAATTCAGGCCCTCCGATTCACACCACGCCTTGATGTTTTTCTCACTTCTACTTGTGAATGGCCTGTTAGAAACCCTTACAATGCGCAACACACCGCGACGTTTTTTAGATACCTCTCCTATATTGCCAGTGCATGTTTCCTGACCTCCAAATGCTGACCAACCCATGGCGCTTTTCTCCATCCTACATTGCCACTCACTGCCTGTACTAATTCAGGCCCTCCGATTCACACCACCCCGTGATGTTTTTCTCACTTCTACTTGTGAATGGCCTGTTAGAAATCCTTACAATGCGCAACACACCGCGACGTTTTTCAGAAGCCTATCCTACATTGCCACTGCATGTTTACTGACCTCCCCATGCTGACCACCCTGTGGCGCTTTTCTCCATCCTATATTGCCACTCACGGCCTATCCTTAATCAGGCCCTCCAATTCACTCCACCCCGTGATGTTTTTCTCACTCCTACTAGTGAAAGGCCTGTTAGAAACCCTTACAATGCGCACCACCTGGCGATGTTTTTCAGAAACCTATCTTACATTGCCACTGCATGTTGCCTGACCTCCCCATGCTGACCACCCCATGGCGCTTTTCTCCATCCTACATTGCCACTCACTGCCTATCCTAATTCAGGCCCTCCGATTCACATCACCCGTGAAGTTTGTCTCAGTCCTACTAGTGAATGGAATGTTAGAAACCCTTTCAATGCGCACCACCGCGCTAAGTTTTTCAGAAACCTATCCTACATTGCCACTGCAATTTTCCTGACCTCCCCATGCTGAGCACTCCATGGCACTTTTCTCCATCCTACATGGCCAGTCTCTGCCTATACTCATTCAGGCCCTCCGATTACCACCACACAGTGATGTTTTTCTCACTCCTGTTAGTGAATGGCCTGTTGGAAACCCTTACAATGCGCACCACTCCGCGATGATTTTCAGAAACGTAACCTACATTGCCACTGCATGTTTCTTGACCTCACAATGCTGACCACCCTGTGGCGCTTTTCTCCATCCTACGTTGCCACTCACTGCCTATCCTAATTCAGGCCCACCGATTCACACAAGCGCGTGATGCTTTTTCTCTCCGACTAGTGAATTGCCGGTTAGAAACACTTCAAATGTGCACCACCCCGCAACATTTTTCAGAAAACTATCCTATATTTCCACTGCGTGTTTCCTGACCTCCCCATGCTGACCACCCCGTGGCCTTTTTCTCCATCGTACATTGCCACTCACTGCCTATCCTAATTCAGGCCCTCCGATTCATACCACCCCGTGATGTTTGTCTCACTCCTCCTAGTGAATGGCCTGTTAGAAACCATTACTATGTGCACCACCCTCGATGTTTTTCAGAAACCTATCCTACATTGCCACTCCATGTTTCCTGACCTCCCCATGAAGACCACCCCGTCACACTTTTCTCCATCCTACATTGCCACTCAATGCCTATCCTAATTCAGGCCTGCCGATTCACACCACCCCGTGATGTTTTTCTCACTCCTAATAGTGAAAGGCCTGTTAGAAAGCCTTACAATGCCCACCACCCCGCGATGTCTTTCAGAAACCAATCCTACATTGCCACTGCATGTTTTTTGACCTCACCATGCTGACCACCCCGTGGTGCTTTTCTCCATCCTACATTGCCAATCACTGCCTATCCTAATTCAGGCCCTCCGATTCACACCACCCCATGATGTTTTTCTCACTCCTACTAGTGAATGGCCTGTCAGAAACCCTTACAATGCGCACCACCCCGTGATGTTTTTCAGAAACATATGCTATATTGCCACTGCATGTTTCCTGACCTCCACATGCTGACCACCCCGTGGCGCTATTCTCCATCCTACATTGCCACTCACTGCTTATCCTAATTCAGCCCCTCTGATTCACACCACCCGTGATGTTTTTCTCACTCCTACTATTGAATGGCCTGTTAGAAAAAACCTTACCATGCGCAGAACCCAGCAATGTTTTTCAGAAACTTATCCTACATTGCCACTGCATGTTTCCTGACCTCCCCATGCTGACCACCCTGTGGCACTTTTCTCCATCCTACATTGCCACTCACTGCCTATTCTAATCAAGCCCTCCGATTCACACCACGCCTTGATGTTTTTCTCACTTCTACTTGTGAATGGCCTGTTAGAAACCCTTACAATGCACACCACCTCGTGATAATTTTAATAACCTATCCTATATTGCCAGTGCATGTTTCCTGACCTCCACATGCTGACCAACCCATGGCGCTTTACTCCATCCTACATTGCCACTCACTGCCTGTACTAATTCAGGCCCTCCGATTCACAACACCCCGTGATGTTTTTCTCACTCCTACTAGTGAATGGCCTGTTAGAAAGCCTTACAATGTGCACCACCCCTCTTTGTTTTTCAGAAACCTATCCTACATTGCCACTGCATGTTTCCTGACCTCCCCATGCTGACCACCCTGTAGCGCTTTTCTCCATCCTATATTGCCACTCACGGCCTATCCTTAATCAGGCCCTCCAATTCACTCCACCCCGTGATGTTTTTATCACTCCTACAAATGAATGGCCTGTTAGAAACCTTTACAATTCGCACCACCCCGTGACGTTTTTCAGAAACCTATCCTGCATTGCCACTGCATGTTTCCTGACCTCCCCATGCTGACCACCCCGTGGCACTTTTCTCCATCCTAACTTGCCAGTCACTGTCTATTCTAATCAGGCCTCTGATTCACACCACCCCTTGATGTTTTTCTCACTCCCACTAGTGAATGGCCTGTTAGAAACCGTTACAATGCGCACCTGACCTCGATGTTTTTCAGGAACTTATCCTACATTGCCACTGCATGTTTCCTGACCTCCCCATGCTGACCACCCAGTGGTGCTTTTGTGGATCCTACATTGCCACTCACTGCCTATCCTAAATCAGGCCCTCCGATTCACACAACCCCGTGATGTTTTTCTCACTTCTACCAGTGAATGGCATGTTAGAAAAGCTTACAATGCGCACCACCCCGCGACGTTTTTCAGAAACCTATCCTACATTGCCACTGCATGTTTCCTGAACTCCCCATGCTGACCAACCCATGGCGCTTTTCTCCATCCTACATTGCGACTCACTGCCTATACTAATTCAGGCCCTCCAATTCACACCACCCCGTGATGATTTTCTCATTCCTACTAGTGAATGGCCTGTTAGAAAGCCTTACAATGCGCACCACCCCTCTTTGTTTTTCAGAAACCTATCCTACATTGCCACTGCATGTTTCCTGACCTCCCCATGCTGACCACCCCATGGCGCTTTTCTCAATCCTATATTGCCACTCACTGCCTATCCTAATTCAGGCCCTCCGATTCATACCACCCCCTGAAGTTTGTCTCACTCCTACTAGTGAATGGAATGTTAGAAACCCTTTCAATGCGCACCAGCGTGCGATGTTTTTCAGAAACCTATCCTACATTGCCACTGCAATTTTCCTGACCTCCCCATGCTGAGCACCCCGTGGCACTTTTCTCCATCCTACATTGCCACTCTCTGCCTATACTCATTTAGGCCCTCCGATTACCACCACACCGTAATGTTTTTCTCACTCCTGTTACTTAATGGCCTGTTGGAAACCCTTACAATGGGCAAAACCCCACGAATTTTTTCAGAAACCTATTCTGCATTGCCACTGCATGTTTCCTGACCTCCCGATGCTGACCACCCCATGGTGCTTTTCTCCATTCTACATTGCCACTCACTGCCTGTCTTAAATCAGGCCCTCCGATTCACACCACCCGGTGTTGTTTTTCTCACTTCTACCAGTGAATGGCATGTTAGAAACCCTTACAATGCGCACCACCCTACGAGGTTTTTCAGAAACCTATCCTAAATTGCCACTGCATGTTTCCTGACCTCCCCATGCTGACCACCCCATGGCACCTTTCTCCATCCTACATTACCTCTCACTGCCTATCCTAATTCAGGTCCTCCGATTCACACCACCCCGTGATGTTTTTCTCACTCCTACTAGTGAATGGCCTGTTTGAAACCCTTACAATGCGCGCCACCTCGCGATAATTTTCAGAAACCTATCCTACATTGCAACTGCATGTTTCTTGACTTCCCCATGCTGACCACCCCGTGGCGCTTTTCTCCATCCTACATTGCCACTCACTGCCTATCCTAATTCAGGCCCGCCGATTCACACCACCCCGTGATCTTTTTCTCACTCCTAATAGTGAATGGCCTGTTAGAAAGCCTTACAATGCCCACCACCACGCGATGTCTTTCAGAAACCAATCCTACATTGCCACTGCATGTTTTTTGACCTCAACATGCTGACCACCCCGTGGTGCTTTTCTCCATCCTACATTGCCAATCACTGCCTATCCTAATTCAGGCCCTCCGATTCACACCACCCCATGATGTTTTTCTCACTCCTACTAGTGAATGGCCTGTCAGAAACCCTTACAATGCGCACCACCCCGTGATGTTTTTCAGAAACCTATGCTATATTGCCACTGCATGTTTCCTGACCTCCCCATGCGGACCACCCCGTGGCGCTATTCTCCATCCTACATTGCCACTCACTGCTTATCCTAATTGAGGCCCTCTGATTCACACCACCCGTGATGTTTTTCTCACTCCTACTAGTGAATGGCCTGTTAGTAAAAACCTTACCATGCGCAGAACCCCGCAATGTTTTTCAGAAACTTATCCTACATTGCCACTGCATGTTTTCTGACCTCCCCATGCTGACCACCCCGTGGCACTTTTCTCCATCCTACATTGCCACTCACTGCCTATTCTAATCGGGCCCTCCGATTCACACCACGCCTTGATGTTTTTCTCACTTCTACTTGTGAATGGCCTGTTAGAAACCCTTACAATGCGCAACACACCGCGACGTTTTTCAGAAACCTATCCTATATTGCCAGTGCATGTTTCCTGACCTCCACATGCTGACCAACCCATGGCGCTTTACTCCATCCTACATTGCCACTCACTGCCTGTACTAATTCAGGCCCTCCGATTCACACCACCCCGTAATGTTTTTCTCCCTCCTACTAGTGAATGGCCTGTTAGAAAGCCTTACAATGTGCACCACCCCTCTTAGTTTTTCAGAAACCTATCCTACATTGCCACTGCATGTTTCCTGACCTCCCCATGCTGACCACCCTGTGGCGCTTTTCTCCATCCTATATTGCCACTCACAGCCTATCCTTAATCAGGCCCTCCAATTCACTCCACCCCGTGATGTTTTTCTCACTCCTACTAGTGAATGGCCTGTTAGAAACCCTTACAATGCGCACCACCTGGCGATGTTTTTCAGAAACCTATCTTACATTGTCACTGCATGTTTCCTGACCTCCCCATGCTGACAACCCCATGGCGCTTTTCTCCATCTTACATTGCCACTCACTGCCTATCCTAATTCAGGCCCTCCGATTCACACCACCCCGTGATGTTTTTCTCACTTCTAATGTGAATGGCCTGTTAGAAACCCTTACAATGCGCACCACCACGTGATGTTTTTCAGAAACCTATGCTACATTGCCAATGCATGTTTCCTGACCACCCCATTCTGACCACCCCATGGCGCTATTCTCCATCCTACATTGCCACTCACTGCTTATCCTAATTCAGGCCCTCTGATTCACACCACCCGTGACGTTTTTCTCACTCCTACTATTGAATGGCCTGTTAGTAAAAACCTTACCATGCGCAGCACCCCGCAATGTTTTTCAGAAACTTATCCTACATTGCCACTGCATGTTTCCTGACCTCCCCAGGCTGACCACCCCGTGGCACTTTTCTCCATCCTACATTGCCACTCACTGCCTATTCTAATCAGGCCCTCCGATTCACACCACGCCTTGATGTTTTTCTCACTTCTACTTGTGAATGGCCTGTTAGAAACCCTTACAATGCGCAACACACCGCGACGTTTTTTAGATACCTCTCCTATATTGCCAGTGCATGTTTCCTGACCTCCAAATGCTGACCAACCCATGGCGCTTTTCTCCATCCTACATTGCCACTCACTGCCTGTACTAATTCAGACCCTCCGATTCACACCACCCCGTGATGTTTTTCTCACTTCTATTTGTGAATGGCCTGTTAGAAATCCTTACAATGCGCAACACACCGCGACGTTTTTCAGAAGCCTATCCTACATTGCCACTGCATGTTTCCTGACCTCCCCATGCTGACCACCCTGTGGCGCTTTTCTCCATCCTATATTGCCACTCATGGCCTATCCTTAATCAGGCCCTCCAATTCACTCCACCCCGTGATGTTTTTCTCACTCCTACTAGTGAATGGCCTGTTAGAAACCCTTACAATGCGCACCACCTGGCGATGTTTTTCAGAAACCTATCTTACATTGCCACTGCATGTTTCCTGACCTCCCCATGCTGACCACCCCATGGCGCTTTTCTCCATCCTACATTGCCACTCACTGCCTATCCTAATTCAGGCCCTCCGATTCACATCACCCGTGAAGTTTGTCTCACTCCTACTAGTGAATGGAATGTTAGAAACCCTTCCAATGCGCACCACCGCGCGAAGATTTTCAGAAACCTATCCTACATTGCCACTGCAATTTTCCTGACCTCCCCATGCTGAGCACTCCATGGCGCTTTTCTCCATCCTACATGGCCACTCTCTGCCTATACTCATTCAGGCCCTCCGATTACCACCACACAGTGATGTTTTTCTCACTCCTGTTAGTGAATGGCCTGTTGGAAACCCTTACAATGCGCACCACTCCGCGATGTTTTTCAGAAACGTAACCTGCATTGCCACTGCATGTTTCTTGACCTCACAATGCTGACCACCCCGTGGCGCTTTTCTCCATCCTACGTTGCCACTCACTGCCTATCCTAATTCAGGCCCACCGGTTCACACAAGCACGTGATGCTTTTTCTCTCCGACTAGTGAATGGCCGGTTAGAAACACTTCAAATGTGCACCACCCCGCAACGTTTTTCAGAAAACTATCCTATATTTCCACTGCATGTTTCCTGACCTCCCCATGCTGACCACGCCGTGTCCTTTTTCTCCATCGTACATTGCCACTCACTGCCTATCCTAATTCAGGCCCTCCGATTCATACCACCCCGTGATGTTTGTATCACTCCTCCTAGTGAATGGCCTGTTAGAAACCATTATTATGCGCACCACCCTCGATGTTTTGCAGAAACCTATCCTACATTGCCACTCCATGTTTCCTGACCTCCCCATGATGACCACCCCGTCGCACTTTTCTCCATTCTACATTGCCACTCAATGCCTATCCTAATTCAGGCCCGCCGATTCACACCACCCCGTGATGTTTTTCTCACTCCTAATAGTGAATGGCCTTTTAGAAAGCCTTACAATGCCCACCACCCCGCGATGTCTTTCAGAAACCAATCCTACATTGCCACTGCATGTTTTTTGACCTCACCATGCTGACCACCCCGTGGTGCTTTTCTCCATCCTACATTGCCAATCACTGCCTATCCTAATTCAGGCCCTACAATTCACACCACCCCATGATGTTTTTCTCACTCCTACTAGTGAATGGCCTGTCAGAAACCCTTACAATGCGCACCACCCCGTGATGTTTTTCAGAAACCTATGCTATATTGCCACTGCATGTTTCCTGACCTCCACATGCTGACCACCCCGTGGCGCTATTCTCCATCCTACATTGCCACTCACTGCTTATACTAATTCAGCCCCTCTGATTCACACCACCTGTGATGTTTTTCTCACTCCTACTATTGAATGGCCTGTTAGAAAAAACCTTACCATGCGCAGAACCCCGCAATGTTTTTCAGAAACTTATTCTACATTGCCACTGCATGTTTACTGACCTCCCCATGCTGACCACCCCGTGGCACTTTTCTCCATCCTACATTGCCCCTCACAGCCTATTCTAATCAGGCCCTCCGATTCACACCACGCCTTGATGTTTTTCTCACTTCTACTTGTGAATGGCCTGTTAGACACCCTTACAATGCATACCACCTCGTGATAATTTTAATAACCTATCCTATATTGCCAGTGCATGTTTCCTGACCTCCACATGCTGACCAACCCATGGTGCTTTACTCCATCCTACATTGCCACTCACTGCCTGTACTAATTCAGGCCCTCTGATTCACACCACCCCGTGATGTTTTTCTCACTCCTACTAGTGAATGGCCTGTTAGAAAGCTTTACAATGTGCACCACCCCTCTTTGTTTTTCAGAAACCTATCCTACATTGCCACTGCATGTTTCCTGACCTCCCCATGCTGACCACCCTGTGGCGCTTTTCTCCATCCTATATTGCCACTCACGGCCTATCCTTAATCAGACCCTCCAATTCATTCCACCCCGTGATGTTTTTCTCACTCCTACTAGTGAATGGCCTGTTAGAAACCCTTACAATGCGCACCACCTGGCGATGTTTTTCAGAAACCTATCTTACATTGCCACTGCATGTTTCCTTACCTCCCCATGCTGACCACCCCATGGCGCTTTTCTCCATCCTACATTGCCACTCACTGCTTATCCTAATTCAGCCCCTCCGATTCACACCACCCCGAAAAGTTTGTCTCACTCCTACTAGTATATGGAATGTTAGAAACCCTTTCAATGCGCACCACCGTGCGATGTTTTTCAGAAACCTATCCTACATTGCCACTGCAATTTTCCTGATCTCCCCATGCTGAGCACCCCGTGGCGCTTTTCTCCATCCTACATTGCCACTCTCTGCCTATACTCATTTAGGCCCTTCGATTACCACCACACCGTTACGTTTTTCTCACTCCTGTTAGTTAATGGCCTGTTGGAAACAATTACAATGGGCACAACCCCACGAATTTTTTCAGAAACCTATCCTGCATTGCCACTGTATGTTTCCTGACCTCCCCATGCTGACCACCCCGTGGTGCTTTTCTCCATTCTACATTGCCACACACTCCCTATCCTAATTCAGGCCCTCCGATTCACACCACCCCGTGATGTTTTTCTCACTGTTACTAGTGAATGGCGTATTAGAAACCCTTACAATGCGCACCACCGCACGATGTTGTTCAGAAACATATCCTACATTGGCACTGCATGTTTACTGACCTCCCCATGTTGACCACCCCATGGCGCTTTTCTCCATCCTACATTGCCACTCACTGCCTATCCTAATTCAGGCCCTCCAATTCACACCACCACATGATGTTTTTCTCACTCCTAGTGAATGGCCTGTCAGAAACCCTTACAATGCGCACCACCCCGTGATGTTTTTCAGAAACCTATGCTATATTGCCACTGCATGTTTCCTGACCTCCACATGCTGACCACCCCGTGGTGCTATTCTCCATCCTACATTGCCACTCACTGCTTATCCTAATTCAGCCCCTCTGATTCACACCACCTGTGATGTTTTTCTCACTCCTACTATTGAATGGCCTGTTAGAAAAAACCTTACCATGCGCAGAACCCAGCAATGTTTTTCAGAAACTTATCCTACATTGCCACTGCATGTTTCCTGACCTCCCCATGCTGACCACCCCGTGGCACTTTTCTCCATCCTACATTGCCCCTCACAGCCTATTCTAATCAGGCCCTCCGATTCACACCACGCCTTGATGTTTTTCTCACTTCTACTTGTGAATGGCCTGTTAGAAACCCTTACAATGCATACCACCTCGTGATAATTTTAATAACCTATCCTATATTGCCAGTGCATGTTTCCTGACCTCCACATGCTGACCAACCCATGGTGCTTTACTCCATCCTACATTGCCACTCACTGCCTGTACTAATTCAGGCCCTCCGATTCACACCACCCCGTGATGTTTTTCTCACTCCTACTAGTGAATGGCCTGTTAGATAGCTTTACAATGTGCACCACCCCTCTTTGTTTTTCAGAAACCTATCCTACATTGCCACTGCATGTTTCCTGACCTCCCCATGCTGACCACCCTGTGGCGCTTTTCTCCATCCTATATTGCCACTCACGGCCTATCCTTAATCAGGCCCTCCAATTCATTCCACCCCGTGATGTTTTTCTCACTCCTACTAGTGAATGGCCTGTTAGAAACCCTTACAATGCGCACCACCTGGCGATGTTTTTCAGAAACCTATCTTACATTGCCACTGCATGTTTCCTTACCTCCCCATGCTGACCACCCCATGGCGCTTTTCTCCATCCTACATTGCCACTCACTGCTTATCCTAATTCAGCCCCTCCGATTCACACCACCCCGAAAAGTTTGTCTCACTCCTACTAGTAAATGGAATGTTAGAAACCCTTTCAATGCACACCACCGTGCGATGTTTTTCAGAAACCTATCCTACATTGCCACTGCAATTTTCCTGATCTCCCCATGCTGAGCACCCCGTGGCGCTTTTCTCCATCCTACATTGCCACTCTCTGCCTATACTCATTTAGGCCCTTCGATTACCACCACACCGTTACGTTTTTCTCACTCCTGTTAGTTAATGGCCTGTTGGAAACAATTACAATGGGCACAACCCCACGAATTTTTTCAGAAACCTATCCTGCATTGCCACTGTATGTTTCCTGACCTCCCCATGCTGACCACCCCGTGGTGCTTTACTCCATCCTACATTGCCACTCACTGCCTGTACTAATTCAGGCCCTCTGATTCACACCACCCGTGATGTTTTTCTCACTCCTACTATTGAATGGCCTGTTAGTAAAAACCTTACCATGCGCAGCACCCTGCAATGTTTTTCAGAAACTTATCCTACATTGCCACTGCATGTTTCCTGACCTCCCCATGCTGACCACCCCGTGGCACTTTTCTCCATCCTACATTGCCACTCACTGCCTGTACTAATTCAGGCCCTCCGATTCACACCACCGCGTGATGTTTTTCTTACTTCAACTTGTGAATGGCCTGTTAGAAAGCCTTACAATGCGCAACACACCCTGACGTTTTTCAGAAGCCTATCCTACCTTGTCACTGCATGTTTACTGACCTCCCCATGCTGACCACCCTGTGGCGCTTCTCTCCATCCTATATTGCCACTCACGGCCTATCTTTAATCAGGCCCTCCAATTCACTCCACCCCGTGATGTTTTTCTCACTCCTACTAGTGAATGGCCTGTTAGAAACCCTTACAATGCGCACCAACTGGCGATGTTTTTCAGAAACCTATCTTACATTGCCACTGCATGTTTCCTGACCTCCCCATGCTGACCACCCCTGGCGCTTTTCTCCATCCTACATTGCCACTCACTGCCTATCCTAATTCAGGCCCTCCGATTCACACCACCCCGTGAAGTTTGTCTCACTCCTACTAGTGAATGGAATGTTAGAAACCCTTTCAATGCGCACCACCACGCGAAGTTTTTCAGAAACCTATCCTACATTGCCACTGCAATTTTCCTGACCTCCCCATGCTGAGCACCCCGTGGCGCTTTTCTCCATCCTACATTGCCACTGTCTGCCTATACTCATTCAGGCCCTCCGATTACCACCACACAGTGATGTTTTTCTCACTCCTGTTACTGAATGGCCTGTTGGAAACCCTTACAATGGGCACAACCCCACGAATTTTTTTCAGAAACATATCCTGCATTGCCACTCCATGTTTCCCTACCTCCCCATGCTGACCACCCCGTGGTGCTTTTCTCCATTCTACATTGCCACTCACTGCCTATCCTAAATCAGGCACTCTGATTCACACCACCCCGTGATGATTTTCTCACTTCTACCAGTGAATGGCATGTTAGAAACCCTTACAATGCGCACCACCCCACGATGTTGTTCAGAAACATATCCTACATTGCCACTGCATGTTTCCTGACCTCCCCATGCTGACCACCCCATGGCGCTTTTCTCAATCCTATATTGCCACTCACTGCCTATCCTAATTCAGGCCCTCCGATTCATGCCACCCCCTGAAGTTTGTCTCACTCCTACTAGTGAATGGAATGTTAGAAACCCTTTCAATGCGCACCAGCGTGCGATGTTTTTCAGAAACCTATCCTACATTGCCACTGCAATTTTCCTGACCTCCCCATGCTGAGCACCCCGTGGCACTTTTCTCCATCCTACATTGCCACTCTCTGCCTATACTCATTTAGGCCCTCCGATTACCACCACACCGTGATGTTTTTCTCACTCCTGTTACTTAATGGCCTGTTGGAAACCCTTACAATGGGCACAACCCCACGAATTTTTTCAGAAACCTATCCTGCATTGCCACTGCATGTTTCCTGACCTCCCGATGCTGACCACCCCATGGTGCTTTTCTCCATTCTACATTGCCACTCACTGCCTGTCTTAAATCAGGCCCTCAGATTCACACCACCCCGTGTTATTTTTCTCACTTCTACCAGTGAATGGCATGTTAGAAACCCTTACAATGCGCACCACCCTACGAGGTTTTTCAGAAACCTATCCTACATTGCCACTGCATGTTTCCTGACCTACCCATGCTGACCACCCCGTGGTGCTTTTCTCCATCCTGCATTGCCACTCACTGCCTATCCTAATTCAGGTCCTCCGATTCACACCACCCCGTGATGTTTTTCTCACTCCTACTAGTGAATGGCCTGTTTGAAACCCTTACAATGCGCGCCACCTCGCGATAATTTTCAGAAACCTATCCTACATTGCAACTGCATGTTTCTTGACTTCCCCATGCTGACCACCCCGTGGCGCTTTTCTCCATCCTACATTGCCACTCACTGCCTATCCTAATTCAGGCCCGCCGATTCACACCACCCCGTGATCTTTTTCTCACTCCTAATAGTGAATGGCCTGTTAGAAAGCCTTACAATGCCCACCACCACGCGATGTCTTTCAGAAACCAATCCTACATTGCCACTGCATGTTTTTTGACCTCAACATGCTGACCACCCCGTGGTGCTTTTCTCCATCCTACATTGCCAATCACTGCCTATCCTAATTCAGGCCCTCCGATTCACACCACCCCATGATGTTTTTCTCACTCCTACTAGTGAATGGCCTGTCAGAAACCCTTACAATGCGCACCACCCCATGATGTTTTTCAGAAACCTATGCTATATTGCCACTGCATGTTTCCTGACCTCCCCATGCGGACCACCCCGTGGCGCTATTCTCCATCCTACATTGCCACTCACTGCTTATCCTAATTCAGGCCCTCTGATTCACACCACCCGTGATGTTTTTCTCACTCCTACTAGTGAATGGCCTGTTAGTAAAAACCTTACCATGCGCAGAACCCCGCAATGTTTTTCAGAAACTTATCCTACATTGCCACTGCATGTTTCCTGACCTCCCCATGCTGACCACCCCATGGCACTTTTCTCCATCCTACATTGCCACTCACTGCCTATTCTAATCGGGCCCTCCGATTCACACCACGCCTTGATGTTTTTCTCACTTCTACTTGTGAATGGCCTGTTAGAAACCCTTACAATGCGCAACACACCGCGACGTTTTTCAGAAACCTATCCTACATTGCCAGTGCATGTTTCCTGACCTCCACATGCTGACCAACCCATGGCGCTTTACTCCATCCTACATTGCCACTCACTGCCTGTACTAATTCAGGCCCTCCGATTCACACCACCCCGTAATGTTTTTCTCCCTCCTACTAGTGAATGGCCTGTTAGAAAGCCTTACAATGTGCACCACCCCTCTTAGTTTTTCAGAAACCTATCCTACATTGCCACTGCATGTTTCCTGACCTCCCCATGCTGACCACCCTGTGGCGCTTTTCTCCATCCTATATTGCCACTCACAGCCTATCCTTAATCAGGCCCTCCAATTCACTCCACCCCGTGATGTTTTTCTCACTCCTACTAGTGAATGGCCTGTTAGAAACCCTTACAATGCGCACCACCTGGCGATGTTTTTCAGAAACCTATCTTACATTGCCACTGCATGTTTCCTGACCTCCCCATGCTGACCACCCCATGGCGCTTTTCTCCATCTTACATTGCCACTCACTGCCTATCCTAATTCAGGCCCTCCGATTCACACCACCCCGTGATGTTTTTCTCACTTCTAATGTGAATGGCCTGTTAGAAACCCTTACAATGCGCACCACCACGTGATGTTTTTCAGAAACCTATGCTACATTGCCAATGCATGTTTCCTGACCTCCCCATTCTGACCACCCCATGGCGCTATTCTCCATCCTACATTGCCACTCACTGCTTATCCTAATTCAGGCCCTCTGATTCACACCAACCGTGATGTTTTTCTCACTCCTACTATTGAATGGCCTGTTAGTAAAAACCTTACCATGCACAGCACCCCGCAATGTTTTTCAGAAACTTATCCTACATTGCCACTGCATGTTTCCTGACCTCCCCAGGCTGACCACCCCGTGGCACTTTTCTCCATCCTACATTGCCACTCACTGCCTATTCTAATCAGGCCCTCCGATTCACACCACGCCTTGATGTTTTTCTCACTTCTACTTGTGAATGGCCTGTTAGAAACCCTTACAATGCGCAACACACCGCGACGTTTTTTAGATACCTCTCCTATATTGCCAGTGCATGTTTCCTGACCTCCAAATGCTGACCAACCCATGGCGCTTTTCTCCATCCTACATTGCCACTCACTGCCTGTACTAATTCAGGCCCTCCGATTCACACCACCCCGTGATGTTTTTCTCACTTCTATTTGTGAATGGCCTGTTAGAAATCCTTACAATGCGCAACACACCTTGACGTTTTTCAGAAGCCTATCCTACATTGCCACTGCATGTTTCCTGACCTCCCCATGCTGACCACCCTGTGGCGCTTTTCTCCATCCTATATTGCCACTCATGGCCTATCCTTAATCAGGCCCTCCAATTCACTCCACCCCGTGATGTTTTTCTCACTCCTACTAGTGAATGGCCTGTTAGAAACCCTTACAATGTGCACCACATGGCGATGTTTTTCAGAAACCTATCTTACATTGCCACTGCATGTTTCCTGACCTCCCCATGCTGACCACCCCATGGCGCTTTTCTCCATCCTACATTGCCACTCACTGCCTATCCTAATTCAGGCCCTCCGATTCACATCACCCGTGAAGTTTGTCTCACTCCTACTAGTGAATGGAATGTTAGAAACCCTTCCAATGCGCACCACCGCGCGAAGATTTTCAGAAACCTATCCTACATTGCCACTGCAATTTTCCTGACCTCCCCATGCTGAGCACTCCATGGCGCTTTTCTCCATCCTACATGGCCACTCTCTGCCTATACTCATTCAGGCCCTCCGATTACCACCACACAGTGATGTTTTTCTCACTCCTGTTAGTGAATGGCCTGTTGGAAACCCTTACAATGCGCACCACTCCGCGATGTTTTTCAGAAACGTAACCTACATTGCCACTGCATGTTTCTTGACCTCACAATGCTGACCACCCCATGGCGCTTTTCTCCATCCTACGTTGCCACTCACTGCCTATCCTAATTCAGGCCCACCGGTTCACACAAGCACGTGATGCTTTTTCTCTCCGACTAGTGAATGGCCGGTTAGAAACACTTCAAATGTGCACCACCCCGCAACGTTTTTCAGAAAACTATCCTATATTTCCACTGCATGTTTCCTGACCTCCCCATGCTGACCACGCCGTGGCCTTTTTCTCCATCGTACATTGCCACTCACTGCCTATCCTAATTCAGGCCCTCCGATTCATACCACCCCGTGATGTTTGTATCACTCCTCCTAGTGAATGGCCTGTTAGAAACCATTATTATGCGCACCACCCTCGATGTTTTGCAGAAACCTATCCTACATTGCCACTCCATGTTTCCTGACCTCCCCATGATGACCACCCCGTCGCACTTTTCTCCATTCTACATTGCCACTCAATGCCTATCCTAATTCAGGCCCGCCGATTCACACCACCCCGTGATGTATTTCTCACTCCTAATAGTGAATGGCCTTTTAGAAAGCCTTACAATGCCCACCACCCCGCGATGTCTTTCAGAAACCAATCCTACATTACCACTGCATGTTTTTTGACCTCACCATGCTGACCACCCCGTGGTGCTTTTCTCCATCCTACATTGCCAATCACTGCCTATCCTAATTCAGGCCCTACAATTCACACCACCCCATGATGTTTTTCTCACTCCTACTAGTGAATGGCCTGTCAGAAACCCTTACAATGCGCACCACCCCGTGATGTTTTTCAGAAACCTATGCTATATTGCCACTGCATGTTTCCTGACCTCCACATGCTGACCACCCCGTGGCGCTATTCTCCATCCTACATTGCCACTCACTGCTTATACTAATTCAGCCCCTCTGATTCACACCACCTGTGATGTTTTTCTCACTCCTACTATTGAATGGCCTGTTAGAAAAAACCTTACCATGCGCAGAACCCCGCAATGTTTTTCAGAAACTTATCCTACATTGCCACTGCATGTTTCCTGACCTCCCCATGCTGACCACCCCGTGGCACTTTTCTCCATCCTACATTGCCCCTCACAGCCTATTCTAATCAGGCCCTCCGATTCACACCACGCCTTGATGTTTTTCTCACTTCTACTTGTGAATGGCCTGTTAGAAACCCTTACAATGCATACCACCTCGTGATAATTTTAATAACCTATCCTATATTGCCAGTGCATGTTTCCTGACCTCCACATGCTGACCAACCCATGGTGCTTTACTCCATCCTACATTGCCACTCACTGCCTGTACTAATTCAGGCCCTCCGATTCACACCACCCCGTGATGTTTTTCTCACTCCTACTAGTGAATGGCCTGTTAGAAAGCTTTACAATGTGCACCACCCCTCTTTGTTTTTCAGAAACCTATCCTACATTGCCACTGCATGTTTCCTGACCTCCCCATGCTGACCACCCTGTGGCGCTTTTCTCCATCCTATATTGCCACTCACGGCCTATCCTTAATCAGGCCCTCCAATTCATTCCACCCCGTGATGTTTTTCTCACTCCTACTAGTGAATGGCCTGTTAGAAACCCTTACAATGCGCACCACCTGGCGATGTTTTTCAGAAACCTATCTTACATTGCCACTGCATGTTTCCTTACCTCCCCATGCTGACCACCCCATGGCGCTTTTCTCCATCCTACATTGCCACTCACTGCTTATCCTAATTCAGCCCCTCCGATTCACACCACCCCGAAAAGTTGGTCTCACTCCTACTAGTAAATGGAATGTTAGAAACCCTTTCAATGCGCACCACCGTGCGATGTTTTTCAGAAACCTATCCTACATTGCCACTGCAATTTTCCTGATCTCCCCATGCTGAGCACCCCGTGGCGCTTTTCTCCATCCTACATTGCCACTCTCTGCCTATACTCATTTAGGCCCTTCGATTACCACCACACCGTTACGTTTTTCTCACTCCTGTTAGTTAATGGCCTGTTGGAAACAATTACAATGGGCACAACCCCACGAATTTTTTCAGAAACCTATCCTGCATTGCCACTGTATGTTTCCTGACCTCCCCATGCTGACCACCCCGTGGTGCTTTTCTCCATTTTACATTGCCACACACTCCCTATCCTAATTCAGGCCCTCCGATTCACACCACCCCGTGATGTTTTTCTCACTGTTACTAGTGAATGGCGTATTAGAAACCCTTACAATGCGCACCACCGCACGATGTTGTTCAGAAACATATCCTACATTGGCACTGCATGTTTACTGACCTCCCCATGTTGACCACCCCATGGCGCTTTTCTCCATCCTACATTGCCACTCACTGCCTATCCTAATTCAGGCCCTCCAATTCACACCACCACGTGATGTTTTTCTCACTCCTAGTGAATGGCCTGTCAGAAACCCTTACAATGTGCACCACCCCGTGATGTTTTTCGGAAACCTATGCTATATTGCCACTGCATGTTTCCTGACCTCCACATGCTGACCACCCCGTGGTGCTATTCTCCATCCTACATTGCCACTCACTGCTTATCCTAATTCAGCCCCTCTGATTCACACCACCTGTGATGTTTTTCTCACTCCTACTATTGAATGGCCTGTTAGAAAAAACCTTACCATGCGCAGAACCCCGCAATGTTTTTCAGAAACTTATCCTACATTGCCACTGCATGTTTCCTGACCTCCCCATGCTGACCACCCCGTGGCACTTTTCTCCATCCTACATTGCCCCTCACAGCCTATTCTAATCAGGCCCTCCGATTCACACCACGCCTTGATGTTTTTCTCACTTCTACTTGTGAATGGCCTGTTAGAAACCCTTACAATGCATACCACCTCGTGATAATTTTAATAACCTATCCTATATTGCCAGTGCATGTTTCCTGACCTCCACATGCTGACCAACCCATGGTGCTTTACTCCATCCTACATTGCCACTCACTGCCTGTACTAATTCAGGCCCTCCGATTCACACCACCCCGTGATGTTTTTCTCACTCCTACTAGTGAATGGCCTGTTAGAAAGCTTTACAATGTGCACCACCCCTCTTTGTTTTTCAGAAACCTATCCTACATTGCCACTGCATGTTTCCTGACCTCCCCATGCTGACCACCCTGTGGCGCTTTTCTCCATCCTATATTGCCACTCACGGCCTATCCTTAATCAGGCCCTCCAATTCATTCCACCCCGTGATGTTTTTTTCACTCCTACTAGTGAATGGCCTGTTAGAAACCCTTACAATGCGCACCAGCGTGCGATGTTTTTCAGAAACCTATCTTACATTGCCACTGCATGTTTCCTTACCTCCCCATGCTGACCACCCCATGGCACTTTTCTCCATCCTACATTGCCACTCACTGCTTATCCTAATTCAGCCCCTCCGATTCACACCACCCCGAAAAGTTTGTCTCACTCCTACTAGTAAATGGAATGTTAGAAACCCTTTCAATGCGCACCACCGTGCGATGTTTTTCAGAAACCTATCCTACATTGCCACTGCAATTTTCCTGATCTCCCCATGCTGAGCACCCCGTGGCGCTTTTCTCCATCCTACATTGCCACTCTCTGCCTATACTCATTTAGGCCCTTCGATTACCACCACACCGTTACGTTTTTCTCACTCCTGTTAGTTAATGGCCTGTTGGAAACAATTACAATGGGCACAACCCCACGAATTTTTTCAGAAACCTATCCTGCATTGCCACTGTATGTTTCCTGACCTCCCCATGCTGACCACCCCGTGGTGCTTTACTCCATCCTACATTGCCACTCACTGCCTGTACTAATTCAGGCCCTCTGATTCACACCACCCGTGATGTTTTTCTCACTCCTACTATTGAATGGCCTGTTAGTAAAAACCTTACCATGCGCAGCACCCCGCAATGTTTTTCAGAAACTTATCCTACATTGCCACTGCATGTTTCCTGACCTCCCCATGCTGACCACCCCGTGGCACTTTTCTCCATCCTACATTGCCACTCACTGCCTGTACTAATTCAGGCCCTCCGATTCACACCACCGCGTGATGTTTTTCTTACTTCAACTTGTGAATGGCCTGTTAGAAAGCCTTACAATGTGCAACACACCCTGACGTTTTTCAGAAGCCTATCCTACATTGTCACTGCATGTTTACTGACCTCCCCATGCTGACCACCCTGTGGCGCTTTTCTCCATCCTATATTGCAACTCACGGCCTATCTTTAATCAGGCCCTCCAATTCACACCACCCCGTGATGTTTTTCTCACTCCTACTAGTGAATGGCCTGTTAGAAACCCTTACAATGCGCACCAACTGGCGATGTTTTTCAGAAACCTATCTTACATTGCCACTGCATGTTTCCTGACCTCCCCATGCTGACCACCCCTGGCGCTTTTCTCCATCCTACATTGCCACTCACTGCCTATCCTAATTCAGGCCCTCCGATACACACCACCCCGTGAAGTTTGTCTCACTCCTACTAGTGAATGGAATGTTAGAAACCCTTTCAATGCGCACCACCACGCGAAGTTTTTCAGAAACCTATCCTACATTGCCACTGCAATTTTCCTGACCTCCCCATGCTGAGCACCCCGTGGCGCTTTTCTCCATCCTACATTGCCACTGTCTGCCTATACTCATTCAGGCCCTCCGATTACCACCACACAGTGATGTTTTTCTCACTCCTGTTACTGAATGGCCTGTTGGAAACCCTTACAATGGGCACAACCCCACGAATTTTTTTCAGAAACCTATCCTGCATTGCCACTCCATGTTTCCCTACCTCCCCATGCTGACCACCCCGTGGTGCTTTTCTCCATTCTACATTGCCACTCACTGCCTATCCTAAATCAGGCACTCTGATTCACACCACCCCGTGATGATTTTCTCACTTCTACCAGTGAATGGCATGTTAGAAACCCTTACAATGCGCACCACCGCACGATGTTGTTCAGAAACATATCCTACATTGCCACTGCATGTTTCCTGACCTCCCCATGCTGACCACCCCATGGCGCTTTTCTCAATCCTATATTGCCACTCACTGCCTATCCTAATTCAGGCCCTCCGATTCATACCACCCCCTGAAGTTTGTCTCACTCCTACTAGTGAATGGAATGTTAGAAACCCTTTCAATGCGCACCAGCGTGCGATGTTTTTCAGAAACCTATCCTACATTGCCACTGCAATTTTCCTGACCTCCCCATGCTGAGCACCCCGTGGCACTTTTCTCCATCCTACATTGCCACTCTCTGCCTATACTCATTTAGGCCCTCCGATTACCACCACACTGTGATGTTTTTCTCACTCCTGTTACTTAATGGCCTGTTGGAAACCCTTACAATGGGCACAACCCCACGAATTTTTTCAGAAACCTATCCTGCATTGCCACTGCATGTTTCCTGACCTCCCGATGCTGACCACCCCATGGTGCTTTTCTCCATTCTACATTGCCACTCACTGCCTATCCTAATTCAGGTCCTCCGATTCACACCACCCCGTGATGTTTTTCTCACTCCTACTAGTGAATGGCCTGTTTGAAACCCTTACAATGCGCGCCACCTCGCGATAATTTTCAGAAACCTATCCTACATTGCAACTGCATGTTTCTTGACTTCCCCATGCTGACCACCCCGTGGCGCTTTTCTCCATCCTACATTGCCACTCACTGCCTATCCTAATTCAGGCCCGCCGATTCACACCACCCCGTGATCTTTTTCTCACTCCTAATAGTGAATGGCCTGTTAGAAAGCCTTACAATGCCCACCACCACGCGATGTCTTTCAAAAACCAATCCTACATTGCCACTGCATGTTTTTTGACCTCAACATGCTGACCACCCCGTGGTGCTTTTCTCCATCCTACATTGCCAATCACTGCCTATCCTAATTCAGGCCCTCCGATTCACACCACCCCATGATGTTTTTCTCACTCCTACTAGTGAATGGCCTGTCAGAAACCCTTACAATGCGAACCACCCCGTGATGTTTTTCAGAAACCTATGCTATATTGCCACTGCATGTTTCCTGACCTCCCCATGCGGACCACCCCGTGGCGCTATTCTCCATCCTACATTGCCACTCACTGCTTATCCTAATTGAGGCCCTCTGATTCACACCACCCGTGATGTTTTTCTCACTCCTACTAGTGAATGGCCTGTTAGTAAAAACCTTACCATGCGCAGAACCCCGCAATGTTTTTCAGAAACTTATCCTACATTGCCACTGCATGTTTACTGACCTCCCCATGCTGACCACCCCGTGGCACTTTTCTCCATCCTACATTGCCACTCACTGCCTATTCTAATCGGGCCCTCCGATTCACACCACGCCTTGATGTTTTTCTCACTTCTACTTGTGAATGGCCTGTTAGAAACCCTTACAATGCGCAACACACCGCGACGTTTTTCAGAAACCTATCCTATATTGCCAGTGCATGTTTCCTGACCTCCACATGCTGACCAACCCATGGCGCTTTACTCCATCCTACATTGCCACTCACTGCCTGTACTAATTCAGGCCCTCCAATTCACACCACCCCGTAATGTTTTTCTCCCTCCTACTAGTGAATGGCCTGTTAGAAAGCCTTACAATGTGCACCACCCCTCTTAGTTTTTCAGAAACCTATCCTACATTGCCACTGCATGTTTCCTGACCTCCCCATGCTGACCACCCTGTGGCGCTTTTCTCCATCCTATATTGCCACTCACAGCCTATCCTTAATCAGGCCCTCCAATTCACTCCACCCCGTGATGTTTTTCTCACTCCTACTAGTGAATGGCCTGTTAGAAACCCTTACAATGCGCACCACCTGGCGATGTTTTTCAGAAACCTATCTTACATTGCCACTGCATGTTTCCTGACCTCCCCATGCTGACCACCCCATGGCGCTTTTCTCCATCTTACATTGCCACTCACTGCCTATCCTAATTCAGGCCCTCCGATTCACACCACCCCGTGATGTTTTTCTCACTTCTAATGTGAATGGCCTGTTAGAAACCCTTACAATGCGCACCACCACGTGATGTTTTTCAGAAACCTATGCTACATTGCCAATGCATGTTTCCTGACCTCCCCATTCTGACCACCCCATGGCGCTATTCTCCTTCCTACATTGCCACTCACTGCTTATCCTAATTCAGGCCCTCTGATTCACACCACCCGTGATGTTTTTCTCACTCCTACTATTGAATGGCCTGTTAGTAAAAACCTTACCATGCACAGCACCCCGCAATGTTTTTCAGAAACTTATCCTACATTGCCACTGCATGTTTCCTGACCTCCCCAGGCTGACCACCCCGTGGCACTTTTCTCCATCCTACATTGCCACTCACTGCCTATTCTAATCAGGCCCTCCGATTCACACCACGCCTTGATGTTTTTCTCACTTCTACTTGTGAATGGCCTGTTAGAAACCCTTACAATGCGCACCACCGCACGATGTTGTTCAGAAACCTATCCTATATTGCCAGTGCATGTTTCCTGACCTCCCCATGCTGACCACCCCATGGCGCTTTTCTCAATCCTATATTGCCACTCACTGCCTATCCTAATTCAGGCCCTCCGATTCATACCACCCCCTGAAGTTTGTCTCACTCCTACTAGTGAATGGAATGTTAGAAACCCTTTCAATGCGCACCAGCGTGCGATGTTTTTCAGAAACCTATCCTACATTGCCACTGCAATTTTCCTGACCTCCCCATGCTGAGCACCCCGTGGCACTTTTCTCCATCCTACATTGCCACTCTCTGCCTATACTCATTTAGGCCCTCCGATTACCACCACACCGTGATGTTTTTCTCACTCCTGTTACTTAATGGCCTGTTGGAAACCCTTACAATGGGCACAACCCCACGAATTTTTTCAGAAACCTATCCTGCATTGCCACTGCATGTTTCCTGACCTCCCGATGCTGACCACCCCATGGTGCTTTTCTCCATTCTACATTGCCACTCACTGCCTGTCTTAAATCAGGCCCTCAGATTCACACCACCCCGTGTTATTTTTCTCACTTCTACCAGTGAATGCCATGTTAGAAACCCTTACAATGCGCACCACCCAACGAGGTTTTTCAGAAACCTATCCTACATTGCCACTGCATGTTTCCTGACCTCCCCATGCTGACCAGCCCATGGCACTTTTCTCCATCCTACATTACCTCTCACTGCCTATCCTAATTCAGGTCCTCCGATTCACACCACCCCGTGATGTTTTTCTCACTCCTACTAGTGAATGGCCTGTTTGAAACCCTTACAATGCGCGCCACCTCGCGATAATTTTCAGAAACCTATCCTACATTGCAACTGCATGTTTCTTGACTTCCCCATGCTGACCACCGCGTGGCGCTTTTCTCCATCCTACATTGCCACTCACTGCCTATCCTAATTCAGGCCCGCCAATTCACACCACCCCGTGATCTTTTTCTCACTCCTAATAGTGAATGGCCTGTTAGAAAGCCTTACAATGCCCACCACCACGCGATGTCTTTCAGAAACCAATCCTACATTGCCACTGCATGTTTTTTGACCTCAACATGCTGACCACCCCGTGGTGCTTTTCTCCATCCTACATTGCCAATCACTGCCTATCCTAATTCAGGCCCGCCAATTCACACCACCCCATGATGTTTTTCTCACTCCTACTAGTGAATGGCCTGTCAGAAACCCTTACAATGCGCACCACCCCGTGATGTTTTTCAGAAACCTATGCTATATTGCCACTGCATGTTTCCTGACCTCCCCATGCGGACCACCCCGTGGCGCTATTCTCCATCCTACATTGCCACTCACTGCTTATCCTAATTGAGGCCCTCTGATTCACACCACCCGTGATGTTTTTCTCACTCCTACTAGTGAATGGCCTGTTAGTAAAAACCTTACCATGCGCAGAACCCCGCAATGTTTTTCAGAAACTTATCCTACATTGCCACTGCATGTTTCCTGACCTCCCCATGCTGACCACCCCGTGGCACTTTTCTCCATCCTACATTGCCACTCACTGCCTATTCTAATCGGGCCCTCCGATTCACACCACGCCTTGATGTTTTTCTCACTTCTACTTGTGAATGGCCTGTTAGAAACCCTTACAATGCGCAACACACCGCGACGTTTTTCAGAAACCTATCCTATATTGCCAGTGCATGTTTCCTGACCTCCACATGCTGACCAACCCATGGCGCTTTACTCCATCCTACATTGCCACTCACTGCCTGTACTAATTCAGGCCCTCCAATTCACACCACCCCGTAATGTTTTTCTCCCTCCTACTAGTGAATGGCCTGTTAGAAAGCCTTACAATGTGCACCACCCCTCTTAGTTTTTCAGAAACCTATCCTACATTGCCACTGCATGTTTCCTGACCTCCCCATGCTGACCACCCTGTGGCGCTTTTCTCCATCCTATATTGCCACTCACAGCCTATCCTTAATCAGGCCCTCCAATTCACTCCACCCCGTGATGTTTTTCTCACTCCTACTAGTGAATGGCCTGTTAGAAACCCTTACAATGCGCACCACCTGGCGATGTTTTTCAGAAACCTATCTTACATTGCCACTGCATGTTTCCTGACCTCCCCATGCTGACCACCCCATGGCGCTTTTCTCCATCTTACATTGCCACTCACTGCCTATCCTAATTCAGGCCCTCCGATTCACACCACCCCGTGATGTTTTTCTCACTTCTAATGTGAATGGCCTGTTAGAAACCCTTACAATGCGCACCACCACGTGACGTTTTTCAGAAACCTATGCTACTTTGCCAATGCATGTTTCCTGACCTCCCCATTCTGACCACCCCATGGCGCTATTCTCCTTCCTACATTGCCACTCACTGCTTATCCTAATTCAGGCCCTCTGATTCACACCACCCGTGATGTTTTTCTCACTCCTACTATTGAATGGCCTGTTAGTAAAAACCTTACCATGCACAGCACCCCGCAATGTTTTTCAGAAACTTATCCTACATTGCCACTGCATGTTTCCTGACCTCCCCAGGCTGACCACCCCGTGGCACTTTTCTCCATCCTACATTGCCACTCACTGCCTATTCTAATCAGGCCCTCCGATTCACACCACGCCTTGATGTTTTTCTCACTTCTACTTGTGAATGGCCTGTTAGAAACCCTTACAATGCGCAACACACCGCGACGTTTTTTAGATACCTCTCCTATATTGCCAGTGCATGTTTCCTGACCTCCAAATGCTGACCAACCCATGGCGCTTTTCTCCATCCTACATTGCCACTCACTGCCTGTACTAATTCAGGCCCTCCGATTCACACCACCCCGTGATGTTTTTCTCACTTCTATTTGTGAATGGCCTGTTAGAAATCCTTACAATGCGCAACACACCGCGACGTTTTTCAGAAACCTATCCTACATTGCCACTGCATGTTTCCTGACCTCCCCATGCTGACCACCCTGTGGCGCTTTTCTCCATCCTATATTGCCACTCATGGCCTATCCTTAATCAGGCCCTCCAATTCACTCCACCCCGTGATGTTTTTCTCACTCCTACTAGTGAATGGCCTGTTAGAAACCCTTACAATGTGCACCACCTGGCGATGTTTTTCAGAAACCTATCTTACATTGCCACTGCATGTTTCCTGACCTCCCCATGCTGACCACCCCATGGCGCTTTTCTCCATCCTACTTTGCCACTCACTGCCTATCCTAATTCAGGCCCTCCGATTCACATCACCCGTGAAGTTTGTCTCACTCCTACTAGTGAATGGAATGTTAGAAACCCTTCCAATGCGCACCACCGCGCGAAGATTTTCAGAAACCTATCCTAAATTGCCACTGCAATTTTCCTGACCTTCCCATGCTGAGCACTCCATGGCGCTTTTCTCCATCCTACATGGCCACTCTCTGCCTATACTCATTCAGGCCCTCCGATTACCAACACACAGTGATGTTTTTCTCACTCCTGTTAGTGAATGGCCTGTTGGAAACCCTTACAATGCGCACCACTCCGCGATGTTTTTCAGAAACGTAACCTACATTGCCACTGCATGTTTCTTGACCTCACAATGCTGACCACCCCATGGCGCTTTTCTCCATCCTACGTTGCCACTCACTGCCTATCCTAATTCAGGCCCACCGGTTCACACAAGCACGTGATGCTTTTTCTCTCCGACTAGTGAATGGCCGGTTAGAAACACTTCAAATGTGCACCACCCCGCAACGTTTTTCAGAAAACTATCCTATATTTCCACTGCATGTTTCCTGACCTCCCCATGCTGACCACGCCGTGGCCTTTTTCTCCATCGTACATTGCCACTCACTGCCTATCCTAATTCAGGCCCTCCGATTCATACCACCCCGTGATGTTTGTATCACTCCTCCTAGTGAATGGCCTGTTAGAAACCATTATTATGCGCACCACCCTCGATGTTTTGCAGAAACCTATCCTACATTGCCACTCAATGCCTATCCTAATTCAGGCCCGCCAATTCACACTACCCCGTGATGTTTTTATCACTCCTAGTAGTGAATGGCCTTTTAGAAAGCCTTACAATGCCCACCACCCCGCGATGTCTTTCAGAAACCAATCCTACATTGCCACTGCATGTTTTTTGACCTCACCATGCTGACCACCCCATGGCGCTTTTCTCCATCCTACATTGCCACTCACTGCCTATCCTAATTCAGGCCCTCCAATTCACACCACCACGTGATGTTTTTCTCACTCCTACTAGTGAATGGCCTGTTAGAAAAAACCTTACCATGCGCAGAACCCCGCAATGTTTTTCAGAAACTTATCCTACATTGCCACTGCATGTTTCCTGACCTCCCCATGCTGACCACCCCGTGGCACTTTTCTCCATCCTACATTGCCCCTCACAGCCTATTCTAATCAGGCCCTCCGATTCACACCACGCCTTGATGTTTTTCTCACTTCTACTTGTGAATGGCCTGTTAGAAACCCTTACAATGCATACCACCTCGTGATAATTTTAATAACCTATCCTATATTGCCAGTGCATGTTTCCTGACCTCCACATGCTGACCAACCCATGGTGCTTTACTCCATCCTACATTGCCACTCACTGCCTGTACTAATTCAGGCCCTCCGATTCACACCACCCCGTGATGTTTTTCTCACTCCTACTAGTGAATGGCCTGTTAGAAAGCTTTACAATGTGCACCACCCCTCTTTGTTTTTCAGAAACCTATCCTACATTGCCACTGCATGTTTCCTGACCTCCCCATGCTGACCACCCTGTGGCGCTTTTCTCCATCCTATATTGCCACTCACGGCCTATCCTTAATCAGGCCCTCCAATTCATTCCAACCCGTGATGTTTTTCTCACTCCTACTAGTGAATGGCCTGTTAGAAACCCTTACAATGCGCACCACCTGGCGATGTTTTTCAGAAACCTATCTTACATTGCCACTGCATGTTTCCTTACCTCCCCATGCTGACCACCCCATGGTGCTTTTCTCCATCCTACATTGCCACTCACTGCCTATCCTAATTCAGCCCCTCCGATTCACACCACCCCGAAAAGTTTGTCTCACTCCTACTAGTAAATGGAATGTTAGAAACCCTTTCAATGCGCACCACCGTGCGATGTTTTTCAGAAACCTATCCTACATTGCCACTGCAATTTTCCTGATCTCCCCATGCTGAGCACCCCGTGGCGCTTTTCTCCATCCTACATTGCCACTCTCTGCCTATACTCATTTAGGCCCTTCGATTACCACCACACCGTTACGTTTTTCTCACTCCTGTTAGTTAATGGCCTGTTGGAAACAATTACAATGGGCACAACCCCACGAATTTTTTCAGAAACCTATCCTGCATTGCCACTGTATGTTTCCTGACCTCCCCATGCTGACCACCCCGTGGTGCTTTTCTCCATTCTACATTGCCACACACTCCCTATCCTAATTCAGGCCCTCCGATTCACACCACCCCGTGATGTTTTTCTCACTGTTACTAGTGAATGGCGTATTAGAAACCCTTACAATGCGCACCACCGCACGATGTTGTTCAGAAACATATCCTACATTGGCACTGCATGTTTACTGACTTCCCCATGTTGACCACCCCATGGCGCTTTTCTCCATCCTACATTGCCACTCACTGCCTATCCTAATTCAGGCCCTCCAATTCACACCACCACGTGATGTTTTTCTCACTCCTAGTGAATGGCCTGTCAGAAACCCTTACAATGCGCACCACCCCGTGATGTTTTTCAGAAACCTATGCTATATTGCCACTGCATGTTTCCTGACCTCCACATGCTGACCACCCCGTGGTGCTATTCTCCATCCTACATTGCCACTCACTGCTTATCCTAATTCAGCCCCTCTGATTCACACCACCTGTGATGTTTTTCTCACTCCTACTATTGAATGGCCTGTTAGAAAAAACCTTACCATGCGCAGAACCCCGCAATGTTTTTCAGAAACTTATCCTACATTGCCACTGCATGTTTCCTGACCTCCCCATGCTGACCACCCCGTGGCGCTTTTCTCCATCCTACATTGCCACTCACTGCCTGTACTAATTCAGGCCCTCCGATTCACACCACCCTGTGAAGCTTTTCTCACTCCAAATAGTGAATGGCCTGTTAGAAACACTTACAATGCGCACCAACCCGCGATGTTTTTCAGAAACCTATGCTACATTGCCCCTGCATTTTTCCTGACCTCCCCATGGTGACCACCCCGTGGCGCTTTTCTCAATCCTACATTGCCACTCACTGCCTATTCTCATTCAGACCCTCCAGTTCTCACCTCCCCTTGATGTTTTTCTCACTCCTACTAGTGAATGGCCTGTTTGAAACCCTTACAATGTGCACCACTCCTCGATTATTTTGAGAAACCTATCCTACATTGCCACTGCATGTTTCTTGACCTCCCCATGCTGACCACCCCATGGCGCTTTTCTCCATCCTACATTGCCACTCACTGCGTATTCTCATTCAGGCCCTCAGATTCACACCACCCCGTGATGTTTTTCTCACTCCTACTAGTGAATGGCCTGTTAGAAACCCTTACAATGCGCAACACACCGCCACGTTTTTCAGAAACCTATCCTATATTGCCATTGCATGTTTCCTGACCTCCACATGCTGACCAACCCATGGCGCTTTTCTCCATCCTACATTGCCACTCACTGCCTGTACTAATTCAGGCCCTCCGATTCACACCACCCTGTGAAGCTTTTCTCACTCCAAATAGTGAATGGCCTGTTAGAAACACTTACAATGCGCACCAACCCGCGATGTTTTTCAGAAACCTATGCTACATTGCCCCTGCATTTTTCCTGACCTCCCCATGGTGACCACCCCGTGGCGCTTTTCTCAATCCTACATTGCCACTCACTGCCTATTCTCATTCAGACCCTCCAGTTCTCACCTCCCCTTGATGTTTTTCTCACTCCTATTAGTGAATGGCCTGTTTGAAACCCTTACAATGTGCACCACTCCTCGATTATTTTGAGAAACCTATCCTACATTGCCACTGCATGTTTCTTGACCTCCCCATGCTGACCACCCCATGGCGCTTTTCTCCATCCTACATTGCCACTTACTGCGTATTCTCATTCAGGCCCTCTGATTCACACCACCCCGTGATGTTTTTCTCACTCCTACTAGTGAATGGCCTGTTAGAAACCCTTACAATGCGCAACACACCGCCACGTTTTTCAGAAACCTATCCTATATTGCCAGTGCATGTTTCCTGACCTCCACATGCTGACCAACCCATGGCACTTTTCTCCATCCTACATTGCCACTCTCTGCCTGTACTAATTCAGGCCCTCCGATTCACACCACCCCGTGATGTTTTTCTCACTTCTACTTGTGAATGGCCTGTTAGAAAGCCTTACAATGTGCACCACCCCTCTTAGTTTTTCAGAAGCCTATCCTACATTGCCACTGCATGTTTCCTGATGTCCCCATGCTGACCACCCTGTGGCGCTTTTCTCCATCCTATATTGCCAATCACAGCCTATCCTTAATCAGGCCCTCCAATTCAATCCACCCCGTGGTGTTTTTCTCAATGCTACTAGTGAATGGCCTGTTAGAAACCCTTACAATGCGCACAACCTGGCGATGTTTTTCAGAAACCTATGCTACATTGCCACTGCATGTTTCCTGACCTCCCCATGATGACAAACCTGTGGTGCTTTTCTCCATCTTACATTGCCACTCACTGCCTTTCCCAATACAGGCCCTCTGATTCACACCACCCTGTGATGATTTGCTGACTCCTACTAGTGAATGGCCTGGTAGATACCCTTACAATGCGCACCACTCCGCGATATTTTTCAGAAACCTATCCTACATCTCCACTGCATGTTTCCTGACGTCCCCATGCTTACCACCCCGTGGCGCTATTCTCCATCCTACATTGCCACTCACTGCCTGTCCTAATTCAGGCCCTCTGATTCACACCACCCTGTGAAGCTTTTCTCACTCCAAATAGTGAATGGCCTGTTAGAAACATTTACAATGCGCACCAACCCGCGATGTTTTTCAGAAACCTATGCTACATTGCCCCTGCATTTTTCCTGACCTCCCCATGGTGACCACCCCGTGGCGCTTTTCTCAATCCTACATTGCCACTCACTGCCTATTCTCATTCAGACCCTCCGGTTCTCACCTCCCCTTGATGTTTTTCTCACTCCTACTAGTGAATGGCCTGTTTGAAACCCTTACAATGTGCACCACTCCTCGATTATTTTGAGAAACCTATCCTACATTGCCACTGCATGTTTCTTGACCTCCCCATGCTGACCACCCCATGGCGCTTTTCTCCATCCTACATTGCCACTTACTGCGTATTCTCATTCAGGCCCTCCGATTCACACCACCCCGTGATGTTTTTCTCACTCCTACTAGTGAATGGCCTGTTAGAAAGCTTTACAATGTGCACCACCCCTCTTTGTTTTTCAGAAACCTATCCGACACTGCCACTGCATGTTTCCTGACCTCCCAATGGTGAACACCCCGTGGTGCTTTTCTCCATTCTACATTGCCACACACTCCCTATCCTAATTCAGGCCCTCCGATTCACACCACCCCGTGATGTTTTTCTCACTGTTACTAGTGAATGGCGTATTAGAAACCCTTACAATGCGCAGCACCGCACGATGTTGTTCAGAAACATATCCTACATTGGCACTGCATGTTTACTGACCTCCCCATGCTGACCACCCCATGGCGCTTTTCTCCATCCTACATTGCCACTCACTGCGTATTCTCATTCAGGCCCTCTGATTCACACCACCCTGTGATGTTTTTCTCACTCCTACTAGTGAATGGCCTGTTTGAAACCCTTACAATGCGCACCACCCCGCGATGTTTTTCAGAAAAGTAACCTACATTGCCACTGCATGTTTCTTGACCTCCCCATGCTGACCACCCCGTGGCGCTTTTCTCCATCCTACGTTGTCACTCACTGCCTATCCTAATTCAGTCCCACCGATTCACACAAGTGCGTGATGCTTTTTCTCTCCTACTAGTGAATGCCCTGTTAGAAACAATTCAAATGTGCACCACCCCCCAAAGTTTTTCAGAAAACTATCCTACATTGCAACTGCATGTTTCTTGACCTCCCCATGCTGACCACCCCATGGCACTTTTCTCCATCCTACATTGCCACTCACTGCCTATCCTAATTCAGACCCTCCAATTCACACCACCACGTGATGTTTTTCTCACTCCTACTAGTGAGTGGCCTGTCAGAAACCCTTACAATGCGCACCACCCCGTGATGTTTTTCAGAAACCTATGCTACATTGACACTGCATGTTTCCTGACCTCCCCATGCTGACCACCCCGTGGCATTATTCTCCATCCTACATTGCCACTCACTGCTTAACCTAATTCAGGCCCTCCGATTCACACCACGCCTTGATGTTTTTCTCACTTCTACTTGTGAATGGCCTGTTAGAAACCCTTACAATGCGCAACACACCGCGACGTTTTTTAGATACCTCTCCTATATTGCCAGTGCATGTTTCCTGACCTCCAAATGCTGACCAACCCATGGCGCTTTTCTCCATCCTACATTGCCACTCACTGCCTGTACTAATTCAGGCCCTCCGATTCACACCACCCCGTGATGTTTTTCTCACTTCTACTTGTGAATGGCCTGTTAGAAATCCTTACAATGCGCAACACACCGCGACGTTTTTCAGAAGCCTATCCTACATTGCCACTGCATGTTTACTGACCTCCCCATGCTGACCACCCTGTGGCGCTTTTCTCCATCCTATATTGCCACTCACGGCCTATCCTTAATCAGGCCCTCCAATTCACTCCACCCCGTGATGTTTTTCTCACTCCTACTAGTGAAAGGCCTGTTAGAAACCCTTACAATGCGCACCACCTGGCGATGTTTTTCAGAAACCTATCTTACATTGCCACTGCATGTTGCCTGACCTCCCCATGCTGACCACCCCATGGCGCTTTTCTCCATCCTACATTGCCACTCACTGCCTATCCTAATTCAGGCCCTCCGATTCACATCACCCGTGAAGTTTGTCTCAGTCCTACTAGTGAATGGAATGTTAGAAACCCTTTCAATGCGCACCACCGCGCTAAGTTTTTCAGAAACCTATCCTACATTGCCACTGCAATTTTCCTGACCTCCCCATGCTGAGCACTCCATGGCACTTTTCTCCATCCTACATGGCCAGTCTCTGCCTATACTCATTCAGGCCCTCCGATTACCACCACACAGTGATGTTTTTCTCACTCCTGTTAGTGAATGGCCTGTTGGAAACCCTTACAATGCGCACCACTCCGCGATGATTTTCAGAAACGTAACCTACATTGCCACTGCATGTTTCTTGACCTCACAATGCTGACCACCCTGTGGCGCTTTTCTCCATCCTACGTTGCCACTCACTGCCTATCCTAATTCAGGCCCACCGATTCACACAAGCGCGTGATGCTTTTTCTCTCCGACTAGTGAATGGCCGGTTAGAAACACTTCAAATGTGCACCACCCCGCAACATTTTTCAGAAAACTATCCTATATTTCCACTGCGTGTTTCCTGACCTCCCCATGCTGACCACCCCGTGGCCTTTTTCTCCATCGTACATTGCCACTCACTGCCTATCCTAATTCAGGCCCTCCGATTCATACCACCCCGTGATGTTTGTCTCACTCCTCCTAGTGAATGGCCTGTTAGAAACCATTACTATGTGCACCACCCTCGATGTTTTTCAGAAACCTATCCTACATTGCCACTCCATGTTTCCTGACCTCCCCATGAAGACCACCCCGTCACACTTTTCTCCATCCTACATTGCCACTCAATGCCTATCCTAATTCAGGCCCGCCGATTCACACCACCCCGTGATGTTTTTCTCACTCCTAATAGTGAAAGGCCTGTTAGAAAGCCTTACAATGCCCACCACCCCGCGATGTCTTTCAGAAACCAATCCTACATTGCCACTGCATGTTTTTTGACCTCACCATGCTGACCACCCCGTGGTGCTTTTCTCCATCCTACATTGCCAATCACTGCCTATCCTAATTCAGGCCCTCCGATTCACACCACCCCATGATGTTTTTCTCACTCCTACTAGTGAATGGCCTGTCAGAAACCCTTACAATGCGCACCACCCCGTGATGTTTTTCAGAAACATATGCTATATTGCCACTGCATGTTTCCTGACCTCCACATGCTGACCACCCCGTGGCGCTATTCTCCATCCTACATTGCCACTCACTGCTTATCCTAATTCAGCCCCTCTGATTCACACCACCCGTGATGTTTTTCTCACTCCTACTATTGAATGGCCTGTTAGAAAAAACCTTACCATGCGCAGAACCCAGCAATGTTTTTCAGAAACTTATCCTACATTGCCACTGCATGTTTCCTGACCTCCCCATGCTGACCACCCTGTGGCACTTTTCTCCATCCTACATTGCCACTCACTGCCTATTCTAATCAAGCCCTCCGATTCACACCACGCCTTGATGTTTTTCTCACTTCTACTTGTGAATGGCCTGTTAGAAACCCTTACAATGCACACCACCTCGTGATAATTTTAATAACCTATCCTATATTGCCAGTGCATGTTTCCTGACCTCCACATGCTGACCAACCCATGGCGCTTTACTCCATCCTACATTGCCACTCACTGCCTGTACTAATTCAGGCCCTCCGATTCACAACACCCCGTGATGTTTTTCTCACTCCTACTAGTGAATGGCCTGTTAGAAAGCCTTACAATGTGCACCACCCCTCTTTGTTTTTCAGAAACCTATCCTACATTGCCACGGCATGTTTCCTGACCTCCCCATGCTGACCACCCTGTAGCGCTTTTCTCCATCCTATATTGCCACTCACGGCCTATCCTTAATCAGGCCCTCCAATTCACTCCACCCCGTGATGTTTTTATCACTCCTACAAATGAATGGCCTGTTAGAAACCTTTACAATTCGCACCACCCCGTGACGTTTTTCAGAAACCTATCCTGCATTGCCACTGCATGTTTCCTGACCTCCCCATGCTGACCACCCCGTGGCACTTTTCTCCATCCTAACTTGCCAGTCACTGTCTATTCTAATCAGGCCTCTGATTCACACCACCCCTTGATGTTTTTCTCACTCCCACTAGTGAATGGCCTGTTAGAAACCGTTACAATGCGCACCTGACCTCGATGTTTTTCAGGAACTTATCCTACATTGCCACTGCATGTTTCCTGACCTCCCCATGCTGACCACCCAGTGGTGCTTTTGTGGATCCTACATTGCCACTCACTGCCTATCCTAAATCAGGCCCTCCGATTCACACAACCCCGTGATGTTTTTCTCACTTCTACCAGTGAATGGCATGTTAGAAAAGCTTACAATGCGCACCACCCCGCGACGTTTTTCAGAAACCTATCCTACATTGCCACTGCATGTTTCCTGAACTCCCCATGCTGACCAACCCATGGCGCTTTTCTCCATCCTATATTGCGACTCACTGCCTATACTAATTCAGGCCCTCCAATTCACACCACCCCGTGATGATTTTCTCATTCCTACTAGTGAATGGCCTGTTAGAAAGCCTTACAATGCGCACCACCCCTCTTTGTTTTTCAGAAACCTATCCTACATTGCCACTGCATGTTTCCTGACCTCCCCATGCTGACCACCCCATGGCGCTTTTCTCAATCCTATATTGCCACTCACTGCCTATCCTAATTCAGGCCCTCCGATTCATACCACCCCCTGAAGTTTGTCTCACTCCTACTAGTGAATGGAATGTTAGAAACCCTTTCAATGCGCACCAGCGTGCGATGTTTTTCAGAAACCTATCCTACATTGCCACTGCAATTTTCCTGACCTCCCCATGCTGAGCACCCCGTGGCACTTTTCTCCATCCTACATTGCCACTCTCTGCCTATACTCATTTAGGCCCTCCGATTACCACCACACCGTAATGTTTTTCTCACTCCTGTTACTTAATGGCCTGTTGGAAACCCTTACAATGGGCAAAACCCCACGAATTTTTTCAGAAACCTATTCTGCATTGCCACTGCATGTTTCCTGACCTCCCGATGCTGACCACCCCATGGTGCTTTTCTCCATTCTACATTGCCACTCACTGCCTGTCTTAAATCAAGCCCTCCGATTCACACCACCCGGTGTTGTTTTTCTCACTTCTACCAGTGAATGGCATGTTAGAAACCCTTACAATGCGCACCACCCTACGAGGTTTTTCAGAAACCTATCCTACATTGCCACTGCATGTTTCCTGACCTACCCATGCTGACCACCCCATGGCACCTTTCTCCATCCTACATTACCTCTCACTGCCTATCCTAATTCAGGTCCTCCGATTCACACCACCCCGTGATGTTTTTCTCACTCCTACTAGTGAATGGCCTGTTTGAAACCCTTACAATGCGCGCCACCTCGCGATAATTTTCAGAAACCTATCCTACATTGCAACTGCATGTTTCTTGACTTCCCCATGCTGACCACCCCGTGGCGCTTTTCTCCATCCTACATTGCCACTCACTGCCTATCCTAATTCAGGCCCGCCGATTCACACCACCCCGTGATCTTTTTCTCACTCCTAATAGTGAATGGCCTGTTAGAAAGCCTTACAATGCCCACCACCACGCGATGTCTTTCAGAAACCAATCCTACATTGCCACTGCATGTTTTTTGACCTCAACATGCTGACCACCCCGTGGTGCTTTTCTCCATCCTACATTGCCAATCACTGCCTATCCTAATTCAGGCCCTCCGATTCACACCACCCCATGATGTTTTTCTCACTCCTACTAGTGAATGGCCTGTCAGAAACCCTTACAATGCGCACCACCCCGTGATGTTTTTCAGAAACCTATGCTATATTGCCACTGCATGTTTCCTGACCTCCCCATGCGGACCACCCCGTGGCGCTATTCTCCATCCTACATTGCCACTCACTGCTTATCCTAATTGAGGCCCTCTGATTCACACCACCCGTGATGTTTTTCTCACTCCTACTAGTGAATGGCCTGTTAGTAAAAACCTTACCATGCGCAGAACCCCGCAATGTTTTTCAGAAACTTATCCTACATTGCCACTGCATGTTTCCTGACCTCCGCATGCTGACCACCCCGTGGCACTTTTCTCCATCCTACATTGCCACTCACTGCCTATTCTAATCGGGCCCTCCGATTCACACCACGCCTTGATGTTTTTCTCACTTCTACTTGTGAATGGCCTGTTAGAAACCCTTACAATGCGCAACACACCGCGACGTTTTTCAGAAACCTATCCTATATTGCCAGTGCATGTTTCCTGACCTCCACATGCTGACCAACCCATGGCGCTTTACTCCATCCTACATTGCCACTCACTGCCTGTACTAATTCAGGCCCTCCAATTCACACCACCCCGTAATGTTTTTCTCCCTCCTACTAGTGAATGGCCTGTTAGAAAGCCTTACAATGTGCACCACCCCTCTTAGTTTTTCAGAAACCTATCCTACATTGCCACTGCATGTTTCCTGACCTCCCCATGCTGACCACCCTGTGGCGCTTTTCTCCATCCTATATTGCCACTCACAGCCTATCCTTAATCAGGCCCTCCAATTCACTCCACCCCGTGATGTTTTTCTCACTCCTACTAGTGAATGGCCTGTTAGAAACCCTTACAATGCGCACCACCTGGCGATGTTTTTCAGAAACCTATCTTACATTGTCACTGCATGTTTCCTGACCTCCCCATGCTGACAACCCCATGGCGCTTTTCTCCATCTTACATTGCCACTCACTGCCTATCCTAATTCAGGCCCTCCGATTCACACCACCCCGTGATGTTTTTCTCACTTCTAATGTGAATGGCCTGTTAGAAACCCTTACAATGCGCACCACCACGTGATGTTTTTCAGAAACCTATGCTACATTGCCAATGCATGTTTCCTGACCACCCCATTCTGACCACCCCATGGCGCTATTCTCCATCCTACATTGCCACTCACTGCTTATCCTAATTCAGGCCCTCTGATTCACACCACCCGTGACGTTTTTCTCACTCCTACTATTGAATGGCCTGTTAGTAAAAACCTTACCATGCGCAGCACCCCGCAATGTTTTTCAGAAACTTATCCTACATTGCCACTGCATGTTTCCTGACCTCCCCAGGCTGACCACCCCGTGGCACTTTTCTCCATCCTACATTGCCACTCACTGCCTATTCTAATCAGGCCCTCCGATTCACACCACGCCTTGATGTTTTTCTCACTTCTACTTGTGAATGGCCTGTTAGAAACCCTTACAATGCGCAACACACCGCGACGTTTTTTAGATACCTCTCCTATATTGCCAGTGCATGTTTCCTGACCTCCAAATGCTGACCAACCCATGGCGCTTTTCTCCATCCTACATTGCCACTCACTGCCTGTACTAATTCAGACCCTCCGATTCACACCACCCCGTGATGTTTTTCTCACTTCTATTTGTGAATGGCCTGTTAGAAATCCTTACAATGCGCAACACACCGCGACGTTTTTCAGAAGCCTATCCTACATTGCCACTGCATGTTTCCTGACCTCCCCATGCTGACCACCCTGTGGCGCTTTTCTCCATCCTATATTGCCACTCATGGCCTATCCTTAATCAGGCCCTCCAATTCACTCCACCCCGTGATGTTTTTCTCACTCCTACTAGTGAATGGCCTGTTAGAAACCCTTACAATGTGCACCACCTGGCGATGTTTTTCAGAAACCTATCTTACATTGCCACTGCATGTTTCCTGACCTCCCCATGCTGACCACCCCATGGCGCTTTTCTCCATCCTACATTGCCACTCACTGCCTATCCTAATTCAGGCCCTCCGATTCACATCACCCGTGAAGTTTGTCTCACTCCTACTAGTGAATGGAATGTTAGAAACCCTTCCAATGCGCACCACCGCGCGAAGATTTTCAGAAACCTATCCTACATTGCCACTGCAATTTTCCTGACCTCCCCATGCTGAGCACTCCATGGCGCTTTTCTCCATCCTACATGGCCACTCTCTGCCTATACTCATTCAGGCCCTCCGATTACCACCACACAGTGATGTTTTTCTCACTCCTGTTAGTGAATGGCCTGTTGGAAACCCTTACAATGCGCACCACTCCGCGATGTTTTTCAGAAACGTAACCTACATTGCCACTGCATGTTTCTTGACCTCACAATGCTGACCACCCCGTGGCGCTTTTCTCCATCCTACGTTGCCACTCACTGCCTATCCTAATTCAGGCCCACCGGTTCACACAAGCACGTGATGCTTTTTCTCTCCGACTAGTGAATGGCCGGTTAGAAACACTTCAAATGTGCACCACCCCGCAACGTTTTTCAGAAAACTATCCTATATTTCCACTGCATGTTTCCTGACCTCCCCATGCTGACCACGCCGTGTCCTTTTTCTCCATCGTACATTGCCACTCACTGCCTATCCTAATTCAGGCCCTCCGATTCATACCACCCCGTGATGTTTGTATCACTCCTCCTAGTGAATGGCCTGTTAGAAACCATTATTATGCGCACCACCCTCGATGTTTTGCAGAAACCTATCCTACATTGCCACTCCATGTTTCCTGACCTCCCCATGATGACCACCCCGTCGCACTTTTCTCCATTCTACATTGCCACTCAATGCCTATCCTAATTCAGGCCCGCCGATTCACACCACCCCGTGATGTTTTTCTCACTCCTAATAGTGAATGGCCTTTTAGAAAGCCTTACAATGCCCACCACCCCGCGATGTCTTTCAGAAACCAATCCTACATTGCCACTGCATGTTTTTTGACCTCACCATGCTGACCACCCCGTGGTGCTTTTCTCCATCCTACATTGCCAATCACTGCCTATCCTAATTCAGGCCCTACAATTCACACCACCCCATGATGTTTTTCTCACTCCTACTAGTGAATGGCCTGTCAGAAACCCTTACAATGCGCACCACCCCGTGATGTTTTTCAGAAACCTATGCTATATTGCCACTGCATGTTTCCTGACCTCCACATGCTGACCACCCCGTGGCGCTATTCTCCATCCTACATTGCCACTCACTGCTTATACTAATTCAGCCCCTCTGATTCACACCACCTGTGATGTTTTTCTCACTCCTACTATTGAATGGCCTGTTAGAAAAAACCTTACCATGCGCAGAACCCCGCAATGTTTTTCAGAAACTTATTCTACATTGCCACTGCATGTTTACTGACCTCCCCATGCTGACCACCCCGTGGCACTTTTCTCCATCCTACATTGCCCCTCACAGCCTATTCTAATCAGGCCCTCCGATTCACACCACGCCTTGATGTTTTTCTCACTTCTACTTGTGAATGGCCTGTTAGACACCCTTACAATGCATACCACCTCGTGATAATTTTAATAACCTATCCTATATTGCCAGTGCATGTTTCCTGACCTCCACATGCTGACCAACCCATGGTGCTTTACTCCATCCTACATTGCCACTCACTGCCTGTACTAATTCAGGCCCTCTGATTCACACCACCCCGTGATGTTTTTCTCACTCCTACTAGTGAATGGCCTGTTAGAAAGCTTTACAATGTGCACCACCCCTCTTTGTTTTTCAGAAACCTATCCTACATTGCCACTGCATGTTTCCTGACCTCCCCATGCTGACCACCCTGTGGCGCTTTTCTCCATCCTATATTGCCACTCACGGCCTATCCTTAATCAGACCCTCCAATTCATTCCACCCCGTGATGTTTTTCTCACTCCTACTAGTGAATGGCCTGTTAGAAACCCTTACAATGCGCACCACCTGGCGATGTTTTTCAGAAACCTATCTTACATTGCCACTGCATGTTTCCTTACCTCCCCATGCTGACCACCCCATGGCGCTTTTCTCCATCCTACATTGCCACTCACTGCTTATCCTAATTCAGCCCCTCCGATTCACACCACCCCGAAAAGTTTGTCTCACTCCTACTAGTATATGGAATGTTAGAAACCCTTTCAATGCGCACCACCGTGCGATGTTTTTCAGAAACCTATCCTACATTGCCACTGCAATTTTCCTGATCTCCCCATGCTGAGCACCCCGTGGCGCTTTTCTCCATCCTACATTGCCACTCTCTGCCTATACTCATTTAGGCCCTTCGATTACCACCACACCGTTACGTTTTTCTCACTCCTGTTAGTTAATGGCCTGTTGGAAACAATTACAATGGGCACAACCCCACGAATTTTTTCAGAAACCTATCCTGCATTGCCACTGTATGTTTCCTGACCTCCCCATGCTGACCACCCCGTGGTGCTTTTCTCCATTCTACATTGCCACACACTCCCTATCCTAATTCAGGCCCTCCGATTCACACCACCCCGTGATGTTTTTCTCACTGTTACTAGTGAATGGCGTATTAGAAACCCTTACAATGCGCACCACCGCACGATGTTGTTCAGAAACATATCCTACATTGGCACTGCATGTTTACTGACCTCCCCATGTTGACCACCCCATGGCGCTTTTCTCCATCCTACATTGCCACTCACTGCCTATCCTAATTCAGGCCCTCCAATTCACACCACCACATGATGTTTTTCTCACTCCTAGTGAATGGCCTGTCAGAAACCCTTACAATGCGCACCACCCCGTGATGTTTTTCAGAAACCTATGCTATATTGCCACTGCATGTTTCCTGACCTCCACATGCTGACCACCCCGTGGTGCTATTCTCCATCCTACATTGCCACTCACTGCTTATCCTAATTCAGCCCCTCTGATTCACACCACCTGTGATGTTTTTCTCACTCCTACTATTGAATGGCCTGTTAGAAAAAACCTTACCATGCGCAGAACCCAGCAATGTTTTTCAGAAACTTATCCTACATTGCCACTGCATGTTTCCTGACCTCCCCATGCTGACCACCCCGTGGCACTTTTCTCCATCCTACATTGCCCCTCACAGCCTATTCTAATCAGGCCCTCCGATTCACACCACGCCTTGATGTTTTTCTCACTTCTACTTGTGAATGGCCTGTTAGAAACCCTTACAATGCATACCACATCGTGATAATTTTAATAACCTATCCTATATTGCCAGTGCATGTTTCCTGACCTCCACATGCTGACCAACCCATGGTGCTTTACTCCATCCTACATTGCCACTCACTGCCTGTACTAATTCAGGCCCTCCGATTCACACCACCCCGTGATGTTTTTCTCACTCCTACTAGTGAATGGCCTGTTAGATAGCTTTAAAATGTGCACCACCCCTCTTTGTTTTTCAGAAACCTATCCTACATTGCCACTGCATGTTTCCTGACCTCCCCATGCTGACCACCCTGTGGCGCTTTTCTCCATCCTATATTGCCACTCACGGCCTATCCTTAATCAGGCCCTCCAATTCATTCCACCCCGTGATGTTTTTCTCACTCCTACTAGTGAATGGCCTGTTAGAAACCCTTACAATGCGCACCACCTGGCGATGTTTTTCAGAAACCTATCTTACATTGCCACTGCATGTTTCCTTACCTCCCCATGCTGACCACCCCATGGCGCTTTTCTCCATCCTACATTGCCACTCACTGCTTATCCTAATTCAGCCCCTCCGATTCACACCACCCCGAAAAGTTTGTCTCACTCCTACTAGTAAATGGAATGTTAGCAACCCTTTCAATGCACACCACCGTGCGATGTTTTTCAGAAACCTATCCTACATTGCCACTGCAATTTTCCTGATCTCCCCATGCTGAGCACCCCGTGGCGCTTTTCTCCATCCTACATTGCCACTCTCTGCCTATACTCATTTAGGCCCTTCGATTACCACCACACCGTTACGTTTTTCTCACTCCTGTTAGTTAATGGCCTGTTGGAAACAATTACAATGGGCACAACCCCACGAATTTTTTCAGAAACCTATCCTGCATTGCCACTGTATGTTTCCTGACCTCCCCATGCTGACCACCCCGTGGTGCTTTACTCCATCCTACATTGCCACTCACTGCCTGTACTAATTCAGGCCCTCTGATTCACACCACCCGTGATGTTTTTGTCACTCCTACTATTGAATGGCCTGTTAGTAAAAACCTTACCATGCGCAGCACCCTGCAATGTTTTTCAGAAACTTATCCTACATTGCCACTGCATGTTTCCTGACCTCCCCATGCTGACCACCCCGTGGCACTTTTCTCCATCCTACATTGCCACTCACTGCCTGTACTAATTCAGGCCCTCCGATTCACACCACCGCGTGATGTTTTTCTTACTTCAACTTGTGAATGGCCTGTTAGAAAGCCTTACAATGCGCAACACACCCTGACGTTTTTCAGAAGCCTATCCTACCTTGTCACTGCATGTTTACTGACCTCCCCATGCTGACCACCCTGTGGCGCTTTTCTCCATCCTATATTGCCACTCACGGCCTATCTTTAATCAGGCCCTCCAATTCACTCCACCCCGTGATGTTTTTCTCACTCCTACTAGTGAATGGCCTGTTAGAAACCCTTACAATGCGCACCAACTGGCGATGTTTTTCAGAAACCTATCTTACATTGCCACTGCATGTTTCCTGACCTCCCCATGCTGACCACCCCTGGCGCTTTTCTCCATCCTACATTGCCACTCACTGCCTATCCTAATTCAGGCCCTCCGATTCACACCACCCCGTGAAGTTTGTCTCACTCCTACTAGTGAATGGAATGTTAGAAACCCTTTCAATGCGCACCACCACGCGAAGTTTTTCAGAAACCTATCCTACATTGCCACTGCAATTTTCCTGACCTCCCCATGCTGAGCACCCCGTGGCGCTTTTCTCCATCCTACATTGCCACTGTCTGCCTATACTCATTCAGGCCCTCCGATTACCACCACACAGTGATGTTTTTCTCACTCCTGTTACTGAATGGCCTGTTGGAAACCCTTACAATGGGCACAACCCCACGAATTTTTTTCAGAAACATATCCTGCATTGCCACTCCATGTTTCCCTACCTCCCCATGCTGACCACCCCGTGGTGCTTTTCTCCATTCTACATTGCCACTCACTGCCTATCCTAAATCAGGCACTCTGATTCACACCACCCCGTGATGATTTTCTCACTTCTACCAGTGAATGGCATGTTAGAAACCCTTACAATGCGCACCACCCCACGATGTTGTTCAGAAACATATCCTACATTGCCACTGCATGTTTCCTGACCTCCCCATGCTGACCACCCCATGGCGCTTTTCTCAATCCTATATTGCCACTCACTGCCTATCCTAATTCAGGCCCTCCGATTCATGCCACCCCCTGAAGTTTGTCTCACTCCTACTAGTGAATGGAATGTTAGAAACCCTTTCAATGCGCACCAGCGTGCGATGTTTTTCAGAAACCTATCCTACATTGCCACTGCAATTTTCCTGACCTCCCCATGCTGAGCACCCCGTGGCACTTTTCTCCATCCTACATTGCCACTCTCTGCCTATACTCATTTAGGCCCTCCGATTACCACCACACCGTGATGTTTTTCTCACTCCTGTTACTTAATGGCCTGTTGGAAACCCTTACAATGGGCACAACCCCACGAATTTTTTCAGAAACCTATCCTGCATTGCCACTGCATGTTTCCTGACCTCCCGATGCTGACCACCCCATGGTGCTTTTCTCCATTCTACATTGCCACTCACTGCCTGTCTTAAATCAGGCCCTCAGATTCACACCACCCCGTGTTATTTTTCTCACTTCTACCAGTGAATGGCATGTTAGAAACCCTTACAATGCGCACCACCCTACGAGGTTTTTCAGAAACCTATCCTACATTGCCACTGCATGTTTCCTGACCTACCCATGCTGACCACCCCGTGGTGCTTTTCTCCATCCTGCATTGCCACTCACTGCCTATCCTAATTCAGGTCCTCCGATTCACACCACCCCGTGATGTTTTTCTCACTCCTACTAGTGAATGGCCTGTTTGAAACCCTTACAATGCGCGCCACCTCGCGATAATTTTCAGAAACCTATCCTACATTGCAACTGCATGTTTCTTGACTTCCCCATGCTGACCACCCCGTGGCGCTTTTCTCCATCCTACATTGCCACTCACTGCCTATCCTAATTCAGGCCCGCCGATTCACACCACCCCGTGATCTTTTTCTCACTCCTAATAGTGAATGGCCTGTTAGAAAGCCTTACAATGCCCACCACCACGCGATGTCTTTCAGAAACCAATCCTACATTGCCACTGCATGTTTTTTGACCTCAACATGCTGACCACCCCGTGGTGCTTTTCTCCATCCTACATTGCCAATCACTGCCTATCCTAATTCAGGCCCTCCGATTCACACCACCCCATGATGTTTTTCTCACTCCTACTAGTGAATGGCCTGTCAGAAACCCTTACAATGCGCACCACCCCGTGATGTTTTTCAGAAACCTATGCTATATTGCCACTGCATGTTTCCTGACCTCCCCATGCGGACCACCCCGTGGCGCTATTCTCCATCCTACATTGCCACTCACTGCTTATCCTAATTGAGGCCCTCTGATTCACACCACCTGTGATGTTTTTCTCACTCCTACTAGTGAATGGCCTGTTAGTAAAAACCTTACCATGCGCAGAACCCCGCAATGTTTTTCAGAAACTTATCCTACATTGCCACTGCATGTTTCCTGACCTCCCCATGCTGACCACCCCATGGCACTTTTCTCCATCCTACATTGCCACTCACTGCCTATTCTAATCGGGCCCTCCGATTCACACCACGCCTTGATGTTTTTCTCACTTCTACTTGTGAATGGCCTGTTAGAAACCCTTACAATGCGCAACACACCGCGACGTTTTTCAGAAACCTATCCTACATTGCCAGTGCATGTTTCCTGACCTCCACATGCTGACCAACCCATGGCGCTTTACTCCATCCTACATTGCCACTCACTGCCTGTACTAATTCAGGCCCTCCGATTCACACCACCCCGTAATGTTTTTCTCCCTCCTACTAGTGAATGGCCTGTTAGAAAGCCTTACAATGTGCACCACCCCTCTTAGTTTTTCAGAAACCTATCCTACATTGCCACTGCATGTTTCCTGACCTCCCCATGCTGACCACCCTGTGGCGCTTTTCTCCATCCTATATTGCCACTCACAGCCTATCCTTAATCAGGCCCTCCAATTCACTCCACCCCGTGATGTTTTTCTCACTCCTACTAGTGAATGGCCTGTTAGAAACCCTTACAATGCGCACCACCTGGCGATGTTTTTCAGAAACCTATCTTACATTGCCACTGCATGTTTCCTGACCTCCCCATGCTGACCACCCCATGGCGCTTTTCTCCATCTTACATTGCCACTCACTGCCTATCCTAATTCAGGCCCTCCGATTCACACCACCCCGTGATGTTTTTCTCACTTCTAATGTGAATGGCCTGTTAGAAACCCTTACAATGCGCACCACCACGTGATGTTTTTCAGAAACCTATGCTACATTGCCAATGCATGTTTCCTGACCTCCCCATTCTGACCACCCCATGGCGCTATTCTCCATCCTACATTGCCACTCACTGCTTATCCTAATTCAGGCCCTCTGATTCACACCACCCGTGATGTTTTTCTCACTCCTACTATTGAATGGCCTGTTAGTAAAAACCTTACCATGCACAGCACCCCGCAATGTTTTTCAGAAACTTATCCTACATTGCCACTGCATGTTTCCTGACCTCCCCAGGCTGACCACCCCGTGGCACTTTTCTCCATCCTACATTGCCACTCACTGCCTATTCTAATCAGGCCCTCCGATTCACACCACGCCTTGATGTTTTTCTCACTTCTACTTGTGAATGGCCTGTTAGAAACCCTTACAATGCGCAACACACCGCGACGTTTTTTAGATACCTCTCCTATATTGCCAGTGCATGTTTCCTGACCTCCAAATGCTGACCAACCCATGGCGCTTTTCTCCATCCTACATTGCCACTCACTGCCTGTACTAATTCAGGCCCTCCGATTCACACCACCCCGTGATGTTTTTCTCACTTCTATTTGTGAATGGCCTGTTAGAAATCCTTACAATGCGCAACACACCGCGACGTTTTTCAGAAGCCTATCCTACATTGCCACTGCATGTTTCCTGACCTCCCCATGCTGACCACCCTGTGGCGCTTTTCTCCATCCTATATTGCCACTCATGGCCTATCCTTAATCAGGCCCTCCAATTCACTCCACCCCGTGATGTTTTTCTCACTCCTACTAGTGAATGGCCTGTTAGAAACCCTTACAATGTGCACCACATGGCGATGTTTTTCAGAAACCTATCTTACATTGCCACTGCATGTTTCCTGACCTCCCCATGCTGACCACCCCATGGCGCTTTTCTCCATCCTACATTGCCACTCACTGCCTATCCTAATTCAGGCCCTCCGATTCACATCACCCGTGAAGTTTGTCTCACTCCTACTAGTGAATGGAATGTTAGAAACCCTTCCAATGCGCACCACCGCGCGAAGATTTTCAGAAACCTATCCTACATTGCCACTGCAATTTTCCTGACCTCCCCATGCTGAGCACTCCATGGCGCTTTTCTCCATCCTACATGGCCACTCTCTGCCTATACTCATTCAGGCCCTCCGATTACCACCACACAGTGATGTTTTTCTCACTCCTGTTAGTGAATGGCCTGTTGGAAACCCTTACAATGCGCACCACTCCGCGATGTTTTTCAGAAACGTAACCTACATTGCCACTGCATGTTTCTTGACCTCACAATGCTGACCACCCCATGGCGCTTTTCTCCATCCTACGTTGCCACTCACTGCCTATCCTAATTCAGGCCCACCGGTTCACACAAGCACGTGATGCTTTTTCTCTCCGACTAGTGAATGGCCGGTTAGAAACACTTCAAATGTGCACCACCCCGCAACGTTTTTCAGAAAACTATCCTATATTTCCACTGCATGTTTCCTGACCTCCCCATGCTGACCACGCCGTGGCCTTTTTCTCCATCGTACATTGCCACTCACTGCCTATCCTAATTCAGGCCCTCCGATTCATACCACCCCGTGATGTTTGTATCACTCCTCCTAGTGAATGGCCTGTTAGAAACCATTATTATGCGCACCACCCTCGATGTTTTGCAGAAACCTATCCTACATTGCCACTCCATGTTTCCTGACCTCCCCATGATGACCACCCCGTCGCACTTTTCTCCATTCTACATTGCCACTCAATGCCTATCCTAATTCAGGCCCGCCGATTCACACCACCCCGTGATGTTTTTCTCACTCCTAATAGTGAATGGCCTTTTAGAAAGCCTTACAATGCCCACCACCCCGCGATGTCTTTCAGAAACCAATCCTACATTACCACTGCATGTTTTTTGACCTCACCATGCTGACCACCCCGTGGTGCTTTTCTCCATCCTACATTGCCAATCACTGCCTATCCTAATTCAGGCCCTCCGATTCACACCACCCCATGATGTTTTTCTCACTCCTACTAGTGAATGGCCTGTCAGAAACCCTTACAATGCGCACCACCCCGTGATGTTTTTCAGAAACCTATGCTATATTGCCACTGCATGTTTCCTGACCTCCACATGCTGACCACCCCGTGGCGCTATTCTCCATCCTACATTGCCACTCACTGCTTATACTAATTCAGCCCCTCTGATTCACACCACCTGTGATGTTTTTCTCACTCCTACTATGGAATGGCCTGTTAGAAAAAACCTTACCATGCGCAGAACCCCGCAATGTTTTTCAGAAACTTATCCTACATTGCCACTGCATGTTTCCTGACCTCCCCATGCTGACCACCCCGTGGCACTTTTCTCCATCCTACATTGCCCCTCACAGCCTATTCTAATCAGGCCCTCCGATTCACACCACGCCTTGATGTTTTTCTCACTTCTACTTGTGAATGGCCTGTTAGAAACCCTTACAATGCATACCACCTCGTGATAATTTTAATAACCTATCCTATATTGCCAGTGCATGTTTCCTGACCTCCACATGCTGACCAACCCATGGTGCTTTACTCCATCCTACATTGCCACTCACTGCCTGTACTAATTCAGGCCCTCCGATTCACACCACCCCGTGATGTTTTTCTCACTCCTACTAGTGAATGGCCTGTTAGAAAGCTTTACAATGTGCACCACCCCTCTTTGTTTTTCAGAAACCTATCCTACATTGCCACTGCATGTTTCCTGACCTCCCCATGCTGACCACCCTGTGGCGCTTTTCTCCATCCTATATTGCCACTCACGGCCTATCCTTAATCAGGCCCTCCAATTCATTCCACCCCGTGATGTTTTTCTCACTCCTACTAGTGAATGGCCTGTTAGAAACCCTTACAATGCGCACCACCTGGCGATGTTTTTCAGAAACCTATCTTACATTGCCACTGCATGTTTCCTTACCTCCCCATGCTGACCACCCCATGGCGCTTTTCTCCATCCTACATTGCCACTCACTGCTTATCCTAATTCAGCCCCTCCGATTCACACCACCCCGAAAAGTTGGTCTCACTCCTACTAGTAAATGGAATGTTAGAAACCCTTTCAATGCGCACCACCGTGCGATGTTTTTCAGAAACCTATCCTACATTGCCACTGCAATTTTCCTGATCTCCCCATGCTGAGCACCCCGTGGCGCTTTTCTCCATCCTACATTGCCACTCTCTGCCTATACTCATTTAGGCCCTTCGATTACCACCACACCGTTACGTTTTTCTCACTCCTGTTAGTTAATGGCCTGTTGGAAACAATTACAATGGGCACAACCCCACGAATTTTTTCAGAAACCTATCCTGCATTGCCACTGTATGTTTCCTGACCTCCCCATGCTGACCACCCCGTGGTGCTTTTCTCCATTTTACATTGCCACACACTCCCTATCCTAATTCAGGCCCTCCGATTCACACCACCCCGTGATGTTTTTCTCACTGTTACTAGTGAATGGCGTATTAGAAACCCTTACAATGCGCACCACCGCACGATGTTGTTCAGAAACATATCCTACATTGGCACTGCATGTTTACTGACCTCCCCATGTTGACCACCCCATGGCGCTTTTCTCCATCCTACATTGCCACTCACTGCCTATCCTAATTCAGGCCCTCCAATTCACACCACCACGTGATGTTTTTCTCACTCCTAGTGAATGGCCTGTCAGAAACCCTTACAATGTGCACCACCCCGTGATGTTTTTCGGAAACCTATGCTATATTGACACTGCATGTTTCCTGACCTCCACATGCTGACCACCCCGTGGTGCTATTCTCCATCCTACATTGCCACTCACTGCTTATCCTAATTCAGCCCCTCTGATTCACACCACCTGTGATGTTTTTCTCACTCCTACTATTGAATGGCCTGTTAGAAAAAACCTTACCATGCGCAGAACCCCGCAATGTTTTTCAGAAACTTATCCTACATTGCCACTGCATGTTTCCTGACCTCCCCATGCTGACCACCCCGTGGCACTTTTCTCCATCCTACATTGCCCCTCACAGCCTATTCTAATCAGGCCCTCCGATTCACACCACGCCTTGATGTTTTTCTCACTTCTACTTGTGAATGGCCTGTTAGAAACCCTTACAATGCATACCACCTCGTGATAATTTTAATAACCTATCCTATATTGCCAGTGCATGTTTCCTGACCTCCACATGCTGACCAACCCATGGTGCTTTACTCCATCCTACATTGCCACTCACTGCCTGTACTAATTCAGGCCCTCCGATTCACACCACCCCGTGATGTTTTTCTCACTCCTACTAGTGAATGGCCTGTTAGAAAGCTTTACAATGTGCACCACCCCTCTTTGTTTTTCAGAAACCTATCCTACATTGCCACTGCATGTTTCCTGACCTCCCCATGCTGACCACCCTGTGGCGCTTTTCTCCATCCTATATTGCCACTCACGGCCTATCCTTAATCAGGCCCTCCAATTCATTCCACCCCGTGATGTTTTTCTCACTCCTACTAGTGAATGGCCTGTTAGAAACCCTTACAATGCGCACCAGCGTGCGATGTTTTTCAGAAACCTATCTTACATTGCCACTGCATGTTTCCTTACCTCCCCATGCTGACCACCCCATGGCACTTTTCTCCATCCTACATTTCCACTCACTGCTTATCCTAATTCAGCCCCTCCGATTCACACCACCCCGAAAAGTTTGTCTCACTCCTACTAGTAAATGGAATGTTAGAAACCCTTTCAATGCGCACCACCGTGCGATGTTTTTCAGAAACCTATCCTACATTGCCACTGCAATTTTCCTGATCTCCCCATGCTGAGCACCCCGTGGCGCTTTTCTCCATCCTACATTGCCACTCTCTGCCTATACTCATTTAGGCCCTTCGATTACCACCACACCGTTACGTTTTTCTCACTCCTGTTAGTTAATGGCCTGTTGGAAACAATTACAATGGGCACAACCCCACGAATTTTTTCAGAAACCTATCCTGCATTGCCACTGTATGTTTCCTGACCTCCCCATGCTGACCACCCCGTGGTGCTTTACTCCATCCTACATTGCCACTCACTGCCTGTACTAATTCAGGCCCTCTGATTCACACCACCCGTGATGTTTTTCTCACTCCTACTATTGAATGGCCTGTTAGTAAAAACCTTACCATGCGCAGCACCCCGCAATGTTTTTCAGAAACTTATCCTACATTGCCACTGCATGTTTCCTGACCTCCCCATGCTGACCACCCCGTGGCACTTTTCTCCATCCTACATTGCCACTCACTGCCTGTACTAATTCAGGCCCTCCGATTCACACCACCGCGTGATGTTTTTCTTACTTCAACTTGTGAATGGCCTGTTAGAAAGCCTTACAATGTGCAACACACCCTGACGTTTTTCAGAAGCCTATCCTACATTGTCACTGCATGTTTACTGACCTCCCCATGCTGACCACCCTGTGGCGCTTTTCTCCATCCTATATTGCAACTCACGGCCTATCTTTAATCAGGCCCTCCAATTCACACCACCCCGTGATGTTTTTCTCACTCCTACTAGTGAATGGCCTGTTAGAAACCCTTACAATGCGCACCAACTGGCGATGTTTTTCAGAAACCTATCTTACATTGCCACTGCATGTTTCCTGACCTCCCCATGCTGACCACCCCTGGAGCTTTTCTCCATCCTACATTGCCACTCACTGCCTATCCTAATTCAGGCCCTCCGATACACACCACCCCGTGAAGTTTGTCTCACTCCTACTAGTGAATGGAATGTTAGAAACCCTTTCAATGCGCACCACCACGCGAAGTTTTTCAGAAACCTATCCTACATTGCCACTGCAATTTTCCTGACCTCCCCATGCTGAGCACCCCGTGGCGCTTTTCTCCATCCTACATTGCCACTGTCTGCCTATACTCATTCAGGCCCTCCGATTACCACCACACAGTGATGTTTTTCTCACTCCTGTTACTGAATGGCCTGTTGGAAACCCTTACAATGGGCACAACCCCACGAATTTTTTTCAGAAACCTATCCTGCATTGCCACTCCATGTTTCCCTACCTCCCCATGCTGACCACCCCGTGGTGCTTTTCTCCATTCTACATTGCCACTCACTGCCTATCCTAAATCAGGCACTCTGATTCACACCACCCCGTGATGATTTTCTCACTTCTACCAGTGAATGGCATGTTAGAAACCCTTACAATGCGCACCACCGCACGATGTTGTTCAGAAACATATCCTACATTGCCACTGCATGTTTCCTGACCTCCCCATGCTGACCACCCCATGGCGCTTTTCTCAATCCTATATTGCCACTCACTGCCTATCCTAATTCAGGCCCTCCGATTCATACCACCCCCTGAAGTTTGTCTCACTCCTACTAGTGAATGGAATGTTAGAAACCCTTTCAATGCGCACCAGCGTGCGATGTTTTTCAGAAACCTATCCTACATTGCCACTGCAATTTTCCTGACCTCCCCATGCTGAGCACCCCGTGGCACTTTTCTCCATCCTACATTGCCACTCTCTGCCTATACTCATTTAGGCCCTCCGATTACCACCACACTGTGATGTTTTTCTCACTCCTGTTACTTAATGGCCTGTTGGAAACCCTTACAATGGGCACAACCCCACGAATTTTTTCAGAAACCTATCCTGCATTGCCACTGCATGTTTCCTGACCTCCCGATGCTGACCACCCCATGGTGCTTTTCTCCATTCTACATTGCCACTCACTGCCTATCCTAATTCAGGTCCTCCGATTCACACCACCCCGTGATGTTTTTCTCACTCCTACTAGTGAATGGCCTGTTTGAAACCCTTACAATGCGCGCCACCTCGCGATAATTTTCAGAAACCTATCCTACATTGCAACTGCATGTTTCTTGACTTCCCCATGCTGACCACCCCGTGGCGCTTTTCTCCATCCTACATTGCCACTCACTGCCTATCCTAATTCAGGCCCGCCGATTCACACCACCCCGTGATCTTTTTCTCACTCCTAATAGTGAATGGCCTGTTAGAAAGCCTTACAATGCCCACCACCACGCGATGTCTTTCAAAAACCAATCCTACATTGCCACTGCATGTTTTTTGACCTCAACATGCTGACCACCCCGTGGTGCTTTTCTCCATCCTACATTGCCAATCACTGCCTATCCTAATTCAGGCCCTCCGATTCACACCACCCCATGATGTTTTTCTCACTCCTACTAGTGAATGGCCTGTCAGAAACCCTTACAATGCGCACCACCCCGTGATGTTTTTCAGAAACCTATGCTATATTGCCACTGCATGTTTCCTGACCTCCCCATGCGGACCACCCCGTGGCGCTATTCTCCATCCTACATTGCCACTCACTGCTTATCCTAATTGAGGCCCTCTGATTCACACCACCCGTGATGTTTTTCTCACTCCTACTAGTGAATGGCCTGTTAGTAAAAACCTTACCATGCGCAGAACCCCGCAATGTTTTTCAGAAACTTATCCTACATTGCCACTGCATGTTTCCTGACCTCCCCATGCTGACCACCCCGTGGCACTTTTCTCCATCCTACATTGCCACTCACTGCCTATTCTAATCGGGCCCTCCGATTCACACCACGCCTTGATGTTTTTCTCACTTCTACTTGTGAATGGCCTGTTAGAAACCCTTACAATGCGCAACACACCGCGACGTTTTTCAGAAACCTATCCTATATTGCCAGTGCATGTTTCCTGACCTCCACATGCTGACCAACCCATGGCGCTTTACTCCATCCTACATTGCCACTCACTGCCTGTACTAATTCAGGCCCTCCAATTCACACCACCCCGTAATGTTTTTCTCCCTCCTACTAGTGAATGGCCTGTTAGAAAGCCTTACAATGTGCACCACCCCTCTTAGTTTTTCAGAAACCTATCCTACATTGCCACTGCATGTTTCCTGACCTCCCCATGCTGACCACCCTGTGGCGCTTTTCTCCATCCTATATTGCCACTCACAGCCTATCCTTAATCAGGCCCTCCAATTCACTCCACCCCGTGATGTTTTTCTCACTCCTACTAGTGAATGGCCTGTTAGAAACCCTTACAATGCGCACCACCTGGCGATGTTTTTCAGAAACCTATCTTACATTGCCACTGCATGTTTCCTGACCTCCCCATGCTGACCACCCCATGGCGCTTTTCTCCATCTTACATTGCCACTCACTGCCTATCCTAATTCAGGCCCTCCGATTCACACCACCCCGTGATGTTTTTCTCACTTCTAATGTGAATGGCCTGTTAGAAACCCTTACAATGCGCACCACCACGTGATGTTTTTCAGAAACCTATGCTACATTGCCAATGCATGTTTCCTGACCTCCCCATTCTGACCACCCCATGGCGCTATTCTCCTTCCTACATTGCCACTCACTGCTTATCCTAATTCAGGCCCTCTGATTCACACCACCCGTGATGTTTTTCTCACTCCTACTATTGAATGGCCTGTTAGTAAAAACCTTACCATGCACAGCACCCCGCAATGTTTTTCAGAAACTTATCCTACATTGCCACTGCATGTTTCCTGACCTCCCCAGGCTGACCACCCCGTGGCACTTTTCTCCATCCTACATTGCCACTCACTGCCTATTCTAATCAGGCCCTCCGATTCACACCACGCCTTGATGTTTTTCTCACTTCTACTTGTGAATGGCCTGTTAGAAACCCTTACAATGCGCACCACCGCACGATGTTGTTCAGAAACCTATCCTATATTGCCAGTGCATGTTTCCTGACCTCCCCATGCTGACCACCCCATGGCGCTTTTCTCAATCCTATATTGCCACTCACTGCCTATCCTAATTCAGGCCCTCCGATTCATACCACCCCCTGAAGTTTGTCTCACTCCTACTAGTGAATGGAATGTTAGAAACCCTTTCAATGCGCACCAGCGTGCGATGTTTTTCAGAAACCTATCCTACATTGCCACTGCAATTTTCCTGACCTCCCCATGCTGAGCACCCCGTGGCACTTTTCTCCATCCTACATTGCCACTCTCTGCCTATACTCATTTAGGCCCTCCGATTACCACCACACCGTGATGTTTTTCTCACTCCTGTTACTTAATGGCCTGTTGGAAACCCTTACAATGGGCACAACCCCACGAATTTTTTCAGAAACCTATCCTGCATTGCCACTGCATGTTTCCTGACCTCCCGATGCTGACCACCCCATGGTGCTTTTCTCCATTCTACATTGCCACTCACTGCCTGTCTTAAATCAGGCCCTCAGATTCACACCACCCCGTGTTATTTTTCTCACTTCTACCAGTGAATGCCATGTTAGAAACCCTTACAATGCGCACCACCCAACGAGGTTTTTCAGAAACCTATCCTACATTGCCACTGCATGTTTCCTGACCTCCCCATGCTGACCAGCCCATGGCACTTTTCTCCATCCTACATTACCTCTCACTGCCTATCCTAATTCAGGTCCTCCGATTCACACCACCCCGTGATGTTTTTCTCACTCCTACTAGTGAATGGCCTGTTTGAAACCCTTACAATGCGCGCCACCTCGCGATAATTTTCAGAAACCTATCCTACATTGCAACTGCATGTTTCTTGACTTCCCCATGCTGACCACCGCGTGGCGCTTTTCTCCATCCTACATTGCCACTCACTGCCTATCCTAATTCAGGCCCGCCAATTCACACCACCCCGTGATCTTTTTCTCACTCCTAATAGTGAATGGCCTGTTAGAAAGCCTTACAATGCCCACCACCACGCGATGTCTTTCAGAAACCAATCCTACATTGCCACTGCATGTTTTTTGACCTCAACATGCTGACCACCCCGTGGTGCTTTTCTCCATCCTACATTGCCAATCACTGCCTATCCTAATTCAGGCCCGCCAATTCACACCACCCCATGATGTTTTTCTCACTCCTACTAGTGAATGGCCTGTCAGAAACCCTTACAATGCGCACCACCCCGTGATGTTTTTCAGAAACCTATGCTATATTGCCACTGCATGTTTCCTGACCTCCCCATGCGGACCACCCCGTGGCGCTATTCTCCATCCTACATTGCCACTCACTGCTTATCCTAATTGAGGCCCTCTGATTCACACCACCCGTGATGTTTTTCTCACTCCTACTAGTGAATGGCCTGTTAGTAAAAACCTTACCATGCGCAGAACCCCGCAATGTTTTTCAGAAACTTATCCTACATTGCCACTGCATGTTTCCTGACCTCCCCATGCTGACCACCCCGTGGCACTTTTCTCCATCCTACATTGCCACTCACTGCCTATTCTAATCGGGCCCTCCGATTCACACCACGCCTTGATGTTTTTCTCACTTCTACTTGTGAATGGCCTGTTAGAAACCCTTACAATGCGCAACACACCGCGACGTTTTTCAGAAACCTATCCTATATTGCCAGTGCATGTTTCCTGACCTCCACATGCTGACCAACCCATGGCGCTTTACTCCATCCTACATTGCCACTCACTGCCTGTACTAATTCAGGCCCTCCAATTCACACCACCCCGTAATGTTTTTCTCCCTCCTACTAGTGAATGGCCTGTTAGAAAGCCTTACAATGTGCACCACCCCTCTTAGTTTTTCAGAAACCTATCCTACATTGCCACTGCATGTTTCCTGACCTCCCCATGCTGACCACCCTGTGGCGCTTTTCTCCATCCTATATTGCCACTCACAGCCTATCCTTAATCAGGCCCTCCAATTCACTCCACCCCGTGATGTTTTTCTCACTCCTACTAGTGAATGGCCTGTTAGAAACCCTTACAATGCGCACCACCTGGCGATGTTTTTCAGAAACCTATCTTACATTGCCACTGCATGTTTCCTGACCTCCCCATGCTGACCACCCCATGGCGCTTTTCTCCATCTTACATTGCCACTCACTGCCTATCCTAATTCAGGCCCTCCGATTCACACCACCCCGTGATGTTTTTCTCACTTCTAATGTGAATGGCCTGTTAGAAACCCTTACAATGCGCACCACCACGTGACGTTTTTCAGAAACCTATGCTATTTTGCCAATGCATGTTTCCTGACCTCCCCATTCTGACCACCCCATGGCGCTATTCTCCTTCCTACATTGCCACTCACTGCTTATCCTAATTCAGGCCCTCTGATTCACACCACCCGTGATGTTTTTCTCACTCCTACTATTGAATGGCCTGTTAGTAAAAACCTTACCATGCACAGCACCCCGCAATGTTTTTCAGAAACTTATCCTACATTGCCACTGCATGTTTCCTGACCTCCCCAGGCTGACCACCCCGTGGCACTTTTCTCCATCCTACATTGCCACTCACTGCCTATTCTAATCAGGCCCTCCGATTCACACCACGCCTTGATGTTTTTCTCACTTCTACTTGTGAATGGCCTGTTAGAAACCCTTACAATGCGCAACACACCGCGACGTTTTTTAGATACCTCTCCTATATTGCCAGTGCATGTTTCCTGACCTCCAAATGCTGACCAACCCATGGCGCTTTTCTCCATCCTACATTGCCACTCACTGCCTGTACTAATTCAGGCCCTCCGATTCACACCACCCCGTGATGTTTTTCTCACTTCTATTTGTGAATGGCCTGTTAGAAATCCTTACAATGCGCAACACACCGCGACGTTTTTCAGAAACCTATCCTACATTGCCACTGCATGTTTCCTGACCTCCCCATGCTGACCACCCTGTGGCGCTTTTCTCCATCCTATATTGCCACTCATGGCCTATCCTTAATCAGGCCCTCCAATTCACTCCACCCCGTGATGTTTTTCTCACTCCTACTAGTGAATGGCCTGTTAGAAACCCTTACAATGTGCACCACCTGGCGATGTTTTTCAGAAACCTATCTTACATTGCCACTGCATGTTTCCTGACCTCCCCATGCTGACCACCCCATGGCGCTTTTCTCCATCCTACTTTGCCACTCACTGCCTATCCTAATTCAGGCCCTCCGATTCACATCACCCGTGAAGTTTGTCTCACTCCTACTAGTGAATGGAATGTTAGAAACCCTTCCAATGCGCACCACCGCGCGAAGATTTTCAGAAACCTATCCTACATTGCCACTGCAATTTTCCTGACCTTCCCATGCTGAGCACTCCATGGCGCTTTTCTCCATCCTACATGGCCACTCTCTGCCTATACTCATTCAGGCCCTCCGATTACCAACACACAGTGATGTTTTTCTCACTCCTGTTAGTGAATGGCCTGTTGGAAACCCTTACAATGCGCACCACTCCGCGATGTTTTTCAGAAACGTAACCTACATTGCCACTGCATGTTTCTTGACCTCACAATGCTGACCACCCCATGGCGCTTTTCTCCATCCTACGTTGCCACTCACTGCCTATCCTAATTCAGGCCCACCGGTTCACACAAGCACGTGATCCTTTTTCTCTCCGACTAGTGAATGGCCGGTTAGAAACACTTCAAATGTGCACCACCCCGCAACGTTTTTCAGAAAACTATCCTATATTTCCACTGCATGTTTCCTGACCTCCCCATGCTGACCACGCCGTGGCCTTTTTCTCCATCGTACATTGCCACTCACTGCCTATCCTAATTCAGGCCCTCCGATTCATACCACCCCGTGATGTTTGTATCACTCCTCCTAGTGAATGGCCTGTTAGAAACCATTATTATGCGCACCACCCTCGATGTTTTGCAGAAACCTATCCTACATTGCCACTCAATGCCTATCCTAATTCAGGCCCGCCAATTCACACTACCCCGTGATGTTTTTCTCACTCCTAATAGTGAATGGCCTTTTAGAAAGCCTTACAATGCCCACCACCCCGCGATGTCTTTCAGAAACCAATCCTACATTGCCACTGCATGTTTTTTGACCTCACCATGCTGACCACCCCATGGCGCTTTTCTCCATCCTACATTGCCACTCACTGCCTATCCTAATTCAGGCCCTCCAATTCACACCACCACGTGATGTTTTTCTCACTCCTACTAGTGAATGGCCTGTTAGAAAAAACCTTACCATGCGCAGAACCCCGCAATGTTTTTCAGAAACTTATCCTACATTGCCACTGCATGTTTCCTGACCTCCCCATGCTGACCACCCCGTGGCACTTTTCTCCATCCTACATTGCCCCTCACAGCCTATTCTAATCAGGCCCTCCGATTCACACCACGCCTTGATGTTTTTCTCACTTCTACTTGTGAATGGCCTGTTAGAAACCCTTACAATGCATACCACCTCGTGATAATTTTAAAAACCTATCCTATATTGCCAGTGCATGTTTCCTGACCTCCACATGCTGACCAACCCATGGTGCTTTACTCCATCCTACATTGCCACTCACTGCCTGTACTAATTCAGGCCCTCCGATTCACACCACCCCGTGATGTTTTTCTCACTCCTACTAGTGAATGGCCTGTTAGAAAGCTTTACAATGTGCACCACCCCTCTTTGTTTTTCAGAAACCTATCCTACATTGCCACTGCATGTTTCCTGACCTACCCATGCTGACCACCCTGTGGCGCTTTTCTCCATCCTATATTGCCACTCACGGCCTATCCTTAATCAGGCCCTCCAATTCATTTCACCCCGTGATGTTTTTCTCACTCCTACTAGTGAATGGCCTGTTAGAAACCCTTACAATGCGCACCACCTGGCGATGTTTTTCAGAAACCTATCTTACATTGCCACTGCATGTTTCCTTACCTCCCCATGCTGACCACCCCATGGTGCTTTTCTCCATCCTACATTGCCACTCACTGCCTATCCTAATTCAGCCCCTCCGATTCACACCACCCCGAAAAGTTTGTCTCACTCCTACTAGTAAATGGAATGTTAGAAACCCTTTCAATGCGCACCACCGTGCGATGTTTTTCAGAAACCTATCCTACATTGCCACTGCAATTTTCCTGATCTCCCCATGCTGAGCACCCCGTGGCGCTTTTCTCCATCCTACATTGCCACTCTCTGCCTATACTCATTTAGGCCCTTCGATTACCACCACACCGTTACGTTTTTCTCACTCCTGTTAGTTAATGGCCTGTTGGAAACAATTACAATGGGCACAACCCCACGAATTTTTTCAGAAACCTATCCTGCATTGCCACTGTATGTTTCCTGACCTCCCCATGCTGACCACCCCGTGGTGCTTTTCTCCATTCTACATTGCCACACACTCCCTATCCTAATTCAGGCCCTCCGATTCACACCACCCCGTGATGTTTTTCTCACTGTTACTAGTGAATGGCGTATTAGAAACCCTTACAATGCGCACCACCGCACGATGTTGTTCAGAAACATATCCTACATTGGCACTGCATGTTTACTGACTTCCCCATGTTGACCACCCCATGGCGCTTTTCTCCATCCTACATTGCCACTCACTGCCTATCCTAATTCAGGCCCTCCAATTCACACCACCACGTGATGTTTTTCTCACTCCTAGTGAATGGCCTGTCAGAAACCCTTACAATGCGCACCACCCCGTGATGTTTTTCAGAAACCTATGCTATATTGCCACTGCATGTTTCCTGACCTCCACATGCTGACCACCCCGTGGTGCTATTCTCCATCCTACATTGCCACTCACTGCTTATCCTAATTCAGCCCCTCTGATTCACACCACCTGTGATGTTTTTCTCACTCCTACTATTGAATGGCCTGTTAGAAAAAACCTTACCATGCGCAGAACCCCGCAATGTTTTTCAGAAACTTATCCTACATTGCCACTGCATGTTTCCTGACCTCCCCATGCTGACCACCCCGTGGCACTTTTCTCCATCCTACATTGCCCCTCACAGCCTATTCTAATCAGGCCCTCCGATTCACACCACGCCTTGATGTTTTTCTCACTTCTACTTGTGAATGGCCTGTTAGAAACCCTTACAATGCATACCACCTCGTGATAATTTTAATAACCTATCCTATATTGCCAGTGCATGTTTCCTGACCTCCACATGCTGACCAACCCATGGTGCTTTACTCCATCCTACATTGCCACTCACTGCCTGTACTAATTCAGGCCCTCCGATTCACACCACCCCATGATGTTTTTCTCACTCCTGCTAGTGAATGGCCTGTTAGAAAGCTTTACAATGTGCACCACCCCTCTTTGTTTTTCAGAAACCTATCCTACATTGCCACTGCATGTTTCCTGACCTCCCCATGCTGACCACCCTGTGGCGCTTTTCTCCATCCTATATTGCCACTCACGGCCTATCCTTAATCAGGCCCTCCAATTCATTCCACCCCGTGATGTTTTTCTCACTCCTACTAGTGAATGGCCTGTTAGAAACCCTTACAATGCGCACCACCTGGCGATGTTTTTCAGAAACCTATCTTACATTGCCACTGCATGTTTCCTTACTTCCTCATGCTGACCACCCCATGGCGCTTTTCTCCATCCTACATTGCCACTCACTGCTTATCCTAATTCAGCCCCTCCGATTCACACCACCCCGAAAAGTTTGTCTCACTCCTACTAGTAAATGGAATGTTAGAAACCCTTTCAATGCGCACCACCGTGCGATGTTTTTCAGAAACCTATCCTACATTGCGACTGCAATTTTCCTGATCTCCCCATGCTGAGCACCCCGTGTCGCTTTTCTCCATCCTACATTGCCACTCTCTGCCTATACTCATTTAGGCCCTTCGATTACCACCACACCGTTACGTTTTTCTCACTCCTGTTAGTTAATGGCCTGTTGGAAACAATTACAATGGGCACAACCCCACGAATTTTTTCAGAAACCTATCCTGCATTGCCACTCCATGTTTCCTGACCTCCCCATGCTGACCACCCCGTGGTGCTTTTCTCCATCCTACATTGCCACTCACTGCCTGTACTAATTCAGGCCCTCCGATTCACACCACCGCGTGATGTTTTTCTTACTTCAACTTGTGAATGGCCTGTTCGAAAGCCTTACAATGCGCAACACACCCTGACGTTTTTCAGAAGCCTATCCTACATTGTCACTGCATGTTTACTGACCTCCCCATGCTGACCACCCTGTGGCGCTTTTCTCCATCCTATATTGCAACTCACGGCCTATCTTTAATCAGGCCCTCCAATTCAATCCACCCTGTGATGTTTTTCTCACTCCTACTAGTGAATGGCCTGTTAGAAACCCTTACAATGCGCACCAACTGGCGATGTTTTTCAGAAACCTATCTTACATTGCCACTGCATGTTTCCTGACCTCCCCATGCTGACCACCCCATGGCGCTTTTCTCCATCCTACATTGCCACTCACTGCCTATCCTAATTCAGGCCCTCCGATTCACACCACCCCGTGAAGTTTGTCTCACTCCTACTAGTGAATGGAATGTTAGAAACCCTTTCAATGCGCACCACCACGCGAAGTTTTTCAGAAACCTATCCTACATTGCCACTGCAATTTTCCTGACCTCCCCATGCTGAGCACCCCGTGGCGCTTTTCTCCATCCTACATTGCCACTGTCTGCCTATACTCATTCAGGCCCTCCGATTACCACCACACAGTGATGTTTTTCTCACTCCTGTTACTGAATGGCCTGTTGGAAACCCTTACAATGGGCACAACCCCACGAATTTTTTTCAGAAACCTATCCTGCATTGCCACTCCATGTTTCCCTACCTCCCCATGCTGACCACCCCGTGGTGCTTTTCTCCATTCTACATTGCCACTCACTGCCTATCCTAAATCAGGCACTCTGATTCACACCACCCCGTGATGATTTTCTCACCTCTACCAGTAAATGGCATGTTAGAAACCCTTACAATGCGCAACACCCCATGAAGTTTTTCAGAATCCTATCCGACATTGCCACTGCATGTTTCCTGACCTCCCCATGCTGACCACCCCATGGCACTTTTGCCATCCTTCATTGCCACTCACTGCCTATCCTAAATCAGGTCCTCTGATTCACACCACCCCGTGATGTTTTTCTCACTCCTACTAGTGAATGGCCTTTTAGAAACCCTTACAATGCACACCACACCGTGACGTTTTTCAGAAACCTATCCTATGTTGCCAGTGCATGTTTCCTGACCTCCCCATGCTGCCCACCCCGTGGTGCATTTCTCCATCCTACATTGCCACTCACTGCCTGTCCTAAATCAGGCCCTTCGATTCACACCACCCCTTGATGTTTTTATCACTCCTACTAGTGAATGGCCTGTTAGAAACCCTTACAATGCGCACCACCCCGTGACGTTTTTCAGAAACCTATCGTATGTTGCCACTGCATGTTTCCTGACCTCCCCATGCTGACCACCCCGTGGCACTTTTCTCCATCCTACATTGCAACTCAGTGTCTATTCTTATCAGGCCCTCCGATTCACACCACGCCTTGATGTTTTTCTCACTTCTACTTGTGAATGGCTTGTTAGAAACCCTTACAATGCGCAACACACCGCGACGTTTTTCAGAAACCTATCCTATATTGCCAGTGCATGTTTCCTGACCTCCACATGCTGACCAACCCATGGCGCTTTTCTCCATCCTACATTGCCACTCACTGCCTGTACTAATTCAGGCCCTCAGATTCACACCACCACGTGAAGTTTGTCTCACTCCTACTAGTGAATGGAATGTTAGAAACCCTTTCAATGCGCACCACCGCGCGATGTTTTTCAGAAACGTATCCTACATTGCCACTGCAATTTTCCTGACCTCCCCATGCTGAGCACCCCGTGGCGCTTTTCTCCATCGTACATTGCCACACACTGCCTATCCTAATTCAGGACTTATGATTCACACTACCACTTGATGTTTTTCTCACTCCTACTAGTGAAGGGCCTGTTAGAAACGCTTACAATGCACACCACCTCGCGATGTTTTTCAGAAACCTATCCTACATTTCCACTGCATGTTTCCTGACCTACCCATGCTGACCACCCCGTGGTGCTTTTCTCCATCCTACATTGCCACTCCCTTCCTATCCAAATTCAGACCCTCCAATTCACACCACCCCGTGATGTTTTTCTCACTCCAAATAGTGAATGGCCTGTTAGAAACCCTTATAATACGCACGACCCCGCGATGTTTATAGAAACTTATGCTACATTGCGACTGCATGTTTCCTGACATCCCCATGCTGACAACCCCGTCACGCTTGTCTCCATCCTACATTGCGACTCACTGCCTATCCTAATTCAGCCCCCACAATTCACACCACCCCGTAATGTTTTTCTCACTCCTACTAGTGAATGGCCTATTAGAAACACTTAAAATGCGCACCACCCAGCGATGTTTTTCAGAAAACTATCCTGCATTGCCACTGCATGTTTCCAGACCTCCCCATGCTGACTACCCCGTAGTGCTTTTCTCCATCCCACATTGCCACTGAGTGCCTATCCTAATTCAGCCCCTCGGATTCACACCACACTGTGATGTTTTTCTCACTCCTACTAGTGAATGGCCTGTAAGAAACCCTTACAATGCGCACCACTCCGCGATGTTTTTCACAATCCTATCCTACATTGCCACTGCATGTTTCCTGACCTCCCCATGCTGACCACCCCGTGTTGCTTTTCTCCATCCCATATTGCCACTCCCTGGCTATCCTAATTCAGCCCTTCTGATTCACACCACCCCGTTATGTTTTTCTCACTCTTACTAGTGAATGGCCTGTTCGAAACCCTTACAATGCGCACCTCCCCGCGATGTTCTTCAGAAACCTATTCTACTTTGCCACAGCATGTTCCCCTGACCTACCCATGCTGACCACACGGTGGTGCTTTTCTCCGTCCTACATTGCCCCTCACTGCCTATAGTAATTCAGGCACTCTGATTCACACCACCCCATGAGGTTTTTCTCACTCCTACTAGTGAATGGCCTGTTACAAACACTTCCAATGCACACCACCCCTCTTTGATTTTCAGAAACCTATAGTACATTGCCACTGCATGTTTCCTGACCTACCCATGCTGACCACCCCGTGGTGCTTTTCGCCATCCCACATTGCCTCTCAGTGCCTATACTAATTCAGCCCCTCCGATTCACACCACCCCATGACGTTTTTCTCACTGCTACTAGTGAATGGCTGTTAGAAACGCTTACAATGTGCACCACACCGCAATGATATTCAGAAACCTATCCTACATTGGCACTGAATGTTTCCTGACCTCCCCATGCTGACCAGCCCGTGGCGCTTTTCTCCATCGTACATTGCCACACACTGCCTATACTAATTCAGCCCGTCCGATTCACACTGCACCGTCATGTTTTTCTCACTCCTACTAGTGACTGGACTGTTAGAAACACTTACAATGCGAACCACCCCGCGATGTTCTTCAGAATCCTATTCTATATTGCCACTGCATGTTACCCGACCTCCCCATGCTGACCACCCCGTGGTTCTTTTCTGCATCCTACATTGCCCCTCACTGCCTATTCTAATTCATGCCCTCTGATTTACACCACCCCATAATGTTCTTCTCACTCCTACTAGTGAATGGCCTGTTAGAAACCCTTACAATGCACACCACCCCTCTATGTTTTTCAGAAATCTATCCTACATTGCCACTGCATGTTTCCTGACCTACCCATGCTGACCAGCCCGTGGCGCATTTCTCCATCGTACATTGCCCCACACTGCCAATACTAATTTAGACCCTCGGATTCACACCACCCTGTGATGCTGTTCTCACTCCTACTAGTGACTTGCCTGTTAGAAACACTTACAATGCGCACCACCCCGCGATGTTTTTCAGAAACCTATCCTAAAGTGCCACTGCATGTTACCTGACCTCCCCATGCTGACCACACCATGGTGCTTTTCTCCATCCTACATTGCCACTCACTGACTATCCTAATTCAGACGCTCCGATTCGCACCACCCCATGATGTTTTTCTCAGTCCTACTAGTGAATGGTCTGTTAGAAACACTCACACTGCACACCACCCCGCAATGTTTTTCAGAAACCTATCCGACATTGCCACTGCATGTTTCCTGACCTCCCCATGGTGAACACCCCGTGGTGTTTTTCTGCATCCCACATTGCCACTTACTGCCTATCCTAATTCAGGCCCTCTGATTCACACCACCCTGTGATGCTTTTCTCACTCCTACTAGTGAATGGCCTGTTAGAAACCCTTACAATGCGCACCACCCCGCGATGTTTTTCAGAAACCTATCCCACATTGCCAATGCATGTTTCCTGACCTCCCCATGCTGACCACCCCGTGGTGCTTTTCTCCATCCTACATTGCCACTCACTGCCTAGCCTATTTCAGACCCTATGATTCACACCACCCCGTGATGTTTTTCTCACTCCTACTAGTGAATGTAATGTTACACACCCATACAATGCACACCACCCCGCGATGTGTTTGAGAAACCTATCCTACATTGCCACTGTATGTTTCCTGACCTCCCCATGCTGACCACCCCGTGGCACTTTTCTCCATCCTTCATTGCCACTCACTGCCTATCCTAATTCAGGCCATGCGATTCACTCCACCCCGTGATGTTTTTCTCACTCCTACTAGTGAATGGCATGTTAGATACCTTACAATGCGCACCAACCCTCTTGGTTTTTCAGAAACCTATCCTACATTGCCACTGCATGTTGCCTGACCTCTCCATACTGACCACATCGTGGCGCTTTTCTCCATCAAACATTGCCACACACTGTCTATTCTAATTCAGGACTTACAATTCACACTACCACGTGATGTTTTTCTCACTCCTAATAGTGAATGGCCTGTTAGAAACCATTACAATGCGCACCATCCTGCGATGTTTTTGAGAGACATATCCTACATTGCCACTGCATGATTCCTGACCTCCCCATGCTGACCACCCCGTGGTGCTTTTCTCCATTCTACATTACCACTCACTGCCTATCCTAATTCAGGCCCTACGATTCACACCATCCCGTGATATTTTTCTCACTCCTACTAGTGAATGGCCTATTAGAAACACTTAAAATGCGCACCACCCGGCGATGTTTTTCAGAAAACTATCCTGCATTGCCACTGCATGTTTCCTGACCTCCACATGCTGACTGCCCCGTAGTGCTTTTCTCCATCCTACATTGCCACTGACTGCCTATCCTAATTCAGCCCCTCGGATTCACACCACACTGTGATGTTTTTCTCACTCCTACTAGTGAATGGCCTGTAAGAAACCCTTACAATGCGCACCACTCCGCGATGTTTTTCACAATCCTATCCTACATTGCCACTGCATGTTTCCTGACCTCCCCATGCTGGCCACCCCGTGTTGCTTTTCTCCATCCCACATTGCCACTCCCTGGCTAGCCTAATTCAGACCTTCTGATTCCCACCACCCCGTTATGTTTTTCTCACTCTTGCTAGTGAATGGCCTGTTCGAAACCCTTACAATGCGCACCAGACCGCGATGTTCTTCAGAAACCTATTCTACTTTGCCACAGCATGTTCCCCTGACCTACCCATGCTGACCACACGATGGTGCTTTTCTCCATCCTACATTGCCCCTCACTGCCTATACTAATTCAGGCACTCCGATTCACACCACCCCGTGAGGTTTTTCTCACTCCTACTAGTGAATGGTCTGTTACAATGTGCACCACACCGCGATGATATTCAGAAACCTATCCTACATTGGCACTGAATGTTTCCTGACCTCCCCATGCTGACCAGCCCGTGGCGCTTTTCTCCATCGTACATTGCCACACACTGCCTATACTAATTCAGCCCCTCCGATTCACACTGCACCGTCATGTTTTTCTCACTCCTACTAGTGACTGGCCTGTTAGAAACACTTACAATGCGAACCACCCCGCGATGTTCTTCAGAATCCTATTCTATATTGCCACTGCATGTTGCCCGACCTCCCCATGCTGACCACCCCGTGGTTCTTTTCTGCATCCTACATTGCTCCTCACTGCCTATTCTAATTCATGCCCTCTGATTTACACCACCCCATAATGTTCTTCTCACTCCTACTAGTGAATGGCCTGTTAGAAAACCTTACAATGCACACCACCCCTCTATGTTTTTCAGAAATCTATCCTACATTGCCACTGCATGTTTCCTGACCTACCCATGCTGACCAGCCCGTGGCGCATTTCTCCATCGTACATTGCCCCACACTGCCAATACTAATTTAGACCCTCGGATTCACACCACCCTGTGATGCTGTTCTCACTCCTACTAGTGACTGGCCTGTTAGAAACACTTACAATGCGCACCACCCCGCGATGTTTTTCAGAAACCTATCCTACAGTGCCACTGCATGTTACCTGACCTCCCCATGCTGACCACACCATGGTGCTTTTCTCCACCCTACATTGGCACTCACTGCCTATCCTAATTCAGACGCTCCGATTCGCACCACCCCGTGATGTTTTTCTCAGTCCTACTAGTGAATGGTCTGTTAGAAACACTCACACTGCGCACCACCCCGCAATGTTTTTCAGAAACCTATCCGACATTGCCACTGCATGTTTCCTGACCTCCCCATGGTGAACACCCCGTGGTGTTTTTCTGCATCCCACATTGCCACTTACTGCCTATCCTAATTCAGGCCCTCTGATTCACACCACCCCGTGATGCTTTTCTCACTCCTACTAGTGAATGGCCTGTTAGAAACCCTTACAATGCGCACCACCCCGCGATGTTTTTCAGAAACCTATCCCACATTGCCAATGCATGTTTCCTGACCTCCCCATGCTGACCACCCCGTGGTGCTTTTCTCCATCCTACATTGCCACTCACTGCCTAGCCTATTTCAGACCCTATGATTCACACCACCCCGTGATGTTTTTCTCACTCCTACTAGTGAATGTAATGTTACACACCCATACAATGCACACCACCCCGCGATGTGTTTGAGAAACCTATCCTACATTGCCACTGTATGTTTCCTGACCTCCCCATGCTGACCACCCCGTGGCACTTTTCTCCATCCTTCATTGCCACTCACTGCCTATCCTAATTCACGCCCTCCGATTCACACCACCCCGTGCCGTTTTTCTCACTCCTACTAGTGAATGGCATGTTAGAAACCTTACAATGCGCACCACCCCTCTTGGTTTTTCAGAAACCTATCCTACATTGCCACTGCATGTTACCTGACCTCTCCATACTGACCACATCGTGGTGCTTTTCTCCATCCCACATTGCCACTCACAGCCTATCCTAATTCAGGCCCTCTGATTCACACCAACCCGTGATGTTTTTCTGACTCCTATTAGTGAATGGCCTGTTAGAATCGCTTACAATGGGCACCACACTGCGATGTTTTTCAGTAACCTATCCTACATTGGCACTGCATGTATCCTGACCTCCCCGAGCTGACCAGCCCGTGGCGCTTTTCTCCATCGTACATTGCCACACACTGAATATCCCAATTCAGGCCCTCCGATTCACACTACACCGTCATGTTTTTCTCACTCCTCCTAGTGAATGGACTGTTAGAAACACTTACAATGCGCACCACCCCGCGAGGTTCTTCAGAATCCTATTCTACATTGCCACTGCATGTTGCCTGACCTCCCCATGCTGACCACCCCGTGGTGCTTTTCTCCATCCTTCATTGCCACTCACTGCCTATCGTAATTCAGGCCCTTCGATTCACACTTCCCCGTGAATTTTTTCTCACTACTACTAGTGAATGGCGTGTTACAAACACTTACAATGCCAACCACCACGCGATGTTTTTCACAAACCTATCCTACATTGCCACTGCATGTTTCCTGATCTCCACATGCTGACCAACCCGTGGTGCTTGCCTCCATCCTACATTGCCACTCGTTGCCTATACTAATTCAGACCCTCCGATTTACACCACCCCGTGATGTTCTTCTCACCCCAACTAGTGAATGGCCTATTAGAAACACTTACAATGCGCACCAACTCGGGATGTTTTTCAGAAACATATCCGACATTGCCACTGCATGTTTCATGACCTCCCCATGCTGAACAACCTGTGGTGCTTTTCTCGATCCTACATTGCCACTCACTGCCTACCCTAATTCAGACCCTCGGATTCACACCACCCCGTGATGATTTTCTCACTCATACTAGTGACTGGCCTGTTAGAAACACTTACAATGCGCGCCACCCCGCGTTGTTTTTCAGAAACCTATCCGACATTGCCACTGCACGTTTCCTGACCTCCCCTTACTGAACACCCTATGGTGCTTTTCTCCATCCTACATTGCCACTCACTGCCTATCCTAATTCAGCCCCTCGGATTCACACCACCCCGTGATGCTTTTCTCACTCCTACTAGTGACTGCCCTGTTAGAAACACGTACAATGCGCACCACCCCGCGATGTATTTCAGAAACCTATCCTACATTGCCACTGCATGTTTCCTGACCTCCCCATGCTGACCACCCGTGGTGCTTTTCTCCATCCTACATTGCCTCTCACTGCCTTACATAATTCAGATGCTCCGATTCGCACCACCCCATGCTGTTTTTCTCACTCCTACTAGTGAATGGCATGTTAGAAACACTTACAATGCGCACCACCCCGCGATTTTTTTCAGAAACCTATCCTACATTGCCACTGCATGTTTCCTGACCTCCCAATGCTGACCACCCCGTGGTGCTTTTCTCCATCCTACATTGCCACTGACTGCCTATACTAATTCAGACCCTCCGATTTTGACCACCCCGTGATGTTCTTCTCACTGCAAATAGTGAATGGCGTATTAGAAACACTAACACTGCGCACCACCCTGCAATGTTTTTCAGAAACCTATCCGACATTTCTACTGCACGTTTCCTGACCTCCCCATGCTGAACACCCTGTGTTGCTTTTCTCCATACTACATTGCCACTCACTGCCTATCCTAACTCAGACACTCGGATTCACACAACCCCGTGATGCTTTTCTCAATCCTACTAGTGACTGCACTGTTAGAAACACTTACAATGTGCAACACCCCGCGATGTTTTTCAGAAACCTATCCTACATTGCCACTGCATGTTTCCTGACCTCCCCATGCTGACCACCCGTGGTGCTTTTCTCCATCCTACATTGCCACTCACTGCCTAACCTAATTCAGACGCTCCGATTCACACCACCCCGTGATATTTTTCTCACTCCTACTAGTAAATGGCGTGTAAGAAACCTTACAATGCGCACCACCCCTCTTGGTTTTTCAGAAACCTAACCTACATTGCAACTGCATGTTTCCTGAGCTCTCCATGCTGACCAAATCATGGCGCTTTTCTCCATCGTACATTACCACACACTGCCTATCCTAATTCAGGACTTACGATTCACACTACCACTTGATGTTTTCCTCAACCTACTAGTGAATGGAAAGTTAGAAACCGTTACAATGCGCACCACCTCGCGATGTTTTCAGAAACCTATCCTACATTGCCACTGCATGTTTCCTGACCTCCCCATGCTGACCACCCCGTGGAGCTTTTCTCCATCGTACATTGCCACACACTGCCTATCCTAATTCAGGCCCTTTGATTCACACCACCCGTGATGCTTTTCTCACTCCTACTAGTGACTGCCCTGTTAGAAACATGTACAATGCGCAACACCACGCGATTTTTTTCAGAAACCTATCCTACATTGCAACTGCATGTTTCCTGAGCTCTCCATGCTGACCAAATCGTGGCGCTTTTCTCCTTCGTACATTGCCACACACTGCCTATCCTAATTCAGGACTTACGATTCACACTACCATGTGATGTTTTTCTCACTCCTACTAGTGAATGGCCAGTTAGAAACCATTACAATGCGCACCACCTCGCGATGTTTTCAGAAACCTATCCTACATTGCCACTGCATGTTTCCTGACCTGCCCATGCTTACCACCCCGTGGTGCTTTTGTCCATCCCACATGGCCACTCACTGCCTATCCTAATTCAGGCACTCTGATTCACACCACCCCGTGATGTTTTTCTCACTAATACTAGTGAATGGCGTGTTACAAACACTTACAATGCCCACCACCACGCGATGTTTGTCACAAACATATCCTACATTGCCACTGCATGTTTCCTGATCTCCCCATGCTGACCAACCCATGGTGCTTGCCTCCATCCTACATTGCCACTCATTGCCTATACTAATTCAGACACTCCGATTTACACCACCCCGTGATGTTCTTCTCAATCCAACTTCTGAATGGCCTATTAGAAACACTTACAATGCGCACCAACCCACGATATTTTACAGAAACCTATCCTCCATTGCCACTTCATGTTTCCTGACCTCCGCATGCTGACCACCCCGTGGGGCGTTTCTCCATCCTACATTGCCACTCACTGCCTATCCTAATTTAGACCCTCCGATTCGCACCACCCCATGATGTTTTTCTCACTCCTAATAGTAAATGGCCTGTTAGAAAAAACACTTACACTGTGCACCACCCCGCAATGTTTTTCAGAAACCTATCCGAAATTTCCACTGCATGTTTCCTGACCTCCCCATGCTGAACACCCTGTGGTGCTTTTCTCCATCCTACATAGCCACTCACTGCCAATCCTAATTCAGACCCTCGGATTCACACCACCCCGTGATGCTTTTCTCACTCCTACTAGTGACTGGCCTGTTAGAAACACTTACAATGTGCACCACCCCGCGATGTTTTTCAGAAACCTATCCTACATTGCCACTGCATGTTGCCCGACCTCCCCATGATGACCACCCCGTCGTGCTTTTCTCCATCCTACATTACCCCTCAGTGCCTATTCTAATTCAGGCCCTCCGATTCACACCACCCCATTATGTTCTTCTCACTTCTAATAGTGAATGGCCTGTTAGAAACACTAACACTGCGCACCACCCCAGAATGCTGTTCAGAAACCTGTCCTACATTGCAACTGCATGTTTCCTGACCTCCCCATGCTGACCACCCCTTGGCGCTTTTCTCCATCCTTCATTGCCACTAACTGCCTATCCTAATTCAGGCCCACCGATTCACACCAACCCGTGATGTTTTTCTCACTCCTACTAGTGAATGGCGGGTTAGAAACCTTATAATTCGCACCACCCCTCTTGGTTTTTCAGAAACCTATCCTACATTGCCACTGCATGTTTCCTGACTTCTCCATGCTGACCACCCCGTGGCGCTTTTCTCCATCGTACATTGCCACACACTGCCTATCCTAATTCAGGACTTACGATTCACACTACCACTTGATATTTTCCTCACTCCTACTAGTGAATGGCCTGTTAGAAACCCTTACAATGCGCACCACATCGCGATGTTTTTCAGAAACCTATCCTACATTGCCACTGCATGTTTCCTGACCTACCCATGCTGACCACCCCGTGGTGCTTTTCTCCATCCTACATTGCCACTCCCTGATTATCTTAATTCACACCCTGCGATTCACACCACCCCGTGATGTTTTTCTCACTCCAAATATTGAATGGCCTGTTAGAAACCCTTACAATACGCACGAACCCGTGATGTTTTTAGAAACTATGCTACATTGCAACTGCATGTTTCCTGACCTCCCCATGCTGACCACCCCGTCACGCTTGTCTCCATCATACATTGCCACTCACTGCCTATCCTAATTCAGCCCCCGCGATTCTCACCACCCCGTAATGTTTTTCTCACTCCTACTAGTGAATGGCCTGTAAGAAACCCTTACAATGAGCACCACCCCGCAATGTTTTTCACAAACCTATCCTACATTGCCACTGCATGTTTCCTGACCTCCCCATGCTGACCACCCCGTGGGGCGTTTCTCCATCCTATATTGCCACTCACTTCCTATCCTAATTCAGGCACTACGATTCGCACCACACCATGATGTTTTTCTCACTCCTACTAGTGAATGGCCTATTAGAAACACTTAAAATGCGCACCACCCGGCGATGTTTTTCAGAAAACTATCCTACATTGTCACTGCATGTTTCCTGACCTCCCAATGCTGACTACCCCGTAGTGCTTTTCTCCATCCTACATTGCCACTGACTGCCTATCCTAATTCAGGCCCTCGGATTCACACCACACTGTGATGTTTTTCTCACTCCTACTAGTGAATGGTCTGTTAGAAACTCTTACAATGCGCACCACCCCGCGATGTTTTTCAGAATCCTATCCTACATTGCCACTGCATGTTTCCTGACTTCCCAATGCTGACCACCCCATGGTGCTTTTCTCCATTCTACATTACCACTCACTGCCTATCTTAATTCAGGCCCTCCGATTCACACCATCCCGTGATATTTTTCTAACTCCTAATAATGAATGGCCTGTTAGAAACCCTTACAATGCGCACCACCCCGCGATGTTTTTCAGAAACATATCCTACATTGCCACTGCATGTTTCCTGACCTCCCCATGCTGACCATCCCGTGGTGCTTTTCTCCATTCTACATTACCACTCACTGCCTATCCTAATTCAGGCCCTCCGATTCACACCATCCCGTGATATTTTTCTCACTCCTACTAGTGAATGGCCTATTAGAAACACTTAAAATGTGCACCACCCGGCGATGTTTTTCAGAAAACTAATCTGCATTGCCACTGCATGTTTCCTGACCTCCCCATGCTGACTACCCCGTAGTGCTTTTCTCCATCCTACATTGCCACTGACTGCCTATCCTAATTCAGCCCCTCGGATTCACACCACACTGTGATGTTTTTCTCACTCCTACTAGTGAATGGCCTGTAAGAAACCCTTACAATGCGCACCACTCCGCGATGTTTTTCACAATCCTATCCTACATTGCCACTGCATGTTTCCTGACCTCCCCATGCTGGCCACCCCGTGTTGCTTTTCTCCATCCCACATTGCCACTCCCTGGCTAGCCTAATTCAGACCTTCTGATTCCCACCACCCCGTTATGTTTTTCTCACTCTTGCTAGTGAATGGCCTGTTCGAAACCCTTACAATGCGCACCAGCCCGCGATGTTCTTCAGAAACCTATTCTACTTTGCCACAGCATGTTCCCCTGACCTACCCATGCTGACCACACGATGGTGCTTTTCTCCATCCTACATTGCCCCTCACTGTCTATACTAATTCAGGCACTCCGATTCACACCACCCCGTGAGGTTTTTCTCACTCCTACTAGTGAATGGCTGTTAGAAACGCTTACAATGTGCACCACACCGCGATGATTTTCAGAAACCTATCCTACATTGGCACTGAATGTTTCCTGACCTCCCCATGCTGACCAGCCCGTGGCGCTTTTCTCCATCGTACATTGCCACACACTGCCTATACTAATTCAGCCCCTCCGATTCACACTGCACCGTCATGTTTTTCTCACTCCTACTAGTGACTGGCCTGTTAGAAACACTTACAATGCGAACCACCCCGCGATGTTCTTCAGAATCCTATTCTATATTGCCACTGCATGTTGCCCGACCTCCCCATGCTGACCACCCCGTGGTTCTTTTCTGCATCCTACATTGCCCCTCACTGCCTATTCTAATTCATGCCCTCTGATTTACACCACCCCATAATGTTCTTCTCACTCCTACTAGTGAATGGCCTGTTAGAAACCCTTACAATGCACACCACCCCTCTATGTTTTTCAGAAATCTATCCTACATTGCCACTGCATGTTTCCTGACCTACCCATGCTGACCAGCCCGTGGCGCATTTCTCCATCGTACATTGCCCCACACTGCCAATACTAATTTAGACCCTCGGATTCACACCACCCTGTGATGCTTTTCTCACTCGTACTAGTGACTGGCCTGTTAGAAACACTTACAATGCGCACCACCCCGCGATGTTTTTCAGAAACCTATCCTACATTGCCACTGCATGTTTCCTGACCTCCCCATGCTGACCACACCATGGTGCTTTTCTCCATCCTACATTGCCACTCACTGCCTATCCTAATTCAGACGCTCCGATTCGCACCACCCCGTGATGTTTTTCTCAGTCCTACTAGTGAATGGTCTGTTAGAAACACTCACACTGTGCACCACACCGCAATGTTTTTCAGAAACCTATCCGACACTGCCACTGCATGTTTCCTGACCTCCCAATGGTGAACACCCCGTGGTGCTTTTCTCCATCCCACATTGCCACTTACTGCCTATCCTAATTCAGGCCCTCCGATTCACACCACCCCATGATGTTTTTCTCACACCTACTAATGAATGGCCTGTTAGAAACCCTTACAATGCGCACCACACCGCGATGTTTTTCAGAAACTTATCCTACATTGCCACGGCATGTTTCCTGACCTACCCAAGCTGACCACCCCTTGGCGCTTTTCTCCATTCTACATTGCTACTCACTGCCTATCCTAATTCAGACCCTCTGATTCACACCACACCGTGATGTTTTTTTCATTCCTACTAGTAAATGGCCTGTTAGAAACACTTACGATGCGCACAACCCCGGAATGTTTTTCAGAAACCTATCCGACATTGCCACTGCATGTTTCCTGACCTATACATGCTGAACACCCTGTGGTGCTTTTCTCGATCCTACATTGCCCTTCACTGCCTATCCTAATTCAGACGATCCGATTCGCACCACCCCGTGATTTTATTCTAACTCCTACTAGTGAATGGCCTATTATAAACACTTAAAATGTACACCACCCGGCGATGTTTTTCAGAAAACTATCCTACATTGCCACTGCATGTTTCCTGAACTCCACATGCTGACCACCACGTGGTGATTTTCTCCGTCCTACATTGCCACTCACTGCCTATTCTAATTCAGGCCCTCCGGTTCACACCACCCCGTCATGTTTTTTTCATTCCTACTAGTAAATGGCCTGTTAGAAACACTTACAATGCGCACCACCCCGCAATGTTTTTCAGAAACCTATCCGACATTGCCACTGCATGTTTCCTGACCTCCACATGCTGAACACACTGTGGTGCTTTTCTCGATCCTACCTTGCCCCTCAATGCCTACCCTAATTCAAACGCACCGATTCGCATCACCCCGTGATTTTTTTCTCACTCCTACTAGTGAATGGCCTATTAGAAACACTTAAAATGCGCACCACCCGGCGATGTTTTTCAGAAAAGTATCCTACATTGCCACTGCATGTTTCCAGACCTCCCCATGATGACCACCCCGTGGTGCTTTTCTCCATCCTTCATTGCCACTCACTGCCTATCCTAATTCAGGCCCACTGATTCACACCACCCCGTGATGTTTTTCTAACTCCTACTAGTGAATGGCGAGTTAGAAACCTTACAATGCGCACCACCCTTCTTGTGTTTTCAGAAACCTATCCTACATTGCCACTGGATGTTTCCTGTCCTCTCCATGCTGACCACCCCGTGGCGCTTATCTCCATCGTACATTGCCACACACTGCCTATCCTGATTCAGGACTTACGATTCACACTATCACGTGATGTTTTTCTCACTCCTGCTAATGAATGGCCTGTTAGAAACACTTACAATGCGCATCACCCCTCATTGTTTTTCAGAAACATATCCTACATTGCCACTGCATGTTTCCTGACCTCCGCATGCTGACCACCCCGTGGCGCTTTTCTCCATCCTTCATTGCCACTCACTGCCTATCCTAATTCACGCACTCCGATTCACACTACCCCGTGAATTTTCTCTCACTCCTACTGGTGAATGGCGTGTTAGAAACCTTACAATGTGCACCACCCCACGATGTTTTTCAGAAACCTATCCTACATTGCCACTGCATGTTTCCTGACTTCCCCATGCTGACCACGCCGCGGTGATTTTCTCCATCCTATATTGCCACTCACTATATATCCTAATTCAGGCCCTCCGATTCACACAACCCTGTGATGTTTTTCTCACTCCTACTAGTGAATGGCATGTTAGAAACCTTACAATGAGCACTACCCCTCTTGGGTTTTCAGAAACCTATCCTACAATGCCACTGCATGTTTCCTGACCTCTCCATGCTGACCAACCATTGGCGCTTTTCTCCATCGTACATTGCCACACACTTCCTATCCTAATTCAGGACTGACGATTCACACCACCCCGTGATGTTTTTCTCACACCTACTAATGAATGGCCTTTTCGAAATATTTACAATGCTCACCTCCCCGCGATGTTTTTCAAAAACGTATCCTACATTGGCACTGCATGTTTCTTGACTTGCCCATGCTGACTACCCTGTGGTGCTTTTCTCCATCTTACATTGCCACTCACTGCCTATCCTAATTCAGCCCCTCTGATTCACACCACACTGTGATGTTTTTCTCTCTCCTACTAGTGAATGGCCTGTAAGAAACCCTTACAATGCGCACCACCCCGAGATGTTTTTCAGAATCCTATCCTACATTGCCACTGCATGTTTCCTGACCTCCCCATGCTGACCACCCCGTGGTGCTTTTCTCCATCCTACATTGCCACTCACTGCCTATTCTAATTCAGGCCCTCCGATCCACACCACCCCGTGATGTTTTTCTCACTCCTACTAGTGAATGGCCTGTTAGAAACCCTTACAATGCGCACCACCCCGCGATGTTTTTCAGAAACCTATGCTACATTGCTACTGCATGTTTCCTGACCTCACCATGCTGACCACCCTGTGTCGCTTTTCTCCATCCTTCATTGCCACTCACTGCCTATTCTAATTCAGGCCCTCCGATTCACACCAGCCCGTGATGTTTTTCTCACTCCTACTAGTGAATGGCGGGTTAGAAACCTAACAATGCGCACGACCCCTCTTGGTTTTTCAGAAACCTATCCTACATTGCCACTGCATGTTTCCTGACCTCTCCATGCTGACCACCCCGTGACGCTTTTCTCCATCGTACATTGCCACACACTGCCTATCCTAATTCAGGACTTAGGATTCACACTACCACGTGATGTTTTTCTCACTCCTACTAGTGAATGGCCTGTTAGAAACCGTTACAATGCGCACCACACCGCGATGTTTTTCAGAAACCTATCCTACATTGCCACTGCATGTTTCCTGACATACCCAGGCTGACCACCCCGTGGTGCTTTTCTCTATCCTACATTGCCACTCACTGCCTATCCTAATTCAAGCCCTCCGATTCACACCACCCCGTGATGTTTTTCTCACTCCAAATAGTGAATGGCCTGTTAGAAACCCTTACAATGCGTACCACCTCGCGATGTTTTTTAGAAACTTATGCTACATTGCCACTGCATGTTTCCTGACCTACCCATGCTGACCACACCGTCGCGCTTGTCTGCATCCTACAGTGCCACTCACTGCCTATCCTAATTCATCCCCTGCGATTCACACCACCCCGTAATGTTTTTCTCACTCCTACTAGTGAATGGCCTGTTAGAAACCCTTACAATGTGCACCACCCCGCAATGTTCTTCAGAAACCTATCCTACATTGCCACTGCATGTTTCCTGACCTCCCCATGCTGACCACGGCGTGGTGCTTTTCTCCATCCCACATTGCCACTCCCTGGCTATCCTAATTCAGCCCTTCTGATTCACACCACCCCGTGATGTTTTTCTCACTCTTACTAGTGAATGGCCTGTTTGAAACCCTTACAATGCGCACCACCCCGCGATGTTCTTCAGAAACCTATTCTACATTGCCACTGAATGTTGCCTGACCTCCCCATGCTGACACTCCGTGGGGCTTTTCTCCATCCTACATTGCCCCTCACTGCCTATACTAATTCAGGCCATCGGATTCACACCACCCCGTGATGTTTTTCTCACTCCTATTAGGGAATCGCCTGTTAGAAACGCTTACAATGTGCACCACACTGCAATGATTTTCTGAAAACTATCCTACATTGGCACTGCATGTTTCCTGACCTCCCCATGCTGACCAGCCCATCGCGCTTTTTTCCATTGTACATTGCCAAACACTGCCTATCCTAATTCAGACCCTCCGATTCACACTACACCATCATGTTTTTCTCACTCCTACTAGTGAATGGCCTCTTAGAAACCCTTACAATGCGCACCACCCCGCGATGTTCTTCAGAATCCTATTCTACATTTCCACTGCATGTTGCCCGTCCTCCCCATGCTGACCACCCCGTTGTGCTTTTCTCCATCCTACATTGCCCCTCACTGCCTATTCTAATTCAGGCCCTCCGATTCACATCACCCCATAATGTTCTTCTCACTCCAACTAGTGAATGGCCTGTTAGAAACAATTACAAAGCTCACCACCCCTCTTTGTTTTTCAGAAACCTATGCTACATTGCTACTGCATGTTTCCTGACCTCCCCATGCTGACCACCCCGTGGCGCTTTTCTCCATCCTTCATTGCCACTCACTGCCTATCCTAATTCAGGCCCTCCGATTCACAGCACCCCGTGTATTTTTTCTCACTCCTACTACTGAATGGCCTCTTAGAAACCCTTACAGTGCACAAGACCCCGCTATGTTTTTCAGAAACCTATCTTACATTGCCACTGCATGTTTCCTGACCTTCCCATGCTGACCAGCCCGTGGCGCTTTTCTCCATCGTACATTGCCACACACTGCCTATCCTAATTCAGACCCTTGGATTCACACCACCCCGTGATGCTTTTCTCACTCCTACTAGTGACTGGCCTGTTAGAAACACTTACAATGCGCACCACCCCGCGATGTTTTTCAGAAACCTATCCTACATTGCCACTGCATGTTTCCTGACCTCCCCATGCTGACCACCCCGTGGTACTTTTCTCCATCCTACATTGCCACTCACTGCCTATCCTAATTCAGACGCTCTGATTTGCACCACCCCGTGATGTTTTCCTCACTCCTACTAGTGAATGGCCTGTTAGAAACACTAACACTGCGCACCACCCCGCAAGGTTTTTCAGCAACCTATCCGACATTGCCACGGCATGTTTCCTGACCTCCCCATGTTGAACACCCCGTGGTGCTTTTCTCCATGCCACATTTCCACTCACTGCCTATCCTTATTCAGGCCCTCCGATTCACACCACCCTGTGATGTTTTTCTCACTCCTATTAGTGAATGGCGTGTTAGAAACCCTTACAATGCCCACCACCACGCGATGTTTGTCACAAACCTATCCTGCATTGCCACTGCATGTTTCCTTATCTCCCCATGCTGACCAACCCGTGTTGCTTGCCTCCATCCTACATTGCCACTCACTGCCTATACTAACTCAGACCATCCGAATTACACCACCCCGTGATGTTTTTCCCACTCCAATTAGTGAATGGCCTATTCGAAACACTTACAATGCGCCACACCCCGCGATGTTTTTTTGAAACCTATCCTACATTGCCACTGCATGTTTCCTAACCTACCCAAGCCTACCACCCTGTGGCGCTTTTCTCCATCCTATGTTGCCACTCACTGCCTATCCTAATACAGGTCCTCCTATTCACACCACCCCGTGATGTTTTTCTCACACCTACTAATGAATGGCCTGTTAGAAACCCTTACAATGCACAGCACCCCGCGATGTTTTTCAAAAACCTATCCTACATTGGCACTGCATGTTTCCTGACTTGCCCATGCTGACTACCCCGTGGTGCTTTTCTCCATCCTACATTGTGACTCCCTGCCTATCCTAATTCAGCCCCTCCAATTCACACCACCCTGTGATGTTTTTCTCACTCCTACTAGTGAATGGTCTGTTAGAAACTCTTACAATGCGCACCACCCCGCGATGTTTTTCAGAATCCTATTCTACATTGCCACTGCATGTTTCCTGACTTCCTAATGCTGACCAACCCGTGGTGTTTTTCTCCATTCTACATTACCACGCACTGCCTATCCTAACTCAGGGCCCGATTCACACCACCCCGTGATGTTTTTCTCACTCCTACTAGTGAATGGCCTGTTAGATACCGTTACAATGCTCACCACCCCGCGATGTTTTTCAGAAACCTATCCTACATTGTCACTGCATGTTTCGTGACCTCCCCATGCTGACCACCACATGGCGCTTTTCTCCATCCTACATTGCCCCTCATTGCCTATGCTAATTCAGGCCCTCCGATTCACACCACCCGGTGATCTATTTCTCACTCCTACTAGTGAATGGCCTGTTAGAAACCCTTACAATTTGCACCACCCCGCGATGTTTTGAGAAAACTATGCGACATTGCCACTGCATGTTTCCTGACCTACCCAAGCTGACCATCCCTTGGCACTTTTCTCCCTTCTACATTGCAACTCACTGCCTATCCTAATTGAGACCCTCCGATTCACAGCACCCCGTGATGTTTTTTTCATTCCTACTAGTAAATGGCCTGTTAGAAACACTTACAATGCGCACCACACCGCAATGTTTTTCAGAAACCTATCCGACATTGCCACTGCATGTTTCCTGACCTCCCCATGCTGACCACCCCTTGGCGCTTTTCTCCATCCTTCATTGACACTCACTGCCTATCCTAATTCAGGCCCACCGATTCACACCACCCCGTGATGTTTTTCTCACTCCTACTAATGAATGGCAGGTTAGAAACATTACAATGCGCACCACCACTCTTGGTTTTTCTGAAACCTATCCTACATTGCCACTGCATGTTTCCTGACCTCTCCATGCTGACCACATCGTGGCGCTTTTCTCCATCGTACATTGTCACACACTGCCTATCCTAATTCAGGACTTACGATTCACACTACCACGTGATGTTTTTCTCACTCCTACTAGTGAATGGCGGGTTAGAAAAGTTACAATGCGCACCACCCCTCTTGGTTTTTCAGAAACCTATCCTACATTGCCACTGCATGTTTCCTGACCTCTCCATGCTGACCACATCGTGGCGCTTTTCTCCATCGTACATTGTCACACACTGCCTATTCTAATTCAGAACTTACGATTCACACTACCACGTGATGTTTTTCTCACTCCTACCAGTGAATGGCCTGTTAGAAACCATTACAATGCGCACCACCTTGCGATGTTTTTCAGAAACCTATGCTACATTGTCACTGCCTGTTTTTGACCTACCCATGCTGACCAGCCCGTCGCGCTTTTCTCCATCCTACATTTCCACTCACTGCCTATCCTAATTCAGGCCCTCCGATTCACACCACCCCGTGATGTTTTTCTCACTCCTACTAGTGAATGGCCTGTTAATAACATTTACAATGCGCACCATCCCTCTTTGTTTATCAGAAACCTATCCTACATTGCCACTGCATGTTTCCTGACCTCCACATGCTGACCACCCCGTCACGCTTGTCTCCATCCTACATTGCCACTCACTGCCTATCCTAATTCAGCCGCCGCGATTCTCACCACCCCGTAATGTTTTTCTCACTCCTATTAGTGAATGGCCTATAAGAAACCCTTACAATGAACACCACCCCGCAATGTTTTTCACAAACCTATCCTACATTGCCACTGCATGTTTCCTGACCTCCCCATGCTGACCACCCCGTGGGGCGTTTCTCCATCCTATATTGCCACTCACTTCCTATCCTAATTCAGACCCTACGATTCGCACCACACCATGATGTTTTTCTCACTCCTACTAGTGAATGGCCTATTAGAAACACTTAAAATGCGCACCACCCGGCGATGTTTTTCAGAAAACTATCCTACATTGCCAATGCATGTTTCCTGACCTCCCAATGCTGACTACCCCGTAGTGCTTTTCTCCATCTTACATTGCCACTGACTGCCTATCCTAATTCAGCCCCTCAGATTCACACCACACTGTGATGTTTTTCTCACTCCTACTAGTGAATGGCCTGTAAGAAACCCTTACAATGCGCACCACTCCGCGATGTTTTTCACAATCCTATCCTACATTGCCACTGCATGTTTCCTGACTTCCCAATGCTGACCACCCCATGGTGCTTTTCTCCATTCTACATTACCACTCACTGCCTATCTTAATTCAGGCCCTCCGATTCACACCATCCCGTGATATTTTTCTAACTCCTAATAATGAATGGCCTGTTAGAAACCCTTACAATGCGCACCACCCCGCGATGTTTTTCAGAAACATATCCTACATTGCCACTGCATGTTTCCTGACCTCCCCATGCTGACCACCCCGTGGTGCTTTTCTCCATTCTACATTAACACTCACTGCCTATCCTAATTCAGGCCCTCCGATTCACACCATCCCGTGATATTTTTCTCACTCCTACTAGTGAATGGCCTATTAGAAACACTTAAAATGCGCACCACCCGGCGATGTTTTTCAGAAAACTATCCTTCATTGCCACTGCATGTTTCCTGACCTCCCCATGCTGACTACCCCGTAGTGCTTTTCTCCATCCTACATTGCCACTGACTGCCTATCCTAATTCAGCCCCTCGGATTCACACCATACTGTGATGTTTTTCTCACTCCTCCTAGTGAATGGCCTGTAAGAAACCCTTACAATGCGCACCACTCCGCGATGTTTTTCACAATCCTATCCTACATTGCCACTGCATGTTTCCTGACCTCCCCATGCTGACCACCCCGTGTTGCTTTTCTCCATCCCACATTGCCACTCCCTGGCTATCCTAATTCATACCTTCTGATTCCCACCACCCCGTTATGTTTTTCTCACTCTTGCTAGTGAATGGCCTGTTCGAAACCCTTACAATGCGCACCAGCCCGCGATGTTCTTCAGAAACCTATTCTACTTTGCCACAGCATGTTCCCCTGACCTACCCATGCTGACCACACGATGGTGCTTTTCTCCATCCTACATTGCCCCTCACTGCCTATACTAATTCAGGCACTCCGATTCACACCACCCCGTGAGGTTTTTCTCACTCCTACTAGTGAATGGCTGTTAGAAACGCTTACAATGTGCACCACACCGCGATGATTTTCAGAAACCTATCCTACATTGGCACTGAATGTTTCCTGACCTCCCCATGCTGACCAGCCCGTGGCGCTTTTCTCCATCGTACATTGCCACACACTGCCTATACTAATTCAGCCCCTCCGATTCACACTGCACCGTCATGTTTTTCTCACTCCTACTAGTGACTGGCCTGTTAGAAACACTTACAATGCGAACCACCCCGCGATGTTCTTCAGAATCCTATTCTATATTGCCACTGCATGTTGCCCGACCTCCCCATGCTGACCACCCCGTGGTTCTTTTCTGCATCCTACATTGCCCCTCACTGCCTATTCTAATTCATGCCCTCTGATTTACACCACCCCATAATGTTCTTCTCACTCCTACTAGTGAATGACCTGTTAGAAACCCTTACAATGCACACCACCCCTCTATGTTTTTCAGAAATCTATCCTACATTGCCACTGCATGTTTCCTGACCTAACCATGCTGACCAGCCCGTGGCGCATTTCTCCATCGTACATTGCCACACACTGCCTATCCTAATTCAGGACTTAGGATTCACACTACCACGTGATGTTTTTCTCACTCCTACTAGTGAATGGCCTGTTAGAAACCGTTACAATGCGCACCACACCGCGATGTTTTTCAGAAACCTATCCTACATTGCCACTGCATGTTTCCTGACATACCCAGGCTGACCACCCCGTGGTGCTTTTCTCTATCCTACATTGCCACTCACTGCCGATCCTAATTCAAGCCCTCCGATTCACACCACCCCGTGATGTTTTTCTCACTCCAAATAGTGAATGGCCTGTTAGAAACCCTTACAATGCGTACCACCTCGCGATGTTTTTTAGAAACTGATGCTACATTGCCACTGCATGTTTCCTGACCTACCCATGCTGACCACACCGTCGCGCTTGTCTGCATCCTACAGTGCCACTCACTGCCTATCCTAATTCATCCCCTGCGATTCACACCACCCCGTAATGTTTTTCTCACTCCTACTAGTGAATGGCCTGTTAGAAACCCTTACAATGTGCACCACCCCGCAATGTTCTTCAGAAACCTATCCTACATTGCCACTGCATGTTTCCTGACCTCCCCATGCTGACCACGGCGTGGTGCTTTTCTCCATCCCACATTGCCACTCCCTGGCTATCCTAATTCAGCCCTTCTGATTCACACCACCCCGTGATGTTTTTCTCACTCTTACTAGTGAATGGCCTGTTTGAAACCCTTACAATGCGCACCACCCCGCGATGTTCTTCAGAAACCTATTCTACATTGCCACTGAATGTTGCCTGACCTCCCCATGCTGACACCCCGTGGGGCTTTTCTCCATCCTACATTGCCCCTCACTGCCTATACTAATTCAGGCCATCGGATTCACACCACCCCGTGATGTTTTTCTCACTCCTATTAGGGAATCGCCTGTTAGAAACGCTTACAATGTGCACCACACTGCAATGATTTTCTGAAAACTATCCTACATTGGCACTGCATGTTTCCTGACCTCCCCATGCTGACCAGCCCATCGCGCTTTTTTCCATTGTACATTGCCAAACACTGCCTATCCTAATTCAGACCCTCCGATTCACACTACACCATCATGTTTTTCTCACTCCTACTAGTGAATGGCCTCTTAGAAACCCTTGCAATGCGCACCACCCCGCGATGTTCTTCAGAATCCTATTCTACATTTCCACTGCATGTTGCCCGTCCTCCCCATGCTGACCACCCCGTTGTGCTTTTCTCCATCCTACATTGCCCCTCACTGCCTATTCTAATTCAGGCCCTCCGATTCACATCACCCCATAATGTTCTTCTCACTCCAACTAGTGAATGGCCTGTTAGAAACAATTACAAAGCTCACCACCCCTCTTTGTTTTTCAGAAACCTATGCTACATTGCTACTGCATGTTTCCTGACCTCCCCATGCTGACCACCCCGTGGCGCTTTTCTCCATCCTTCATTGCCACTCACTGCCTATCCTAATTCAGGCCCTCCGATTCACAGCACCCCGTGTATTTTTTCTCACTCCTACTACTGAATGGCCTCTTAGAAACCCTTACAGTGCACAAGACCCTGCTATGTTTTTCAGAAACCTATCTTACATTGCCACTGCATGTTTCCTGACCTTCCCATGCTGACCAGCCCGTGGCGCTTTTCTCCATCGTACATTGCCACACACTGCCTATCCTAATTCAGACCCTTGGATTCACACCACCCCGTGATGCTTTTCTCACTCCTACTAGTGACTGGCCTGTTAGAAACACTTACAATGCGCACCACCCCGCGATGTTTTTCAGAAACCTATCCTACATTGCCACTGCATGTTTCCTGACCTCCCCATGCTGACCACCCCGTGGTACTTTTCTCCATCCTACATTGCCACTCACTGCCTATCCTAATTCAGACGCTCCGATTTGCACCACCCCGTGATGTTTTCCTCACTCCTACTAGTGAATGGCCTGTTAGAAACACTAACACTGCGCACCACCCCGCAAGGTTTTTCAGCAACCTATCCGACATTGCCACGGCATGTTTGCTGACCTCCCCATGTTGAACACCCCGTGGTGCTTTTCTCCATCCCACATTTCCACTCACTGCCTATCCTTATTCAGGCCCTCCGATTCACACCGCCCTGTGATGTTTTTCTCACTCCTATTAGTGAATGGCGTGTTAGAAACCCTTACAATGCCCACCACCATGCGATGTTTGTCACAAACCTATCCTGCATTGCCACTGCATGTTTCCTTATCTCCCCATGCTGACCAACCCGTGTTGCTTGCCTCCATCCTACATTGCCACTCACTGCCTATACTAACTCAGACCCTCCGATTTACACCACCCCGTGATGTTTTTCCCACTCCAATTAGTGAATGGCCTATTCGAAACACTTACAATGCGCCACACCCCGCGATGTTTTTCAGAAACCTATCCTACTTTGCCACTGCATGTTTCCTAACCTACCCAAGCCTACCACCCTGTGGCGCTTTTCTCCATCCTATGTTGCCACTCACTGCCTATCCTAATACAGGTCCTCCTATTCACACCACCCCGTGATGTTTTTCTCACACCTACTAATGAATGGCCTGTTAGAAACCCTTACAATGCACAGCACCCCGCGATGTTTTTCAAAAACCTATCCTACATTGGCACTGCATGTTTCCTGACTTGCCCATGCTGACTACCCCGTGGTGCTTTTCTCCATCCTACATTGTGACTCACTGCCTATCCTAATTCAGCCCCTCCGATTCACACCACCCTGTGATGTTTTTCTCACTCCTACTAGTGAATGGCCTGTTAGAAACTCTTACAATGCGCACCACCCCGCGATGTTTTTCAGAATCCTATTCTACATTGCCACTGCATGTTTCCTGACTTCCTAATGCTGACCAACCCGTGGTGTTTTTCTCCATTCTACATTACCACTCACTGCCTATCCTAACTCAGGCCCCCGATTCACACCACCCCGTGATGTTTTTCTCACTCCTACTAGTGAATGGCCTGTTAGATACCGTTACAATGCTCACCACCCCGCGATGTTTTTCAGAAACCTATCCTACATTGTCACTGCATGTTTCGTGACCTCCCCATGCTGACCACCACATGGCGCTTTTCTCCATCCTACATTGCCCCTCATTGCCTATGCTAATTCAGGCCCTCCGATTCACACCACCCGGTGATCTATTTCTCACTCCTACTAGTGAATGGCCTGTTAGAAACCCTTACAATTTGCACCACCCCGCGATGTTTTGAGAAAACTATGCGACATTGCCACTGCATGTTTCCTGACCTACCCAAGCTGACCATCCCTTGGCACTTTACTCCCTTCTACATTGCAACTCACTGCCTATCCTAATTGAGACCCTCCGATTCACAGCACCCCGTGATGTTTTTTTCATTCCTACTAGTAAATGGCCTGTTAGAAACACTTACAATGCGCACCACACCGCAATGTTTTTCAGAAACCTATCCGACATTGCCACTGCATGTTTCCTGACTTCCCCATGCTGACCACCCCTTGGCGCTTTTCTCCATCCTTCATTGACACTCACTGCCTATCCTAATTCAGGCCCACCGATTCACACCACCCCGTGATGTTTTTCTCACTCCTACTAATGAATGGCAGGTTAGAAACATTACAATGCGCACCACCACTCTTGGTTTTTCAGAAACCTATCCTACATTGCCACTGCATGTTTCCTGACCTCTCCATGCTGACCACATCGTGGCGCTTTTCTCCATCGTACATTGTCACACACTGCCTATCCTAATTCAGGACTTACGATTCACACTACCACGTGATGTTTTTCTCACTCCTACTAGTGAATGGCGGGTTAGAAAAGTTACAATGCGCACCACCCCTCTTGGTTTTTCAGAAACCTATCCTACATTGCCACTGCATGTTTCCTGACCTCTCCATGCTGACCACATCGTGGCGCTTTTCTCCATCGTACATTGTCACACACTGCCTATTCTAATTCAGAACTTACGATTCACACTACCACGTGATGTTTTTCTCACTCCTACCAGTGAATGGCCTGTTAGAAACCGTTACAATGCGCACCACCTTGCGATGTTTTTCAGAAACCTATGCTACATTGTCACTGCCTGTTTTTGACCTACCCATGCTGACCAGCCCGTCGCACTTTTCTCCATCCTACATTTCCACTCACTGCCTATCCTAATTCAGGCCCTCCGATTCACACCACCCCGTGATGTTTTTCTGACTCCTATTAGTGAATGGCCTGTTACAAACGCTTACAATGCGCACCACACTGCGATGTTTTTCAGAAGCCTATCCTACATTGGCACTACATGTTTCCTGACGTCCCCATGCTGACCAGCCCATGGCGCTTTTCTCCATCGTGCATTGCCTCACACTGAATAGCCTAATTCAGGCCCTCCGATTCACACTACACCGTCCTGTTTTTCTCACTCCTACTAGTGAATGGCCTGTTAATAACATTTACAATGCGCACCATCCCTCTTTGTTTATCAGAAACCTATCCTACATTGCCACTGCATGTTTCCTGACCTCCCCATGCTGACCACCCCGTCACGCTTGTCTCCATCCTACATTGCCACTCACTGCCTATCCTAATTCAGCCGCCGCGATTCTCACCACCCCGTAATGTTTTTCTCACTCCTATTAGTGAATGGCCTATAAGAAACCCTTACAATGAACACCACCCCGCAATGTTTTTCACAAACCTATCCTACATTGCCACTGCATGTTTCCTGACCTCCCCATGCTGACCACCCCGTGGGGCGTTTCTCCATCCTATATTGCCACTCACTTCCTATCCTAATTCAGACCCTACGATTCGCACCACACCATGATGTTTTTCTCACTCCTACTAGTGAATGGCCTATTAGAAACACTTAAAATGCGCACCACCCGGCGATGTTTTTCAGAAAACTATCCTACATTGCCAATGCATGTTTCCTGACCTCCCAATGCTGACTACCCCGTAGTGCTTTTCTCCATCTTACATTGCCACTGACTGCGTATCCTAATTCAGCCCCTCAGATTCACACCACACTGTGATGTTTTTCTCACTCCTACTAGTGAATGGCCTGTAAGAAACCCTTACAATGCGGACCACTCCGCGATGTTTTTCACAATCCTATCCTACATTGCCACTGCATGTTTCCTGACTTCCCAATGCTGACCACCCCATGGTGCTTTTCTCCATTCTACATTACCACTCACTGCCTATCTTAATTCAGGCCCTCCGATTCACACCATCCCGTGATATTTTTCTAACTCCTAATAATGAATGGCCTGTTAGAAACCCTTACAATGCGCACCACCCCGCGATGTTTTTCAGAAACATATCCTACATTGACACTGCATGTTTCCTGACCTCCCCATGCTGACCACCCCGTGGTGCTTTTCTCCATTCTACATTAACACTCACTGCCTATCCTAATTCAGGCCCTCCGATTCACACCATCCCGTGATATTTTTCTCACTCCTACTAGTGAATGGCCTATTAGAAACACTTAAAATGCGCACCACCCGGCGATGTTTTTCAGAAAACTATCCTTCATTGCCACTGCATGTTTCCTGACCTCCCCATGCTGACTACCCCGTAGTGCTTTTCTCCATCCTACATTGCCACTGACTGCCTATCCTAATTCAGCCCCTCGGATTCACACCACACTGTGATGTTTTTCTCACTCCTCCTAGTGAATGGCCTGTAAGAAACCCTTACAATGCGCACCACTCCGCGATGTTTTTCACAATCCTATCCTACATTGCCACTGCATGTTTCCTGACCTCCCCATGCTGGCCACCCTGTGTTGCTTTTCTCCATCCCACATTGCCACTCCCTGGCTATCCTAATTCAGACCTTCTGATTCCCACCACCCCGTTATGTTTTTCTCACTCTTGCTAGTGAATGGCCTGTTCGAAACCCTTACAATGCGCACCAGCCCGCGATGTTCTTCAGAAACCTATTCTACTTTGCCACAGCATGTTCCCCTGACCTACCCATGCTGACCACACGATGGTGCTTTTCTCCATCCTACATTGCCCCTCACTGCCTATACTAATTCAGGCACTCCGATTCACACCACCCCGTGAGGTTTTTCTCACTCCTACTAGTGAATGGCTGTTAGAAACGCTTACAATGTGCACCACACCGCGATGATTTTCAGAAACCTATCCTACATTGGCACTGAATGTTTCCTGACCTCCCCATGCTGACCAGCCCGTGGCGCTTTTCTCCATCGTACATTGCCACACACTGCCTATACTAATTCAGCCCCTCCGATTCACACTGCACCGTCATGTTTTTCTCACTCCTACTAGTGACTGGCCTGTTAGAAACACTTACAATGCGAACCACCCCGCGATGTTCTTCAGAATCCTATTCTATATTGCCACTGCATGTTGCCCGACCTCCCCATGCTGACCACCCCGTGGTTCTTTTCTGCATCCTACATTGCCCCTCACTGCCTATTCTAATTCATGCCCTCTGATTTACACCACCCCATAATGTTCTTCTCACTCCTACTAGTGAATGGCCTGTTAGAAACCCTTACAATGCACACCACCCCTCTATGTTTTTCAGAAATCTATCCTACATTGCCACTGCATGTTTCCTGACCTAACCATGCTGACCAGCCCGTGGCGCATTTCTCCATCGTACATTGCCCCACACTGCCAATACTAATTTAGACCCTCGGATTCACACCACCCTGTGATGCTTTTCTCACTCGTACTAGTGACTGGCCTGTTAGAAACACTTACAATGCGCACCACCCCGCGATGTTTTTGAGAAACCTATCCTACATTGCCACTGCATGTTTCCTGACCTCCCCATGCTGACCACACCATGGTGCTTTTCTCCAACCTACATTGGCACTCACTGCCTATCCTAATTCAGACGCTCCGATTCGCACCACCCCGTGATGTTTTTCTCAGTCCTACTAGTGAATGGTCTGTTAGAAACACTCACACTGCGCACCACCCCGCAATCTTTTTCAGAAACCTATCCGACATTGCCACTGCATGTTTCCTGACCTCCCAATGGTGAACACCCCGTGGTGCTTTTCTCCATCCCACATTGCCACTTACTGCCTATCCTAATTCAGGCCCTCCGATTCACACCACCCCGTGATGTTTTTCTCACACCTACTAATGAAGGGCCTGTTAGAAACCCTTACAATGCGCACTACACCGCGATGTTTTTCAGAAACCTATCCTACATTGCCACGGCATGTTTCCTGACCTACCCAAGCTGACCACCACAAGGCACTTTTCTCCATCCTACATTGCCACTCACTGCCTATGCTAATTCAGGCCCTAGAATTCACACAACCCGGTGAAGTATTTCTCACTCCTACTAGTGAATGGCCTGTTAGAAACCCTTACAATTTGCACCACCCCGTGATGTTTTTAGAAAACTATGCGACATTGCCACTGCATGTTTCCTGACCTACCCAAGCTGACAACCCCTTGGCGCTTTTCTCCATTCTACATTGCTACTCACTGCCTATCCTAATTCAGACCCTCCGATTCACACCACACCGTGATGTGTTTTTCATTCCTACTAGTAAATGGCCTGTTAGAAACACTTACGATGCGCACAACCCCGGAATGTTTTTCAGAAACCTATCCGACATTGCCACTGCATGTTTCCTGACCTATACATGCTGAACACTCTGTGGTGCTTTTCTCGATCCTACATTGCCCCTCACTGCCTATTCTAATTCAGACGATCCGATTCGCACCACCCCGTGATTTTATTCTAACTCCTACTAGTGAATGGCCTGTTATAAACACTTAAAATGTGCACCACCCAGCGATGTTTTTCAGAAAACTATCCTACATTGCCACTGCATGATTCCTGAACTCCCCATGCTGACCACCACGTGGTGCTTTTCTCCGTCCTACATTGCCACTCACTGCCTATTCTAATTCAGCCCATCCGGTTCACACCACCCCGTCATGTTTTTTTCATTCCTACTAGTAAATGGCCTGTTAGAAACACTTACAATGCGCACCACCCCGCAATGTTTTTCAGAAACCTATCCGACATTGCCACTGCATGTTTCCTGACCTCCACATGCTGAACACACTGTGGTGCTTTTCTCGATCCTACCTTGCCCCTCAATGCCTACCCTAATTCAAACGCACCAATTCGCATCACCCCGTGATTTTTTTCTCACTCCTACTAGTGAATGGCCTATTAGAAACACTTAAAATGCGCACCACCCGGCGATGTTTTTCAGAAAAGTATCCTACATTGCCACTGCATGTTTCCTGACCTCCCCATGATGACCACCCCGTGGTGCTTTTCTCCATCCTTCATTGCCACTCACTGCCTATCCTAATTCAGGCCCACTGATTCACACCACCCCGTGATGTTTTTCTAACTCCTACTAGTGAATGGCGAGTTAGAAACCTTACAATGCGCACCACCCCTCATGGTTTTTCAGAAACCTATCCTACATTGCCACTGGATGTTTCCTGTGCTCTCCATGCTGACCACCCCGTGGCGCTTATCTCCATCGTACATTGCCACACACTGCCTATCCTAATTCAGGACTTACGATTCACACTATCACGTGATGTTTTTCTCACTCCTACTAGTGAATGGCCTGTTAGAAACACTTACAATGCGCGACACCCCTCTTTGTTTTTCAGAAACATATCCTACATTGCCACTGCATGTTTCCTGACCTCCGCATGCTGACCACCCCGTGGCGCTTTTCTCCATCCTTCATTGCCACTCACTGCCTATCCTAATTCATGCACTCCGATTCACACCACCCCGTGAATTTTTTCTCACTCCTACTAGTGCATGGCGTGTTAGAAACCTTACAATGAGCACTACCCCTCTTGGGTTTTCAGAAACCTATCCTACAATGCCACTGCATGTTTCCTGACCTCTACATGCTGACCACATTGTGGCGCTTTTCTCCATCGTACATTGCCACACACTGCCTATCCTAATTCAGGACTAACGATTCACACCACCCCGTGATGTTTTTCTCACACCTACTAATGAATGGCCTGTTAGAAAGCCTTACAATGCTCACCTCCCCGCGATGTTTTTCAAAAACGTATCCTATATTGGCACTGCATGTTTCTTGACTTGCCCATGCTGACTACCCTGTGGTGCTTTTCTCCATCTTACATTGCCACTCACTGCCTATCCTAATTCAGCCCCTCTGATTCACACCACACTGTGATGTTTTTCTCTCTCCTACTAGTGAATGGCCTGTAAGAAACCCTTACAATGCGCACCACCCCGAGATGTTTTTCAGAATCCTATCCTACATTGCCACTGCATGTTTCCTGACATCCCCATGCTGACCACCCCGTGGTGCTTTTCTCCATCCTACATTGCCACTCACTGCCTATTCTAATTCAGGCCCTCCGATCCACACCACCCCGTGATGTTTTTCTCACTCCTACTAGTGAATGGCCTGTTAGAAACCCTTACAATGCGCACCACCCCGCGATGTTTTTCAGAAACCTATCCTACATTGCGACTGCATGTGTCCTGACCTCCCCATGCTGACCACCCTGTGTCACTTTTCTCCATCCTTCATTGCCACTCACTGCCTATTCTAATTCACTCCCTCCGATTCACACCACCCCGTGATGTTTTGCTCACTCCTACTACTGAATGGCGTGTTAGAAACCTTACAATGAGCACTACCCCTCTTGGGTTTTCAGAAACCTATCCTACAATGCCACTGCATGTTTCCCGACCTCTACATGCTGACCAACCCGTGGCACTTTTCTCCATCGTACATTGCCACACACTGCCTATCCTAATTCAGGACTGACGATTCACACTACCCCGTGATGTTTTTCTCACACCTACTAATGAATGGCCTGTTAGAAATCCTTACAATGCTTACCTCCCCGCGATGTTTTTCAAAAACGTATCCTACATTGGCACTGCATGTTTCTTGACTTGCCCATGCTGACTATCCTGTGGTGCTTTACTCCATCTTACATTGCCACTCACTGCCTATCCTAATTCAGCCCCTCTGATTCACACCACACTGTGATGTTTTTCTCTCTCCTACTAGTGAATGGCCTGTAAGAAACCCTTACAATGCGCACCACCCCGAGATGTTTTTCAGAATCCTATCCTACATTGCCACTGCATGTTTCCTGACCTCCCCATGCTGACCACACCGTGGTGATTTTCTCCATCCTACATTGCCACTCACTGCCTATACTAATTCAGGCCCTCCGATCCACACCACCCCGTGATGTTTTTCTCACTCATACTAGTGAATGGCCTGTTAGAAACCCTTACAATGCGCACAACCCCGTGATGTTTTTCAGAAACCTATCCTACATTGCCACTGCATGTTTCCTGACCTCCGCATGCTGACCACCCCGTGGCGCTTTTCTCCATCCTTCATTGCCACTCACTGCCTATCCTAATTCATGCACTCCAATTAACACCACCCCGTGAATTTTTTCTCACTCCTACTGGTGAATGGCGTGTTAGAAACCTTACAATGCGCACCACGCCACGATGTTTTTCAGAAACCTATCCTACATTGCCACTGCATGTTTCCTGACTTCCCCATGCTGACCACGCCGCGGTGATTTTCTCCATCCTATATTGCCACTCACTACCTATCCTAATTCAGGCCCTCCGATTCACACCACCCCGTGATGTTTTTCTCACTCCTACTAGTGCATGGCGTGTTAGAACCTTACAATGAGCACTACCCCTCTTGGGTTTTCAGAAACCTATCCTACAATGCCACTGCATGTTTCCTGACCTCTACATGCTGACCACATTGTGGCGCTTTTCTCCATCGTACATTGCCACACACTGCCTATCCTAATTCAGGACTGACGATTCACACCACCCCGTGATATTTTTCTCACACCTACTAATGAATGGCCTGTTAGAAAGCCTTACAATGCTCACCTCCCCGCGATGTTTTTCAAAAACGTATCCTATATTGGCACTGCATGTTTCTTGACTTGCCCATGCTGACTACCCTGTGGTGCTTTTCTCCATCTTACATTGCTACTCACTGCCTATCCTAATTCAGCCCCTCTGATTCACACCACACTGTGATGTTTTTCTCTCTCCTACTAGTGAATGGCCTGTAAGAAACCCTTACAATGCGCACCACCCCGAGATGTTTTTCAGAATCCTATCCTACATTGCCACTGCATGTTTCCTGACATCCCCATGCTGACCACCCCGTGGTGCTTTTCTCCATCCTACATTGCCACTCACTGCCTATTCTAATTCAGGCCCTCCGATCCACACCACCCCGTGATGTTTTTCTCACTCCTACTAGTGAATGGCCTGTTAGAAACCCTTACAATGCGCACCACCCCGTGATGTTTTTCAGAAACCTATCCTACATTGCGACTGCATGTGTCCTGACCTCCCCATGCTGACCACCCTGTGTCGCTTTTCTCCATCCTTCATTGCCACTCACTGCCTATTCTAATTCACTCCCTCCGATTCACACCACCCCGTGATGTTTTGCTCACTCCTACTACTGAATGGCGTGTTAGAAACCTTACAATGAGCACTACCCCTCTTGGGTTTTCAGAAACCTATCCTACAATGCCACTGCATGTTTCCTGACCTCTACATGCTGACCAACCCGTGGCACTTTTCTCCATCGTACATTGCCACACACTGCCTATCCTAATTCAGGACTGACGATTCACACTACCCCGTGATGTTTTTCTCACACCTACTAATGAATGGCCTGTTAGAAATCCTTACAATGCTCACCTCCCCGCGATGTTTTTCAAAAACGTATCCTACATTGGCACTGCATGTTTCTTGACTTGCCCATGCTGACTACCCTGTGGTGCTTTTCTCCATCTTACATTGCCACTCACTGCCTATCCTAATTCAGCCCCTCTGATTCACACCACACTGTGATGTTTTTCTCTCTCCTACTAGTGAATGGCCTGTAAGAAACCCTTACAATGCGCACCACCCCGAGATGTTTTTCAGAATCCTATCCTACATTGCCACTGCATGTTTCCTGACCTCCCCATGCTGACCACACCGTGGTGATTTTCTCCATCCTACATTGCCACTCACTGCCTATCCTAATTCAAGCCCTCCGATTCACACCACCCCGTGATGTTTTTCTCACTCCAAATAGTGAATGGCCTGTTAGAAACCCTTACAATGCGTACCACCTCGCGATGTTTTTTAGAAACTTATGCTACATTGCCACTGCATGTTTCCTGACCTACCCATGCTGACCACACCGTCGCGCTTGTCTACATCCTACAGTGCCACTCACTGCCTATCCTAATTCATCCCCTGCAATTCACACCACCCCGTAATGTTTTTCTCACTCCTACTAGTGACTGGCCTGTTAGAAACTCTTACAATGTGCACCACCCCGAAATGTTCCACAGAAACCTATACTACATTGCCACTGCATGTTTCCTGACCTCCCCATGTTGACCACTGCGTGGTGCTTTTCTCCATCCCACATTGCCACTCACTGGCTATCCTAATTCAGCCCTTCTGATTCACACCACCCCGAGATGTTTTTCTCACTCTTACAAGTGAATGGCCTGTTTGAAACCCTTACAATGCGCACCACCCCGCGATGTTCTTCAGAAACCTATTCTACATTGCCACTGAATGTTGCCTGACCTCCCCATGCTGACCAAACCGTGGGGCTTTTCTCCATCCTACATTGCCCCTCATTGCCTATACTAATTCAGGCCATCGGATTCACACCACCCCGTGATGTTTTTCTCACTCCTATTAGGGAATGGCCTGTTAGAAATTCTTACAATGTGCACCACACTGCAATGATTTTCAGAAACCTATCCTACATTGGCACTGCATGTTTCCTGACCTCCCCATGCTGACCAGCCCGTGGCGCTTTTTTCCATCGTACATTGCCACACACTGCCTATCCTAATTCAGACCCTCCGATTCACATCACCCCATAATGTTCTTCTCACTCAAACTAGTGAATGGCTTCATTGAAACCCTTACAATGCGCACCAACCCGCGATGTTCTTCAGAATCCTATTCTACATTTCCACTGTGTGTTGCCCGTCCTCCCCATGCTGACCACCCCGTTGTGCTTTTCTCCATCCTACATTGCCCCTCACTGCCTATTCTAATTCAGGCCCTCCGATTCACATCACCCCATAATGTTCTTCTCACTCCAACTAGTGAATGGCCTGTTAGAAACAATTACAAAGCTCACCACCCCTCTTTGTTTTTCAGAAACCTATGCTACATTGCTACTGCATGTTTCCTGACCTCCCCATGCTGACCACACCGTGGCGCTTTTCTCCATCCTTCATTGCCACTCACTGCCTATCCTAATTCAGGCCCTCCGATTCACAGCACCCCGTGAATTTTTTCTCACTCCTACTAGTGACTGGCCTGTTAGAAACACTTACAATGCGCACCACCCCGCGATGTTTTTCAGAAACCTATCCTACATTGCCACTGCATGTTTCCTGTCCTCCCCATGCTGACCACCCCGTGGTACTTTTCTCCATCCTACATTGCCACTCACTGCCTATCCTAATTCAGACGCTCCGATTCGCACCACCCCTGATGTTTTCCTCACTCCTACTAGTGAATGGCCTGTTAGAAACACTAACACAGCGCACCACCCCGCAAGGTTTTTCAGCAACCCATCCGACATTGCCACGGCATGTTTCCTGACCTCCCCATGTTGAACACCCCGTGGTGCTTTTCTCCATCCCACATTTCCACTCACTGCCTATCCTTATTCAGGCCCTCCGATTCACACCACCCTGTGATGTTTTTCTCACTCCTATTAGTGAATGGCCTGTTAGAAACGCTTACAATGCCCACCACCACGCGATGTTTGTCACAAACCTATCCTACATTGCCACTGCATGTTTCCTGATCTCCCCATGCTGACCAACCCGTGTTGCTTGCCTCCATCCTACATTGCCACTCACTGCCTATACTAATTCAGACCCTCCGATTTACACCATCCCGTGATGTTTTTCCCACTCCAACTAGTTAATGGCCTATTCGAAACACTTACAATGCGCCACACCCCGCGATGTTTTTCAGAAACCTATCCTACATTGCCACTGCATGTTTCCTAACCTACAAAAGCCTACCACCCTGTGGCGCTTTTCTCCATCCTATGTTGCCACTCACTGCCTATCCTAATACAGGCCCTCCTATTCACACCACCCCGTGATGTTTTTCTCACACCTACTAATGAATGGCCTGTTAGAAACACTTACAATGCACAGCACCCCGCGATGTTTTTCAAAAACCTATCCTACATTGGCACTGCATGTTTCCTGACTTGCCCATGCTGACTACCCCGTGGTGCTTTTCTCCATCCTACATTGCGACTCACTGCCTATCCTAATTCAGACCCTCCAATTCACAGCACCCTGCGATGTTTTTCTCACTCCTACTAGTGAATGGTCTGTTAGAAACTCTTACAATGCGCACCGCCCCGCGATGTTTTTCAGAATCCTATCCTACATTGCCACTGCATGTTTCCTGACTTCCTAATGCTGACCACCCCGTGGTGTTTTTCTCCATTCTACATTACCACTCACTGCCTATCCTAACTCAGGCCCCCGATTCACACCACCCCGTGATGTTTTTCTCACTCCTACTAGTGAATGGCCTGTTAGATACCGTTACAATGCTCACCACCCCGCGATGTTTTTCAGAAACCTATCCTACATTGTCACTGCATGTTTCGTGACCTCCCCATGCTGACCACCCCATGGCGCTTTTCTCCATCCTACATTGACCCTCACTGCCTATGCTAATTCAGGCCCTCCGATTCACACCACCCGGTGATCTATTTCTCACTCCTACTAGTGAATGGCCTGTTAGAAACCCTTACAATTTGCACCACCCCGCGATGTTTTGAGAAAACTATGCGACATTGCCACTGCATGTTTCCTGACCTACCCAAGCTGACCATCCCTTGGCACTTTTCTCCCTTCTGCATTGCAACTCACTGCCTATCCTAATTGAGACCCTCCGATTCACAGCACCCCGTGATGTTTTTTTCATTCCTACTAGTAAATGGCCTGTTAAAAACACTTACAATGCGCACCACCCCGCAATGTTTTTCAGAAACCTATCCGACATTGCCACTGCATGTTTCCTGACCTCCCCATGCTGACCACCCCTTGGCTCTTTTCTCCATCCTTCATTGCCACTCACTGCCTATCCTAATTCAGGCCCACCGATTCACACCACCCCGTGATGTTTTTCTCACTCCTACTAGTGAATGGTGGGTTAGAAACATTACAATGCGCACCACCACTCTTGGTTTTTCAGAAACCTATCCTACATTGCCACTGCATGTTTCCTGACCTCTCCATGCTGACCACATCGTGGCGCTTTTCTCCATCATACATTGTCACACACTGCCTATCCTAATTCAGGACTTACGATTCACACTACCACGTGATGTTTTTCTCACTCCTACTAGTGAATGGCGGGTTAGAAACATTAAAATGCGCACCACCCCTCTTGGTTTTTCAGAAACCTATCCTACATTGCCACTGCATGTTTCCTGACCTCTCCATGCTGACCACATTGTGGCGCTTTTCTCCATCGTACATTGTCACACACTGCCTATTCTAATTCAGGACTTACGAATCACACTACCACGTGATGTTTTTCTCACTCCTACTTGTGAATGGCCTGTTAGAAACCGTTACAATGCGCACCACCTTGCGATGTTTTTCACAAACCTATGCTACATTGTCACTGCCTGTTTCCTGACCTACCCATGCTGACCAGCCCGTCGCGCTTTTCTCCATCCTACATTTCCACTCACTGCCTATCCTAATTTAGGCCCTCCGATTCACACCACCCCGTGATGTTTTTCTGACTCCTATAAGTGAATGGCCTGTTACAAACGCTTACAATGCGCACCACACTGCGATGTTTTTCAGAAGCCTATCCTACATTGGCACTATATGTTTCCTGACGTCCCCATGCTGAGAAGCCCGTGGCCCTTTTCTCCATCGTGCATTGCCTCACACTGAATAGCCTAATTCAGGCCCTCTGATTCACACTACACCGTCATGTTTTTCTCACTCCTACTAGTGAATGGCCTGTTAATAACATTTACAATGCGCACCATCCCTCTTTGTTTATCAGAAACCTATCCTACATTGCCACTGCATGTTTCCTGACCTCCACATGCTGACCACCCCATCACGCTTGTCTCCATCCTACATTGCCACTCACTGCCTATCCTAATTCAGCCCCCGCGATTCTCACCACCCCGTAATGTTTTTCCACTCCTACTAGTGAATGGCCTGTAAGAAACCCTTACAATGAGCACCACCCCGCAATGTTTTTCACAAACCTATCCTACATTGCCAATGCATGTTTCCTGACCTCACCATGCTGACCACCCCGTGGGGCGTTTCTCCATCCTATATTGCCACTCACTTCCTATCCTAATTCAGACCCTACGATTCGCACCACACCATGATGTTTTTCTCACTCCTACTAGTGAATGGCCTATTAGAAACACTTAAAATGCGCACCACCCGGCGATGTTTTCAGAAAACTATCCTACATTGCAACTGCATGTTTCCTGACCTCCCAATGCTGACTACCCCGTAGTGCTTTTCTCCATCCTACATTGCCACTCACTGCCTATCCTAATTCAGCCCCTCGGATTCACACCACACTGTGATGTTTTTCTCACTCCTACTACTGAATGGCCTGTAAGAAAACCTTACAATGCGCACCACCTCGCGATGTTTTTAAGAAACTTATGCTACATTGCCACTGCATGTTTCCTGACCTACCCATGCTGACCACAACGTCGCACTTGTCTGCATCCTACAGTGCCACTCACTGCCTATCCTAATACAGCCCCTGCGATTCACACCACCCCGTAATGTTTTTCTCACTCCTACTAGTGACTGGCCTGTTAGAAACCCTTACAATGTGCACCACCCCGAAATGTTCTTCAGAAACCTATCCTACATTGCCACTGCATGTTTCCTGACCTCCCCATGCTGACCACCGCGTGATGCTTTTCTCCATCCCACATTGCCACTCCGTGGCTATCCTAATTCACCCCTTCTGTTTCATACCACCCCGTGATGATTTTCTCACTCTTACTAGTGAATGGCCTGTTCGAAACCCTTACAATGCGCAACACCCCGCGATGTTCTTTAGAAACCTATTCTACATTGCCACTGCATGTTGCCTGACCTCCCCATGCTGACCACACCATGGGGCTTTTCTCCATTATACATTGCCCCTGACTGCCTATACTAATTCAGGCACTCCGATTCACACCACCCCATAATGTTTTTCTCACTCCTACTAGTGAATGGCCTGTTAGAAACACTTACAATGCGCACCACCCCATTTTGTTTTTCAGAAAGCTATCCTACATTGCCACTGCATGTTTCCTTACCTACCCATGCTGACCACCCCGTGGTGCTTTTCTCCATCCCACATTGCCTCTCACTGCCTATACTAATTCAGGCCATCCGATTCACACCACCCCGTGATGTTTTTCTCACTCCTATTAGTGAATGGCCTGTTAGAAACGCTTGCAATGTGCACCACACCGCAATGATTTTCAGAAACCTATCTTACATTGGCACTGCATGTTTCCTGACCTCCCCATGCTGACCAGCCCGTGGCGCTTTTTTCCATCGTACATTGCCACACACTGCCTATCCTAATTCAGGCCCTCCGATTCACACTACACCGTCATGTTTTTCTCACTCCTACTAGTGAATGGCCTGTTAGAAACCCTTACAATGCGCACCACCCCGCGATGTTCTTCAGAATCCTATTCTACATTTCCACTGCATGTTGCCCGACCTCCCCATGCTGACCACCCGTGGTGCTTTTCTCCATCCTACATTGCCCCTCACTGCCTATTCTAATTAAGGCCCTCTGATTCACACCACCCCATAACGTTCTTCTCACTCCAACTAGTTAATGGCCTGTTAGAAACACTTACAAAGCTCACCACCCCTCTTTGTTTTTCAGAAACCTATGCTACATTGCTACTGCATGGTTCCTGACCTCTCCATGCTGACCACCCCGTGGCGCTTTTCTCCATCCTTCATTGCCACTCACTGCCTATCCTAATTCAGGCCCTCCGATTCACACCACCCCGTGAATTTTTTCTCACTCTTACTAGTGAATGGCCTGTTAGAAACCCTTACAATGTACACCACCCCGCTATGTTTTTCAGAAACCTATCCTACATTGCCACTGCATGTTTCCTGACCTTCCCATGCTGACCAGCCCGTGGCGCTTTTCTCCATCGTACATTGCCACACACTGCCTATCCTAATTCAGACCCTTGGATTCACACCACCCCGTGATGCTTTTCTCACTCCTACTAGTGACTGGCCGGTTAGAAACACTTACAATGCGCACCACCCCGCGATGTTTTTCAGAAACTTATGCTACATTGCCTCTGCATGTTTCCTGACCTCCCCATGCTGACCACCCCGTGGTACTTTTCTCCATCCTACATTGCCACTCACTGCCTATCCTAATTCAGACGCTCCGATTCGCAACACCCTGAGATGTTTTTCTCACTCCTACTAATGAATGGCCTTTTAGAAACACTAACACTGCGCACCACCCCGCAAGGTTTTTCAGAAACCTATCCGACATTGCCACTGCATGTTTCCTGACCTCCCCATGTTGAACACCCCGTGGGGCCTTTCTCCATCCCACATTGCCACTCACTGCCTATCCTTATTCAGGCCCTCCGATTCACACCACCCTGTGATGTATTTCTCACTCCTATTACTGAATGGCCTGTTAGAAACGCTTACAATGCCCACCACCACGCGATGTTTGTCACAAACCTATCCTACATTGCCACTGCATGTTTCCTGATCTCCCCATGCTGACCAACCCGTGTTGCTTGCCTCCATCCTACATTGCCACTCACTGCCTATACTAATTCAGACCCTCCGATTTACACCACCCCGTGATGTTTTTCCCACTCCAACTAGAGAATGGCCTATTTGAAACACTTACAATGCGCACCACCCCGCGATGTTTTTCAGAAACCTATACTACATTGCCACTGCATGTTTCCTAACCTACCAAAGCCTACCAACCTGTGGCGCTTTTCTCCATCCTATATTGCCCCTCACTGCCTATCCTAATTCAGGCCTGCCTATTCACACCACCCCGTGATGTTTTTCTCACACCTACTAATGAATGGCCTGTTAGAAACCCTTACAATGCACAACACCCCGCGATGTTTTTCAAAAACCTATCCTACATTGGCACTGCATGTTTCGTGACTTGCACATGCTGACTACCCCGTGGTGCTTTTCTCCATCCTACATTGCCACTCACTGCCTATGCTAATTCAGGCCCTCCGATTCACACCACCCGGTGATCTCTTTCTCACTCCTACTAGTTAATGGCCTGTTATAAACCCTTACAATTTGCACCACTCCACGATGTTTTGAGAAAACTATGCGACATTGCCACTGCATGTTTCCTGACCTACAAAAGCTGACCACACCTTGGCGCTTTTCTCCATCCTATGTTGCCACTCACTGCCTATACTAATTCAGTCCCCCCGATTCACACCACCCCGTGATGTTTTTCTCACTCCTACTAGTGAATGGCCTGTTAGATACCGTTACAATGCGCACCACCCCGCGATGTTTTTCAGAAACCTATCCTACATTGTCACTGCATGTTTGGTGACCTCCCCATGCTGACCACCCCATGGCGCTTTTCTCCATCCTTCAGTGCCCCTCACTGCCTATGCTAATTCAGACCCTCCGATTCACACCACCCAGTGATCTATTTCTCACTCCTACTAGTGAATGGCCTGTTAGAAACCCTTACAATTTGCACCACCCCGCGATGTTTTGAGAAAACTATGCGACATTGCCACTGCATGTTTCCTGACCTACCCAAGCTGACCACCCCTTGGCGCTCTTCTCCCATCTACATTGCAACTCACTGCCTATCCTAATTCAGACCCTCCGATTCACACCACCCCGTGATGTTTTTTTATTCCTCCTAGTAAATGGCCTGTTAGAAACACTTACAATGTGCACCACCCCGCAATGTTTGTCAGAAAACTATCGGACATTGCCACTGCATGTTTCCTGACCTCCCCATGCTGACCACCGCTTGGCGCTTTTCTCCATCCTTCATTGCCACTCACAGCCTATCCTAATTCAGGCCCACCGATTCACACCACACCGTGATGTTTTTCTCACTCCTACTAGTGAATGGCGGGTTAGAAACATTACAATGCGCACCACCCCTCTTGGTTTTTCAGAAACCTATCCTACATTGCCACTGCATGTTTCCTGACCTCTCCATGCTGACAACATCGTGGTGCTTTTTCCATCATACATTGTCACTCACTGCCTATCCTAATTCAGGACTTACGATTCACACTACCACGTGATGTTTTTCTCACTCATACTAGTGAATGGCGGTTAGAAACATTAAAATGCGCACCACACCTCTTGGTTTTTCAGAAACCTATTCTACATTGCCACTGCATGTTTCCTGACCTCTCCATCCTGACCACATCGTGGCGCTTTTCTCCATCGTACATTGTCACACACTGCCTATTCTAATTCAGGACTTATGATTAACACTACCACGTGATGTTTTTCTCACTCCTACTAGTGAATGGCCTGTTAGAAACCGTTACAATGCGCACCACCTCGCGATGTGTTTCAGAAACCTATGCTACATTGTCACTGCCTGTTTCTTGACCTACCCATGCTGACCAGCCCGTCGCGCTTTTCTCCATCCTACATTTCCACTCACTGCCTATCGTAATTCAGGCCCTCCAATTCACACCACCCCGTGATGTTTTTCTGACTCCTATTAGTGAATGGCCTGTTAGAAACGCTTACAATGCGCACCACACTGCGATGTTTTTCAGAAGCCTATCCTACATTGGCACTACATGTTTCCTGACGTCCCCATGCTGACCAGACCATGGCGCTTTTCTCCATTGTACATTGCCACACACTGAATAGCCTAATTCAGGCCCTCCGATTCACACTACACCGTCATGTTTTCCTACTCCTACTAGTGAATGGCCTGTTAATAACCTTTATAATGCGCACCATCACTCTTTGTTTATCAGAAACCTATCCTACATTGCCGCTGCATGTTTCCTGACCTCCCCATGCTGACCACCCCGTGGCACTTTTCTCCATCCTTCATTGCCACTCACTGCCTATTCTAATTCAGGCCCACCGATTCACACCAGCCCGTGATGTTTTTCTCACACCTACTAATGAATGGCCTGTTAGAAACCCTTACAATGCACAACACCCCGCGATATTTTATAAAAACCTATCCTACATTGGCACTGCATGTTCCCTGACTTGCCCATGCTGACTACCCCGTGGTGCTTTTCTCCATCCTACATTGTGACTCACTGCCTATTCTAATTCAGCCCCTCCGATTCACACCACCCAGTGATGTTTTTCTCACTCCTACTAGTGAATGGTCTGTTAGAAACTCTTACAATGCGCACCACCCCGCGATGTTTTTCAGAATCCTATCCTACATTGCCACTGCATGTTTCCTGACTTCCCAATGCTGACCACCCCGTGGTGTTTTTCTCCATTCTACATTACCACTCACTGCCTATCCTAACTCAGGCCCCCGATTCACACCACCCGTGATGTTTTTCTAACTCCTACTAGTCAATGGCCTGTTAGGAAGCCTTACAATGCGCACCATACCGCGATGTTTTTCAGAAACCTATCCTACATTGCCACTGCATGTTTCCTGACCTACCCAAGCTGACCACACCTTGGCGCTTTTCTCCATCCTATGTTGCCACTCACTGCCTATACTAATTCAGTCCCTCCGATTCACACCACCCCGTGATGTTTTTCTCACTCCTACTAGTGAATGGCCTGTTAGATACCATTACAATGCGCACCACCCCGCGATGTTTTTCAGAAACCTATCCTACATTGTCACTGCATGTTTGGTGACCTCCCCATGCAGACCACCGCATGGCGCTTTTCTCCATTCTACAGTGCCCCTCACTGCCTATGCTAATTCAGGCCCTCCGATTCACACCACCTGGTGATCTATTTCTCACTCCTCCTAGTAAATGGCCTGTTAGAAACCCTTACAATTTGCATCACCACGCGATGTTTTGAGAAAACTATGCGACATTGCCACTGCATGTTTCCTGACCTACCCAAGCTGACCACCCCTTGGCGCTTTTCTCCCTTCTACATTGCAACTCACTGCCTATCCTAATTCAGACCCTCCTATTCACACCACCCCGTGATGTTTTTCTCACTCCTACTAGTGAATGGCGGGTTAGAAACATTACAATGCGCACCACCCCTCTTGGTTTTTCAGAAACCTATCCTACATTGCCACTGCATGATTCCTGACCTCTCCATGCTGACCACATCGTGGCGCTTTTCTCCATCATACATTGTCACACACTGCCTATCCTAATTCACGACTTACGATTCACACTACCACGTGATGTTTTTCTCACTCCTACTAGTGAATGGCCTGTTAGAAACCGTTACAATGCGCACCACCTCGCGATGTTTTTCAGAAACCTATGCTACATTGCCACTGCCTGTTTCCTGACCTACACATGCTGACCACCCCGTCGCGCTTTTCTCCATCCTACATTGCCACTCACTGCCTATCCTAATTCAGGCCCTCCGATTCACACCACCCCGTGATGTTTTTCTGACTCCTATTAGTGAATGGCCTGTTAGAAACGCTTACAATGCGCACCACACTGCGATGTTTTTCAGAAGCCTATCCTACATTGGCACTACATGTTTCCTGAAGTCCCCATGCTGACCAGCCCGTGGCGCTTTTCTCCATCGTACATTGCCACACACTGCCTATCCTAATTCAGGACTGACGATTCACACTAACTTGTGATGTTTTTCTCACTCCTACTAGTGAATGGCCTGTTAGAAACCCTTACAATGCGCACCACCTCGCGATGTTTTTCAGAAACCTATCCTACATTGCCACTGCATGTTTCCTGACCTACCCAAGCTGACCACCCCATGGCGCTTTTCTCCATCCAATGTTGCCCCTCACTGCCTATCCAAATTCAGGCCCTCCTATTCACACCACCCCGTGATGTTTTTCTCACTCCTACTAGTGAATGGCCTGTTAGAAACCCTTACAATGTGCACCACCCCGCAATGTTCTTCAGAAACCTATCCTACATTGCCACTGCATGTTTCCTGACCTACCCATGCTGACCACCCCGTGGTGCTTTTCTCCATCCCACATTGCCTCTCACTGCCTATACTAATTCAGGCCATCTGATTCACACCACCCCGTGATGTTTTTCTCACTCCTATTCGTGAATGGCCTGTTAGAAACGCTTACAATGTGCACCACACTGCAATGATTTTCAGAAACCTATCCTACATTGGCATTGCATGTTTCCTGACCTCCCCATGCTGACCAGCCCGTGGCGCTTTTTTCCATCGTACATTGCCACACACTGCCTATCCTAATTCAGACCCTCCGATTTACACTACACCGTCATGTTTTTCTCACTCCTACTAGTGAATGGCCTGTTAGAAACCCTTACAATGCGCACCACCCCGCTTTGTTTTTCAGAAACCTATGCTACATTGCTACTGCATGTTTCCTGACCTCCCCATGCTGACCACCCCGTGGCGCTTTTCTCCATCCTTCATTGCCACTCACTGCCTATCCTAATTCAGACACTCTGATTCACACCACCCCGTGAATTTTTTCTCACTCCTACTAGTGAATGGCCTGTTAGAAACCCTTACAGTGCACAAGACCCCGCTATGTTTCACAGAATCCTATCTTACATTGCCACTGCATCTTTCCTGACCTTCCCATGCTGACCAGCCCGTGCCGCTTTTCTCCATCGTACATTGCCACACACTGCCTATCCTAATTCAGACCCTTGGATTCACACCACCCCGTGATGCTTTTCACACTCCTACTAGTGACTGGCCTGTTAGAAACACTTACAATGCGCACCACCCCGCGATGTTTTTCAGAAACCTATCCTACATTGCCACTGCATGTTTCCTGACCTCCCCATGCTGACCATCCCGTGGTACTTTTCTCCATCCCACATTGCCACTCACGGCCTATCCTAATTCCGACGCTCCGATTCGCACCACCCCGTGATGTTTTTCTCACTCCTACAAGTGAATGGCCTGTTAGAAACACTAACACTGCGCACCACCCTGCAAGGTTTTTCAGAAACCTATCCGACATTGCCACTGCATGTTTCCTGACCTCCCCATGTTGAACACCCCGTAGTGCTTTTCTCCATCCCACATTGCCACTCACTGCCTATCCTTATTCAGGCCCTCCGAATCACACCACCCCGTGGTGTTTTTCACACTCCTATTAGTAAATGGCCTGTTAGAAATGCTTACAATGCCCACCACCCAGCGATGTTTTTCAGAAACCTATCCTACTTTGCTACTGCACGTTTCCTAACCTACCCAAGCCTACCACCCTGTGGCGCTTTTCTCCATCCTATGTTGCCACTCACTGCCTATCCTAATTCAGGCCCTCCTATTCACACCACCCCGTGATGTTTTTCTCACACCTACTAATGAATGGCCTGTTTGAAACCCTTACAATGCACAACACCCCGCGATGTTTTTCAAAAACCTATACTACATTGGCACTGCATGTTTCCTGACTTGCCCATGCTGACTACCCCGTGATGCTTTTCTCCATCCTACATTGCGACTCACTGCCTATCCTAATTCAGCCCCTCCGATTCACACCACCCTGTGATGTTTTTCTCACTCCTACTAGTGAATGGTCTGTTAGAAACTCTTACAGTGCGCACCACCCCGCGATGTTTTTCAGAATCCTATCCTACATTGCCACTGCATGTTTCCTGACTTCCCAATGCTAACCACCCCGTGGTGTTTTTCTCCATTCTACATTACCACTCACTGCCTATCCTAACTCAGGCCCCCGATTCACACCACCCCATTATGTTTTTCTCACTCCTACTAGTGAATGGCCTGTTAGAAACCCTTACAATTTGCACCACCCCGCGATGTTTTGAGAAAACTATGTGACATTGCTACTGCATGTTTTCTGACCTACCCAAGCTGACCACCCCTTGGCGCTTTTCTCCCTTCTACATTGCAACTCACTGCCTATCCTAATTCAGACCCTCCGATTCACACCAACCCTGATATTTTTTTCATTCCTACTAGTAAATGGCCTGTTAGAAACACTTACAATGCGCACCACCCCGCAATGTTTTTCAGAAACCTATCCGACATTGCCACTGCATGTTTCCTGACCTCCCCATGCTGACCACCCCTTGGAGTTTTCTCCATCCTTCATTGCCACTCACTGCCTATCCTAATTCAGGCCCACCGATTCACACCACCCCGTGATGTCTTTCTCACTCCTACTAGTGAATGGCGGGTTAGAAACCTTACAATGCGCACCACCCCTCTTGGTTTTTCAGAAACCTATCCTACTTTGCCACTGCATGTTTCCTGACCTCTCCATGCTGACCACATCGTGGCGCTTTTCTCCATCGTACATTGTCACACACTGCCTATCCTAATTCAGGACTGAGGATTCACACTACCACGTGATGTTTTTCTCACTCGTACTAGTGAATGGCCTGTTAGAAACCGTTACAATGCGCACAACCTCGCGATGTTTTTCAGAAACCTATGCTACATTGCCACTGCCTGTTTCCTGACGTACCCATGCTGACCACCCCGTCGCGCTTTTCTCCATCCTACATTGCCACTCACTGCCTATCCTAATTCAGGCCCTCCTATTCACACCACCCCGTGATGTTTTTCTGACTCCTATTGGTGAATGGCCTGGTAGAAACGCTTACAATGCGCACCACACTGCGATGTTTTTCAGAAGCCTATCCTACATTGGCACTACATGTTTCCTGACGTCCCCATGCTGACCAGCCCGTGGCGCTTTTGTCCATCGTACATTGCCACACACTGCCTATCCTAATTCAGGACTGTCGATTCACACTAACACGTGATGTTTTTCTCACTCCTCCTAGTGAATGGCCTGTTAGAAACCCTTACAATTCGCACCACCCCGCGATGTTTTTTAGAAACTTATGCTACATTGCCACTGCATGTGTACTGACCTCCCCATGCTGACCACCGCGTCGCGCTTTTCTCCATCCTACATTGCCACTCACTGCCTATCCTAATTCATCACCTGCGATTCACACCACCCCGTGATGTTTTTCTCACTCTTACTAGTTAATGGCCTGTTAGAAACCCTTACAATGCGCACCACCCCGCGATGTTCTTCAGAAACCTATTCTACATTGCCACTGCATGTTGCTTGACCTCCCCATGCTGACCACACCATGGCGCTTTTCTCCATCGTACATTGCCACACACTGCCTATCCTAATTCAGGCCCTTTGATTCACACTACCACGTGATGTTTTTCTCACTCCTACTAGTGAATGGCCTGTTAGAAACGCTTACAAAGCGCACCACACTTCGATGTTTGTCAGAAACCTATCCTACATTGGCACTGCATGTTTCCTGACCTGCCCATGCTTACCACCCCGTGGCCCTTTTCTCCATCGTACATTGCCACACACTGAATATTGTAATTCAGGCCCTCCGATTCACACTACACCGTCATGTTTTTCTCATTCCTACTAGTGATTGGCCTGTTAGAAACCCTAACAATGCGCACCACCCCGCGAGGTTCTTCAGAATCCTATTCTACATTGCCATTGCATGTTGCCTGACCTCCCCATGCTGACCACCCCGTGGCGCTTTTCTCCATCCTTCATTGTCACTCCCTGCCTATCCTAATTCAGGCCTTTCGATTCACACTACACCGTCATGTTTTTCTCTCTCCTACTAGTGAATGGCCTGTTAGAAACCCTTACAATACGCACCACCCCGCAAGGTTCTTCAGAAACCTCTCCGACATTGCCATGGCATGTTTCCTGACCTCCCCATGTTTAACACCCCGTGGTGCTTTTCTCCATCCCACATTGCCACTCACTGCCTATCCTTATTGAGGCCCCCCGAATCACACCACTCCGTGATGTTTTTCTCACTCCTATTAGTGAATGGCGTGTTACAAACGCTTACAATGCCCACCACCACGCGATGTTTGTCACAAACCTATCCTACATTGCCACTGCATGTTTCCTGATCTCCCCATGCTGACCAACCCGTGTTGCTTGCCTCCTTCCTACATTGCCAGTCACTGCCTATACTAATTCAGACCCTCCGATTTACACCACCCGTGATGTTTTTCTCACTCCAACTAGTGAATGGCCTATTCGAAACCCTTACAATGCGCACCATCCCGCAATGCTTTTCAGAATCCTATCCTACATTGCCACTGCATGTTTCCTGACCTACCAAAGATTACCACCCTGTGGCGCTTTTCTCCATCCTATGTTGCCACTCACTTCCTATCCTAATTCAGGCCTCCTATTCCCACCACCCCGTGATGTTTTTCTCACACCTACTAATGAATGGCCTGTGAGAAACCCTTACAATGCACAACACCCCGCGATGTTTTTCAAAAACCGATCCTACATTGGCACTGCATGTTTCCCTACTTGCCCATGCTGACTACCCCGTGGTGCTTTTCTCCATCCTACATTGCGACTCACTGCCTATCCTAATTCAGACTCTCCGATTCACACCACCCCGTGATGTTTTTTTTATTCCTACTAGTAAATGGCCTGTTAGAAACACTTACAATGCGCACCACCCTGCAATGTTTTTCAGAAACCTATCGGACATTGCCACTGCATGTTTCCTGACCTCCCCATGCTGACCACCGCTTGGCGCTTTTCTCCATCCTTCATTGCCACTCACTGCCTATCCTAATTCAGGCCCACCGATTCACACCACACCGTGATGTTTTTCTCACTCCTACTAGTGAATGGCGGGTTAGAAACATTACAATGCGCACCACCCCTCTTGGTTTTTCAGAAACCTATCCTACATTGCCACTGCATGTTTCCTGACCTCTCCATGCTGACAACATCGTGGTGCTTTTCTCCATCATACATTGTCACTCACTGCCTATCCTAATTCAGGACTTACGATTCACACTACCACGTGATGTTTTTCTCACTCATACTAGTGAATGGCGGTTAGAAACATTAAAATGCGCACCACACCTCTTGGTTTTTCAGAAAACTATTCTACATTGCCACTGCATGTTTCCTGACCTCTCCATGCTGACCACATCGTGGCGCTTTTCTCCATCGTACATTGTCACACACTGCCTATTCTAATTCAGGACTTATGATTCACACTACCACGTGATGTTTTTCTCACTCCTACTAGTGAATGGCCTGTTAGAAACCGTTACAATGCGCACCACCTCGCGATGTGTTTCAGAAACCTATGCTACATTGTCACTGCCTGTTTCTTGACCTACCCATGCTGACCAGCCCGTCGCGCTTTTCTCCATCCTACATTTCCACTCACTGCCTATCGTAATTCAGGCCCTCCAATTCACACCACCCCGTGATGTTTTTCTGACTCCTATTAGTGAATGGCCTGTTAGAAACGCTTACAATGCGCACCACACTGAGATGTTTTTCAGAAGCCAATCCTACATTGGCACTACATGTTTCCTGACGTCCCCATGCTGACCAGACCATGGCGCTTTTCTCCATTGTACATTGCCACACACTGAATAGCCTAATTCAGGCCCTCCGATTCACACTACACCGTCATGTTTTCCTACTCCTACTAGTGAATGGCCTGTTAATAACCTTTATAATGCGCACCTTCCCTCTTTGTTTATCAGAAACCTATCCTACATTGCCGCTGCATGGTTCCTGACCTCCCCATGCTGACTACCCCGTGGCACTTTTCTCCATCCTTCATTGCCACTCACTGCCTATTCTAATTTAGGCCCACCGATTCACACCAGCCCGTGATGTTTTTCTCACTCCTACTAGTGAATGGCGTGTTAGAAACCTTACAATGCGCACCACCCCTCTTGGTTTTTCAGAAACCTATCCTACATTGCCACTGCATGTTTCCTGACCTCTCCATGCTGACCACCCCGTGGCGCTTTTCTCCATCATACATTGCCACACACTGCCTATCCTAATTCAGGACTTACGATTCACACTACCACGTAATGTTTTTCTCACTCCTACTAGTGATGGCCGGTTAGAAACCGTTACAATGCGCACCACCTCGCGATGTTTCTCAGAAACCTATCCTACATTGCCACTGCATGTTTCCTGACCTACCCATGCTGACCACCCCGTGGTGCTTTTCTCCATCCTGCATTGCCACTCACTGCCTATCCTAATTCAGGCCCTCCGATTCACACCACCCTGTGATGTTTTTCTCACTCCTATTACTGAATGGCCTGTTAGAAACGCTTACAGTGCCCACCACCACGAGATGTTTGTCACAAACCTATCCTACATTGCCACTGCATGTTTCCTGATCTCCCCATGCTGACCAACCCGTGTTGCTTGCCTCCATCCTACATTGCCACTCACTGCCTATACTAATTCAGACCCTCCGATTTACACCACCCCGTGATATTTTTCCAACTCCAACTAGTGAATGGCCTATTCGAAACACTTACAATGCGCACCACCTCGCGATGTTTTTCAGAAACCTATCCTACATTGCCACTGCATGTTTCCTGACCTACCAAAGCCTACCACCCTGTGGCGCTTTTCTCCATCCTATATTGCCCCTCACTGCCTATCCTAATTCAGGCCCTCCTATTCACACCATCCCGTGATGTTTTTCTCACACCTACTAATGAATGGCCTGTTAGAAACCCTTACAATGCACAACACCCCGCGATATTTTATAAAAACCTATCCTACATTGGCACTGCATGTTCCCTGACTTGCCCATGCTGACTACCCCGTGGTGCTTTTCTCCATCCTACATTGTGACTCACTGCCTATTCTAATTCAGCCCCTCCGATTCACACCACCCTGTGATGTTTTTCTCACTCCTACTAGTGAATGGTCTGTTAGAAACTCTTACAATGCGCACCACCCCGCGATGTTTTTCAGAATCCTATCCTACATTGCCACTGCATGTTTCCTGACTTCCCAATGCTGACCACCCCGTGGTGTTTTTCTCCATTCTACATTACCACTCACTGCCTATCCTAACTCAGGCCCCCGATTCACACCACCCTTTGATGTTTTTCTAACTCCTACTAGTCAATGGCCTGTTAGGAAGCCTTACAATGCGCACCATACCGCGATGTTTTTCAGAAACCTATCCTACATTGCCACTGCATGTTTCCTGACCTAACCAAGCTGACCACACCTTGGCGCTTTTCTCCATCCTATGTTGCCACTCACTGCCTATACTAATTCAGTCCCTCCGATTCACACTACCCCGTGATGTTTTTCTCACTCCTACTAGTGAATGGCCTGTTAGATACCATTACAATGCGCACCACCCCGCGATGTTTTTCAGAAACCTATCCTAAATTGTCACTGCATGTTTGGTGACCTCCCCATGCAGACCACCGCATGGCGCTTTTCTCCATTCTACAGTGCCCCTCACTGCCTATGCTAATTCAGGCCTTCCGATTCACACCACCTGGTGATCTATTTCTCACTCCTACTAGTAAATGGCCTGTTAGAAACCCTTACAATTTGCATCACCACGCGATGTTTTGAGAAAACTATGCGACATTGCCACTTCATGTTTCCTGACCTACCCAAGCTGACCACCCCTTGGCGCTTTTCTCCCTTCTACATTGCAACTCACTGCCTATCCTAATTCAGACCCTCCTATTCACACCACCCTGTGATGTTTTTCTCACTCCTACTAGTGAATGGCGGGTTAGAAACATTACAATGCGCACCACCCCTCTTGGTTTTTCAGAAACCTATCCTACATTGCCACTGCATGATTCCTGACCTCTCCATGCTGACCACATCGTGGCGCTTTTCTCCATCATACATTGTCACACACTGCCTATCCTAATTCACGACTTACGATTCACACTACCATGTGATGTTTTTCTCACTCGTACTAGTGAATGGCCTGTTAGAAACCGTTACAATGCGCACCACCTCATGATGTTTTTCAGAAACCTATGCTACATTGCCACTGCCTGTTTCCTGACCTACACATGCTGACCACCCCGTCGCGCTTTTCTCCATCCTACATTGCCACTCACTGCCTATCCTAATTCAGGCCCTCCGATTCACACCACCCCGTGATGTTTTTCTGACTCCTATTAGTGAATGGCCTGTTAGAAACGCTTACAATGCGCACCACACTGCGATGTTTTTCAGAAGCCTATCCTACATTGGCACTACATGTTTCCTGAAGTCCCCATGCTGACCAGCCCGTGGCCCTTTTCTCCATCGTACATTGCCACACACTGCCTATCCTAATTCAGGACTGACGATTCACACTAACTCATGATGTTTTTCTCACTCCTACTAGTGAATGGCCTGTTAGAAACCCTTACAATGCGCAACCCCTCGCGATGTTTTTCAGAAACCTATCCTACATTGCCACTGCATGTTTCCTGACCTACCCAAGCTGACCACCCCATGGCGCTTTTCTCCATCCAATGTTGCCCCTCACTGCCTATCCAAATTCAGGCCCTCCTATTCACACCACCCCGTGATGTTTTTCTCACTCCTACTAGTGAATGGCCTGTTAGAAACCCTTACAATGTGCACCACACCGCAATGTTCTTCAGAAACCTATCCTACATTGCCACTGCATGTTTCCTGACCTACCCATGCTGACCACCCCGTGGTGCTTTTCTCCATCCCACATTGCCTCTCACTGCCTATACTAATTCAGGCCATCTGATTCACACCACCCCGTGATGTTTTTCTCACTCCTATTCGTGAATGGCCTGTTAGAAACGCTTACAATGTGCACCACACCACAATGATTTTCAGAAACCTATCCTACATTGGCATTGCATGTTTCCTGACCTCCCCATGCTGACCAGCCCGTGGCGCTTTTTTCCATCGTACATTGCCACACACTGCCTATCCTAATTCAGACCCTCCGATTCACACTACACCGTCATGTTTTTCTCACTCCTACTAGTGAATGGCCTGTTAGAAACCCTTACAATGCGCACCACCCCGCGATGTTCTTCAGAATCCTATTCTACATTTCCACTGCATGTTGTCCGACCTCCCCATGCTGACCACCCCGTGGTGCTTTTCTCCATCCTACATTGCCCCTCACTGCCTATTCTAATTCAGGCGTTCCGATTCACATCACCCCATAATGTTCTTCTCACTCCAACTAGTGAATGGCCTGTTAGAAACACTTACAAAGCTCACCACCCCTCTTTGTTTTTCAGAAACCTATGCTACATTGCTACTGCATGTTTCCTGACCTCCCCATGCTGACCACCCCGTGGCGCTTTTCTCCATCCTTCATTGCCACTCACTGCCTATCCTAATTCAGACACTCTGATTCACACCACCCCGTGAATTTTTTCTCACTCCTACTAGTGAATGGCCTGTTAGAAACCCTTACAGTGCACAAGACCCCGCTATGTTTCACAGAAACCTATCTTACATTGCCACTGCATCTTTCCTGACCTTCCCATGCTGACCAGCCCGTTCTGCTTTTCTCCATCGTACATTGCCACACACTGCCTATCCTAATTCAGACCCTTGGATTCACACCACCCCGTGATGCTTTTCACACTCCTACTAGTGACTGGCCTGTTAGAAACACTTACAATGCGCCCCACCCCGCGATGTTTTTCAGAAACCTATCCTACATTGCCACTGCATGTTTCCTGACCTCCCCATGCTGACCATCCCGTGGTACTTTTCTCCATCCTACATTGCCACTCACTGCCTATCCTAATTCCGACCTTCCGATTCGCACCACCCCGTGATGTTTTTCTCACTCCTACAAGTGAATGGCCTGTTAGAAACACTAACACTGCGCACCACCCTGCAAGGTTTTTCAGAAACCTATCCGACATTGCCACTGCATGTTTCCTGACCTCCCCATGTTGAACACCCCGTAGTGCTTTTCTCCATCCCACATTGCCACTCACTGCCTATCCTTATTCAGGCCCTCCGATTCACACCACCCCGCGGTGTTTTTCACACTCCTATTAGTAAATGGCCTGTTAGAAATGCTTACAATGCCCACCACCCCGCGATGTTTTTCAGAAACCTATCCTACTTTGCTACTGCATGTTTCCTGACCTACCCAAGCCTACCACCCTGTGGCGCTTTTCTCCATCCTATGTTGCCACTCACTGCCTATCCTAATTCAGGCCCTCCTATTCCCACCACCCCGTGATGTTTTTCTCACACCTACTAATGAATGGCCTGTTGGAAACCCTTACAATGCACAACACCCCGCGATGTTTTTCAAATACCTATACTACATTGGCACTGCATGTTTCCTGACTTGCCCATGCTGACTACCCCGTGATGCTTTTCTCCATCCTACATTGCGACTCACTGCCTATCCTAATTCAGCCCCTCCGATTCACACCACCCTGTGATGTTTTTCTCACTCCTACTAGTGAATGGTCTGTTAGAAACTCTTACAATGCACACCACCCCGCGATGTTTTTCAGAATTCTATCCTACATTGCCACTGCATGTTTCCTGACTTCCCAATGCTGACCACCCCGTGGTGTTTTTCTCCATTCTACATTACCACTCACTGCCTATCCTAACTCAGGCCCCCGATTCACACCACCCCGTGATGTTTTTCTCACTCCTACTAGTGAATGGCCTGTTAGAAACCCTTACAATTTGCACCACCCCGCGATGTTTTGAGAAAACTATGTGACATTGCCACTGCATGTTTCCTGACCTACCCAAGCTGACCACCCCGTGGCGCTTTTCTGCATCCTATGTTGCCCCTCACTGCCTATCCAAATTCAGGCCCTCCTATTCACACCACCCCGTGATGTTTTTCTCACACCTACTAATGAATGGCCTGTTAGAAATCCTTACAATGCTCACCTCCCCGCGATGCTTTTCAAAAACCTATCCTACATTGGCACTGCATGTGTCTTGACTTGCCCATGCTGACTACCCTGTGGTGCTTTTCTCCATCTTACATTGCCACTCACTGCCTATCCTAATTCAGCCCCTCTGATTAACACCACACTGTGATGTTTTTCTCACTCCTACTAGTGAATGGCCGGTTAGAAACCGTTACAATGCGCACCACCTCGCGATGTTTTTCAGGAACCTATCCTACATTGCCACTGCATGTTTCCTGACCTACCCATGCTGACCACCCCGTGGTGCTTTTCTCCATCCTTCATTGCCACTCACTGCCTATCCTAATTCAGGCCCTCCGATTCACACCACCCTGTGATGTTTTTCTCACTCCTATTACTGAATGGCCTGTTAGAAACGCTTACAGTGCCCACCACCACGAGATGTTTGTCACAAACCTATCCTACATTGCCACTGCATGTTTCCTGATCTCCCCATGCTGACCAACCCGTGTTGCTTGCCTCCATCCTACATTGCCACTCACTGCCTATACTAATTCAGACCCTCCGATTTACACCACCCCGTGATATTTTTCCAACTCCAACTAGTGAATGGCCTATTCGAAACACTTACAATGCGCACCACCTCGCGATGTTTTTCAGAAACCTATCCTACATTGCCACTGCATGTTTCCTGACCTACCAAAGCCTACCACCCTGTGGCGCTTTTCTCCATCCTATATTGCCCCTCACTGCCTATCCTAATTCAGGCCCTCCTATTCACACCATCCCGTGATGTTTTTCTCACACCTACTAATGAATGGCCTGTTAGAAACCCTTACAATGCACAACACCCCGCGATATTTTATAAAAACCTATCCTACATTGGCACTGCATGTTCCCTGACTTGCCCATGCTGACTACCCCGTGGTGCTTTTCTCCATCCTACATTGTGACTCACTGCCTATTCTAATTCAGCCCCTCCGATTCACACCACCCTGTGATGTTTTTCTCACTCCTACTAGTGAATGGTCTGTTAGAAACTCTTACAATGCGCACCACCCCGCGATGTTTTTCAGAATCCTATCCTACATTGCCACTGCATGTTTCCTGACTTCCCAATGCTGACCACCCCGTGGTGTTTTTCTCCATTCTACATTACCACTCACTGCCTATCCTAACTCAGGCCCCCGATTCACACCACCCTTTGATGTTTTTCTAACTCCTACTAGTCAATGGCCTGTTAGGAAGCCTTACAATGCGCACCATACCGCGATGTTTTTCAGAAACCTATCCTACATTGCCACTGCATGTTTCCTGACCTACCCAAGCTGACCACACCTTGGCGCTTTTCTCCATCCTATGTTGCCACTCACTGCCTATACTAATTCAGTCCCTCCGATTCACACTACCCCGTGATGTTTTTCTCACTCCTACTAGTGAATGGCCTGTTAGATACCATTACAATGCGCACCACCCCGCGATGTTTTTCAGAAACCTATCCTACATTGTCACTGCATGTTTGGTGACCTCCCCATGCAGACCACCGCATGGCGCTTTTCTCCATTCTACAGTGCCCCTCACTGCCTATGCTAATTCAGGCCTTCCGATTCACACCACCTGGTGATCTATTTCTCACTCCTACTAGTAAATGGCCTGTTAGAAACCCTTACAATTTGCATCACCACGCGATGTTTTGAGAAAACTATGCGACATTGCCACTTCATGTTTCCTGACCTACCCAAGCTGACCACCCCTTGGCGCTTTTCTCCCTTCTACATTGCAACTCACTGCCTATCCTAATTCAGACCCTCCTATTCACACCACCCTGTGATGTTTTTCTCACTCCTACTAGTGAATGGCGGGTTAGAAACATTACAATGCGCACCACCCCTCTTGGTTTTTCAGAAACCTATCCTACATTGCCACTGCATGATTCCTGACCTCTCCATGCTGACCACATCGTGGCGCTTTTCTCCATCATACATTGTCACACACTGCCTATCCTAATTCACGACTTACGATTCACACTACCATGTGATGTTTTTCTCACTCGTACTAGTGAATGGCCTGTTAGAAACCGTTACAATGCGCACCACCTCATGATGTTTTTCAGAAACCTATGCTACATTGCCACTGCCTGTTTCCTGACCTACACATGCTGACCACCCTGTCGCGCTTTTCTCCATCCTACATTGCCACTCACTGCCTATCCTAATTCAGGCCCTCCGATTCACACCACCCCGTGATGTTTTTCTGACTCCTATTAGTGAATGGCCTGTTAGAAACGCTTACAATGCGCACCACACTGCGATGTTTTTCAGAAGCCTATCCTACATTGGCACTACATGTTTCCTGAAGTCCCCATGCTGACCAGCCCGTGGCCCTTTTCTCCATCGTACATTGCCACACACTGCCTATCCTAATTCAGGACTGACGATTCACACTAACTCATGATGTTTTTCTCACTCCTACTAGTGAATGGCCTGTTAGAAACCCTTACAATGCGCAACCCCTCGCGATGTTTTTCAGAAACCTATCCTACATTGCCACTGCATGTTTCCTGACCTACCCAAGCTGACCACCCCATGGCGCTTTTCTCCATCCAATGTTGCCCCTCACTGCCTATCCAAATTCAGGCCCTCCTATTCACACCACCCCGTGATGTTTTTCTCACTCCTACTAGTGAATGGCCTGTTAGAAACCCTTACAATGTGCACCACACCGCAATGTTCTTCAGAAACCTATCCTACATTGCCACTGCATGTTTCCTGACCTACCCATGCTGACCACCCCGTGGTGCTTTTCTCCATCCCACATTGCCTCTCACTGCCTATACTAATTCAGGCCATCTGATTCACACCACCCCGTGATGTTTTTCTCACTCCTATTCGTGAATGGCCTGTTAGAAACGCTTACAATGTGCACCACACCACAATGATTTTCAGAAACCTATCCTACATTGGCATTGCATGTTTCCTGACCTCCCCATGCTGACCAGCCCGTGGCGCTTTTTTCCATCGTACATTGCCACACACTGCCTATCCTAATTCAGACCCTCCGATTCACACTACACCGTCATGTTTTTCTCACTCCTACTAGTGAATGGCCTGTTAGAAACCCTTACAATGCGCACCACCCCGCGATGTTCTTCAGAATCCTATTCTACATTTCCACTGCATGTTGTCCGACCTCCCCATGCTGACCACCCCGTGGTGCTTTTCTCCATCCTACATTGCCCCTCACTGCCTATTCTAATTCAGGCGTTCCGATTCACATCACCCCATAATGTTCTTCTCACTCCAACTAGTGAATGGCCTGTTAGAAACACTTACAAAGCTCACCACCCCTCTTTGTTTTCCAGAAACCTATGCTACATTGCTACTGCATGTTTCCTGACCTCCCCATGCTGACCACCCCGTGGCGCTTTTCTCCATCCTTCATTGCCACTCACTGCCCATCCTAATTCAGACACTCTGATTCACACCACCCCGTGAATTTTTTCTCACTCCTACTAGTGAATGGCCTGTTAGAAACCCTTACAGTGCACAAGACCCCGCTATGTTTCACAGAAACCTATCTTACATTGCCACTGCATCTTTCCTGACCTTCCCATGCTGACCAGCCCGTTCTGCTTTTCTCCATCGTACATTGCCACACACTGCCTATCCTAATTCAGACCCTTGGATTCACACCACCCCGTGATGCTTTTCACACTCCTACTAGTGACTGGCCTGTTAGAAACACTTACAATGCGCCCCACCCCGCGATGTTTTTCAGAAACCTATCCTACATTGCCACTGCATGTTTCCTGACCTCCCCATGCTGACCATCCCGTGGTACTTTTCTCCTTCCTACATTGCCACTCACTGCCTATCCTAATTCCGACGCTCCGATTCGCACCACCCCGTGATGTTTTTCTCACTCCTACAAGTGAATGGCCTGTTAGAAACACTAACACTGCGCACCACCCTGCAAGGTTTTTCAGAAACCTATCCGACATTGCCACTGCATGTTTCCTGACCTCCCCATGTTGAACACCCCGTAGTGCTTTTCTCCATCCCACATTGCCACTCACTGCCTATCCTTATTCAGGCCCTCCGATTCACACCACCCCGTGGTGTTTTTCACACTCCTATTAGTAAATGGCCTGTTAGAAATGCTTACAATGCCCACCACCCCGCGATGTTTTTCAGAAACCTATCCTACTTTGCTACTGCATGTTTCCTGACCTACCCAAGCCTACCACCCTGTGGCGCTTTTCTCCATCCTATGTTGCCACTCACTGCCTATCCTAATTCAGGCCCTCCTATTCCCACCACCCCGTGATGTTTTTCTCACACCTACTAATGAATGGCCTGTTGGAAACCCTTACAATGCACAACACCCCGCGATGTTTTTCAAAAACCTATACTACATTGGCACTGCATGTTTCCTGACTTGCCCATGCTGACTACCCCGTGATGCTTTTCTCCATCCTACATTGCGACTCACTGCCTATCCTAATTTAGCCCCTCCGATTCACACCACCCTGTGATGTTTTTCTCACTCCTACTAGTGAATGGTCTGTTAGAAACTCTTACAATGCACACCACCCCGCGATGTTTTTCAGAATTCTATCCTACATTGCCACTGCATGTTTCCTGACTTCCCAATGCTGACCACCCCGTGGTGTTTTTCTCCATTCTACATTACCACTCACTGCCTATCCTAACTCAGGCCCCCGATTCACACCACCCCGTGATGTTTTTCTCACTCCTACTAGTGAATGGCCTGTTAGAAACCCTTACAATTTGCACCACCCCGCGATGTTTTGAGAAAACTATGTGACATTGCCACTGCATGTTTCCTGACCTACCCAAGCTGACCACCCCGTGGCGCTTTTCTGCATCCTATGTTGCCCCTCACTGCCTATCCAAATTCAGGCCCTCCTATTCACACCACCCCGTGATGTTTTTCTCACACCTACTAATGAATGGCCTGTTAGAAATCCTTACAATGCTCACCTCCCCGCGATGCTTTTCAAAAACCTATCCTACATTGGCACTGCATGTGTCTTGACTTGCCCATGCTGACTACCCTGTGGTGCTTTTCTCCATCTTACATTGCCACTCACTGCCTATCCTAATTCAGCCCCTCTGATTAACACCACACTGTGATGTTTTTCTCACTCCTACTAGTGAATGGCCGGTTAGAAACCGTTACAATGCGCACCACCTCGCGATGTTTTTCAGGAACCTATCCTACATTGCCACTGCATGTTTCCTGACCTACCCATGCTGACCACCCCGTGGTGCTTTTCTCCATCCTGCATTGCCACTCACTGCCTATCCTAATTCAGGCCCTCCGATTCACACCACCCCGTGATATTTTTCCAACTCCAACTAGTGAATGGCCTATTCGAAACACTTACAATGCGCACCACCCCGCGATGGTTTTCAGAAACCTATCCTACATTGCCACTGCATGTTTCCTGACCTACCAAAGCCTACCACCCTGTGGCGCTTTTCTCCATCCTATATTGCCCCTCACTGCCTATCCTAATTCAGGCCCTCCTATTCACACCACCCCGTGATGTTTTTCTCACACCTACTAATGAATGGCCTGTTACAAACCCTTACAATGCACAACACCCCGCGATATTTTATAAAAACCTATCCTACATTGGCACTGCATGTTCCCTGACTTGCCCATGCTGACTACCCCGCGGTGCTTTTCTCCATCCTACATTGTGACTCACTGCCTATTCTAATTCAGCCCCTCCGATTCACACCACCCTGTGATGTTTTTCTCACTCCTACTAGTGAATGGTCTGTTAGAAACTCTTACAATGCGCACCACCCCGCGATGTTTTTCAGAATCCTATCCTATATTGCCACTGCATGTTTCCTGACTTCCCAATGCTGACCACCCCGTGGTGTTTTTCTCCATTCTACATTACCACTCACTGCCTATCCTAACTCAGGCCCCCGATTCACACCACCCTTTGATGTTTTTCTAACTCCTACTAGTCAATGGCCTGTTAGGAAGCCTTACAATGCGCACCATACCGCGATGTTTTTCAGAAACCTATCCTACATTGCCACTGCATGTTTCCTGACCTACCCAAGCTGACCACACCTTGGCGCTTTTCTCCATCCTATGTTGCCACTCACTGCCTATACTAATTCAGTCCCTCCGATTCACACTACCCCGTGATGTTTTTCTCACTCCTACTAGTGAATGGCCTGTTAGATACCATTACAATGCGCACCACCCCGCGATGTTTTTCAGAAACCTATCCTACATTGTCACTGCATGTTTGGTGACCTCCCCATGCAGACCACCGCATGGCGCTTTTCTCCATTCTACAGTGCCCCTCACTGCCTATGCTAATTCAGGCCCTCCGATTCACACCACCTGGTGATCTATTTCTCACTCCTACTAGTAAATGGCCTGTTAGAAACCCTTACAATTTGCATCACCACGCGATGTTTTGAGAAAACTATGCGACATTGCCACTGCATGTTTCCTGACCTACCCAAGCTGACCACCCCTTGGCGCTTTTCTCCCTTCTACATTGCAACTCACTGCCTATCCTAATTCAGACCCTCCTATTCACACCACCCCGTGATGTTTTTCTCACTCCTACTAGTGAATGGCGGGTTAGAAACATTACAATGCGCACCACCCCTCTTGGTTTTTCAGAAACCTATCCTACATTGCCACTGCATGATTCCTGACCTCTCCATGCTGACCACATCGTGGCGCTTTTCTCCATCATACATTGTCACACACTGCCTATCCTAATTCACGACTTACGATTCACACTACCACGTGATGTTTTTCTCACTCCTACTAGTGAATGGCCTGTTAGAAACCGTTACAATGCGCACCACCTCATGATGTTTTTCAGAAACCTATGCTACATTGCCACTGCCTGTTTCCTGACCTACACATGCTGACCACCCCGTCGTGCTTTTCTCCATCCTACATTGCCACTCACTGCCTATCCTAATTCAGGCCCTCCGATTCACACCACCCCGTGATGTTTTTCAGAAACCTATCCTACATTGGCACTGCATGTTTCCTGACCTACCCAAGCTGACCACCCCATGGCGCTTTTCTCCATCCAATGTTGCCCCTCACTGCCTATCCAAATTCAGGCCCTCCTATTCACACCACCCCGTGATGTTTTTCTCACTCCTACTAGTGAATGGCCTGTTAGAAACCCTTACAATGTGCCCCACCCCGCAATGTTCTTCAGAAACCTATCCTACATTGCCACTGCATGTTTCCTGACCTACCCATGCTGACCACCCCGTGGTGCTTTTCTCCATCCCACATTGCCTCTCACTGCCTATACTAATTCAGGCCATCTGATTCACACCACCCCGTGATGTTTTTCTCACTCCTATTCGTGAATGGCCTGTTAGAAACGCTTACAATGTGCACCACACCACAATGATTTTCAGAAACCTATCCTACATTGGCATTGCATGTTTCCTGACCTCCCCATGCTGACCAGCCCGTGGCGCTTTTTTCCATCGTACATTGCCACACACTGCCTATCCTAATTCAGACCCTCCGATTCACACTACACCGTCATGTTTTTCTCACTCCTACTAGTGAATGGCCTGTTAGAAACCCTTACAATGCGCACCACCCCGCGATGTTCTTCAGAATCCTATTCTACATTTCCACTGCATGTTGCCCGACCTCCCCATGCTGACCACCCCGTGGTGCTTTTCTCCATCCTACATTGCCCCTCACTGCCTATTCTATTTCAGGCGTTCCGATTCACATCACCCCATAATGTTCTTCTCACTCCAACTAGTGAATGGCCTGTTAGAAACACTTACAAAGCTCACCACCACTCTTTGTTTTTCAGAAACCTATGCTACATTGCTACTGCATGTTTCCTGACCTCCCCATGCTGACCACCCCGTGGCGCTTTTCTCCATCCTTCATTGCCACTCACTGCCTATCCTAATTCAGACACTCTGATTCACACCACCCCGTGAATTTTTTCTCACTCCTACTAGTGAATGGCCTGTTAGAAACCCTTACAGTGCACAAGACCCCGCTATGTTTCACAGAAACCTATCTTACATTGCCACTGCATCTTTCCTGACCTTCCCATGCTGACCAGCCCGTTCTGCTTTTCTCCATCGTACATTGCCACACACTGCCTATCCTAATTCAGACCCTTGGATTCACACCACCCCGTGATGCTTTTCACACTCCTACTAGTGACTGGCCTGTTAGAAACACTTACAATGCGCACCACCCCGCGATGTTTTTCAGAAACCTATCCTACATTGCCACTGCATGTTTCCTGACCTCCCCATGCTGACCATCCCGTGGTACTTTTCTCCATCCTACATTGCCACTCACTGCCTATCCTAATTCCGACGCTCCGATTCGCACCACCCGTGATGTTTTTCTCACTCCTACAAGTGAATGGCCTGTTAGAAACACTAACACTGCGCACCACCCTGCAAGGTTTTTCAGAAACCTATCCGACATTGCCACTGCATGTTTCCTGACCTCCCCATGTTGAACACCCCGTAGTGCTTTTCTCCATCCCACATTGCCACTCACTGCCTATCCTTATTCAGGCCCTCCGATTCACACCACCCCGTGGTGTTTTTCACACTCCTATTAGTAAATGGCCTGTTAGAAATGCTTACAATGCCCACCACCCCGCGATGTTTTTCAGAAACCTATCCTACTTTGCTACTGCATGTTTCCTGACCTACCCAAGCTTACCACCCTGTGGCGCTTTTCTCCATCCTATGTTGCCACTCACTGCCTATCCTAATTCAGGCCCTCCTATTCACACCACCCCGTGATGTTTTTCTCACACCTACTAATGAATGGCCTGTTGGAAACCCTTACAATGCACAACACCCCGCGATGTTTTTCAAAAACCTATACTACATTGGCACTGCATGTTTCCTGACTTGCCCATGCTGACTACCCCGTGATGCTTTTCTCCATCCTACATTGCGACTCACTGCCTATCCTAATTCAGCCCCTCCGATTCACACCACCCTGTGATGTTTTTCTCACTCCTACTAGTGAATGGTCTGTTAGAAACTCTTACAATGCACACCACCCTGCGATGTTTTTCAGTATTCTATCCTACATTGCCACTGCATGTTTCCTGACTTCCCAATGCTGACCACCACGTGGTGTTTTTCTCCATTCTACATTACCACTCACTGCCTATCCTAACTCAGGCCCCCGATTCACACCACCCCGTGATGTTTTTCTCACTCCTACTAGTGAATGGCCTGTTAGAAACCCTTACAATTTGCACCACCCCGCGATGTTTTGAGAAAACTATGTGACATTGCCACTGCATGTTTCCTGACCTACCCAAGCTGACCACCCCGTGGCGCTTTTCTGCATCCTATGTTGCCCCTCACTGCCTATCCAAATTCAGGCCCACCTATTCACACCACCCCGTGATGTTTTTCTCACACCTACTAATGAATGGCCTGTTAGAAATCCTTACAATGCTCACCTCCCCGCGATGCTTTTCAAAAACCTATCCTACATTGGCACTGCATGTGTCTTGACTTGCCCATGCTGACTACCTTGTGGTGCTTTTCTCCATCTTACTTTGCCACTCACTGCCTATCCTAATTCAGCCCCTCTGGTTAACACCACACTGTGATGTTTTTCTCACTCCTACTAGTGAATGGCCGATTAGAAACCGTTACAATGCGCACCACCTCGCGATGTTTTTCAGGAACCTATCCTACATTGCCACTGCATGTTTCCTGACCTACCCATGCTGACCACCCCGTGGTGCTTTTCTCCATCCTGCATTGCCACTCACTGCCTATCCTAATTCAGGCCCTCCGATTCACAGCACCCTGTGATGTTTTTCTCACTCCTATTACTGAATGGCCTGTTAGAAACGCTTACAGTGCCCACCACCACGAGATGTTTGTCACAAACCTATCCTACATTGCCACTGCATGTTTCCTGATCTCCCCATGCTGACCAACCCGTGTTGCTTGCCTCCATCCTACATTGCCACTCACTGCCTATACTAATTCAGACCCTCCGATTTACACCACCCCGTGATATTTTTCCAACTCCAACTAGTGAATGGCCTATTCGAAACACTTACAATGCGCACCACCCCGCGATGGTTTTCAGAAACCTATCCTACATTGCCACTGCATGTTTCCTGACCTACCAAAGCCTACCACCCTGTGGCGCCTTTCTCCATCCTATATTGCCCCTCACTGCCTATCCTAATTCAGGCCCTCCTATTCACACCACCCCGTGATGTTTTTCTCACACCTACTAATGAATGGCCTGTTAGAAACCCTTACAATGCACAACACCCCGCGATATTTTATAAAAACCTATCCTACATTGGCACTGCATGTTCCCTGACTTGCCCATGCTGACTACCCCGTGGTGCTTTTCTCCATCCTACATTGTGACTCACTGCCTATTCTAATTCAGCCCCTCCGATTCACACCACCCTGTGATGTTTTTCTCACTCCTACTAGTGAATGGTCTGTTAGAAACTCTTACAATGCGCACCACCCCGCGATGTTTTTCAGAATCCTATCCTACATTGCCACTGCATGTTTCCTGACTTCCCAATGCTGACCACCCCGTGGTGTTTTTCTCCATTCTACATTACCACTCACTGCCTATCCTAACTCAGGCCCCCGATTCACACCACCCTTTGATGTTTTTCTAACTCCTACTAGTCAATGGCCTGTTAGGAAGCCTTACAATGCGCACCATACCGCGATGTTTTTCAGAAACCTATCCTACATTGCCACTGCATGTTTCCTGACCTACCCAAGCTGACCACACCTTGGCGCTTTTCTCCATCCTATGTTGCCACTCACTGCCTATACTAATTCAGTCCCTCCGATACACACCACCCCGTGATGTTTTTCTCACTCCTACTAGTGAATGGCCTGTTAGATACCATTACAATGCGCACCACCCCGCGATGTTTTTCAGAAACCTATCCTACATTGTCACTGCATGTTTGGTGACCTCCCCATGCAGACCACCGCATGGCGCTTTTCTCCATTCTACAGTGCCCCTCACTGCCTATGCTAATTCAGGCCCTCCGATTCACACCACCTGGTGATCTATTTCTCACTCCTACTAGTAAATGGCCTGTTAGAAACCCTTACAATTTGCATCACCACGCGATGTTTTGAGAAAACTATGCGACATTGCCACTGCATGTTTCCTGACCTACCCAAGCTGACCACCCCTTGGCGCTTTTCTCCCTTCTACATTGCAACTCACTGCCTATCCTAATTCAGACCCTCCTATTCACACCACCCCGTGATGTTTTTCTCACTCCTACTAGTGAATGGCGGGTTAGAAACATTACAATGCGCACCACCCCTCTTGGTTTTTCAGAAACCTATCCTACATTGCCACTGCATGATTCGTGACCTCTCCATGCTGACCACATCGTGGCGCTTTTCTCCATCATACATTGTCACACACTGCCTATCCTAATTCACGACTTACGATTCACACTACCACGTGATGTTTTTCTCACTCCTACTAGTGAATGGCCTGTTAGAAACCGTTACAATGCGCACCACCTCATGATGTTTTTCAGAAACCTATGCTACATTGCCACTGCCTGTTTCCTGACCTACACATGCTGACCACCCCGTCGTGCTTTTCTCCATCCTACATTGCCACTCACTGCCTATCCTAATTCAGGCCCTCCGATTCACACCACCCCGTGATGTTTTTCTGACTCCTATTAGAGAATGGCCTGTTAGAAATGCTTACAATGCGCACCACACTGCGATGTTTTTCAGAAGCCTTTCCTACATTGGCACTACATGTTTCCTGAAGTCCCCATGCTGACCAGCCCGTGGCGCTTTTCTCCATCGTACATTGCCACACACTGCCTATCCTAATTCAGGACTGACGATTCACACTAACTCGTGATGTTTTTCTCACTCCTACTAGTGAGTGGCCTGTAAGAAACCCTTACAATGCGCACCACCTCGCGATGTTTTTCAGAAACCTATCCTACATTGCCACTGCATGTTTCCTGACCTACCCAAGCTGACCACCCCATGGCGCTTTTCTCCATCCAATGTTGCCCCTCACTGCCTATCCAAATTCAGGCCCTCCTATTCACACCACCCCGTGATGTTTTTCTCACTCCTACTAGTGAATGGCCTGTTAGAAACCCTTACAATGTGCACCACCCCGCAATGTTCTTCAGAAACCTATCCTACATTGCCACTGCATGTTTCCTGACCTACCCATGCTGACCACCCCGTGGTGCTTTTCTCCATCCCACATTGCCTCTCACTGCCTATACTAATTCAGGCCATCTGATTCACACCACCCCGTGATGTTTTTCTCACTCCTATTCGTGAATGGCCTGTTAGAAACGCTTACAATGTGCACCACACCACAATGATTTTCAGAAACCTATCCTACATTGGCATTGCATGTTTCCTGACCTCCCCATGCTGACCAGCCCGTGGCGCTTTTTTCCATCGTACATTGCCACACACTGCCTATCCTAATTCAGACCCTCCGATTCACACTACACCGTCATGTTTTTCTCACTCCTACTAGTGAATGGCCTGTTAGAAACCCTTACAATGCGCACCACCCCGCGATGTTCTTCAGAATCCTATTCTACATTTCCACTGCATGTTGCCCGACCTCCCCATGCTGACCACCCCGTGGTGCTTTTCTCCATCCTACATTGCCCCTCACTGCCTATTCTAATTCAGGCGTTCCGATTCACATCACCCCATAATGTTCTTCTCACTCCAACTAGTGAATGGCCTGTTAGAAACACTTACAAAGCTCACCACCCCTCTTTGTTTTTCAGAAACCTATGCTACATTGCTACTGCATGTTTCCTGACCTCCCCATGCTGACCACCCCGTGGCGCTTTTCTCCATCCTTCATTGCCACTCACTGCCTATCCTAATTCAGACACTCTGATTCACACCACCCCGTGAATTTTTTCTCACTCCTACTAGTGAATGGCCTGTTAGAAACCCTTACAGTGCACAAGACCCCGCTATGTTTCACAGAAACCTATCTTACATTGCCACTGCATCTTTCCTGACCTTCCCATGCTGACCAGCCCGTTCTGCTTTTCTCCATCGTACATTGCCACACACTGCCTATCCTAATTCAGACCCTTGGATTCACACCACCCCGTGATGCTTTTCACACTCCTACTAGTGACTGGCCTGTTAGAAACACTTACAATGCGCCCCACCCCGCGATGTTTTTCAGAAACCTATCCTACATTGCCACTGCATGTTTCCTGACCTCCCCATGCTGACCATCCCGTGGTACTTTTCTCCATCCTACATTGCCACTCACTGCCTATCCTAATTCCGACGCTCCGATTCGCACCACCCCGTGATGTTTTTCTCACTCCTACAAGTGAATGGCCTGTTAGAAACACTAACACTGCGCACCACCCTGCAAGGTTTTTCAGAAACCTATCCGACATTGCCACTGCATGTTTCCTGACCTCCCCATGTTGAACACCCCGTAGTGCTTTTCTCCATCCCACATTGCCACTCACTGCCTATCCTTATTCAGGCCCTCCGATTCACACCACCCCGTGGTGTTTTTCACACTCCTATTAGTAAATGGCCTGTTAGAAATGCTTACAATGCCGACCACCCCGCGATGTTTTTCAGAAACCTATCCTACTTTGCTACTGCATGTTTCCTGACCTACCCAAGCTTACCACCCTGTGGCGCTTTTCTCCATCCTATGTTGCCACTCATTGCCTATCCTAATTCAGGCCCTCCTATTCACACCACCCCGTGATGTTTTTCTCACACCTACTAATGAATGGCCTGTTGGAAACCCTTACAATGCACAACACCCCGCGATGTTTTTAAAAAACCTATACTACATTGGCACTGCATGTTTCCTGACTTGCCCATGCTGACTACCCCGTGATGCTTTTCTCCATCCTACATTGCGACTCACTGCCTATCCTAATTCAGCCCCTCCGATTCACACCACCCTGTGATGTTTTTCTCACTCCTACTAGTGAATGGTCTGTTAGAAACTCTTACAATGCACACCACCCCGCGATGTTTTTCAGAATTCTATCCTACATTGTCACTGCATGTTTCCTGACTTCCCAATGCTGACCACCACGTGGTGTTTTTCTCCATTCTACATTACCACTCACTGGCTATCCTAACTCAGGCCCCCGATTCACACCACCCCGTGATGTTTTTCTCAATCCTACTAGTGAATGGCCTGTTAGAAACCCTTACAATTTGCACCACCCCGCGATGTTTTGAGAAAACTATGTGACATTGCCACTGCATGTTTCCTGACCTACCCAAGCTGACCACCCCGTGGCGCTTTTCTGCATCCTATGTTGCCCCTCACTGCCTATCCAAATTCAGGCCCTCCTATTCACACCACCCCGTGATGTTTTTCTCACACCTACTAATGAATGGCCTGTTAGAAATCCTTACAATGCTCACCTCCCCGCGATGCTTTTCAAAAACCTATCCTACATTGGCACTGCATGTGTCTTGACTTGCCCATGCTGACTACCCTGTGGTGCTTTTCTCCATCTTACATTGCCACTCACTGCCTATCCTAATTCAGCCCCTCTGATTAACACCACACTGTGATGTTTTTCTCACTCCTACTAGTGAATGGCCGGTTAGAAACCGTTACAATGCGCACCACCTCGCGATGTTTTTCAGAAACCTATCCTACATTGCCACTGCATGTTTCCTGACCTACCCATGCTGACCACCCCGTGGTGCTTTTCTCCATCCTGCATTGCCACTCACTGCCTATCCTAATTCAGGCTCTCCGATTCACACCACCCTGTGATGTTTTTCTCACTCCTATTACTGAATGGCCTGTTAGAAACGCTTACAGTGCCCACCACCACGAGATGTTTGTCACAAACCTATCCTACATTGCCACTGCATGTTTCCTGATCTCCCCATGCTGACCAACCCATGTTGCTTGCCTCCATCCTACATTGCCACTCACTGCCTATACTAATTCAGACCCTCCGATTTACACCACCCCGTGATATTTTTCCAACTCCAACTAGTGAATGGCCTATTCGAAACACTTACAATGCGCACCACCCCGCGATGGTTTTCAGAAACCTATCCTACATTGCCACTGCATGTTTCCTGACCTACCAAAGCCTACCACCCTGTGGCGCTTTTCTCCATCCTATATTGCCCCTCACTGCCTATCCTAATTCAGGCCCTCCTATTCACACCACCCCGTGATGTTTTTCTCACACCTACTAATGAATGGCCTGTTACAAACCCTTACAATGCACAACACCCCGCGATATTTTATAAAAACCTATCCTACATTGGCACTGCATGTTCCCTGACTTGCCCATGCTGACTACCCCGTGGTGCTTTTCTCCATCCTACATTGTGACTCACTGCCTATTCTAATTCAGCCCCTCCGATTCACACCACCCTGTGATGTTTTTCTCACTCCTACTAGTGAATGGTCTGTTAGAAACTCTTACAATGCGCACCACCCCGCGATGTTTTTCAGAATCCTATCCTACATTGCCACTGCATGTTTCCTGACTTCCCAATGCTGACCACCCCGTGGTGTTTTTCTCCATTCTACATTACCACTCACTGCCTATCCTAACTCAGGCCCCCGATTCACACCACCCTTTGATGTTTTTCTAACTCCTACTAGTCAATGGCCTGTTAGGAAGCCTTACAATGCGCACCATACCGCGATGTTTTTCAGAAACCTATCCTACATTGCCACTGCATGTTTCCTGACCTACCCAAGCAGACCACACCTTGGCGCTTTTCTCCATCCTATGTTGCCACTCACTGCCTATACTAATTCAGTCCCTCCGATACACACCACCCCGTGATGTTTTTCTCACTCCTACTAGTGAATGGCCTGTTAGATACCATTACAATGCGCACCACCCCGCGATGTTTTTCAGAAACCTATCCTACATTGTCACTGCATGTTTGGTGACCTCCCCATGCAGACCACCGCATGGCGCTTTTCTCCATTCTACTGTGCCCCTCACTGCCTATGCTAATTCAGGCCCTCCGATTCACACCACCTGGTGATCTATTTCTCACTCCTACTAGTAAATGGCCTGTTAGAAACCCTTACAATTTGCATCACCACGCGATGTTTTGAGAAAACTATGCGACATTGCCACTGCATGTTTCCTGACCTACCCAAGCTGACCACCCCTTGGCGCTTTTCTCCCTTCTACATTGCAACTCACTGCCTATCCTAATTCAGACCCTCCTATTCACACCACCCCGTGATGTTTTTCTCACTCCTACTAGTGAATGGCGGGTTAGAAACATTACAATGCGCACCACCCCTCTTGGTTTTTCAGAAACCTATCCTACATTGCCACTGCATGATTCCTGACCTCTCCATGCTGACCACATCGTGGCGCTTTTCTCCATCATACATTGTCACACACTGCCTATCCTAATTCACGACTTACGATTCACACTACCACGTGATGTTTTTCTCACTCCTACTAGTGAATGGCCTGTTAGAAACCGTTACAATGCGCACCACCTCATGATGTTTTTCAGAAACCTATGCTACATTGCCACTGCCTGTTTCCTGACCTACACATGCTGACCACCCCGTCGCGCTTTTCTCCATTCTACATTGCCACTCACTGCCTATCCTAATTCAGGCCCTCCGATTCACACCACCCCGTGATGTTTTTCTGACTCCTATTAGTGAATGGCCTGTTAGAAACGCTTACAATGCGCACCACACTGCGATGTTTTTCAGAAGCCTATCCTACATTGGCACTACATGTTTCCTGAAGTCCCCATGCTGACCAGCCCGTGGCGCTTTTCTCCATCGTACATTGCCACACACTGCCTATCCTAATTCAGGACTGACGATTCACACTAACTCGTGATGTTTTTCTCACTCCTACTAGTAAATGGCCTGTTAGAAACCCTTACAATGCGCACCACCTCGCGATGTTTTTCAGAAACCTATCCTACATTGCCACTGCATGTTTCCTGACCTACCCAAGCTGACCACCCCATGGCGCTTTTCTCCATCCAATGTTGCCCCTCACTGCCTATCCAAATTCAGGCCCTCCTATTCACACCACCCCGTGATGTTTTTCTCACTCCTACTAGTGAATGGCCTGTTAGAAACCCTTACAATGTGCACCACCCCGCAATGTTCTTCAGAAACCTATCCTACATTGCCACTGCATGTTTCCTGACCTACCCATGCTGACCACCCCGTGGTGCTTTTCTCCATCCCACATTGCCTCTCACTGCCTATACTAATTCAGGCCATCTGATTCACACCACCCCGTGATGTTTTTCTCACTCCTATTCGTGAATGGCCGGTTAGAAACGCTTACAATGTGCACCACACCGCAATGATTTTCAGAAACCTATCCTACATTGGCATTGCATGTTTCCTGACCTCCCCATGCTGACCAGCCCGTGGCACTTTTTTCCATCGTACATTGCCACACACTGCCTATCCTAATTCAGACCCTCCGATTCACACTACACCGTCATGTTTTTCTCACTCCTACTAGTGAATGGCCTGTTAGAAACCCTTACAATGCGCACCACCCCGCGATGTTCTTCAGAATCCTATTCTACATTTCCACTGCATGTTGCCCGACCTCCCCATGCTGACCACCCCGTGGTGCTTTTCTCCATCCTACATTGCCCCTCACTGCCTATTCTAATTCAGGCGTTCCGATTCACATCACCCCATAATGTTCTTCTCACTCCAACTAGTGAATGGCCTGTTAGAAACACTTACAAAGCTCACCACCCCTCTTTGTTTTTCAGAAACCTATGCTACATTGCTACTGCATGTTTCCTGACCTCCCCATGCTGACCACCCAGTGGCGCTTTTCTCCATCCTTCATTGCCACTCACTGCCTATCCTAATTCAGACACTCTGATTCACACCACCCCGTGAATTTTTTCTCACTCCTACTAGTGAATGGCCTGTTAGAAACCCTTACAGTGCACAAGACCCCGCTATGTTTCACAGAAACCTATCTTACATTGCCACTGCATCTTTCCTGACCTTCCCATGCTGACCAGCCCGTTCTGCTTTTCTCCATCGTACATTGCCACACACTGCCTATCCTAATTCAGACCCTTGGATTCACACCACCCCGTGATGCTTTTCACACTCCTACTAGTGACTGGCCTGTTAGAAACACTTACAATGCGCACCACCCCGCGATGTTTTTCAGAAACCTATCCTACATTGCCACTGCATGTTTCCTGACCTCCCCATGCTGACCATCCCGTGGTACTTTTCTCCATCCTACATTGCCACTCACTGCCTATCCTAATTCCGACGCTCCGATTCGCACCACCCCGTGATGTTTTTCTCACTCCTACAAGTGAATGGCCTGTTAGAAACACTAACACTGCGCACCACCCTGCAAGGTTTTTCAGAAACCTATCCGACATTGCCACTGCATGTTTCCTGACCTCCCCATGTTGAACACCCCGTAGTGCTTTTCTCCATCCCACATTGCCACTCACTGCCTATCCTTATTCAGGCCCTCCGATTCACACCACCCCGTGGTGTTTTTCACACTCCTATTAGTAAATGGCCTGTTAGAAATGCTTACAATGCCCACCACCCCGCGATGTTTTTCAGAAACCTATCCTACTTTGCTACTGCATGTTTCCTGACCTACCCAAGCCTACCACCCTGTGGCGCTTTTCTCCATCCTATGTTGCCACTCACTGCCTATCCTAATTCAGGCCCTCCTATTCACACCACCCCGTGATGTTTTTCTCACACCTACTAATGAATGGCCTGTTAGAAACCCTTACAATGCACAACACCCCGCGATGTTTTTCAAAAACCTATACTACATTGGCACTGCATGTTTCCTGACTTGCCCATGCTGACTACCCCGTGATGCTTTTCTCCATCCTACATTGCGACTCACTGCCTATCCTAATTCAGCCCCTCCGATTCACACCACCCTGTGATGTTTTTCTCACTCCTACTAGTGAATGATCTGTTAGAAACTCTTACAATGCGCACCACCCCGCGATGTTTTTCAGAATCCTATCCTACATTGCCACTGCATGTTTGCTGACTTCCCAATGCTGACCACCCCGTGGTGTTTTTCTCCATTCTACATTACCACTCACTGCCTATCCTAACTCAGGCCCCCGATTCACACCACCCCGTGATGTTTTTCTCACTCCTACTAGTGAATGGCCTGTTAGAAACCCTTACAATTTGCACCACCCCGTGATGTTTTGAGAAAACTATGTGACATTGCCACTGCATGTTTTCTGACCTACCCAAGCAGACCACCCCTTGGCGCTTTTCTCCCTTCTACATTGCAACTCACTGCCTATCCTAATTCAGACCCTCCGATTCACACCACCCCTGATATTTTTTTCATTCCTACTAGTAAATGGCCTGTTAGAAACACTTACAATGCGCACCACCCCGCAATGTTTTTCAGAAACCTATCCGACATTGCCACTGCATGTTTCCTGACCTCCCCATGCTGACCACCCCTTGGAGTTTTCTCCATCCTTCATTGCCACTCACTGCCTATCCTAATTCAGGCCCACCGATTCAGACCACCCCGTGATGTTTTTCTCACTCCTACTAGTGAATGGCGGGTTAGAAACCTTACAATGCGCACCACCCCTCTTGGTTTTTCAGAAACCTATCCTACTTTGCCACTGCATGTTTCCTGACCTACCCAAGCTGACCACCCCGTGGCGCTTTTCTGCATCCTATGTTGCCCCTCACTGCCTATCCAAATTCAGGCCCTCCTATTCACACCACCCCGTGATGTTTTTCTCACACCTACTAATGAATGGCCTGTTAGAAATCCTTACAATGCTCACCTCCCTGCGATGCTTTTCATAAACCTTTCCTACATTGGCACTGCATGTGTCTTGACTTGCCCATGCTGACTACCCTGTGGTGCTTTTCTCCATCTTACATTGCCACTCACTGCCTATCCTAATTCAGCCCCTCTGATTAACACCACACTGTGATGTTTTTCTCACTCCTACTAGTGAATGGCCTGTAAGAAACCCTTACAATGCGCACCACCCCGCGATGATTTTCAGAATCCTATCCTACATTGCCACTGCATGTTTCCTGTCTTCCCAATGCTGACCAGCCCGTGGTGCTTTTCTCCATTCTACATTACCACTCACTGCCTATCCTAACTCAGGCCCTCCGATTCACACCAGCCCGTGATGTTTTTCTAACTCCTACTAGTGAATGGCCCGTTAGAAACCCTTACAATGCGCACCACCCCGCGAAGTTTTTCAGAAACCTATGCTACATTGCAACTGCATGTTTCCTAACCTCCCCATGCTGACCACCCCGTGGTGCTTTTCTCCATCCTACATTGCCACTCACTGCCTATTCTAATTCAGGCCCTCCCATTCACACCACCCCGTGATGTTTTTCTCACTCCTACTAGTGAATGGCCTGTTAGAAACCCTTACAATGCGCACCACCGTGCGATGTTTTTCAGAAACCTATCCTACATTGCGACTGCATGTTTCCTGACCTCCCCATGCTGACCAGCCCGTGTCGCTTTTCTCCATCCTTCATTGCCACTCACTGCCTATCCTAATTCAGGCCCTCCGATTCACACCAGCCCATGATGTTTTTCTCACTTCTACTAGTGAATGGTGGGTTAGAAACCTAACAATGCGCACCACCCCTCTTGTTTTTTCTGAGACCTATCCTACATTGCCCCTACATGTTTCGTGAACTCTCCATGCTGATCACCCCGTGGTGCTTTTCTCCATCGTACATTGCCACACACTGCCTATCCTAATTCAGGACTGACGATTTACACTACCACGTGATGTTTTTCTCACTCCTACTAGTGAATGGCCTCTTAGAAACCGTTACAATGCGCACAACCTCGCGATTTTTTTCAGAAACCTATCGTACATTGTCACTGCATGTTTCCTGACCTACCCATGCTGACCACCCCGTGGTGCTTTTCTCCATCCTACATTGCCACTCACTGCATATCCTAATTCAGGCCCACTGATTCACACCACCCCGTGATGTTTTTCTCACTCCTACTAGTGAATGGCCTGTTAGAAACCCTTACGATGAGCACCATCCCTCTTTGTTTATCAGAAACCTATCCTACATTGCCACTGCATGTTTCCTGACCTCCACATGCTGACCACCCCGTGGCGCTTTTCTCCATCCTTCATTACCACTCACTGCCTATTCTAATTCAGGCCCACCGATACACACCACCCCGTGATGTTTTTCTCACTCCTACTAGTGAATGGCGGGTTAGAAAATTACAATGCGCACCACCCCTCTTGGTTTTTCAGAAACCTAACCTACATTGCCACTGCATGTTTCCTGACCTCTCCATGCTGACCACATCGTGGCGCTTTTCTCCATCGTATATTGCTACACACTGCCTATCCTAATTCAGTACTGACGATTCAGACTACCACGTGATGTTTTTCTCACTCCTACTAGTGAATGGCCTTTTAGAAACCCTTAAAATGCGCACCACCTCACGATGTTTTTCAGAAACCTATCCTACCTTGCCACTGCATTTTTCCTGACCTACCCAAGCTGACCACCCCGTGGCGCTTTTCTGCATCCTATGTTGCCCCTCACTGCCTATCCAAATTCAGGCCCTCCTATTCACACCACCCCGTGATGTTTTTCTCACACCTTCTAATGAATGGCCTGTTAGAAATCCTTACAATGCTCACCTCCCTGCGATGCTTTTCAAAAACCTATCCTACATTGGCACTGCATGTGTCTTGACTTGCCCATGCTGACTACGCTGTGGTGCTTTTCTCCATCTTACATTGCCACTCACTGCCTATCCTAATTCAGCCCCTCTGCTTAACACCACACTGTGATGTTTTTCTCACTCCTACTAGTGAATGGCCTGTAAGAAACCCTTACAATGTGCACCACCCCGCGATGATTTTCAGAATCCTATCCTACATTGCCACTGCATGTTTCCTGTCTTCCCAATGCTGACCAGCCCTTGGTGCTTTTCTCCATTCTACATTACCACTCACTGCCTATCCTAACTCAGGCCCCTGATTCACACAATCCCGTGATGTTTTTCTAACTCCTACTAGTGAATGGCCCGTTAGAAACCCTTACAATGTGCACCACCCCGCGATGTTTTTCAGAAACCTATGCTACATTGCAACTGCATGTTTCCTGACCTCCCCATGCTGAACACCCCGTGGTGCTTTTCTCCATCCTACATTGCCACTCACTGCCTATTCTAATTCAGGCCCTCCGATTCACACCACCCCGTGATGTTTTTCTCACTCCTACTAGTGAATGGCCTGTTAGAAACCCTTACAATGCGCAACACCCTGCGATGTTTTTCAGAAACCTATCCTACATTGCGACTGCATGTTTCCTGACCTCCCCATGCTGACCAGCGCGTGGCGCTTTTCTCCATCGTACATTGCCACACATGGCCTATCCTAATTCAGACCCTCCGATTCGCACTACACCATCATGTTTTTCTCACTCCTACTAGTGAATGGCCTGTTAGAAACCCTTACAATGCGCACCACCCCGCGATGTTCTTCAGAATCCTATTCTACATTTCCACTGCATGTTGCCCGACCTCCCCATGCTGACCACCACGTGGTGCTTTTCTCCATCCTACATTGCCCCTCACTGCCTATTCTAATTAAGGCCCTCCGATTCACACCACCCCATAACGTTCTTCCACTCCAACTAGTGAATGGCCTGTTAGAAACACTTACAAAGCTCACCACCCCTCTTTGTTTTTCAGAAACTTATGCAACATTGCTACTGCATGTTTCCTGACCTCCCCATGCTGACCACCCCGTGGCGCTTTTCTCCATTCTTCATTGCCACTCACTGCCTATCCTAATTCAGGCCCTCCGATTAACACCACCCCGTGAATTTTTTCTCATTCTTACTAGTGAATGGCCTGTTAGAAACCCTTACAATGTACACCACCCCGCTATGTTTTTCAGAAACCTATCCTACAATGCCACTGCATGTTTCCTGACCTTCACATGCTGACCAGCCCGTGGCGCTTTTCTCCATCGTACATTGCCACACACTGCCTATCCTAATTCAGATTCTCGGATTCACACCACCCCGTGATGCTTTTCTCACTCCTACTAGTGACTGGCCTGTTAGAAACACTTACAATGCGCACCACCCCGCGATGTTTTTCAGAAACCTATCCTACATTGCCACTGCATGTTTCCTGACCTCCCCATGCTGACCACCCCGTGGTACTTTTCTCCATCCTTCATTGCCACTCACTGCCTATTCTAATTCAGACGCTCCGATTCGCAGCACCCCGTGATGTTTTTTTCACTCCTACTAGTGAATGGCCTGTTAGAAACACTAACACTGCGCACCACCCCGCAATGTTTTTCAGAAACCTATCCTCATTGCCACTGCATGTTTCCTGACTTCCCCATGTTGAACACCCCGTGGTGCTTTTCTCCATCCTTCATTGCCACTCACTGCCTATCCTAATTCAGGCCTTTTGATTCACACTACCACGTGATGTTTTTCTCACTCCTACTAGTGAATGGCCTGTTAGAAACGCTTACAAAGCGCACCACACTGCGATGTTTTTCAGAAACCTATCCTACATTGGCACTGCATGTTTCCTGACCTGCCCATGCTTACCACCCCGTGGCGCTTTTCTCCATCGTACATTGCCACACACTGAATATCCTAATTCAGGCCCTCCGATTCACACTACACCGTCATGTTTTTCTCATTCCTACTAGTGAATGGCCTGTTAGAAACCCTTACAATGCGCACCACCCCGCGAGGTTCTTCAGAATCCTATTCTACATTGCCACTGCATGTTGCCTGACCTCCCCATGCTGACCACCCCGTGGTGCTTTTCTCCATCCCAAATTGCCACTCACTGCCCATCCTTATTCAGGCCCTCCGATTCACACCACCCCGTGATGTTTTTCTCACTCCTATTAGTGAATGGCCTGTTACAAACGCTTACAATGCCCACCACCACGCGATGTTTGTCACAAACCTATCCTACATTGCCACTGCATGTCTTGATCTCCCAATGCTGAACAACCCGTGTTGCTTGGCTCCATCCTACATTGCTACTCACTGCCTATACTAATTCAGACCCTCCGATTTACACCACCCCGTGATGTTTTTCTCACTCCAACTAGTGAATGGCCTATTCGAAACACTTACAATGCGCACCACCACGCGATGTTTTTCAGAAACCTATCCTACATTGCCACTGCATGTTTCCTGACCTACCAAAGCCTACCACCCTGTGGCGCTTTTCTCCATCCTATGTTGCCACTCACTGCCTATCCTAATTCAGGCCCTCCTATTCACACCACCCCGTGATGTTTTTCTCACACCTACTCATGAATGTCCTGTTAGAAACCCTTACAATGCACAACACCCCGCGATGTTTTTCAAAAACCTATCCTACATTGGCACTGCATGTTTCCTGACTTGCCCATGCTGACTACCCCGTGGTGCTTTTCTCCATCCTACATTGTGACTCACTGCCTATCCAAATTCAGGCCCTCTGATTCACAACACCCTGTGATGTTTTTCTCACTCCAAATAGTGAATGCCTGTTAGAAACCCTTACAATGCGAACCTCCCCGCGATGTTTTTTAGAAACTTATGCTACATTGCCACTGCATGTGTACTGACCTCGCCATGCTGACCACCACGTCGCGCTTTTCTCCATCCTACATTGCCACTCACTGTCTATCCTAATTCATCACCTGCAATTCACACCACCTCGTGATGTTTTTCTCACTGTTATTAGTGAATGGCCTGTTAGACACCCTTACAATGCGCACCACCCCGCGATGTTCTTCAGAAACCTATTCTACATTGCCACTGCATGTTTCCTGACCTCCCCATGCTGACCACCCCTTGGCGCTTTTCTCCATCGTACATTGCCACACACTGCCTATCCTAATTCGGGCCCTTTGATTCACACTACCACGTGATGTTTTTTTCATTCCTACTCTTAAATGGCCTGTTAGAAACACTTACAATGCGCACCACCCCGCAATGTTTTTCAGAAACCTATCGGACATTGCCACTGCATGTTTCCTGACCTCCCGATGCTGCCCACCCCTTGGCGCTTTTCTCCATCCTTCATTGCCACTCACTGCCTATCCTAATTCAGGCCCTCCGATTCACACCACCCTGTGAATTTTTTCTCACTACTAGTGAATGGCGTGTTACAAACACTTACAATGCCCACAACCACGCGATGTTTGTCACAAACCTATCCTACATTGCCACTGCATGTTTCCTGATCTCCCCATGCTGACCAACCCGTGGTGCTTGCTTCCATCCTACATTGCCACTCACTGCCTATACTAATTCAGACACTCCAATTTACACCACCCCATGATGTTCTTCTCACTCCAACTAGTGAATGGCGTATTAGAAACACTAACACTGCGCACCACCCCGCAATGTTTTTCAGAAACCTATCCGACATTGCCACTGCATGTTTCCTGACCTCTCCATGCTGACCACCCCGTGGCGCTTTTCTCCATCCTACATTGCCACTCACTGCCTATGCTAATTCAGGCCCGCCGATTCACACCACCCGGTGATCTATTTCTCACTCCTACTAGTGAATGGCGGGTTAGAAACATTACAATGCGCACCAACCCTCTTGGTTTTTCAGAAACCTATCCTACATTGCCACTGCATTTTTCCTGACCTCTCCATGCTGACCTCGTCATGGCGCTTTTCTCCATCGTACATCGCCACACACTGCCTAACCTAATTCAAGACCTACGATTCACACTACCACCTGATGTTTTTCTCACTCGTACTAGTGAATGGCCTGTTAGAAACCGTTACAATGCGCACCACCTCGCGATGTTTTTAAGAAACCTATCCTACATTGCCACTGCACGTTTCCTGACATACCCATGCAGACCACCCCGTCGCGCTTTTCTCCATCCTACATTGCCTCTCACTGCCTATCCTAATTCATCCCCTGCGATTCACACCACCCCGTGATGTTTTTCTCACTCTTACTAGTGAATGGCCTGTTAGAAACCCTTACAATGCGCACCACCCCGCGATGTTCTTCAGAAACCTATTCTACATTGCCACTGCATGTTGCCTGACCTCCCCATGTTGACCGCCCCATGGCGCTTTTCTCCATCGTACATTGCCACACACTGCCTATCCTAATTCAGGCCCTTGATTCACACTACCAAGTGATGTTTTTCTCACTCCTACTAGTGAATGGCCTGTTAGAAACGCTTACAAAGCGCACCACAATGCGATCTTTTTCAGAAACCTATCCTACATTGCACTGCATGTTTCCTGACCTGCCCATGCTTACCACCCCGTGGCGCTTTTCTCAATCGTACATTGCCACACACTGAATATCCTAATTCAGGCCCTCCAATTCACACTACACCGTCATGTTTTTCTCATTCCTACTAGTGAATGGCCTGTTAGAAACCCTTACAATACGCAACACCCCGCGAGGTTCTTCAGCATCATATTCTACATTGCCACTGCATGTTGCCTGACCTCCCCATGCTGACCACCCCGTGGCGCTTTTCTCCATCCTTCATTGCCACTCACTGCCTATCCTAATTCAGACCCTCTGATTCACACCACCCCATAATGTTCTTCTCACTCCTACAGGTGAATGGCCTGTTAGAAACACTTACAATGCGCACCACCCCGCGATGTTTTTCAGAAACCTATCCTACATTGCCACCGCATGTTTCCTGACCTCCCCATGCTGACCACTCCGTGGCGCTTTTCTCCATCCTTCATTGCTACTCACTGCCTATCCTAATTCAGGCCCTCCGATTCACACCACCCCGTGAATTTTTTCTCACTACTACTAGTGAATGGCGTGTTACAAACACTTACAATGCCCACCACCACGCGATGTTTGTCCAAACCTATCCTACATTGCCACTACATGTTTCCTGATCTCCCCATGGTGACCAACCCGTGTTGCTTGCTTCTATCCTACATTGCCACTCACTGCCTATACTAATTCAGACCCTCCGATTTACACCACCCTGTGATGTTCTTCTCACTACAACTAGTGAATGGCGTATTAGAAACACTAACACTGCGCACCACAACGCAATGCTTTTCAGAAACCTATCCGACATTGCCACTGCATGTTTCCTGACCTCTCCATGCTGACCACCACGTGGCGCTTATCTCCATCGTACATTGCCACACACTGCCTATCCTAATTCAGGACTTACGATTCACACTACCACGTGATGCTTTTCTTACTCCTACTAGTGACTGGCCTGTTAGAAACACTTACAATGCGCACCACCCCGCGATGTTTTTCACAAACCTATCCTACATTGCCACTGCATGTTTCTTGACCTCCCCATGCTGACCACCCGTGGTGCTTTTCTCCATCCTACATTGGCACTCAATGCCTATCCTAATTCAGGCGCTCTGATTCGCACCACCCCGTGATGTTTTTCTCACTCCTACTAGTGAATGGTCTATTAGAAACTCTTAAAATGCGCACCACCCGGCGATGTTTTTCAGAAAACTGTGCTACATTGCCACTGCATGTTTCCTGACCTCACCATGCTGACCACCCCGTGGTGCTTTTCTCCATCCTACATTGCCACTCACTGCCTATTCTAATTCAGCCCTTCTGATTCACACCACCCCATGATGTTTTTCTCACTCCTACTAGTGAATGGCCTGTAAAACCCTTACAACGCGCACCACTATGCAATGTTTTTCAGAAACCTATCCTACATTGCCACTGCATGTTTCCTGACCTCCCCATGATGACCACCCCGTGGCGCTTTTCTCCATTGTACATTGCCACTCACTGCCTATCCTAATTCAGGCACTTTGATTCACACTACCACGTGATGTTTTTCTCACTCCTACTAGTGAATGGCCTGTTAGAAACCCTTACAATGCGCACCACCCCGTGATGTTTTTGGGAAACGTATCCTACATTGCCACTGCATGTTTCCTGACCTGCCCATGCTTACCACCCCGTGGTGCTTTTCTCCATCCCACATTACAACTCACTGCCTATCCTAATTCAGGCCCTCTGATTCACACCACCCCGTGATGTTTTTCTGACTCCCGTTAGTGAATGGCCTGTTAGAAACGCTTACAATGCACACCACACTGCGATGTTTTTCAGAAACCTATCCTACATTGCCACTGCATGTTTTCTGACCTCCCCATGCTGACCACACCGTGGCGCTTTTCTCCATTTTACATTGCCACACACTGCCTATCCTAATTCAGGCCCTCCGATTCACAATACACCGTCATGTTTTTCTCACTCCTACTAGTGAATGGCCTGTTAGAAAACCTTATGATGCGCACTACCCCGCGAGGTTCTTCAGAATCCTATTCTACATTGCCACTGCATGTTGCCTGACCTCCCCATGCTGACCACCCTGTGGTGCTTTTCTCCATCCTACATTGCCCCTCACTGAGTATTCTAATTGAGGCCCTCTGATTCACACCACCCCATAATGTTCTTCTCACTCCTACTACTGAATGGCCTGTTAGAAACATTTACAATGCGCACCACCCCTCTTTGTTTTTCAGAAACCTATACTACATTGCCACTGCACATTTCCTGACCTACCCATGCTGACCACCCCGTGGCACTTTTCTCCATCCTTCATTGCCCCTCACTGCCTATCCTAATTCAGGCCCACTGATTGACACCACCACATGATGTTTTCTCACTCCTACTAGTGAATGGTCTATTAGAAACACTTAAAATGCGCTCACCCGGCGATGTTTTTCAGAAAACTGTCCTACATTGCCATTGCATGTTTCCTGACCTCCCCATGCTGACCACCCCGTGGTGCTTTTCTCCATCCTACATTGCCCCTCACTGAGTATTCTAATTGAGGCCCTCCGATTCACACCACCCCATAATGTTCTTCTCACTCCTACTAGTGAATGGCCTGTTAGAAATATTAACAATGCGCACCATCCCTCTTTGTTTATCAGAAACCTATCCTACATTGCCACTGCATGTTTCCTGACTTCCCCATGCTGACCACCACGTGGCACTTTTCTCCGTCCTTCATTGCCACTCACTGCCTATTCTAATTCAGGCCCACCGATTCACACATCCCGTGATGTTTTTCTCACTCCTACTAGTGAATGGCGGGTTAGAAACCTTACATTGCGCACCACCCCTCTTGGTTTTTCAGAAACCTATCCTACATTGCCACTGCATGTTTCCTGACCTCTCCATCCTGACCACATTGTGGCGCTTTTCTCCATTGTACATTGCCACACACTGCCTATCCTAATTCAGGACTTACGATTCACACTACCACGTGAAGTTTTTCTCACTCCTACTAGTGAATGGCATGTTAGAAACCGTTACAATGCGCACCAGCTCGTGATGTTTTTCAGAAACCTATCCTACATTGCCACTGCATGTTTCCTAACCTACCCATGCTGACCACCCCGTCGCACTTTTCTCCATCCTACATTGCCACTCACTGCCTATCCGAATTCAGGCCCTCCGATTCACAACACCCCGTGATGTTTTTCTCACTCCAAATAGTGAATGGCCTGTTAGAAACCCTTACAATGCGCACCACCCACGATGATTTTTAGAAACTTATGCTACATTGCCACTGCATGTGTCCTGACCTCCCCATGCTGACCACCGCGTCGCGCTTTTCTCCATCCTACATTGCCACTCACTGCCTATCCTAATTCATCCCCTGCGATTCTCACCACTCCGTGATGTTTTTCTAACTCTTACTAGTGAATGGCCTGTTAAAAACCCTTACAATGCGCACCACACCGCGATGTTCTTCAGAAACCTATTCTACATTGCAACTGCATGTTGCCTGACCTCCCCATGCTGACCACCCCGTGGCGCTTTTCTCCATCGTACATTGCCACACTCTGCCTATCCTAATTTAGGCCCTTTGATTCACACTACCACGTGATGATTTTCTCACTCCTACTAGTGAATGGCCTGTTAGAAACCCTTACAATGCGCACCACCACGTGATGTTTTTCAGAAACCTATCCTACATTGCCACTGCATGTTTCCTGACCTGCCCATGCTTACCACCACGTGGTGCTTTTCTCCATCCTACATTGCCCCTCACTGAGTATTCTCATTGAGTCCCTCCGATTCACACCACCCCATAGTGTTCATCTCACTTCTACTAGTGAATGGCCTGTTAGAAAATTTTACAATGCGCACCACCCCTCTTTGTTTTTCAGAAACCTATCCTACATTGCCACTGCATGTTTCTTGACCTCCCCATGCTGACCACCCCATGGTGCTTTTCTCCAACCTTCATTGCCACTCACTGCCTATCCTAATTGAGGCCCTCCGATTCACACCACCCCGTGATGTTCTTCTCACTCCAACTAGTGAATGGCGTATTAGAAACACTAACACTGGGCATCACCCCGCGATGTTTGTCACAAACCTATCCTACATTGCCACTGCATGTTTCCTGATCTCCCCATGCTGACCAAACCATGGTGCTTGCTTCCATCCTACATTGCCACTCACTGCCTATACTAATTCAGACCCTCCAATTTACACCACCCCGTGATGGTCTTCTCACTCCAACTAGTGAATGGCGTATTAGAAACACTAACACTGGGCACCACCACGCGATGTTTTGCAGAAACCTATCCTATATTGCCACTGCATGTTTACTGACCTCCCCATGCTGACCACCCCATGGCGCTTTTCTCCATCGTACATTGCCACACACTGCCTATCCTAATTCAGGCCCTTTGATTCACACTACCACGTGATGTTTTTCTCACTCCTACTAGTGAATGCCCTGTTAGAAACCCTTACAATGCGCACCACCCCGTGATGTTTTTGAGAAACATATCCTACATTGCCACTGCATGTTTCCTGACCTGCCCATGCTTACCACCCAGTGGTGCTTTTCTCCATCCCACATTGCCACTCACTGCCTATCCTAATTCAGCCCCTCTGATTCACACCACCCCGTGATGTTTTTCTGACTCCTATTAGTGAATGGCATGTTAGAAACGCTTACAATGCACACCACACTGCGATGTTTTTCAGAAACCTATCCTACATTGCCACTGCATGTTTCCTGACCTCCCCATGCTGACCAGCCCGTGGCGCTTTTCTCCATCATAGATTGCCACACACTGCCTATCCTAATTCAGGCCCTCCGATTCACACTACACCGTCATGTTTTTCTCACTCCTACTAGTGAATGGCCTGTTAGAAACCCTTATGATGCACACCACCCTGCGAGGTTCTTCAGAATCCTATTCTACATTGCCACTGCATGTCGACAGACCTCCCCATGCTGACGACCCCGTGGTGCTTTTCTCCATCCTACATTGCCCCGCACTGAGTATTCTAATTGAGGCCCTCCGATTCACACCACCCCATAATGTTCTTCTCACTCCTACTAGTGAATGGCCTGTTAGAAACATTTACAATGCGCACCACCCCACTTTGTTTCTCAGAAACCTATCCTACATTGCCACTGCATGTTTCCTGACCTCCCCATGCTGACCACACCGTGGCGCTTTCCTCCATCCTTCATTGCCACTCACTGCCTATCCTAATTCAGGCCCACCAATTCACACCACCCCGTGATGTTTTTCTCACTCCTACTAGTGAATGGCGGGATAGAAACCTTAAAATGCGCAACACCCCTCTTGGTTTTTCAGAAACCTATACTACATTGCCACTGCATGTTTCTTGACATCCCCATGCTGACCACATCGTGGCGCTTTTCTCCATCGTACATTTCCACACACTGCCTATCAATTCAGGACTTACGATTCACACTACCACGTGATGTTTTTCTCACTCCAAATAGTGAATGGCCTGTTAGAAACCCTTACAATGCGCACCACCCCGCAATGTTTTTTAGAAACTTATGCTACATTGCCACTGCATGTTTCCTGACCTCCCCATGCTGACCACCGCGTCCGCTTTTCTCCATCCGACATTGCCACTCACTGCCTATCCTAATTCATCCCCTGCGATTCACACCACCCCGTGATGTTTTTCTCACTCCTACTAGTGAATGGCCTGTTAGAAACACTAACACTGGGCACCACCACGCAATGTTTTTCAGAAACATATCCGACATGGCCACTGCATGTTTCCTGACCTCCCCATGCTGAACACCCTGTGGTGCTTTTCTCCATCCTACATTGCCACTCAATGCCTATCCTAAAGCAGGCGCACCGATTCGCACCACCCCGTGATGTTTTTCTCACTCCTACTAGTGAATGGCCTGTTAGAACACCTTACAATGCGCACAACCCCGCGATGTTTTTTCAGAAACCTATCCTACATTGCCACAGCATGTTTCCTGACCTCCCCATGCTGACCACCCCGTGGCGCTTTTCTCCATCCTTCATTGCCACTCACTGCCTATCCTATTTCAGGCCCACCGATTCACACCACGCCGTGATGTTTTTCTCGCTCCTACTAGTGAATGGCGGGTTAGAAACCTTACAATGCACACCAACCCTCTTGGTTTTTCAGAAACCGATCCCACATTGCCACTGCATATTTCCTGACCTGCCCATGCTGACCACCCCGTGGTGCTTTTCTCCATCCAACATTGCCACTCACAGCCTATCCTAATTCAGGCCCTCCGATTCACACCACGCCATGATGTTTTTCTCACTCCAAATAGTGAATGGCCTGTTAGAAACCCTTACAATGCGCACGACCGCACGATGTTTTTTAGAAACTTATGCTACATTGCGACTGCATGTTTTCTGATCTCCCCATGCTGACCAAACCGTGGTGCTTGCCTCCATCCTACATTGCCACTCACTGCCTATGCTAATTCAGAACCTCGGATTCACACCACCCCGTGATGCTTTTCTCTCTCCTACTAGTGACTGGCCTGTTAGAAACACTTAAAATGTGCACCACCCCGTGATGTTTTTCAGAAACCTATCCTACATTGCCACTGCATGTTTCCTGACCTCCCCATGCTGACCACCCCTTGGTGCTTTTCTCCATCCTACATTGCGACTCACTCCCTATCCTAATCTAGACGCGCCGATTCTCACCACCCCGTGATGTTTTTCTCACTCCTACTAGTGAATGGCCTGTTAGAAACACTATCACTGGGCACCACCACGCAATGTTTTTCAGAAACCTATCCGACATTGCCACTGCATGTTTCATGACCTCCCCATGCTGAACACCCTGTGGTGCTTTTCTCCATCCTACAATGCCACTCACTGCCTATCCTATTTCAGGCCCACCGATTCACACCACCCCGTGATGTTTTTCTCACTCCTACTAGTGAATGGCGGGTTAGAAACCTTACAATGCACACCACCCCTCTTGGTTTTTCAGAAACCGATCCTACATAGCCACTGCATGTTTCCTGACCTCTCCAGGCTGACCACCCCGATGCGCTTTTCTCCATCGTACATTGCCACACACTGCCTATCCTAATTCAGGACTTAGGATTCACACTACCACGTGATGTTTTTCTCACTCCTACTAGTGAATGGCCTGTTAGAAACCCTTACAATGCGCACCACCTCGGAATGTTTTTCAGAAAACTATACTACATTGCCACTGCATATTTCCTGACCTGCCCATGCTGACCACCCCGTGGTGCTTTTCTCCATCCTACATTGACACTCACAGCCTATCCTAATTCAGGCCCTCCGATTCACACCACCCCATGATGTTTTTCTCCCTCCAAATAGTGAATGGCCTGTTGGAAACCCTTAGAATGCGCACGACCGCGCGATGTTTTTTAGAAACTTATGCTACATTGCGACTGCATGTTTCCTTACCTCCCCATGCTGACCACCCCGTCGCGCTTATCTCCATCCTACATTGCAACTCACTGTCTATCCTAAATCAGGCCCTCCGATTCACACCACCCCGTAATGTTTTTCTCACTCCTACTAGTGAATGGCCTGTTAGAAACCCTTACAATGCGCACCACCCCGCAATGTTTTTCAGAAATCTATCCTACAATGCCACTGCATGTTTCCTGACCTCCCCATGCTGACCAGCCCGTGGCGCTTTTCTCCATCGTACATTGCCACACACTGCCTATACTAATTCAGGCCCTCCGATTCACACTACACCGTGATGTTTTTCTCACTCCTACCAGTGAGTGGCCTGTTAGAAACACTTACAATGCGCAGCACCCCGCGAGGTTCCTCAGAATCCTATTCTACATAGCCACTGCATGTTTCCTGACCTCCCCATGCTTACCACCCCGTGGTGCTTTTCTCCATCCTACATTGCCCCTCACTGCCTACTCTAATTCAGGCCCTCAGATTCACACCACCCCAGAATGTTCTTCTCACTCCTACTAGTGAATGGCCTATTAGAAACATTTACAATGCGCCCCACCCCTCTTTGTTTTTCAGAAACCTATCCTACAATGCCACTGCATGTTTCCTGACCTCCCCATGCTGACCACCCCATGGCGCTTTTCTCCATCCTTCATTGCCACTCACTGCCTATCCTAATTCAGGCCCTCCGATTTACACCACCCCGTGAATTTTTTCTCACTACTACTAGTGAATGGCGTGTTACAAACACTTACAATGCCAACCACCACGCGATGTTTGTCAGAAACCTATCCCACATTGCCACTGCATGTTTCCTGATCTCCCCATGCTGACCAACCCGTGGTGCTTGCCTCCATCCTACATTGCCTATCCTAATTCAGAACCTCGGATTCACACCACCCCGTGATGCTTTTGTCACTCCTACTAGTGATTGGCCTGTTAAAAACACTTACAATGCGCACCACCCCGCGATGTTTTTCAGAAACCTATCCTACATTGCCACTGCATGTTTCCTGACCTCCCCATGCTGACCACCCCGTGGTGCTTTTCTCCATCCTACATTGCCACTCACTGGCTATCCTAATTCAGCCCTTCTGATTCACACCACCCCGTGATGTTTTTCTCACTCTTACGAGTGAATGGCCTGTAAGAAACCCTTACAATGCGCACCTCCCGGCGATGTTCTTTAGAAACCTATTCTACATTGCCATTGCATGTACCCTGACTTCCCCATGCTGACCACCCGGTGGTGCTTTTCTCCATCCTACATTGCCCCTCACTGCCTATTCTAATTCAGGCCCTCTGATTCACATCACCCCATGATGTTTTTCTCACTCCTACTAGTGAATGGCCTGTTAGAAACACTAACACTGCGCACCACCCCGCAATGTTTTTCAGAAACCTATCCGACATTGCCACTGCATGTTTGCTGACCTCCCCATGCTGAACACCCTGTGGTGCTTTTCTCCATCCTACATTGCCACTCACTGCCTATCCCAATGCAGACGCTCTGATTCGCACCACCCCGTGATGTTTTTCTCACTCCTACTAGTGACTGGCCTGTTAGAAACCCTTACAATGCGTACCACTCGGCGATGTTTTTCAGAAACCTGTCCTACATTGCCACTGCATGTTTCCTGACCTCCCCATGCTGACCACCCCTTGGCGCTTTTCTCCATCCTTCATTGCACTCACTGCCTATCCTATTTCAGGCCTACCGATCCACACCACCCCGTGATGTTTTTCTCACTCCTAAGTGAATGGCGGGTTAGAAACCTTACAATGCGCACCACCCCTCTTGGTTTTACAGAAACCTATCCTACATTGCCACTGCATGTTTCCTGACCGCTCCATGCTGACCACCCCGTCGCGCTTTTCTCCATCCTACATTGCCACACACTGCCTATCCTAATTCAGGACTTACGATTCACACTGCCACGTGATGTTTTCGTCACTCCTACTAGTGAATGGCCAGTTAGAAACCGTTACACTGTGCACCACCTCGCGATGTTTTTCAGAAAACTATTCTACATTGCAAATGCATGTTTCCTGACCTACACATGCTGACGGGCCCGTGGTGATTTTCTCCATCCTACATTGCCACTCACTGCCTATCCTAATCTAGACGCTCCGATTCTCACCACCCCGAGATGTTTTTCTCACTCCTAATAGTGAATGGCCTGTTAGAAACACTAACACTGCGCACCAACCCGCAATGTTTTTCAGAAAACTATCCGACATTTCCACTGTATGTTTCCTGACCTCCCCATTTTGAACACCCTGTGGTGCTTTTCTCCATCCTACATTGCCACTCACTGCCTATTCTAACGCAGAGGCTCCGATTCGCACCACTCCGTGATGTTTTTCTAATTCCTACTAGTGAATGGCCTGTTAGAAACCCTTACAATGCGCACCACCCGCGATGTTTTTTAGATACCTATCCTACATTGCCACTGCATGTTTCCTGACCTCCCCATACTGACCACCCCGTGGCGCTTTTCTCCATCCTTCATTGCCACTCACTGCCTATCCTATTTCAGGCCCACCGATTCACACTACCCCGTGATGTTTTTCTCACTCCTACTAGTGAATGGCGTGTTAGAAACCTTACAATGAACACCACCCCTCTTGGTTTTTCAGAAACATATCCTACATTGCCACTGCATGTTTCCTGACCTCTCCATGCTGACCACCCCATGGCGCTTTTCTCCATCGTACATTGCCACACACTGCCTATTCTAATTCAGGACTTACGATTCACACTACCACGTGATGTTTTTCTCACTCCTATTAGTGAATGGCCTGTTAGAAACCCTTACAATGCGCACCACCTCGCGATGTTTTTCAGAAACTTATCCTACATTGCCACTGCATGTTTCCTGACCTGCCCATGCTGACCACACCGTGGTGCTTTTCTCCCTCCTACATTGCCGCTCAAAGCCTAACCTAATTCAGGCCCTCCGATTCACACCACCCCGTGATGTTTTTCTCACTCCAAATATGAATGGCCTGTTAGAAACCCTTACAATGCGCATGACCCCGCGATGTTTTTTAGAAACTTATGCTACATTGCGACTGCATGTTTCCTGACCTCCCCATGCTGACCAGCCCGTGGCGCTTTTCTCCATCATACATTGCCACACACTGCCTATCCTAATTCAGGCCCTCCGATTCACACTACACCGTCATGTTTTTCTCACTCCTACTAGTGAATGGCCTGTTAGAAACCCTTATGATGCACACCACCCTGCGAGGTTCTTCAGAATCCTATTCTACATTGCCACTGCATGTCGACAGACCTCCCCATGCTGACGACCCCGTGGTGCTTTTCTCCATCCTACATTGCCCCGCACTGAGTATTCTAATTGAGGCCCTCCGATTCACACCACCCCATAATGTTCTTCTCACTCCTACTAGTGAATGGCCTGTTAGAAACATTTACAATGCGCACCACCCCACTTTGTTTCTCAGAAACCTATCCTACATTGCCACTGCATGTTTCCTGACCTCCCCATGCTGACCACACCGTGGCGCTTTCCTCCATCCTTCATTGCCACTCACTGCCTATCCTAATTCAGGCCCACCAATTCACACCACCCCGTGATGTTTTTCTCACTCCTACTAGTGAATGGCGGGATAGAAACCTTAAAATGCGCAACACCCCTCTTAGTTTTTCAGAAACCTATACTACATTGCCACTGCATGTTTCTTGACATCCCCATGCTGACCACATCGTGGCGCTTTTCTCCATCGTACATTTCCACACACTGCCTATCAATTCAGGACTTACGATTCACACTACCACGTGATGTTTTTCTCACTCCAAATAGTGAATGGCCTGTTAGAAACCCTTACAATGCGCACCACCCCGCAATGTTTTTTAGAAACTTATGCTACATTGCCACTGCATGTTTCCTGACCTCCCCATGCTGACCACCGCATCCGCTTTTCTCCATCCGACATTGCCACTCACTGCCTATCCTAATTCATCCCCTGCGATTCACACCACCCCGTGATGTTTTTCTCACTCCTTCTAGTGAATGGCCTGTTAGAAACACTAACACTGGGCACCACCCCGCAATGTTTTTCAGAAACATATCCGACATGGCCACTGCATGTTTCCTGACCTCCCCATGCTGAACACCCTGTGGTGCTTTTCTCCATCCTACATTGCCACTCAATGCCTATCCTAAAGCAGGCGCACCGATTCGCACCACCCCGTGATGTTTTTCTCACTCCTACTAGTGAATGGCCTGTTAGAACACCTTACAATGCGCACAACCCCGCGATGTTTTTTCAGAAACCTATCCTACATTGCCACAGCATGTTTCCTGACCTCCCCATGCTGACCACCCCGTGGCGCTTTTCTCCATCCTTCATTGCCACTCACTGCCTATCCTATTTCAGGCCCACCGATTCACACCACCCCGTGATGTTTTTCTCGCTCCTACTAGTGAATGGCGGGTTAGAAACCTTACAATGCACACCAACCCTCTTGGTTTTTCAGAAACCGATCCCACATTGCCACTGCATATTTCCTGACCTGCCCATGCTGACCACCCCGTGGTGCTTTTCTCCATCCAACATTGCCACTCACAGCCTATCCTAATTCAGGCCCTCCGATTCACACCACGCCATGATGTTTTTCTCACTCCAAATAGTGAATGGCCTGTTAGAAACCCTTACAATGCGCACGACCGCGCGATGTTTTTTAGAAACTTATGCTACATTGCGACTGCATGTTTTCTGATCTCCCCATGCTGACCAAACCGTGGTGCTTGCCTCCATCCTACATTGCCACTCACTGCCTATGCTAATTCAGAACCTCGGATTCACACCACCCCGTGATGCTTTTCTCTCTCCTACTAGTGACTGGCCTGTTAGAAACACTTAAAATGTGCACCACCCCGTGATGTTTTTCAGAAACCTATCCTACATTGCCACTGCATGTTTCCTGACCTCCCCATGCTGACCACCCCTTGGTGCTTTTCTCCATCCTACATTGCGACTCACTCCCTATCCTAATCTAGACGCGCCGATTCTCACCACCCCGTGATGTTTTTCTCACTCCTACTAGTGAATGGCCTGTTAGAAACACTAACACTGGGCACCACCACGCAATGTTTTTCAGAAACCTATCCGACATTGCCACTGCATGTTTCATGACCTCCCCATGCTGAACACCCTGTGGTGCTTTTCTCCATCCTACAATGCCACTCACTGCCTATCCTATTTCAGGCCCACCGATTCACACCACCCCGTGATGTTTTTCTCACTCCTACTAGTGAATGGCGGGTTAGAAACCTTACAATGCACACCACCCCTCTTGGTTTTTCAGAAACCGATCCTACATAGCCACTGCATGTTTCCTGACCTCTCCAGGCTGACCACCCCGATGCGCTTTTCTCCATCGTACATTGCCACACACTGCCTATCCTAATTCAGGACTTAGGATTCACACTACCACGTGATGTTTTTCTCACTCCTACTAGTGAATGGCCTGTTAGAAACCCTTACAATGCGCACCACCTCGGGATGTTTTTCAGAAAACTATACTACATTGCCACTGCATATTTCCTGACCTGCCCATGCTGACCACCCCGTGGTGCTTTTCTCCATCCTACATTGACACTCACAGCCTATCCTAATTCAGGCCCTCCGATTCACACCACCCCATGATGTTTTTCTCCCTCCAAATAGTGAATGGCCTGTTGGAAACCCTTAGAATGCGCACGACCGCGCGATGTTTTTTAGAAACTTATGCTACATTGTGACTGCATGTTTCCTTACCTCCCCATGCTGACCACCCCGTCGCGCTTATCTCCATCCTACATTGCAACTCACTGTCTATCCTAAATCAGGCCCTCCGATTCACACCACCCCGTAATGTTTTTCTCACTCCTACTAGTGAATGGCCTGTTAGAAACCCTTACAATGCGCACCACCCCGCAATGTTTTTCAGAAATCTATCCTACAATGCCACTGCATGTTTCCTGACCTCCCCAAGCTGACCAGCCCGTGGCGCTTTTCTCCATCGTACATTGCCACACACTGCCTATACTAATTCAGGGCCTCCGATTCACACTACACCGTGATGTTTTTCTCACTCCTACCAGTGAGTGGCCTGTTAGAAACACTTACAATGCGCAGCACCCCGCGAGGTTCCTCAGAATCCTATTCTACATAGCCACTGCATGTTTCCTGACCTCCCCATGCTTACCACCCCGTGGTGCTTTTCTCCATCCTACATTGCCCCTCACTGCCTATTCTAATTCAGGCCCTCAGATTCACACCACCCCAGAATGTTCTTCTCACTCCTACTAGTGAATGGCCTATTAGAAACATTTACAATGCGCCCCACCCCTCTTTGTTTTTCAGAAACCTATCCTACAATGCCACTGCATGTTTCCTGACCTCCCCATGCTGACCACCCCATGGCGCTTTTCTCCATCCTTCATTGCCACTCACTGCCTATCCTAATTCAGGCCCTCCGATTTACACCACCCCGTGAATTTTTTCTCACTACTACTAGTGAATGGCGTGTTACAAACACTTACAATGCCAACCACCACGCGATGTTTGTCAGAAACCTATCCCACATTGCCACTGCATGTTTCCTGATCTCCCCATGCTGACCAACCCGTGGTGCTTGCCTCCATCCTACATTGCCTATCCTAATTCAGAACCTCGGATTCACACCACCCCGTGATGCTTTTGTCACTCCTACTAGTGATTGGCCTGTTAAAAACACTTACAATGCGCACCACCCCGCGATGTTTTTCAGAAACCTATCCTACATTGCCACTGCATGTTTCCTGACCTCCCCATGCTGACCACCCCGTGGTGCTTTTCTCCATCCTACATTGCCACTCACTGGCTATCCTAATTCAGCCCTTCTGATTCACACCACCCCGTGATGTTTTTCTCACTCTTACGAGTGAATGGCCTGTAAGAAACCCTTACAATGCGCACCTCCCGGCGATGTTCTTTAGAAACCTATTCTACATTGCCATTGCATGTACCCTGACTTCCCCATGCTGACCACCCGGTGGTGCTTTTCTCCATCCTACATTGCCCCTCACTGCCTATTCTAATTCAGGCCCTCTGATTCACATCACCCCATGATGTTTTTCTCACTCCTACTAGTGAATGGCCTGTTAGAAACACTAACACTGCGCACCACCCCGCAATGTTTTTCAGAAACCTATCCGACATTGCCACTGCATGTTTGCTGACCTCCCCATGCTGAACACCCTGTGGTGCTTTTCTCCATCCTACATTGCCACTCACTGCCTATCCCAATGCAGACGCTCTGATTCGCACCACCCCGTGATGTTTTTCTCACTCCTACTAGTGACTGGCCTGTTAGAAACCCTTACAATGCGTACCACTCGGCGATGTTTTTCAGAAACCTGTCCTACATTGCCACTGCATGTTTCCTGACCTCCCCATGCTGACCACCCCTTGGCGCTTTTCTCCATCCTTCATTGCACTCACTGCCTATCCTATTTCAGGCCTACCGATCCACACCACCCCGTGATGTTTTTCTCACTCCTAAGTGAATGGCGGGTTAGAAACCTTACAATGCGCACCACCCCTCTTGGTTTTACAGAAACCTATCCTACATTGCCACTGCATGTTTCCTGACCGCTCCATGCTGACCACCCCGTCGCGCTTTTCTCCATCCTACATTGCCACACACTGCCTATCCTAATTCAGGACTTACGATTCACACTGCCACGTGATGTTTTCGTCACTCCTACTAGTGAATGGCCAGTTAGAAACCGTTACACTGTGCACCACCTCGCGATGTTTTTCAGAAAACTATTCTACATTGCAAATGCATGTTTCCTGACCTACACATGCTGACGGGCCCGTGGTGATTTTCTCCATCCTACATTGCCACTCACTGCCTATCCTAATTCAGGCCTCCGATTCACACCACCCCGTGATGTTTTTCTCACTCCAAATAGTGAATGGCCTGTTAGAAACCCTTACAATGCGCACCACACCGCGTTGTGTTATAGAAAACTATCCTACATTGCCACTGCATGTTTCCTGACCTCCCCATGCTGACCACCCCGTGGTGCTTGCCTCCATCCTACATTGCCACTCATTGCCTATACTAATTCAGACCCTAGGATTTACACCACCCCGTGATGTTCTTCTCAATCCAACTAGTGAATGGCCTATTAGAAACACTTACAATTCGCACCAACCCACGATGTTTTTCAGAAACCTATCCTACATTACCACTGCATGTTTCCTGACCTCCCCATGCTGACCACCCCTTGGGGTGTTTCTCCATCCTACATTGCCACTCACTGCCTATCCTAATTCAGACCCTCCAATTCGCACCACCCCTTGATGTTTTTCTCACTCCTACTACTAAATGGCCTGTTAGAAACACTAACACTGCGCAGCACCCCGCAATGTTTTTCAGAAACCTATCCGACATTTCCACTGCATGTTTCCTGACCTCCCCATGCTGAACACCCGGTGATGCTTTTCTCCATCCTACATTGCCACTCACTGCCTATCCTAATTCAGACCCTTGGATTCACAACACCCCGTGATGCTTTTCTCACTCCTACTAGTGACTGGCCTGTTAGAAACACTTACAATGCGCACCACCCCGCGATGTTTCTCAGAAACCTATCCTACATTGCCACTGCATGTTTCCTGACCTCCCCATGCTGACCAATCCGTCGTGCTTTTCTCCATCCTACATTGCCACTCACTGCCTATCCTAATCTAGACGCTCCGATTCTCACCACCCCGAGATGTTTTTCTCACTCCTAATAGTGAATGGCCTGTTAGAAACACTAACACTGCGCACCAACCCGCAATGTTTTTCAGAAAACTATCCGACATTTCCACTGTATGTTTCCTGACCTCCCCATTTTGAACACCCTGTGGTGCTTTTCTCCATCCTACATTGCCACTTACTGCCTATCCTAATTCAGCGCCCGCGATTCACACCACCCCGTAATGTTTTTCTCACTCCTACTAGTGAATGGCCTATTAGAAGCCCTTACAATGCGCACCACCCCGAATGTTTTTCAGAAACCTATCCTACATTGCCACTGCATGTTTCCTGACCTCCCCATGCTGACCAGCCCGTGGCGCTTTTCTGTTGTGTACATTGCCACACACTGCCTATACTAATTCAGGCCCTCCGATTCACACTACACCGTGATGTTTTTCTCACTCCTACTAGTGAGTGGCCGGTTAGAAACACTTACAATGCGCACCAGCCCGCGAGGTTCTTCAGAATCCTATTCTACATTGCCACTGCATGCTGCCTAACCTCCCCATGCTGACCACCCTGTGGAGCTTTTCTCCATCCTACATTGCCCCTCACTGCCTATTCTAATTCAGGCCCTCAGATTCACACCACCCCATAATATTCTTCTCACTCCTACTAGTGAATGTCCCGTTAGAAACATTTACATTGCGCACCACCCCTCTTTGTTTTTCAGAAACCTATCCTACATTGCCAGTGCATGTTTCCTGACCTCCCCATGCTGACCACCCCTTGGCGCTTTTCTCCCTTCTACATTGCAACTCATTGCCTATCCTAATTCAGACCTTCCGATTCACACCACACCGTGATGTTTTTTTCATTCCTACTAGTAAATGGCCTGTTAGAAACACTTACAATGCGCACCACCCCGCAATGTTTTTAAGAAACCTATCCGACATTGCCACTGCATGTTACCTGACCTCCCCATGCTGACCACACCTTGGCGCTTTTCTCCATCCTTCATTGCCACTCACTGCCTATCCTAATTCAGGCCCACTGATTCACACCACCCCGTGATGTTTTTCTCACTCCTACAAGTGAATGGCGGGTTAGAAAACTTACAATGCGCACCACCCCTCTTGGTTTTTCAGAAACCTATCCTACATTGCCACTACATGTTTCCTGACCTCTCCATGCTGACCAAATCGTGGCGCTTTTCTCCATCGTACATGTCACACACTGCCTATCCTAATTCAGGACTGACGATTCACACTACCACGTGATGTTTTTCTCACTCCTACTAGTGAATGGCCTGTTAGAAACCGTTACAATGCGGACCACCTCGCGATGTTTTTCAGAAACCTATGCTACATTGCCACTGCCGTTTCCTGACCTCCCCATGCTGACCACCCCGTCGCGCTTTTCTCCATCCTACATTGCCACTCACTGCCTATCATAATTCAGGCCCTCCGATTCACACCACCCCGTGATGTTTTTCTGACTCCTATTTGTGAATGACCTGTTAGAATCGCTTACAATACGCACCACACTGCGATGTGTTTCAGAAACCTATCCTACATTGGCACTACATGGTTCCTGACGTCCCCATGCTGACCAGCCTGGGGCGCTTTTCTCCATCGTACATTGCCACACACTGAATAGCCTAATTCAGGCCCTCCGATTCACACTACACCGTCATGTTTTTCTCACTCCTACTTGTGAATGGCCTGTTAGAAACCCTTACAATGCGCACCACCCCGCGAGGTTCTTGAGAATTATATTCTACATTGCCACTGCATGTTGCCTGACGTCCCCATGCTGACCACCCCGTGGTGCTTTTCTCCATCCTACATTGCCCCTCACTGAGAATTCTAATTGAGGCCCTCCGATTCACACCACGCCATAATGTTCTTCTCACTCCTACTAGTGAATGGCCTGTTAGAAACATTTACAATGCGCACCATCCCTCTATGTTTATCAGAGACCTATCCTACATTGCCACTGCATGTTTCCTGACCTCCCCATGCTGAGCACCCCGTGGTACTTTTCTCCATCCTTCATTGCCACTCACTGCCTATTCTAATTCAGGACTTACGATTCACACTACCACGTGATGTTTTTCTCACTCCTATTAGTGAATGGCCTGTTAGAAACCCTTACAATGCGCACCACCTCGCGATGTTTTTCAGAAACCTATCCTACATTGCCACTGCATGTTTCCTGACCTGCCCATGCTGACCACCTCATGGTGCTTTTCTCCATCCTACATTGCCACTCACTGCCTATCCTATTTCAGGCCCACCGATTCACACCACCCCGTGATGTTTTTCTCACTCCTACTAGTGAATGGCGGGTTAGAAACCTTACAATGCAAACCACCCCTCTTGGTTTTTCAGAAACATATCCTACATTGCCACTGCATGTTTCCTGACCTCTCCATGCTGACCACCCCGTGGCGCTTTTCTCCATCGTACATTGCCACACACTGCCTATTCTAATTCAGGACTTACGATTCACACTACCACGTGATGTTTTTCTCACTCCTATTAGTGAATGGCCTGTTAGAAACCCTTACAATGCGCACCACCTCGCGATGTTTTTCAGAAACCTATCCTACATTGCCACTGCATGTTTCCTGACCTGCCCATGCTGACCACCCCGTGGTGCTTTTCTCCATCCTACATTGCTGCTCAAAGCCTAACCTAATTCAGGCCCTCCGATTCACACCACCCCGTGATGTTTTTCTCACTCCAAATAGTGAATGGCCTGTTAGAAACCCTTACAATGCGCATGACCCCGCGATGTTTTTTAGAAACTTATGCCACATTGCGACTGCCTGTTTCCTGACCTCCCCATGCTGACCACCCCGTCGCGCTTATCTCCATCCTACATTGCCACTTACTGCCTATTCTAATTCAGCCCCCGCGATTCACACCACCCCGTAATGTTTTTCTCACTCCTACTAGTGAATGGCCTGTTAGAAGCCCTTACAATGCGCACCACCCCGAATGTTTTTCAGAAACCTATCTACATTGCCACTGCATGTTTCCTGACCTCCCCATGCTGACCACCCCTTGGCGCTTTTCTCCCTTCTACATTGCAACTCATTGCCTATCCTAATTCAGACCTTCCGATTCACACCACACCGTGATGTTTTTTTCATTCCTACTAGTAAATGGACTGTTAGAAACACTTACAATGCGCACCACCCCGCAATGTTTTTCAGAAACCTATCCGACATTGCCACTGCATGTTACCTGACCTCCCCATGCTGACCACCCCTTGGCGCTTTTCTCCATCCTTCATTGCCACTCACTGCCTATCCTAATTCAGGCCCACTGATTCACACCACCCCGTGATGTTTTTCTCACTCCTACTAGTGAATGGCGGGTTAGAAAACTTAAAATGCGCACCACCGCTCTTGGTTTTTCAGAAACCTATCCTACATTGCCACTACATGTTTCCTGACCTCTCCATGCTGACCAAATCGTGGCGCTTATCTCCATCGTACATGTCACACACTGCCTATCCTAATTCAGGACTGACGATTCACACTACCACGTAATGTTTTTCTCACTCCTACTAGTGAATGGCCTGTTAGAAACCGTTACAATGTGGACCACCTCGCGATGTTTTTCAGAAACCTATGCTACATTGCCACTGCCGTTTCCTGACCTACCCATGCTGACCACCCCATCGTGCTTTTCTCCATCCTACATTGCCACTCACTGCCTATCATAATTCAGGCCCTCCGATTCACACCACCCCGTGATGTTTTTCTGACTCCTATTTGTGAATGACCTGTTAGAAACGCTTACAATGCGCACCACACTGCGATGTTTTTCAGAAACCTTTCCTACATTGGCACTACATGGTTCCTGACGTCCCCATGCTGACCAGCCCGTGGCGCTTTTCTCCATCGTACATTGCCACACACTGAATAGCCTAATTCAGGCCCTCCGATTCACACTACACCGTCATGTTTTTCTCACTATACTTGTGAATGGCCTGTTAGAAACCCTTACAATGCGCACCACCCCGCGAGGTTCTTCAGAATCCTATTCCACATTGCCACTGCATGTTGCCTGACGTCCCCATGCTGACCACCCCGTGGTGCTGTTCTCCATCCTACATTGCCCCTCACTGAGAATTCTAATTGAGGCCCTCCGATTCACACCACCCCATAATGTTCTTCTCACTCCTACTAGTGAATGGCCTGTTAGAAACATTTACAATGTGCACCATCCCTCTATGTTTATCAGAAACCTATCCTACATTGCCACTGCATGTTTCCTGACCTCCCCATGCTGGCCACCCCGTGGGGCTTTTCTCCATCCTTCATTGCCACTCACTGCCTATGCTAATTCAGGCCCTCCGATTCACACCACCCCGTGATGTTTTTCTCACTCCTACTAGTGAATGGAATTTTAGAAACCTTACAATGCGCACCACCCCTCTTGGTTTTTCAGAAACCTATCCTACATTGCCACTGCATGTTTCCTGACCTCCCCATGCTGACCACATCGTGACGCTTTTCTCCATCGTACATTGCCACACACTGCCTATCCTAATTCAGGCCCACCGATTCACACCACCCCGTGATGTTTTTCTCACTCCTACTACTGAATGGCGGGTTAGAAACCTTACAATGCGCACCACCCCTCTTGGTTTTTCAGAAACCTATCCTACATTCCCACTGCATATTTCCTGACCTCTTCATGCTGACCACATCGTGGCGCTTTTCTCCATCGTACATTGTCACACACTGTCTATCCTAATTCAGGACTTACGATTCACACTACCACGTGATGTTTTTCTCACTCCTACTAGTGAATGGCGTTTTAGAAACCTTACAATGCGCACCACCCCTCTTGGTTTTTCAGAAACCTATCCTACATTGCCACTGCATGTTTCCTGACCTCCCCATGCTGACCAGCCTGTGGCGCTTTTCTCCATCGTACATTGCCACACACTGCCTATACTAATTCAGGCCCTCCGATTCACACTACACCGTGATGTTTTTCTCACTCCAAATAGTGAATGGCCTGTTAGAAACACTTACAATGCGCACCACCCCGCGAGGTTCTTCAGAATCATATTCTACATTGCCCCTGCATGTTGCCTGACGTCCCCATGCTGACCACCCCGTGGTGCTTTTCTCCATCCTACATTGCCCCTCACTGAGAATTCTAATTGAGGCCCTCCGATTCACACCACGCCATAATGTTCTTCTCACTCCTACTAGTGAATGGCCTGTTAGAAACATTTACAATGCGCACCATCCCTCTATGTTTATCAGAAACCTATCCTACATTGCCACTGCATGTTTCCTGACCTCCCCATGCTGGCCACCCCGTGGCGCTTTTCTCCATCCTTCATTGCCACTCACTGCCTATGCTAATTCAGGCCCTCCGATTCACACCACCCCGTGATGTTTTTCTCACTCCTACTAGTGAATGGCATTTTAGAAACCTTACAATGCGCACCACCCCTCTTGGTTTTTCAGAAACCTATCCTACATTGCCACTGCATGTTTCCTGACCTCCCCATGCTGACCACATCGTGGCGCTTTTCTCCATCGTACATTGCCACACACTGCCTATCCTAATTCAGGCCCACCGATTCACACCACCCCGTGATGTTTTTCTCACTCCTACTACTGAATGGCGGGTTAGAAACCTTACAATGCGCACCACCCCTCTTGGTTTTTCAGAAACCTATTCTACATTCCCACTGCATGTTTCCTGACCTCTCCATGCTGACCACATCGTGGCGCTTTTCTCCATCGTACATTGTCACACACTGTCTATCCTAATTCAGGACTTACGATTCACACTACCACATGATGTTTTTCTCACTCCTACTAGTGAATGGCGTTTTAGAAACCTTACAATGCGCACCACCCCTCTTGGTTTTTCAGAAACCTATCCTACATTGCGACTGCATTTTTCCTGACCTTCCCATGCTGACCACATCGTGGCGCTTTTCTCCATCGTACATTGCCACACACTGCCTATCCTAATTCAGGCCCACCGATTCACACCACCCCGTGATGTTTTTATCACTCCTACTAGTGAATGGCGGGTTAGAAACCTTACAATGCGCACCACCCCTCTTGGTTTTTCAGAAACCTATCGTACATTGCCACTGCATGTTTCCTGACCTCTACATGCTGACCACATCGTGGCGCTTTTCTCCATCGTACATTGTCACACACTGTCTATCCTAATTCAGGACTTACGATTCACACTACCACGTGATGTTTTTCTCACTCCTACTAGTGAATGGCCTATTAGAAACCGTTACAATGCGCACCACCTCGCGATGTTCTACATTGCCACTGCATGTGTCCTGACCTCCCCATGCTGACCACCCCGTCGCGCTTTTCTCCATCCTACATTGCCACTCACTGCCTATCGTAATTCAGCCCACGCGATTCACACCACCCCATAATGTTTTTCTCACTCTTACTTGTGAATGGCCTGTTAGAAGCCCCTACAATGAGCACCACCCGGCAATGTTCTTCAGAAACCTATCCTACATTGGCACTACATGCTTCCTGACCTCCCCATGCTGACCAGCCCGTGGCGCTTTTCTCCATCGAACATTGCCACACACTGAATAGCCTAATTCAGGCCCTCAGATTCACACTACACCGTGAAGCTTTTCTCACTCCTACTAGTGACTGGCCTGTTAGAAACACTTACAATGTGCACCACCCCGTGATGTTTTTCAGAAACCTATCCTACATTGCCACTGCATGTTTCCTGACCTGCCCATGCTTACCACTCTGTGGTGCTTTTCTCCATCCTACTTTGCCACTCACTGCCAATCCTAATTCAGGCACTCTGATTCACCCCATCCCATGATGTTTTTCTCACTACTACTAGTGAATGGCGTGTTACAAACACTTACAATGCCCACCACCACACGATGCTTGTCACAAACCTATCCTACATTGCCACTGCATGTTTCCTGATCTCCCCATGCTGAACAACCCGTGGTGCTTGCCTCCATCCTACATTGCCACACATTGCCTATACTAATTCAGACCCTAGGATTTACACCACCCCGTGATGTTCTTTCACTCTAACTAGTGAATGGCCTATTAGAAACACTTACAATACGCACCACCCCATAATGTTTTTCAGAAAACTATCCTACATTGCCACTGCATGTTTCCTGACCTCCCCATGCTGACCACCCCATGGGGTGTGTCTCCATCCTACATTGCCACTCACTGCCTATCCTAATTCAGACACTCCAATACGCACCACCCCTTGATGTTTTTCTCACTCCTACTAGTAAATGGCCTGTTAGAAACACTAACACAGCGCAGCACCCCGCAATGTTTTTCAGAAACTTATCCGACATTTCCACTGCATGTTTCCTGACCTCCCCATGCTGAACACCCTGTGGTGCTTTTCTCCATCCTACATTGCCACTCACTGCCTATCCTAATTCACGCCCACCGATTCACACCACCCCGTGATGTTTTTCTCACTCCTACTAGTGAATGGTGGGTTAGAAACCTACAATGCGCACCACCCCTCTTGGTTTTTCAGAAACCTATCCTACATTGCCACTGCATGTTTCCTGACCTACCCATGCTGACCACCCCGTGGCGCTTTTCTCCATCCTTCATTGCCACTCACTGCCTATCCTAATTCAGGCCCTCCGATTCACACCACCCCATGAATTTTTTCTCACTACTACTAGTGAATGGCGTGTTACAAACACTTACAATGCCCACAACCACGCGATGTTTGTCACAAACCTATCCTACATTGCCACTGCATGTTTCCTGATCTCCCCATGCTGACCAACCCGTGGTGCTTGCTTCCATCCTACATTGCCACTCACTGCCTATACTAATTCAGACCCTCCAATTTACACCACCCCGTGATGTTCTCACTCCAACTAGTGAATGGCGTATTAGAAACACTAACACTGCGCACCACCCCGCAATGTTTTTCAGAAACCTATCCGACATTGCCACTGCATGTTTCCTGACCTCTCCATGCTGACCACCCCGTGGCGCTTTTCTCCATCCTACATTGCCACTCACTGCCTATGCTAATTCAGGCCCGCCGATTCACACCACCCGGTGATCTTTTTCTCACTCCTACTAGTGAATGGCCTGTTAGAAACCCTTACAATTTGCACCACCCCGCGATGTTTTGAGAAAACTATGCGACATTGCCACTGCATGTTTCCTGACCTCCCCAAGCTGAGCACCCCTTGGCGCTTTTCTCCCTTCTACATTGCAACACACTGCCTATCCTAATTCAGACCCTCCGATTCACACCACCCCGTGATGTTTTTCTCATTCCTACTAGTAAATGGCCTGTTACAAACACTTACAATGCGCAGCACCCCGCAATGTTTTTCACAAACCTATCCGACATTGCCACTGCATGTTTACTGAACTCCCCATGCTGACCACCCCTTGGCGCTTTTCTCCATCCTTCATTGCCACTCAATGCCCATCCTAATTCAGGCCGACCGATTCACACCACCCCGTGATGTTTTTCTCACTCCTACTAGTGAATGGCGGGTTAGAAACCTGACAATGCGCACCACCCCTCTTTGTTTTTCAGAAACCTATCCTATATTGCCACTGCATGTTTCCTGACCTCTCCATGCTGACCACATCGTGAAGCTTTTCTCCATCGTACATTGTCACACACTGCCTATCCTAATTCAGGACTTACGATTCACACTACCACGTGATGTTTTTCTCACTCCTACTAGTGAATGGCCTGTTAGAAACCGTTACAATTCGCACCACCTCGCTATGTTTTTCAGAAACATATCCTACATTGCCTCGGCCTGTTTCCTGACCTACCCATGCTGACAACCCCATCGCGCTTTTCTCCATCCTACATTGCCACTCACTGCCTATCCTAATTAAGGCCTCCGATTCACACCACCCCGTGATGTTTTTCTGACTCCTATTAGTGAATGGCCTGTTAGAAACGCTTACAATGGGCACCACACTGCGATGTTTTTCAGAAACCTATCCTACATTGGCACTACATGTTTCCTGACGTCCCCATTCTGACCAGCCCGTGGCGATTTTCTCCATCGTACATTTCCACACACTGAATAGCCTAATTCAGGCCCTCCGATTCACACTACACCGTCATGTTTTTCTCACTCCTACTAGTGAATGGCGGGTTAGAAACCTAACAATGCGCACCACCCCTCTTGGTTTTTCTGAAACCTATCCTACATTGCCACTGCATGTTTCCTGACCTCTCCATGCTGACCTCATCATGGCGCTTTTCTCCATCGTACATCGCCACACACTGCCTAACCTAATTCAGGACCTACGATTCGCACTACCACCTGATGTTTTTCTCACTCGTACTAGTGAATGGCATGTTAGAAACCGTTACAATGCGCACCACCTCGCGATGTTTTTAAGAAACCTATCCTACATTGCCACTGCATGTTTCCTGACCTACCCATGCAGACCACCCCGTCGCGCTTTTCTCCATCCTACATTGCCACTCACTGCCTATCCTAATTCATCCCCTGCGATTCACACCACCCCGTGATGTTTTTCTCACTCTTACTAGTGAATGGCCTGTTAGAAACCCTTACAATGAGCACCACCCCGCGATGTTCTTCAGAAACCTATTCTACATTGCCACTGCATGTTGCCTGACCTCCCGATGTTGACCACCCCGTGGCGATTTCTCCATCGTACATTGCCACACACTGCCTATCCTAATTCAGGCCCTTTGATTCACACTGCCACGTGATGTTTTTCTCACTCCTACTAGTGAATGGCCTGTTAGAAACGCTTACAAAGCGCACCACACTGCAATCTTTTTCAGAAACCTATCCTACATTGCACTGCATGTTTCCTGACCTGCCCATGCTTACCTCATCATGGCGCTTTTCTCCATCGTACATCGCCACACACTGCCTAACCTAATTCAGGACCTACGATTCACACTACCACCTGATGTTTTTCTCACTCGTACTAGTGAATGGCCTGTTAGAAACCGTTACAATGCGCACCACCTCGCGATGTTTTTAAGAAACCTATCCTACATTGCCACTGCATGTTTCCTGACCTACCCATGCAGACCACCCCTTCGCGCTTTTCTCCATCCTACATTGCCACTCACTGCCTATCCTAATTCATCCCCTGCGATTCACACCACCCCGTGATGTTTTTCTCACTCTTACTAGTGAATGGCCTGTTAGAAAACCTTACAATGCGCACCACCCCGCGATGTTCTTCAGAAACCTATTCTACATTGCCACTGCATGTTGCCTGACCTCCCCATGTTGACCACCCCGTGGCGCTTTTCTCCATCGTACATTGCCACACACTGCCTATCCTAATTCAGGCCCTTTGATTCACACTACCACGTGATGTTTTTCTCACTCCTACTAGTGAATGGCCTGTTAGAAACGCTTACAAAGCGCACCACACTGCGATCTTTTTCAGAAACCTATCCTACATTGCACTGCATGTTTCCTGACCTGCCCATGCTTACCACCCCGTGGCGCTTTTCTCAATCGTACATTGCCACACACTGAATATCCTAATTCAGGCCCTCCAATTCACACTACACCGTCATGTTTTTCTCATTCCTACTAGTGAATGGCCTGTTAGAAACCCTTACAATACGCACCACCCCGCGAGGTTCTTCAGCCTCATATTCTACATTGCCACTGCATGTTGCCTGACCTCCCCATGCTGACCACCCCGTGGCGCTTTTCTCCATCCTTCATTGCCACTCACTGCCTATCCTAATTCAGACCCTCTGATTCACACCACCCCATAATGTTCTTCTCACTCCTACTAGTGAATGGCCTGTTAGAAACACTTACAATGCGCACCACCCCGCGATGTTTTTCAGAAACCTATCCTACATTGCCACCGCATGTTTCCTGACCTCCCCATGCTGACCACTCCGTGGCGCTTTTCTCCATCCTTCATTGCTACTCACTGCCTATCCTAATTCAGGCCCTCCGATTCACACCACCCCGTGAATTTTTTCTCACTACTACTAGTGAATGGCGTGTTACAAACACTTACAATGCCCACCACCACGCGATGTTTGTCAGAAACCTATCCTACATTGCCACTACATGTTTCCTGATCTCCCCATGGTGACCAACCCGTGTTGCTTGCTTCTATCCTACATTGCCACTCACTGCCTATACTAATTCAGACCCTCCGATTTACACCACCCTGTGATGTTCTTCTCACTACAACTAGTGAATGGCGTATTAGAAACACTAACACTGCGCACCACAACGCAATGCTTTTCTGAAACCTATCCGACATTGCCACTGCATGTTTCCTGACCTCTCCATGCTGACCACCCCGTGGCACTTATCTCCATCGTACATTGCCACACACTGCCTATCCTAATTCAGGACTTACGATTCACACTACCACGTGATGCTTTTCTTACTCCTACTAGTGACTGGCCTGTTAGAAACACTTACAATGCGCACCACCCCGCGATGTTTTTCACAAACCTATCCTACATTGCCACTGCATGTTTCTTGACCTCCCCATGCTGACGACCCGTGGTGCTTTTCTCCATCCTACATTGTCACTCAATGCCTATCCTAATTCAGGCGCTCTGATTCGCACCACCCCGTGATGTTTTTCTCACTCCTACTAGTGAATGGTCTATTAGAAACACTTAAAATGCGCACCACCCGGCGATCTTTTTCAGAAAACTGTCCTACATTGCCACTGCATGTTTCCTGACATCACCATGCTGACCACCCCGTGGTGCTTTTCTCCATCCTACATTGCCACTCACTGCCTATTCTAATTCAGCCCTTCTGATTCACACAACCCCATGATGTTTTTCTCACTCCTACTAGTGAATGGTCTGTAAGAACCCTTACAACGCGCACCACCACGCAATGTTTTTCAGAAACCTATCCTACATTGCCACTGCATGTTTCCTGACCTCCCCATGATGACCATCCCGTGGCGCTTTTCTCCATTGTACATTGCCACTCACTGCCTATAATAATTCAGGCACTTTGATTCACACTACCACGTGATGTTTTTCTCACTCCTACTAGTGAATGGCCTGTTAGAAACCCTTACAATGCACACCACCCCGTGATGTTTTTGAGAAACATATCCTACATTGCCACTGCATGTTTCCTGACCTGCCCATGCTTACCACCCCGTGGTGCTTTTCTCCATCCCACATTGCAACTCACTGCCTATCCTAATTCAGGCCCTCTGATTCACACCACCCCGTGATGTTTTTCTGACTCCCATTAGTGAATGGCCTGTTAGAAACGCTTACAATGCACACCACACTGCGATGTTTTTCAGAAACCTATCCTACATTGCCACTGCATGTTTTCTGACCTCCCCATGCTGACCACACCGTGGCACTTTTCTCCATTTTGCATTGCCACACACTGCCTATCCTAATTCAGGCCCTCCGATTCACAATACACCGTCATGTTTTTCTCACTCCTACTAGTGAATGGCCTGTTAGAAAACCTTATGATGCGCACTACCCCGCGAGGTTCTTCAGAATCCTATTCTACATTGCCACTGCATGTTGCCTGACCTCCCCATGCTGACCACCCTGTGGTGCTTTTCTCCATCCTACATTGCCCCTCACTGAATATTCTAATTGAGGCCCTCTGATTCACACCACCCCATAATGTTCTTCTCACTCCTACTACTGAATGGCCTGTTAGAAACATTTACAATGCGCACCACCCCTCTTTGTTTTTCAGAAAACTATACTACATTGCCACTGCATATTTCCTGACCTACCCATGCTGACCACCCCGTGGCACTTTTCTCCATCCTGCATTGCCCCTCACTGCCTATCCTAATTCAGGCCCACCGATTGACACCACCCCGTGATGTTTTCTCACTCCTACTAGTGAATGGTCTATTAGAAACACTTAAAATGCGCACCACCCGGCGATGTTTTTCAGAAAACTGTCCTACATTGCCATTGCATGTTTCCTGACCTCCCCATGCTGACCACCCCGTGGTGCTTTTCTCCATCCTACATTGCCCCTCACTGAGTATTCTAATTGAGGCCCTCCGATTCACACCACCACATAATGTTTTTCTCACTCCTACTAGTGAATGGCCTGTTAGAAACATTAACAATGCGCACCACCCCTCTTGGTTTTTCAGAAACCTATCCTACATTGCCACTGCATGTTTCCTGACCTCTCCATCCTGACCATATTGTGGCGCTTTTCTCCATTGTACATTGCCACACACTGCCTATCCTAATTCAGGACTTACGATTCACACTACCACGTGAGGTTTTTCTCACTCCTACTAGTGAATGGCCTGTTAGAAACCGTTACAATGTGCACCAGCTCGTGAAGTTTTTCAGAAACCTATCCTACATTGCCACTGCATGTTTCCTAACCTACCCATGCTGACCACCCCGTCGCACTTTTCTCCATCCTACATTGCCACTCACTGCCTATCCGAATTCAGGCCCTCCGATTCACAACAACCCGTGATGTTTTTCTCACTCCAAATAGTGAATGGCCTGTTAGAAACCCTTACAATGCGCACCACCCACGATGTTTTTTAGAAACTTATGCTACATTGCCACTGCATGTGTCCTGACCTCCCCATGCTGACCACCGCGTCCCGCTTTTCTCCATCCTACATTGCCACTCACTGCCTATCCTTATTCATCCCCTGCGATTCACACCACTCCGTGATGTTTTTCTAACTCTTACTAGTGAATGGCCTGTTAAAAACCCTTACAATGCGCACCACATCGCGATGTTCTTCAGAAACCTATTCTACATTGCAACTCCATGTTGCCTGACCTCCTCATGCTGACCACCCCATGGCGCTTTTCTCCATCGTACATTGCCACACTCTGCCAATCCTAATTTACGCCCTTTGATTCATACTACCACGTGATGATTTTCTCACTCCTACTAGTGAATGGCCTGTTAGAAACCCTTACAATTCGCACCACCACGTGATGTTTTTCAGAAACCTATCCTACATTGCCACTGCATGTTTCCTGACCTGCCCATGCTTACCACCACATGGTGCTTTTCTCCATCCTACATTGCCCCTCACTGAGTATTCTCATTGAGTCCCTCCGATTCACACCACCCCATAGTGTTCATCTCACTTCTACTAGTGAAAGGCCTGTTAGAAACTTTTACAATGCGCACCACCCCTCTTTGTTTTTCAGAAACCTATCCTACATTGCCACTGCATGTTTCTTGACCTCCCCATGCTGACCACCCCGTGGTGCTTTTCTCCATCCTTCATTGCCACTCACTGCCTATCCTAATTGAGGCCCTCCGATTCACACCACCCCGTGATGTTCTTCCCACTCCAACTAGTGAATGGCATATTAGAAACACTAACACTGGGCACCACCCCGCGATGTTTGTCACAAACCTATCCTACATTGCTACTGCATGTTTCCTGATCTCCCCATGCTGACCAAACCATGGTGCTTGCTTCCATCCTACATTGCCACTCACTGCCTATACTAATTCAGACCCTCCGATTTACACCACCCCGTGATGTTCTTCTCACTCCAACTAGTGAATGGCGTATTAGAAACACTAACACTGGGCACCACCCCGCGATGTTTTGCAGAAACCTATCCTATATTGCCACTGCATGTTTACTGACCTCCCCATGCTGACCACCCCATGGCGCTTTTCTCCATCGTACATTGCCACACACTGCCTATCCTAATTCAGGCCCTTTGATTCACACTACCACGTGATGTTTTTCTCACTCCTACTAGTGAATGCCCTGTTAGAAACCCTTACAATGCGCACCACCCCGTGATGTTTTTGAGAAACATATCCTACATTGCCACTGCATGTTTCCTGACCTGCCCATGCTTACCACCCAGTGGTGCTTTTCTCCATCCCACATTGCCACTCACTGCCTATCCTAATTCAGCCCCTCTGATTCACACCACCCCGTGATGTTTTTCTGACTCCTATTAGTGAATGGCCTGTTAGAAACGCTTACAATGAGCACCACACTGCGATGTTTTTCAGAAACCTATCCTACATTGCCACTGCATGTTTCCTGACCTCCCCATGCTGACCAGCCCGTGGCGCTTTTCTCCATCATACATTGCCACACACTGCCTATCCTAATTCAGGCCCTCCGATTCACACTACACCGTCATGTTTTTCTCACTCCTACTAGTGAATGGCCTGTTAGAAACCCTTATGATGCACACCACCCTGCGAGGTTCTTCAGAATCCTATTCTACACTGCCACTGCATGTCGACAGACCTCCCCATGCTGACGACCCCGTGGTGCTTTTCTCCATCCTACATTGCCCCGCACTGAGTATTCTAATTGAGGCCCTCCGATTCACACCACCCCATAATGTTCTTCTCACTCCTACTAGTGAATGGCCTGTTAGAAACATTTACAATGCGCACCACCCCTCTTTGTTTTTCAGAAACCTATCCTACATTGCCACTGCATGTTTCCTGACCTCCCCATGCTGACCACACCGTGGCGCTTTCCTCCATCCTTCATTGCCACTCACTGCCTATCCTAATTCAGGCCCACCAATTCACACCACCCCGTGATTTTTTTCTCACTCCTACTAGTGAATGGCGGGATAGAAACCTTAAAATGCGCAACACCCCTCTTGGTTTTTCAGAAACCTATCCTACATTGCCACTGCATGTTTCTTGAAATCCCCATGCTGACCACATCGTGGCGCTTTTCTCCATCATACATTGCCACACACTGTCTATCAATTCAGGACTTACAATTCACACTACCACGTGATGTTTTTCTCACTCCAAATAGTGAATGGCCTGTTAGAAACCCTTACAATGCGCACCACCCCGCAATGATTTTTAGAAACTTATGCTACATTGCCACTGCATGTTTCCTGTCCTCACCATGCTGACCACCGCGTCGGCTTTTCTCCATCCGACATTGCCACTCACTGCCTATCCTAATTCATCCCCTGCGATTCACACCACCCCGTGATGTTTTTCTCACTCCTACTAGTGAATGGCCTGTTAGAAACACTAACACTGGGCACAACCCCGCAATGTTTTTCAGAAACATATCCGACATTGCCACTGCATGTTTCCTGACCTCCCCATGCTGAACACTTTGTGGTGCTTTTCTCCATCCTACATTGCCACTCAATGCCTATCCTAAAGCAGGCGCACCGATTCGCACCACCCCGTGATGTTTTCCTCACTCCTACTAGTGAATGGCCTCTTAGAAAACCTTACAATGCGCACAACCCCGCGATGTTTTTCAGAAACCTATCCTACATTGCCACAGCATGTTTCCTGACCTCCCCATGCTGACCACCCCGTGGCGCTTTTCTCCATCCTTCATTGCCACTCACTGCGTATCCTATTTCAGGCCCACCGATTCACACCACGCCGTGATGTTTTTCTCGCTCCTACTAGTGAATGGCGGGTTAGAAACCTTACAATGCACACCACCCCTCTTGGTTTTTCAGAAACCGATCCCACATTGCCACTGCATATTTCCTGAACTGCCCATGCTGACCACCCCGTTGTGCTTTTCTCCATCCTACATTGCCACTCACAGCCTATCCTAATTCAGGCCCTCCGATTCACACCACCCCATGATGTTTTTCTCACTCCAAATAGTGAATGGCCTGTTAGAAACCCTTACAATGCACATGACCGCGCGATGTTTTTTAGAAACTTATGCTACATTGCGACTGCATGTTTCCTGATCTCCCCATGCTGACCAAACCGTGGTGCTTTTCTCCATCCTACATTGCGACTCACTCCCTATCCTAATCTAGACGCGCCGATTCTCACCACCCCGTGATGTTTTTCTCACTCCTACTAGTGAATGGCCTGTTAGAAACACTAACACTGGGCACCACCCCGCAATGTTTTTCAGAAACCTATCCGACATTGCCACTGCATGTTTCCTGACCTACCCATGCTGAACACCTTGTGGTGCTTTTCTCCATCCTACATTGCCACTCACTGCCTATACTTTTTCAGGCCCACCGATTCACACCACCCCGTGATGTTTTTCTCACTCCTACTAGTGAATGGCGCTTTAGAAACCTTACAATGCACACCACCCCTCTTGGTTTTTCAGAAACCGATCCTACATAGCCACTGCATGTTTCCTGACCTCTCCAGGCTGACCACCCCGATGCGCTTTTCTCCATCGTACATTGCCACACACTGCCTATCCTAATTCAGGACTTAGGATTCACACTACCACGTGATGTTTTTCTCACTCCTACTAGTGAATGGCCTGTTAGAAACCCTTACCATGCGCACCACCTTGGGATATTTTTCAGAAAACTATACTACATTGCCACTGCATATTTCCTGACCTGCCCATGCTGACCACCCCGTGGTGCTTTTCTCCATCCTGCATTGACACTCACAGCCTATCCTAATTCAGGCCCTCCGATTCACACCACCCCATGATGTTTTTCTCCCTCCAAATAGTGAATGGCCTGTTGGAAACCCTTAGAATGCGCACGACCGCGCGATGTTTTTTAGAAACTTATGCTACATTGCGACTGCATGTTTCCTTACCTCCCCATGCTGACCACCCCGTCGCGCTTATCTCCATCCTACATTGCCACTCACTGTCTATCCTAAATCAGGCCATCCGATTCACACCACCCCGTAATGTTTTTCTCACTCCTACTAGTGAATGGCCTGTTAGAAACCCTTACAATGCGCACCACCCCGCAATGTTTTTCAGAAATCTATCCTACAATGCCACTGCATGTTTCCTGACCTCCCCATGCTGACCAGCCCATGGCGCTTTTCTCCATCGTACATTGCCACACACTGCCTATACTAATTCAGGCCCTCCGATTCACACTACACCGTGATGTTTTTCTCACTCCTACCAGTGAGTGGCCTGTTAGAAACACTTACAATGCGCACCACCCCGCGAGGTTCTTCAGAATCCTATTCTACATAGCCACTGCATGTTTCCTGACCTCCCCATGCTGACCACCCCGTGGTGCTTTTCTCCATCCTACATTGCCCCTCACTGCCTATTCTAATTCAGGCCCTCAGATTCACACCACCCCAGAATGTTCTTCTCACTCCTACTAGTGAATGGCCTATTAGAAACATTTACAATGCGCCCCACCCCTCTTTGTTTTTCAGAAACCTATCCTACAATGCCACTGCATGTTTCCTGACCTCCCCATGCTGACCACCCCATGGCGCTTTTCTCCATCCTTCATTACCACTCACTGCCTATCCTAATTCAGACCCTCGGATTCACACCACCCTGTGACGCTTTTCTCACTCCTACTAGTGACTGGCCTGTTAGAAACACTTACAATGCGCACCACCCCGCGATGTTTTTCAGAAACCTATCCTACATTGCCACTGCATGTTTCCTGACCTCCCCATTCTGACCAATCCGTCGTGCTTTTCTCCATCCTACATTGCCACTCACTGCCTATCCTAATCTAGACGCTCAGATTCTCCCCACCCCATGATGTTTTTCTCACTCCTAATAGTGAATGGCCTGTTAGAAACACTAACACTGCGCACCAACCCGCAATGTTTTTCAGAAAACTATCCGACATTTCCACTGCATGTTTCCTGACCTCCCCATGCTGAACACCCTGTGGTGCTTTTCTCCATCCTACATTGCCACTCACTGCCTATCCTAACGCAGAGGCTCCAATTCGCACCACTCCGTGATGTTTTTCTAACTCCTACTAGTGAATGGCCTGTTAGAAACCCTTACAATGCGCACCACTCGCGATGTTTTTTAGAAACCTATCCTACATTGCCACTGCATGTTTCCTGACCTCCCCATACTGACCACCCCGTGGCGCTTTTCTCCATCCTTCATTGCCACTCACTGCCGATCCTATTTCAGGCCCACCGATTCACACCACCCCGTGATGTTTTTCTCACTCCTACTAGTGAATGGCGGGTTAGAAACCTTACAATGCACACCACCCCTCTTGGTTTTTCAGAAACATATCCTACATTGCCACTGCATGTTTCCTAACCTCTCCATGCTGACCACCCCGGGGCGCTTTTCTCCATCGTACATTGCCACACACTGCCTATTCTAATTCAGGACTTACGATTCACACTACCACGTGATGTTTTTCTCACTCCTATTAGTGAATGGCCTGTTAGAAACCCTTACAATGCGCACCACCTCTCGATGTTTTTCAGAAACCTATCCTACATAGCCACTGCATGTTTCCTGACCTGCCCATGCTGACCACACCGTGGTGCTTTTCTCCATCCTACATTGCCGCTCAAAGCCTAACCTAATTCAGGCCCTCCGATTCACACCACCCCATGATGTTTTTCTCACTCCAAATACTGAATGGCCTGTCAGAAACCCTTACAATGCGCATGACCCCGCGATGTTTTTTAGAAACTTATGCTACATTGCGACTGCATGTTTCCTGACCTCCCCATGCTGACCACTCTGTCGCGCTTATCTCCATCCTACATTGCCACTTACTGCCTACCTAATTCAGCGCCCGCGATTCACACCACCCCGTAATGTTTTTCTCACTCCTACTAGTGAATGGCCTGTTAGAAGCCCTTACAATGCGCACCACCCCGAATGTTTTTCAGAAACCTATCCTACATTGCCACTGCATGTTTCCTGACCTCCCCATGCTGACCAGCCCGTGGCGCTTTTCTGTTGCGTACATTGCCACACACTGCCTATACTAATTCAGGCCCTCCGATTCACACTACACCGTGATGTTTTTCTCACTCCTACTAGTGAGTGGCAGGTTAGAAACACAATGCGCACCAGCCCGCGAGGTTCTTCAGAATCCTATTCTACATTGCCACTGCATGCTGCCTGACCTCCCCATGCTGACCACCCTGTGGAGCTTTTCTCCATCCTACATTGCCCCTCACTGCCTATTCTAATTCAGGCCCTCAGATTCACACCACCCCATAATGTTCTTCCCACTCCTACTAGTGAATGGCCCGTTAGAAACATTTACATTGCGCACCACCCCTCTTTGTTTTTCAGAAACCTATCCTACATTGCCAGTGCATGTTTCCTGACCTCCCCATGCTGACCACCCCTTGGCGCTTTCCTCCCTTCTACATTGCAACTCATTGACTATCCTAATTCAGACCTTCCGATTCACACCACACCGTGATGTTTTTTTCATTCCTACTAGTAAATGGCCTGTTAGAAACACTTACAATGCGCACCACCCCGCAATGTTTTTCAGAAACCTATCCGACATTGCCACTGCATGTTACCTGACCTCCCCATGCTGACAACCCGTTGGCGCTTTTCTCCATCCTTCATTGCCACTCACTGCCTATCCTAATTCAGGCCCACTGATTCACACCACCCCGTGATGTTTTTCTCACTCCTACTAGTGAATGGCGGGTTAGAAAACTTACAATGCGCACCACCCCTCTTGGTTTTTCAGAAACATATCCTACATTGCCACTACATGTTTCCTGACCTCTCCATGCTGACCAAATCGTGGCGCTTTTCTCCATCGTACATGTCACACACTGCCTATCCTAATTCAGGACTGACGATTCACACTACCACGTGATGTTTTTCTCACTCCTACTAGTGAATGGCCTGTTAGAAACCGTTACAATGCGGACCACCTCGCGATGTTTTTCAGAAACCTATGCTACATTGCCACTGCCGTTTCCTGACGTACCCATGCTGACCACCCCGTCGCGCTTTTCTCCATCCTACATTGCCACTCACTGCCTATCATAATTCAGGCCCTCCGATTCACACCACCCCGTGATGTTTTTCTGACTCCTATTCGTGAATGACCTGTTAGAAACGCTTACAATGCGCACCACACTGCGATGTTTTTCAGAAACCTATCCTACATTGGCATTACATGGTTCCTGACGTCCCCATGCTGACCAGCCCGGGGCGCTTTTCTCTATCGTACATTGCCACACACTGAATAGCCTAATTCAGGCCCTCCGATTCACACTACACCGTCATGTTTTTCTCACTCCTACTTGTGAATGGCCTGTTAGAAACACTTACAATGAGCATGACTCCGCGATGTTTTTTAGAAACTTATGCTACGTTGCGACTGCATGTTTCCTGACCTCCCCATGCTGACCACACCTTCGCGCTTATCTCCATCCTATATTGCCACTTACTGCCTATCCTAATTCAGCCCCCGCGATTCACACCACCCCGTAATGTTTTTCTCACTTCTACTAGTGAATGGCCTGTTAGAAGCCCTTACAATGCGCACCACCCAGAATGTTTTTCAGAAACCTATCCTACATTGCCACTGCATGTTTCCTGACCTCCCCATGCTGACCAATCCGTCAGGCTTTTCTCCATCCTACATTGCCACTCACTGCCTATCCTAATCTAGACGCTCCGATTCTCACCACCCCGAGATGTTTTTCTCACTCCTAATAGTGAATGGCCTCTTAGAAACACTAACACTGCGCACCAACCCGCAATGTTTTTCAGAAAACTATCTGACATTTCCACTGCATGTTTCCTGACCTCCCCATGCTGAACACCCTGTGGTGCTTTTCTCCATCCTACATTGCCACTCACTGCCTATCCTAACGCAGACGCTCCGATTCGCACCACCCCGTGATGTTTTTCTCACTCCTACTAGTGAATGGCCTGTTAGAAACCCTTACAATGCGCACCACCCGCGATGTTTTTTAGAAACCTATCCTACATTGCCACTGCATGTTTCCTGACCTCCCCATGCTGAGCACCCCGTGGCGCTTTTCTCCATCCTTCATTGCCACTCACTGCCTATTCTAATTCAGGACTTATGATTCACACTACCACGTGATGTTTTTCTCACTCCTATTAGTGAATGGCCTGTTAGAAACCCTTACAATGCGCACCACCTCGCGATGTTTTTCAGAAACCTATCCTACATTGCAACTGCATGTTTCCTGACCTGCCCATGCTGAACACCCCATGGTGCTTTTCTCCATCCTACATTGCCACTCACTGCCTATCCTATTTCAGGCCCACCGATTCACACCACCCCGTGATGTTTTTCTCACTCCTACTAGTGAATGGCGGGTTAGAAACCTTACAATGCACACCACCCCTCTTGGTTTTTCAGAAACATATCCTACATTGCAACTGCATGTTTCCTGACCTCTCCATGCTGACCACCCCGTGGCGCTTTTCTCCATCGTACATTGCCACACACTGCCTATTCTAATTCAGGACTTACGATTCACACTACCACGTGATGTTTTTCTCACTCCTATTAGTGAATGGCCTGTTAGAAACCCTTACAATGCGCACCAACTCGCGATGTTTTTCAGAAACCTATCCTACATTGCCACTGCATGTTTCCTGACCTGCCCATGCTGACCACCCCGTGGTGCTTTTCTCCATCCTACATTGCCGCTCAAAGCCTAACCTAATTCAGGCCCTCCGATTCACACCACCCCGTGATGTTTTTCTCACTCCTACTAGTGAATGGCCTGTTAGAAGCCCTTACAATGCGCATGACCCCGCCATGTTTTTTAGAAACTTATGCTACATTGCGACTGCATGTTTCCTGACCTCCCCATGCTGACCACCCCGTCGCGCTTATCTCCATCCTACATTGCCACTTACTGCCTATCCTAATTCAGCCCCCGCGATTCACACCAACCCGTAATGTTTTTCTCACTCCTACTAGTGAATGGCCTGTTAGAAGCCCTTACAATGCGCACCACCCCGAATGTTTTTCAGAAACCTATCCTACATTGCCACTGCATGTTTCCTGACCTCCCCATGCTGACCAGCCCGTGGCGCTTTTCTGTTTCGTACATTGCCACACACTGCCTATACTAATTCAGGCACTCCGATTCACACTACACCGTGATGTTTTTCTCACTCCTACTAGTGAATGGCCTGTTAGAAACACTTACAATGCGCACCACCCCTCTTGGTTTTTCAGAAACATATCCTACATTGCCACTGCATGTTTCCTGACCACTCCATGGTGACCACCCCGTGGCGCTTTTCTCCATCGTACATTGCCACACACTGCCTATTCTAATTCAGGACTTACGATTCACACTACCACGTGATGTTTTTCTCACTCCTATTAGTGAATGGCCTGTTAGAAACCCTTACAATGCGCACGAACTCGCGATGTTTTTCAGAAACCTATCCTACATTGCCACTGCATGTTTCCTGACCTGCCCATGCTGACCACCCCGTGGTGCTTTTCTCCATCCTACATTGCTGCTCAAAGCCTAACCTCATTCAGGCCCTCCGATTCACACCACCCCGTGATGTTTTTCTCACTCCAAATAGTGAATGGCCTGTTAGAAACACTTACAATGAGCATGACTCCGCGATGTTTTTTAGAAACTTATGCTACATTGCGACTGCATGTTTCCTGACCTCCCCATGCTGACCACACCTTCGCGCTTATCTCCATCCTATATTGCCACTTACTGCCTATCCTAATTCAGCCCCCGCGATTCACACCACCCCGTAATGTTTTTCTCACTTCTACTAGTGAATGGCCTGTTAGAAGCCCTTACAATGCGCACCACCCAGAATGTTTTTCAGAAACCTATCCTACATTGCCACTGCATGTTTCCTGACCTCCCCATGCTGACCAATCCGTCGTGCTTTTCTCCATCCTACATTGCCACTCACTGCCTATCCTAATCTAGACGCTCCGATTCTCACCACCCCGAGATGTTTTTCTCACTCCTAATAGTGAATGGCCTGTTAGAAACACTAACACTGCGCACCAACCCGCAATGTTTTTCAGAAAACTATCTGACATTTCCACTGCATGTTTCCTGACCTCCCCATGCTGAACACCCTGTGGTGCTTTTCTCCATCCTACATTGCCACTCACTGCCTATCCTAACGCAGACGCTCCGATTCGCACCACCCCGTGATGTTTTTCTCACTCCTACTAGTGAATGGCCTGTTAGAAACCCTTACAATGCGCACCACCCGCGATGTTTTTTAGAAACCTATCCTACATTGCCACTGCATGTTTCCTGACCTCCCCATGCTGAGCACCCCGTGGCGCTTTTCTCCATCCTTCATTGCCACTCACTGCCTATTCTAATTCAGGACTTATGATTCACACTACCACGTGATGTTTTTCTCACTCCTATTAGTGAATGGCCTTTTAGAAACCCTTACAATGCGCACCACCTCGCAATGTTTTTCAGAAACCTATCCTACATTGCAACTGCATGTTTCCTGACCTGCCCATGCTAAACACCCCATGGTGCTTTTCTCCATCCTACATTGCCACTCACTGCCTATCCTATTTCAGGCCCACCGATTCACACCACCCCGTGATGTTTTTCTCACTCCTACTAGTGAATGGCGGGTTAGAAACCTTACAATGCACACCACCCCTCTTGGTTTTTCAGAAACATATCCTACATTGCAACTGCATGTTTCCTGACCTCTCCATGCTGACCACACCGTGGCGCTTTTCTCCATCGTACATTGCCACACACTGCCTATTCTAATTCAGGACTTACGATTCACACTACCACGTGATGTTTTTCTCACTCCTATTAGTGAATGGCCTGTTAGAAACCCTTACAATGCACACCAACTCGTGATGTTTTTCAGAAACCTATCCTACATTGCCACTGCATGTTTCCTGACCTGCCCATGCTGACCACCCCGTGGTGCTTTTCTCCATCCTACATTGCCGCTCAAAGCCTAACCTAATTCAGGCCCTCCGATTCACAACACCCCGTGATGTTTTTCTCACTCCTACTAGTGAATGGCCTGTTAGAAGCCCTTACAATGCGCATGACCCCGCCATGTTTTTTAGAAACTTATGCTACATTGCGACTGCATGTTTCCTGACCTCCCCATGCTGACCACCCCGTCGCGCTTATCTCCATCCTACATTGCCACTTACTGCCTATCCTAATTCAGCCCCCGCGATTCACACCAACCCGTAATGTTTTTCTCACTCCTACTAGTGAATGGCCTGTTAGAAGCCCTTACAATGCACACCACCCCGAATGTTTTTCAGAAACCTATCCTACATTGCCACTGCATGTTTCCTGACCTCCCCATGCTGACCAGCCCGTGGCGCTTTTCTGTTTCGTACATTGCCACACACTGCCTATACTAATTCAGGCACTCCGATTCACACTACACCGTGATGTTTTTCTCACTCCTACTAGTGAATGGCCTGTTAGAAACACTTACAATGCGCACCACCCCGCGAGGTTCTTCAGAATCCTATTCTACATTGCCACTGCATGTTGCCTGACATGCCCATGCTGACCACCCCGTGGCGCTTTTCTCCATCCTACATTGCCCCTCACTGCCTATTCTAATTCAGGCCCTCAGATTCACACCACCCCATAATGTTCTTCTCACTCCTACTAGTGAATGGCCCGTTAGAAACATTTACATTGCGCACCACCCCTCTTTGTTTTTCAGAAACCTATCCTACATTGCCAGTGCATGTTTCCTGACCTCCCCATGCTGACCACCCCTTGGCGCTTTTCTCCCTTCTACATTGCAACTCATTGCCTATCCTAATTCAGACCTTCCGATTCACACCACACCGTGATGTTTTTTTCATTCCTACTAGTAAATGGCCTGTTAGAAACACTTACAATGCGCACCACCCCGCAATGTTTTTCAGAAACCTATCCGACATTGCCACTGCATGTTACCTGACCTCCCCATGCTGACCACCCCTTGGCGCTTTTCTCCATCCTTCATTGCCACTCACTGCCTATCCTAATTCAGGCCCACTGATTCACACCACCCCGTGATGTTTTTCTCACTCCTACTAGTGAATGGCCGGTTAGAAAACTTAAAATGCGCACCACCCCTCTTGGTTTTTCAGAAACATATCCTACATTGCCACTACATGTTTCCTGACCTCTCCATGCTGACCAAATCGTGGCGCTTTTCTCCATCGTACATGTCACACACTGCCTATCCTAATTCAGGACTGACGATTCACACTACCACGTGATGTTTTTCTCACTCCTACTAGTGAATGGCCTGTTAGAAACCGTTACAATGCGGACCACCTCGCGATGTTTTTCAGAAACCTATGCTACATTGCCACTGCCGTTTCCTGACCTACCCATGCTGAACACCCCATCGTGCTTTTCTCCATCCTACATTGCCACTCACTGCCTATCATAATTCAGGCCCTCCGATTCACACCACCCCGTGATGTTTTTCTGACTCCTATTTGTGAATGACCTGTTAGAAACGCTTACAATGCGCACCACACTGCGATGTTTTTCAGAAACCTATCCTACATTGGCAGTACATGGTTCCTGACATCCCCATGCTGACCAGCCCGTGGTGCTTTTCTCCATCATACATTGCCACACACTGAATAGCCTAATTCAGGCCCTCCGATTCACACTACACCGTCATGTTTTTCTCACTCCTACTAGTGAATGGCCTGTTAGAAGCCCTTACAATGCGCATGACCCCGCCATGTTTTTTAGAAACTTATGCTACATTGCGACTGCATGTTTCCTGACCTCCCCATGCTGACCACCCCGTCGCGCTTATCTCCATCCTACATTGCCACTTACTGCCTATCCTAATTCAGCCCCCGCGATTCACACCAACCCGTAATGTTTTTCTCACTCCTACTAGTGAATGGCCTGTTAGAAGCCCTTACAATGCGCACCACCCCGAATGTTTTTCAGAAACCTATCCTACATTGCCACTGCATGTTTCCTGACCTCCCCATGCTGACCAGCCCGTGGCGCTTTTCTGTTTCGTACATTGCCACACACTGCCTATACTAATTCAGGCACTCCGATTCACACAACACCGTGATGTTTTTCTCACTCCTACTAGTGAATGGCCTGTTAGAAACACTTACAATGCGCACCACCCCTCTTGGTTTTTCAGAAACATATCCTACATTGCCACTGCATGTTTCCTGACCACTCCATGGTGACCACCCCGTGGCGCTTTTCTCCATCGTACATTGCCACACACTGCCTATTCTAATTCAGGACTTACGATTCACACTACCACGTGATGTTTTTCTCACTCCTATTAGTGAATGGCCTGTTAGAAACCCTTACAATGCGCACGAACTCGCGATGTTTTTCAGAAACCTATCCTACATTGCCACTGCATGTTTCCTGACCTGCCCATGCTGACCACCCCGTGGTGCTTTTCTCCATCCTACATTGCTGCTCAAAGCCTAACCTCATTCAGGCCCTCCGATTCACACCACCCCGTGATGTTTTTCTCACTCCAAATAGTGAATGGCCTGTTAGAAACACTTACAATGAGCATGACTCCGCGATGTTTTTTAGAAACTTATGCTACATTGCGACTGCATGTTTCCTGACCTCCCCATGCTGACCACACCTTCGCGCTTATCTCCATCCTATATTGCCACTTACTGCCTATCCTAATTCAGCCCCCGCGATTCACACCACCCCGTAATGTTTTTCTCACTTCTACTAGTGAATGGCCTGATAGAAGCCCTTACAATGCGCACCACCCAGAATGTTTTTCAGAAACCTATCCTACATTGCCACTGCATGTTTCCTGACCTCCCCATGCTGACCAATCCGTCGTGCTTTTCTCCATCCTACATTGCCACTCACTGCCTATCCTAATCTAGACGCTCCGATTCTCACCACCCCGAGATGTTTTTCTCACTCCTAATAGTGAATGGCCTGTTAGAAACACTAACACTGCGCACCAACCCGCAATGTTTTTCAGAAAACTATCTGACATTTCCACTGCATGTTTCCTGACCTCCCCATGCTGAACACCCTGTGGTGCTTTTCTCCATCCTACATTGCCACTCACTGCCTATCCTAACGCAGACGCTCCGATTCGCACCACCCCGTGATGTTTTTCTCACTCCTACTAGTGAATGGCCTGTTAGAAACCCTTACAATGCGCACCACCCGCGATGTTTTTTAGAAACCTATCCTACATTGCCACTGCATGTTTCCTGACCTCCCCATGCTGAGCACCCCGTGGCGCTTTTCTCCATCCTTCATTGCCACTCACTGCCTATTCTAATTCAGGACTTATGATTCACACTACCACGTGATGTTTTTCTCACTCCTATTAGTGAATGGCCTTTTAGAAACCCTTACAATGCGCACCACCTCGCAATGTTTTTCAGAAACCTATCCTACATTGCAACTGCATGTTTCCTGACCTGCCCATGCTAAACACCCCATGGTGCTTTTCTCCATCCTACATTGCCACTCACTGCCTATCCTATTTCAGGCCCACCGATTCACACCACCCCGTGATGTTTTTCTCACTCCTACTAGTGAATGGCGGGTTAGAAACCTTACAATGCACACCACCCCTCTTGGTTTTTCAGAAACATATCCTACATTGCAACTGCATGTTTCCTGACCTCTCCATGCTGACCACACCGTGGCGCTTTTCTCCATCGTACATTGCCACACACTGCCTATTCTAATTCAGGACTTACGATTCACACTACCACGTGATGTTTTTCTCACTCCTATTAGTGAATGGCCTGTTAGAAACCCTTACAATGCACACCAACTCGTGATGTTTTTCAGAAACCTATCCTACATTGCCACTGCATGTTTCCTGACCTGCCCATGCTGACCACCCCGTGGTGCTTTTCTCCATCCTACATTGCCGCTCAAAGCCTAACCTAATTCAGGCCCTCCGATTCACAACACCCCGTGATGTTTTTCTCACTCCTACTAGTGAATGGCCTGTTAGAAGCCCTTACAATGCGCATGACCCCGCCATGTTTTTTAGAAACTTATGCTACATTGCGACTGCATGTTTCCTGACCTCCCCATGCTGACCACCCCGTCGCGCTTATCTCCATCCTACATTGCCACTTACTGCCTATCCTAATTCAGCCCCCGCGATTCACACCAACCCGTAATGTTTTTCTCACTCCTACTAGTGAATGGCCTGTTAGAAGCCCTTACAATGCACACCACCCCGAATGTTTTTCAGAAACCTATCCTACATTGCCACTGCATGTTTCCTGACCTCCCCATGCTGACCAGCCCGTGGCGCTTTTCTGTTTCGTACATTGCCACACACTGCCTATACTAATTCAGGCACTCCGATTCACACTACACCGTGATGTTTTTCTCACTCCTACTAGTGAATGGCCTGTTAGAAACACTTACAATGCGCACCACCCCGCGAGGTTCTTCAGAATCCTATTCTACATTGCCACTGCATGTTGCCTGACATGCCCATGCTGACCACCCCGTGGCGCTTTTCTCCATCCTACATTGCCCCTCACTGCCTATTCTAATTCAGGCCCTCAGATTCACACCACCCCATAATGTTCTTCTCACTCCTACTAGTGAATGGCCCGTTAGAAACATTTACATTGCGCACCACCCCTCTTTGTTTTTCAGAAACCTATCCTACATTGCCAGTGCATGTTTCCTGACCTCCCCATGCTGACCACCCCTTGGCGCTTTTCTCCCTTCTACATTGCAACTCATTGCCTATCCTAATTCAGACCTTCCGATTCACACCACACCGTGATGTTTTTTTCATTCCTACTAGTAAATGGCCTGTTAGAAACACTTACAATGCGCACCACCCCGCAATGTTTTTCAGAAACCTATCCGACATTGCCACTGCATGTTACCTGACCTCCCCATGCTGACCACCCCTTGGCGCTTTTCTCCATCCTTCATTGCCACTCACTGCCTATCCTAATTCAGGCCCACTGATTCACACCACCCCGTGATGTTTTTCTCACTCCTACTAGTGAATGGCCGGTTAGAAAACTTAAAATGCGCACCACCCCTCTTGGTTTTTCAGAAACATATCCTACATTGCCACTACATGTTTCCTGACCTCTCCATGCTGACCAAATCGTGGCGCTTTTCTCCATCGTACATGTCACACACTGCCTATCCTAATTCAGGACTGACGATTCACACTACCACGTGATGTTTTTCTCACTCCTACTAGTGAATGGCCTGTTAGAAACCGTTACAATGCGGACCACCTCGCGATGTTTTTCAGAAACCTATGCTACATTGCCACTGCCGTTTCCTGACCTACCCATGCTGAACACCCCATCGTGCTTTTCTCCATCCTACATTGCCACTCACTGCCTATCATAATTCAGGCCCTCCGATTCACACCACCCCGTGATGTTTTTCTGACTCCTATTTGTGAATGACCTGTTAGAAACGCTTACAATGCGCACCACACTGCGATGTTTTTCAGAAACCTATCCTACATTGGCAGTACATGGTTCCTGACATCCCCATGCTGACCAGCCCGTGGTGCTTTTCTCCATCATACATTGCCACACACTGAATAGCCTAATTCAGGCCCTCCGATTCACACTACACCGTCATGTTTTTCTCACTCCTACTAGTGAATGGCCTGTTAGAAGCCCTTACAATGCGCATGACCCCGCCATGTTTTTTAGAAACTTATGCTACATTGCGACTGCATGTTTCCTGACCTCCCCATGCTGACCACCCCGTCGCGCTTATCTCCATCCTACATTGCCACTTACTGCCTATCCTAATTCAGCCCCCGCGATTCACACCAACCCGTAATGTTTTTCTCACTCCTACTAGTGAATGGCCTGTTAGAAGCCCTTACAATGCGCACCACCCCGAATGTTTTTCAGAAACCTATCCTACATTGCCACTGCATGTTTCCTGACCTCCCCATGCTGACCAGCCCGTGGCGCTTTTCTGTTTCGTACATTGCCACACACTGCCTATACTAATTCAGGCACTCCGATTCACACAACACCGTGATGTTTTTCTCACTCCTACTAGTGAATGGCCTGTTAGAAACACTTACAATGCGCACCACCCCTCTTGGTTTTTCAGAAACATATCCTACATTGCCACTGCATGTTTCCTGACCACTCCATGGTGACCACCCCGTGGCGCTTTTCTCCATCGTACATTGCCACACACTGCCTATTCTAATTCAGGACTTACGATTCACACTACCACGTGATGTTTTTCTCACTCCTATTAGTGAATGGCCTGTTAGAAACCCTTACAATGCGCACGAACTCGCGATGTTTTTCAGAAACCTATCCTACATTGCCACTGCATGTTTCCTGACCTGCCCATGCTGACCACCCCGTGGTGCTTTTCTCCATCCTACATTGCTGCTCAAAGCCTAACCTCATTCAGGCCCTCCGATTCACACCACCCCGTGATGTTTTTCTCACTCCAAATAGTGAATGGCCTGTTAGAAACACTTACAATGAGCATGACTCCGCGATGTTTTTTAGAAACTTATGCTACATTGCGACTGCATGTTTCCTGACCTCCCCATGCTGACCACACCTTCGCGCTTATCTCCATCCTATATTGCCACTTACTGCCTATCCTAATTCAGCCCCCGCGATTCACACCACCCCGTAATGTTTTTCTCACTTCTACTAGTGAATGGCCTGTTAGAAGCCCTTACAATGCGCACCACCCAGAATGTTTTTCAGAAACCTATCCTACATTGCCACTGCATGTTTCCTGACCTCCCCATGCTGACCAATCCGTCGTGCTTTTCTCCATCCTACATTGCCACTCACTGCCTATCCTAATCTAGACGCTCCGATTCTCACCACCCCGAGATGTTTTTCTCACTCCTAATAGTGAATGGCCTGTTAGAAACACTAACACTGCGCACCAACCCGCAATGTTTTTCAGAAAACTATCTGACATTTCCACTGCATGTTTCCTGACCTCCCCATGCTGAACACCCTGTGGTGCTTTTCTCCATCCTACATTGCCACTCACTGCCTATCCTAACGCAGACGCTCCGATTCGCACCACCCCGTGATGTTTTTCTCACTCCTACTAGTGAATGGCCTGTTAGAAACCCTTACAATGCGCACCACCCGCGATGTTTTTTAGAAACCTATCCTACATTGCCACTGCATGTTTCCTGACCTCCCCATGCTGAGCACCCCGTGGCGCTTTTCTCCATCCTTCATTGCCACTCACTGCCTATTCTAATTCAGGACTTACGATTCACACTACCACGTGATGTTTTTCTCACTCCTATTAGTGAATGGCCTGTTAGAAACCCTTACAATGCGCACCACCTCGCGATGTTTTTCAGAAACCTATCCTACATTGCAACTGCATGTTTCCTGACCTGCCCATGCTGAACACCCCATGGTGCTTTTCTCCATCCTACATTGCCACTCACTGCCTATCCTATTTCAGGCCCACCGATTCACACCACCCCGTGATGTTTTTCTCACTCCTACTAGTGAATGGCGGGTTAGAAACCTTACAATGCACACCACCCCTCTTGGTTTTTCAGAAACATATCCTACATTGCAACTGCATGTTTCCTGACCTCTCCAAGCTGACCACCCCGTGGCGCTTTTCTCCATCGTACATTGCCACACACTGCCTATTCTAATTCAGGACTTACGATTCACACTACCACGTGATGTTTTTCTCACTCCTATTAGTGAATGGCCTGTTAGAAACCCTTACAATGCGCACCAACTCGCGATGTTTTTCAGAAACCTATCCTACATTGCCACTGCATGTTTCCTGACCTGCCCATGCTGACCACCCCGTGGTGCTTTTCTCCATCCTACATTGCCGCTCAAAGCCTAACCTAATTCAGGCCCTCCGATTCACACCACCCCGTGATGTTTTTCTCACTCCTACTAGTGAATGGCCTGTTAGAAGCCCTTACAATGCGCATGACCCCGCCATGTTTTTTAGAAACTTATGCTACATTGCGACTGCATGTTTCCTGACCTCCCCATGCTGACCACCCCGTCGCGCTTATCTCCATCCTACATTGCCACTTACTGCCTATCCTAATTCAGCCCCCGCGATTCACACCAACCCGTAATGTTTTTCTCACTCCTAGTAGTGAATGGCCTGTTAGAAGCCCTTACAATGCGCACCACCCCGAATGTTTTTCAGAAACCTATCCTACATTGCCACTGCATGTTTCCTGACCTCCCCATGCTGACCAGCCCGTGGCGCTTTTCTGTTTCGTACATTGCCACACACTGCCTATACTAATTCAGGCACTCCGATTCACACTACACCGTGATGTTTTTCTCACTCCTACTAGTGAATGGCCTGTTAGAAACACTTACAATGCGCACCACCCCTCTTGGTTTTTCAGAAACATATCCTACATTGCCACTGCATGTTTCCTGACCACTCCATGGTGACCACCCCGTGGCGCTTTTCTCCATCGTACATTGCCACACACTGCCTATTCTAATTCAGGACTTACGATTCACACTACCACGTGATGTTTTTCTCACTCCTATTAGTGAATGGCCTGTTAGAAACCCTTACAATGCGCACGAACTCGCGATGTTTTTCAGAAACCTATCCTACATTGCCACTGCATGTTTCCTGACCTGCCCATGCTGACCACCCCGTGGTGCTTTTCTCCATCCTACATTGCTGCTCAAAGCCTAACCTCATTCAGGCCCTCCGATTCACACCACCCCGTGATGTTTTTCTCACTCCAAATAGTGAATGGCCTGTTAGAAACACTTACAATGAGCATGACTCCGCGATGTTTTTTAGAAACTTATGCTACATTGCGACTGCATGTTTCCTGACCTCCCCATGCTGACCACACCTTTGCGCTTATCTCCATCCTATATTGCCACTTACTGCCTATCCTAATTCAGCCCCCGCGATTCACACCACCCCGTAATGTTTTTCTCACTTCTACTAGTGAATGGCCTGTTAGAAGCCCTTACAATGCGCACCACCCAGAATGTTTTTCAGAAACCTATCCTACATTGCCACTGCATGTTTCCTGACCTCCCCATGCTGACCAATCCGTCGTGCTTTTCTCCATCCTACATTGCCACTCACTGCCTATCCTAATCTAGACGCTCTGATTCTCACCACCCCGAGATGTTTTTCTCACTCCTAATAGTGAATGGCCTGTTAGAAACACTAACACTGCGCACCAACCCGCAATGTTTTTCAGAAAACTATCTGACATTTCCAATGCATGTTTCCTGACCTCCCCATGCTGAACACCCTGTGGTGCTTTTCTCCATCCTACATTGCCACTCACTGCCTATCCTAACGCAGACGCTCCGATTCGCACCACCCCGTGATGTTTTTCTCACTCCTACTAGTGAATGGCCTGTTAGAAACCCTTACAATGCGCACCACCCGCGATGTTTTTTAGAAACCTATCCTACATTGCCACTGCATGTTTCCTGACCTCCCCATGCTGAGCACCCCGTGGCGCTTTTCTCCATCCTTCATTGCCACTCACTGCCTATTCTAATTCAGGACTTACGATTCACACTACCACGTGATGTTTTTCTCACTCCTATTAGTGAATGGCCTTTTAGAAACGCTTACAATGCGCACCACCTCGCGATGTTTTTCAGAAACCTATCCTACATTGCAACTGCATGTTTCCTGACCTGCCCATGCTGAACACCCCATGGTGCTTTTCTCCATCCTACATTGCCACTCACTGCCTATCCTATTTCAGGCCCACCGATTCACACCACCCCGTGATGTTTTTCTCAATCCTACTAGTGAATGGCGGGTTAGAAACCTTACAATGCACACCACCCCTCTTGGTTTTTCAGAAACATATCCTACATTGCAACTGCATGTTTCCTGACCTCTCCATGCTGACCACCCCGTGGCGCTTTTCTCCATCGTACATTGCCACACACTGCCTATTCTAATTCAGGACTTACGATTCACACTACCACGTGATGTTTTTCTCACTCCTATTAGTGAATGGCCTGTTAGAAACCCTTACAATGCGCACCAACTCGTGATGTTTTTCAGAAACCTATCCTACATTGCCACTGCATGTTTCCTGACCTGCCCATGCTGACCACCCCGTGGTGCTTTTCTCCATCCTACATTGCCGCTCAAAGCCTAACCTAATTCAGGCCCTCCGATTCACAACACCCCGTGATGTTTTTCTCACTCCTACTAATGAATGGCCTGTTAGAAGCCCTTACAATGCGCATGACCCCGCCATGTTTTTTAGAAACTTATGCTACATTGCGACTGCATGTTTCCTGACCTCCCCATGCTGACCACCCCGTCGCGCTTATCTCCATCCTACATTGCCACTTACTGCCTATCCTAATTCAGCCCCCGCGATTCACACCAACCCGTAATGTTTTTCTCACTCCTACTAGTGAATGGCCTGTTAGAAGCCCTTACAATGCGCACCACCCCGAATGTTTTTCAGAAACCTATCCTACATTGCCACTGCATGTTTCCTGACCTCCCCATGCTGACCAGCCCGTGGCGCTTTTCTGTTTCGTACATTGCCACACACTGCCTATACTAATTCAGGCACTCCGATTCACACTACACCGTGATGTTTTTCTCACTCCTACTAGTGAATGGCCTGTTAGAAACACTTACAATGCGCACCACCCCGCGAGGTTCTTCAGAATCCTATTCTACATTGCCACTGCATGTTGCCTGACATGCCCATGCTGACCACCCCGTGGCGATTTTCTCCATCCTACATTGCCCCTCACTGCCTATTCTAATTCAGGCCCTCAGATTCACACCACCCCATAATGTTCTTCTCACTCCTACTAGTGAATGTCCCGTTAGAAACATTTACATTGCGCACCACCCCTCTTTGTTTTTCAGAAACCTATCCTACATTGCCAGTGCATGTTTCCTGACCTCCCCATGCTGACCACCCCTTGGCGCTTTTCTCCCTTCTACATTGCAACTCATTGCCTATCCTAATTCAGACCTTCCGATTCACACCACACCGTGATGTTTTTTTCATTCCTACTAGTAAATGGCCTGTTAGAAACACTTACAATGCGCACCACCCCGCAATGTTTTTCAGAAACCTATCCGACATTGCCACTGCATGTTACCTGACCTCCCCATGCTGACCACCCCTTGGCGCTTTTCTCCATCCTTCATTGCCACTCACTGCCTATCCTAATTCAGGCCCACTGATTCACACCACCCCGTGATGTTTTTCTCACTCCTACTAGTGAATGGCCGGTTAGAAAACTTAAAATGCGCACCACCCCTCTTGGTTTTTCAGAAACATATCCTACATTGCCACTACATGTTTCCTGACCTCTCCATGCTGACCAAATCGTGGCGCTTTTCTCCATCGTACATGTCACACACTGCCTATCCTAATTCAGGACTGACGATTCACACTACCACGTGATGTTTTTCTCACTCCTACTAGTGAATGGCCTGTTAGAAACCGTTACAATGCGGACCACCTCGCGATGTTTTTCAGAAAACTATCCTACATTGCAAATGCATGGTTCCTGACCTACACATGCTGACGACCCCGTGGTGATTTTCTCCATCCTTCATTGCCACTCACTGCCTATCCTTACTCAGGCCCTCCGATTCACCCCACCCTGTGATGTTTTTCTCACTCCAAATAGTGAATGGCCTGTTCGAAACCCTTACAATGCGCACCACCCCGCGATGTTTTTTAGAAACTTATGCTACATTGCCACTGCATGTTTCCTGACCTCCCCATGCTGACAACCCCGTGGCGCTTTTCTCCATCGTACATTGCCACACACTGCCTATCCTAATTCAGGCTCTTTGATTCACACTACCACGTGATGTTTTTCTCACTCCTACTCTTGTATGGCCTGTTAGAAACCCTTACAATGCGCACCACCCCGTGATGTTTTTCAGAAACCTATCCTACATTGCCACTGCATGTTTCCTGACCTGAACATGCTTACCACTCTCTGGTGCTTTTCTCCATCCGACATTGTCACTCACTGCCTATCCTAATTCAGGCAATCTGATTCACACCATCCCATGATGTTTTTCTCACTACTACTAGTGAATGGCGTTTTACAAACACTTACAATGCCCACCACCACTCGATGTTTGTCACAAACCTATCCTACATTGCCACTGCATGTTTCCTGATCTCCCCATGCTGACCAACTCGTGGTGCTTGCCTCCATCCTATATTGCCACTCATTGCCTATACTAATTCAGACCCTACGATTTACACCACCCCGAAATCTTCTTCTAACTCCAACTAGTGAATGGCCAATTAGAAACACTTACAATTCGCACCACCCCACGATGTTTTTCAGAAACCTATCCTACATTGCCACTGAATGTTTCCTGACCTCCCCAGGCTGACCACCCCGTGGGGTGTTTCTCCATCCTACATTGCCACTCACTGCCTATCCTAATTCAGACTCTCGGATTCACAACACCCCGTGATGCTTTTCTCACTCCTACAAGTGACTGGCCTGTTAGAAACACTTACAATGCGCACCACCCCTCTTGGTTTTTCAGAAACCTATCCTACACTGCCACTTCATGTTTCCTGAGCTCTCCATGCTGACCAAATCGTGGCGTTTTTCTCCATGTACATGTCACACACTGCCTATCCTAATTCAGGTCTGACGATTCACACTACCACGTGATGTTTTTCTCACTTCTACTAGTGAATGGCCTGTTAGAAACCGTTACAATGCGGACCACCTCGCGATGTTTTTCAGAAACCTATCCTACATTGGCACTACATGTTTCCTGACGTCCCCATGCTGACAAGCCCGGGGCGCCTTTCTCCATCGTACATTGCCACACACTGAATAGCCTAATTCAGGCCCTCCGATTCACACTACACCTTCATGTTTTTCTCACTCCTACTAGTGAATGGCCTGTTAGAAACCCTTACAATGCGTACCACCCCGCGAGGTTCTTCAGAATCCTATTCTACATTGCCACTGCATGTTTCCTGACCTCCCCATGCTGACCACATCATGGCGCTTTTCTCCATCGTACATTGCCACACACTGCCTATCCTAATTCAGGCCCACCGATTCACACCACCCCGTGATGTTTTTCTCACTCCTACTAGTGAATGGCGGGTTAGAAACCTTACAATGCGCACCACCCCTCTTGGTTTTTCAGAAACCTATCCTACATTGCCACTGCATGTTTCCTGACCTCTCCATGCTGACCACATCGTGGCGCTTTTCTCCATCGAACATTGTCACACACTGCCTATCCTTATTCAGGACTTACGATTCACACTACCACGTGATGTTTTTCTCACTCCTACTAGTGAATGGCCTATTAGAAACCGTTACAATGCGCACCACCTCGCGATGTTCTACATTGCCACTGCATGTGTCCTGACCTCCCCATGCTGACCATCCCGTCGCGCTTTTCTCCATCCTACATTGCCACTCACTGCCTATCCTAATTCAGCCCTCGCGATTCACACCACCCCGTAATATTTTTCTCACTCTTACTTGTGAATGGCCTGTTAGAAGCCCTTACAATGAGCACCACCCCGCAATGTTCTTCAGAAACCTATCCTACATTGGCACTACATGTTTCCTGACCTCACCATGCTGACCAGCGCGTCGCTCTTTTCTCCATCGTACATTGCCACACACTGAATAGCCTAATTCAGTCCCTCGGATTCACACTACACCGTGAAGCTTTTCTCACTCCTACTAGTGACTGGCCTGTTAGAAACACTTACAATGCGCACCACGCCGCGAGGTTCTTCAGAATCCTATTCTACATTGCCACTGCATGTTGCCTGACGTCCCCATGCTGACCACACCGTGGTGCTTTCCTCCATCCTACATTGCCACTCACTGGCTATCCTAATTCAGCCCTTCTGATTCACACCACCCCGTGATGTTTTTCTCACTCTTACTAGTGAATGGCCTGTTGGAAACGCTTACAATGCGCACCACCCCGCGATGTTCTTCAGAAACCTATTCTACATTGCCACTACATGTTGCCTGACCTCCCCATGCTGACCACCCCGTGGTGCTTTTCTCCATTCAACATTGCCCCTCACTGCCTATTCTAATTCAGGCCCTTCGATTCACACCACCCCATGATGTTTTTCTCACTCATACTAGTGAATGGCCTGTTAGAAACACTTACAATGCGCACCACCCCTGTTTGTTTTTCAGAAACCTATCCTACATTGCCACTGCATGTTTCCTGACCTCCCCATGCTGACCACCCCGTGGCGCTTTTCTCCATCCTTCATTGCCACTCACTGCCTATCCTAATTCAGGCCCTCCGATTCACACCACAGCGTGATGTTTTTCTCATTCCTACTAGTGAATGGCGGGTTAGAAACCTTACAATGCGCACCACCCCTGTTTGTTTTTCAGAAACCTATCCTACATTGCCATTGCATGTTTCCTGACCTCCCCATGCTGACCACCACGTGGCGCTTTTCTCCATCCTTCATTGCCACTCACTGCCTATCCTAATTCAGGCCCTCCGATTCACACCACAGCGTGATATTTTTCTCACTCCTACTAGTGAATGGCCTGTTAGAAACCTTACAATGCACACCACCCCGGGATGTTTTTCACAAACCTATCCTACATTGCCACTGCATGTTTCCTGACCTCCCCATGCTGACCACCCCTTGGTGCTTTTCTCCATCCTACATTGCCACTCACTGCCTATCCTAATTCAGACGCTCCGATTCTCACCACCCCATGATGTTTTTCTCACTCCTACTAGTGAATGGGCTGTTAGAAACACTAAGACTGCACACCACCCCGCAATGTTTTTCAGAAATCTATCCGACATTGCCACTGCATGTTTCCTGACCTCCCCATGCTGAACACCCTGTGGTGCTTTTCTCCATTCTACATTGCCACTCACTGCCTATCCTAATGCAGACGCTCTGATACGCACAACCCCGAGATGTTTTTCTCACTCCTACTAGTGAATGGCCTGTTAGAAACCCTTACAATGCGCACCACCACGCGATGTTTTTCAGAAACTTGTCCTACATTGCCAATGCATGTTTCCCTACCTCCCCATGCTGATCACACCTTGCCGCTTTTCTCCATCCTTCATTGCACTCACTGCCTATCCTATTTCAGGCCCACTGATTCACACCACCCCGTGATGTTTTTCTCACTCCTACTAGTGACTGGCGAGTTAGAAACCTTACAATGCGCACCACCCCTCTTGGTTTTTCAGAAACCTATCCTACATTGCCACTGCATGTTTCCTGACCTCTCCATGCTGACCACCCCGTGGCGCTTTTCTCCATCGTACATTGCCACACACTGCCTATCCTAATTCAGGACTTACGATTCACACTACCACGTGATGTTTTTCTCACTCCTACTAGTGAATGGCAGGTTAGAAACCTTACAATGCGCACCACCCCTCTTGGTTTTTCAGAAACCTATCCTACATTGCAAATGCATGGTTCCTGACCTCCCATGCTGACCACCCCGTGGCGCTTTTCTCCATCGTACATTGCCACACACTGCCTATCCTAATTCAGGCTCTTTGATTCACACTACCACGTGATGTTTTTCTCACTCCTACTAGTGTATGGCCTGTTAGAAACCCTTACAATGCGTACCACCCCGTGATGTTTTTCAGAAACCTATCCTACATTGCCACTGCATGTTTCCTGACCTGCCCATGCTTACCACTCTCTGGTGCTTTTCTCCATCCGACATTGCCACTCACTGCCTATCCTAATTCAGGCACTCTGATTAACACCATCCCATGATGTTTTTCTCACTACTACTAGTGAATGGCGTTTTACAAACACTTACAATGCCCACCACCAGGCGATGTGTGTCACAAACCTATCCTACATTGCCACTGCATGTTTCATAATCTCCCCATGATGACCAACCCGTGGTGCTTGCCTCCATCCTACATTGCCACTCACTGGCTATCCTAATTCAGCCCTTCTGATTCACACCACCCCGTGATGTTTTTCTCACTCTTACTAGTGAATGGCCTGTTGGAAACCCTTACAATGCGCACCACCCCGCGATGTTCTTCAGAAACCTATTCTACATTGCCACTACATTTTGCCTGACCTCCCTATGCTGACCACCCCGTGGTACTTTTCTCCATCCAACATTGCCCCTCACTGCCTATTCTAATTCAGGCCCTCCGATTCACACCACCCCATGATGTTTTTCTCACTCCTACTAGTGAATGGCCTGTTAGAAACAATTACAATGCGCACCACCCCTCTTTGTTCTTCAGAAACCTATCCTACATTGCCACTGCATGTTTCCTGACCTCCCCATGCTGACCACCCCGTGGCGCTTTTCTCCATCCTTCATTGCCACTCACTGCCTATCCTAATTCAGGCCCTCCGATTCACACCACAGCGTGATATTTTTCTCACTCCTACTAGTGAATGGCGGGTTAGAAACCTTACAATGCGCACCGCCCCGCGATGTTTTTCAGATACCTATCCCACATTGCCACTGCATGTTTATTGACCTCCCCATGGTGACCAGCCCGTGGCGCTATTCTCCATCGTAAATTGCCACACACTGCCTATGCTAATTCAGCCGTCCGATTCACACTACCCCGTCATTTTTTCTCACTCCTACTAGTGAATGGCCTGTTAGAAACCCTTACAATGCGCACCACCCCGCGATGTTCTTCAGAAACCTATACTACATTGCCACTGCATGTTGCCTGACCTCCCCATGCTGAACACCCCGTGGTGCTTTTCTCGATAGTACGTTGCCCCTCACTGCCTATCCTAATTCATCCCCTCCGATGCACACCACCCCGGGATGTTTTTCTTACTCCTACTAGTGAATGGCCTGTTACAAACACTTACAATGCCAACCACCACGTGATGTTTGTCACAAACCTATCCCACATTGCCACTGCATGTTTCCTGATCTCCCCATGCTGACCAACCCGTGGTGCTTGCCTCCATCCTACATTGCCACTCACTGCCTATCCTAATTCAGAACCTCGGATTCACACCACCCCGTGATGCTTTTCTCACTCCTACTAGTGACTGGCCTGTTAGAAACACTTACAATGCGCACCACAACGCGATGTTTTTCAGGAACCTATCCTACATTGGCACTGCATGTTTCCTGACCTCCCCATGCTGACCACCCCGTGGTGCTTTTCTCCATCCTACATTGCCCCTCACTGGCTATCCTAATTCAGCCTTTCTGATTCACACCACCCCGTGATGTTTTTCTCACTCTTACTAGTGAATGGCCTGTTGGAAACCCTTACAATGCGCACCACCCCGCGATGTTCTTCAGAAACCTATTCTACATTGCCAAAGCATGTTGCCTAACCTCCCCATGCTGACCACCCCGTGGTGCTTTTCTCCATCCTACATTGCCCCTCACTGCCTATTCTAATTCAGGCCCTCCGATTCACATCACCCCATGATGTTTTTCTCACTCCTACTAGTGAATGGCCTGTTAGAAACACTTACAATGCACCACCCCTCTTTGTTTTTCAGAAACCTATCCTACATTGCCATTGCATGTTTCCTGACCTCCCCATGCTGACCACCACGTGGCGCTTTTCTCCATCCTTCATTGCCACTCACTGCCTATCCTAATTCAGGCCCTCCGATTCACACCACAGCGTGATATTTTTCTCACTCCTACTAGTGAATGGCCTGTTAGAAACCTTACAATGCACACCACCCCGGGATGTTTTTCACAAACCTATCCTACATTGCCACTGCATGTTTCCTGACCTCCCCATGCTGACCACCCCTTGGTGCTTTTCTCCATCCTACATTGCAACTCACTGCCTATCCTAATTCAGACGCTCCGATTCTCACCACCCCATGATGTTTTTCTCACTCCTACTAGTGAATGGGCTGTTAGAAACACTAAGACTGCACACCACCCCGCAATGTTTTTCAGAAATCTATCCGACATTGCCACTGCATGTTTCCTGACCTCCCCATGCTGAACACCCTGTGGTGCTTTTCTCCATTCTACATTGCCACTCACTGCCTATCCTAATGCAGACGCTCTGATACGCACAACCCCGAGATGTTTTTCTCACTCCTACTAGTGAATGGCCTGTTAGAAACCCTTACAATGCGCACCACCACGCGATGTTTTTCAGAAACTTGTCCTACATTGCCAATGCATGTTTCCCTACCTCCCCATGCTGATCACACCTTGCCGCTTTTCTCCATCCTTCATTGCACTCACTGCCTATCCTATTTCAGGCCCACTGATTCACACCACCCCGTGATGTTTTTCTCACTCCTACTAGTGAATGGCGAGTTAGAAACCTTACAATGCGCACCACCCCTCTTGGTTTTTCAGAAACCTATCCTACATTGCCACTGCATGTTTCCTGACCTCTCCATGCTGACCACCCCGTGGCGCTTTTCTCCATCGTACATTGCCACACACTGCCTATCCTAATTCAGGACTTACGATTCACACTACCACGTGATGTTTTTCTCACTCCTACTAGTGAATGGCGGGTTAGAAACCTTACAATGCGCACCACCCCTCTTGGTTTTTCAGAAACCTATCCTACATTGCAAATGCATGGTTCCTTACCTCCCCATGCTGACCACCCCGTGGCGCTTTTCTCCATCGTACATTGCCACACACTGCCTATCCTAATTCAGGCTCTTTGATTCACACTACCACGTGATGTTTTTCTCACTCCTACTAGTGTATGGCCTGTTAGAAACCCTTACAATGCGTACCACCCCGTGATGTTTTTCAGAAACCTATCCTACATTGCCACTGCATGTTTCCTGACCTGCCCATGCTTACCACTCTCTGGTGCTTTTCTCCATCCGACATTGCCACTCACTGCCTATCCTAATTCAGGCACTCTGATTAACACCATCCCATGATGTTTTTCTCACTACTACTAGTGAATGGCGTTTTACAAACACTTACAATGCCCACCACCAGGCGATGTGTGTCACAAACCTATCCTACATTGCCACTGCATGTTTCATAATCTCCCCATGATGACCAACCCGTGGTGCTTGCCTCCATCCTACATTGCCACTCACTGGCTATCCTAATTCAGCCCTTCTGATTCACACCACCCCGTGATGTTTTTCTCACTCTTACTAGTGAATGGCCTGTTGGAAACCCTTACAATGCGCACCACCCCGCGATGCTCTTCAGAAACCTATTCTACATTGCCACTACATTTTGCCTGACCTCCCTATGCTGACCACCCCGTGGTACTTTTCTCCATCCAACATTGCCCCTCACTGCCTATTCTAATTCAGGCCCTCCGATTCACACCACCCCATGATGTTTTTCTCACTCCTACTAGTGAATGGCCTGTTAGAAACAATTACAATGCGCACCACCCCTCTTTGTTCTTCAGAAACCTATCCTACATTGCCACTGCATGTTTCCTGACCTCCCCATGCTGACCACCCCGTGGCGCTTTTCTCCATCCTTCATTGCCACTCACTGCCTATCCTAATTCAGGCCCTCCGATTCACACCACAGCGTGATATTTTTCTCACTCCTACTAGTGAATGGCGGGTTAGAAACCTTACAATGCGCACCGCCCCGCGATGTTTTTCAGATACCTATCCCACATTGCCACTGCATGTTTATTGACCTCCCCATGGTGACCAGCCCGTGGCGCTATTCTCCATCGTAAATTGCCACACACTGCCTATGCTAATTCAGCCGTCCGATTCACACTACCCCGTCATTTTTTCTCACTCCTACTAGTGAATGGCCTGTTAGAAACCCTTACAATGCGCACCACCCCGCGATGTTCTTCAGAAACCTATACTACATTGCCACTGCATGTTGCCTGACCTCCCCATGCTGAACACCCCGTGGTGCTTTTCTCGATAGTACGTTGCCCCTCACTGCCTATCCTAATTCATCCCCTCCGATGCACACCACCCCGGGATGTTTTTCTTACTCCTACTAGTGAATGGCCTGTTACAAACACTTACAATGCCAACCACCACGTGATGTTTGTCACAAACCTATCCCACATTGCCACTGCATGTTTCCTGATCTCCCCATGCTGACCAACCCGTGGTGCTTGCCTCCATCCTACATTGCCACTCACTGCCTATCCTAATTCAGAACCTCGGATTCACACCACCCCGTGATGCTTTTCTCACTCCTACTAGTGACTGGCCTGTTAGAAACACTTACAATGCGCACCACAACGCGATGTTTTTCAGGAACCTATCCTACATTGCCACTGCATGTTTCCTGACCTCCCCATGCTGACCACCCCGTGGTGCTTTTCTCCATCCTACATTGCCCCTCACTGGCTATCCTAATTCAGCCTTTCTGATTCACACCACCCCGTGATGTTTTTCTCACTCTTACTAGTGAATGGCCTGTTGGAAACCCTTACAATGCGCACCACCCCGCGATGTTCTTCAGAAACCTATTCTACATTGCCAAAGCATGTTGCCTAACCTCCCCATGCTGACCACCCCGTGGTGCTTTTCTCCATCCTACATTGCCCCTCACTGCCTATTCTAATTCAGGCCCTCCGATTCACATCACCCCATGATGTTTTTCTCACTCCTACTAGTGAATGGCCTGTTAGAAACACTTACAATGCGCACCACCCCTCTTTGTTTTTCAGAAACCTATCCTACATTGCCATTGCATGTTTCCTGACCTCCCCATGCTGACCACCACGTGGCACTTTTCTCCATCCTTCATTGCCACTCACTGCCTATCCTAATTCAGGCCCTCCGATTCACACCACAGCGTGATATTTTTCTCACTCCTACTAGTGAATGGCCTGTTAGAAACCTTACAATGCACACCACCCCGGGATGTTTTTCACAAACCTATCCTACATTGCCACTGCATGTTTCCTGACCTCCCCATGCTGACCACCCCTTGGTGCTTTTCTCCATCCTACATTGCCACTCACTGCCTATCCTAATTCAGACGCTCCGATTCTCACCACCCCATGATGTTTTTCTCACTCCTACTAGTGAATGGGCTGTTAGAAACACTAAGACTGCACACCACCCCGCAATGTTTTTCAGAAATCTATCCGACATTGCCACTGCATGTTTCCTGACCTCCCCATGCTGAACACCCTGTGGTGCTTTTCTCCATTCTACATTGCCACTCACTGCCTATCCTAATGCAGACGCTCTGATACGCACAACCCCGAGATGTTTTTCTCACTCCTACTAGTGAATGGCCTGTTAGAAACCCTTACAATGCGCACCACCACGCGATGTTTTTCAGAAACTTGTCCTACATTGCCAATGCATGTTTCCCTACCTCCCCATGCTGATCACACCTTGCCGCTTTTCTCCATCCTTCATTGCACTCACTGACTATCCTATTTCAGGCCCACTGATTCACACCACCCCGTGATGTTTTTCTCACTCCTACTAGTGAATGGCGAGTTAGAAACCTTACAATGCGCACCACCCCTCTTGGTTTTTCAGAAACCTATCCTACATTGCCACTGCATGTTTCCTGACCTCTCCATGCTGACCACCCCGTGGCGCTTTTCTCCATCGTACATTGCCACACACTGCCTATCCTAATTCAGGACTTACGATTCACACTACCACGTGATGTTTTTCTCACTCCTACTAGTGAATGGCGGGTTAGAAACCTTACAATGCGCACCACCCCTCTTGGTTTTTCAGAAACCTATCCTACATTGCAAATGCATGGTTCCTGACCTCCCCATGCTGACCACCCCGTGGCGCTTTTCTCCATCGTACATTGCCACACACTGCCTATCCTAATTCAGGCTCTTTGATTCACACTACCACGTGATGTTTTTCTCACTCCTACTAGTGTATGGCCTGTTAGAAACCCTTACAATGCGTACCACCCCGTGATGTTTTTCAGAAACCTATCCTACATTGCCACTGCATGTTTCCTGACCTGCCCATGCTTACCACTCTCTGGTGCTTTTCTCCATCCGACATTGCCACTCACTGCCTATCCTAATTCAGGCACTCTGATTAACACCATCCCATGATGTTTTTCTCACTACTACTAGTGAATGGCGTTTTACAAACACTTACAATGCCCACCACCAGGCGATGTGTGTCACAAACCTATCCTACATTGCCACTGCATGTTTCATAATCTCCCCATGATGACCAACCCGTGGTGCTTGCCTCCATCCTACATTGCCACTCACTGGCTATCCTAATTCAGCCCTTCTGATTCACACCACCCCGTGATGTTTTTCTCACTCTTACTAGTGAATGGCCTGTTGGAAACCCTTACAATGCGCACCACCCCGCGATGTTCTTCAGAAACCTATTCTACATTGCCACTACATTTTGCCTGACCTCCCTATGCTGACCACCCCGTGGTACTTTTCTCCATCCAACATTGCCCCTCACTGCCTATTCTAATTCAGGCCCTCCGATTCACACCACCCCATGATGTTTTTCTCACTCCTACTAGTGAATGGCCTGTTAGAAACAATTACAATGCGCACCACCCCTCTTTGTTCTTCAGAAACCTATCCTACATTGCCACTGCATGTTTCCTGACCTCCCCATGCTGACCACCCCGTGGCGCTTTTCTCCATCCTTCATTGCCACTCACTGCCTATCCTAATTCAGGCCCTCCGATTCACACCACAGCGTGATATTTTTCTCACTCCTACTAGTGAATGACGGGTTAGAAACCTTACAATGCGCACCGCCCCGCGATGTTTTTCAGATACCTATCCCACATTGCCACTGCATGTTTATTGACCTCCCCATGGTGACCAGCCCGTGGCGCTATTCTCCATCGTACATTGCCACACACTGCCTATGCTAATTCAGCCGTCCGATTCACACTACCCCGTCATTTTTTCTCACTCCTACTAGTGAATGGCCTGTTAGAAACCCTTACAATGCGCACCACCCCGCGATGTTCTTCAGAAACCTATACTACATTGCCACTGCATGTTGCCTGACCTCCCCATGCTGAACACCCCGTGGTGCTTTTCTCGATAGTACGTTGCCCCTCACTGCCTATCCTAATTCATCCCCTCCGATGCACACCACCCCGGGATGTTTTTCTTACTCCTACTAGTGAATGGCCTGTTACAAACACTTACAATGCCAACCACCACGTGATGTTTGTCACAAACCTATCCCACATTGCCACTGCATGTTTCCTGATCTCCCCATGCTGACCAACCCGTGGTGCTTGCCTCCATCCTACATTGCCACTCACTGCCTATCCTAATTCAGAACCTCGGATTCACACCACCCCGTGATGCTTTTCTCACTCCTACTAGTGACTGGCCTGTTAGAAACACTTACAATGCGCACCACAACGCGATGTTTTTCAGGAACCTATCCTACATTGCCACTGCATGTTTCCTGACCTCCCCATGCTGACCACCCCGTGGTGCTTTTCTCCATCCTACATTGCCCCTCACTGGCTATCCTAATTCAGCCTTTCTGATTCACACCACCCCGTGATGTTTTTCTCACTCTTACTAGTGAATGGCCTGTTGGAAACCCTTACAATGCGCACCACCCCGCGATGTTCTTCAGAAACCTATTCTACATTGCCAAAGCATGTTGCCTAACCTCCCCATGCTGACCACCCCGTGGTGCTTTTCTCCATCCTACATTGCCCCTCACTGCCTATTCTAATTCAGGCCCTCCGATTCACATCACCCCATGATGTTTTTCTCACTCCTACTAGTGAATGGCCTGTTAGAAACACTTACAATGCGCACCACAACGCGATGTTTTTCAGGAACCTATCCTACATTGCCACTGCATGTTTCCTGACCTCCCCATGCTGACCACCCCGTGGTGCTTTTCTCCATCCTACATTGCCCCTCACTGGCTATCCTAATTCAGCCTTTCTGATTCACACCACCCCGTGATGTTTTTCTCACTCTTACTAGTGAATGGCCTGTTGGAAACCCTTACAATGCGCACCACCCCGCGATGTTCTTCAGAAACCTATTCTACATTGCCAAAGCATGTTGCCTAACCTCCCCATGCTGACCACCCCGTGGTGCTTTTCTCCATCCTACATTGCCCCTCACTGCCTATTCTAATTCAGGCCCTCCGATTCACATCACCCCATGATGTTTTTCTCACTCCTACTAGTGAATGGCCTGTTAGAAACCCTTACAATGCGCACCACCACGCGATGTTTTTCAGAAACTTGTCCTACATTGCCAATGCATGTTTCCCTACCTCCCCATGCTGATCACACCTTGCCGCTTTTCTCCATCCTTCATTGCACTCACTGCCTATCCTATTTCAGGCCCACTGATTCACACCACCCCGTGATGTTTTTCTCACTCCTACTAGTGAATGGCGAGTTAGAAACCTTACAATGCGCACCACCCCTCTTGGTTTTTCAGAAACCTATCCTACATTGCCACTGCATGTTTCCTGACCTCTCCATGCTGACCACCCCGTGGCGCTTTTCTCCATCGTACATTGCCACACACTGCCTATCCTAATTCAGGACTTACGATTCACACTACCACGTGATGTTTTTCTCACTCCTACTAGTGAATGGCGGGTTAGAAACCTTACAATGCGCACCACCCCTCTTGGTTTTTCAGAAACCTATCCTACATTGCAAATGCATGGTTCCTTACCTCCCCATGCTGACCACCCCGTGGCGCTTTTCTCCATCGTACATTGCCACACACTGCCTATCCTAATTCAGGCTCTTTGATTCACACTACCACGTGATGTTTTTCTCACTCCTACTAGTGTATGGCCTGTTAGAAACCCTTACAATGCGTACCACCCCGTGATGTTTTTCAGAAACCTATCCTACATTGCCACTGCATGTTTCCTGACCTGCCCATGCTTACCACTCTCTGGTGCTTTTCTCCATCCGACATTGCCACTCACTGCCTATCCTAATTCAGGCACTCTGATTAACACCATCCCATGATGTTTTTCTCACTACTACTAGTGAATGGCGTTTTACAAACACTTACAATGCCCACCACCAGGCGATGTGTGTCACAAACCTATCCTACATTGCCACTGCATGTTTCATAATCTCCCCATGATGACCAACCCGTGGTGCTTGCCTCCATCCTACATTGCCACTCACTGGCTATCCTAATTCAGCCCTTCTGATTCACACCACCCCGTGATGTTTTTCTCACTCTTACTAGTGAATGGCCTGTTGGAAACCCTTACAATGCGCACCACCCCGCGATGTTCTTCAGAAACCTATTCTACATTGCCACTACATTTTGCCTGACCTCCCTATGCTGACCACCCCGTGGTACTTTTCTCCATCCAACATTGCCCCTCACTGCCTATTCTAATTCAGGCCCTCCGATTCACACCACCCCATGATGTTTTTCTCACTCCTACTAGTGAATGGCCTGTTAGAAACAATTACAATGCGCACCACCCCTCTTTGTTCTTCAGAAACCTATCCTACATTGCCACTGCATGTTTCCTGACCTCCCCATGCTGACCACCCCGTGGCGCTTTTCTCCATCCTTCATTGCCACTCACTGCCTATCCTAATTCAGGCCCTCCGATTCACACCACAGCGTGATATTTTTCTCACTCCTACTAGTGAATGGCGGGTTAGAAACCTTACAATGCGCACCGCCCCGCGATGTTTTTCAGATACCTATCCCACATTGCCACTGCATGTTTATTGACCTCCCCATGGTGACCAGCCCGTGGCGCTATTCTCCATGGTAAATTGCCACACACTGCCTATGCTAATTCAGCCGTCCGATTCACACTACCCCGTCATTTTTTCTCACTCCTACTAGTGAATGGCCTGTTAGAAACCCTTACAATGCGCACCACCCCGCGATGTTCTTCAGAAACCTATACTACATTGCCACTGCATGTTGCCTGACCTCCCCATGCTGAACACCCCGTGGTGCTTTTCTCGATAGTACGTTGCCCCTCACTGCCTATCCTAATTCATCCCCTCCGATGCACACCACCCCGGGATGTTTTTCTTACTCCTACTAGTGAATGGCCTGTTACAAACACTTACAATGCCAACCACCACGTGATGTTTGTCACAAACCTATCCCACATTGCCACTGCATGTTTCCTGATCTCCCCATGCTGACCAACCCGTGGTGCTTGCCTCCATCCTACATTGCCACTCACTGCCTATCCTAATTCAGAACCTCGGATTCACACCACCCCGTGATGCTTTTCTCACTCCTACTAGTGACTGGCCTGTTAGAAACACTTACAATGCGCACCACAACGCGATGTTTTTCAGGAACCTATCCTACATTGCCACTGCATGTTTCCTGACCTCCCCATGCTGACCACCCCGTGGTGCTTTTCTCCATCCTACATTGCCCCTCACTGGCTATCCTAATTCAGCCTTTCTGATTCACACCACCCCGTGATGTTTTTCTCACTCTTACTAGTGAATGGCCTGTTGGAAACCCTTACAATGCGCACCACCCCGCGATGTTCTTCAGAAACCTATTCTACATTGCCAAAGCATGTTGCCTAACCTCCCCATGCTGACCACCCCGTGGTGCTTTTCTCCATCCTACATTGCCCCTCACTGCCTATTCTAATTCAGGCCCTCCGATTCACATCACCCCATGATGTTTTTCTCACTCCTACTAGTGAATGGCCTGTTAGAAACACTTACAATGCGCACCACCCCTCTTTGTTTTTCAGAAACCTATCCTACATTGCCATTGCATGTTTCCTGACCTCCCCATGCTGACCACCACGTGGCACTTTTCTCCATCCTTCATTGCCACTCACTGCCTATCCTAATTCAGGCCCTCCGATTCACACCACAGCGTGATATTTTTCTCACTCCTACTAGTGAATGGCCTGTTAGAAACCTTACAATGCACACCACCCCGGGATGTTTTTCACAAACCTATCCTACATTGCCACTGCATGTTTCCTGACCTCCCCATGCTGACCACCCCTTGGTGCTTTTCTCCATCCTACATTGCCACTCACTGCCTATCCTAATTCAGACGCTCCGATTCTCACCACCCCATGATGTTTTTCTCACTCCTACTAGTGAATGGGCTGTTAGAAACACTAAGACTGCACACCACCCCGCAATGTTTTTCAGAAATCTATCCGACATTGCCACTGCATGTTTCCTGACCTCCCCATGCTGAACACCCTGTGGTGCTTTTCTCCATTCTACATTGCCACTCACTGCCTATCCTAATGCAGACGCTCTGATACGCACAACCCCGAGATGTTTTTCTCACTCCTACTAGTGAATGGCCTGTTAGAAACCCTTACAATGCGCACCACCACGCGATGTTTTTCAGAAACTTGTCCTACATTGCCAATGCATGTTTCCCTACCTCCCCATGCTGATCACACCTTGCCGCTTTTCTCCATCCTTCATTGCACTCACTGCCTATCCTATTTCAGGCCCACTGATTCACACCACCCCGTGATGTTTTTCTCACTCCTACTAGTGAATGGCGAGTTAGAAACCTTACAATGCGCACCACCCCTCTTGGTTTTTCAGAAACCTATCCTACATTGCCACTGCATGTTTCCTGACCTCTCCATGCTGACCACCCCGTGGCGCTTTTCTCCATCGTACATTGCCACACACTGCCTATCCTAATTCAGGACTTACGATTCACACTACCACGTGATGTTTTTCTCACTCCTACTAGTGAATGGCGGGTTAGAAACCTTACAATGCGCACCACCCCTCTTGGTTTTTCAGAAACCTATCCTACATTGCAAATGCATGGTTCCTGACCTCCCCATGCTGACCACCCCGTGGCGCTTTTCTCCATCGTACATTGCCACACACTGCCTATCCTAATTCAGGCTCTTTGATTCACACTACCACGTGATGTTTTTCTCACTCCTACTAGTGTATGGCCTGTTAGAAACCCTTACAATGCGTACCACCCCGTGATGTTTTTCAGAAACCTATCCTACATTGCCACTGCATGTTTCCTGACCTGCCCATGCTTACCACTCTCTGGTGCTTTTCTCCATCCGACATTGCCACTCACTGCCTATCCTAATTCAGGCACTCTGATTAACACCATCCCATGATGTTTTTCTCACTACTACTAGTGAATGGCGTTTTACAAACACTTACAATGCCCACCACCAGGCGATGTGTGTCACAAACCTATCCTACATTGCCACTGCATGTTTCATAATCTCCCCATGATGACCAACCCGTGGTGCTTGCCTCCATCCTACATTGCCACTCACTGGCTATCCTAATTCAGCCCTTCTGATTCACACCACCCCGTGATGTTTTTCTCACTCTTACTAGTGAATGGCCTGTTGGAAACCCTTACAATGCGCACCACCCCGCGATGTTCTTCAGAAACCTATTCTACATTGCCACTACATTTTGCCTGACCTCCCTATGCTGACCACCCCGTGGTACTTTTCTCCATCCAACATTGCCCCTCACTGCCTATTCTAATTCAGGCCCTCCGATTCACACCACCCCATGATGTTTTTCTCACTCCTACTAGTGAATGGCCTGTTAGAAACAATTACAATGCGCACCACCCCTCTTTGTTCTTCAGAAACTTATCCTACATTGCCACTGCATGTTTCCTGACCTCCCCATGCTGACCACCCCGTGGCGCTTTTCTCCATCCTTCATTGCCACTCACTGCCTATCCTAATTCAGGCCCTCCGATTCACACCACAGCGTGATATTTTTCTCACTCCTACTAGTGAATGACGGGTTAGAAACCTTACAATGCGCACCGCCCCGCGATGTTTTTCAGATACCTATCCCACATTGCCACTGCATGTTTATTGACCTCCCCATGGTGACCAGCCCGTGGCGCTATTCTCCATCGTACATTGCCACACACTGCCTATGCTAATTCAGCCGTCCGATTCACACTACCCCGTCATTTTTTCTCACTCCTACTAGTGAATGGCCTGTTAGAAACCCTTACAATGCGCACCACCCCGCGATGTTCTTCAGAAACCTATACTACATTGCCACTGCATGTTGCCTGACCTCCCCATGCTGAACACCCCGTGGTGCTTTTCTCGATAGTACGTTGCCCCTCACTGCCTATCCTAATTCATCCCCTCCGATGCACACCACCCCGGGATGTTTTTCTTACTCCTACTAGTGAATGGCCTGTTACAAACACTTACAATGCCAACCACCACGTGATGTTTGTCACAAACCTATCCCACATTGCCACTGCATGTTTCCTGATCTCCCCATGCTGACCAACCCGTGGTGCTTGCCTCCATCCTACATTGCCACTCACTGCCTATCCTAATTCAGAACCTCGGATTCACACCACCCCGTGATGCTTTTCTCACTCCTACTAGTGACTGGCCTGTTAGAAACACTTACAATGCGCACCACAACGCGATGTTTTTCAGGAACCTATCCTACATTGCCACTGCATGTTTCCTGACCTCCCCATGCTGACCACCCCGTGGTGCTTTTCTCCATCCTACATTGCCCCTCACTGGCTATCCTAATTCAGCCTTTCTGATTCACACCACCCCGTGATGTTTTTCTCACTCTTACTAGTGAATGGCCTGTTGGAAACCCTTACAATGCGCACCACCCCGCGATGTTCTTCAGAAACCTATTCTACATTGCCAAAGCATGTTGCCTAACCTCCCCATGCTGACCACCCCGTGGTGCTTTTCTCCATCCTACATTGCCCCTCACTGCCTATTCTAATTCAGGCCCTCCGATTCACATCACCCCATGATGTTTTTCTCACTCCTACTAGTGAATGGCCTGTTAGAAACACTTACAATGCGCACCACCCCTCTTTGTTTTTCAGAAACCTATCCTACATTGCCATTGCATGTTTCCTGACCTCCCCATGCTGACCACCACGTGGCACTTTTCTCCATCCTTCATTGCCACTCACTGCCTATCCTAATTCAGGCCCTCCGATTCACACCACAGCGTGATATTTTTCTCACTCCTACTAGTGAATGGCCTGTTAGAAACCTTACAATGCACACCACCCCGGGATGTTTTTCACAAACCTATCCTACATTGCCACTGCATGTTTCCTGACCTCCCCATGCTGACCACCCCTTGGTGCTTTTCTCCATCCTACATTGCCACTCACTGCCTATCCTAATTCAGACGCTCCGATTCTCACCACCCCATGATGTTTTTCTCACTCCTACTAGTGAATGGGCTGTTAGAAACACTAAGACTGCACACCACCCCGCAATGTTTTTCAGAAATCTATCCGACATTGCCACTGCATGTTTCCTGACCTCCCCATGCTGAACACCCTGTGGTGCTTTTCTCCATTCTACATTGCCACTCACTGCCTATCCTAATGCAGACGCTCTGATACGCACAACCCCGAGATGTTTTTCTCACTCCTACTAGTGAATGGCCTGTTAGAAACCCTTACAATGCGCACCACCACGCGATGTTTTTCAGAAACTTGTCCTACATTGCCAATGCATGTTTCCCTACCTCCCCATGCTGATCACACCTTGCCGCTTTTCTCCATCCTTCATTGCACTCACTGCCTATCCTATTTCAGGCCCACTGATTCACACCACCCCGTGATGTTTTTCTCACTCCTACTAGTGAATGGCGAGTTAGAAACCTTACAATGCGCACCACCCCTCTTGGTTTTTCAGAAACCTATCCTACATTGCCACTGCATGTTTCCTGACCTCTCCATGCTGACCACCCCGTGGCGCTTTTCTCCATCGTACATTGCCACACACTGCCTATCCTAATTCAGGACTTACGATTCACACTACCACGTGATGTTTTTCTCACTCCTACTAGTGAATGGCGGGTTAGAAACCTTACAATGCGCACCACCCCTCTTGGTTTTTCAGAAACCTATCCTACATTGCAAATGCATGGTTCCTGACCTCCCCATGCTGACCACCCCGTGGCGCTTTTCTCCATCGTACATTGCCACACACTGCCTATCCTAATTCAGGCTCTTTGATTCACACTACCACGTGATGTTTTTCTCACTCCTACTAGTGTATGGCCTGTTAGAAACCCTTACAATGCGTACCACCCCGTGATGTTTTTCAGAAACCTATCCTACATTGCCACTGCATGTTTCCTGACCTGCCCATGCTTACCACTCTCTGGTGCTTTTCTCCATCCGACATTGCCACTCACTGCCTATCCTAATTCAGGCACTCTGATTAACACCATCCCATGATGTTTTTCTCACTACTACTAGTGAATGGGCTGTTAGAAACACTAAGACTGCACACCACCCCGCAATGTTTTTCAGAAATCTATCCGACATTGCCACTGCATGTTTCCTGATCTCCCCATGCTGACCAACCCGTGGTGCTTGCCTCCATCCTACATTGCCACTCACTGCCTATCCTAATTCAGAACCTCGGATTCACACCACCCCGTGATGCTTTTCTCACTCCTACTAGTGACTGGCCTGTTAGAAACACTTACAATGCGCACCACAACGCGATGTTTTTCAGGAACCTATCCTACATTGCCACTGCATGTTTCCTGACCTCCCCATGCTGACCACCCCGTGGTGCTTTTCTCCATCCTACATTGCCCCTCACTGGCTATCCTAATTCAGCCTTTCTGATTCACACCACCCCGTGATGTTTTTCTCACTCTTACTAGTGAATGGCCTGTTGGAAACCCTTACAATGCGCACCACCCCGCGATGTTCTTCAGAAACCTATTCTACATTGCCAAAGCATGTTGCCTAACCTCCCCATGCTGACCACCCCGTGGTGCTTTTCTCCATCCTACATTGCCCCTCACTGCCTATTCTAATTCAGGCCCTCCGATTCACATCACCCCATGATGTTTTTCTCACTCCTACTAGTGAATGGCCTGTTAGAAACACTTACAATGCGCACCACCCCTCTTTGTTTTTCAGAAACCTATCCTACATTGCCATTGCATGTTTCCTGACCTCCCCATGCTGACCACCACGTGGCACTTTTCTCCATCCTTCATTGCCACTCACTGCCTATCCTAATTCAGGCCCTCCGATTCACACCACAGCGTGATATTTTTCTCACTCCTACTAGTGAATGGCCTGTTAGAAACCTTACAATGCACACCACCCCGGGATGTTTTTCACAAACCTATCCTACATTGCCACTGCATGTTTCCTGACCTCCCCATGCTGACCACCCCTTGGTGCTTTTCTCCATCCTACATTGCCACTCACTGCCTATCCTAATTCAGACGCTCCGATTCTCACCACCCCATGATGTTTTTCTCACTCCTACTAGTGAATGGGCTGTTAGAAACACTAAGACTGCACACCACCCCGCAATGTTTTTCAGAAATCTATCCGACATTGCCACTGCATGTTTCCTGACCTCCCCATGCTGAACACCCTGTGGTGCTTTTCTCCATTCTACATTGCCACTCACTGCCTATCCTAATGCAGACGCTCTGATACGCACAACCCCGAGATGTTTTTCTCACTCCTACTAGTGAATGGCCTGTTAGAAACCCTTACAATGCGCACCACCACGCGATGTTTTTCAGAAACTTGTCCTACATTGCCAATGCATGTTTCCCTACCTCCCCATGCTGATCACACCTTGCCGCTTTTCTCCATCCTTCATTGCACTCACTGCCTATCCTATTTCAGGCCCACTGATTCACACCACCCCGTGATGTTTTTCTCACTCCCTCTAGTGAATGGCGAGTTAGAAACCTTACAATGCGCACCACCCCTCTTGGTTTTTCAGAAACCTATCCTACATTGCCACTGCATGTTTCCTGACCTCTCCATGCTGACCACCCCGTGGCGCTTTTCTCCATCGTACATTGCCACACACTGCCTATCCTAATTCAGGACTTACGATTCACACTACCACGTGATGTTTTTCTCACTCCTAATAGTGAATGGCGGGTTAGAAACCTTACAATGCGCACCACCCCTCTTGGTTTTTCAGAAACCTATCCTACATTGCAAATGCATGGTTCCTGACCTCCCCATGCTGACCACCCCGTGGCGCTTTTCTCCATCGTACATTGCCACACACTGCCTATCCTAATTCAGGCTCTTTGATTCACACTACCACGTGATGTTTTTCTCACTCCTACTAGTGTATGGCCTGTTAGAAACCCTTACAATGCGTACCACCCCGTGATGTTTTTCAGAAACCTATCCTACATTGCCACTGCATGTTTCCTGACCTGCCCATGCTTACCACTCTCTGGTGCTTTTCTCCATCCGACATTGCCACTCACTGCCTATCCTAATTCAGGCACTCTGATTAACACCATCCCATGATGTTTTTCTCACTACTACTAGTGAATGGCGTTTTACAAACACTTACAATGCCCACCACCAGGCGATGTGTGTCACAAACCTATCCTACATTGCCACTGCATGTTTCATAATCTCCCCATGATGACCAACCCGTGGTGCTTGCCTCCATCCTACATTGCCACTCACTGGCTATCCTAATTCAGCCCTTCTGATTCACACCACCCCGTGATGTTTTTCTCACTCTTACTAGTGAATGGCCTGTTGGAAACCCTTACAATGCGCACCACCCTGCGATGTTCTTCAGAAACCTATTCTACATTGCCACTACATTTTGCCTGACCTCCCTATGCTGACCACCCCGTGGTACTTTTCTCCATCCAACATTGCCCCTCACTGCCTATTCTAATTCAGGCCCTCCGATTCACACCACCCCATGATGTTTTTCTCACTCCTACTAGTGAATGGCCTGTTAGAAACAATTACAATGCGCACCACCCCTCTTTGTTCTTCAGAAACCTATCCTACATTGCCACTGCATGTTTCCTGACCTCCCCATGCTGACCACCCCGTGGCGCTTTTCTCCATCCTTCATTGCCACTCACTGCCTATCCTAATTCAGGCCCTCCGATTCACACCACAGCGTGATATTTTTCTCACTCCTACTACTGAATGGCGGGTTAGAAACCTTACAATGCGCACCGCCCCGCGATGTTTTTCAGATACCTATCCCACATTGCCACTGCATGTTTATTGACCTCCCCATGGTGACCAGCCCGTGGCGCTATTCTCCATCGTAAATTGCCACACACTGCCTATGCTAATTCAGCCGTCCGATTCACACTACCCCGTCATTTTTTCTCACTCCTACTAGTGAATGGCCTGTTAGAAACCCTTACAATGCGCACCACCCCGCGATGTTCTTCAGAAACCTATACTACATTGCCACTGCATGTTGACTAACCTCCCCATGCTGAACACCCCGTGGTGCTTTTCTCGATAGTACGTTGCCCCTCACTGCCTATCCTAATTCATCCCCTCCGATGCACACCACCCCGGGATGTTTTTCTTACTCCTACTAGTGAATGGCCTGTTACAAACACCTACAATGCCAACCACCACGTGATGTTTGTCACAAACCTATCCCACATTGCCCCTGCATGTTTCCTGATCTCCCCATGCTGACCAACCCGTGGTGCTTGCCTCCATCCTACATTGCCACTCACTGCCTATCCTAATTCAGAACCTCGGATTCACACCACCCCGTGATGCTTTTCTCACTCCTACTAGTGACTGGCCTGTTAGAAACACTTACAATGCGCACCACAACGCGATGTTTTTCAGGAACCTATCCTACATTGCCACTGCATGTTTCCTGACCTCCCCATGCTGACCACCCCGTGGTGCTTTTCTCCATCCTACATTGCCCCTCACTGGCTATCCTAATTCAGCCTTTCTGATTCACACCACCCCGTGATGTTTTTCTCACTCTTACTAGTGAATGGCCTGTTGGAAACCCTTACAATGCGCACCACCCCGCGATGTTCTTCAGAAACCTATTCTACATTGCCAAAGCATGTTGCCTAACCTCCCCATGCTGACCACCCCGTGGTGCTTTTCTCCATCCTACATTGCCCCTCACTGCCTATTCTAATTCAGGCCCTCCGATTCACATCACCCCATGATGTTTTTCTCACTCCTACTAGTGAATGGCCTGTTAGAAACACTTACAATGCGCACCACCCCTCTTTGTTTTTCAGAAACCTATCCTACATTGCCATTGCATGTTTCCTGACCTCCCCATGCTGACCACCACGTGGCACTTTTCTCCATCCTTCATTGCCACTCACTGCCTATCCTAATTCAGGCCCTCCGATTCACACCACAGCGTGATATTTTTCTCACTCCTACTAGTGAATGGCCTGTTAGAAACCTTACAATGCACACCACCCCGGGATGTTTTTCACAAACCTATCCTACATTGCCACTGCATGTTTCCTGACCTCCCCATGCTGACCACCCCTTGGTGCTTTTCTCCATCCTACATTGCCACTCACTGCCTATCCTAATTCAGACACTCCGATTCTCACCACCCCATGATGTTTTTCTCACTCCTACTAGTGAATGGGCTGTTAGAAACACTAAGACTGCACACCACCCCGCAATGTTTTTCAGAAATCTATCCGACATTGCCACTGCATGTTTCCTGACCTCCCCATGCTGAACACCCTGTGGTGCTTTTCTCCATTCTACATTGCCACTCACTGCCTATCCTAATGCAGACGCTCTGATACGCACAACCCCGAGATGTTTTTCTCACTCCTACTAGTGAATGGCCTGTTAGAAACCCTTACAATGCGCACCACCACGCGATGTTTTTCAGAAACTTGTCCTACATTGCCAATGCATGTTTCCCTACCTCCCCATGCTGATCACACCTTGCCGCTTTTCTCCATCCTTCATTGCACTCACTGCCTATCCTATTTCAGGCCCACTGATTCACACCACCCCGTGATGTTTTTCTCACTCCTACTAGTGAATGGCGAGTTAGAAACCTTACAATGCGCACCACCCCTCTTGGTTTTTCAGAAACCTATCCTACATTGCCACTGCATGTTTCCTGACCTCTCCATGCTGACCACCCCGTGGCGCTTTTCTCCATCGTACATTGCCACACACTGCCTATCCTAATTCAGGACTTACGATTCACACTACCACGTGATGTTTTTCTCACTCCTACTAGTGAATGGCGGGTTAGAAACCTTACAATGCGCACCACCCCTCTTGGTTTTTCAGAAACCTATCCTACATTGCAAATGCATGGTTCCTGACCTCCCCATGCTGACCACCCCGTGGCGCTTTTCTCCATCGTACATTGCCACACACTGCCTATCCTAATTCAGGCTCTTTGATTCACACTACCACGTGATGTTTTTCTCACTCCTACTAGTGTATGGCCTGTTAGAAACCCTTACAATGCGTACCACCCCGTGATGTTTTTCAGAAACCTATCCTACATTGCCACTGCATGTTTCCTGACCTGCCCATGCTTACCACTCTCTGGTGCTTTTCTCCATCCGACATTGCCACTCACTGCCTATCCTAATTCAGGCACTCTGATTAACACCATCCCATGATGTTTTTCTCACTACTACTAGTGAATGGGCTGTTAGAAACACTAAGACTGCAAACCACCCCGCAATGTTTTTCAGAAATCTATCCGACATTGCCACTGCATGTTTCCTGATCTCCCCATGCTGACCAACCCGTGGTGCTTGCCTCCATCCTACATTGCCACTCACTGCCTATCCTAATTCAGAACCTCGGATTCACACCACCCCGTGATGCTTTTCTCACTCCTACTAGTGACTGGCCTGTTAGAAACACTTACAATGCGCACCACAACGCGATGTTTTTCAGGAACCTATCCTACATTGCCACTGCATGTTTCCTGACCTCCCCATGCTGACCACCCCGTGGTGCTTTTCTCCATCCTACATTGCCCCTCACTGGCTATCCTAATTCAGCCTTTCTGATTCACACCACCCCGTGATGTTTTTCTCACTCTTACTAGTGAATGGCCTGTTGGTAACCCTTACAATGCGCACCACCCCGCGATGTTCTTCAGAAACCTATTCTACATTGCCAAAGCATGTTGCCTAACCTCCCCATGCTGACCACCCCGTGGTGCTTTTCTCCATCCTACATTGCCCCTCACTGCCTATTCTAATTCAGGCCCTCCGATTCACATCACCCCATGATGTTTTTCTCACTCCTACTAGTGAATGGCCTGTTAGAAACACTTACAATGCGCACCACCCCTCTTTGTTTTTCAGAAACCTATCCTACATTGCCATTGCATGTTTCCTGACCTCCCCATGCTGACCACCACGTGGCACTTTTCTCCATCCTTCATTGCCACTCACTGCCTATCCTAATTCAGGCCCTCCGATTCACACCACAGCGTGATATTTTTCTCACTCCTACTAGTGAATGGCCTGTTAGAAACCTTACAATGCACACCACCCCGGGATGTTTTTCACAAACCTATCCTACATTGCCACTGCATGTTTCCTGACCTCCCCATGCTGACCACCCCTTGGTGCTTTTCTCCATCCTACATTGCCACTCACTGCCTATCCTAATTCAGACGCTCCGATTCTCACCACCCCATGATGTTTTTCTCACTCCTACTAGTGAATGGGCTGTTAGAAACACTAAGACTGCACACCACCCCGCAATGTTTTTCAGAAATCTATCCGACATTGCCACTGCATGTTTCCTGACCTCCCCATGCTGAACACCCTGTGGTGCTTTTCTCCATTCTACATTGCCACTCACTGCCTATCCTAATGCAGACGCTCTGATACGCACAACCCCGAGATGTTTTTCTCACTCCTACTAGTGAATGGCCTGTTAGAAACCCTTACAATGCGCACCACCACGCGATGTTTTTCAGAAACTTGTCCTACATTGCCAATGCATGTTTCCCTACCTCCCCATGCTGATCACACCTTGCCGCTTTTCTCCATCCTTCATTGCACTCACTGCCTATCCTATTTCAGGCCCACTGATTCACACCACCCCGTGATGTTTTTCTCACTCCTACTAGTGAATGGCGAGTTAGAAACCTTACAATGCGCACCACCCCTCTTGGTTTTTCAGAAACCTATCCTACATTGCCACTGCATGTTTCCTGACCTCTCCATGCTGACCACCCCGTGGCGCTTTTCTCCATCGTACATTGCCACACACTGCCTATCCTAATTCAGGACTTACGATTCACACTACCACGTGATGTTTTTCTCACTCCTAATAGTGAATGGCGGGTTAGAAACCTTACAATGCGCACCACCCCTCTTGGTTTTTCAGAAACCTATCCTACATTGCAAATGCATGGTTCCTGACCTCCCCATGCTGACCACCCCGTGGCGCTTTTCTCCATCGTACATTGCCACACACTGCCTATCCTAATTCAGGCTCTTTGATTCACACTACCACGTGATGTTTTTCTCACTCCTACTAGTGTATGGCCTGTTAGAAACCCTTACAATGCGTACCACCCCGTGATGTTTTTCAGAAACCTATCCTACATTGCCACTGCATGTTTCCTGACCTGCCCATGCTTACCACTCTCTGGTGCTTTTCTCCATCCGACATTGCCACTCACTGCCTATCCTAATTCAGGCACTCTGATTAACACCATCCCATGATGTTTTTCTCACTACTACTAGTGAATGGGCTGTTAGAAACACTAAGACTGCACACCACCCCGCAATGTTTTTCAGAAATCTATCCGACATTGCCACTGCATGTTTCCTGATCTCCCCATGCTGACCAACCCGTGGTGCTTGCCTCCATCCTACATTGCCACTCACTGCCTATCCTAATTCAGAACCTCGGATTCACACCACCCCGTGATGCTTTTCTCACTCCTACTAGTGACTGGCCTGTTAGAAACACTTACAATGCGCACCACAACGCGATGTTTTTCAGGAACCTATCCTACATTGCCACTGCATGTTTCCTGACCTCCCCATGCTGACCACCCCGTGGTGCTTTTCTCCATCCTACATTGCCCCTCACTGGCTATCCTAATTCAGCCTTTCTGATTCACACCACCCCGTGATGTTTTTCTCACTCTTACTAGTGAATGGCCTGTTGGAAACCCTTACAATGCGCACCACCCCGCGATGTTCTTCAGAAACCTATTCTACATTGCCAAAGCATGTTGCCTAACCTCCCCATGCTGACCACCCCGTGGTGCTTTTCTCCATCCTACATTGCCCCTCACTGCCTATTCTAATTCAGGCCCTCCGATTCACATCACCCCATGATGTTTTTCTCACTCCTACTAGTGAATGGCCTGTTAGAAACACTTACAATGCGCACCACCCCTCTTTGTTTTTCAGAAACCTATCCTACATTGCCATTGCATGTTTCCTGACCTCCCCATGCTGACCACCACGTGGCACTTTTCTCCATCCTTCATTGCCACTCACTGCCTATCCTAATTCAGGCCCTCCGATTCACACCACAGCGTGATATTTTTCTCACTCCTACTAGTGAATGGCCTGTTAGAAACCTTACAATGCACACCACCCCGGGATGTTTTTCACAAACCTATCCTACATTGCCACTGCATGTTTCCTGACCTCCCCATGCTGACCACCCCTTGGTGCTTTTCTCCATCCTACATTGCCACTCACTGCCTATCCTAATTCAGACGCTCCGATTCTCACCACCCCATGATGTTTTTCTCACTCCTACTAGTGAATGGGCTGTTAGAAACACTAAGACTGCACACCACCCCGCAATGTTTTTCAGAAATCTATCCGACATTGCCACTGCATGTTTCCTGACCTCCCCATGCTGAACACCCTGTGGTGCTTTTCTCCATTCTACATTGCCACTCACTGCCTATCCTAATGCAGACGCTCTGATACGCACAACCCCGAGATGTTTTTCTCACTCCTACTAGTGAATGGCCTGTTAGAAACCCTTACAATGCGCACCACCACGCGATGTTTTTCAGAAACTTGTCCTACATTGCCAATGCATGTTTCCCTACCTCCCCATGCTGATCACACCTTGCCGCTTTTCTCCATCCTTCATTGCACTCACTGCCTATCCTATTTCAGGCCCACTGATTCACACCACCCCGTGATGTTTTTCTCACTCCTACTAGTGAATGGCGAGTTAGAAACCTTACAATGCGCACCACCCCTCTTGGTTTTTCAGAAACCTATCCTACATTGCCACTGCATGTTTCCTGACCTCTCCATGCTGACCACCCCGTGGCGCTTTTCTCCATCGTACATTGCCACACACTGCCTATCCTAATTCAGGACTTACGATTCACACTACCACGTGATGTTTTTCTCACTCCTACTAGTGAATGGCGGGTTAGAAACCTTACAATGCGCACCACCCCTCTTGGTTTTTCAGAAACCTATCCTACATTGCAAATGCATGGTTCCTGACCTCCCCATGCTGACCACCCCGTGGCGCTTTTCTCCATCGTACATTGCCACACACTGCCTATCCTAATTCAGGCTCTTTGATTCACACTACCACGTGATGTTTTTCTCACTCCTACTAGTGTATGGCCTGTTAGAAACCCTTACAATGCGTACCACCCCGTGATGTTTTTCAGAAACCTATCCTACATTGCCACTGCATGTTTCCTGACCTGCCCATGCTTACCACTCTCTGGTGCTTTTCTCCATCCGACATTGCCACTCACTGCCTATCCTAATTCAGGCACTCTGATTAACACCATCCCATGATGTTTTTCTCACTACTACTAGTGAATGGCGTTTTACAAACACTTACAATGCCCACCACCAGGCGATGTGTGTCACAAACCTATCCTACATTGCCACTGCATGTTTCATAATCTCCCCATGATGACCAACCCGTGGTGCTTGCCTCCATCCTACATTGCCACTCACTGGCTATCCTAATTCAGCCCTTCTGATTCACACCACCCCGTGATGTTTTTCTCACTCTTACTAGTGAATGGCCTGTTGGAAACCCTTACAATGCGCACCACCCCGCGATGTTCTTCAGAAACCTATTCTACATTGCCACTACATTTTGCCTGACCTCCCTATGCTGACCACCCCGTGGTACTTTTCTCCATCCAACATTGCCCCTCACTGCCTATTCTAATTCAGGCCCTCCGATTCACACCACCCCATGATGTTTTTCTCACTCCTACTAGTGAATGGCCTGTTAGAAACAATTACAATGCGCACCACCCCTCTTTGTTCTTCAGAAACCTATCCTACATTGCCACTGCATGTTTCCTGACCTCCCCATGCTGACCACCCCGTGGCGCTTTTCTCCATCCTTCATTGCCACTCACTGCCTATCCTAATTCAGGCCCTCCGATTCACACCACAGCGTGATATTTTTCTCACTCCTACTAGTGAATGGCGGGTTAGAAACCTTACAATGCGCACCGCCCCGCGATGTTTTTCAGATACCTATCCCACATTGCCACTGCATGTTTATTGACCTCCCCATGGTGACCAGCCCGTGGCGCTATTCTCCATCGTACATTGCCACACACTGCCTATGCTAATTCAGCCGTCCGATTCACACTACCCCGTCATTTTTTCTCACTCCTACTAGTGAATGGCCTGTTAGAAACCCTTACAATGCGCACCACCCCGCGATGTTCTTCAGAAACCTATACTACATTGCCACTGCATGTTGCCTGACCTCCCCATGCTGAACACCCCGTGGTGCTTTTCTCGATAGTACGTTGCCCCTCACTGCCTATCCTAATTCATCCCCTCCGATGCACACCACCCCGGGATGTTTTTCTTACTCCTACTAGTGAATGGCCTGTTACAAACACTTACAATGCCAACCACCACGTGATGTTTGTCACAAACCTATCCCACATTGCCACTGCATGTTTCCTGATCTCCCCATGCTGACCAACCCGTGGTGCTTGCCTCCATCCTACATTGCCACTCACTGCCTATCCTAATTCAGAACCTCGGATTCACACCACCCCGTGATGCTTTTCTCACTCCTACTAGTGACTGGCCTGTTAGAAACACTTACAATGCGCACCACAACGCGATGTTTTTCAGGAACCTATCCTACATTGCCACTGCATGTTTCCTGACCTCCCCATGCTGACCACCCCGTGGTGCTTTTCTCCATCCTACATTGCCCCTCACTGGCTATCCTAATTCAGCCTTTCTGATTCACACCACCCCGTGATGTTTTTCTCACTCTTACTAGTGAATGGCCTGTTGGAAACCCTTACAATGCGCACCACCCCGCGATGTTCTTCAGAAACCTATTCTACATTGCCACTGCATGTTTCCTGACCTCCCCATGCTGACCACCACGTGGCGCTTTTCTCCATCCTTCATTGCCACTCACTCCCTATCCTAATTCAGACCCTCCGATTCACACCACAGCGTGATATTTTTCTCACTCCTACTAGTGAATGGCGGGTTAGAAAGCTTACAATGCGCACCACCCCGCGATGTTTTTCAGAAACCTATCCTACATTGCCACTGCATGTTTCCTGACCTCCCCATGCTGACCACCCCGTGGTGCTTTTCTCCATCCTCCATTGCCACTCACTGCCTATCCTAATTCAGACGCTCCGATTCTCACCACCCCATGATGTTTTGCTCACTCCTACTAGTGAATGGCCTATTAGAAACACTCACACTGCGCACCACACCGCACTTTTTTTCAGAAATCTATCCGACATTGCCACTGCATGTTTCCTGACCTCCCCATGCTGAACACCCTGTGGTGCTTTTCTCCATCCTACATTGCCACTCACTGCCTATCCTAATGCAGACGCTCTGATTCGCACCACCCCGAGATGTTTTTCTCACTCCTTCTAGCGAATGGCCTGTTAGAAACCCTTACAATGCGCACCACCACGCGATGTTTTTCAGAAACCTGTCCTACATTGCCACTGCATGTTTCCTTACATCCCCATGCTGACCACACCTTGCCGCTTTTCTCCATCCTTCATTGCACTCACTGCCTATCCTATTTCAGGCCCACTGATTCACACCACCCCGTGATGTTTTTCTCACTCCTACTAGTGAATGGCGGGTTAGAAACCTTACAATGCGCACCAACCCTCTTGGTTTTTCAGAAACCTATCCTACATTGCCACTGCATGTTTCCTGACCTCTCCATGCTGACCACACCGTGGCGCTTTTCTCCATCGTACATTGCCACACACTGCCTATCCTAATTCAGGACTTATGATTCACACTACCACGTGATGTTTTTCTCACTCCTACTAGTGAATGGCCAGTTAGAAACCCTTACAATGCGCACCACCTCGCGATGTTTTTCAGAAACCTATCCTACATTGCAAATGCATGGTTCCTGACCTACACATGGTGACGACCCCGTGGTGATTTTCTCCATCCTACATTGCCACTCACTGCCTATCCTAATTCAGGCCCTCCGATTCATACCACCCCGTGATGTTTTTCTCACTCCAAATAGTGAATGGCCTGTTAGAAACCCTTACAATGCGCACCACCCCACGATGTTTTTTAGAAACTTATGCTACATTGCCACGGCATGTTTCCTGACCTCCCCATTCTGACCACCCCGTGGCGCTTTTCTCCATCGTACATTGCCACACACTGCCTATCCTAATTCAGGCTCTTTGATTCACACTACCACGTGATGATTTTCTCACTCCTACTAGTGAATGGCCTGTTAGAAACCCTTACAATGGGTACCATCCCGTGATGTTTTTCAGAAACCTATCCTACATTGCCACTGCATATTTCTTGACCTGCCCATGCTTACCACTCTCTGGTGCTTTTCTCCATTAGACATTGCCACTCACTGCCTATCCTAATTCAGACCCTCCAATTAGCACCACCCCTTAATGATTTTCTCACTCCTACAAGTAAATGGCCTGTTAGAAACACTAACACTGCACACCACCCCGCAATGTTTTTCAGAAACCTATCCGACTTTTCCACTGCATGTTTCCTGAACTCCCCATGATGAACACCCTGTGGTGCTTTTCTCCATCCTACATTGCCACGCACTGCCTATCCTAATTCAGACTCTTGGATTCACACCACCCCGTGATGCTTTTCTCACTCCTACGAGTGACTGGCCTGTTAGAAACACTTACAATGCTCACCACCCCGCGATGATTTTCAGAAACCTATCCTACATTGCCACTGCATGTTTCCTGACCTCCCCATGCTGACCAACCCGTGGTGCTTTTCTCCATCCTACATTGCCACTCACTGCCTATCCTAATCTAGACTCTCCGATTCTCACCACCCCATGATGTTTTTCTCACTCCTACTAGTGAATGGCCTGTTAGAAACACTAACACTGCGCACCACCCCTCTTTGTTTTTCAGAAACCTATCCTACATTGCCATTGCATGTTTCCTGACCTCCCCATGCTGACCACCACGTGGCGCTTTTCTCCATCCTTCATTGCCACTCACTGCCTATCCTAATTCAGGCCCTCCGATTCACACCACAGCGTGATATTTTTCTCACTCCTACTAGTGAATGGCCTGTTAGAAACCTTACAATGCACACCACCCCGGGATGTTTTTCACAAACCTATCCTACATTGCCACTGCATGTTTCCTGACCTCCCCATGCTGACCACCCCTTGGTGCTTTTCTCCATCCTACATTGCCACTCACTGCCTATCCTAATTCAGACGCTCCGATTCTCACCACCCCATGATGTTTTTCTCACTCCTACTAGTGAATGGGCTGTTAGAAACACTAAGACTGCACACCACCCCGCAATGTTTTTCAGAAATCTATCCGACATTGCCACTGCATGTTTCCTGACCTCCCCATGCTGAACACCCTGTGGTGCTTTTCTCCATTCTACATTGCCACTCACTGCCTATCCTAATGCAGACTCTCTGATACGCACAACCCCAAGATGTTTTTCTCACTCCTACTAGTGAATGGCCTGTTAGAAACCCTTACAATGCGCACCACCACGCGATGTTTTTCAGAAACTTGTCCTACATTGCCAATGCATGTTTCCCTACCTCCCCATGCTGATCACACCTTGCCGCTTTTCTCCATCCTTCATTGCATTCACTGCCTATCCTATTTCAGGCCCACTGATACACAGCACCCCGTGATGTTTTTCTCACTCCTACTAGTGAATGGCGAGTTAGAAACCTTACAATGCGCACCACCACTCTTTGTTTTTCAGAAACCTATCCTACATTGCCACTGCATGTTTCCTGACCTCTCCATGCTGACCACCCCGTGGCGCTTTTCTCCATCGTACATTGCCACACACTGCCTATCCTAATTCAGGACTTACGATTCACACTACCACGTGATGTTTTTCTCACTCCTACTAGTGAATGGCCTGTTAGAAACACTAACACTGCGCACCACCCCTCTTTGTTTTTCAGAAACCTGTCCTACATTGCCATTGCATGTTTCCTGACCTCCCCATGCTGACCACCACGTGGCGCTTTTCTCCATCCTTCATTGCCACTCACTGCCTATCCTAATTCAGGCCCTCCGATTCACACCACAGCGTGATATTTTTCTCACTCCTACTAGTGAATGGCCTGTTAGAAACCTTACAATGCACACCACCCCGGGATGTTTTTCACAAACCTATCCTACATTGCCACTGCATGTTTCCTGACCTCCCCATGCTGACCACCCCTTGGTGCTTTTCTCCATCCTACATTGCCACTCACTGCCTATCCTAATTTAGACGCTCCGATTCTCACCACCCCATGATGTTTTTCTCACTCCTACTAGTGAATGGGCTGTTAGAAACACTAAGACTGCACACCACCCCGCAATGTTTTTCAGAAATCTATCCGACATTGCCACTGCATGTTTCCTGACCTCCCCATGCTGAACACCCTGTGGTGCTTTTCTCCATTCTACATTGCCACTCACTGCCTATCCTAATGCAGACGCTCTGATACGCACAACCCCGAGATGTTTTTCTCACTCCTACTAGTGAATGGCCTGTTAGAAACCCTTACAATGCGCACCACCACGCGATGTTTTTCAGAAACTGGTCCTACATTGCCAATGCATGTTTCCCTACCTCCCCATGCTGATCACACCTTGCCGCTTTTCTCCATCCTTCATTGCACTCACTGCCTATCCTATTTCAGGCCCACTGATTCACACCACCCCGTGATGTTTTTCTCACTCCTACTAGTGAATGGCGAGTTAGAAACCTTACAATGCGCACCACCCCTCTTGGTTTTTCAGAAACCTATCCTACATTGCCACTGCATGTTTCCTGACCTCTCCATGCTGACCACCCCGTGGCGCTTTTCTCTATCGTACATTGCCACACACTGCCTATCCTAATTCAGGACTTACGATTCACACTACCACGTGATGTTTTTCTCACTCCTACTAGTGAATGGCGGGTTAGAAACCTTACAATGCGCACCACCCCTCTTGGTTTTTCAGAAACCTATCCTACATTGCAAATGCATGGTTCCTGACCTCCCCATGCTGACCACCCCGTGGCGCTTTTCTCCATCGTACATTGCCACACACTGCCTATCCTAATTCAGGCTCTTTGATTCACACTACCACGTGATGTTTTTCTCACTCCTACTAGTGTATGGCCTGTTAGAAACCCTTACAATGCGTACCACCCCGTGATGTTTTTCAGAAACCTATCCTACATTGCCACTGCATGTTTCCTGACCTGCCCATGCTTACCACTCTCTGGTGCTTTTCTCCATCCGACATTGCCACTCACTGCATATCCTAATTCAGGCACTCTGATTAACACCATCCCATGATGTTTTTCTCACTACTACTAGTGAATGGCGTTTTACAAACACTTACAATGCCCACCACCAGGCGATGTGTGTCACAAACCTATCCTACATTGCCACTGCATGTTTCATAATCTCCCCATGATGACCAACCCGTGGTGCTTGCCTCCATCCTACATTGCCACTCACTGGCTATCCTAATTCAGCCCTTCTGATTCACACCACCCCGTGATGTTTTTCTCACTCTTACTAGTGAATGGCCTGTTGGAAACCCTTACAATGCGCACCACCCCGCGATGTTCTTCAGAAACCTATTCTACATTGCCACTACATTTTGCCTGACCTCATTATGCTGACCACCCCGTGGTACTTTTCTCCATCCAACATTGCCCCTCACTGCCTATTCTAATTCAGGCCCTCCGATTCACACCACCCCATGATGTTTTTCTCACTCTTACTAGTGAATGGCCTGTTAGAAACAATTACAATGCGCACCACCCCTCTTTGTTCTTCAGAAACCTATCCTACATTGCCACTGCATGTTTCCTGACCTCCCCATGCTGACCACCCCATGGCGCTTTTCTCCATCCTTCATTGCCACTCACTGCCTATCCTAATTCAGGCCCTCCGATTCACACCACAGCGTGATATTTTTCTCACTCCTACTAGTGAATGGCGGGTTAGAAACCTTACAATGCGCACCGCCCCGCGATGTTTTTCAGATACCTATCCCACATTGCCACTGCATGTTTATTGACCTCCCCATGGTGACCAGCCCGTGGCGCTATTCTCCATCGTACATTGCCACACACTGCCTATGCTAATTCAGCCGTTCGATTCACACTACCCCGTCATTTTTTCTCACTCCTACTAGTGAATGGCCTGTTAGAAACCCTTACAATGCGCACCACCCCGCGATGTTCTTCAGAAACCTATACTACATTGCAACTGCATGTTGCCTGACCTCCCCATGCTGAACACCCCGTGGTGCTTTTCTCGATAGTACGTTGCCCCTCACTGCCTATCATAATTCATCCCCTCCGATGCACACCACCCCGGGATGTTTTTCTTACTCCTACTAGTGAATGGCCTGTTACAAACACTTACAATGCCAACCACCACGTGATGTTTGTCACAAACCTATCCCACATTGCCACTGCATGTTTCCTGATCTCCCCATGCTGACCAACCCGTGGTGCTTGCCTCCATCCTACATTGCCACTCACTGCCTATCCTAATTCAGAACCTCGGATTCACACCACCCCGTGATGCTTTTCTCACTCCTACTAGTGACTGGCCTGTTAGAAACACTTACAATGCGCACCACAACGCGATGTTTTTCAGGAACCTATCCTACATTGCCACTGCATGTTTCCTAACCTCCCCATGCTGACCACCCCGTGGTGCTTTTCTCCATCCTACATTGCCCCTCACTGGCTATCCTAATTCAGCCTTTCTGATTCACACCACCCCGTGATGTTTTTCTCACTCTTACTAGTGAATGGCCTGTTGGAAACCCTTACAATGCGCACCACCCCGCGATGTTCTTCAGAAACCTATTCTACATTGCCACTGCATGTTTCCTGACCTTCCCATGCTGACCACCACGTGGCGCTTTTCTCCATCCTTCATTGCCACTCACTCCCTATCCTAATTCAGACCCTCCGATTCACACCACAGCGTGATATTTTTCTCACTCCTACTAGTGAATGGCGGGTTAGAAAGCTTACAATGCGCACCACCCCGCGATGTTTTTCAGAAACCTATCCTACATTGCCACTGCATGTTTCCTGACCTCCCCATGCTGACCACCCCGTGGTGCTTTTCTCCATCCTGCATTGCCACTCACTGCCTATCCTAATTCAGACGCTCCGATTCTCACCACCCCATGATGTTTTGCTCACTCCTACTAGTGAATGGCCTATTAGAAACACTCACACTGCGCACCACACCACACTGTTTTTCAGAAATCTATCCGACATTGCCACTGCATGTTTCCTGACCTCCCCATGCTGAACACCCTGTGGTGCTTTTCTCCATCCTACATTGCCACTCACTGCCTATCCTAATGCAGACGCTCTGATTCGCACCACCCCGAGATGTTTTTCTCACTCCTTCTAGCGAATGGCCTGTTAGAAACCCTTACAATGCGCACCACCACGCGATGTTTTTCAGAAACCTGTCCTACATTGCCACTGCATGTTTCCTTACATCCCCATGCTGACCACACCTTGCCGCTTTTCTCCATCCTTCATTGCACTCACTGCCTATCCTATTTCAGGCCCACTGATTCACACCACCCCGTGATGTTTTTCTCACTCCTACTAGTGAATGGCGGGTTAGAAACCTTACAATGCGCACCAACCCTCTTGGTTTTTCAGAAACCTATCCTACATTGCCACTGCATGTTTCCTGACCTCTCCATGCTGACCACCCCGTGGCGCTTTTCTCCATCGTACATTGCCACACACTGCCTATCCTAATTCAGGACATATGATTCACACTACCACGTGATGTTTTTCTCACTCCTACTAGTGAATGGCCAGTTAGAAACCCTTACAATGCGCACCACCTCGCGATGTTTTTCAGAAACCTATCCTACATTGCAAATGCATGGTTCCTGACCTACACATGCTGACGACCCCGTGGTGATTTTCTCCATCCTACATTGCCACTCACTGCCTATCCTAATTCAGGCCCTCCGATTCACACCACCCCGTGATGTTTTTCTCACTCCAAATAGTGAATGGCCTGTTAGAAACCCTTACAATGCGCACCACCCCACGATGTTTTTTAGAAACTTATGCTACATTGCCACGGCATGTTTCCTGACCTCCCCATGCTGACCACCCCGTGGCGCTTTTCTCCATCGTACATTGCCACACACTGCCTATCCTAATTCAGGCTCTTTGATTCACACTACCACGTGATGATTTTCTCACTCCTACTAGTGAATGGCCTGTTAGAAACCCTTACAATGCGTACCAACCCGTGATGTTTTTCAGAAACCTATCCTACATTGCCACTGCATGTTTCCTGACCTGCCCATGCTTACCACTCTCTGGTGCTTTTCTCCATTCGACATTGCCACTCACTGCCTATCCTAATTCAGACCCTCGGCTTCACACCATCCCATCATGTTTTTCTCACGACTACTAGTGAATGGCGTTTTACAAACACTTACAATGCCCACCACCACGCGATGTTTGTCACAAACCTATCCTACATTGCCACTGCATGTTTCATAATCTCCCCATGCTGACCAACCCGTGGTGCTTGCCTCCATCCACATTGCCACACACTGGCTATCCTAATTCAGCCCTTCTGATTCACACCACCCCGTGATGTTTATCTCACTCTTTCTAGTGAATGGCCTGTTGGAAACCCTTACAATGCGCACCACCCCGCGATGTTCTTCAGAAACCTATTCTACATTGCCACTACATGTTGCCTCACCTCCACATGCTGACCACCCCGTGGTGCTTTTCTCCATCCAACATTGCCCCTCACTGCCTATCCTAATTCAGACCCTCCAATTCGCACCACCCCTTAATGATTTTCTCACTCCTACTAGTAAATGGCCTGTTAGAAACACTAACACTGCACACCACCCCGCAATGTTTTTAAGAAACCTATCCGACTTTTCCACTGCATGTTTCCTGAACTCCCCATGATGAACACCCTGTGGTGCTTTTCTCCATCCTACATTGCCACTCACTGCCTATCCTAATTCAGACTCTTGGATTCACACCACCCCGTGATGCTTTTCTCACTCCTACGAGTGACTGGCCTGTTAGAAACACTTACAATGCGCACCACCCCGCGATGATTTTCAGAAACCTATCCTACATTGCCACTGCATGTTTCCTGACCTCCCCATGCTGACCAACCCGTGGTGCTTTTCTCCATCCTACATTGCCACTCACTGCCTATCCTAATCTAGACTCTCCGATTCTCACCACCCCATGATGTTTTTCTCACTCCTACTAGTGAATGGCCTGTTAGAAACACTAACACTGCGCACCACCCCGCAATGTTTTTCAGAAACCTATCCGACATTGCCACTGCATGTTTCCTGACTTCCCCATGGTGAACACCCTGTGGTGCTTTTCTCCATTCTACATTGTCACTCACTGCCTATCCTAACACAGACGCTCCGATTCGCACCACCCCGTGATGTTTTTCTCACTCCTACTAGTGAATGGCCTGTTAGAAACCCTTACAATGCGCACCACACCGCAATGTTTTTCAGAAACCTATCCTACTTTGCCACTGCATTTTTCCTGACCTCCCCATGCTGACCACCCCGTGGTGCTTTTCTCCATCCTTCATTGCCACTCACTGCCTATCCTATTTCAGGCCCACCGATTCACACCACCTCGTGATGTTTTTCTCACTCCTACTAGTGAATGGCGGGTTAGAAACCTTACAGTACACAGCACCCCTCTTGGTTTTTCAGAAACCTATCCTACATTGCCACTGCATGTTTTGACCTCTCCATGCTGACCACCCCGTGGCGCTTTTCTCCATCGTACATTGCCACACACTGCCTATTCTAATTCAGGACTTACGATTCACACTACCACGTGATGTTTTTCTCACTCCTACTAGTGAATGGCCTGTTTGAAACCCTTACAATGCGCACCACACTGCGATGTTTTTCAGAAACCTATCCTACAATGCCACTGCATGTTTCCTGACCTCCCCATGCTGACCAGCCCGTGGCGCTTTTCTCCATTTTACATTGCCACACACTGCCTATCCTAATTCAGGCCCTCCGATTCACACTACACCGTCATGTTTTTCTCATTCCTACAAGTGAATGGCCTGTTAGAAACCCTTATGATGCACACCAGAGCGCGAGGTTCTTTAGAATCCTATTCTACATTGCCACTGCATGTTGCCTGACCTCCCCATGCTGAAAACCCCGTGGTGCTTTTCTCCATCCTACATTGCCCCTCACTGAGTATTCTAATTGAGGCCCTCCGATTCACACCACCCCATAATGTTCTTCTCACTCCTACTAGTGAATGGCCTGTTAGAAATATTTACAATGCGCACCACCCCTCTTTGTTTTTCAGAAACCTATCCTACATTGCCACTGCATGTTTCCTGACCTACCCATGCTGACCACCCCGTGGCACTTTTCTCCATCCTTCATTGCCACTCACTGCCTATCCAAATTCAGGCCCACCGATTCACACGACCCCGTGATGTTTTTCTCACTCCTACTAGTGAATGGCGGGATAGAAACCTTACAATGCGCACAACCCCTCTTGGTTTTTCAGAAACCTATCCTACATTGCAACTGCATGTTTCTTGACCTCTCCATGCTGACCACATGGTGGCGCTTTTCTCCATCGTACGTTGCCACACTGCCTATACTAATTCACGACTTAAGATTCCACTACCACGTGATGTTTTTCTCACTCCTACTAGTGAATGGCCTGTTAGAAACCGTTACAGTGCGCATCACCCTGCGATGTTTTTCAGAAACCTATCCTACATTGCCACTGCCTGTTTCCTGACCTACCCATGCTGACCACCCCGTCGCGCTTTTCTCCATCCTACATTGCCACTCACTGACTATCCTAATTCAGGCCCTCCGATAAACACGACCCCGTTATTTTTTTCTGACTCCTATTAGTGAATGGCCTGTTAGAAACGCTTACAATGCGCACCACACTGCGATGTTTTTCAGAAACCTATCCTACATTGGCAATACATGTTTCCTGACGTCCCCATGCTGACCAGCCATTGGCGCTTTTCTCCATCATACATTGCCACACACTGAATAGCCTAATTCAGGCCCTCCGATTCACACTACACGGTCATGTTTTTCTCACTCCTACTAGTGAATGGCCTCTTAGAAAACCTTACAATGCGAACCACCCCGCGAGGTTCTTCAGAATCCTATTCTACATTGCCACTGCATGTTGCCTGAACTCCCCATGCTGACCACCCCGTGGCGCTTTTCTCCATCCTTCATTGCCACTCACTGCCTATCCTAATTCAGGCCCTCCGATTCACACTACACAGTCATGTTTTTCTCTCTCCTACTTGTGAATTGCCTGTTAGAAACCCTTACAATGCTCACGACCCCGCGAGGTTCTTCAGAATCCTATTCTACATTGCCACTGCATGTTGCCTGACCTACCCATGCTGACCACCCCGTGCTGCTTTTCTCCATCCTACATTGCCTCTCACTGAGTATTCTAATTGAGGACCTCCGATTCACACCACCCCATAATGTTCTTCACACTCCTACTAGTGAATGGCCTGTTAGAAACCCTTACAATGCGCACCACCCCGCGATGTTTTTTAGAAACTTATGCTACATTGCCATTGCATGTATCCTGACCTTCCCATGCAGACCACCCCGTGGCGCTTTTCTCCATTGTGCATTGCCACACACTGCCTATCCTAATTCAGGCCCTTTGATTCACAGTACCACGTGATGTTTTTCTCACTCCTACTAGTGAATGGCCTGTTAGAAACCCTTTCAATGCGCACCACCCCTCTTTGTTTTTCAGAAACCTATCCTACATTGCCACTGCATGTTTCCTGACCTCCCCATGCTGACCACCACGTGGCGCTTTTCTCCATCCTTCATTGCCACTCACTGCCTATCCTAATTCAGGCCCTCCGATTCACACCACAGTGTGATATTTTTCTCACTCCTACTAGTGAATGGCGGATTAGAAACCTTACAATGCGCACCACCCCGCGATGTTTTTCAGAAACCTATCCTACATTGCCACTCCATGTTTCCTGACCTCCCCATGTTGACCATCCCGTGGTGCTTTTCTCCATCCTACATTGCCACTCACTGCCTATGCTAATTCAGACGCTCCGATTCTCACCATCCCGTGATGTTTTTCTCACTCCTACTAGTGAATGGCCTGTTAGAAACACTAACACTGCGCACCACCCCGCAATGTTTTTCAGGAACCTATCCGACATTGCCAGTGCAAGTTTCCTGACTTCCCCATGCTGAATACCCTGTGGTGCTTTTCTCCATCTTTTTGGCCACTCACTGCCTATCCTATTTGAGGCCGACCGATTCACACCACCCCGTGATGTTTTTCTCACTCCTACTAGTGAATGGCGGGTTAGAAACCGTTATAATGCGGACCACCTCGCGATGTTTTTCAGACACCTATCCTACATTGCAAATGCATGATTCCTGACCTACACATGCTGACGACCCCGTGGTGATTTTCTCCATCCTACATTGCCACTCACTGCCTATCCTAATTCAGGCCCTCTGATTCACACCACCCCGTGATTTTTTTCTCACTCCAAATAGTGAATGGCCTGTTAGAAACCCTTACAATGCGCACCACCCGCAATGTTTTTTAGAAACTTATGCTACATTGCCACTGCATGTTTCCTGACCTCCCCATGCTGACCAACCCGTGGCGCTTTTCTCCATCGTACATTGCCACACACTGCCTATCCTAATTCAGGCCTTTTGATTCACGCTACCACGTGATGTTTTTCTCACTCCTACTAGTGTATGGCCTGTTAGAAACCCTTACAATGCGCACCACCCCTCTTGGTTTTTCAGAAACCTATCCTACATTGCCACTGCATGTTTCCTGACCTCTCCATGCTGACCACCCCGTGGCACTTTTCTCCATCGCACATTGCCACACACTGCCTATCCTATTTCAGGACTTACGATTCACACTACCACGTGATTTTTTTCTCACTCCTACTGGTGAATGGCATGTTAGAAACCCTTACAAAGTGCACCACCTCGCGATGTTTTTCAGAAACCTATCCTACATTGCCACTGCATGTTTCCTGACCTGCCCATGCTGACCACCCCGTGGTGCTTTTCTCTGTCCTACATTGCCGCTCACAGCCTATCCTCATTCAGGCCCTCCGATTCACACCACCCCGTGATGTTTTTCTCACTCCAAATACTGAATGGCCTGTTAGAAACCCTTAAAATGCGCATGACCCCGCGATGTTTTTTAGAAACTTATGCTACATTGCGACTGCATGTTTCATGATCTCCCCATGCTGACCACCCCATCGCGCTTATCTCCATCCTACATTGCCACTCACTGCCTATCCTAATTCAGGCCCTCCGATTCACACTACACCGTGATGTTTTTCTCACTCCTACTAGTGAATGGCCTTTTAGAAACACTTACAATGCGCACCACCCCGCGCGGTTCTTCAGAATCCTATTCTACATTGCCACTGCATGTTGCCTGACCTCCCCATGCTGACCACCCCTTGGTGCTTTTCTCCATCCTTCATTGCCACTCACTGCCTATCCTATTTCAGGCCCACCGATTCAAACCACCCCGTGATGTTTTTCTCACTCCTACTAGTGAATGGCGGGTTAGAAACCTTACAATGCACACCACCCCTCTTGGTTTTTTCAGAAATCTATCCTACATTGCCACTGCATGTTTCCTGACCTCTCCATGCTGACCACCCATTCGCGCTTTTCTCCATCGTACATTGCCACAAACTGCCTATCCTAATTCAGGACTTACGATTCACACTACCACGTGATGTTTTTCTCACTCCTACTAGTGAATGGCCAGTTAGAAACCATTACAATGCGCACCACCTCGCGATGTTTTTCAGAAACCTATCCTACATTGCAAATGCATGTTTCCTGACCTACACATGCTGACGACCTCGTGGTGATTTTCTCCATCCTACAATGCCACTCACTTCCTATCCTAATTCAGGCCCTCGGATTCCCACCACCCCGTGATGTTTTTCTCACTCCAAATAGTGAATGGCCTGTTAGAAACCCTTACAATGCGCACCACCCCGCGATGTTTTTTAGAAACTTATGCTACGAGCCACTGCATGTTTCCTGACCTCCCCATGCTGACCACCCCGTGGCGCTTTTCTCCATCGTACATTGCCACACACTGCCTATCCTAATTCAGGCCCTTTGATTCACACTACAATGTGATGTTTTTCTCACTCCTACTAGTGTATGGCCTGTTAGAAACCCTTACAATGCGCACCACCCCTCTTGGTTTTTCAGAAACCTATCCTACAATGCCACTGCATGATTCCTGACCTCTCCATGCTGACCACCCCGTGGTACTTTTCTCCATCGTACATTGCCACACACTGCCTATCCTAATTCAGGACTTATGATTCACACTACCACGTGATGTTTTTCTCACTCCTACTAGTGAATGGCCTGTTAGAAACCCTTACAATGCGCATCACCCCACGATGTTTTTTAGAAACCTATGCTACATTGCGACTGCATGTTTCCTGACCTCCCCATGCTGACCACCCCGTCGCGCTTATCTCCATCCTACATTGCCACTCACTGCCTATCCTAATTCAGCACCCGCGATTCACACCACCCCGTAATGTTTTTCTCACTCCTACTAGTGAATGGCCTGTTAGAAACCCTTACAATGCGCACCACCCCGCAATGTTTTTCAGAAACCTATACTACATTGCCACTGCATGTTTCCTGACCTTCCCATGCTGACCAGCCCGTGGCACTTTTCTCCTTCGTACATTGCCACACACTACCTATACTAATTCAGGCCCTCCGATTCACACTACACCGTGATGTTTTTGTCACTCCTACTAGTGAATGGCCTGTTAGAAACACTTACAATGCGCACCACACCGCGAGGTTCTTCAGAATCCTATTCTACATTGCCACTGCATGTTGCCTGACCTCCCCATACTGACCACCCCGTGGTGCTTTTCTCCATCCTACATTGCCCCTCACTGCCTATTCTAATTCAGGCCCTCAGATTCACACCACCCCATAATGTTCTTCTCACTCCTACTAGTGAATGGCCGGTTAGAAACATTTACAATGCGCACCACCCCTCTTTGTTTTTCTGAAACCTATCCTACATTGCCAGTGCATGTTTCCTGACCTCCCCATGCTGAACACCCTGTGGTGCTTTTCTCCATGCTACATTGCCACTCACTGCCTATCCTAACGCAGACGCTCCTATTCGCACCACCCCGTAATGTTTTTCTCACTCCTACTAGTGAATGTCCTGTTAGAAACCCTTACAATGCGCACCACCTCGTAATGTTTTTCAGAAACCTATCCTACATTGCCACTGCATGTTTCCTGTCCTCCCCATGCTGACCACCCCGTGGCGCTTTTCTCCATCGTACATTGCCACACACTGCTTATCCTAATTCAGGCCCTTTGATTCATACTACCACGTGATGTTTTTCTCACTCCTACTAGTGAATGGCCTGTTAGAAACCCTTACAATGCGCACCACCCCGTGATGTTTTTCAGAAACCTATCCTACATTTGCCACTGCATGTTTCCGGACCTGCCCATAATTACTACCCCGGGGTGCTTTTCTCCATCCCACATTGCCACTCACTGCCTATCCTAATTCAGGCCCTCTGATTCACACCACCCCGTGATACTTTTCTCACTCCTACTAGTGACTGGCCTGTTAGAAACACTTACAATGCGCACCACAACGCGATGTTTTTCAGGAACCTATCTTACATTGCCACTGCATGTTTCCTGACCTCCCCATGCTGACCACCCCGTGGTGCTTTTCTCCATCCTACATTGCCCCTCACTGGCTATCCTAATTCAGCCTTTCTGATTCACACCACCCCGTGATGTTTTTCTCACTCTTACTAGTGAATGGCCTGTTGGAAACCCTTACAATGCGCACCACCCCGCGATGTTCTTCAGAAACCTATTCTACATTGCTACTGCATGTTTCCTGACCTCCCCATGCTGACCACCACGTGGCGCTTTTCTCCATCCTTCATTGCCACTCACTCCCTATCCTAATTCAGACCCTCCGATTCACACCACAGCGTGATATTTTTCTCACTCCTACTAGTGAATGGCGGGTTAGAAAGCTTACAATGCGCACCACCCCGCGATGTTTTTCAGAAACCTATCCTACATTACCACTGCATGTTTCCTGACCTCCCCATGCTGACCACCCCGTGGTGCTTTTCTCCATCCTGCATTGCCACTCACTGCCTATCCTAATTCAGACGCTCCGATTCTCACCACCCCATGATGTTTTGCTCACTCCTACTAGTGAATGGCCTATTAGAAACACTCACACTGCGCACCACACCGCACTGTTTTTCAGAAATCTATCCGACATTGCCACTGCATGTTTCCTGACCTCCCCATGCTGAACACCCTGTGGTGCTTTTCTCCATCCTACATTGCCACTCACTGCCTATCCTAATGCAGACGCTCTGATTCGCACCACCCCGAGATGTTTTTCTCACTCCTTCTAGCGAATGGCCTGTTAGAAACCCTTACAATGCGCACCACCACGCGATGTTTTTCAGAAACCTGTCCTACATTGCCACTGCATGTTTCCTTACATCCCCATGCTGACCACACCTTGCCGCTTTTCTCCATCCTTCATTGCACTCACTGCCTATCCTATTTCAGGCCCACTGATTCACACCACCCCGTGATGTTTTTCTCACTCCTACTAGTGAATGGCGGGTTAGAAACCTTACAATGCGCACCAACCCTCTTGGTTTTTCAGAAACCTATCCTACATTGCCACTGCATGTTTCCTGACCTCTCCATGCTGACCACCCCGTGGCGCTTTTCTCCATCGTACATTGCCACACACTGCCTATCCTAATTCAGGACTTATGATTCACACTACCACGTGATGTTTTTCTCACTCCTACTAGTGAATGGCCAGTTAGAAACCCTTACAATGCGCACCACCTCGCGATGTTTTTCAGAAACCTATCCTACATTGCAAATGCATGGTTCCTGACCTACACATGCTGACGACCCCGTGGTGATTTTCTCCATCCTACATTGCCACTCACTGCCTATCCTAATTCAGGCCCTCCGATTCACACCACCCCGTGATGTTTTTCTCACTCCAAATAGTGAATGGCCTGTTAGAAACCCTTACAATGCGCACCACCCCACGATGTTTTTTAGAAACTTATGCTACATTGCCACGGCATGTTTCCTGACCTCCCCATGCTGACCACCCCGTGGCGCTTTTCTCCATCGTACATTGCCACACACTGCCTATCCTAATTCAGGCTCTTTGATTCACACTACCACGTGATGATTTTCTCACTCCTACTAGTGAATGGCCTGTTAGAAACCCTTACAATGCGTACCACCCCGTGATGTTTTTCAGAAACCTATCCTACATTGCCACTGCATGTTTCCTGACCTGCCCATGCTTACCACTCTCTGGTGCTTTTCTCCATTCGACATTGCCACTCACTGCCTATCCTAATTCAGACCCTCGGCTTCACACCATCCCATCATGTTTTTCTCACTACTACTAGTGAATGGCGTTTTACAAACACTTACAATGCCCACCACCACGCGATGTTTGTCACAAACCTATCCTACATTGCCACTGCATGTTTCATAATCTCCCCATGCTGACCAACCCGTGGTGCTTGCCTCCATCCCACATTGCCACACACTGGCTATCCTAATTCAGCCCTTCTGATTCACACCACCCCGTGATGTTTATCTCACTCTTACTAGTGAATGGCCTGTTGGAAACCCTTACAATGCGCACCACCCCGCGATGTTCTTCAGAAACCTATTCTACATTGCCACTACATGTTGCCTCACCTCCACATGCTGACCACCCCGTGGTGCTTTTCTCCATCCAACATTGCCCCTCACTGCCTATCCTAATTCAGACCCTCCAATTTGCACCACCCCTTAATGATTTTCTCACTCCTACTAGTAAATGGCCTGTTAGAAACACTAACACTGCACACCACCCCGCAATGTTTTTAAGAAACCTATCCTACTTTTCCACTGCATGTTTCCTGAACTCCCCATGATGAACACCCTGTGGTGCTTTTCTCCATCCTACATTGCCACTCACTGCCTATCCTAATTCAGACTCTTGGATTCACACCACCCCGTGATGCTTTTCTCACTCCTACGAGTGACTGGCCTGTTAGAAACACTTACAATGCGCACCACCCCGCGATGATTTTCAGAAACCTATCCTACATTGCCACTGCATGTTTCCTGACCTCCCCATGCTGACCAACCCGTGGTGCTTTTCTCCATCCTACATTGCCACTCACTGCCTATCCTAATCTAGACTCTCCGATTCTCACCACCCCATGATGTTTTTCTCACTCCTACTAGTGAATGGCCTGTTAGAAACACTAACACTGCGCACCACCCCGCAATGTTTTTCAGAAACCTATCCGACATTGCCACTGCATGTTTCCTGACTTCCCCATGGTGAACACCCTGTGGTGCTTTTCTCCATTCTACATTGTCACTCACTGCCTATCCTAACACAGACGCTCCGATTCGCACCACCCCGTGATGTTTTTCTCACTCCTACTAGTGAATGGCCTGTTAGAAACAATTACAATGCGCACCACACCGCGATGTTTTTCAGAAACCTATCCTACTTTGCCACTGCATTTTTCCTGACCTCCCCATGCTGACCACCCCGTGGTGCTTTTCTCCATCCTTCATTGCCACTCACTGCCTATCCTATTTCAGGCCCACCGATTCACACCACCCCGTGATGTTTTTCTCACTCCTACTAGTGAATGGCGGGTTAGAAACCTTACAGTACACAGCACCCCTCTTGGTTTTTCAGAAACCTATCCTACATTGCCACTGCATGTTTTGACCTCTCCATGCTGACCACCCCGTGGCGCTTTTCTCCATCGTACATTGCCACACACTGCCTATTCTAATTCAGGACTTACGATTCACACTACCACGTGATGTTTTTCTCACTCCTACTAGTGAATGGCCTGTTTGAAACCCTTGCAATGCGCACCACACTGCGATGTTTTTCAGAAACCTATCCTACAATGCCACTGCATGTTTCCTGACCTCCCCATGCTGACCAGCCCGTGGCGCTTTTCTCCATTTTACATTGCCACACACTGCCTATCCTAATTCAGGCCCTCCGATTCACACTACACCGTCATGTTTTTCTCATTCCTACAAGTGAATGGCCTGTTAGAAACCCTTATGATGCACACCAGAGCGCGAGGTTCTTTAGAATCCTATTCTACATTGCCACTGCATGTTGCCTGACCTCCCCATGCTGAAAACCCCGTGGTGCTTTTCTCCATCCTACATTGCCCCTCACTGAGTATTCTAATTGAGGCCCTACGATTCACACCACCCCATAATGTTCTTCTCACTCCTACTAGTGAATGGCCTGTTAGAAACATTTACAATGCGCACCACCCCTCTTTGTTTTTCAGAAACCTATCCTACATTGCCACTGCATGTTTCCTGACCTACCCATGCTGACCACCCCGTGGCACTTTTCTCCATCCTTCATTGCCACTCACTGCCTATCCAAATTCAGGCCCACCGATTCACACGACCCCGTGATGTTTTTCTCACTCCTACTAGTGAATGGCGGGATAGAAACCTTACAATGCGCACAACCCCTCTTGGTTTTTCAGAAACCTATCCTACATTGCAACTGCATGTTTCTTGACCTCTCCATGCTGACCACATGGTGGCGCTTTTCTCCATCGTATGTTGCCACACTGCCTATACTAATTCACGACTTAAGATTCCACTACCACGTGATGTTTTTCTCACTCCTACTAGTGAATGGCCTGTTAGAAACCGTTACAGTGCGCATCACCCTGCGATGTTTTTCAGAAACCTATCCTACATTGCCACTGCCTGTTTCCTGACCTACCCATGCTGACCACCCCGTCGCGCTTTTCTCCATCCTACATTGCCACTCACTGACTATCCTAATTCAGGCCCTCCGATAAACACGACCCCGTTATTTTTTTCTGACTCCTATTAGTGAATGGCCTGTTAGAAACGCTTACAATGCGCACCACACTGCGATGTTTTTCAGAAACCTATCCTACATTGGCAATACATGTTTCCTGACGTCCCCATGCTGACCAGCCATTGGCGCTTTTCTCCATCATACATTGCCACACACTGAATAGCCTAATTCAGGCCCTCCGATTCACACTACACGGTCATGTTTTTCTCACTCCTACTAGTGAATGGCCTCTTAGAAAACCTTACAATGCGAACCACCCCGCGAGGTTCTTCAGAATCCTATTCTACATTGCCACTGCATGTTGCCTGAACTCCCCATGCTGACCACCCCGTGGCGCTTTTCTCCATCCTTCATTGCCACTCACTGCCTATCCTAATTCAGGCCCTCCGATTCACACTACACAGTCATGTTTTTCTCTCTCCTACTTGTGAATTGCCTGTTAGAAACCCTTACAATGCTCACGACCCCGCGAGGTTCTTCAGAATCCTATTCTACATTGCCACTGCATGTTGCCTGACCTACCCATGCTGACCACCCCGTGCTGCTTTTCTCCATCCTACATTGCCTCTCACTGAGTATTCTAATTGAGGCCCTCCGATTCACACCACCCCATAATGTTCTTCACACTCCTACTAGTGAATGGCCTGTTAGAAACCCTTACAATGCGCACCACCCCGCGATGTTTTTTTAGAAAATTATGCTACATTGCCATTGCATGTTTCCTGACCTTCCCATGCTGACCACCCCGTGGCGCTTTTCTCCATCGTGCATTGCCACACACTGCCTATCCTAATTCAGGCCCTTTGATTCACAGTACCACGTGATGTTTTTCTCACTCCTACTAGTGAATGGCCTGTTAGAAACCCTTTCAATGCGCACCACCCCTCTTTGTTTTTCAGAAACCTATCCTACATTGCCACTGCATGTTTCCTGACCTCCCCATGCTGACCACCACGTGGCGCTTTTCTCCATCCTTCATTGCCACTCACTGCCTATCCTAATTCAGGCCCTCCGATTCACACCACAGTGTGATATTTTTCTCACTCCTACTAGTGAATGGCGGATTAGAAACCTTACAATGCGCACCACCCCGCGATGTTTTTCAGAAACCTATCCTACATTGCCACTCCATGTTTCCTGACCTCCCCATGCTGACCATCCCGTGGTGCTTTTCTCCATCCTACATTGCCACTCACTGCCTATGCTAATTCAGACGCTCCGATTCTCACCATCCCGTGATGTTTTTCTCACTCCTACTAGTGAATGGCCTGTTAGAAACACTAACACTGCGCACCACCCCGCAATGTTTTTCAGGAACCTATCCGACATTGCCAGTGCAAGTTTCCTGACTTCCCCATGCTGAATACCCTGTGGTGCTTTTCTCCATCTTTTTGGCCACTCACTGCCTATCCTATTTGAGGCCGACCGATTCACACCACCCCGTGATGTTTTTCTCACTCCTACTAGTGAATGGCGGGTTAGAAACCGTTATAATGCGGACCACCTCGCGATGTTTTTCAGACACCTATCCTACATTGCAAATGCATGATTCCTGACCTACACATGCTGACGACCCCGTGGTGATTTTCTCCATCCTACATTGCCACTCACTGCCTATCCTAATTCAGGCCCTCTGATTCACACCACCCCGTGATGTTTTTCTCACTCCAAATAGTGAATGGCCTGTTAGAAACCCTTACAATGCGCACCACCCGCAATGTTTTTTAGAAACTTATGCTACATTGCCACTGCATGTTTCCTGACCTCCCCATGCTGACCAACCCGTGGCGCTTTTCTCCATCGTACATTGCCACACACTGCCTATCCTAATTCAGGCCTTTTGATTCACGCTACCACGTGATGTTTTTCTCACTCCTACTAGTGTATGGCCTGTTAGAAACCCTTACAATGCGCACCACCCCTCTTGGTTTTTCAGAAACCTATCCTACATTGCCACTGCATGTTTCCTGACCTCTCCATGCTGACCACCCCGTGGCACTTTTCTCCATCGCACATTGCCACACACTGCCTATCCTATTTCAGGACTTACGATTCACACTACCACGTGATTTTTTTCTCACTCCTACTGGTGAATGGCATGTTAGAAACCCTTACAATGTGCACCACCTCGCGATGTTTTTCAGAAACCTATCCTACATTGCCACTGCATGTTTCCTGACCTGCCCATGCTGACCACCCCGTGGTGCTTTTCTCTGTCCTACATTGCCGCTCACAGCCTATCCTCATTCAGGCCCTCCGATTCACACCACCCCGTGATGTTTTTCTCACTCCAAATACTGAATGGCCTGTTAGAAACCCTTAAAATGCGCATGACCCCGCGATGTTTTTTAGAAACTTATGCTACATTGCGACTGCATGTTTCATGACCTCCCCATGCTGACCACCCCATCGCGCTTATCTCCATCCTACATTGCCACTCACTGCCTATCCTAATTCAGGCCCTCCGATTCACACTACACCGTGATGTTTTTCTCACTCCTACTAGTGAATGGCCTTTTAGAAACACTTACAATGCGCACCACCCCGCGCGGTTCTTCAGAATCCTATTCTACATTGCCACTGCATGTTGCCTGACCTCCCCATGCTGACCACCCCTTGGTGCTTTTCTCCATCCTTCATTGCCACTCACTGCCTATCCTATTTCAGGCCCACCGATTCAAACCACCCCGTGATGTTTTTCTCACTCCTACTAGTGAATGGCGGGTTAGAAACCTTACAATGCACACCACCCCTCTTGGTTTTTTCAGAAATCTATCCTACATTGCCACTGCATGTTTCCTGACCTCTCCATGCTGACCACCCATTCGCGCTTTTCTCCATCGTACATTGCCACACACTGCCTATCCTAATTCAGGACTTACGATTCACACTACCACGTGATGTTTTTCTCACTCCTACTAGTGAATGGCCAGTTAGAAACCATTACAATGCGCACCACCTCGCGATGTTTTTCAGAAACCTATCCTACATTGCAAATGCATGTTTCCTGACCTACACATGCTGACGACCTCGTGGTGATTTTCTCCATCCTACATTGCCACTCACTTCCTATCCTAATTCAGGTCCTCGGATTCCCACCACCCCGTGATGTTTTTCTCACTCCAAATAGTGAATGGCCTGTTAGAAACCCTTACAATGCGCACCACCCCGCGATGTTTTTTAGAAACTTATGCTACGAGCCACTGCATGTTTCCTGACCTCCCCATGCTGACCACCCCGTGGCGCTTTTCTCCATCGTACATTGCCACACATTGCCTATCCTAATTCAGGCCCTTTGATTCACACTACAATGTGATTTTTTTCTCACTCCTACTAGTGTATGGCCTGTTAGAAACCCTTACAATGCGCACCACCCCTCTTGGTTTTTCAGAAACCTATCCTACAATGCCACTGCATGATTCCTGACCTCTCCATGCTGACCACCCCGTGGTGCTGTTCTCCATCGTACATTGCCACACACTGCCTATCCTAATTCAGGACTTATGATTCACACTACCACGTGATGTTTTTCTCACTCCTACTAGTGAATGGCCTGTTAGAAACCCTTACAATGCGCATCACCCCACGATGTTTTTTAGAAACCTATGCTACATTGCGACTGCATGTTTCCTGACCTCCCCATGCTGACCACCCCGTCGCGCTTATCTCCATCCTACATTGCCACTCACTGCCTATCCTAATTCAGCACCCGCGATTCACACCACCCCGTAATGTTTTTCTCACTCCTACTAGTGAATGGCCTGTTAGAAACCCTTACAATGCGCACCACCCCGCAATGTTTTTCAGAAACCTATACTACATTGCCACTGCATGTTTCCTGACCTTCCCATGCTGACCAGCCCGTGGCACTTTTCTCCTTCGTACATTGCCACACACTACCTATACTAATTCAGGCCCTCCGATTCACACTACACCGTGATGTTTTTCTCACTCCTACTAGTGAATGGCCTGTTAGAAACACTTACAATGCGCACCACCCCGCGAGGTTCTTCAGAATCCTATTCTACATTGCCACTGCATGTTGCCTGACCTCCCCATACTGACCACCCCGTGGTGCTTTTCTCCATCCTACATTGCCCCTCACTGCCTATTCTAATTCAGGCCCTCAGATTCACACCACCCCATAATGTTCTTCTCACTCCTACTAGTGAATGGCCGGTTAGAAACATTTACAATGCGCACCACCCCTCTTTGTTTTTCAGAAACCTATCCTACATTGCCAGTGCATGTTTCCTGACCTCCCCATGCTGAACACCCTGTGGTGCTTTTCTCCATGCTACATTGCCACTCACTGCCTATCCTAACGCAGACGCTCCTATTCGCACCACCCCGTAATGTTTTTCTCACTCCTACTAGTGAATGTCCTGTTAGAAACCCTTACAATGCGCACCACCTCGTAATGTTTTTCAGAAACCTATCCTACATTGCCACTGCATGTTTCCTGACCTCCCCATGCTGACCACCCCGTGGCGCTTTTCTCCATCGTACATTGCCACACACTGCTTATCCTAATTCAGGCCCTTTGATTCATACTACCACGTGATGTTTTTCTCACTCCTACTAGTGAATGGCCTGTTAGGAACCCTTACAATGCGCACCACCCCGTGATGTTTTTCAGAAACCTATCCTACATTTGCCACTGCATGTTTCCGGACCTGCCCATAATTACTACCCCGGGGTGCTTTTCTCCATCCCACATTGCCACTCACTGCCTATCCTAATTCAGGCCCTCTGATTCACACCACCCCGTGATACTTTTCTCACTCCTACTAGTGACTGGCCTGTTAGAAACACTTACAATGCGCACCACAACGCGATGTTTTTCAGGAACCTATCTTACATTGCCACTGCATGTTTCCTGACCTCCCCATGCTGACCAGCCCGTGGCGCTTTTCTCCATTTTACATTGCCACACACTGCCTATCCTAATTCAGGCCCTCCGATTCACACTACACCGTCATGTTTTTCTCATTCCTACAAGTGAATGGCCTGTTAGAAACCCTTATGATGCACACCAGAGCGCGAGGTTCTTTAGAATCCTATTCTACATTGCCACTGCATGTTGCCTGACCTCCCCATGCTGAAAACCCCGTGGTGCTTTTCTCCATCCTACATTGCCCCTCACTGAGTATTCTAATTGAGGCCCTACGATTCACACCACCCCATAATGTTCTTCTCACTCCTACTAGTGAATGGCCTGTTAGAAACATTTACAATGCGCACCACCCCTCTTTGTTTTTCAGAAACCTATCCTACATTGCCACTGCATGTTTCCTGACCTACCCATGCTGACCACCCCGTGGCACTTTTCTCCATCCTTCATTGCCACTCACTGCCTATCCAAATTCAGGCCCACCGATTCACACGACCCCGTGATGTTTTTCTCACTCCTACTAGTGAATGGCGGGATAGAAACCTTACAATGCGCACAACCCCTCTTGGTTTTTCAGAAACCTATCCTACATTGCAACTGCATGTTTCTTGACCTCTCCATGCTGACCACATGGTGGCGCTTTTCTCCATCGTATGTTGCCACACTGCCTATACTAATTCACGACTTAAGATTCCACTACCACGTGATGTTTTTCTCACTCCTACTAGTGAATGGCCTGTTAGAAACCGTTACAGTGCGCATCACCCTGCGATGTTTTTCAGAAACCTATCCTACATTGCCACTGCCTGTTTCCTGACCTACCCATGCTGACCACCCCGTCGCGCTTTTCTCCATCCTACATTGCCACTCACTGACTATCCTAATTCAGGCCCTCCGATAAACACGACCCCGTTATTTTTTTCTGACTCCTATTAGTGAATGGCCTGTTAGAAACGCTTACAATGCGCACCACACTGCGATGTTTTTCAGAAACCTATCCTACATTGGCAATACATGTTTCCTGACGTCCCCATGCTGACCAGCCATTGGCGCTTTTCTCCATCATACATTGCCACACACTGAATAGCCTAATTCAGGCCCTCCGATTCACACTACACGGTCATGTTTTTCTCACTCCTACTAGTGAATGGCCTCTTAGAAAACCTTACAATGCGAACCACCCCGCGAGGTTCTTCAGAATCCTATTCTACATTGCCACTGCATGTTGCCTGAACTCCCCATGCTGACCACCCCGTGGCGCTTTTCTCCATCCTTCATTGCCACTCACTGCCTATCCTAATTCAGGCCCTCCGATTCACACTACACAGTCATGTTTTTCTCTCTCCTACTTGTGAATTGCCTGTTAGAAACCCTTACAATGCTCACGACCCCGCGAGGTTCTTCAGAATCCTATTCTACATTGCCACTGCATGTTGCCTGACCTACCCATGCTGACCACCCCGTGCTGCTTTTCTCCATCCTACATTGCCTCTCACTGAGTATTCTAATTGAGGCCCTCCGATTCACACCACCCCATAATGTTCTTCACACTCCTACTAGTGAATGGCCTGTTAGAAACCCTTACAATGCGCACCACCCCGCGATGTTTTTTTAGAAAATTATGCTACATTGCCATTGCATGTTTCCTGACCTTCCCATGCTGACCACCCCGTGGCGCTTTTCTCCATCGTGCATTGCCACACACTGCCTATCCTAATTCAGGCCCTTTGATTCACAGTACCACGTGATGTTTTTCTCACTCCTACTAGTGAATGGCCTGTTAGAAACCCTTTCAATGCGCACCACCCCTCTTTGTTTTTCAGAAACCTATCCTACATTGCCACTGCATGTTTCCTGACCTCCCCATGCTGACCACCACGTGGCGCTTTTCTCCATCCTTCATTGCCACTCACTGCCTATCCTAATTCAGGCCCTCCGATTCACACCACAGTGTGATATTTTTCTCACTCCTACTAGTGAATGGCGGATTAGAAACCTTACAATGCGCACCACCCCGCGATGTTTTTCAGAAACCTATCCTACATTGCCACTCCATGTTTCCTGACCTCCCCATGCTGACCATCCCGTGGTGCTTTTCTCCATCCTACATTGCCACTCACTGCCTATGCTAATTCAGACGCTCCGATTCTCACCATCCCGTGATGTTTTTCTCACTCCTACTAGTGAATGGCCTGTTAGAAACACTAACACTGCGCACCACCCCGCAATGTTTTTCAGGAACCTATCCGACATTGCCAGTGCAAGTTTCCTGACTTCCCCATGCTGAATACCCTGTGGTGCTTTTCTCCATCTTTTTGGCCACTCACTGCCTATCCTATTTGAGGCCGACCGATTCACACCACCCCGTGATGTTTTTCTCACTCCTACTAGTGAATGGCGGGTTAGAAACCGTTATAATGCGGACCACCTCGCGATGTTTTTCAGACACCTATCCTACATTGCAAATGCATGATTCCTGACCTACACATGCTGACGACCCCGTGGTGATTTTCTCCATCCTACATTGCCACTCACTGCCTATCCTAATTCAGGCCCTCTGATTCACACCACCCCGTGATGTTTTTCTCACTCCAAATAGTGAATGGCCTGTTAGAAACCCTTACAATGCGCACCACCCGCAATGTTTTTTAGAAACTTATGCTACATTGCCACTGCATGTTTCCTGACCTCCCCATGCTGACCAACCCGTGGCGCTTTTCTCCATCGTACATTGCCACACACTGCCTATCCTAATTCAGGCCTTTTGATTCACGCTACCACGTGATGTTTTTCTCACTCCTACTAGTGTATGGCCTGTTAGAAACCCTTACAATGCGCACCACCCCTCTTGGTTTTTCAGAAACCTATCCTACATTGCCACTGCATGTTTCCTGACCTCTCCATGCTGACCACCCCGTGGCACTTTTCTCCATCGCACATTGCCACACACTGCCTATCCTATTTCAGGACTTACGATTCACACTACCACGTGATTTTTTTCTCACTCCTACTGGTGAATGGCATGTTAGAAACCCTTACAATGTGCACCACCTCGCGATGTTTTTCAGAAACCTATCCTACATTGCCACTGCATGTTTCCTGACCTGCCCATGCTGACCACCCCGTGGTGCTTTTCTCTGTCCTACATTGCCGCTCACAGCCTATCCTCATTCAGGCCCTCCGATTCACACCACCCCGTGATGTTTTTCTCACTCCAAATACTGAATGGCCTGTTAGAAACCCTTAAAATGCGCATGACCCCGCGATGTTTTTTAGAAACTTATGCTACATTGCGACTGCATGTTTCATGACCTCCCCATGCTGACCACCCCATCGCGCTTATCTCCATCCTACATTGCCACTCACTGCCTATCCTAATTCAGGCCCTCCGATTCACACTACACCGTGATGTTTTTCTCACTCCTACTAGTGAATGGCCTTTTAGAAACACTTACAATGCGCACCACCCCGCGCGGTTCTTCAGAATCCTATTCTACATTGCCACTGCATGTTGCCTGACCTCCCCATGCTGACCACCCCTTGGTGCTTTTCTCCATCCTTCATTGCCACTCACTGCCTATCCTATTTCAGGCCCACCGATTCAAACCACCCCGTGATGTTTTTCTCACTCCTACTAGTGAATGGCGGGTTAGAAACCTTACAATGCACACCACCCCTCTTGGTTTTTTCAGAAATCTATCCTACATTGCCACTGCATGTTTCCTGACCTCTCCATGCTGACCACCCATTCGCGCTTTTCTCCATCGTACATTGCCACACACTGCCTATCCTAATTCAGGACTTACGATTCACACTACCACGTGATGTTTTTCTCACTCCTACTAGTGAATGGCCAGTTAGAAACCATTACAATGCGCACCACCTCGCGATGTTTTTCAGAAACCTATCCTACATTGCAAATGCATGTTTCCTGACCTACACATGCTGACGACCTCGTGGTGATTTTCTCCATCCTACATTGCCACTCACTTCCTATCCTAATTCAGGTCCTCGGATTCCCACCACCCCGTGATGTTTTTCTCACTCCAAATAGTGAATGGCCTGTTAGAAACCCTTACAATGCGCACCACCCCGCGATGTTTTTTAGAAACTTATGCTACGAGCCACTGCATGTTTCCTGACCTCCCCATGCTGACCACCCCGTGGCGCTTTTCTCCATCGTACATTGCCACACATTGCCTATCCTAATTCAGGCCCTTTGATTCACACTACAATGTGATTTTTTTCTCACTCCTACTAGTGTATGGCCTGTTAGAAACCCTTACAATGCGCACCACCCCTCTTGGTTTTTCAGAAACCTATCCTACAATGCCACTGCATGATTCCTGACCTCTCCATGCTGACCACCCCGTGGTGCTGTTCTCCATCGTACATTGCCACACACTGCCTATCCTAATTCAGGACTTATGATTCACACTACCACGTGATGTTTTTCTCACTCCTACTAGTGAATGGCCTGTTAGAAACCCTTACAATGCGCATCACCCCACGATGTTTTTTAGAAACCTATGCTACATTGCGACTGCATGTTTCCTGACCTCCCCATGCTGACCACCCCGTCGCGCTTATCTCCATCCTACATTGCCACTCACTGCCTATCCTAATTCAGCACCCGCGATTCACACCACCCCGTAATGTTTTTCTCACTCCTACTAGTGAATGGCCTGTTAGAAACCCTTACAATGCGCACCACCCCGCAATGTTTTTCAGAAACCTATACTACATTGCCACTGCATGTTTCCTGACCTTCCCATGCTGACCAGCCCGTGGCACTTTTCTCCTTCGTACATTGCCACACACTACCTATACTAATTCAGGCCCTCCGATTCACACTACACCGTGATGTTTTTCTCACTCCTACTAGTGAATGGCCTGTTAGAAACACTTACAATGCGCACCACCCCGCGAGGTTCTTCAGAATCCTATTCTACATTGCCACTGCATGTTGCCTGACCTCCCCATACTGACCACCCCGTGGTGCTTTTCTCCATCCTACATTGCCCCTCACTGCCTATTCTAATTCAGGCCCTCAGATTCACACCACCCCATAATGTTCTTCTCACTCCTACTAGTGAATGGCCGGTTAGAAACATTTACAATGCGCACCACCCCTCTTTGTTTTTCAGAAACCTATCCTACATTGCCAGTGCATGTTTCCTGACCTCCCCATGCTGAACACCCTGTGGTGCTTTTCTCCATGCTACATTGCCACTCACTGCCTATCCTAACGCAGACGCTCCTATTCGCACCACCCCGTAATGTTTTTCTCACTCCTACTAGTGAATGTCCTGTTAGAAACCCTTACAATGCGCACCACCTCGTAATGTTTTTCAGAAACCTATCCTACATTGCCACTGCATGTTTCCTGACCTCCCCATGCTGACCACCCCGTGGCGCTTTTCTCCATCGTACATTGCCACACACTGCTTATCCTAATTCAGGCCCTTTGATTCATACTACCACGTGATGTTTTTCTCACTCCTACTAGTGAATGGCCTGTTAGGAACCCTTACAATGCGCACCACCCCGTGATGTTTTTCAGAAACCTATCCTACATTTGCCACTGCATGTTTCCGGACCTGCCCATAATTACTACCCCGGGGTGCTTTTCTCCATCCCACATTGCCACTCACTGCCTATCCTAATTCAGGCCCTCTGATTCACACCACCCCGTGATACTTTTCTCACTCCTACTAGTGACTGGCCTGTTAGAAACACTTACAATGCGCACCACAACGCGATGTTTTTCAGGAACCTATCTTACATTGCCACTGCATGTTTCCTGACCTCCCCATGCTGACCACCCCGTGGTGCTTTTCTCCATCCTACATTGCCCCTCACTGGCTATCCTAATTCAGCCTTTCTGATTCACACCACCCCGTGATGTTTTTCTCACTCTTACTAGTGAATGGCCTGTTGGAAACCCTTACAATGCGCACCACCCCGCGATGTTCTTCAGAAACCTATTCTACATTGCCACTGCATGTTTCCTGACCTCCCCATGCTGACCACCACGTGGCGCTTTTCTCCATCCTTCATTGCCACTCACTCCCTATCCTAATTCAGACCCTCCGATTCACACCACAGCGTGATATTTTTCTCACTCCTACTAGTGAATGGCGGGTTAGAAAGCTTACAATGCGCACCACCCCGCGATGTTTTTCAGAAACCTATCCTACATTACCACTGCATGTTTCCTGACCTCCCCATGCTGACCACCCCGTGGTGCTTTTCTCCATCCTGCATTGCCACTCACTGCCTATCCTAATTCAGACGCTCCGATTCTCACCACCCCATGATGTTTTGCTCACTCCTACTAGTGAATGGCCTATTAGAAACACTCACACTGCGCACCACACCGCACTGTTTTTCAGAAATCTATCCGACATTGCCACTGCATGTTTCCTGACCTCCCCATGCTGAACACCCTGTGGTGCTTTTCTCCATCCTACATTGCCACTCACTGCCTATCCTAATGCAGACGCTCTGATTCGCACCACCCCGAGATGTTTTTCTCACTCCTTCTAGCGAATGGCCTGTTAGAAACCCTTACAATGCGCACCACCACGCGATGTTTTTCAGAAACCTGTCCTACATTGCCACTGCATGTTTCCTTACATCCCCATGCTGACCACACCTTGCCGCTTTTCTCCATCCTTCATTGCACTCACTGCCTATCCTATTTCAGGCCCACTGATTCACACCACCCCGTGATGTTTTTCTCACTCCTACTAGTGAATGGCGGGTTAGAAACCTTACAATGCGCACCAACCCTCTTGGTTTTTCAGAAACCTATCCTACATTGCCACTGCATGTTTCCTGACCTCTCCATGCTGACCACCCCGTGGCGCTTTTCTCCATCGTACATTGCCACACACTGCCTATCCTAATTCAGGACTTATGATTCACACTACCACGTGATGTTTTTCTCACTCCTACTAGTGAATGGCCAGTTAGAAACCCTTACAATGCGCACCACCTCGCGATGTTTTTCAGAAACCTATCCTACATTGCAAATGCATGGTTCCTGACCTACACATGCTGACGACCCCGTGGTGATTTTCTCCATCCTACATTGCCACTCACTGCCTATCCTAATTCAGGCCCTCCGATTCACACCACCCCGTGATGTTTTTCTCACTCCAAATAGTGAATGGCCTGTTAGAAACCCTTACAATGCGCACCACCCCACGATGTTTTTTAGAAACTTATGCTACATTGCCACGGCATGTTTCCTGACCTCCCCATGCTGACCACCCCGTGGCGCTTTTCTCCATCGTACATTGCCACACACTGCCTATCCTAATTCAGGCTCTTTGATTCACACTACCACGTGATGATTTTCTCACTCCTACTAGTGAATGGCCTGTTAGAAACCCTTACAATGCGTACCACCCCGTGATGTTTTTCAGAAACCTATCCTACATTGCCACTGCATGTTTCCTGACCTGCCCATGCTTACCACTCTCTGGTGCTTTTCTCCATTCGACATTGCCACTCACTGCCTATCCTAATTCAGACCCTCGGCTTCACACCATCCCATCATGTTTTTCTCACTACTACTAGTGAATGGCGTTTTACAAACACTTACAATGCCCACCACCACGCGATGTTTGTCACAAACCTATCCTACATTGCCACTGCATGTTTCATAATCTCCCCATGCTGACCAACCCGTGGTGCTTGCCTCCATCCCACATTGCCACACACTGGCTATCCTAATTCAGCCCTTCTGATTCACACCACCCCGTGATGTTTATCTCACTCTTACTAGTGAATGGCCTGTTGGAAACCCTTACAATGCGCACCACCCCGCGATGTTCTTCAGAAACCTATTCTACATTGCCACTACATGTTGCCTCACCTCCACATGCTGACCACCCCGTGGTGCTTTTCTCCATCCAACATTGCCCCTCACTGCCTATCCTAATTCAGACCCTCCAATTTGCACCACCCCTTAATGATTTTCTCACTCCTACTAGTAAATGGCCTGTTAGAAACACTAACACTGCACACCACCCCGCAATGTTTTTAAGAAACCTATCCTACTTTTCCACTGCATGTTTCCTGAACTCCCCATGATGAACACCCTGTGGTGCTTTTCTCCATCCTACATTGCCACTCACTGCCTATCCTAATTCAGACTCTTGGATTCACACCACCCCGTGATGCTTTTCTCACTCCTACGAGTGACTGGCCTGTTAGAAACACTTACAATGCGCACCACCCCGCGATGATTTTCAGAAACCTATCCTACATTGCCACTGCATGTTTCCTGACCTCCCCATGCTGACCAACCCGTGGTGCTTTTCTCCATCCTACATTGCCACTCACTGCCTATCCTAATCTAGACTCTCCGATTCTCACCACCCCATGATGTTTTTCTCACTCCTACTAGTGAATGGCCTGTTAGAAACACTAACACTGCGCACCACCCCGCAATGTTTTTCAGAAACCTATCCGACATTGCCACTGCATGTTTCCTGACTTCCCCATGGTGAACACCCTGTGGTGCTTTTCTCCATTCTACATTGTCACTCACTGCCTATCCTAACACAGACGCTCCGATTCGCACCACCCCGTGATGTTTTTCTCACTCCTACTAGTGAATGGCCTGTTAGAAACCCTTACAATGCGCACCACACCGCGATGTTTTTCAGAAACCTATCCTACTTTGCCACTGCATTTTTCCTGACCTCCCCATGCTGACCACCCCGTGGTGCTTTTCTCCATCCTTCATTGCCACTCACTGCCTATCCTATTTCAGGCCCACCGATTCACACCACCCCGTGATGTTTTTCTCACTCCTACTAGTGAATGGCGGGTTAGAAACCTTACAGTACACAGCACCCCTCTTGGTTTTTCAGAAACCTATCCTACATTGCCACTGCATGTTTTGACCTCTCCATGCTGACCACCCCGTGGCGCTTTTCTCCATCGTACATTGCCACACACTGCCTATTCTAATTCAGGACTTACGATTCACACTACCACGTGATGTTTTTCTCACTCCTACTAGTGAATGGCCTGTTTGAAACCCTTGCAATGCGCACCACACTGCGATGATTTTCAGAAACCTATCCTACAATGCCACTGCATGTTTCCTGACCTCCCCATGCTGACCAGCCCGTGGCGCTTTTCTCCATTTTACATTGCCACACACTGCCTATCCTAATTCAGGCCCTCCGATTCACACTACACCGTCATGTTTTTCTCATTCCTACAAGTGAATGGCCTGTTAGAAACCCTTATGATGCACACCAGAGCGCGAGGTTCTTTAGAATCCTATTCTACATTGCCACTGCATGTTGCCTGACCTCCCCATGCTGAAAACCCCGTGGTGCTTTTCTCCATCCTACATTGCCCCTCACTGAGTATTCTAATTGAGGCCCTACGATTCACACCACCCCATAATGTTCTTCTCACTCCTACTAGTGAATGGCCTGTTAGAAACATTTACAATGCGCACCACCCCTCTTTGTTTTTCAGAAACCTATCCTACATTGCCACTGCATGTTTCCTGACCTACCCATGCTGACCACCCCGTGGCACTTTTCTCCATCCTTCATTGCCACTCACTGCCTATCCAAATTCAGGCCCACCGATTCACAGGACCCCGTGATGTTTTTCTCACTCCTACTAGTGAATGGCGGGATAGAAACCTTACAATGCGCACAACCCCTCTTGGTTTTTCAGAAACCTATCCTACATTGCAACTGCATGTTTCTTGACCTCTCCATGCTGACCACATGGTGGCGCTTTTCTCCATCGTACATTGCCACACACTGCCTATTCTAATTCAGGACTTACGATTCACACTACCACGTGATGTTTTTCTCACTCCTACTAGTGAATGGCCTGTTTGAAACCCTTGCAATGCGCACCACACTGCGATGATTTTCAGAAACCTATCCTACAATGCCACTGCATGTTTCCTGACCTCCCCATGCTGACCAGCCCGTGGCGCTTTTCTCCATTTTACATTGCCACACACTGCCTATCCTAATTCAGGCCCTCCGATTCACACTACACCGTCATGTTTTTCTCATTCCTACAAGTGAATGGCCTGTTAGAAACCCTTATGATGCACACCAGAGCGCGAGGTTCTTTAGAATCCTATTCTACATTGCCACTGCATGTTGCCTGACCTCCCCATGCTGAAAACCCCGTGGTGCTTTTCTCCATCCTACATTGCCCCTCACTGAGTATTCTAATTGAGGCCCTACGATTCACACCACCCCATAATGTTCTTCTCACTCCTACTAGTGAATGGCCTGTTAGAAACATTTACAATGCGCACCACCCCTCTTTGTTTTTCAGAAACCTATCCTACATTGCCACTGCATGTTTCCTGACCTACCCATGCTGACCACCCCGTGGCACTTTTCTCCATCCTTCATTGCCACTCACTGCCTATCCAAATTCAGGCCCACCGATTCACACGACCCCGTGATGTTTTTCTCACTCCTACTAGTGAATGGCGGGATAGAAACCTTACAATGCGCACAACCCCTCTTGGTTTTTCAGAAACCTATCCTACATTGCAACTGCATGTTTCTTGACCTCTCCATGCTGACCACATGGTGGCGCTTTTCTCCATCGTACGTTGCCACACTGCCTATACTAATTCACGACTTAAGATTCCACTACCACGTGATGTTTTTCTCACTCCTACTAGTGAATGGCCTGTTAGAAACCGTTACAGTGCGCATCACCCTGCGATGTTTTTCAGAAACCTATCCTACATTGCCACTGCCTGTTTCCTGACCTACCCATGCTGACCACCCCGTCGCGCTTTTCTCCATCCTACATTGGCACTCACTGACTATCCTAATTCAGGCCCTCCGATAAACACGACCCCGTTATTTTTTTCTGACTCCTATTAGTGAATGGCCTGTTAGAAACGCTTACAATGCGCACCACACTGCGATGTTTTTCAGAAACCTATCCTACATTGGCAATACATGTTTCCTGACGTCCCCATGCTGACCAGCCATTGGCGCTTTTCTCCATCATACATTGCCACACACTGAATAGCCTAATTCAGGCCCTCCGATTCACACTACACGGTCATGTTTTTCTCACTCCTACTAGTGAATGGCCTCTTAGAAAACCTTACAATGCGAACCACCCCGCGAGGTTCTTCAGAATCCTATTCTACATTGCCACTGCATGTTGCCTGAACTCCCCATGCTGACCACCCCGTGGCGCTTTTCTCCATCCTTCATTGCCACTCACTGCCTATCCTAATTCAGGCCCTCCGATTCACACTACACAGTCATGTTCTTCTCTCTCCTACTTGTGAATTGCCTGTTAGAAACCCTTACAATGCTCACGACCCCGCGAGGTTCTTCAGAATCCTATTCTACATTGCCACTGCATGTTGCCTGACCTACCCATGCTGACCACCCCGTGCTGCTTTTCTCCATCCTACATTGCCTCTCACTGAGTATTCTAATTGAGGCCCTCCGATTCACACCACCCCATAATGTTCTTCACACTCCTACTAGTGAATGGCCTGTTAGAAACCCTTACAATGCGCACCACCCCGCGATGTTTTTTTAGAAAATTATGCTACATTGCCATTGCATGTTTCCTGACCTTCCCATGCTGACCACCCCGTGGCGCTTTTCTCCATCGTGCATTGCCACACACTGCCTATCCTAATTCAGGCCCTTTGATTCACAGTACCACGTGATGTTTTTCTCACTCCTACTAGTGAATGGCCTGTTAGAAACCCTTTCAATGCGCACCACCCCTCTTTGTTTTTCAGAAACCTATCCTACATTGCCACTGCATGTTTCCTGACCTCCCCATGCTGACCACCACGTGGCGCTTTTCTCCATCCTTCATTGCCACTCACTGCCTATCCTAATTCAGGCCCTCCGATTCACACCACAGTGTGATATTTTTCTCACTCCTACTAGTGAATGGCGGATTAGAAACCTTACAATGCGCACCACCCCGCGATGTTTTTCAGAAACCTATCCTACATTGCCACTCCATGTTTCCTGACCTCCCCATGCTGACCATCCCGTGGTGCTTTTCTCCATCCTACATTGCCACTCACTGCCTATGCTAATTCAGACGCTCCGATTCTCACCATCCCGTGATGTTTTTCTCACTCCTACTAGTGAATGGCCTGTTAGAAACACTAACACTGCGCACCACCCCGCAATGTTTTTCAGGAACCTATCCGACATTGCCAGTGCAAGTTTCCTGACTTCCCCATGCTGAATACCCTGTGGTGCTTTTCTCCATCTTTTTTGCCACTCACTGCCTATCCTATTTGAGGCCGACCGATTCACACCACCCCGTGATGTTTTTCTCACTCCTACTAGTGAATGGCGGGTTAGAAACCGTTATAATGCGGACCACCTCGCGATGTTTTTCAGACACCTATCCTACATTGCAAATGCATGATTCCTGACCTACACATGCTGACGACCCCGTGGTGATTTTCTCCATCCTACATTGCCACTCACTGCCTATCCTAATTCAGGCCCTCTGATTCACACCACCCCGTGATGTTTTTCTCACTCCAAATAGTGAATGGCCTGTTAGAAACCCTTACAATGCGCACCACCCGCAATGTTTTTTAGAAACTTATGCTACATTGCCACTGCATGTTTCCTGACCTCCCCATGCTGACCAACCCGTGGCGCTTTTCTCCATCGTACATTGCCACACACTGCCTATCCTAATTCAGGCCTTTTGATTCACGCTACCACGTGATGTTTTTCTCACTCCTACTAGTGTATGGCCTGTTAGAAACCCTTACAATGCGCACCACCCCTCTTGGTTTTTCAGAAACCTATCCTACATTGCCACTGCATGTTTCCTGACCTCTCCATGCTGACCACCCCGTGGCACTTTTCTCCATCGCACATTGCCACACACTGCCTATCCTATTTCAGGACTTACGATTCACACTACCACGTGATTTTTTTCTCACTCCTACTGGTGAATGGCATGTTAGAAACCCTTACAATGTGCACCACCTCGCGATGTTTTTCAGAAACCTATCCTACATTGCCACTGCATGTTTCCTGACCTGCCCATGCTGACCACCCCGTGGTGCTTTTCTCTGTCCTACATTGCCGCTCACAGCCTATCCTCATTCAGGCCCTCCGATTCACACCACCCCGTGATGTTTTTCTCACTCGAAATACTGAATGGCCTGTTAGAAACCCTTAAAATGCGCATGACCCCGCGATGTTTTTTAGAAACTTATGCTACATTGCGACTGCATGTTTCATGACCTCCCCATGCTGACCACCCCATCGCGCTTATCTCCATCCTACATTGCCACTCACTGCCTATCCTAATTCAGGCCCTCCGATTCACACTACACCGTGATGTTTTTCTCACTCCTACTAGTGAATGGCCTTTTAGAAACACTTACAATGCGCACCACCCCGCGCGGTTCTTCAGAATCCTATTCTACATTGCCACTGCATGTTGCCTGACCTCCCCATGCTGACCACCCCTTGGTGCTTTTCTCCATCCTTCATTGCCACTCACTGCCTATCCTATTTCAGGCCCACCGATTCAAACCACCCCGTGATGTTTTTCTCACTCCTACTAGTGAATGGCGGGTTAGAAACCTTACAATGCACACCACCCCTCTTGGTTTTTCAGAAATCTATCCTACATTGCCACTGCATGTTTCCTGACCTCTCCATGCTGACCACCCATTGGCGCTTTTCTCCATCGTACATTGCCACACACTGCCTATCCTAATTCAGGACTTACGATTCACACTACCACGTGATGTTTTTCTCACTCCTACTAGTGAATGGCCAGTTAGAAACCATTACAATGCGCACCACCTCGCGATGTTTTTCAGAAACCTATCCTACATTGCAAATGCATGTTTCCTGACCTACACATGCTGACGACCCCGTGGTGATTTTCTCCATCCTACATTGCCACTCACTTCCTATCCTAATTCAGGCCCTCGGATTCCCACCACCCCGTGATGTTTTTCTCACTCCAAATAGTGAATGGCCTGTTAGAAACCCTTACAATGCGCACCACCCCGCGATGTTTTTTAGAAACTTATGCTACGAGCCACTGCATGTTTCCTGACCTCCCCATGCTGACCACCCCGTGGCGCTTTTCTCCATCGTACATTGCCACACACTGCCTATCCTAATTCAGGCCCTTTGATTCACACTACAATGTGATGTTTTTCTCACTCCTACTAGTGTATGGCCTGTTAGAAACCCTAACAATGCGCACCACCCCTCTTGGTTTTTCAGAAACCTATCCTACAATGCCACTGCATGATTCCTGACCTCTCCATGCTGACCACCCCGTGGTGCTCTTCTCCATCGTACATTGCCACACACTGCCTATCCTAATTCAGGACTTATGATTCACACTACCACGTGATGTTTTTCTCACTCCTACTAGTGAATGGCCTGTTAGAAACCCTTACAATGCGCATCACCCCACGATGTTTTTTAGAAACCTATGCTACATTGCGACTGCATGTTTCCTGACCTCCCCATGCTGACCACCCCGTCGCGCTTATCTCCATCCTACATTGCCACTCACTGCCTATCCTAATTCAGCACCCGCGATTCACACCACCCCGTAATGTTTTTCTCACTCCTACTAGTGAATGGCCTGTTAGAAACCTTTACAATGCGCACCACCCCGCAATGTTTTTCAGAAACCTATACTACATTGCCACTGCATGTTTCCTGACCTTCCCATGCTGACCAGCCCGTGGCACTTTTCTCCTTCGTACATTGCCACACACTACCTATACTAATTCAGGCCCTCCGATTCACACTACACCGTGATGTTTTTCTCACTCCTACTAGTGAATGGCCTGTTAGAAACACTTACAATGCGCACCACCCCGCGAGGTTCTTCAGAATCCTATTCTACATTGCCACTGCATGTTGCCTGACCTCCCCATACTGACCACCCCGTGGTGCTTTTCTCCATCCTACATTGCCCCTCACTGCCTATTCTAATTCAGGCCCTCAGATTCACACCACCCCATAATGTTCTTCTCACTCCTACTAGTGAATGGCCGGTTAGAAACATTTACAATGCGCACCACCCCTCTTTGTTTTTCAGAAACCTATCCTACATTGCCAGTGCATGTTTCCTGACCTCCCCATGCTGAACACCCTGTGGTGCTTTTCTCCATGCTACATTGCCACTCACTGCCTATCCTAACGCAGACGCTCCTATTCGCACCACCCCGTAATGTTTTTCTCACTCCTACTAGCGAATGTCCTGTTAGAAACCCTTACAATGCGCACCACCCCGTAATGTTTTTCAGAAACCTATCCTACATTGCCACTGCATGTTTCCTGACCTCCCCATGCTGACCACCCCGTGGCGCTTTTCTCCATCGTACATTGCCACACACTGCTTATCCTAATTCAGGCCCTTTGATTCATACTACCACGTGATGTTTTTCTCACTCCTACTAGTGAATGGCCTGTTAGAAACCCTTACAATGCGCACCACCCCGTGATGTTTTTCAGAAACCTATCCTACATTTGCCACTGCATGTTTCCGGACCTGCCCATAATTACTACCCCGGGGTGCTTTTCTCCATCCCACATTGCCACTCACTGCCTATCCTAATTCAGGCCCTCTGATTCACACCACCCCATGATGTTTTTCTCACTACTACTAGTGAATGACGTGTTACAAACACAGTGCCCACCACCACGCGATGTTTGTCACAAACCTATCCTACATTGCCACTGCATGTTTCCTGATCTCCCCATGCTGACCAACCCGTGGTGCTTGCCTCCATCCTACATTGCCCATCATTGCCTATACTAATTCAGACCCTCCGATTTGCACCACCCCGTGATGTTCTTCTCACTCCAACTAGTGAATTGCCTATTAGAAACACTTACAATGCGCACCACCCCACAATGTTTCTTAGAAACCTATCCTACATTGCCACTGCATGTTTCCTGACCTCCCCATGATGACCACCCCGTGGTGCTTTTCTTCATCCTACATTGCCACTCACTGCCTATCCTAATTCAGACCCTCCGATTCGCACCGCCCCGTGATGTTTTTCTCTCTCCTACTAGTAAATGGCCTGTTAGAAACAATAACAATGCGCACCACCCCGCAATGTTTTTCAGAAAACTATCCGACATTTCCACTGCATCTTTCCGGACCTCCACATGCTTACCACCCCGTGGCGCTTTTCTCTTTCGTACATTGCCAAACACTGCCTATACTATTTCAGGCCCTCCGATTCACACTACACCGTGATGTTTTTCTCACTCCTACTAGAGAATGGCCTGTTAGAAACCCTTACAATGCGCACCACTCTGCGAGGTTCTTCAGAATCCTATTCTACATTGCCAATGCATGTTGCCTGACATGCCCATGCTGACCACCCCGTGGTGCTTTTCTCCATCCTACATTGCCCCTCACTGCCTATTCTAATTCAGGCCCTCAGATTCACACCACCCCATAATGTTCTTCTCAGTCCTCCTAGTGAATGGCCTGTTAGAAACATTTACCATGCGCACCACCCCTCTTTGTTTTTCAGAAACCTATCCTACATTGCCACTGCATGTTTCCTGACCTCCCCATGCTGACCACCCCGTGGCGCTTTATTTCATCATACATTGCCTCTCACTGCCTATCCTAATGCAGACGCTCTGATTCGCATCACCCCGTGATGTTTTTCTCACTCCTACTAGTGAATGGCCTATTAGAAACCCTTACAATGTGCACCACCCCGCGATGTTTTTCAGAAATCTGTCCTACATTGCCACTGCATTTTTCCTGACCTCCCCATGCTGACCACACCTTGTCGCTTTTCTCCATCCTTCATTGCCACTGACTGCCTATCCTATTTCAGGCCCACCGATTCACACCACCCCGTGATGTTTTTCTCACTCCTACTAGTGAATGGCGGGTTAGAAACTTTACAATGCGCACCACCCCTCTTGGTTTTTTAGAAACCTGTCCTACATTGCCACTGCATGTTTCCTGACCTGTCCATGCTGACCACCCCGTGGCGCTTTTCTAAATCGTGCATTGCCACACACTGCCTATCCTAATTCAGGACTTACGATTCACACTACCACGTGATGTTTTTCTCACTCCTACTAGTGAATGGCCAGTTAGAAACGTTACAATGCGCACCACCTCGCGATGTTTTTCAGAAACCTATCCTACATTGCAAATGCATGTTTCCTGACCTACACATACTGACGACCCCGTGGTCATTTTCTTCATCCTACATTGCCACTCACTGCCTATCCTAATTCAGGCCCTCCGATTCACACCACCCCGTGATGTTTTTCTCACACCAAATAGTGAATGGCCTGTTAGAAACCCTTACAATGGGCACCACCCCGCGATGTTTTTTAGAAACTTATGCTACATTTCCACTCCATGTTTCCTGACCTCCCCATGCTGACAACCCCGTAGCGCTTTTCTCCATCGTACATTGCCACACACTGCCTATCCTAATTCAGGCCCTTTGATTCACACTACCACGTGATGTTTTTCTCACTCCTACTAGGGTATGGCCTGTTAGAAACCCTTACAATGCGCACCACCCCTCTTGGTTTTTCAGAAACCTATCCTACATTGCCACTGCATGTTTCCTGACCTCTCCATGCTGACCAACCCGTGGCACTCTTCTCCATCGTGCATTGCCACACACTGCCTATCCTAATTCAAGACTTACGATTCACACTACCACGTGATGTTTTTCTCACTCGTAATAGTGAATGGCCTGTTAGAAACCCTTACAATGCGCACCACCTCGCGATGTTTTTCAGAAACCTATCCTACATTGCCCCTGCATGTTTCCTGACCTGCCCATGCTGACCACCCCGTGGTGCTATTCTCGATCCTACATTGCCGCTCACAGCCTATCCTAATTCAGGCCCTCCGATTCACACCACCCCGTGATGTTTTTCTCACTCCAATTAGTGAATGGCCTGTTAGAAACCCTTACAATGCGCATGACCCCGCGATGTTTTGTAGAAACTTATGCTACATTGCGACTGCATGTTTCCTGACCTCCCCATGCTGACCACCCCGTCGCGCTTATCTCCATCCTACATTGCCACTCACTGCCTATCCTAATTCAGCCCCCGCGATTCACACCACCCCGTAATGTTTTTCTCCCTCCTACTAGTGAATGGCCTGTTAGAAACACTTATAATGCGCACCACCCCGCAATGTTTTTCAGAAACCTATCGTACATTGCCACTGCATGTTTCCTGACATCCCCATGCTGACCAGCCCGTGGCACTTCTCTCCTTCGTACATTGCCACACACTACCTATACTATTTCAGGCCCTCCGATTCACACTACAATGTGATGTTTTTCTCACTCCTACTAGTGAATGGCCTGTTAGAAACCCTTACAATGCGCACCACCCCGCGATGTTTTTCAGAAATCTGTCCTACATTGCCACTGCATTTTTCCTGACCTCCCCATGCTGACCACACCTTGTCGCTTTTCTCCATCCTTCATTGCCACTGACTGCCTATCCTATTTCAAGCCCACCGATTCACACCACCCCGTGATGTTTTTCTCACTCCTACTAGTGAATGGTGGGTTAGAAACTTTACAATGAGCACCACCCCTCTTGGTTTTTTAGAAACCTGTCCTACATTGCCACTGCATGTTTCCTGACCTCTCCATGCTGACCACCCCGTGGCGCTTTTCTAAATCGTGCATTGCCACACACTGCCTATCCTAATTCAGGACTTACGATTCACACTACCACGTGATGTTTTTCTCACTCCTACTAGTGAATGGACAGTTAGAAACCGTTACAATGCGCACCACCTCGCGATGTTTTTCAGAAACCTATCCTACATTGCAAATGCATGTTTCCTGATCTACACATACTGACGACACCATGGTCATTTTCTTCATCCTACATTGCCACTCACTGCCTATCCTAATTCAGGCCCTCCGATTCACACCACCCCGTGATATTTTTCTCACACCAAATAGTGAATGGCCTGTTAGAAACCCTTACAATGGGCACCACCCCGCGATGTTTTTTAGAAACTTATGCTACATTTCCACTGCATGTTTCCTGACCTCCCCATGCTGACAACCCCGTGGCGCTTTTCTCCATCGTACATTGCCACACACTGCCTATCCTAATTCAGGCCCTTTGATTCACACTACCACGTGATGTTTTTCTCACTCCTACTAGTGTATGGCCTGTTAGAAACCCTTACAATGCGCACCACCCCTCTTGGTTTTTCAGAAACCTATCCTACATTGCCACTGCATGTTTCCTGACCTCTCCATGCTGACCAACCCGTGGCACTCTTCTCCATCGTGCATTGCCACACACTGCCTATCCTAATTCAGGACTTACGATTCACACTACCACGTGATGTTTTTCTCACTCGTACTAGTGAATGGCCTGTTAGAAACCCTTACAATGCGCACCACCTCGCGATGTTTTTCAGAAACCTATCCTACATTTCCCCTGCATGTTTCCTGACCTGCCCATGCTGACCACCCCGTGGTGCTATTCTCCATCCTACATTGCCGCTCACAGCCTATCCTAATTCAGGCCCTCCGATTCACACCACCCCGTGATGTTTTTCTCACTCCAATTAGTGAATGGCCTGTTAGAAACCCTTACAATGCGCATGACCCCGCGATGTTTTGTAGAAACTTATGCTACATTGCGACTGCATGTTTCCTGACCTCCCCATGCTGACCACCCCGTCGCGCTTATCTCCATCCTACATTGCCACTCACTGCCTATCCTAATTTAGCCCCCTCGATTCACACCACCCCGTAATGTTTTTCTCAGTCCTACTAGTGAATATCCTGTTAGAAACACTTATAATGCGCACCACCCCGCAATGTTTTTCAGAAACCTATCGTACATTGCCACTGCATGTTTCCTGACCGCCCCATGCTGACCAGCCCGTGGCACTTTTCTCCTTCGTACATTGCCACACACTACCTATACTATTTCAGGCCCTCTGATTCACACTACACCGTGATGTTTTTCTCACTCCTACTAGAGAATGGCCTGTTAGAAACACTTACAATGCGCACCACCCCACGAGGTTCTTCAGAATCCTATTCTACATTGCCACTGCATGTTGCCTGACCTCCCCATTCTGATCACCCCAGGGTGCTTTTCTCCATCCTTCATTGCCCCTCACTGCCTATTCTAATTCAGGCCCTCAGATTCACACCACCCCATAATGTTCTTCTCACTCCTACTAGTGAATGGCCGGTTAGAAACATTTACAATGCGCACCACCCCTCTTTGTTTTTCAGAAACCTATACTACATTGCCAGTGCATGTTTCCTGACCTCCGCATGCTGACCACCCCATGGCGCTTTTCTCCATCGTACATTGCCCCTCACTGCCTATTCTAATTCAGGCCCTCCGATACACACCACCCCATGATGTTTTTCTCACTCCTACTAGTGAATGGCCTGTTAGAAACAGTTACAATGCGCACGACCGTGCGATGTTTTTTAGAAACTTATGCTACATTGCCACGGCATGTTTCCTGACCTCAGCATGCTGACCACCCCGTCGTGCTTGTCTCCATGCTACATTGCCACTCACTGTCTATCCTAATTCAGGCCCTTTGATTCACACTACCACGTGATGTTTTTATCACTCCGACTAGTGAATGGCCCGTTAGAATCCGTTACAATGCCCACCACCTCGCGATGTTTTTCATAAACCTATCCTACATTGCCACTGCATGTTTCCTGACCTACCCATGCTGACCACCCCGTGGTGATTTTCTCCATCCTACATTGCCACTCACTGGCTATCCTAATTCAGGCCCTCCGATTCACACCACCCCGTGATGTTTTTCTCACTCCAAATAGTGAATGGCCTGTTAGAAACCCTTACAATGCACACCACCCGCGATGTTTTTTAGACACTTATGCTACATTGCCCCTGCATGTTTCCTGACCTCCCCATGCTGACCACCCCTTCGCGCTTTTCTCTATCCTACATTGCCACTCACTGCCTATCCTAATTCATTCCTTGCGATTCAGACCACGCCGTAATGTTTTTCTCACTCCTACTAGTGAATGGCCTGTTAGAAACCCTTACAATGCGCACCACCACGGGATGTTTTTCACAAACCTATCCTACATTGCCTCTGCATGTTTCCTGACCTCCCCATGCTGACCACCCCGTGGCGCTTTTCTCCATCGTACATTGCCACACACTGCTTATCCTAATTCAGGCCCTTTGATTCATACTACCACGTGATGTTTTTCTCACTCCTACTAGTGAATGGCCTGTTAGAAACCCTTACAAAGCGCACCACCCCGTGATGTTTTTCAGAAACCTATCTTACATTTGCCACTGCATGTTTCCGGACCTGCCCATAATTACCACCCCGGGGTGCTTTTCTCCATCCCACATTGCCACTCACTGCCTATACTAATTCAGGCCCTCTGATTCACACGACCCCATGATGTTTTTTTCACTACTACTAGTGAATGACGTGTTACAAACACTTACAGTGCCCACCACCACACGATGTTTGTCACAAACCTATCCTACATTGCCACTCCATGTTTCCTGGTCTCCCCATCCTGACCAACCCGTGGTGCTTTCCTCCATCCTACATTGCCCATCATTGCCTATACTAATTCAGACCCTCCGATTTACACCACCCCATGATGTTCTTCTCACTCCAACTAGTGAATTGCCTATTAGAAACACTTACAATGCGCACCACCCCATGATGTTTTTCAGAAACCCATCCTACATTGCCACTGCATGTTTCCTGACCTCCCCATGCTGACCACCCCGTGGTGCTATTCTCCATCCTACATTGCCGCTCACAGCCTATCCTAATTCAGGCCCTCGATTTCACACCACCCCGTGATGTTTTTCTCACTCCAAATAGTGAATGGCCTGTTAGAAACCCTTACAATGCGCACTACCCCGCAATGTTTTTCAGAAACCTATCCTACATTGCCACTACATGTTTCCTGACATGCCCATGCTGACCATCCCGTGGCGCTTTTCTCTTTCGTACATTGCCAAACACTGCCTATACTATTTCAGGCCCTCCGATTCACACTACACCGTGAGGTTTTTCTCACTCCTACTAGAGAATGGCCTGTTAGAAACACTTACAATGCGCACCACCCTGCGAGGTTCTTCAGAATCCTATTCTACATTGCCACTGCATGTTGCCTGACATGCCCATGCTGACCACCCCATGGTGCTTTTCTCCATCCTTCATTGCCCCTCACTGCCTATTCTAATTCAGGCCCTCAGATTCACACCACCCCATAATGTTCTTCTCACTCCTACTAGTGAATGGCCGGTTAGAAACATTTACAATGCGCACCACCCCTCTTTGTTTTTCAGAAACCTATCCTACATTGCCAGTGCATGTTTCCTGACCTCCGCATGCTGACCACCCCATGGCGCTTTTCTCCATCGTACATTGCCCCTCACTGCCTATCCTAATTCAGCCCCTCCGATTCACACCACCCCGTGAATTTTTTCTCACTACTACTAGTGAATGGCATGTTACAAACACTTACAATGCCAACCACCACGCGATGTTTGTCACAAACCTATCCCACATTGCCACTGCATGTTTCCTGATCTCCCCATGCTGACCAACCCGTGGTGCTTGCCTCCATCCTACATTGCCACTCACTGCCTATCCTAATTCAGACCCTCGGATTCACACCATCCCGTGATGCTTTTCTCACTCCTACTAGTGACTGGCCTGTTAGAAACACTTACAATGCGCACCACCCGGCAATGTTTTTCAGGAACCTATCCTACATTGCCCCTGCATGTTTCCTGACCTCCCCATGCTGACCACCCCGTGGTGCTTTTCTCCATCCTACATTGCCACTCACTGGCTACACTAATTCAGCCCTTCTGATTCACACCACCCCGTGATGTTTTTCTCACTCTTACTAATGAATGGCCTGTTGGAAAACCTTACAATGCGCACCACGCCGCGATGTTCTTCAGAAACCTATTCTACATTGCCACTACATGTTGCCTGACCTCCCCATGCTGACCAACCCGTGTTGCTTTTCTCCATCCTACATTGCCCCTCACTGCCTATTCTAATTCAGGCCCTCCGATACACACCACCCCATGATGTTTTTCTCACTCCTACTAGTGAATGGCCTGTTAGAAACAGTTACAATGCGCAACACCGTGCGATGTTTTTTAGAAACTTATGCTACATTGCCACGGCATGTTTCCTGACCTCAGCATGCTGACCACCCCGTCGTGCTTGTCTCCATGCTACATTGCCACTCACTGTCTATCCTAATTCAGGCCCTTTGATTCACACTACCTCGTGATGTTTTTATCACTCTGACTAGTGAATGGCCCGTTAGAATCCGTTACAATGCCCACCACCTCGCGATGTTTTTCATAAACCTATCCTACATTGCCACTGCATGTTTCCTGACCTACCCATGCTGACGACCCCGTGGTGATTTTCTCCATCCTACATTGCCACTCACTGGCTATCCTAATTCAGGCCCTCCGATTCACACCACCCCGTGATGTTTTTCTCACTCCAAATAGTGAATGGCCTGTTAGAAACCCTTACAATGCGCACCACCCGCGATGTTTTTTAGACACTTATGCTACATTGCCACTGCATGTTTCCTGACCTCCCCATGCTGACCACCCCTTCGTGCTTTTCTCTATCCCACATTGCCACTCACTGCCTATCCTAATTCAGCCCTTGCGATTCAGACCACGCCGTAATGTTTTTCTCACTCCTACTAGTGAATGGCCTGTTAGAAACCCTTACAATGCGCACCACCCCGCGATGTTTTTCACAAACCTATCCTACATTGCCTCTGCATGTTTCCTGACCTCCCCATGGTGACCACCCCGTGGCGCTTTTCTCCATCGTACATTGCCACACACTGCTTATCCTAATTCAGGCCCTTTGATTCATACTACCACGTGATGTTTTTCTCACTCCTACTAGTGAATGGCCTGTTAGAAACCCTTACAAAGCGCACCACCCCGTGATGTTTTTCAGAAACCTATCCTACATTTGCCACTGCATGTTTCCGGACCTGCCCATAATTACCACCCCGGGGTGCTTTTCTCCATCCCACATTGCCACTCACTGCCTATACTAATTCAAACCCTCTGATTCACACGACCCCATGATGTTTTTTTCACTACTACTAGTGAATGACGTGTTACAAACACTTACAGTGCCCACCACCACGCGATGTTTGTCACAAACCTATCCTACATTGCCACTCCATGTTTCCTGGTCTCCCCATCCTGACCAACCCGTGGTGCTTGCCTCCATCCTACATTGCCCATCATTGCCTATACTAATTCAGACCCTCCGATTTACACCACCCCATGATGTTCTTCTCACTCCAACTAGTGAATTGCCTATTAGAAACACTTACAATGCGCACCACCCCATGATGTTTTTCAGAAACCCATCCTACATTGCCACTGCATGTTTCCTGACCTCCCCATGCTGACCACCCCGTGGTGCTATTCTCCATCCTACATTGCCGCTCACAGCCTATCCTAATTCAGGCCCTCCATTTCACACCACCCCGTGATGTTTTTCTCACTCCAAATAGTGAATGGCCTGTTAGAAACCCTTACAATGCGCACCACCCCGCAATGTTTTCCAGAAACCTATCCTACATTGCCACTGCATGTTTCCTGACCTGCCCATGCTGACCATCCCGTGGCGCTTTTCTCTTTCGTACATTGCCAAACACTGCCTATACTATTTCAGGCCCTCCGATTCACACTACACCGTGATGTTATTCTCACTCCTACTAGAGAATGGCCTGTTAGAAACCCTTACAATGCGCACCACCCTGCGAGGTTCTTCAGAATCCTATTCTACATTGCCACTGCATGTTGCCTGACATGCCCATGCTGACCACCCCGTGGTGCTTTTCTCCATCCTACATTGCCCCTCACTGCCTATTCTAATTCAGGCCCTCAGATTCACACCACCCCATAATGTTCTTCTCAGTCCTCCTAGTGAATGGCCTGTTAGAAACATTTACCATGCGCACCACCCCTCTTTGTTTTTCAGAAACCTATCCTACATTGCCACTGCATGTTTCCTGACCTCCCCATGCTGACCACCCCGTGGCGCTTTATTTCATCGTACATTGCCTCTCACTGCCTATCCTAATGCAGACGCTGTGATTCGCACCACCCCGTGATGTTTTTCTCACTCCTACTAGTGAATGGCCTGTTAGAAACCCTTACAATGCGCACCACCCCGCGATGTTTTTCAGAAATCTGTCCTACATTGCCACTGCATTTTTCCTGACCTCCCCATGCTGACCACACCTTGTCGCTTTTCTCCATCCTTCATTGCCACTGACTGCCTATCCTATTTCAGGCCCACCGATTCACACCACCCCGTGATGTTTTTCTCACTCCTACTAGTGAATGGTGGGTTAGAAACTTTACAATGAGCACCACCCCTCTTGGTTTTTTAGAAACCTGTCCTACATTGCCACTGCATGTTTCCTGACCTCTCCATGCTGACCACCCCGTGGCGCTTTTCTAAATCGTGCATTGCCACACACTGCCTATCCTAATTCAGGACTTACGATTCACACTACCACGTGATGTTTTTCTCACTCCTACTAGTGAATGGCCAGTTAGAAACCGTTACAATGCGCACCACCTCGCGATGTTTTTCAGAAACCTATCCTACATTGCAAATGCATGTTTCCTGACCTACACATACTGACGACCCCGTGGTCATTTTCTTCATCCTACATTGCCACTCACTGCCTATCCTAATTCAGGCCCTCCGATTCACACCACCCCGTGATGTTTTTCTCACACCAAATAGTGAATGGCCTGTTAGAAACCCTTACAATGGGCACCACCCCGCGATGTTTTTTAGAAACTTATGCTACATTTCCACGGCATGTTTCCTGACCTCCCCATGCTGACAACCCCGTGGCGCTTTTCTCCATCTTACATTGCCACTCACTGGCTACACTAATTCAGCCCTTCTGATTCACACCACCCCGTGATGTTTTTCTCACTCTTACTAATGAATGGCCTGTTGGAAATCCTTACAATGCGCACCACGCCGCGATGTTCTTCAGAAACCTATTCTACATTGCCACTACATGTTGCCTGACCTCCCCATGCTGACCAACCCGTGTTGCTTTTCTCCATCCTACATTGCCCCTCACTGCCTATTCTAATTCAGGCCCTCCGATACACACCACCCCATGATGTTTTTCTCACTCCTACTAGTGAATGTCCTGTTAGAAACAGTTACAATGCGCACGACCGTGCGATGTTTTTTAGAAACTTATGCTACATTGCCACGGCATGTTTCCTGACCTCAGCATGCTGACCACCCCGTCGTGCTTGTCTCCATGCTACATTGCCACTCACTGTCTATCCTAATTCAGGCCCTTTGATTCACACTACCACGTGATGCTTTTATCACTCCGACTAGTGAATGGCCCGTTAGAATCCGTTACAATGCCCACCACCTCGCGATGTTTTTCATAAACCTATCCTACATTGCCACTGTATGTTTCCTGACCTACCCATGCTGACCACCCCGTGGTGATTTTCTCCATCCTATATTGCCACTCACTGGCTATCCTAATTCAGGCCCTCCGATTCACACCACCCCGTGATGTTTTTCTCACTCCAAATAGTGAATGGCCTTTTAGAAAGCCTTACAATGCACACCACCCGCGATGTTTTTTAGACACTTATGCTACATTGCCCCTGCATGTTTCCTGACCTCCCCATGCTGACCACCCCTTCGCGCTTTTCTCTATCCTACATTGCCACTCACTGCCTATCCTAATTCATCCCTTGCGATTCAGACCACGCCGTAATGTTTTTCTCACTCCTACTAGTGAATGGGCTGTTAGAAACCCTTACAATGCGCACCACCACGGGATGTTTTTCACAAACCTATCCTACATTGCCTCTGCATGTTTCCTGACCTCCCCATGCTCACCACCCCGTGGCGCTTTTCTCCATCGTACATTGCCACACACTGCTTATCCTAATTCAGGCCCTTTGATTCATACTACCACGTGATGTTTTTCTCACTCCTACTAGTGAATGGCCTGTTAGAAACCCTTACAAAGCGCACCACCCCGTGATGTTTTTCAGAAACCTATCTTACATTTGCCACTGCAATTTTCCGGACCTGCCCATAATTACCACCCCGGGGTGCTTTTCTCCATCCCACATTGCCACTCACTGCCTATACTAATTCAGCCCCTCTGATTAACACGACCCCATGATGTTTTTTTCACTACTACTAGTGAATGACGTGTTACAAACACTTACAGTGCCCACCACCACGCGATGTTTGTCACAAACCTATCCTACATTGCCACTCCATGTTTCCTGGTCTCCCCATCCTGACCAACCCGTGGTGCTTGCCTCCATCCTACATTGCCCATCATTGCCTATACTAATTCAGACCCTCCGATTTACACCACCCCATGATGTTCTTCTCACTCCAACTAGTGAATTGCCTATTAGAAACACTTACAATGCGCACCACCCCATGATGTTTTTCAGAAACCCATCCTACATTGCCACTGCATGTTTCCTGACCTCCCCATGCTGACCACCCCGTGGTGCTATTCTCCATCCTACATTGCCGCTCACAGCCTATCCTAATTCAGGCCCTCCATTTCACACCACCCCGTGATGTTTTTCTCACTCCAAATAGTGAATGGCCTGTTAGAAACCCTTACAATGCGCACCACCCCGCAATGTTTTTCAGAAACCTATCCTACATTGCCACTGCATGTTTCCTGACCTGCCCATGCTGACCATCCCATGGCGCTTTTCTCTTTCGTACATTGCCAAAAACTGCCTATACTATTTCAGGCCCTCCGATTCACACTACACCGTGATGTTTTTCTCACTCCTACTAGAGAATGGCCTGTTAGAAACCCTTACAATGCGCACCACCCTGCGAGGTTCTTCAGAATCCTATTCTACATTGCCACTGCATGTTGCCTGACATGCCCATGCTGACCACCCCATGGTGCTTTTCTCCATCCTTCATTGCCCCTCACTGCCTATTCTAATTCAGGCCCTCAGATTCACACCACCCCATAATGTTCTTCTCACTCCTACTAGTGAATGGCCGGTTAGAAACATTTACAATGCGCACCACCCCTCTTTGTTTTTCAGAAACCTATCCTACATTGCCAGTGCATGTTTCCTGACCTCCGCATGCTGACCACCCCATGGCGCTTTTCTCCATCGTACATTGCCCCTCACTGCCTATCCTAATTCAGCCCCTCCGATTCACACCAACCCGTGAATTTTTTCTCACTACTACTAGTGAATGGCATGTTACAAACACTTACAATGCCAACCACCACGCAATGTTTGTCACAAACCTATCCCACATTGCCACTGCATGTTTCCTGATCTCCCCATGCTGACCAACCCGTGGTGCTTGCCTCCATCCTACATTGCCACTCACTGCCTATCCTAATTCAGACCCTCGGATTCACACCATCCCGTGATGCTTTTCTCACTCCTACTAGTGACTGGCCTGTTAGAAACACTTACAATGCGCACCACCCGGCAATGTTTTTCAGGAACCTATCCTACATTGCCCCTGCATGTTTCCTGACCTCCCCATGCTGACCACCCCGTGGTGCTTTTCTCCATCCCACATTGCCACTCACTGGCTACACTAATTCAGCCCTTCTGATTCACACCACCCCGTGATGTTTTTCTCACTCTTACTAATGAATGGCCTGTTGGAAATCCTTACAATGCGCACCACGCCGCGATGTTCTTCAGAAACCTATTCTACATTGCCACTACATGTTGCCTGACCTCCCCATGCTGACCAACCCGTGTTGCTTTTCTCCATCCTACATTGCCCCTCACTGCCTATTCTAATTCAGGCCCTCCGATACACACCACCCCATGATGTTTTTCTCACTCCTACTAGTGAATGGCCTGTTAGAAACGGTTACAATGCGCACGACCGTGCGATGTTTTTTAGAAACTTATGCTACATTGCCACGGCATGTTTCCTGACCTCAGCATGCTGACCACCCCGTCGTGCTTGTCTCCATGCTACATTGCCACTCACTGTCTATCCTAATTCAGGCCCTTTGATTCACACTACCTCGTGATGTTTTTATCACTCCGACTAGTGAATGGCCCGTTAGAATCCGTTACAATGCCCACCACCTCGCGATGTTTTTCATAAACCTATCCTACATTGCCACTGCATGTTTCCTGACCTCCGCATGCTGACCACCCCATGGCGCTTTTCTCCATCGTACATTGCCACTCACTGCCTATCCTAATTCAGCCCCTCCGATTCACACCACCCCGTGAATTTTTTCTCACTACTACTAGTGAATGGCGTGATACAAACACTTACAATGCCAACCACCACGCGATGTTTGTCACAAACCTATCCCAAATTGCCACTGCATGTTTCCTAATCACCCCATGCTGACCAACCCGTGGTGCTTGCCTCCATCCTACATTGCCAGTCACTGCCTATCCTAATTCAGACCCTCGGATTCACACCATCCCGTGATGTTTTTCTCACTCCTACTAGTGACTGGCCTGTTAGAAACACTTACAATGCGCACCACCCCGCGATGTTTTTCAGGAACCTATCCTACATTGCCCCTGCATGTTTCCTGACCTCCCCATGCTGACCACCCCGTGGTGCTTTTCTCCATCCTACATTGCCACTCACTGGCTATCCTAATTCAGCCCTTCTGATTCACACCACCCCGTGATGTTTTTCTCACTCTTACTAATGAATGGCCTGTTGGAAATCCTTACAATGCGCAACACCCCGCGATGTTCTTCAGAAAACTATTCTACATTGCCACTACATGTTGCCTGACCTCCACATGCTGACCACCCCGTGTTGCTTTTCTCCATCCTACATTGCCCCTCACTGCCTATTCTAATTCAGGCCCTCCGATACACACCACCCCATGATGTTTTTCTCACTCCTACTAGTGAATGGCCTGTTAGAAACCCTTACAATGCGCACGACCCCGCGATGTTTTTCAGAAATCTGTCCTACATTGCCACTGCATGTTTGCTGACCTCCCCATGCTGACCACCCCTTGGCGCTTTTCTCCATCCTTCATTGCCACTCACTGCCTATTCTATTTCAGGCCCACCGATTCACACCACCCCGTGATGTTTTTCTCACTCCTACTAGTGAATGGCGGGTTAGAAACTTTACAATGTGCACCACCCCTCTTGGTTTTTTAGAATCCTATCCTACATTGCGACTGCATGTTTCCTGACATCTCCATGCTGACCACCCCGTGGCGCTTTTCTCCATCGTGCATTGCCACACATAGCCTATCCTAATTCAGGACTTACGATTCACACTACCACGTGATCTTTTTCTCACTCCTACTAGTGAATGGCCAGTTAGAAACCGTTACAATGCGCACCACCTCGCGATGTTTTTCAGAAACCTATACTACATTGCAAATGGATGTTTCCTGACCTACACATGCTGACGACCCCGTGGTCATTTTCTTCATCCTACATTGCCACTCACTGCCTATCCTAATTCAGGCCCTCCGATTCACACCACCCCGTGATGTTTTTCTCACTCCAAATAGTGAATGGCCTGTTAGAAACCCTTACAATGCGCACCACCCCGCGATGTTTTTTAGAAACTTATGCTACATTTCCACTGCATGTTTCCTGACCTCCCCATGCTGACAACCCCGTGGCGCTTTTCTCCATCGTACATTGCCACACACTGCCTATCCTAATTCAGGCCCTTTGATTCACACTACCACGTGATGTTTTTCTCACTCCTACTAGTGTATGTCCTGTTAGAAACCCTTACAATGCGCACCACCCCTCTTGGTTTTTCAGAAACCTATCCTACATTGCCACTGCATGTTTCCTGACCTCTCCATGCTGACCACCCCGTGGCGCTCTTCTCCATCGTGCATTGCCACACACTGCCTATCCTAATTCAGGACTTACGATTCACACTACCACGTGATGTTTTTCTCACTCCTACTAGTGAATGGCCTGTTAGAAACCCTTACAATGCACACCACCTCGCAATGTTTTTCAGAAACCTATCCTACATTGCCCCTGCATGTTTCCTGACCTGCCCATGCTGACCACCCCGTGGTGCTATTCTCCATCCTACATTGCCGCTCACAGCCTATCCTAATTCAGGCCCTCCGATTCACACCACCCCGTGATGTTTTTCTCACTCCAAATAGTGAATGGCGTGTTAGAAACCCTTACAATGCGCATGACCCCGCGATGTTTTGTAGAAACTTATGCTACATTGCGACTGCATGTTTCCTGACCTCCCCATGCTGACCACCCCGTCGCGCTTATCTCCATCCTACATTGCCACTCTCTGCCTATCCTAATTCAGCCCCCGCGATTCACACCACCCCGTAATGTTTTTCTCACTCCTACTAGTGAATGGCCTGTTGGAAACACTTATAATGCGCACCACCCCGCAATGTTTTTCAGAAACCTATCGTACATTGCCACTGCATGTTTCCTGACCTCCCCATGCTGACAAGCCCGTGGCACTTTTCTCCTTCGTACATTGCCACACACTACCTATACTAATTCAGGCCCTCCGATTCACACTAAACCGTGATGTTTTTCTCACTCCTACTAGTGAATGGCCTGTTAGAAACACTTACAATGCGCACCATCCCACGAGGTTCTTCAGAATCCTATTCTACATTGCCACTGCATGTTGCCTGACCTCCCCATTCTGACCACCCCGTGGTGCTTTTCTCCATCCTTCATTGCCCCTCACTGCCTATTCTTATTCAGGCCCTCAGATTCACACCACCCCATAATGTTCTTCTGACTCCTACTAGTGAATGGCGGGTTAGAAACATTTACAATGCGCACCACCCCTCTTTGTTTTTCAGAAACCTATCCTACATTGCCAGTGCATGTTTCCAGACCTCCCCATGCTGACCACCCCATGGCGCTTTTCTCCATCGTACATTGCCCCTCACTGCCTATCCTAATTCAGCCCCTCCGATTCACACCACCCCGTGAATTTTTTCTCACTACTACTAGTGAATGGCATGTTACAAACACTTACAATGCCAACCACCACACGATGTTTGTCACAAACCTATCCCACATTGCCACTGCATGTTTCCTGATCTCCACATGCTGACCAACCCGTGGTGCTTGCCTCCATCCTACATTGCCACTCACTGCCTATCCTAATTCAGAACCTCGGATTCACACCATCCCGTGATGCTTTTCTCACTCCTACTAGTGACTGGCCTGTTAGAAACACTTACAATGCGCACCACCCGGCGATGTTTTTCAGGAACCTATCCTACATTGCCCCTGCATGTTTCCTGACCTCCCCATGCTGACCACCCCGTGGTGCTTTTCTCCATCCTACATTGCTACTCACTGGCTACACTAATTCAGCCCTTCTGATTCACACCACCCCGTGATGTTTTTCTCACTCTTACTAATGAATGGCCTGTTGGAAATCCTTACAATGCGCACCACCCCGCGATGTTCTTCAGAAACCTATTCTACATTGCCACTACATGTTGCCTGACCTCCCCATGCTGACCAACCCGTGTTGCTTTTCTCCATCCTACATTGCCCCTCACTGCCTATTCTAATTCAGGCCCTCCGATGCACACCACCCCATGATGTTTTTCTCACTCCTACTAGTGAATGGCCTGTTAGAAACCCTTACAATGCGCACAACTGTGCGATGTTTTTTAGAAACTTATGCTACATTGCCACGGCATGTTTCCTGACCTCAGCATGCTGACCACCCCATCGTGCTTGTCTCCATGCTACATTGCCACTCACTGTCTATCCTAATTCAGGCCCTTTGATTCACACTACCACGTGATGTTTTTATCACTCCGACTAGTGAATGGCCCGTTAGAATCCGTTACAATGCCCACCACCTCGCGATGTTTTACAGAAACCTATCCTATATTGCCACTGCATGTTTCCTGACCTACCCATGCTGACCACCCCGTGGTGATATTCTCCATCCTACATTGCCACTCACTGCCTATCTTAATTCAGGCCCACCGATTCACACCACCCCGTGATGTTTTTCTCACTCCAAATAGTGAATGGCCTGTTAGAAACCCTTAAAATGCGCACCACACCGAAATGTTTTTTAGACACTTATGCTACATTGCCACTGCATGTTTCCTGACCTCCACATGCTGACCACCCCTTCGCGCTTTCCTCTATCCTACATTGCCACTCACTGCCTATCCTAATTCATCCCTTGCGATTCAGACCACGCCGTAATGTTTTTCTCTCTCCTACTAGTGAATGGCCTGTTAGAAACCCTTACAATGCGCACCACCACGGGATGTTTTTCACAAACCTATCCTACATTGCCTCTGCATGTTTCCTGACCTCCCCATGCTGACCACCCCGTGGCGCTTTTCTCCATCGTACATTGCCACACACTGCTTATCCTAATTCAGGCCCTTTGATTCATACTACCACGTGATGTTTTTTTCACTCCTACTAGTGAATGGCCTGTTAGAAACCCTTACAAAGCGCACCACCCCGTGATGTTTTTCAGAAACCTATCCTACATTTGCCACTGCATGTTTCCGGACCTGCCCATAATTACCACCCCGGGGTGCTTTTCTCCATCCCACATTGCCACTCACTGCCTATACTAATTCAGGCCCTCTGATTCACACCACCCCATGATGTTTTTCTCACTACTACTAGTGAATGACGTGTTACAAACACTTACAGTGCCCACCACCACGCGATGTTTGTCACAAACCTATCCTACATTGCCACTGCATGTTTCCTGATCTCCCCATGCTGACCAACCCGTGGTGCTTGCCTCCATCCTACATTGCCCATCATTACCTATACAAATTCAGACCCTCCGATTTACACCACCCCGTGATGTTCTTCTCACTCCAACTAGTGAATTGCCTATTAGAAACACTTACAATGCGCACCACCCCATGATGTTTTTCAGAAACCTATCCTACATTGCCACTGCATGTTTCCTGACCTCCCCATGCTGACCACCCCGTGGTGCTTTTCTCCATCCTACATTGCCACTCACTGGCTACACTAATTCAGCCCTTCTGATTCACACCACCCCGTGATGTTTTTCTCACTCCTACTAGTGAATGGCCTGTTAGAAACACTTACAATGCGCACCACCACTCTTTGTTTTTCAGAAACCTATCCTACATTGCCACTGCATGTTTCCTGACCTCCGCATGCTGAGCACCCCGTGGCGCCTTTCTCCATCCTTCATTGCCACTCACTGCCTATCCTAATTCATGCCTTCCGATTCACACCACAGCGTGATGTTTTTCTCATTCCTACTAGTGAATGGCCTGTTAGAAACCCTTACAATGCGCACCACCCCGCGATGTTCTTCAGAAACCTATACTACAATGCGATTGCATGTTGCCTGACCTCCCCATGCTGAACAACCCGTGGTGCTTTTCTCCATACTACATTGCCCCTGACTGCCTATCCTAATTCATCCCCCGATGCATACCACCCCGGGATGTTTTTCTCACTCCTACTAGTGAATGGCCTGTTAGAAACCATTACAATGAACACCACCCCGCTATGTTTTTCAGAAACATATCCTACATTGGCACTGCATGTTTAATGACCTCCCCATGCTGACCAGCCCGTTGCGCTTTTCTCCATCGTACATTGCCACAAAGTACCTATCCTAATTCAGGCCCTTTGATTTACACCACCCCGTGATGCTTTTCTCACTCCTATCAGTGACTGGCCTGTTAGAAACACTTACAATGCGCACCACCCCACGATGTTTTTCAGAAACCTATCCTATATTGCCACTGCATGTTTCCTGACCTCCCCATGCTGACCACCCCGTGGTGCTTTTCTCCATCCTACATTGCCACTAACTGCCTATCCTAATTCAGACGCTCCGATTCGCACCACCCCGTGATGTTTTTCTCACTCCTACTAGTGAATGGCCTGTTAGAAACACTAACACTGTGCACCACCCCGCAATGTTTTTCAGAAACCTATCCGATATTGCCACTACATGTTTCCTGACCTGCCCATGCTGAACACCCTGTGGTGCTTTTCTCCATCCTACATTGCCACTCACTGCCTATGCTAATGCAGACGCTCCGATTCGCACTACCCGTGATGTTTTTCTCACTCCTACTAGTGAATGGCCTGTTAGAAACACTTACAATGCGCACCACCACGCGATGTTTTTCAGAAACCTATCCTACATTGCCACTGCATGTTTCCTGACCTCCCCATGCTGACCACCGCTGGCGCTTTTCTCCATCCTTCATTGCCACTCACTGCCTATCCTATTTCAGGCCCACCGGTTCACACAACCCAGTGATGTTTTTCTCACTCCTACTAGTGAATGGTGGGTTAAAAACCTTACAATGCGCAACACCCCTCTTGGTTTTTCAGAAACCTCTCCTACATTGCCACTGCATGTTTCCTGACCTACCGATGCTGACCACCCGTGGTGCTTTTCTCCATCCTACATTGCCACTCACTGCCTATCCTAATTCAGGCCCTTCGATTCACACCACCCCGTTATGTTTTTCTCACTCCAAATAGTGAATGGCCTGTTAGAAACCCGTACAATGCGCACGACCCTGCGATGTTTTTTAGAAAGTTTTACTACATTGCCACTGCATGTTCCGTAAGCTCCCCATGCTTACCACCCCGTCGCGCTTGTCTCCATCCTACATTGCCACTCACTGCCTATCCTAATTCAGGCCCTTTGATTCACACTACAACGTGATGTTTTATCACTCCGACTAGTGAATGGCCAGTTAGAAACCATTACAATGCCCACCACCTCGCGATGTTTTTCAGAAACCTATCCTACATTGCCACTGCATGTTTCCTGACCTACCCATGCTGACCACCCCGTGGTGATTTTCTCCATCCTACATTGCCACTCACTGCCTATCCTAACTCAGGCCCTCCGATTCACACCACCCCGTGATGTTTTTCTCACTCTTACTAATGAATGGCCTGTTGGAAATCCTTACAATGCGCACCACCCCGTGATGCTCTTCAGAAACCTATTCTACATTGCCACTACATGTTGCCTGACCTCCCCATGCTGACCACCCCGTGTTGCTTTTCTCCATTCTACATTGCCCCTCACTGCCTATTCTAATTCAGGCCCTCCGATTCACACCACCCCATGATGGTTTTCTCACTCCTACTAGTGAATGGCCTGTTAGAAACACTTACAATGCGCACGACCACTCTTTGTTTTTCAGAAACCCATCCTACATTGCCACTGCATGTTTCCTGACCTCCCCATGCTGAGCACCCCGTGGCGCCTTTCTCCATCCTTCATTGCCACTCACTGCCAATCCTAATTCAGGCCCTCCGATTCACACCACAGCGTGACGTTTTTCTCACTCCTACTAGTGAATGGCCTGTTAGAAACCCTTACAATGCGCACCACCCCGCGATGTTCTTCAGAAACCTATACTACATTGCGACTGCATGTTGCCTGACCTCCCCATGCTGAACACCCCTTGGTGCTTTTCTCCATACTACATTGCCCCTCACTGCCTATCCTAATTCATCCCCCGATGCACACCACCCCGGGATGTTTTTCTCACTCCTACTAGTGAATGGCCTGTTAGAAACCCTTACAATGAACACCACCCCGCTATGTTTTTCAGAAACATATCCTACATTGCCACTGCATGTTTCCTGACCTCGCCATGCTGACCACCCCGTGGTGCTTTTCTCCATCCTACATTGCCACTAACTGCCTATCCTAATTCAGACGCTCCGATTCGCACCACCCCGTGATGTTTTTCTCACTCCTACTAGTGAATGGCCTGTTAGAAACACTAACACTGTGCACCACCCCGCAATGTTTTTCAGAAACCTATCCGACATTGCCACTGCATGTTTCCTGACCTCCCCATGCTGAACACCCTGTGGTGCTTTTCTCCATCCTACATTGCCACTCACTGCCTATCCTAATTCATGCCTTCCGATTCACACCACAGCGTGATGTTTTTCTCATTCCTACTAGTGAATGGCCTGTTAGAAACCCTTACAATGCGCACCACCCCGCGATGTTCTTCAGAAACCTATACTACAATGCGATTGCATGTTGCCTGACCTCCCCATGCTGAACAACCCGTGGTGCTTTTCTCCATACTACATTGCCCCTGACTGCCTATCCTAATTCATCCCCCGATGCATACCACCCCGGGATGTTTTTCTCACTCCTACTAGTGAATGGCCTGTTAGAAACCATTACAATGAACACCACCCCGCTATGTTTTTCAGAAACATATCCTACATTGGCACTGCATGTTTAATGACCTCCCCATGCTGACCAGCCCGTTGCGCTTTTCTCCATCGTACATTGCCACAAAGTACCTATCCTAATTCAGGCCCTTTGATTTACACCACCCCGTGATGCTTTTCTCACTCCTATCAGTGACTGGCCTGTTAGAAACACTTACAATGCGCACCACCCCACGATGTTTTTCAGAAACCTATCCTACATTGCCACTGCATGTTTCCTGACCTCCCCATGCTGACCACCCCGTGGTGCTTTTCTCCATCCTACATTGCCACTAACTGCCTATCCTAATTCAGACGCTCCGATTCGCACCACCCCGTGATGTTTTTCTCACTCCTACTAGTGAATGGCCTGTTAGAAACACTAACACTGTGCACCACCCCGCAATGTTTTTCAGAAACCTATCCGATATTGCCACTGCATGTTTCCTGACCTGCCCATGCTGAACACCCTGTGGTGCTTTTCTCCATCCTACATTGCCACTCACTGCCTATGCTAATGCAGACGCTCCGATTCGCACTACCCGTGATGTTTTTCTCACTCCTACTAGTGAATGGCCTGTTAGAAACACTTACAATGCGCACCACCACGCGATGTTTTTCAGAAACCTATCCTACATTGCCACTGCATGTTTCCTGACCTCCCCATGCTGACCACCGCGTGGCGCTTTTCTCCATCCTTCATTGCCACTCTCTGCCTATCCTATTTCAGGCCCACCGGTTCACACAACCCAGTGATGTTTTTCTCACTCCTACTAGTGAATGGTGGGTTAAAAACCTTACAATGCGCAACACCCCTCTTGGTTTTTCAGAAACCTCTCCTACATTGCCACTGCATGTTTCCTGACCTACCGATGCTGACCACCCGTGGTGCTTTTCTCCATCCTACATTGCCACTCACTGCCTATCCTAATTCAGGCCCTTCGATTCACACCACCCCGTTATGTTTTTCTCACTCCAAATAGTGAATGGCCGGTTAGAAACCCGTACAATGCGCACGACCCTGCGATGTTTTTTAGAAAGTTTTACTACATTGCCACTGCATGTTCCGTAAGCTCCCCATGCTTACCACCCCGTCGCGCTTGTCTCCATCCTACATTGCCACTCACTGCCTATCCTAATTCAGGCCCTTTGATTCACACTACAACGTGATGTTTTATCACTCCGACTAGTGAATGGCCAGTTAGAAACCATTACAATGCCCACCACCTCGCGATGTTTTTCAGAAACCTATCCTACATTGCCACTGCATGTTTCCTGACCTACCCATGCTGACCACCCCGTGGTGATTTTCTCCATCCTACATTGCCACTCACTGCCTATCCTAACTCAGGCCCTCCGATTCACACCACCCCGTGATGTTTTTCTCACTCTTACTAATGAATGGCCTGTTGGAAATCCTTACAATGCGCACCACCCCGTGATGCTCTTCAGAAACCTATTCTACATTGCCACTACATGTTGCCTGACCTCCCCATGCTGACCACCCCGTGTTGCTTTTCTCCATTCTACATTGCCCCTCACTGCCTATTCTAATTCAGGCCCTCCGATTCACACCACCCCATGATGGTTTTCTCACTCCTACTAGTGAATGGCCTGTTAGAAACACTTACAATGCGCACGACCACTCTTTGTTTTTCAGAAACCTATCCTACATTGCCACTGCATGTTTCCTGACCTCCCCATGCTGAGCACCCCGTGGCGCCTTTCTCCATCCTTCATTGCCACTCACTGCCAATCCTAATTCAGGCCCTCCGATTCACACCACAGCGTGACGTTTTTCTCACTCCTACTAGTGAATGGCCTGTTAGAAACCCTTACAATGCGCACCACCCCGCGATGTTCTTCAGAAACCTATACTACATTGCGACTGCATGTTGCCTGACCTCCCCATGCTGAACACCCCTTGGTGCTTTTCTCCATACTACATTGCCCCTCACTGCCTATCCTAATTCATCCCCCGATGCACACCACCCCGGGATGTTTTTCTCACTCCTACTAGTGAATGGCCTGTTAGAAACCCTTACAATGAACACCACCCCGCTATGTTTTTCAGAAACATATCCTACATTGCCACTGCATGTTTCCTGACCTCCCCATGCTGACCACCCCGTGGTGCTTTTCTCCATCCTACATTGCCACTAACTGCCTATCCTAATTCAGACGCTCCGATTCGCACCACCCCGTGATGTTTTTCTCACTCCTACTAGTGAATGGCCTGTTAGAAACACTAACACTGTGCACCACCCCGCAATGTTTTTCAGAAACCTATCCGACATTGCCACTGCATGTTTCCTGACCTCCCCATGCTGAACACCCTGTGGTGCTTTTCTCCATCCTACATTGCCACTCACTGCCTATCCTAATGCAAACGCTGCGATTCGCACCACCCGTGATGATTTTCTCACTCCTACTAGTGAATGGCCTGTTAGAAACACTTACAATGCGCACCACCCCGCGATGTTTTTCAGAAACCTATCCTACATTGCCACTGCATGTATCCTGACCTCCCCATCCTGACCACCGCGTGGCGCTTTTCTCCATCCTTCATTGCCACTCACTGCCTATCCTAATGCAAACGCTGCGATTCACACAACCACGTGATGTTTTTCTCACTCCTACTAGTGAATGGTGGGTTAAAAACCTTACAATGCGCAACACCCCTCTTGGTTTTTCAGAAACCTATCCTACATTGCCACTGCATGTTTCCTGACCTACCGATGCTGACCACCCGTGGTGCTTTTCTCCATCCTACATTGCCACTCACTGCCTATCCTAATTTAGGCCCTTCGATTCACACCACCCCGTTATGTTTTTCTCACTCCAAATAGTGAATGGCCTGTTAGAAACCCTTACAATGCACACGACCCTGCGATGTTTTTTAGAAAGTTATACTACATTGCCACTGCATGTTTCCTAACCTCCACATGCTGACCACCCCGTCGCGCTTGTCTCCATCCTACATTGCCACTCACTGCCTATCCTAATTCAGGCCCTTTGATTCACACTACAACGTGATGTTTTTATCACTCCAACTAGTGAATGGCCAGTTAGAAACCGTTACAATGCCCACCACCTCGCGATGTTTTTCAGAAACCTATCCTAAATTGCCACTGCATGTTTCCTGACCTACCCATGCTGACCACCCCGTGGTGATTTTCTCCATCCTGCATTCCCACTCACTGCCTATCCTAATTCAGGCCCTCCGATTCACACCACCCCGTGATGTTTTTCTCACTCCAAATAGTGAATGGCCTGTTAGAAACCCTTATAATGCGCACCACCCCGTGATGTTTTTTAGAAACTTATGCTACATTGTCACTGCATGTTTCCTGACCTCCCCATGCTGACCACCCCTTCGTGCTTTTCTCCATTCTACATTGCCACTCACTTCCTATCCTAATTCATCCCCTGCAATTCACACCACGCCGTAATGTTTTTCTCACTCCTACTAGTGAATGGCCTGTTAGAAACCCTTACAATGTGCACCACCCCGTAATGTATTTCAGAAACCTATCGTACATTGCCACTGCATGTTTCCTGACCTCCCCATGCTGACCACCACGTCGCGCTTTTCTCCATCGTACATTGCCACACACTGCCTATCCTAATTCAGGCCCTTTGATTCACACTACCACGTGATGTTTTTCTCACTCCTACTAGTGAATGGCCTGTTAGAAACCCTTACAATGTGCACAATCCCATGATGTTTTTCAGAAACCTATCCTACATTGCCACTGCATGTTTCCTGACCTGCCCATGCTTACCACCCCGTGGTGCTTTTCTCCATCCCACATTGCCACTCATTGCCTATCCTATTTCAGGCCCTCTGATTCACACCACCCCGTGATGTTTTTCTCACTACTACTAGTGAATGACGTGTTACAAACACTTACAATGCACACAACCACGCGATGTTTGTCACAAACCTATCCTACATTGCCCCTGCATGTTTCCTGACCTCCCCATGCTAACCACCCCGTGGTGCTTTTCTCCATCTTACATTGCCACTCACTGGCTACACTAATTCAGCCCTTCTGATTCACACCACCCCGTGATGTTTTTCTCACTCTTACTAATGAATGGCCTGTTGGAAATCCTTACAATGCGCACCACGCCGCGATGTTCTTCAGAAACCTATTCTACATTGCCACTACATGTTGCCTGACCTCCCCATGCTGACCAACCCGTGTTGCTTTTCTCCATCCTACATTGCCCCTCACTGCCTATTCTAATTCAGGCCCTCCGATACACACCACCCCATGATGTTTTTCTCACTCCTACTAGTGAATGGCCTGTTAGAAACAGTTACAATGCGCACGACCGTGCGATGTTTTTTAGAAACTTATGCTACATTGCCACGGCATGTTTCCTGACCTCAGCTTGCTGACCACCCCGTCGTGCTTGTCTCCATGCTACATTGCCACTCACTGTCTATCCTAATTCAGGCCCTTTGATTCACACTACCACGTGATGTTTTTATCACTCCGACTAGTGAATGGCCCGTTAGAATCCGTTACAATGCCCACCACCTCGCGATGTTTTTCATAAACCTATCCTACATTGCCACTGCATGTTTCCTAACCTACCCATGCTGACCACCCCGTGGTGATTTTCTCCATCCTATATTGCCACTCACTGGCTATCCTAATTCAGGCCCTCCGATTCACACCACCCCGTGATGTTTTTCTCACTCCAAATAGTGAATGGCCTGTTAGAAACCCTTACAATGCACACCACCCACGATGTTTTTTAGACACTTATGCTACATTGCCCCTGCATGTTTCCTGACCTCCCCATGCTGACCACCCCTTCGCGCTTTTCTCTATCCTACATTGCCACTCACTGCCTATCCTAATTCATCCCTTGCGATTCAGACCACGCCGTAATGTTTTTCTCACTCCTACTAGTGAATGGCCTGTTAGAAACCCTTACAATGCGCACCACCACGGGATGTTTTTCACAAACCTATCCTACATTGCCTCTGCATGTTTCCTGACCTCCCCATGCTGACCACCCCGTGGCGCTTTTCTCCATCGTACATTGCCACACACTGCTTATCCTAATTCAGGCCCTTTGATTCATACTACCACGTGATGTTTTTCTCACTCCTACTAGTGAATGGCCTGTTAGAAACCCTTACAAAGCACACCACCCCGTGATGTTTTTCAGAAACCTATCTTACATTTGCCACTGCATGTTTCCGGACCTGCCCATAATTACCACCCCGGGGTGCTTTTCTCCATCCCACATTGCCACTCACTGCCTATACTAATTCAGGCCCTCTGATTCACACGACCCCATGATGTTTTTTTCACTACTACTAGTGAATGACGTGTTACAAACACTTACAGTGCCCACCACCACGCCATGTTTGTCACAAACCTATCCTACATTGCCACTCCATGTTTCCTGGTCTCCCCATCCTGACCAACCCGTGGTGCTTGCCTCCATCCTACATTGCCCATCATTGCCTATACTAATTCAGACCCTCCGATTTACACCACCCCATGATGTTCTTCTCACTCCAACTAGTGAATTGCCTATTAGAAACACTTACAATGCGCACCACCCCATGATGTTTTTCAGAAACCCATCCTACATTGCCACTGCATGTTTCCTGACCTCCCCATGCTGACCACCCCGTGGTGCTATTCTCCATCCTACATTGCCGCTCACAGCCTATCCTAATTCAGGCCCTCCATTTCACACCACCCCGTGATGTTTTTCTCACTCCAAATAGTGAATGGCCTGTTAGAAACCCTTACAATGCGCACCACCCCGCAATGTTTTTCAGAAACCTATCCTACATTGCCACTGCATGTTTCCTGACCTGCCCATGCTGACCATCCCGTGGCGCTTTTCTCTTTCGTACATTGCCAAAAACTGCCTATACTATTTCAGGCCCTCCGATTCACACTACACCGTGATGTTTTTCTCACTCCTACTAGAGAATGGCCTGTTAGAAACACTTACAATGCGCACCACCCTGCGAGGTTCTTCAGAATCCTATTCTACATTGCCACTGCATGTTGCCTGACATGCCCATGCTGACCACCCCATGGTGCTTTTCTCCATCCTTCATTGCCCCTCACTGCCTATACTAATTCAGGCCCTCAGATTCACACCACCCCATAATGTTCTTCTCACTCCTACTAGTGAATGTCCGGTTAGAAACATTTACAATGCGCACCACCCCTCTTTGTTTTTCAGAAACCTATCCTTCATTGCCAGTGCATGTTTCCTGACCTCCGCATGCTGACCACCCCATGGCGCTTTTCTCCATCGTACATTGCCACTCACTGCCTATCCTAATTCAGCCCCTCCGATTCACACCACCCCGTGAATTTTTTCTCACTACTACTAGTGAATGGCATGTTACAAACACTTACAATGCCAACCACCACGCGATGTTTGTCACAAACCTATCCCACATTGCCACTGCATGTTTCATGATCTCCCCATGCTGACCAACCCGTGGTGCTTGCCTCCATCCTACATTGCCACTCACTGCCTATCCTAATTCAGACCCTCGGATTCACACCATCCCGTGATGCTTTTCTCACTCCTACTAGTGACTGGCCTGTTAGAAACACTTACAATGCGCACCACCCGGCAATGTTTTTCAGGAACCTATCCTACATTGCCCCTGCATGTTTCCTGACCTCCCCATGCTGACCACCCCGTGGTGCTTTTCTCCATCCTACATTGCCACTCACTGGCTACACTAATTCAGCCCTTCTGATTCACACCACCCCGTGATGTTTTTCTCACTCTTACTAATGAATGGCCTGTTGGAAATCCTTACAATGCGCACCACGCCGCGATGTTCTTCAGAAACCTATTCTACATTGCCACTACATGTTGCCTGACCTCCCCATGCTGACCAACCCGTGTTGCTTTTCTCCATCCTACATTGCCCCTCACTGCCTATTCTAATTCAGGCCCTCCGATACACACCACCCCATGATGTTTTTCTCACTCCTACTAGTGAATGGCCTGTTAGAAACAGTTACAATGCGCACGACCGTGCGATGTTTTTTAGAAACTTATGCTACATTGCCACGGCATGTTTCCTGACCTCAGCATGCTGACCACCCCGTCGTGCTTGTCTCCATGCTACATTGCCACTCACTGTCTATCCTAATTCAGGCCCTTTGATTCACACTACCACGTGATGTTTTTATCACTCCGACTAGTGAATGGCCCGTTAGAATCCGTTACAATGCCCACCACCTCGCGATGTTTTTCATAAACCTATCCTACATTGCCACTGCATGTTTCCTAACCTACCCATGCTGACCACCCCGTGGTGATTTTCTCCATCCTATATTGCCACTCACTGGCTATCCTAATTCAGGCCCTCCGATTCACACCACCCCGTGATGTTTTTCTCACTCCAAATAGTGAATGGCCTGTTAGAAACCCTTACAATGCACACCACCCACGATGTTTTTTAGACACTTATGCTACATTGCCCCTGCATGTTTCCTGACCTCCCCATGCTGACCACCCCTTCGCGCTTTTCTCTATCCTACATTGCCACTCACTGCCTATCCTAATTCATCCCTTGCGATTCAGACCACGCCGTAATGTTTTTCTCACTCCTACTAGTGAATGGCCTGTTAGAAACCCTTACAATGCGCACCACCACGGGATGTTTTTCACAAACCTATCCTACATTGCCTCTGCATGTTTCCTGACCTCCCCATGCTGACCACCCCGTGGCGCTTTTCTCCATCGTACATTGCCACACACTGCTTATCCTAATTCAGGCCCTTTGATTCATACTACCACGTGATGTTTTTCTCACTCCTACTAGTGAATGGCCTGTTAGAAACCCTTACAAAGCGCACCACCCCGTGATGTTTTTCAGAAACCTATCTTACATTTGCCACTGCATGTTTCCGGACCTGCCCATAATTACCACCCCGGGGTGCTTTTCTCCATCCCACATTGCCACTCACTGCCTATACTAATTCAGGCCCTCTGATTCACACGACCCCATGATGTTTTTTTCACTACTACTAGTGAATGACGTGTTACAAACACTTACAGTGCCCACCACCACGCCATGTTTGTCACAAACCTATCCTACATTGCCACTCCATGTTTCCTGGTCTCCCCATCCTGACCAACCCATGGTGCTTGCCTCCATCCTACATTGCCCATCATTGCCTATACTAATTCAGACCCTCCGATTTACACCACCCCATGATGTTCTTCTCACTCCAACTAGTGAATTGCCTATTAGAAACACTTACAATGCGCACCACCCCATGATGTTTTTCAGAAACCCATCCTACATTGCCACTGCATGTTTCCTGACATCCCCATGCTGACCACCCCGTGGTGCTATTCTCCATCCTACATTGCCGCTCACAGCCTATCCTAATTCAGGCCCTCCATTTCACACCACCCCGTGATGTTTTTCTCACTCCAAATAGTGAATGGCCTGTTAGAAACCCTTACAATGCGCACCACCCCGCAATGTTTTTCAGAAACCTATCCTACATTGCCACTGCATGTTTCCTGACCTGCCCATGCTGACCATCCCGTGGCGCTTTTCTCTTTCGTACATTGCCAAAAACTGCCTATACTATTTCAGGCCCTCCGATTCACACTACACCGTGATGTTTTTCTCACTCCTACTAGAGAATGGCCTGTTAGAAACCCTTACAATGCGCACCACCCTGCGAGGTTCTTCAGAATCCTATTCTACATTGCCACTGCATGTTGCCTGACATGCCCATGCTGACCACCCCATGGTGCTTTTCTCCATCCTTCATTGCCCCTCACTGCCTATACTAATTCAGGCCCTCAGATTCACACCACCCCATAATGTTCTTCTCACTCCTACTAGTGAATGTCCGGTTAGAAACATTTACAATGCGCACCACCCCTCTTTGTTTTTCAGAAACCTATCCTTCATTGCCAGTGCATGTTTCCTGACCTCCGCATGCTGACCACCCCATGGCGCTTTTCTCCATCGTACATTGCCCCTCACTGCCTATCCTAATTCAGCCCCTCCGATTCACACCACCCCGTGAATTTTTTCTCACTACTACTAGTGAATGGCATGTTACAAACACTTACAATGCCAACCACCACGCGATGTTTGTCACAAACCTATCCCACATTGCCACTGCATGTTTCATGATCTCCCCATGCTGACCAACCCGTGGTGCTTGCCTCCATCCTACATTGCCACTCACTGCCTATCCTAATTCAAAACCTCGGATTCACACCATCCCGTGATGCTTTTCTCACTCCTACTAGTGACTGGCCTGTTAGAAACACTTACAATGCGCACCACCCGGCGATGTTTTTCAGGAACCTATCCTACATTGCCCCTGCATGTTTCCTGACCTCCCCATGCTGACCACCCCGTGGTGCTTTTCTCCATCCTACATTGCCACTCACTGGCTACACTAATTCAGCCCTTCTGATTCACACCACCCCGTGATGTTTTTCTCACTCTTACTAATGAATGGCCTGTTGGAAATCCTTACAATGCGCACCACGCCGCGATGTTCTTCAGAAACCTATTCTACATTGCCACTACATGTTGCCTGACCTCCCCATGCTGACCAACCCGTGTTGCTTTTCTCCATCCTACATTGCCCCTCACTGCCTATTCTAATTCAGGCCCTCCGATACACACCACCCCATCATGTTTTTCTCACTCCTACTAGTGAATGGCCTGTTAGAAACAGTTACAATGCGCACGACCGTGCGATGTTTTTTAGAAACTTATGCTACATTGCCACGGCATGTTTCCTGACCTCAGCATGCTGACCACCCCGTCGTGCTTGTCTCCATGCTACATTGCCACTCACTGTCTATCCTAATTCAGGCCCTTTGATTCACACTACCTCGTGATGTTTTTATCACTCCGACTAGTGAATGGCCCGTTAAAATCCGTTACAATGCCCACCACCTCGCGATGTTTTTCATAAACCTATCCTACATTGCCACTGCATGTTTCCTGACCTACCCATGCTGACCACCCCGTGGTGATTTTCTCCATCCTACATTGCCACTCACTGGCTATCCTAATTCAGGCCCTCCGATTCACACCACCCCGTGATGTTTTTCTCACTCCAAATAGTGAATGGCCTGTTAGAAACCCTTACAATGCGCACCACCCCACAATGTTTTTCAGAAACCTATCCTACATTGCCAGTGCATGTTTCCTGACCTCCCCATGCTGACCACCCCATGGCGCTTTTCTCCATCGTACATTGCCACTCACTGCCTATCCTAATTCAGCCCCTCCGATTCACACCACCCCGTGAATTTTTTCTCACTACTACTAGTGAATGGCGTGATACAAACACTTACAATGCCAACCACCACGCGATGTTTGTCACAAACCTATCCCAAATTGCCACTGCATGTTTCCTAATCACCCTATGCTGACCAACCCGTGGTGCTTGCCTCCATCCTACATTGCCAGTCACTGCCTATCCTAATTCAGACCCTCGGATTCACACCATCCCGTGATGTTTTTCTCACTCCTACTAGTGACTGGCCTGTTAGAAACACTTACAATGCACACCACCCCGCGATGTTTTTCAGGAACCTATCCTACATTGCCCCTGCATGTTTCCTGACCTCCCCATGCTGACCACCCCGTGGTGCTTTTCTCCATCCTACATTGCCACTCACTGGCTATCCTAATTCAGCCCTTCTGATTCACAACCACCCCGTGATGTTTTTCTCACTCTTACTAATGAATGGCCTGTTGGAAATCCTTACAATGCGCAACACCCCGCGATGTTCTTCAGAAAACTATTCTACATTGCCACTACATGTTGCCTGACCTCCACATGCTGACCACCCCGTGTTGCTTTTCTCCATCCTACATTGCCCCTCACTGCCTATTCTAATTCAGGCCCTCCAATACACACCACCCCATGATGTTTTTCTCACTCCTACTAGTGAATGGCCTGTTAGAAACCCTTACAATGCGCACGACCCCGCGATGTTTTTCAGAAATCTGTCCTACATTGCCACTGCATGTTTCCTGACCTCCCCATGCTGACCACCCCTTGGCGCTTTTCTCCATCCTTCATTGCCACTCACTGCCTATCCTATTTCAGGCCCACCGATTCACACCACCCCGTGATGTTTTTCTCACTCCTACTAGTGAATGGCGGGTTAGAAACTTTACAATGTGCACCACCCCTCTTGGTTTTTTAGAAACCTATCCTACATTGCGACTGCATGTTTCCTGACATCTCCATGCTGACCACCCCGTGGCGCTTTTCTCCATCGTGCATTGCCACACATAGCCTATCCTAATTCAGGACTTACGATTCACACTACCACGTGATCTTTTTCTCACTCCTACTAGTGAATGGCCATTTAGAAACCATTACAATGCGCACCACCTCGCGATGTTTTTCAGAAACCTATCCTACATTGCAAATGGATGTTTCCTGACCTACACATGCTGACGACCCCGTGGTCATTTTCTTCATCGTACATTGCCACTTACTGCCTATCCTAATTCAGGCCCTCCGATTCACACCACCCCGTGATGTTTTTCTCACTCCAAATAGTGAATGGCCTGTTAGAAACCCTTACAATGCGCACCACCCCGCGATGTTTTTTAGAAACTTATGCTACATTTCCACTGCATGTTTCCTGACCTCCCCATGCTGACAACCCCGTGGCGCTTTTCTCCATCGTACATTGCCACACACTGCCTATCCTAATTCAGGCCCTTTGATTCACACTACCACGTGATGTTTTTCTCACTCCTACTAGTGTATGTCCTGTTAGAAACCCTTACAATGCGCACCACCCCTCTTGGTTTTTCAGAAACCTATCCTACATTGCCACTGCATGTTTCCTGACCTCTCCATGCTGACCACCCCGTGGCGCTCTTCTCCATCGTGCATTGCCACACACTGCCTATCCTAATTCAGGACTTACGATTCACACTACCACGTGATGTTTTTCTCACTCCTACTAGTGAATGGCCTGTTAGAAACCCTTACAATGCACACCACCTCGCAATGTTTTTCAGAAACCTATCCTACATTGCCCCTGCATGTTTCCTGACCTGCCCATGCTGACCACCCCGTGGTGCTATTCTCCATCCTACATTGCCGCTCACAGCCTATCCTAATTCAGGCCCTCCGATTCACACCACCCCGTGATGTTTTTCTCACTCCAAATAGTGAATGGCCTGTTAGAAACCCTTACAATGCGCATGACCCTGCGATGTTTTGTAGAAACTTATGCTACATTGCGACTGCATTTCCTGACCTCCCCATGCTGACCACCCCGTCGCGCTTATCTCCATCCTACATTGCCACTCTCTGCCTATCCTAATTCAGCCCCCGCGATTCACACCACCCCGTAATGTTTTTCTCACTCCTACTAGTGAATGGCCTGTTGGAAACACTTATAATGCTCACCACCCCGCAATGTTTTTCAGAAACCTATCGTACATTGCCACTGCATGTTTCCTGACCTCCCCATGCTGACAAGCCCGTGGCACTTTTCTCCTTCGTACATTGCCACACACTACCTATACTAATTCAGGCCCTCCGATTCACCCTAAACCGTGATGTTTTTCTCACTCCTACTAGTGAATGGCCTGTTAGAAACACTTACAATGCGCACCATCCCACGAGGTTCTTCAGAATCCTATTCTACATTGCCACTGCATGTTGCCTGACCTCCCCATTCTGACCACCCCGTGGTGCTTTTCTCCATCCTTCATTGCCCCTCACTGCCTATTCTAATTCAGGCCCTCAGATTCACACCACCCCATAATGTTCTTCTCACTCCTACTAGTGAATGGCCGGTTAGAAACATTTACAATGCGCACCACCCCTCTTTGTTTTTCAGAAACCTATCCTACATTGCCAGTGCATGTTTCCTGACCTCCCCATGCTGACCACCCCATGGCGCTTTTCTCCATCGTACATTGCCCCTCACTGCCTATCCTAATTCAGCCCCTCCGATTCACACCACCCCGTGAATTTTTTCTCACTACTACTAGTGAATGGCATGTTACAAACACTTACAATGCCAACCACCACACGATGTTTGTCACAAACCTATCCCACATTGCCACTGCATGTTTCCTGATCTCCCCATGCTGACCAACCCGTGGTGCTTGCCTCCATCCTACATTGCCACTCACTGCCTATCCTAATTCAGAACCTCGGATTCACACCATCCCGTGATGCTTTTCTCACTCCTACTAGTGACTGGCCTGTTAGAAACACTTACAATGCGCACCACCCGGCGATGTTTTTCAGGAACCTATCCTACATTGCCCCTGCATGTTTCCTGACCTCCCCATGCTGACCACCCCGTGGTGCTTTTCTCCATCCTACATTGCCACTCACTGGCTACACTAATTCAGCCCTTCTGATTCACACCACCCCGTGATGTTTTTCTCACTCTTACTAATGAATGGCCTGTTGGAAATCCTTACAATGCGCACCACCCCGCGATGTTCTTCAGAAACCTATTCTACATTGCCACTACATGTTGCCTGACCTCCCCATGCTGACCAACCCGTGTTGCTTTTCTCCATCCTACATTGCCCCTCACTGCCTATTCTAATTCAGGCCCTCCGATGCACACCACCCCATGATGTTTTTCTCACTCCTACTAGTGAATGGCCTGTTAGAAACCCTTACAATGCGCACAACTGTGCGATGTTTTTTAGAAACTTATGCTACATTGCCACGGCATGTTTCCTGACCTCAGCATGCTGACCACCCCATCGTTCTTGTCTCCATGCTACATTGCCACTCACTGTCTATCCTAATTCAGGCCCTTTGATTCACACTACCACGTGATGTTTTTATCACTCCGACTAGTGAATGGCCCGTTAGAATCCGTTACAATGCCCACCACCTTGCGATGTTTTTCAGAAACCTATCCTATATTGCCACTGCATGTTTCCTGACCTACCCATGCTGACCACCCCGTGGTGATATTCTCCATCCTACATTGCCACTCACTGCCTATCTTAATTCAGGCCCACCGATTCACACCACCCCGTGATGTTTTTCTCACTCCAAATAGTGAATGGCCTGTTAGAAACCCTTAAAATGCGCACCACACCGCGATGTTTTTTAGACACTTATGCTACATTGCCACTGCATGTTTCCTGACCTCCACATGCTGACCACCCCTTCGCGCTTTTCTCTATCCTACATTGCCACTCACTGCCTATCCTAATTCATCCCTTGCGATTCAGACCACACCGTAATGTTTTTCTCTCTCCTACTAGTGAATGGCCTGTTAGAAACCCTTACAATGCGCACCACCACGGGATGTTTTTCACAAACCTATCCTACATTGCCTCTGCATGTTTCCTGACCTCCCCATGCTGACCATCCCGTGGCGCTTTTCTCCATCGTACATTGCCACACACTGCTTATCCTAATTCAGGCCCTTTGATTCATACTACCACGTGATGTTTTTCTCACTCCTACTAGTGAATGGCCTGTTAGAAACCCTTACAAAGCGCACCACCCCGTGATGTTTTTCAGAAACCTATCCTACATTTGCCACTGCATGTTTCCGGACCTGCCCATAATTACCACCCCGGGGTGCTTTTCTCCATCCCACATTGCCACTCACTGCCTATACTAATTCAGGCCCTCTGATTCACACCACCCCATGATGTTTTTCTCACTACTACTAGTGAATGACGTGTTACAAACACTTACAGTGCCCACCACCACGCGATGTTTGTCACAAACCTATCCTACATTGGCACTGCATGTTTCCTGATCTCCCCATGCTGACCAACCCGTGGTGCTTGCCTCCATCCTACATTGCCCATCATTACCTATACAAATTCAGACCCTCCGATTTACACCACCCCGTGATGTTCTTCTCACTCCAACTAGTGAATTGCCTATTAGAAACACTTACAATGCGCACCACCCCATGATGTTTTTCAGAAACCTATCCTACATTGCCACTGCATGTTTCCTGACCTCCCCATGCTGACCACCCCGTGGTGCTTTTCTCCATCCTACATTGCCACTCACTGGCTACACTAATTCAGCCCTTCTGATTCACACCACCCCGTGATGTTTTTCTCACTCCTACTAGTGAATGGCCTGTTAGAAACACTTACAATGCGCACCACCACTCTTTGTTTTTCAGAAACCTATACTACATTGCCACTGCATGTTTCCTGACCTCCGCATGCTGAGCACCCCGTGGCGCCTTTCTCCATCCTTCATTGCCACTCACTGCCTATCCTAATTCATGCCTTCCGATTCACACCACAGCGTGATGTTTTTCTCATTCCTACTAGTGAATGGCCTGTTAGAAACCCTTACAATGCGCACCACCCCGCGATGTTCTTCAGAAACCTATACTACAATGCGATTGCATGTTGCCTGACCTCCCCATGCTGAACAACCCGTGGTGCTTTTCTCCATACTACATTGCCCCTCACTGCCTATCCTAATTCATCCCCCGATGCATACCACCCCGGGATGTTTTTCTCACTCCTACTAGTGAATGGCCTGTTAGAAACCCTTACAATGAACACCACCCCGCTATGTTTTTCAGAAACATATCCTACATTGGCACTGCATGTTTAATGACCTCCCCATGCTGACCAGCCCGTTGCGCTTTTCTCCATCGTACATTGCCACAAAGTACCTATCCTAATTCAGGCCCTTTGATTTACACCACCCCGTGATGCTTTTCTCACTCCTATCAGTGACTGGCCTGTTAGAAACACTTACAATGCGCACCACCCCACGATGTTTTTCAGAAACCTATCCTACATTGCCACTGCATGTTTCCTGACCTCTCCATGCTGACCACCCCGTGGTGCTTTTCTCCATCCTACATTGCCACTAACTGCCTATCCTAATTCAGACGCTCCGATTCGCACCACCCCGTGATGTTTTTCTCACTCCTACTAGTGAATGGCCTGTTAGAAACACTAACACTGTGCACCACCCCGCAATGTTTTTCAGAAACCTATCCGATATTGCCACTGCATGTTTCCTGACCTGCCCATGCTGAACACCCTGTGGTGCTTTTCTCCATCCTACATTGCCACTCACTGCCTATGCTAATGCAGACGCTCCGATTCGCAGTACCCGTGATGTTTTTCTCACTCCTACTAGTGAATGGCCTGTTAGAAACACTTACAATGCGCACCACCACGCGATGTTTTTCAGAAACCTATCCTACATTGCCACTGCATGTTTCCTGACCTCCCCATGCTGACCACCGCGTGGCGCTTTTCTCCATCCTTCATTGCCACTCACTGCCTATCCTATTTCAGGCCCACCGGTTCACACAACCCAGTGATGTTTTTCTCACTCCTACTAGTGAATGGTGGGTTAAAAACCTTACAATGCGCAACACCCCTCTTGGTTTTTCAGAAACCTCTCCTACATTGCCACTGCATGTTTCCTGACCTACCGATGCTGACCACCCGTGGTGCTTTTCTCCATCCTACATTGCCACTCACTGCCTATCCTAATTCAGGCCCTTCGATTCACACCACCCCGTTATGTTTTTCTCACTCCAAATAGTGAATGGCCTGTTAGAAACCCGTACAATGCGCACGACCCTGCGAAGTTTTTTAGAAAGTTTTACTACATTGCCACTGCATGTTCCGTAAGCTCCCCATGCTTACCACCCCGTCGCGCTTGTCTCCATCCTACATTGCCACTCACTGCCTATCCTAATTCAGGCCCTTTGATTCACACTACAACGTGATGTTTTATCACTCCGACTAGTGAATGGCCAGTTAGAAACCATTACAATGCCCACCACCTCGCGATGTTTTTCAGAAACCTATCCTACATTGCCACTGCATGTTTCCTGACCTACCCATGCTGACCACCCCGTGGTGATTTTCTCCATCCTACATTGCCACTCACTGCCTATCCTAATTCAGGCCCTCCGATTCACACCACCCCGTGATGTTTTTCTCACTCTTACTAATGAATGACCTGTTGGAAATCCTTACAATGCACACCACCCCGTGATGCTCTTCAGAAACCTATTCTACATTGCCACTACATGTTGCCTGACCTCCCCATGCTGACCACCCCGTGTTGCTTTTCTCCATCCTACATTGCCCCTCACTGCCTATTCTAATTCAGGCCCTCCGATTCACACCACCCCATGATGGTTTTCTCACTCCTACTAGTGAATGGCCTGTTAGAAACACTTACAATGCGCACGACCACTCTTTGTTTTTCAGAAACCTATCCTACATTGCCACTGCATGTTTCCTGACCTCCCCATGCTGAGCACCCCGTGGCGCCTTTCTCCATCCTTCATTGCCACTCACTGCCAATCCTAATTCAGGCCCTCCGATTCACACCACAGCGTGACGTTTTTCTCACTCCTACTAGTGAATGGCCTGTTAGAAACCCTTACAATGCGCACCACCCCGCGATGTTCTTCAGAAACCTATACTACATTGCGACTGCATGTTGCCTGACCTCCCCATGCTGAACACCCCGTGGTGCTTTTCTCCATACTACATTGCCCCTCACTGCCTATCCTAATTCATCCCCCGATGCACACCACCCCGGGATGTTTTTCTCACTCCTACTAGTGAATGGCCTGTTAGAAACCCTTACAATGAACACCACCCCGCTATGTTTTTCAGAAACATATCCTACATTGCCACTGCATGTTTCCTGACCTCGCCATGCTGACCACCCCGTGGTGCTTTTCTCCATCCTACATTGCCACTAACTGCCTATCCTAATTCAGACGCTCCGATTCGCACCACCCCGTGATGTTTTTCTCACTCCTACTAGTGAATGGCCTGTTAGAAACACTAACACTGTGCACCACCCCGCAATGTTTTTCAGAAACCTATCCGACATTGCCACTGCATGTTTCCTGACCTCCCCATGCTGAACACCCTGTGGTGCTTTTCTCCATCCTACATTGCCACTCACTGCCTATCCTAATGCAAACGCTGCGATTCGCACCACCCGTGATGATTTTCTCACTCCTACTAGTGAATGGCCTGTTAGAAACACTTACAATGCGCACCACCCCGCGATGTTTTTCAGAAACCTATCCTACATTGCCACTGCATGTTTCCTGACCTCCCCATCCTGACCACCGCGTGGCGCTTTTCTCCATCCTTCATTGCCACTCACTGCCTATCCAAATGCAAACGCTGCGATTCACACAACCACGTGATGTTTTTCCTCACTCCTACTAGTGAATGGTGGGTTAAAAACCTTACAATGCGCAACACCCCTCTTGGTTTTTCAGAAACCTATCCTACATTGCCACTGCATGTTTCCTGACCTACCGATGCTGACCACCCGTGGTGCTTTTCTCCATCCTACATTGCCACTCACTGCCTATCCTAATTCAGGCCCTTCGATTCACACCACCCCGTTATGTTTTTCTCACTCCAAATAGTGAATGGCCTGTTAGAAACCCTTACAATGCACACGACCCTGCGATGTTTTTTAGAAAGTTATACTACATTGCCACTGCATGTTTCCTAACCTCCCCATGCTGACCACCCCGTCGCGCTTGTCTCCATCCTACATTGCCACTCACTGCCTATCCTAATTCAGGCCCTTTGATTCACACTACAACGTGGTGTTTTTATCACTCCAACTAGTGAATGGCCAGTTAGAAACCGTTACAATGCCCACCACCTCGCGATGTTTTTCAGAAACCTATCCTACATTGCCACTGCATGTTTCCTGACCTACCCATGCTGACCACCCCGTGGTGATTTTCTCCATCCTGCATTCCCACTCACTGCCTATCCTAATTCAGGCCCTCCGATTCACACCACCCCGTGATGTTTTTCTCACTCCAAATAGTGAATGGCCTGTAAGAAACCCTTATAATGCGCACCACCCCGTGATGTTTTTTAGAAACTTATGCTACATTGTCACTGCATGTTTCCTGACCTCCCCATGCTGACCACCCCTTCGTGCTTTTCTCCATTCTACATTGCCACTCACTTCCTATCCTAATTCATCCCCTGCAATTCACACCACGCCGTAATGTTTTTCTCACTCCTACTAGTGAATGGCCTGTTAGAAACCCTTACAATGTGCACCACCCCGTAATGTATTTTAGAAACCTATCGTACATTGCCACTGCATGTTTCCTGACCTCCCCATGCTGACCACCCCGTCACGCTTTTCTCCATCGTACATTGCCACACACTGCCTATCCTAATTCAGGCCCTTTGATTCACACTACCACGTGATGTTTTTCTCACTCCTACTAGTGAATGGCCTGTTAGAAACCCTTACAATGCGCACAATCCCATGATGTTTTTCAGAAACCTATCCTACATTGCCACTGCATGTTTCCTGACCTGCCCATGCTTACCACCCCGTGGTGCTTTTCTCCATCCCACATTGCCACTCATTGCCTATCCTATTTCAGGCCCTCTGATTCACACCACCCCGTGATGTTTTTCTCACTACTACTAGTGAATGACGTGTTACAAACACTTACAATGCACACAACCACGCGATGTTTGTCACAAACCTATCCTACATTGCCCCTGCATGTTTCCTGACCTCCCCATGCTGACCACCCCGTGGTGCTTTTCTCCATCTTACATTGCCACTCACTGGCTACACTAATTCAGCCCTTCTGATTCACACCACCCCGTGATGTTTTTCTCACTCTTACTAATGAATGGCCTGTTGGAAATCCTTACAATGCGCACCACGCCGCGATGTTCTTCAGAAACCTATTCTACATTGCCACTACATGTTGCCTGACCTCCCCATGCTGACCAACCCGTGTTGCTTTTCTCCATCCTACATTGCCCCTCACTGCCTATTCTAATTCAGGCCCTCCGATACACACCACCCCATGATGTTTTTCTCACTCCTACTAGTGAATGGCCTGTTAGAAACAGTTACAATGCGCACGACCGTGCGATGTTTTTTAGAAACTTATGCTACATTGCCACGGCATGTTTCCTGACCTCAGCATGCTGACCACCCCGTCGTGCTTGTCTCCATGCTACATTGCCACTCACTGTCTATCCTAATTCAGGCCCTTTGATTCACACTACCACGTGATGTTTTTATCACTCCGACTAGTGAATGGCCCATTAGAATCCGTTACAATGCCCACCACCTCGCGATGTTTTTCATAAACCTATCCTACATTGCCACTGCATGTTTCCTGACCTACCCATGCTGACCACCCCGTGGTGATTTTCTCCATCCTATATTGCCACTCACTGGCTATCCTAATTCAGGCCCTCCGATTCACACCACCCCGTGATGTTTTTCTCACTCCAAATAGTGAATGGCCTGTTAGAAACCCTTACAATGCACACCACCCGCGATGTTTTTTAGACACTTATGCTACATTGCCCCTGCATGTTTCCTGACCTCCCCATGCTGACCACCCCTTCGCGCTTTTCTCTATCCTACATTGCCACTCACTGCCTATCCTAATTCATCCCTTGCGATTCAGACCACGCCGTAATGTTTTTCTCACTCCTACTAGTGAATGGCCTGTTAGAAACCCTTACAATGCGCACCACCACGGGATGTTTTTCATAAACCTATCCTACATTGCCTCTGCATGTTTCCTGACCTCCCCATGCTGACCACCCCGTGGCGCTTTTCTCCATCGTACATTGCCACACACTGCTTATCCTAATTCAGGCCCTTTGATTCATACTACCACGTGATGTTTTTCTCACTCCTACTAGTGAATGGCCTGTTAGAAACCCTTACAAAGCGCACCACCCCGTGATGTTTTTCAGAAACCTATCTTACATTTGCCACTGCATGTTTCCGGACCTGCCCATAATTACCACCCCGGGGTGCTTTTCTCCATCCCACATTGCCACTCACTGCCTATACTAATTCAGGCCCTCTGATTCACACGACCCCATGATGTTGTTTTCACTACTACTAGTGAATGACGTGTTACAAACACTTACAGTGCCCACCACCACGCCATGTTTGTCACAAACCTATCCTACATTGCCACTCCATGTTTCCTGGTCTCCCCATCCTGACCAACCCGTGGTGCTTGCCTCCATCCTACATTGCCCATCATTGCCTATACTAATTCAGACCCTCCGATTTACACCACCCCATGATGTTCTTCTCACTCCAACTAGTGAATTGCCTATTAGAAACACTTACAATGCGCACCACCCCATGATGTTTTTCAGAAACCCATCCTACATTGCCACTGCATGTTTCCTGACCTCCCCATGCTGACCACCCCATGGTGCTATTCTCCATCCTACATTGCCGCTCACAGCCTATCCTAATTCAGGCCCTCCATTTCACACCACCCCGTGATGTTTTTCTCACTCCAAATAGTGAATGGCCTGTTAGAAACCCTTACAATGCGCACCACCCCGCAATGTTTTTCAGAAACCTATCCTACATTGCCACTGCATGTTTCCTGACCTGCCCATGCTGACCATCCCGTGGCGCTTTTCTCTTTCGTACATTGCCAAAAACTGCCTATACTATTTCAGGCCCTCCGATTCACACTACACCGTGATGTTTTTCTCACTCCTACTAGAGAATGGCCTGTTAGAAACCCTTACAATGCGCACCACCCTGCGAGGTTCTTCAGAATCCTATTCTACATTGCCACTGCATGTTGCCTGACATGCCCATGCTGACCACCCCATGGTGCTTTTCTCCATCCTTCATTGCCCCTCACTGCCTATTCTAATTCAGGCCCTCAGATTCACACCACCCCATAATGTTCTTCTCACTCCTACTAGTGATTGGCCGGTTAGAAACATTTACAATGCGCACCACCCCTCTTTGTTTTTCAGAAACCTATCCTACATTGCCAGTGCATGTTTCCTGACCTCCGCATGCTGACCACCCCATGGCGCTTTTCTCCATCGTACATTGCCCCTCACTGCCTATCCTAATTCAGCCCCTCCGATTCACACCACCCCGTGAATTTTTTCTCACTACTACTAGTGAATAGCATGTTACAAACACTTACAATGCCAACCACCACGCGATGTTTGTCACAAACCTATCCCACATTGCCACTGCATGTTTCCTGATCTCCCCATGCTGACCAACCCGTGGTGCTTGCCTCCATCCTACATTGCCACTCACTGCCTATCCTAATTCAGACCCTCGGATTCACACCATCCCGTGATGTTTTTCTCACTCCTACTAGTGACTGGCCTGTTAGAAACACTTACAATGCGCACCACCCCGCGATGTTTTTCAGGAACCTATCCTACATTGCCCCTGCATATTTCCTGACCTCCCCATGCTGAACACCCTGTGGTGCTTTTCTCCATCCTACATTGCCACTCACTGCCTATCATAACGCAGACGCTCCTATTCGCACCTCCCCGTAATGTTTTTCTCACTCCTACTAGTGAATGGCCTGTTAGAAACCCTTACAATGCGCACCACCCCGCGATGTTTTTCAGCAACCTATCCTACATTGCCACTGCATGTTACCTGACCTACCGATGCTGACCACCCCGTGGTGCTTTTCTCCATCCTACATTGCCACTCACTGCCTATCCTAATTCAGGCCCTCCGATTCACACCACCCCGTTATGTTTTTCTCACTCCAAATAGTGAATGGCCTGTTAGAAACCCTTACAATGCGCACGACCCTGCGATGTTTTTTAGAAAGTTATGCTACATTGCCACTGCATGTTTCCTGACCTCAGCATGCTGACCACCCTGTCGCGCTTGTCTCCATCCTACATTGCCACTCACTGCCTATCCTAATTCAGGCCCTTTGATTCACACTACGACGTGATGTTTTTATCACTCCGGCTAGTGAATGGCCAGTTAGAAACCGTTACAATGCCCACCACCTCGCGATGTTTTTCAGAAACCTATCCTACATTGCCATTGCATGTTTCCTGACCTACACATGCTGACCACCCCGTGGTGATTTTCTCCATCCTACATTGCCACTCACTGCCTATTCTAATTCAGGCCCTCCGATTCACACCACCCCGTGATTTTTTTCTCACTCCAAATAGTGAATGGCCTTTTAGAAACCCTTACAATGCGCACCACCACGCGATGTTTTTTAGAAACTTATGTTACATTGCCACTGCATGTTTCCTGACCTCAGCATGCTGACTAGCCCGTGGCGCTTTTCTCCATCGTACATTGCAACACACTACCTATACTAATTCAGGCCCTTTGATTCATACTACCAGGTGATGTTTTTCTCACTCCTACTAGTGACTGGCCTGTTAGAAACCCTTACAATGCGCACCACCCCGTGATGTTTTTCAGAAACCTATCCTACATTTGCCACTGCATGTTTCCGGACCTGCCCATGCTTACCACCCCGGGGTGCTTTTCTCCATCCCACTTTGCCAATCACTGCCTATCCTAATTCAGGCCCTCTGATTCACACCACCCCGTGATGTTTTTCTCACTACTACTAGTGAATGACGTGTTACAAACACTTACAGTGCCCACCACCACGCGATGTTTGTCACAAACCTATCCTACATTGCCACTGCATGTTTCCTGATGTCCCCATGCTGACCAACCCGTGGTGCTTGCCTCCATCCTACACTGTCATTCATTGCCTATACTAATTCAGACCCTCCGATTTACACCACCCCGTGATGTTCTTCTTACTCTAACTAGTGAATTGCCTATTAGAAACACTTACAATGCGCACCACCCCACGATGTTTTTCAGAAACATATCCTACATTGCCACTGCATGTTTCCTGACCTCCTCATGCTGACCACCCCGTGGTGCTTTTCTTCATCCTACATTGCCACTCACTGCCTATCCTAATTCAGACCCTCCGATTCGCACCGCCCCGTGATGTTTTTCTCACTCCTACTAGTAAATGGCCTGTTAGAAACACTAACACTGCGAACCACCCCACAATGTTTTTCAGAAACCTATCCGACATTGCCACTGCATGTTTCCTGACCTCCCCATTCTGAACACCCTGTGGTGCTTTTCTCCATCCTACATTGCCACTCACTGCCTATCCTAATGCAGACGCTCCGATTCGCACCAACCCGTGATGTTTTTCTCACTCCTACTACTGAATGGCCTGTTAGAAACCCTTACAATGCGCACCACCCCGCGATGTTTTTCGGAAACCTATCCTACATTGCCACTGCATGTTTCCTGACCTCCCCATGCTGACCACCCCTTGGCGCTTTTCTCCATCCTTCATTGCGACTCACTGCCTATCCTGTTTGAGGCCCACCGATTAACACCACCCCGTGATGTTTTTCTCACTCCTACTAGTGAATGGTGGGTTAGAAACCTTACAATGCACACCACCCTTCTTGGTTTTTCCGAAACCTATCCTACATTGCCACAGCATGTTTCCTGACCTCTCCATGCTGACCACCCCGTGGCGCTTTTCTCCAACGTACATTGCCACACACTGCCTATCCTAATTCAGGACTTACGATTCACACTACCACGTGATGTTTTTCTCACTCCTGCTAGTGAATGGCCTTTTAGAAACCCTTACAATGCGCACCACCTCGCGATGTTTTTCAGAAACCTATCCTACATTGCCACTGCATGTTTCCTGACCTACTGATGCTGACCACCCCGTGGTGCTTTTCTAAATCCTACATTGCCACTCACTGCCTATCCTAATTCAGGCCCTCTGATTCACACCACCCCGTGATGTTTTTCTCACTCCAAATAGTGAATGGCCTGTTAGAAACCCTTACAATGCGCACCACCCCACAATGTTTTTCAGAAACCTATCCTACATTGCCAGTGCATGTTTCCTGACCTCCCCATGCTGACCAGCCCGTGGCACTTTTCTCCTTCGTACATTGCCACACACTACCTATACTAATTCAGGCCCTCCGATTCACACTACACCGTGATGTTTTTCTCACTCCTACTAGTGAATGGCCTGTTAGAAACACTTACAATGCGCACCACCCCGCGAGGTTTTTCAGAATCCTATGCGAAATTGCCACTGCATGTTGGCTGACCTCCCCATTCTGACCACCCTGTGGTGCTTTTCTCCATCCTACATTGCCCCTCACTGCCTATTCTAATTCAGGCCCGCAGATTCACACCACCCCATAATGTTCTTCTCACTCCTACTAGTGAATGGCCGGTTAGAAACATTTACAATGCGCACCACCCCTCTTTGTTTTTCAGAAACCTATCCTACATTGCCAGTGCATGTTTCCTGACCTCCCCATGCTGACCTCCCCATGGCGCTTTTCTCCATCGTACATTGCCACTCACTGCCTATCCTAATTCAGCCCCTCCGATTCACACCACCCCGTGAATTTTTTCTCACTACTACTAGTGAATGGCGTGATACAAACACTTACAATGCCAACCACCACGCGATGTTTATCACAAACCTATCCCAAATTGCCACTGCATGTTTCCTAATCACCCCATGCTGACCAACCCGTGGTGCTTGCCTCCATCCTACATTGCCAGTCACTGCCTATCCTAATTCAGACCCTCGGATTCACACCATCCCGTGATGCTTTTCTCACTCCTACTAGTGACTGGCCTGTTAGAAACACTTACAATGCGCACCACCCCGCGATGTTTTTCAGGAATCTATCCTACATTGCCCCTGCATGTTTCCTGACCTACCCATGCTGACCACCCCGTGGAGCTTTTCTCCATCCTACATTGCCACTCACTGCCTATCCTAATTCAGCCCTTCTGATTCACACCACCCCGTGATGTTTTTCCCACTCTTACTAATGAATGGCCTGTCGGAAATCCTTACAATGCGCACCACCCCGCGATGTTCTTCAGAAACCTATTCTACATTGCCACTACATGTTGCCTGACATCCCCATGCTACCCACCCCGTGTTGCTTTTCTCCATCCTACATTGCCGCTCACTGCCTATTCTAATTCAGGCCCTCGGATTCACACCACCACATGATGTTTTTCTCACTCCTACTAGTGAATGGCCTGTTAGAAACACTTACAATGCGCACCACCACTCTTTGTTTTTCAGAAACCTATCCTACATTTCCACTGCATGTTTCCTGACCTCTCCATGATGACCACCCTGTGGCCCTTTTCTCCATCTTACATTGCCACACACTGCCTATCCTAATTCAGGCCCTCCGATTCACACCACAGCGTGATGTTTTTCTCACTCCTACTAGTGAATGGCCTGTTAGAAACCATTACAATGCGCACCAACCCGCGATGTTCTTCAGAAAACTATACTACATTGTGACTGCATGTTGCCTGACCTCCCCATGCTGAACACCCCGTGGTGCTTTTCTCCATACTACATTGCCCCTCACTGCCTATCCTAATTCATCCCCCGATGCACACCACCCCGGGATGTTTTTCTCTCTCCTACTAGTGAATGGCCTGTTAGAAACCCTTACTATGAACACCACCACGCTATGTTTTTCAGAAACATATCCTACATTGCCACTGCATGTTTAATGACCTCCCCATGCTGACCAGCCCGTTGCGCTTTTCTCCATCGTACATTGCCACAAAGTACCTATCCTAACTCAGGCCCTTTGATTTACACCACCCCGTGATGCTTTTCTCACTCCTACCAGTGACTGGCCTGTTAGAAACACTTACAATGCGCACCACCCCACGATGTTTTTCAGAAACCTATCCTACATTGCCACTGCATGTTTCCTGACCTCCCCATGCTGACCACCCCGTGGTGCTTTTCTCCATCCTACATTGCCACTAACTGCCTATCCTAATTCAGACGCTCCGATTCGCACCACCCCGTGATGTTTTTCTCACTCCTACTAGTGAATGGCCTGTTAGAAACACTAACACTGTGCACCACCCCGCAATGTTTTTCAGAAACCTATCCGACATTGCCACTGCATGTTTCCTGACCTCCCCATGCTGAACACCCTGTGGTGCTTTTCTCCATCCTACATTGCCACTCACTGCCTATCCTAATGCAGATGCTCCGATTCGCAGCACCCGTGATGTTTTTCTCACTCCTACTAGTGAATGGCCTGTTAGAAACCCTTACAATGCGCACCACCCTGCGATGTTTTTCAGAAACCTACCCTACATTGCCACTGCATGTTACCTGACCTACCGATGCTGACCACCCCGTGGTGCTTTTCTCCATCCTACATTGCCACTCACTGCCTATCCTAATTCAGGCCCTCTGATTCACACCACCCCGTTATGTTTTTCTCACTCCAAATAGTGAATGGCCTGTTAGAAACCCTTACAATGCGCACGACCCTGCGATGTTTTTTAGAAAGTTATGCTACATTGCCACTGCATGTTTCCTGACCTCAGCATGCTGACCACCCCGTCGCGCTTGTCTCCATCCTACATTGCCACTCACTGCCTATCCTAATTCAGGCCCTTTGATGCACACTACGACGTGATGTTTTTATCACTCCGGCTAGTGAATGGCCAGTTAGAAACCGTTACAATGCCCACCACCTCGCGATGTTTTTCAGAAACCTATCCTACATTGCCATTGCATGTTTCCTGACCTACCCATGCTGACCACCCCGTGGTGATTTTCTCCATCCTACATTGCCACTCACTGCCTATCCTAATTCAGGCCCTCCGATTCACACCACCCCGTGATGTTTTTCTCACTCCAAATAGTGAATGGCATTTAGAAACCCTTACAATGCGCACCAACCCGCGATGTTTTTTAGAAACTTATGTTACATTGCCACTGCATGTTTCCTGACCTCAGCATGCTGACCCGCCCGTGGCGCTTTTCTCCATCGTACATTGCAACACACTGCCTATCCTAATTCAGGCCCTTTGATTCATACTACCAGGTGATGTTTTTCTCACTCCTACTAGTGACTGGCCTGTTAGAAACCCTTACAATGCGCACGACCCCGTGATGTTTTTCAGAAACCTATCCTACATTTGCCACTGCATGTTTCCGGACCTGCCCATGCTTACCACCCCGGGGTGCTTTTCTCCATCCCACATTGCCACTCACTGCCTATCCTAATTCAGGCCCTCTGATTCACACCACCCCGTAATGTTTTTCTCACTACTACTAGTGAATGACGTGTTACAAACACTTACAGTGCCCACCACCACGCAATGTTTGTCCCAAACCTATCCTACATTGCCACTGCATGTTTCCTGATCTCCCCATGCTGACCAACCCGTGGTGCTTGCCTCCATCCTACATTGCCATCATTGCCTATACTAATTCAGACCCTCCGATTTACACCACCCCGTGATGTTCTTCTCACTCTAACTAGTGAATTGCCTATTAGAAACACTTACAATGCGCACCACCCCACGATGTTTTTCAGAAACATATCCTACATTGCCACTGCATGTTTCCTGACCTCCTCATGCTGACCACCCCGTGGTGCTTTTCTTCATCCTACATTGCCACTCACTGCCTATCCTAATTCAGACCCTCCGATTCGCACCGCCCCGTGATGTTTTTCTCACTCCTACTAGTAAATGGCCTGTTAGAAACACTAACACTGCGAACCACCCAGCAATGTTTTTCAGAAACCTATCCGACATTTCCACTGCATGTTTCCTGACCACCCCATGCTGAACACCCTGTGGTGCTTTTCTCCATCCTACATTGGCACTCATTTCCTATCCTAATTCAGACCCTCAGATTCACACCACCCCGTGATGCTTTTCCCACTCCTACTAGTGACTGGCCTGTTAGAAACACTTACAATGCGCACCACACCGCGATGTTTTTCAGAAACCTATCCTACATTGCCACTGCATGTTTCCTGACGTCCACATGCTTACCACCCCGTGGTGCTTTTCTCCATCCTACATTGCCACTCACTGCCTATCCTAATTCAGACGCTCCGATTCGCACCACCCCGTGATATTTTTCTCACTCCTACTAGTGAATGGCCAGTTAGAATCACTAACACTGCGCACCACCTCGCAATGTTTTTCAGAAACCTATCCGACATTGCCACTGCATGTTTCCTGAGCTCCCCATGCTGAACACCCTGTGGTGCTTTTCTCCATCCTACATTGCCACTCACTGCCTATCCTAATGCAGACGCTCCGATTCGCACCACCCCGTGATGTTTTTCTCACTCCTACTAGTGAAAGGCTTCTTAGAAACCCTTACAATGCGCACCACCCCACGATGTTTTTCGGAAACCTATCCTACATTGCCACTGCATGTTTCCTGACCTCCCCATGCTGACCACCCCTTGGCGCTTTTTTCCATCCTTCATTGCGACTCACTGCCTATCCTATTTCAGGCCCACCGATTAACACCACCCCGTGATGTTTTTCTCACTCCTACTAGTGAATGGTGGGTTAGAAACCTTACAATGCGCACCACCCCTCTTGGTTTTTCCGAAACCTATCCTACATTGCCACAGCATGTTTCCTGACCTCTCCATGCTGACCACCCCGTGGCGCTTTTCTCCATCGTACATTGCCACACACTGCCTATCCTAATTCAGGACTTACGATTCACACTACCACGTGATGTTTTTCTCACTCCTACTAGTGAATGGCCTGTTAGAAACCCTTACAATGCGCACCACCTCGCGATGTTTTTCAGAAACCTATCCTACATTGCCACTGCATGTTTCCTGACCTACCGATGCTGACCACCCCGTGGTGCTTTTCTAAATCCTACATTGCCACTCACTGCCTATCCTAATTCAGACCCTCTGATTCACACCACCCCATGATGTTTTTCTCACTCCAAATAGTGAATGGCCTGTTAGAAACCATTACAATGCGCACGAACCCGCGATGTTTTTTAGAAACTTATGCTACATTGCCACTGCATGTTTCCTGATCTCCCCATGCTGACCACACCGTCGCGCTTGTCTCCATCCTACATTCCCACTCACTGCCTATCCTAATTCAGCCCCCGCGATTCACACCACCCCGTAATGTTTTTCTCACTCCTACTACTGAATGGCCTGTTAGAAACACTAAAACTGCGCACCACCAGGCAATGTTTTTCAGAAACCTATCCTACATTGCCACTGCATGTTTCCTGACCTCCACATGCTTGTCCGGAGCCGCGGGGACAGGAGGCAAGACTCGAGCAGGATCAGCTCTCAAACTTTATTGCGTACAGCGAACCGGACCTAACAAGGTCCGCCACCCTCAACGTTGGTTCCTCTTCCGCCGTTGGGGGCAGGAACAACCTCTTATAAGGGGAAGCAGTATCCAATCACAGAGAAGCGTGCCTAACAAGCTGATAGGCTAGCGTCACGGGTATGACAATTTGGCGGGCTTGTTCAGGCCGGAAAGAACCCAGAAGCAGGAAATGGGCGCCATCATAGGCGGCTTCCCACATCTCCCCCTTTTTTATTTATTAAAATAGGATGGTCTGTGGGTCCCTCCAAGGTGTCTATGACCTTGTTGCTGTTAGACACCTAGGAGTGGGCCTACCTTGTAGGCCGAGGCATGAGAGAATGTAGAGGTCTATACCCTGCTGTGCATCACCCTGTTTTGTGCATATCCTTGCGCCAGGACCATGCTCAAGTTGAGTGGTTCATTTTTTCGCAGGGCCAGGCTTTTGTGAACCGAACCTGGATGCATATAGACATTCATTCGTGCCTTCCCCCCAACCTTTGAGGCGGATGGCACTGCAGTACCCTTGGTCTCGCATCTCAATGCCAATAATTTGACTCCGGGAGGGACCCCTGGCCTTATAGGTCATGTATATCTGAGTGGAGCCTGTCTTAGGTTGACTGGGAGGGCTTTTCCCGTCTTACCCGTCATTGGCTTGCCCACTCAGCTCTTATAGCTGATGTTCTGCAATGTGAAGGAGATATGCGGCGGCCTGCTGGCCTGATGGGCCACCTGCTGCCATTTGCATGGCTGCCATGGCTGTGATCTTAACCTGCTGCTGAGTTTGTATGAGGCGATCTAACAAGCATTTAATAACCACAAGCCCTACTAGGATAGCCATGGCAATTAGGATCCAAAAAGAGGTAATAATAGGAACCCACAGAATAGAAGAAGCTCCAAACCAGACATTTTAGTTTGTAGATGGTCTCGGGCACTGAGCGTCGGTCCCAGAAGGGTCGAGTTGACTTGTGTCTGCGGGCTTATCCTCCTGTGCTTTATCAGGAACTGGTGGGGAGTTTACTGCTCGTGTCAATCTTTCCGGGACCCACAGCGGTTCGCAGCCTGGTTCCTGTGGGAAGACACAAACCGCACCTCGGGTCCAGCTAATCACTGGATCCGGGCCCATCCATTGTCCTGTAAGGACATCTTTCCATCTCACCAGCCCTTTGTCGGCCGGGGACGGGTTATTGTGCTCCATGGCAGGGGAATGATTATTGTGATTAAGGTTTAAAAAATTTATGGTAAAGAGTGCCAATGATATTCTTCCTTTGGGCGTTAGGCCATGGCCTATTCCCTCCTTTCGTTTTTGTAAGACACCCTTGAGTGTCCGATGGGATCGCTCAATGATGCCTTGTCCTTGGGGGTTGTAAGGAATGCCATGTTTAAGAGTGACTTCCATTTGTTCACAAAATGTCATAAAAATTTTGCTGGTATAGGCAGGACCATTGTCTGTTTTTAGTATATTGGGCTTTCCCCAAGCAGCCCAGGCTGCCAGGCAATGATTAATAGCATGGGTGGCCCTTTCTCCAGGTTCTGCCGAAGCAAACATAACCTGAGAAGCGGTGTCAACCGAAACATGTACATATTTTTCCGAATTCTGGGATGTGTGTTTGCCAAATATGATTGGGGCGCAGTCCTCTCGGGTTAATGCCAATAGATTGTTGGGGTGAAGGGATCACACAAGCTGGGCAATACCATACAATCTCTCGTGCTTGTGCTCTCGTGATGTTGAAGCGCGCCATGAGGGTGCGGGCATTAACATGGAATTGAGAATGGAAATTTTGGGCTGCTTCCAGAGGGTTGGGAAAGGTGAAGACCCATATCGGGCGCGTGGCCGAGTCTGCCAAGGCATTGCCTTCCGCCAAGGGCCCAGGTAAATTAGTATGGGCTCTGATATGTGAGATGAACACTTTTGAGGTTCTATTCCATAACTGATGTTGAATACCTAGGAATATGGAGGCTACCGTTGAAGAGGGTTTAATGGGACCCGCCATCTCCAGAACTTGGAGAGCATTTACCACATACGGAAGGAACGTCCTCCTCCTCCCCCAGAAGGGGGCGCAGGAGGTAATCCGGGAAGTAGCTCTCCCTCTAACCAGGGCGGTGCCATAGGTTGTGGGCGCCCTCTGGCGGCCATGGGTGTAGGTGGCAGCCCAGGGAGCAACTCCTCTTCTGGCCACGGCGGTGCAGTAGGGCCTGGCGCCCTGAAGGGGGTGATCATGGGTCGCGAACTTGCCAAAGGGCGGAAGGGCTTAAGCTCCTCCCGTAAGGCGGAGTAGCTCGGGCAGGGTGGTGTTTGGTTCCCCTTTTTATCTTCCCGAGCCCTGAATTCCTCTTTAAGCTGTGCAGGAGGGTCCTGTTTAGCAAAGACAACCTCCTCTTCTGAACCTTCCGAATCAGAATCAGAATTAGAGCCCTGAGGGTCCTCTGGAGACCCACAATCGGCAGTGGCTCCGGGCTCCTCTGAGCATTCCGATCGAGCTCTATCAAAAGCCTGTTGGGCTGTATTAGCGAAGCGAAAGCAAAACAGATGCAAAGGGAAAAGAAAAGAAAAAAAAAAAAAAAACCGGCGTCCACTCGTGTGGCGCTCAAAATTTGTTAGGTGCGTCCACCCAACCCAGGTGACCCAGTACTCACCTGTCCCGGGAACCGCTGTATCTCACGTAGCTGATCAGGGTGAAGAGAAGAGGCGCTCGCGGCCTTCCGTTGTTATTGGGCCAGGTCCTCCGTCGTACCGCAGGCGACAGCAATCGTACCTCCCGGCCGAAGAGGCACGTCGCTGAGTCTTTTACCTTTTTCCCCGTATGGGCCACCAGATGACCGGAGCCGCGGGAGACAGGAGGCCAGACTCGAGCAGGATCAGCTCTCAAACTTTATTGCGTACAGCGAACCGGACCTAACAAGGTCCGCCACCGTCAATGTTGGTTCCTCTTCCGCCGTTGGGGGCAGGAACAACATCTTATAAGGGGAAGCAGTATCCAATCACAGAGAAGCGCGCCTAACAAGCTGATAGGCTAGCGTCACGGGTATGACAATTTGGCGGGCTTGTTCAGGCCGGAAAGAACCCAGAAGCAGGAAATGGGCGCCATCATAGGCGGCTTCCCACACATGGTGACAACCCCGTGGTGCTATTCTCGATTCTACGTTGCCACTCACTGCCTATCCTTATTCAGACGCTCCGATTCACACCACCCCGTGATGTTTTTCTCGCACCTACTAGTGAATGGCCTGTTAGAAACACTAACACTGCACACCTCCCCGCAATGTTTTTCAGAAACCTATCCGACATTGCCACTGCATGTTTCCTGACCTCCCCATGCTTAACACCCTGTGGTGCTTTTCTCCATCCTATATTGCCACTCACTGCCTATACTAATGCAGACGCTCCGATTCGCACCACCCCGTGATGTTTTTCTCACTCCTACTAGTGAATGGCCTGTTAGAAACACTTACATTGCTCACCACCCCACGATGTTTTTCAGAAACCTATCCTACATTAGCCACTGCATGTTTCCTGACCTCCCCATGCTGACCACCCCGTGGTGCTTTTCTCCATCCTACATTGCCACTCGCTGCCTATCCTATTTCAGCACTTCTGATTCACACCACCCCGTGATGTTTTTCTCACTCTTACTAGTGAATGGCATGTTAGAAACCCTTACAATGCGCACCACCCCGCGATGTTCTTCAGAAACCTATTCTACATTGCCACTGCATGTTGCCTGACCTCCCCATGCTGACCACCCCGTGGTGCTTTTCTCCATCCTACATTGCCCCTCACTGCCTATTCTAATTCAGGCCCTCCGCTTCACACCACCCCATAATGTTTTTCTCACTTCTACTAGTGAATGGCCTGTTAGAAACACTGACAATGCCCACCTCCCCTCTTTGTTCTTCACAAACCTATCCTACATTGCCACTGCATGTTTCCTGACCTCCCCATGCTGAACACCCCGTGGCGCTTTTCTCCATCATTCATTGCCACTCACTGCCTATCCTAATTCAGGCCCTCCGATTCACACCACAGCGTGATGTTTTTCTCACTCCTACTAGTGAATGGCGGGTTAGAAACCTTACAATGTGCACCACCCCGCGATGTTTTTCAGAAACCTATCCTAAATTGCCACTGCATGTTTCCTGACCTCCCCATGCTGACCACCCCGTGGCGCTTTTCTCCATCCTACATTGCCACACACTGCCTATCCTAATTCAGGCCCTCCGATTCACACTACTACGTGATGTTTTTCTCACTCCAACTAGTGAATGGCTTGTTAGAAGCCCTTACAATGCGCACAAACCCGCGATGTTTTTCAGAAACCTATACTACATTGCCACTGCATGTTTCCTGACCTCCCCATGCTGACCAACCCGTGGTGCTATTTTCCATGCTACATTGCCACTCACTGCCTATCCTAATTCCGGCCCTCCGATTCACACCACCCCGTGATGTTTTTCTCACTCCTTTTAGTGAATGGCCTGTTAGAAACCCTTACAATGCTCACCACCCCGCGATGTTTTTCAGAAATCTATCCTACATTGCCACTGCATGGTTATTGACTTCCCCATGCTGACCAGCCCGTATCGCTTTTCTCCATCGTACATTGCCATACACTGCCTATGCTTATTCAGCCTTCCGATTCACACTAACCCGTCATTTTTTTCTCACTCCTACTAGTGAATGGCCTGTTAGAAACCCTTACAATGCGCACCACCAAGCGATGTTTTTCAGAAACCTATCCTACATTGCCACTGCGTGTTTCCTGACCACCTTATGATGACCACACCATCGCGCTTGTCTCCATCCTACGTTGCCACTCACTGCCAATGCTAATTTAGGCCCTCCGATTCACACCACCCGGTGATGTTTTTCTCACAACTACTAGTGAATGGCCTGTTGGAAACAGTTACAGTGCGCACCACACCGCGATGTTTTGAGAAAACTATGCGGAATTACCTCTGCATGTTTCCTTACCTCACCATGCTGACCACCCCGTGGTGCTTTTCTCCATCCTACATTACCACTCACTGCTTATCCTAATTCAGGCCATCCGATTCACACCACCCCGTGATGTTTTTCTCACTCCTACTAGTGAATGGCTTGCTAGAAAACCTTCTAATGGGCACCACACCACGATGTTTTCAGAAACCTATCCTACATTGCCACTGCATGTTTCCTGACCTCCCCATGCTGACCACCCAGTGGTGCTTTTCTCCATCCTACATTGCCACTCACTGCCTGTCCTAATTCAGGCCCTCCGATTCACACCACCCCGTGATGTTTTTCTCACTCCTACTAGTGAATGGCCTATTAAAAACCCTTACAATGCGCACCACCCCGCGATGTTTTTCAGAAACCTATCCTACCTTGCCACTGCATGTTTTGTGACCTCCACATGGTGACCACCCTGTGGTGCTTTTCTCCATCCTGCATTGCCACTCACTGCCTATCCTAATTCAGACCCTCCGATTCACACCACCCCGTGTTATTTTTCTCACTCCTACTAGTCCATGACCTGTTACAAACACTTACCATGCCCACCACCCCGCGACGTTTGTCACAAACCTATCCTACATTGCCATTGCATGTTTCCTGATCTCCCCATGCTGACCAACCCGTGGTGATTTGCCCCATTCCTACATTGCCACTCACTGCCTATACTAATTCAGACCCTCCGATTCACACCACCCCGTGATGTTTTTCTCACTGCAACTAGTGAATGGCCTGTTAGAAACACTTACAATGTCCACCACGCCACGATGTTTTTTGTGAACCTATAATACATTGCAACTGCATGTTTCCTGACATCCCCTTGCTGACCACCCCGTGGTGCTTTTCTCCATCTTACCTTGCCTCTCACTGCCTATCCTAAGTCAGGCCCTCCGATTCACACCACCCCGTGATGTTTTTCTCATTCGTACTAGTGAATGGCCTGTTAGAAACATTTACATTTCGCAACACCCCGCAGTGTTTTTCAGAATCCTATCGTACATTGCCACTGCATGTTTCCTGACCTCACGAAGCTGACCACCCCGTGGTGCTTTTCTCCATCCTACATTGCCACCCACTGCCTATCCTCATTCAGGCCTTCCAATTCACACCACCCAGTGATGTTTTTCTCACTCCTAATAGTGATTGGCCTGCTGGAAAGCCTTACAATGCGCACGACCCCGCGATGTTCTTCAGAAACCTATTCTACATTGCCAGTGCATGTTGCCTGACCACCCCATGCTGACCACCCCGTGGTGCTTTTCTCCATCCTACATTGCCACACACTGCCTATGCTAATTCATCCCCTCCAATGCACACCACCCCGGGATGTTTTTCTCACTCCTACTAGTGAATGGCCTGTCAGAAAACCTTACAATGCACACCACCCCGCGATGTTTTTCAGAAACCTATCCTACATTGTCATTGCATGTTTCTTGACCTCCCCATGCTGACCAGCCCGTGGCGCTTTTCTCCATGCTACATTGCCAAACAATGCCTATCCTAATTCAGGCCCCAAGATTCACACTACCCGGTCATGTTTTTCTCACTCCTACTAGTGAATGGCCTGTTAGAAACCCTTACAATGCGCACCACCCCGCGATGTTCTTCAGAAACCTGTTCTACATTGCCACTGCATGTTTACTGACCTCCCAATGCTGACCACCCCGTGGCGCTTTTCTCCATCCTACATTGCACCCTAAAGGCCAATTCTAATTCAAGCCCTCCGATTCACACCAACCCATAATGTTTTTCTCACTCCTCCTAGTGAATTGCCTGTTAGAAACACTTACAATGCGCACTACCCCTCTATGTTTTTTAGAAACCTATCCTACTTTGCCACTGCATGTTTCCTAACCTCCCCATGCTGACCACCCCGTGGTCCTTTTCTCCATCCTACATTGCCCCTCAATGCCTATTCTAATTCAGGCCCTCCGATTCACACCACCTCATAATGTTTTTCTCACTCCAAATAGTGAATGGCCTGTTAGAAACACTTACAATGCGCACCACCCTCGGATGTTTTTCAGAAAATTATGCTACATTGCCACTGCATGTTTCCCGACCTCCCCTTGCTGACCACCCCGTGGCGCTTTTCGCCATCCTACATTGGCACTCACTGCCTATGCTAATTCAGGCCCTCCGATTCACACCACCTCGTGATGTTTTTCTCACTCATACGAGTGAACGGCCTGTTAGAAACACTTACAATGCACACCACCCCGCGATGATTTTCAGAAACCTATCCAACATTGCCACTAAATGTTTCCTGACCTCCCCATGATGACCACCCCGTCGCGCTTGTCTCCATCCGACATTGCCACTCACTGCCTATACGAAATCAGCCCCTGTGATTCACACCACCCCGTGATATTTTTCTCACTCCTACTAGTGAATGGCCTGTTAGAAACCATTACAATGCGCACCACCCCGCGATGGTTTTCAGAAACCTATCCTATATTGCCACTGCGTGTTTCCTGACCTCCCCATGCTGACCACACCTTGGCGCTTTTCTACATCGTACATTGCCACACACTGCCTATCCTAATTCAGGCCCTCCGATTCACACTACCAAATGATGTTTTTCTCACGCCAACTATTGAATGGTCTGTTAGAAACCCTTACAATGCGCACCACCACGCAATGTTTTTCAGAAACCTATCCTACATTGCCACTGCATGTTTCCTGAGCTCCCCATGCTGACAACCCCTTGGCGCTTTTCTCCATCCTACATTCCCACTCACTGCCTATTCTAATTCAGGCCCTCCGATTCACACTACCCCGTCATGTTTTTCTCACTCCTACTAGTGAATGGCCTGTTAGAAACCCTTACAATGCGCACCACCCCGCGATGTTCCTCATAAACCTATCCTCCATTGCCACTGCATGTTGCCTGACCTCCCCATGCTGACCACCCCGTGGTGCTTTTCTCCACCCTACATTGCCACTCACTGCCTATCCTAATTCATCCCCTCTGATGCACACCACCCCGGGATGTTTTTCTCACTGCTACTAGTTAATCGCCTGTTAGAAACCTTTAGAATGCGTAACACCCAGCGATGTTTTTCAGAAACCTATTTTACATTGCCACTGCATGTTGCCTGACCTCCCCATGCTGACCACCCCGTGGCGCTTTTCGCCATCCTACATTGCCACTACTGCCTATCCTAATTCATTCCCTCCGATTGACCAACCCGTGATGTTTTTCTCTCTCCTACAAGTGAATGGCCTGGTAGAAACCCTTACAATGCGTACCACCCCGCGATTTTTTTTTTCAGAAATCTATCTTACATTGCCACTGCATGTTTCCTGACCTCCCAATGCTGACCACCCCGTGGCGCTTTTCTCCATCGTACATTGCCACACACTGCCTATCCTAATTCAGGCCCTCCAATTCACACTACGACGTGATGTTTTTCTCACGCCAACTATTGAATGGTCTGTTAGAAACCCTTACAATGCGCACCACCCCTCGATGTTTTTCAAAAACCTATTCTACATTGCCACTGCATGTTTCCTGACCTACCCATGCTGAACACCCCGTGGTGCTTTTTTCCATCCTACATTGCCACTCACTGCCTATCCTAATTCAGGAACTCCGATTCACACCACCCCGTGATGTTTTTCTCACTCCTATTAGTGAATGGCCTGTGAGAAACCCTTACAATGCGTACCACCCCGCCATGTTCTTAAGAAACCTATCCTACATTGCCACTGCATGTTTCCTGACCTCCCCATGATGACCAGCCCATGGCGCTTTTCTCTATCGTATATTGCCACACACTGCCTATACTAATTCAGACCCTCCGATGCACACTACCCCATCATGTTTTTCTCACTACTACTAGTGAATGGCCTGTTGGAAACCCTTTAAATGCGCACCACCCCGCGATGTTCTTCAGAAACTTATTCTACATTGCCACTGCATGTTGCCTGACCTCCCGATGCTGACCACCCGTTGTGCTTTTCTCCATTCGACATTGCCACACACTGCCTGTCCTAATCCATCCCCTCCGATGCACACTACCCCGGAAGTTTTTCTCTCTCCTACTTGTGAATGGCATGTTAGAAACCCTTACAATGCACACCACCCCGCGATGTTTTTCAGAAACCTATCCTACATTGCCACTGCGTGTTTCCTGACCTCCCCATGTTGAACATCCAGTGGTGCTTTTCTCCATCCTACATTTCCCCTCAATGCCTTTTCTAATTCAGGCCCTCCGATTCCCACCACCCCATAATGTTTTTCTCACTCCAAATAGTGAATGGCCTGTTAGAAACACTTACAATGCACACCACCCCGCGATGTTTTTCAGAAACTAATGCTACATTACCACTGCATGTATCCGGACCTCCCCATGCTGACAACCTTGTGGTGCTTTTCTCCATCCTACATTGCCACTCACTGCCTATTCTCATTCAGGCCCTCCGATTCACACCACCCCGTGATGTTTTTATCACTCCTACCAGTGAATGGCCTGTTAGAAACACTTACAAAGCGCACCACCCAGGGATGTTTTTCAGAAACCTATCCTACATTGCCACTGCATTTTTCTTGACCTCCCCATGCGGACAACCCCGTGGCGCTTTTCGCCATCCTACATTGCCACTCACTGCGTATTCTAATTCAGGCCCTCCGATTCACACCACCCCGTGATGTTTTTATCACTCCTACTAGTGAATGAGCTGTTAGAAACCCTTACAATGCACACCACCCCACGATGTTTTTCAGAATCCTATCCTACATTGCCACTGCATGTTTCCTGACCTCCCCATGATGACCACCCCATGGCACATTTCTCCATCCTACATAGCCAATCACTGCCTATCCTAATTCAGGCCCTCCGATTCACACCACCTTGTGATGTTTTTATCACTCCTACTAGTGAATGAGCTGTTAGAAACCCTTACAATGCACACCAACCAGTGATGTTTTTCAGAAACCTATCCTACATTGTCACTGCATTTTTATTGACCTCCCCATGCTCACCACCCCGTGGCGCTTTTCGCCATCCTACATTGCCACTACTGCCTATCCTAATTCAGGCCCTCCGTTTCAGACCACCCCGTGATGTTTTTCTGACTCCTACTAGTGAATGGCCTGGTAGAAGCCCATACAATGCGCACCAACCCGCGATGTTTTTCAGAAACCTACCCTACATTACACTTCATGTTTCCTGACCTCCCCATGCTGACCACCCCTGGCACATTTCTCCATCCTACATTGCCAATCACTGCCTATCCTAATTCAGGCCCTCCGATTCACACCACCTCGTGATGTTTTTCTCACTCCTACTAGTGAATGGCCTGTTGGAAACACTTACAATGCGCACCACCCCGCGATGATTTTCAGAAACGTATCCTACATTGCCACTGCATGTTTCCTGACCTCCCCAGGATGACCACCCCGTCACGCTGGTCTCCATCCTACATTGCCACTCACTGCCTATTCTAATTCAGCCCCTGTGATTCACACCACACCATGATATTTTTCTCACTCCTATTAGTGAATGGCCTGTTAGAAACCCTTACAATGCGCACCACCCCGCGATGTTTTTCAGAAACCTATCCTACATTGCCACTGCATGTTTCCTGACCTCCCCATGCTGGCCACCCCGTGGCGCTTTTCTCCATCGTACATTGCCACTCTCTGCCTATCCTAATTCAGGATCTCCGATTCACACCACCCTGTGATGTTTTTCTCACTCCTATTAGTGAATCGCCTGTTAGAAACCCTTACAGTGCGAAGCACAAAGCGATGTTTTTCAGAAACCTATCCTACATTGGCGCTGCATGTTTCCTGACCTCCCCATGCTGACCAGCCCGTGGCGCTTTTCTCCATCGTACATTGCCACACACTGCTTATCCTAATTCAGGCCCTCCGATTCACACTACCCCGTCATGATTTTCTCACTCCTACTAGTGAATTGCCTGTTAGAAACCCTTACAATTCGCACCACCCCGAGATGTTCTTCAGAAACCTATTCTATATTGCCACTGCATGTTGCCTGACCTCCCCATGCTGACCACACCGTGGCGCTATTCTCCATCCTTCATTGCAACTCACTGCCTATCCTAATTCTCACCCTCGAATTCACACCACCCTGTCATATTTTTGTCACTCCTGCTAATGAATGGAGTGTTAGAAACTTTACAATGAGCACCACCCCAGGATGTTTTTCAGAAACCTATCCTACATTGCCACTGCATGTTTCCTGTGTCCCCATGCTGACCAACACATGGTGCTTTTCCCCATCCTACATTGCCACTCACTGCCTATCCTAATTCAGGCCCTCCGATTCACACCACCCCGTGATGTTTTTCTCACTCCTATTAGTGAATGGCCTGTTAGAATCCCGTACAATGCACACCACCCAGCGATGTTTTTCAGAAACTTATCCTACATTGCCACTGCCTGTTTCCTGACCTCTCCACGCTAACCACCCCGTGGTGCTTTTCTCCATCCTAAGTTGCACTCACTGCCTATCCTAATTCAGGCCCTCCGATTCACACCAGCCCGTGATGTTTTTCTCACTCCTACTATTTAATGGCCAGATAGAAACACTCACAATGCACACCACCCCGCGGTGTTTTTCAGAAACCTATCCTACATTGCCACTGCATGTTTCCTGACCTCACCATCCTCACCACCCCAGGCGCTTTTCTTTAAACTACATTGCCACTCACTGCCTATGCTAATTCAGGCCCTCCGTTTCACACCATCCCTTGATGTTTTTCTCACTCCAACTATTGATGGCCTGTGAGAAAATCTTTCAATGCGCACCATCCCGCGATGTTTTTCAGAAACGTATCCTACATTGCCACTGCATGTTTCTGACCTCCCCATGGTGATCACCCCGTGGCGCTTTTCTCCATTCTACATTGCCACTAACGGCCTATCCTAATTCAGGCCCTCCGATTCATACCACCCCGTGATATCTTTCTCACTCCTACTAGTGAATGGCCTGTTAGAAACCCTTACACTGTGCACCACCCTGCAATGTTTTTCCGAAAACTATCCTACATTGCCACTGCGTGTTTCCGGAACTCCCCATGCTGACCACCCCGTGGCGCTTTTCTCCATCCTACATGGCCACTCACTGCGTATCCTAATTCAGGCCCTCAGATTCACACCACAACGTGATGTTTTTCTAACTACTACTAGTGAATGGCGTGTTAGAAACCCTTACAATGCGCACCACCCCGCTATATTTTTCAGAAACCTACCCTACATTGCCACTGCATGTTTCTTGAATTCCCCCTGCTGACCACCCCGTGGCGCTTTTCTCCATCGTACATTGCCACACAATGCCTGTACTAATTCAGGCCCTCCAATTCACCCTACACCGTCATGTTTTTCTGTCTCCTACTAGTGAATGGCCTGTTAGACACCTTTACATTGCGCACCACCCCGCGATGTTCTTCAGAAACCTATTCTACATTGCCACTGCATGTTGCCTGACCTACCCATGCTGACCAGCCCGTGGCGCTTTTCTCCATCCTACATTGCCAAACAATGCCTATCCTAATTCAGGCCCCAAGATTCACACTACCCGGTCATGTTTTTCTCACTCCTACTAGTGAATGGCCTGTTAGAAACCCTTACAATGCGCACCACCCCGCGATGTTCTTCAGAAACCTGTTCTACATTGCCACTGCATGTTTACTGACCTCCCAATGCTGACAACCCCGTGGCGCTTTTCTCCATCCTACATTGCCCCCTCAATGCCAATTCTAATTCAAGCCCTCCGATTCACACCAACCCATAATGTTTTTCTCACTCCTCCTAGTGAATTGCCTGTTAGAAACACTTACAATGCGCACTACCCCTCTATGTTTTTTAGAAACCTATCCTACATTGCCACTGCATGTTTCCTAACCTACCCATGCTGAGCACCCCGTGGTCCTTTTCTCAATCCTACATTGCCCCTCAATGCCTACTCTAATTCAGGCCCTCCGATTCACACCACCTCATAATGTTTTTCTCACTCCAAATAGTGAATGGCCTGTTAGAAACACTTACAATGCGCACCACCCTGCGATGTTTTTCAGAAACTTATGCTACATTGCCACTGCATGTTTCCTGACCTCCCCTTGCTGACCACCCCGTGGCGCTTTTCGCCATCCTACATTGGCACTCACTGCCTATGCTAATTCAGGCCCTCCGATTCACACCACCTCGTGATGTTTTTCTTACTCATACGAGTGAACGGCCTGTTAGAAACACTTACAATGCACACCACCCCGCGATGATTTTCAGAAACCTATCCTACATTGCCACTAAATGTTTCCTGACCTCCCCATGATGACCACCCCGTCGCGCTTGTCTCCATCCGACATTGCCACTCACTGCCTATACGAAATCAGCCCCTGTGATTCACACCACCCCGTGATATTTTTCTCACTCCTACTAGTGAATGGCCTGTTAGAAACCATTACAATGCGCACCACCCCGCGATGGTTTTCAGAAACCTATCCTATATTGCCACTGCGTGTTTCCTGACCTCCCCATGCTGACCACCCCTTGGCGCTTTTCTCCATCGTACATTGCCACACACTGCCTATCCTAATTCAGGCCCTCCGATTCACACCACCTCGTGATGTTTTTCTCACTCCTACTAGTGAATGGCCTGTTGGAAACACTTACAATGCGCACCACCCCGCGATGATTTTCAGAAACGTATCCTACATTGCCACTGCATGTTTCCTGACCTCCCCAGGATGACCACCCCGTCACGCTGGTCTCCATCCTACATTGCCACTCACTGCCTATTCTAATTCAGCCCCTGTGATTCACACCACACCATGATATTTTTCTCACTCCTATTAGTGAATGGCCTGTTAGAAACCCTTACAATGCGCACCACCCCGCGATGTTTTTCAGAAACCTATCCTACATTGCCACTGCATGTTTCCTGACCTCCCCATGCTGGCCACCCCGTGGCGCTTTTCTCCATCGTACATTGCCACTCTCTGCCTATCCTAATTCAGGATCTCCGATTCACACCACCCTGTGATGTTTTTCTCACTCCTATTAGTGAATCGCCTGTTAGAAACCCTTACAGTGCGAAGCACAAAGCGATGTTTTTCAGAAACCTATCCTACATTGGCGCTGCATGTTTCCTGACCTCCCCATGCTGACCAGCCCGTGGCGCTTTTCTCCATCGTACATTGCCACACACTGCTTATCCTAATTCAGGCCCTCCGATTCACACTACCCCGTCATGATTTTCTCACTCCTACTAGTGAATTGCCTGTTAGAAACCCTTACAATTCGCACCACCCCGAGATGTTCTTCAGAAACCTATTCTATATTGCCACTGCATGTTGCCTGACCTCCCCATGCTGACCACACCGTGGCGCTATTCTCCATCCTTCATTGCCACTCACTGCCTATCCTAATTCTCACCCTCGAATTCACACCACCCCGTCATATTTTTGTCACTCCTGCTAGTGAATGGAGTGTTAGAAACTTTACAATGAGCACCACCCCAGGATGTTTTTCAGAAACCTATCCTACATTGCCACTGCATGTTTCCTGTGTCCACATGCTGACCAACACATGGTGCTTTTCCCCATCCTACATTGCCACTCACTGCCTATCCTAATTCAGGCCCTCCGATTCACACCACCCCGTGATGTTTTTCTCACTCCTATTAGTGAATGGCCTGTTAGAATCCCGTACAATGCACACCACCCAGCGATGTTTTTCAGAAACTTATCCTACATTGCCACTGCCTGTTTCCTGACCTCTCCACGCTAACCACCCCGTGGTGCTTTTCTCCATCCTAAGTTGCACTCACTGCCTATCCTAATTCAGGCCCTCCGATTCACACCAGCCCGTGATGTTTTTCTCACTCCTACTATTTAATGGCCAGATAGAAACACTCACAATGCACACCACCCCGCGGTGTTTTTCAGAAACCTATCCTACATTGCCACTGCATGTTTCCTGACCTCACCATCCTCACCACCCCAGGCGCTTTTCTTTAAACTACATTGCCACTCACTGCCTATGCTAATTCAGGCCCTCCGTTTCACACCATCCCTTGATGTTTTTCTCACTCCAACTATTGATGGCCTGTGAGAAAATCTTTCAATGCGCACCATCCCGCGATGTTTTTCAGAAACGTATCCTACATTGCCACTGCATGTTTCTGACCTCCCCATGGTGATCACCCCGTGGCGCTTTTCTCCATTCTACATTGCCACTAACGGCCTATCCTAATTCAGGCCCTCCGATTCATACCACCCCGTGATATCTTTCTCACTCCTACTAGTGAATGGCCTGTTAGAAACCCTTACACTGTGCACCACCCTGCAATGTTTTTCCGAAAACTATCCTACATTGCCACTGCGTGTTTCCGGAACTCCCCATGCTGACCACCCCGTGGCGCTTTTCTCCATCCTACATGGCCACTCACTGCGTATCCTAATTCAGGCCCTCAGATTCACACCACAACGTGATGTTTTTCTAACTACTACTAGTGAATGGCGTGTTAGAAACCCTTACAATGCGCACCACCCCGCTATATTTTTCAGAAACCTACCCTACATTGCCACTGCATGTTTCTTGAATTCCCCCTGCTGACCACCCCGTGGCGCTTTTCTCCATCGTACATTGCCACACAATGCCTGTACTAATTCAGGCCCTCCAATTCACCCTACACCGTCATGTTTTTCTGTCTCCTACTAGTGAATGGCCTGTTAGACACCTTTACATTGCGCACCACCCCGCGATGTTCTTCAGAAACCTATTCTACATTGCCACTGCATGTTGCCTGACCTACCCATGCTGACCAGCCCGTGGCGCTTTTCTCCATCCTACATTGCCAAACAATGCCTATCCTAATTCAGGCCCCAAGATTCACACTACCCGGTCATGTTTTTCTCACTCCTACTAGTGAATGGCCTGTTAGAAACCCTTACAATGCGCACCACCCCGCGATGTTCTTCAGAAACCTGTTCTACATTGCCACTGCATGTTTACTGACCTCCCAATGCTGACAACCCCGTGGCGCTTTTCTCCATCCTACATTGCCCCCTCAATGCCAATTCTAATTCAAGCCCTCCGATTCACACCAACCCATAATGTTTTTCTCACTCCTCCTAGTGAATTGCCTGTTAGAAACACTTACAATGCGCACTACCCCTCTATGTTTTTTAGAAACCTATCCTACATTGCCACTGCATGTTTCCTAACCTCCCCATGCTGAGCACCCCGTGGTCCTTTTCTCAATCCTACATTGCCCCTCAATGCCTACTCTAATTCAGGCCCTCCGATTCACACCACCTCATAATGTTTTTCTCACTCCAAATAGTGAATGGCCTGTTAGAAACACTTACAATGCGCACCACCCTGCGATGTTTTTCAGAAACTTATGCTACATTGCCACTGCATGTTTCCTGACCTCCCCTTGCTGACCACCCCGTGGCGCTTTTCGCCATCCTACATTGGCACTCACTGCCTATGCTAATTCAGGCCCTCCGATTCACACCACCTCGTGATGTTTTTCTTACTCATACGAGTGAACGGCCTGTTAGAAACACTTACAATGCACACCACCCCGCGATGATTTTCAGAAACCTATCCTACATTGCCACTAAATGTTTCCTGACCTCCCCATGATGACCACCCTGTCGCGCTTGTCTCCATCCGACATTGCCACTCACTGCCTATACGAAATCAGCCCCTGTGATTCACACCACCCCGTGATATTTTTCTCACTCCTACTAGTGAATGGCCTGTTAGAAACCATTACAATGCGCACCACCCCGCGATGGTTTTCAGAAACCTATCCTATATTGCCACTGCGTGTTTCCTGACCTCCCCATGCTGACCACCCCTTGGCGCTTTTCTCCATCGTACATTGCCACACACTGCCTATCCTAATTCAGGCCCTCCGATTCACACTATCAAATGATGTTTTTCTCACGCCAACTATTGAATGGTCTGTTAGAAACCCTTACAATGCGCACCACCACGCAATGTTTTTCAGAAACCTATCCTACATTGCCACTGCATGTTTCCTGAGCTCCCCATGCTGACAACCCCTTGGCGCTTTTCTCCATCCTACATTCCCACTCACTGCCTATTCTAATTCAGGCCCTCCGATTCACACTACCCCGTCATGTTTTTCTCACCCCTACTAGTGAATGGCCTGTTAGAAACCCTTACAATGCGCACCACCCCGCGATGTTCCTCATAAACCTATCCTCCTTTGCCACTGCATGTTGCCTGACCTCCCCATGCTGACCACCCCGTGGTGCTTTTCTCCACCCTACATTGCCACTCACTGCCTATCCTAATTCATCCCCTCTGATGCACACCACCCCGGGATGTTTTTCTCACTGCTACTAGTTAATCGCCTGTTAGAAACCTTTAGAATGCGTAACACCCAGCGATGTTTTTCAGAAACCTATTTTACATTGCCACTGCATGTTGCCTGACCTCCCCATGCTGACCACCCCGTGGCGCTTTTCGCCATCCTACATTGCCACTACTGCCTATCCTAATTCATTCCCTCCGATTGAGACCAACCCGTGATATTTTTCTCTCTCCTATTAGTGAATGGCCTGGTAGAAACCCTTACAATGCGTACCACCCCGCGATTTTTTTTTTCAGAAATCTATCTTACATTGCCACTGCATGTTTCCTGACCTCCCCATGCTGACCACCCCGTGGCGCTTTTCTCCATCGTACATTGCCACACACTGCCTATCCTAATTCAGGCCCTCCAATTCACACTACGACGTGATGTTTTTCTCACGCCAACTATTGAATGGTCTGTTAGAAACCCTTACAATGCGCACCACCCCTCGATGTTTTTCAAAAACCTATTCTACATTGCCACTGCATGTTTCCTGACCTACCCATGCTGAACACCCCGTGGTGCTTTTTTCCATCCTACATTGCCACTCACTGCCTATCCTAATTCAGGCACTCCGATTCACACCACCCCGTGATGTTTTTCTCACTCCTATTAGTGAATGGCCTGTGAGAAACCCTTACAATGCGTACCACCCCGCCATGTTCTTAAGAAACCTATCCTACATTGCCACTGCATGTTTCCTGACCTCCCCATGATGACCAGCCCGTGGCGCTTTTCTCTATCGTATATTGCCACACACTGCCTATACTAATTCAGACCCTCTGATGCACACTACCCCATCATGTTTTTCTCACTACTACTAGTGAATGGCCTGTTGGAAACCCTTTAAATGCGCACCACCCCGCGATGTTCTTCAGAAACTTATTCTACATTGCCACTGCATGTTGCCTGACCTCCCGATGCTGACCACCCGTTGTGCTTTTCTCCATTCGACATTGCCACACACTGCCTGTCCTAATCCATCCCCTCCGATGCACACTACCCCAGAAGTTTTTCTCTCTCCTACTTTTGAATGGCATGTTAGAAACCCTTACAATGCACACCACCCCGCGATGTTTTTCAGAAACCTATCCTACATTGCCACTGCGTGTTTCCTGACCTCCCCATGTTGAACATCCGGTGGTGCTTTTCTCCATCCTACATTTCCCCTCAATGCCTTTTCTCATTCAGGCCCTCCGATTCCCACCACCCCATAATGTTTTTCTCACTCCAAATAGTGAATGGCCTGTTAGAAACACTTACAATGCACACCACCCCGCGATGTTTTTCAGAAACTAATGCTACATTACCACTGCATGTATCCGGACCTCCCCATGCTGACAACCTTGTGGTGCTTTTCTCCATCCTACATTGCCACTCACTGCCTATTCTCATTCAGGCCCTCCGATTCACACCACCCCGTGATGTTTTTATCACTCCTACCAGTGAATGGCCTGTTAGAAACACTTACAAAGCGCACCACCCAGGGATGTTTTTCAGAAACCTATCCTACATTGCCACTGCATTTTTCTTGACCTCCCCATGCGGACAACCCCGTGGCGCTTTTCGCCATCCTACATTGCCACTCACTGCGTATTCTAATTCAGGCCCTCCGATTCGCAACACCCCGTGATGTTTTTATCACTCCTACTAGTGAATGAGCTGTTAGAAACCCTTACAATGCACACCACCCCACGATGTTTTTCAGAATCCTATCCTACATTGCCACTGCATGTTTCCTGACCTCCCCATGATGACCACCCCATGGCACATTTCTCCATCCTACATTGCCAATCACTGCCTATCCTAATTCAGGCCCTCCGATTCACACCACCTCGTGATGTTTTTATCACTCCTACTAGTGAATGAGCTGTTAGAAACCCTTACAATGCACACCAACCAGTGATGTTTTTCAGAAACCTATCCTACATTGTCACTGCATTTTTATTGACCTCCCCATGCTCACCACCCCGTGGCGCTTTTCGCCATCCTACATTGCCACTACTGCCTATCCTAATTCAGGCCCTCCGTTTCAGACCACCCCGTGATGTTTTTCTGACTCCTACTAGTGAATGGCCTGGTAGAAGCCCATACAATGCGCACCAACCCGCGATGTTTTTCAGAAACCTACCCTACATTACACTTCATGTTTCCTGACCTCCCCATGCTGACCACCCCTGGCACATTTCTCCATCCTACATTGCCAATCACTGCCTATCCTAATTCAGGCCCTCCGATTCACACCACCTCGTGATGTTTTTCTCACTCCTACTAGTGAATGGCCTGTTGGAAACACTTACAATGCGCACCACCCCGCGATGATTTTCAGAAACGTATCCTACATTGCCACTGCATGTTTCCTGACCTCCCCAGGATGACCACCCCGTCACGCTGGTCTCCATCCTACATTGCCACTCACTGCCTATTCTAATTCAGCCCCTGGGATTCACACCACACCATGATATTTTTCTCACTCCTACTAGTGAATGGCCTGTAGGAAACCCTTACAATGCGCACCACCCCGCGATGTTTTTCAGAAACCTATCCTACATTGCCACTGCATGTTTCCTGACCTCCCCATGCTGGCCACCCCGTGGCGCTTTTCTCCATCGTACATTGCCACTCTCTGCCTATCCTAATTCAGGACCTCCGATTCACACCACCCTGTGATGTTTTTCTCACTCCTATTAGTGAATCGCCTGTTAGAAACCCTTACAGTGCGAAGCACAAAGCGATGTTTTTCAGAAACCTATCCTACATTGGCGCTGCATGTTTCCTGACCTCCCCATGCTGACCAGCCCGTGGCGCTTTTCTCCATCGTACATTGCCACACACTGCTTATCCTAATTCAGGCCCTCCGATTCACACTACCCCGTCATGTTTTTCTCACTCCTACTAGTGAATTGCCTGTTAGAAACCCTTACAATTCGCACCACCCCGCGATGTTCTTCAGAAACCTATTCTACATTGCCACTGCATGTTGCCTGACCTCCCCATGCTGACCACACCGTGGCGCTATTCTCCATCCTTCATTGCCACTCACTGCCTATCCTAATTCTCACCCTCGAATTCACACCACCCCGTCATATTTTTGTCACTCCTGCTAATGAATGGAGTGTTAGAAACCTTACAATGAGCTCCACCCCAGGATGTTTTTCAGAAACCTATCCTACATTGCCACTGCATGTTTCCTGTGTCCCCATGCTGACCAACCCATGGTGCTTTTCCCCATCCTACATTGCCACTCACTGCCTATCCTAATTCAGGCCCTCCGATTCACACCACCCCGTGATGTTTTTCTCACTCCTATTAGTGAATGGCCTGTTAGAATCCCGTACAATGCACACCACCCAGCGATGTTTTTCAGAAACTTATCCTACATTGCCACTGCCTGTTTCCTGACCTCCCCACGCTGACCACCCCGTGGTGCTTTTCTCCATCCTAAGTTGCACTCACTGCCTATCCTAATTCAGGCCCTCCGATTCACACCAGCCCGTGATGTTTTTCTCACTCCTACTATTGAATGGCCAGATAGAAACACTCACAATGCACACCACCCCGCGGTGTTTTTCAGAAACCTATCCTACATTGCCACTGCATGTTTCCTGACCTCACCATCCTCACCACCCCAGGCGCTTTTCTTTAAACTACATTGCCACTCACTGCCTATGCTAATTCAGGCCCTCCGTTTCACACCATCCCTTGATGTTTTTCTCACTCCAACTATTGATGGCCTGTGAGAAAATCTTTCAATGCGCACCATCCCGTGATGTTTTTCAGAAACGTATCCTACATTGCCACTGCATGTTTCTGACCTCCCCATGGTGATCACCCCGTGGTGCTTTTCTCCATTCTACATTGCCACTAACGGCCTATCCTAATTCAGGCCCTCCGATTCATACCACCCCGTGATATCTTTCTCACTCCTACTAGTGAATGGCCTGTTAGAAACCCTTACAATGCGCACCACCCTGCGATGTTTTTCCGAAAACTATCCTACATTGCCACTGCGTGTTTCCGGACCTCCCCATGCTGACCACCCCGTGGCGCTTTTCTCCATCCTACATTGCCACTCACTGCCTATCCTAATTCAGGCCCTCAGATTCACACCACAACGTGATGTTTTTCTAACTACTACTAGTGAATGGCGTGTTAGAAACCCTTACAATGCGCACCACCCCGCTATATTTTTCAGAAACCTACCCTACATTGCCACTGCATGTTTCTTGAATTCCCCCTGCTGACCACCCCGTGGCGCTTTTCTCCATCGTACATTGCCACACAATGCCTGTACTAATTCAGGCCCTCCAATTCACCCTACACCGTCATGTTTTTCTGTCTCCTACTAGTGAATGGCCTGTTAGACACCTTTACATTGCGCACCACCCTGCGATGTTCTTCAGAAACCTATTCTACATTGCCACTGCATGTTGCCTGACCTACCCATGCTGACCAGCCCGTGGCGCTTTTCTCCATTGTGCATTGCCACACACTGCCTATACTAATTCTAGCCCTCCGATTCACACTACCCATCAACTTTTTCTCACTCCAACTAGTGAATGCCCTGTTAGAAACCCTTACAATGCGCACCACCCCGTGATGTTTTTCAGAAACCTATCCTACATTGCCACTGCATGTTTTCTGATCTCACCATCCTGACCACCCCGTGGTGCTTTTCTCCATCCTACATTGCCACACACTGCCTATCCTAATTCAGGCCCTCCGATTCACACTACCACGTGATGTTTTTCACACCTCTACTAGTGAATGGCCTGTTAGAAACCCTTACAATGCACACCACCCCGTGATGTTTTTCAGAAACCTATCCTACATTGCCACTGCATGTTTTCTGATCTCACCATCCTGACCACCCCGTGGTGCTTTTCTCCATCCTACATTGCCACCCACTGCCTATCCTCATTCAGGCACTCCGATTCACACCACCCAGTGATGTTTTTCTCACTCCGACTAGTGAATGCCCTGTTAGAAAGCCTTACAATGCGCACAATCCCGCGATGTTCTTCAGAAACCTATTCTGCATAGCCACTGCATGTTGCCTAACCTCCCCATGCTGACCATCCCGTCGCGCTTGTCTCCATCTTACATTGCCACTCACTGCCTATCCTAATTCAGCTCCTGCGATTCACACCACCCCGTGATATTTTTCTCACTCCTACTAGTGAATGGCCTGTTAGAAACCCTTACAATGCACACCACCACGCGATGTTTTTCAGAAACCTATCCTACATTGCCACTGCATGTTTCCTGACCTCCCCATGCTGACCTACCCGGGGCGCTTTTCTCCATCCTACATTGCCACTCACTGCCTATCCTATTTCAGTCCTTCCGATTCACACCACCCCGTGATGTTTCTCTCACTCCTACTAGTGAAAGGCCTGTTAGAGACCCTTACAATGCGCACCACCCAGCGATGTTTTTCAGAAACCTATCCTACATTGCCACTGCATGTTTCCTGACCTACCCACGCTGACCAGCCCATGGCACTTTTTTCCATCTTACGTTGCCACTCACTGCCTATCCTAATTCAGGCCCTCCGATTCACACTACGACGTGATGTTTTTCTCACGCCAACTATTGAATGGTCTGTTAGAAACCCTTACAATGCGCACCACCCTGCGATGTTTTTCAGAAACCTATCCTACATTGCCACTGCATGTTTCCTGACCTACCCATGCTGAACACCCGGTGGTGCTTTTTTCCATCCTACGTTGCCACTCACTGCCTATCCTAATTCAAGCCCTCCGATTCACACCACCCCGTGATGTTTTTCTCACTCCTCTTAGTGAATGGCTTGTGAGAAACCCTTACAATGCGTACCACCCCGCGATGTTTTTCAGAAACCTATCCTACATTGCCACTGCATGTTTCCTGACCTCCCCATGATGACCAGCCCGTGGCGCTTTTCTCCATCTTATATTGCCACACACGGCCTATACTAACTCAGGCCCTCCGATTCACACTACCCCGTCATGTTTTTCTCACTCCTACTAGTGAATGGCCTGTTAGAAACCCTTACAATGCGCACCACCCTGCGATGTTCTTCAGAAACTTATTCTAAATTGCCACTGCATGTTTCCTGACCTCCCGATGCTGACCACCCGTTGTGCTTTTCTCCATCCTACATTGCCACTCACTGCCTATCCTAATTCATCCCGTCCGATGCACACCACCCTGGGATGTTTTTCTCTCTCCTACTAGTGAATGGCCTGTTAGAAACCCTTACAATGCACACCACTCCGCAATGTTTTTCAGAAACCTATCATACATTGCCACTGCATGTTTCCTGACCTCCCCATGTGGACCACCCGGTGGTGCTTTCCTCCATCCTACATTGCCCCTCAATGCCTTTTCTAATTCAGGCCCTCCGATTCCCACCACCCCATAATGTTTTTCTCACTGCAAATAGTGAATGGCCTGTTAGAAACACTTACAATGCGCACCACCCCGCGATGCTTTTCAGAAATTAATGCTACATTGCCACTGCATGTTTCTTGACCTCCCCATGCTGACAACCCTGTGGCGCTTTTCTCCATCCTACATTGCCACTCACTGCCTATTCTCATTCAGGCCCTCCGATTCACACCACCCCGTGATGTTTTTATCACTTCTACCAGTGAAAGGCCTGTTAGAAACCCTTACAAAGCGCACCACCCAGCGATGTTTTTCAGAAACCCATCCTACATTGCCACTGCATTTTTCTTGACCTCCCCATGCTGACCACCACGTGGCGCTTTTTGCCATCCTGCATTGCCAATACTGCCTATCCTAATTCAGGCCTTCCGATTCAGACCACCCCGTGATGTTTTTCTCACTCCTACTTGTGAATGGCCTGGTAGAAACACTTACAATGCGCACCACCCCGCGATGTTTTTCAGAAACCTATCCTACATTCCCACTGCATGTTTCCTGACCTCCCCATGATTACCAACCCATGGCACATTTCTCCATCCTACATTGCCAATCACTGCCTATCCTAATTCAGGCCCTCCGATTCACACCATCTCATGATGTTTTTCTCACTCCTACTAGTGAATGGCCTGTTAGAAACACTTACAATGCGCACCACCCCGCGATGATTTTCAGAAACGTATCCTACATTGCCACTGCATGTTTCCTGACCTCCCCAGGATGACCACCCTGTCACGCTGGTCTCCATCCTACATTGCCACTCACTGCCTATTCTAATTCAGCCCCTGGGATTCACACCACACCATGATATTTTTCTCACTCCTACTAGTGAATGGCCTGTAGGAAACCCTTACACTGCGCACCACCCCGCGATGTTTTTCAGAAACTAATGCTACATTACCACTGCATGTATCCGGGCCTCCCCATGCTGACAACCTTGTGGTGCTTTTCTCCATCCTACATTTCCACTCACTGCCTATTCTCATTCAGGCCCTCCGATTCACACCACCCTGTGATGTTTTTATCACTCCTACCAGTGAATGGCCTGTTAGAAACACTTACAAAGCGCACCACCCAGGGATGTTTTTCAGAAACCTATCCTACATTGCCACTGCATTTTTCTTGACCTCCCCATGCGGACAACCCCGTGGCGCTTTTCGCCATCCTACATTGCCACTCACTGCGTATTCTAATTCAGGCCCTCCGATTCGCAACACCCCGTGATGTTTTTATCACTCCTACTAGTGAATGAGCTGTTAGAAACCCTTACAATGCACACCTCCCCACGATGTTTTTCAGAATCCTATCCTACATTGCCACTGCATGTTTCCTGACCTCCCCATGATGACCACCCCATGGCACATTTCTCCATCCTACATTGCCAATCACTGCCTATCCTAATTCAGGCCCTCCGATTCACACCACCTCGTGATGTTTTTATCACTCCTACTAGTGAATGAGCTGTTAGAAACCCTTACAATGCACACCAACCAGTGATGTTTTTCAGAAACCTATCCTACATTGTCACTGCATTTTTATTGACCTCCCCATGCTCACCACCCCGTGGCGCTTTTCGCCATCCTACATTGCCACTACTGCCTATCCTAATTCAGGCCCTCCGTTTCAGACCACCCCGTGATGTTTTTCTGACTCCTACTAGTGAATGGCCTGGTAGAAGCCCATACAATGCGCACCAACCCGCGATGTTTTTCAGAAACCTACCCTACATTACACTTCATGTTTCCTGACCTCCCCATGCTGACCACCCCTGGCACATTTCTCCATCCTACATTGCCAATCACTGCCTATCCTAATTCAGGCCCTCCGATTCACACCACCTCGTGATGTTTTTCTCACTCCTACTAGTGAATGGCCTGTTGGAAACACTTACAATGCGCACCACCCCGCAATGATTTTCAGAAACGTATCCTACATTGCCACTGCATGTTTCCTGACCTCCCCAGGATGACCACCCCGTCACGCTGGTCTCCATCCTACATTGCCACTCACTGCCTATTCTAATTCAGCCCCTGGGATTCACACCACACCATGATATTTTTCTCACTCCTACTAGTGAATGGCCTGTAGGAAACCCTTACAATGTGCACCACCCCGCGATGTTTTTCAGAAACCTATCCTACATTGCCACTGCATGTTTCCTGACCTCCCCATGCTGGCCACCCCGTGGCGCTTTTCTCCATCGTACATTGCCACTCTCTGCCTATCCTAATTCAGGACCTCCGATTCACACCACCCTGTGATGTTTTTCTCACTCCTATTAGTGAATCGCCTGTTAGAAACCCTTACAGTGCGAAGCACAAAGCGATGTTTTTCAGAAACCTATCCTACATTGGCGCTGCATGTTTCCTGACCACCCCATGCTGACCAGCCCGTGGCGCTTTTCTCCATCGTACATTGCCACACACTGCTTATCCTAATTCAGGCCCTCCGATTCACACTACCCCGTCATGTTTTTCTCACTCCTACTAGTGAATTGCCTGTTAGAAACCCTTACAATTCGCACCACCCCGCGATGTTCTTCAGAAACCTATTCTACATTGCCACTGCATGTTGCCTGACCTCCCCATGCTGACCACACCGTGGCGCTATTCTCCATCCTTCATTGCCACTCACTGCCTATCCTAATTCTCACCCTCGAATTCACACCACCCCGTCATATTTTTGTCACTCCTGCTAATGAATGGAGTGTTAGAAACCTTACAATGAGCACCACCCCAGGATGTTTTTCAGAAACCTATCCTACATTGCCACTGCATGTTTCCTGTGTCCCCATGCTGACCAACCCATGGTGCTTTTCCCCATCCTACATTGCCACTCACTGCCTATCCTAATTCAGGCCCTCCGATTCACACCACCCCGTGATGTTTTTCTCACTCCTATTAGTGAATGGCCTGTTAGAATCCCGTACAATGCACACCACCCAGCGATGTTTTTCAGAAACTTATCCTACATTGCCACTGCCTGTTTCCTGACCTCCCCACGCTGACCACCCCGTGGTGCTTTTCTCCATCCTAAGTTGCACTCACTGCCTATCCTAATTCAGGCCCTCCGATTCACACCAGCCCGTGATGTTTTTCTCACTCCTACTATTGAATGGCCAGATAGAAACACTCACAATGCACACCACCCCGCGGTGTTTTTCAGAAACCTATCCTACATTGCCACTGCATATTTCCTGACCTCACCATCCTCACCACCCCAGGCGCTTTTCTTTAAACTACATTGCCACTCACTGCCTATGCTAATTCAGGCCCTCCGTTTCACACCATCCCTTGATGTTTTTCTCACTCCAACTATTGATGGCCTGTGAGAAAATCTTTCAATGCGCACCATCCCGCGATGTTTTTCAGAAACGTATCCTACATTGCCACTGCATGTTTCTGACCTCCCCATGGTGATCACCCCGTGGCGCTTTTCTCCATTCTACATTGCCACTAACGGCCTATACTAATTCAGGCCCTCCGATTCATACCACCCCGTGATATCTTTCTCACTCCTACTAGTGAATGGCCTGTTAGAAACCCTTACAATGCGCACCACCCTGCGATGTTTTTCCGAAAACTATCCTACATTGCCACTGCGTGTTTCCGGACCTCCCCATGCTGACCACCCCGTGGCGCTTTTCTCCATCCTACATTGCCACTCACTGCCTATCCTAATTCAGGCCCTCAGATTCACACCACAACGTGATGTTTTTCTAACTACTACTAGTGAATGGCGTGTTAGAAACCCTTACAATGCGCACCACCCCGCTATATTTTTCAGAAACCTACCCTACATTGCCACTGCATGTTTCTTGAATTCCCCCTGCTGACCACCCCGTGGCGCTTTTCTCCATCGTACATTGCCACACAATGCCTGTACTAATTCAGGCCTCCAATTCACCCTACACCGTCATGTTTTTCTGTCTCCTACTAGTGAATGGCCTGTTAGACACCTTTACATTGCGCACCACCCTGCGATGTTCTTCAGAAACCTATTCTACATTGCCACTGCATGTTGCCTGACCTACCCATGCTGACCAGCCCGTGGCGCTTTTCTCCATTGTGCATTGCCACACACTGCCTATACTAATTCTAGCCCTCCGATTCACACTACCCATCAACTTTTTCTCACTCCAACTAGTGAATGCCCTGTTAGAAACCCTTACAATGCGCACCACCCCGTGATGTTTTTCAGAAACCTATCCTACATTGCCACTGCATGTTTTCTGATCTCACCATCCTGACCACCCCGTGGTGCTTTTCTCCATCCTACATTGCCACACACTGCCTATCCTAATTCAGGCCCTCCGATTCACACTACCACGTGATGTTTTTCACACCTCTACTAGTGAATGGCCTGTTAGAAACCCTTACAATGCACACCACCCCGTGATGTTTTTCAGAAACCTATCCTACATTGCCACTGCATGTTTTCTGATCTCACCATCCTGACCACCCCGTGGTGCTTTTCTCCATCCTACATTGCCACCCACAGCCTATCCTCATTCAGGCACTCCGATTCACACCACCCAGTGATGTTTTTCTCACTCCGACTAGTGAATGCCCTGTTAGAAAGCCTTACAATGCGCACAATCCCGCGATGTTCTTCAGAAACCTATTCTGCATAGCCACTGCATGTTGCCTAACCTCCCCATGCTGACCATCCCGTCGCGCTTGTCTCCATCTTACATTGCCACTCACTGCCTATCCTAATTCAGCTCCTGCGATTCACACCACCCCGTGATATTTTTCTCACTCCTACTAGTGAATGGCCTGTTAGAAACCCTTACAATGCGCACCACCACGCGATGTTTTTCAGAAACCTATCCTACATTGCCACTGCATGTTTCCTGACCTCCCCATGCTGACCTACCCGGGGCGCTTTTCTCCATCCTACATTGCCACTCACTGCCTATCCTATTTCAGTCCTTCCGAATCACACCACCCCGTGATGTTTCTCTCACTCCTACTAGTGAAAGGCCTGTTAGAGACCATTACAATGCGCACCACCCAGCGATGTTTTTCAGAAACCTATCCTACATTGCCACTGCATGTTTCCTGACCTACCCACGCTGACCAGCCCATGGCACTTTTTTCCATCTTACGTTGCCACTCACTGCCTATCCTAATTCAGGCCCTCCGATTCACAATACGACGTGATGTTTTTCTCACGCCAACTATTGAATGGTCTGTTAGAAACCCTTACAATGCGCACCACCCTGCGATGTTTTTCAGAAACCTATCCTACATTGCCACTGCATGTTTCCTGACCTACCCATGCTGAACACCCGGTGGTGCTTTTTTCCATCCTACGTTGCCACTCACTGCCTATCCTAATTCAAGCCCTCCGATTCACACCACCCCGTGATGTTTTTCTCACTCCTCTTAGTGAATGGCTTGTGAGAAACCCTTACAATGCGTACCACCCCGCGATGTTTTTCAGAAACCTATCCTACATTGCCACTGCATGTTTCCTGACCTCCCCATGATGACCAGCCCGTGGCGCTTTTCTCCATCTTATATTGCCACACACGGCCTATACTAACTCAGGCCCTCCGATTCACACTACCCCGTCATGTTTTTCTCACTCCTACTAGTGAATGGCCTGTTAGAAACCCTTACAATGCGCACCACCCTGCGATGTTCTTCAGAAACTTATTCTAAATTGCCACTGCATGTTTCCTGACCTCCCGATGCTGACCACCCGTTGTGCTTTTCTCCATCCTACATTGCCACTCACTGCCTATCCTAATTCATCCCGTCCGATGCACACCACCCTGGGATGTTTTTCTCTCTCCTACTAGTGAATGGCCTGTTAGAAACCCTTACAATGCACACCACTCCGCAATGTTTTTCAGAAACCTACCCTACATTGCCACTGCATGTTTCTTGAATTCCCCCTGCTGACCACCCCGTGGCGCTTTTCTCCATCGTACATTGCCACACAATGCCTGTACTAATTCAGGCCCTCCAATTCACCCTACACCGTCATGTTTTTCTGTCTCCTACTAGTGAATGGCCTGTTAGACACCTTTACATTGCGCACCACCCCGCGATGTTCTTCAGAAACCTATTCTACATTGCCACTGCATGTTGCCTGACCTACCCATGCTGACCAGCCCGTGGCGCTTTTCTCCATCCTACATTGCCAAACAATGCCTATCCTAATTCAGGACCTCCGATTCACACCACCCTGTGATGTTTTTCTCACTCCTATTAGTGAATCGCCTGTTAGAAACCCTTACAGTGCGAAGCACAAAGCGATGTTTTTCAGAAACCTATCCTACATTGGCGCTGCATGTTTCCTGACCACCCCATGCTGACCAGCCCGTGGCGCTTTTCTCCATCGTACATTGCCACACACTGCTTATCCTAATTCAGGCCCTCCGATTCACACTACCCCGTCATGTTTTTCTCACTCCTACTAGTGAATTGCCTGTTAGAAACCCTTACAATTCGCACCACCCCGCGATGTTCTTCAGAAACCTATTCTACATTGCCACTGCATGTTGCCTGACCTCCCCATGCTGACCACACCGTGGCGCTATTCTCCATCCTTCATTGCCACTCACTGCCTATCCTAATTCTCACCCTCGAATTCACACCACCCCGTCATATTTTTGTCACTCCTGCTAATGAATGGAGTGTTAGAAACCTTACAATGAGCACCACCCCAGGATGTTTTTCAGAAACCTATCCTACATTGCCACTGCATGTTTCCTGTGTCCCCATGCTGACCAACCCATGGTGCTTTTCCCCATCCTACATTGCCACTCACTGCCTATCCTAATTCAGGCCCTCCGATTCACACCACCCCGTGATGTTTTTCTCACTCCTATTAGTGAATGGCCTGTTAGAATCCCGTACAATGCACACCACCCAGCGATGTTTTTCAGAAACTTATCCTACATTGCCACTGCCTGTTTCCTGACCTCCCCACGCTGACCACCCCGTGGTGCTTTTCTCCATCCTAAGTTGCACTCACTGCCTATCCTAATTCAGGCCCTCCGATTCACACCAGCCCGTGATGTTTTTCTCACTCCTACTATTGAATGGCCAGATAGAAACACTCACAATGCACACCACCCCGCAGTGTTTTTCAGAAACCTATCCTACATTGCCACTGCATGTTTCCTGACCTCACCATCCTCACCACCCCAGGCGCTTTTCTTTAAACTACATTGCCACTCACTGCCTATGCTAATTCAGGCCCTCCGTTTCACACCATCCCTTGATGTTTTTCTCACTCCAACTATTGATGGCCTGTGAGAAAATCTTTCAATGCGCACCATCCCGTGATGTTTTTCAGAAACGTATCCTACATTGCCACTGCATGTTTCTGACCTCCCCATGGTGATCACCCCGTGGCGCTTTTCTCCATTCTACATTGCCACTAACGGCCTATACTAATTCAGGCCCTCCGATTCATACCACCCCGTGATATCTTTCTCACTCCTACTAGTGAATGGCCTGTTAGAAACCCTTACAATGCGCACCACCCTGCGATGTTTTTCCGAAAACTATCCTACATTGCCACTGCGTGTTTCCGGACCTCCCCATGCTGACCACCCCGTGGCGCTTTTCTCCATCCTACATTGCCACTCACTGCCTATCCTAATTCAGGCCCTCAGATTCACACCACAACGTGATGTTTTTCTAACTACTACTAGTGAATGGCGTGTTAGAAACCCTTACAATGCGCACCACCCCGCTATATTTTTCAGAAACCTACCCTACATTGCCACTGCATGTTTCTTGAATTCCCCCTGCTGACCACCCCGTGGCGCTTTTCTCCATCGTACATTGCCACACAATGCCTGTACTAATTCAGGCCCTCCAATTCACCCTACACCGTCATGTTTTTCTGTCTCCTACTAGTGAATGGCCTGTTAGACACCTTTACATTGCGCACCACCCTGCGATGTTCTTCAGAAACCTATTCTACATTGCCACTGCATGTTGCCTGACCTACCCATGCTGACCAGCCCGTGGCGCTTTTCTCCATTGTGCATTGCCACACACTGCCTATACTAATTCTAGCCCTCCGATTCACACTACCCATCAACTTTTTCTCACTCCAACTAGTGAATGCCCTGTTAGAAACCCTTACAATGCGCACCACCCCGTGATGTTTTTCAGAAACCTATCCTACATTGCCACTGCATGTTTTCTGATCTCACCATCCTGACCACCCCGTGGTGCTTTTCTCCATCCTACATTGCCACACACTGCCTATCCTAATTCAGGCCCTCCGATTCACACTACCACGTGATGTTTTTCACACCTCTACTAGTGAATGGCCTGTTAGAAACCCTTACAATGCACACCACCCCGTGATGTTTTTCAGAAACCTATCCTACATTGCCACTGCATGTTTTCTGATCTCACCATCCTGACCACCCCGTGGTGCTTTTCTCCATCCTACATTGCCACCCACAGCCTATCCTCATTCAGGCACTCCGATTCACACCACCCAGTGATGTTTTTCTCACTCCGACTAGTGAATGCCCTGTTAGAAAGCCTTACAATGCGCACAATCCCGCGATGTTCTTCAGAAACCTATTCTGCATAGCCACTGCATGTTGCCTAACCTCCCCATGCTGACCATCCCGTCGCGCTTGTCTCCATCTTACATTGCCACTCACTGCCTATCCTAATTCAGCTCCTGCGATTCACACCACCCCGTGATATTTTTCTCACTCCTACTAGTGAATGGCCTGTTAGAAACCCTTACAATGCGCACCACCACGCGATGTTTTTCAGAAACCTATCCTACATTGCCACTGCATGTTTCCTGACCTCCCCATGCTGACCTACCCGGGGCGCTTTTCTCCATCCTACATTGCCACTCACTGCCTATCCTATTTCAGTCCTTCCGAATCACACCACCCCGTGATGTTTCTCTCACTCCTACTAGTGAAAGGCCTGTTAGAGACCATTACAATGCGCACCACCCAGCGATGTTTTTCAGAAACCTATCCTACATTGCCACTGCATGTTTCCTGACCTACCCACGCTGACCAGCCCATGGCACTTTTTTCCATCTTACGTTGCCACTCACTGCCTATCCTAATTCAGGCCCTCCGATTCACACTACGACGTGATGTTTTTCTCACGCCAACTATTGAATGGTCTGTTAGAAACCCTTACAATGCGCACCACCCTGCGATGTTTTTCAGAAACCTATCCTACATTGCCACTGCATGTTTCCTGACCTACCCATGCTGAACACCCGGTGGTGCTTTTTTCCATCCTACGTTGCCACTCACTGCCTATCCTAATTCAAGCCCTCCGATTCACACCACCCCGTGATGTTTTTCTCACTCCTCTTAGTGAATGGCTTGTGAGAAACCCTTACAATGCGTACCACCCCGCGATGTTTTTCAGAAACCTATCCTACATTGCCACTGCATGTTTCCTAACCTCCCCATGCTGAGCACCCCGTGGTCCTTTTCTCAATCCTACATTGCCCCTCAATGCCTACTCTAATTCAGGCCCTCCGATTCACACCACCTCATAATGTTTTTCTCACTCCAAATAGTGAATGGCCTGTTAGAAACACTTACAATGCGCACCACCCTGCGATGTTTTTCAGAAACTTATGCTACATTGCCACTGCATGTTTCCTGACTTCCCCTTGCTGACCACCCCGTGGCGCTTTTCGCCATCCTACATTGGCACTCACTGCCTATGCTAATTCAGGCCCTCCGATTCACACCACCTCGTGATGTTTTTCTTACTCATACGAGTGAACGGCCTGTTAGAAACACTTACAATGCACACCACCCCGCGATGATTTTCAGAAACCTATCCTACATTGCCACTAAATGTTTCCTGACCTCCCCATGATGACCACCCCGTCGCGCTTGTCTCCATCCGACATTGCCACTCACTGCCTATACGAAATCAGCCCCTGTGATTCACACCACCCCGTGATATTTTTCTCACTCCTACTAGTGAATGGCCTGTTAGAAACCATTACAATGCGCACCACCCCGCGATGGTTTTCAGAAACCTATCCTATATTGCCACTGCGTGTTTCCTGACCTCCCCATGCTGACCACCCCTTGGCGCTTTTCTCCATCGTACATTGCCACACACTGCCTATCCTAATTCAGGCCCTCCGATTCACACTATCAAATGATGTTTTTCTCTCGCCAACTATTGAATGGTCTGTTAGAAACCCTTACAATGCGCACCACCACGCAATGTTTTTCAGAAACCTATCCTACATTGCCACTGCATGTTTCCTGAGCTCCCCATGCTGACAACCCCTTGGCGCTTTTCTCCATCCTACATTCCCACTCACTGCCTATTCTAATTCAGGCCCTCCGATTCACACTACCCCGTCATGTTTTTCTCACCCCTACTAGTGAATGGCCTGTTAGAAACCCTTACAATGCGCACCACCCCGCGATGTTCCTCATAAACCTATCCTCCTTTGCCACTGCATGTTGCCTCACCTCCCCATGCTGACCACCCCGTGGTGCTTTTCTCCACCCTACATTGCCACTCACTGCCTATCCTAATTCATCCACTCTGATGCACACCACCCCGGGATGTTTTTCTCACTGCTACTAGTTAATCGCCTGTTAGAAACCTTTAGAATGCGTAACACCCAGCGATGTTTTTCAGAAACCTATTTTACATTGCCACTGCATGTTGCCTGACCTCCCCATGCTGACCACCCCGTGGCGCTTTTCGCCATCCTACATTGCCACTACTGCCTATCCTAATTCATTCCCTCCGATTGAGACCAACCCGTGATATTTTTCTCTCTCCTATTAGTGAATGGCCTGGTAGAAACCCTTACAATGCGTACCACCCCGCGATTTTTTTTTTCAGAAATCTATCTTACATTGCCACTGCATGTTTCCTGACCTCCCCATGCTGACCACCCCGTGGCGCTTTTCTCCATCGTACATTGCCACACACTGCCTATCCTAATTCAGGCCCTCCAATTCACACTACGACGTGATGTTTTTCTCACGCCAACTATTGAATGGTCTGTTAGAAACCCTTACAATGCGCACCACCCCTCGATGTTTTTCAAAAACCTATTCTACATTGCCACTGCATGTTTCCTGACCTACCCATGCTGAACACCCCGTGGTGCTTTTTTCCATCCTACATTGCCACTCACTGCCTATCCTAATTCAGGCACTCCGATTCACACCACCCCGTGATGTTTTTCTCACTCCTATTAGTGAATGGCCTGTGAGAAACCCTTACAATGCGTACCACCCCGCCATGTTCTTAAGAAACCTATCCTACATTGCCACTGCATGTTTCCTGACCTCCCCATGATGACCAGCCCGTGGCGCTTTTCTCTATCGTATATTGCCACACACTGCCTATACTAATTCAGACCCTCTGATGCACACTACCCCATCATGTTTTTCTCACTACTACTAGTGAATGGCCTGTTGGAAACCCTTTAAATGCGCACCACCCCGCGATGTTCTTCAGAAACTTATTCTACATTGCCACTGCATGTTGCCTGACCTCCCGATGCTGACCACCCGTTGTGCTTTTCTCCATTCGACATTGCCACACACTGCCTGTCCTAATCCATCCCCTCCGATGCACACTACCCCGGAAGTTTTTCTCTCTCCTACTTTTGAATGGCATGTTAGAAACCCTTACAATGCACACCACCCCGCGATGTTTTTCAGAAACCTATCCTACATTGCCACTGCGTGTTTCCTGACCTCCCCATGTTGAACATCCGGTGGTGCTTTTCTCCATCCTACATTTCCCCTCAATGCCTTTTCTCATTCAGGCCCTCCGATTCCCACCACCCCATAATGTTTTTCTCACTCCAAATAGTGAATGGCCTGTTAGAAACACTTACAATGCACACCACCCCGCGATGTTTTTCAGAAACTAATGCTACATTACCACTGCATGTATCCGGACCTCCCCATGCTGACAACCTTGTGGTGCTTTTCTCCATCCTACATTGCCACTCACTGCCTATTCTCATTCAGGCCCTCCGATTCACACCACCCCGTGATGTTTTTATCACTCCTACCAGTGAATGGCCTGTTAGAAACACTTACAAAGCGCACCACCCAGGGATGTTTTTCAGAAACCTATCCTACATTGCCACTGCATTTTTCTTGACCTCCCCATGCGGACAACCCCGTGGCGCTTTTCGCCATCCTACATTGCCACTCACTGCGTATTCTAATTCAGGCCCTCCGATTCGCAACACCCCGTGATGTTTTTATCACTCCTACTAGTGAATGAGCTGTTAGAAACCCTTACAATGCACACCACCCCACGATGTTTTTCAGAATCCTATCCTACATTGCCACTGCATGTTTCCTGACCTCCCCATGATGACCACCCCATGGCACATTTCTCCATCCTACATTGCCAATCACTGCCTATCCTAATTCAGGCCCTCCGATTCACACCACCTCGTGATGTTTTTATCACTCCTACTAGTGAATGAGCTGTTAGAAACCCTTACAATGCACACCAACCAGTGATGTTTTTCAGAAACCTATCCTACATTGTCACTGCATTTTTATTGACCTCCCCATGCTCACCACCCCGTGGCGCTTTTCGCCATCCTACATTGCCACTACTGCCTATCCTAATTCAGGCCCTCCGTTTCAGACCACCCCGTGATGTTTTTCTGACTCCTACTAGTGAATGGCCTGGTAGAAGCCCATACAATGCGCACCAACCCGCGATGTTTTTCAGAAACCTACCCTACATTACACTTCATGTTTCCTGACCTCCCCATGCTGACCACCCCTGGCACATTTCTCCATCCTACATTGCCAATCACTGCCTATCCTAATTCAGGCCCTCCGATTCACACCACCTCGTGATGTTTTTCTCACTCCTACTAGTGAATGGCCTGTTGGAAACACTTACAATGCGCACCACCCCGCGATGATTTTCAGAAACGTATCCTACATTGCCACTGCATGTTTCCTGACCTCCCCAGGATGACCACCCCGTCACGCTGGTCTCCATCCTACATTGCCACTCACTGCCTATTCTAATTCAGCCCCTGGGATTCACACCACACCATGATATTTTTCTCACTCCTACTAGTGAATGGCCTGTAGGAAACCCTTACAATGCGCACCACCCCGCGATGTTTTTCAGAAACCTATCCTACATTGCCACTGCATGTTTCCTGACCTCCCCATGCTGGCCACCCCGTGGCGCTTTTCTCCATCGTACATTGCCACTCTCTGCCTATCCTAATTCAGGACCTCCGATTCACACCACCCTGTGATGTTTTTCTCACTCCTATTAGTGAATCGCCTGTTAGAAACCCTTACAGTGCGAAGCACAAAGCGATGTTTTTCAGAAACCTATCCTACATTGGCGCTGCATGTTTCCTGACCTCCCCATGCTGACCAGCCCGTGGCGCTTTTCTCCATCGTACATTGCCACACACTGCTTATCCTAATTCAGGCCCTCCGATTCACACTACCCCGTCATGTTTTTCTCACTCCTACTAGTGAATTGCCTGTTAGAAACCCTTACAATTCGCACCACCCCGCGATGTTCTTCAGAAACCTATTCTACATTGCCACTGCATGTTGCCTGACCTCCCCATGCTGACCACACCGTGGCGCTATTCTCCATCCTTCATTGCCACTCACTGCCTATCCTAATTCTCACCCTCGAATTCACACCACCCCGTCATATTTTTGTCACTCCTGCTAATGAATGGAGTGTTAGAAACCTTACAATGAGCACCACCCCAGGATGTTTTTCAGAAACCTATCCTACATTGCCACTGCATGTTTCCTGTGTCCCCATGCTGACCAACCCATGGTGCTTTTCCCCATCCTACATTGCCACTCACTGCCTATCCTAATTCAGGCCCTCCGATTCACACCACCCCGTGATGTTTTTCTCACTCCTATTAGTGAATGGCCTGTTAGAATCCCGTACAATGCACACCACCCAGCGATGTTTTTCAGAAACTTATCCTACATTGCCACTGCCTGTTTCCTGACCTCCCCACGCTGACCACCCCGTGGTGCTTTTCTCCATCCTAAGTTGCACTCACTGCCTATCCTAATTCAGGCCCTCCGATTCACACCAGCCCGTGATGTTTTTCTCACTCCTACTATTGAATGGCCAGATAGAAACACTCACAATGCACACCACCCCGCGGTGTTTTTCAGAAACCTATCCTACATTGCCACTGCATGTTTCCTGACCTCACCATCCTCACCACCCCAGGCGCTTTTCTTTAAACTACATTGCCACTCACTGCCTATGCTAATTCAGGCCCTCCGTTTCACACCATCCCTTGATGTTTTTCTCACTCCAACTATTGATGGCCTGTGAGAAAATCTTTCAATGCGCACCATCCCGTGATGTTTTTCAGAAACGTATCCTACATTGCCACTGCATGTTTCTGACCTCCCCATGGTGATCACCCCGTGGTGCTTTTCTCCATTCTACATTGCCACTAACGGCCTATCCTAATTCAGGCCCTCCGATTCATACCACCCCGTGATATCTTTCTCACTCCTACTAGTGAATGGCCTGTTAGAAACCCTTACAATGCGCACCACCCTGCGATGTTTTTCCGAAAACTATCCTACATTGCCACTGCGTGTTTCCGGACCTCCCCATGCTGACCACCCCGTGGCGCTTTTCTCCATCCTACATTGCCACTCACTGCCTATCCTAATTCAGGCCCTCAGATTCACACCACAACGTGATGTTTTTCTAACTACTACTAGTGAATGGCGTGTTAGAAACCCTTACAATGCGCACCACCCCGCTATATTTTTCAGAAACCTACCCTACATTGCCACTGCATGTTTCTTGAATTCCCCCTGCTGACCACCCCGTGGCGCTTTTCTCCATCGTACATTGCCACACAATGCCTGTACTAATTCAGGCCCTCCAATTCACCCTACACCGTCATGTTTTTCTGTCTCCTACTAGTGAATGGCCTGTTAGACACCTTTACATTGCGCACCACCCTGCGATGTTCTTCAGAAACCTATTCTACATTGCCACTGCATGTTGCCTGACCTACCCATGCTGACCAGCCCGTGGCGCTTTTCTCCATTGTGCATTGCCACACACTGCCTATACTAATTCTAGCCCTCCGATTCACACTACCCATCAACTTTTTCTCACTCCAACTAGTGAATGCCCTGTTAGAAACCCTTACAATGCGCACCACCCCGTGATGTTTTTCAGAAACCTATCCTACATTGCCACTGCATGTTTTCTGATCTCACCATCCTGACCACCCCGTGGTGCTTTTCTCCATCCTACATTGCCACACACTGCCTATCCTAATTCAGGCCCTCCGATTCACACTACCACGTGATGTTTTTCACACCTCTACTAGTGAATGGCCTGTTAGAAACCCTTACAATGCACACCACCCCGTGATGTTTTTCAGAAACCTATCCTACATTGCCACTGCATGTTTTCTGATCTCACCATCCTGACCACCCCGTGGTGCTTTTCTCCATCCTACATTGCCACCCACTGCCTATCCTCATTCAGGCACTCCGATTCACACCACCCAGTGATGTTTTTCTCACTCCGACTAGTGAATGCCCTGTTAGAAAGCCTTACAATGCGCACAATCCCGCGATGTTCTTCAGAAACCTATTCTGCATAGCCACTGCATGTTGCCTAACCTCCCCATGCTGACCATCCCGTCGCGCTTGTCTCCATCTTACATTGCCACTCACTGCCTATCCTAATTCAGCTCCTGCGATTCACACCACCCCGTGATATTTTTCTCACTCCTACTAGTGAATGGCCTGTTAGAAACCCTTACAATGCACACCACCACGCGATGTTTTTCAGAAACCTATCCTACATTGCCACTGCATGTTTCCTGACCTCCCCATGCTGACCTACCCGGGGCGCTTTTCTCCATCCTACATTGCCACTCACTGCCTATCCTATTTCAGTCCTTCCGATTCACACCACCCCGTGATGTTTCTCTCACTCCTACTAGTGAAAGGCCTGTTAGAGACCCTTACAATGCGCACCACCCAGCGATGTTTTTCAGAAACCTATCCTACATTGCCACTGCATGTTTCCTGACCTACCCACGCTGACCAGCCCATGGCACTTTTTTCCATCTTACGTTGCCACTCACTGCCTATCCTAATTCAGGCCCTCCGATTCACACTACGACGTGATGTTTTTCTCACGCCAACTATTGAATGGTCTGTTAGAAACCCTTACAATGCGCACCACCCTGCGATGTTTTTCAGAAACCTATCCTACATTGCCACTGCATGTTTCCTGACCTACCCATGCTGAACACCCGGTGGTGCTTTTTTCCATCCTACGTTGCCACTCACTGCCTATCCTAATTCAAGCCCTCCGATTCACACCACCCCGTGATGTTTTTCTCACTCCTCTTAGTGAATGGCTTGTGAGAAACCCTTACAATGCGTACCACCCCGCGATGTTTTTCAGAAACCTATCCTACATTGCCACTGCATGTTTCCTGACCTCCCCATGATGACCAGCCCGTGGCGCTTTTCTCCATCTTATATTGCCACACACGGCCTATACTAACTCAGGCCCTCCGATTCACACTACCCCGTCATGTTTTTCTCACTCCTACTAGTGAATGGCCTGTTAGAAACCCTTACAATGCGCACCACCCTGCGATGTTCTTCAGAAACTTATTCTAAATTGCCACTGCATGTTTCCTGACCTCCCGATGCTGACCACCCTGTGGTGCTTTCCTCCATCCTACATTGCCCCTCAATGCCTTTTCTAATTCAGGCCCTCCGATTCCCACCACCCCATAATGTTTTTCTCACTCCAAATAGTGAATGGCCTGTTAGAAACACTTACAATGCGCACCACCCCGCGATGCTTTTCAGAAATTAATGCTACATTGCCACTGCATGTTTCTTGACCTCCCCATGCTGACAACCCTGTGGCGCTTTTCTCCATCCTACATTGCCACTCACTGCCTATTCTCATTCAGGCCCTCCGATTCACACCACCCCGTGATGTTTTTATCACTCCTACCAGTGAAAGGCCTGTTAGAAACCCTTACAAAGCGCATCACCCAGCGATGTTTTTCAGAAACCCATCCTACATTGCCACTGCATTTTTCTTGACCTCCCCATGCTGACCACCACGTGGCACTTTTTGCCATCCTGCATTGCCAATACTGCCTATCCTAATTCAGGCCCTCCGATTCAGACCACCCCGTGATGTTTTTCTCACTCCTACTTGTGAATGGCCTGGTAGAAACACTTACAATGCGCACCACCCCGCGATGTTTTTCAGAAACCTATCCTACATTCCCACTGCATGTTTCCTGACCTCCCCATGATTACCACCCCATGGCACATTTCTCCATCCTACATTGCCAATCACTGCCTATCCTAATTCAGGCCCTCCGATTCACACCATCTCATGATGTTTTTCTCACTCCTACTAGTGAATGGCCTGTTAGAAACACTTACAATGCGCACCACCCCGCGATGTTTTTCGGAAACTTATGCTACATTGCCACTGCATGTTTCCTGACCTCCCCATGCTGACCACCCCGTGGCGCTTTTCTCCATCCTAGGTTGCCACTCACTGCCTATCCTAATTGGGATCCTCCGATTCATACCTCCCCGTTATGTTTTTCTCACACCTACAAGTGAATGGCTTGTTAGAAACCCTTACAATGCACACCATCCCGCGATGTTTTTCAAAAACCTATCCTACATTGCCACTGCATGTTTTCTGATCTCACCATCCTGACCACCCCTTGGGGTTTTTCTTTAAACTACATTGCCACCCACTGCCTATGCTAATTCAGGCCCTCCGATTCACACCACCCCGTGATGTTTTTCTCACTGCTACTAGTGAAAGGCCTGTTAGAAACCCTTACAATGCGCACCACCCCGCGATGTTTCTCAGAAACCTATCGTACATTGCCACTGCATGTTGCCTGACCTCCCAATGCTGACCACCCCGTGGCGCTTTTCTCCATCCTACATTGCCCCCTCAATGCCTATTCCAATTCAGGCCCTCCGATTCACAGCAACCCATAATGTTTTTCTCACTCCTACTAGTGAATGGCCTGTTAGAAACACTTACAATGCGCACTACCCCTCTATGTTTTTCAGAAACCTATCCTACATTGCCACTGCATGTTTCCTGACCTCCCCATGCTGCAAACCCCGTGGTCCTTTTCTCCATCCTACATTGCCCCTCAATGCCTATTCTAAATCAGGCCCTCTGATTCACACCACCCCATAATGTTTTTCTCACTCCAAATAGTGAATGGCCTGTTAGAAACACTTACAATGCGCACCACCCCGCGATGTTTTTCAGAAACTTATGCTACATTGCCACAACATGTTTCCTGACCTCCCCTTGCTGACCACCCCGTGGCGCTTTTCGCCAACCTACATTGCCATTATTGCCTATACTAATTCAGGCCCTCCGATTCACACCACCTCGTGATGTTTTTCTCACGCCAACTATTGAATGGTCTGTTAGAAAACCTTACAATGCGCACCACTCCGTGATGTTTTTCAAAAACCTATCCTACATTGCCACTGCATGTTTCCTGACCTTCTAATGCTGAACACCCCGTGGTGCTTTTTTCCATCCTAAATTGCCACTCACTGCCTATCCTAATTCAGGCCATCCGATTCACACGACCCCGTGATGTTTTTCTCACTCCTATTAGTGAATGGCCTGTGAGAAACCCTTACAATGTGTACCAACCCGTGATGTTTTTCAGAAACCTATCCTACATTGCCACTCCTGTTTCCTGACCTCCCCATGATGACCAGCCCAAGGCGCTTTTCTCTATCATATATTGCCACACACTGCCTATACTAATTCAGGCCCTCCGATTCACACTACCCCATCATGTTTTTCTCACTCCTACTAGTGAATGGACTGTTAGAAACCCTTACAATTCGCACGACCCCACGATGTTCTTCAGAAACTTATTCTACATTGCCACTGCATGTTGCCTGACCTCCCCATGCTGACCACCCGTTGTGCTTTTCTCCATCCTACATTGCCACACACTGCCTATCCTAATTCATCCACTCCGATGCACACCACCCCGGGATGTTTTTCTCTCTCCTACTAGTGAATGGCCTGTTAGAAACCCTTACAATGCACACCACCCCGTGATGTTTTTCAGAAACCTATCCTACATTGCCACTGCAAGTTTCCTGACCTCCCCATGTTGAAAACCCGGTGGTGCTTTTCTCCATCCTACATTGCCCCTCAATGCCTTTTCTAATTCAGGCCCTCCGATTCCCACCACCCCATAATGTTTTTCTCACTCCAAATAGTGAATGGCCTGTTAGAAACACTTACAATGCGCACCACCCCGCGATCTTTTTCAGAAACTAATGCTACATTACCACTGCATGTTTCCTGACCTCCCCATGCTGACAACCCTGTGGCGCTTTTCTCCATCCTACATTGCCACTCACTGCCTATTCTCATTCAGGCCCTCTGATTCACACCACCCCGTGATGTTTTTATCACTCCTACTAGTGAATGGCCTGGTAGAAAACTTACAATGCGCACCAGCCCGCGATGTTTTTCAGAAACCTATCCTACATTGCCACTGCATGTTTCCTGACCTCCCCATGATGACCACCCCATGGCACATTTCTCCATCCTACATTGCAAATCACTGCCTATCCTAATTCAGCCCCTCCGATTCACACCATCTCATGATGTTATTCTCACTCCTACTAGTGAATGGCCTGTTAGAAATAATTACAATGCACACCACCCCGCGATGTTTTTCAGAAACTTATGCTACATTGCCACTGCATGTTTCCTGACCTCCCCATGGTGACGACCCCGTGGCGCTTTTCTCGATCCTACATTACCACTCACTGCCTATTCTCATTTAGGCCCTCCGATTCACACCACCCCGTGATGTTTTTATCACTCCTACTAGTGAATGAGCTGTTAGAAACCCTTACAATGCACACCACCCCGCGATGTTTTTCAGAAACCTATCCTACATTGCCCCTGCATGTTTCCTGACCTCCCCATGATGACCACCCCATGGCACATTTCTCCATCCTACATTGCCACTCACTGCCTATCCTATTTCAGTCCTTCCGATTCACACCACCCCGTGATGTTTCTCTCACTCCTACTAGTGAAAGGCCTGTTAGAGACCCTTACAATGCGCACCACCCAGCGATGTTTTTCAGAAACCTATCCTACATTGCCACTGCATGTTTCCTGACCTACCCACGCTGACCAGCCCATGGCACTTTTTTCCATCTTACGTTGCCACTCACTGCCTATCCTAATTCAGGCCCTCCGATTCACACTACGACGTGATGTTTTTCTCACGCCAACTATTGAATGGTCTGTTAGAAACCCTTACAATGCGCACCACCCTGCGATGTTTTTCAGAAACCTATCCTACATTGCCACTGCATGTTTCCTGACCTACCCATGCTGAACACCCGGTGGTGCTTTTTTCCATCCTACGTTGCCACTCACTGCCTATCCTAATTCAAGCCCTCCGATTCACACCACCCCGTGATGTTTTTCTCACTCCTCTTAGTGAATGGCTTGTGAGAAACCCTTACAATGCGTACCACCCCGCGATGTTTTTCAGAAACCTATCCTACATTGCCACTGCATGTTTCCTGACCTCCCCATGATGACCAGCCCGTGGCGCTTTTCTCCATCTTATATTGCCACACACGGCCTATACTAACTCAGGCCCTCCGATTCACACTACCCCGTCATGTTTTTCTCACTCCTACTAGTGAATGGCCTGTTAGAAACCCTTACAATGCGCACCACCCTGCGATGTTCTTCAGAAACTTATTCTAAATTGCCACTGCATGTTTCCTGACCTCCCGATGCTGACCACCCTGTGGTGCTTTCCTCCATCCTACATTGCCCCTCAATGCCTTTTCTAATTCAGGCCCTCCGATTCCCACCACCCCATAATGTTTTTCTCACTCCAAATAGTGAATGGCCTGTTAGAAACACTTACAATGCGCACCACCCCGCGATGCTTTTCAGAAATTAATGCTACATTGCCACTGCATGTTTCTTGACCTCCCCATGCTGACAACCCTGTGGCGCTTTTCTCCATCCTACATTGCCACTCACTGCCTATTCTCATTCAGGCCCTCCGATTCACACCACCCCGTGATGTTTTTATCACTCCTACCAGTGAAAGGCCTGTTAGAAACCCTTACAAAGCGCATCACCCAGCGATGTTTTTCAGAAACCCATCCTACATTGCCACTGCATTTTTCTTGACCTCCCCATGCTGACCACCACGTGGCACTTTTTGCCATCCTGCATTGCCAATACTGCCTATCCTAATTCAGGCCCTCCGATTCAGACCACCCCGTGATGTTTTTCTCACTCCTACTTGTGAATGGCCTGGTAGAAACACTTACAATGCGCACCACCCCGCGATGTTTTTCAGAAACCTATCCTACATTCCCACTGCATGTTTCCTGACCTCCCCATGATTACCACCCCATGGCACATTTCTCCATCCTACATTGCCAATCACTGCCTATCCTAATTCAGGCCCTCCGATTCACACCATCTCATGATGTTTTTCTCACTCCTACTAGTGAATGGCCTGTTAGAAACACTTACAATGCGCACCACCCCGCGATGTTTTTCGGAAACTTATGCTACATTGCCACTGCATGTTTCCTGACCTCCCCATGCTGACCACCCCGTGGCGCTTTTCTCCATCCTAGGTTGCCACTCACTGCCTATCCTAATTGGGATCCTCCGATTCATACCTCCCCGTTATGTTTTTCTCACACCTACAAGTGAATGGCTTGTTAGAAACCCTTACAATGCACACCATCCCGCGATGTTTTTCAAAAACCTATCCTACATTGCCACTGCATGTTTTCTGATCTCACCATCCTGACCACCCCTTGGGGTTTTTCTTTAAACTACATTGCCACCCACTGCCTATGCTAATTCAGGCCCTCCGATTCACACCACCCCGTGATGTTTTTCTCACTGCTACTAGTGAAAGGCCTGTTAGAAACCCTTACAATGCGCACCACCCCGCGATGTTTCTCAGAAACCTATCGTACATTGCCACTGCATGTTGCCTGACCTCCCAATGCTGACCACCCCGTGGCGCTTTTCTCCATCCTACATTGCCCCCTCAATGCCTATTCCAATTCAGGCCCTCCGATTCACAGCAACCCATAATGTTTTTCTCACTCCTACTAGTGAATGGCCTGTTAGAAACACTTACAATGCGCACTACCCCTCTATGTTTTTCAGAAACCTATCCTACATTGCCACTGCATGTTTCCTGACCTCCCCATGCTGCAAACCCCGTGGTCCTTTTCTCCATCCTACATTGCCCCTCAATGCCTATTCTAAATCAGGCCCTCTGATTCACACCACCCCATAATGTTTTTCTCACTCCAAATAGTGAATGGCCTGTTAGAAACACTTACAATGCGCACCACCCCGCGATGTTTTTCAGAAACTTATGCTACATTGCCACAACATGTTTCCTGACCTCCCCTTGCTGACCACCCCGTGGCGCTTTTCGCCAACCTACATTGCCATTATTGCCTATACTAATTCAGGCCCTCCGATTCACACCACCTCGTGATGTTTTTCTCACGCCAACTATTGAATGGTCTGTTAGAAAACCTTACAATGCGCACCACTCCGTGATGTTTTTCAAAAACCTATCCTACATTGCCACTGCATGTTTCCTGACCTTCTAATGCTGAACACCCCGTGGTGCTTTTTTCCATCCTAAATTGCCACTCACTGCCTATCCTAATTCAGGCCATCCGATTCACACGACCCCGTGATGTTTTTCTCACTCCTATTAGTGAATGGCCTGTGAGAAACCCTTACAATGTGTACCAACCCGTGATGTTTTTCAGAAACCTATCCTACATTGCCACTCCTGTTTCCTGACCTCCCCATGATGACCAGCCCGTGGCGCTTTTCTCTATCATATATTGCCACACACTGCCTATACTAATTCAGGCCCTCCGATTCACACTACCCCATCATGTTTTTCTCACTCCTACTAGTGAATGGACTGTTAGAAACCCTTACAATTCGCACGACCCCACGATGTTCTTCAGAAACTTATTCTACATTGCCACTGCATGTTGCCTGACCTCCCCATGCTGACCACCCGTTGTGCTTTTCTCCATCCTACATTGCCACACACTGCCTATCCTAATTCATCCACTCCGATGCACACCACCCCGGGATGTTTTTCTCTCTCCTACTAGTGAATGGCCTGTTAGAAACCCTTACAATGCACACCACCCCGTGATGTTTTTCAGAAACCTATCCTACATTGCCACTGCAAGTTTCCTGACCTCTCCATGTTGAAAACCCGGTGGTGCTTTTCTCCATCCTACATTGCCCCTCAATGCCTTTTCTAATTCAGGCCCTCCGATTCCCACCACCCCATAATGTTTTTCTCACTCCAAATAGTGAATGGCCTGTTAGAAACACTTACAATGCGCACCACCCCGCGATCTTTTTCAGAAACTAATGCTACATTACCACTGCATGTTTCCTGACCTCCCCATGCTGACAACCCTGTGGCGCTTTTCTCCATCCTACATTGCCACTCACTGCCTATTCTCATTCAGGCCCTCTGATTCACACCACCCCGTGATGTTTTTATCACTCCTACTAGTGAATGGCCTGGTAGAAAACTTACAATGCGCACCAGCCCGCGATGTTTTTCAGAAACCTATCCTACATTGCCACTGCATGTTTCCTGACCTCCCCATGATGACCACCCCATGGCACATTTCTCCATCCTACATTGCCAATCACTGCCTATCCTAATTCAGCCCCTCCGATTCACACCATCTCATGATGTTATTCTCACTCCTACTAGTGAATGGCCTGTTAGAAATAATTACAATGCACACCACCCCGCGATGTTTTTCAGAAACTTATGCTACATTGCCACTGCATGTTTCCTGACCTCCCCATGGTGACGACCCCGTGGCGCTTTTCTCGATCCTACATTACCACTCACTGCCTATTCTCATTTAGGCCCTCCGATTCACACCACCCCGTGATGTTTTTATCACTCCTACTAGTGAATGAGCTGTTAGAAACCCTTACAATGCACACCACCCCGCGATGTTTTTCAGAAACCTATCCTACATTGCCCCTGCATGTTTCCTGACCTCCCCATGATGACCACCCCATGGCACATTTCTCCATCCTACATTGCCAATCACTGCCTATCCTAATTCAGGCACTCAGATTCACACCACTCCGTGATGTTTTTCTCACTCCTACTAGTAAATGCCCTGTTAGAAAACCTTACAATGCGCACCACCCTGCGATGTTTTTCAGAAACTTATCCTACATTGCCACGGCATGTTTCCTGACCTCAACATGCTGACCACCCCGTGCAGCTTTTCTCCATGCTACATTTCCACTCACTGCCTATCCTTATTCAGGCCCTCCGATTCACACCACCCCGTGATGTTTTTCGCACTCCTACTAGTGAATGGCCTGTTAGAAATCCTTAAAATGCGCACCACCCCGTGATTTTACAGAAACCTATCCTACATTGCCACTGCATGTTTCCTGACCTCCCAATGCTGACAAACCCGTGGCGCTTTTCTCCATCCTACATTTCCACTCACTGCCTATCCTAATTCAGGCCCTCCGACTCACACCACCCCGTTATGATTTTCTCACTCCTACTAGTGAATGCCCTGTGAGAAACCCTTACACTGCGCACCACCCCGCGATGTTTTTCAAAAACCTATGATACATTGCCCCTGCATGTTTCCTGACCTCAACATGTGACCAACCCGTGGCGCTTTTTTCCATCCTACGTTGCCACTCACTGCCTATCCTAATTCAGGCCCTCCGATTCACCCCACCCCGTGATGTTTTTGTCACTCCTACTACTGAATGGCCTGTGAGAAAAACTTACAATGCGCAACACCCCGCGATGTTTTTCAGAAACTTATCCTACATTGCCACTGCATGTTTCCTGACCTCCCCAAGCTGACCACACCGTGGCACTTTTCTCCATCCTACATTGCCACTCACTGTCTATCCTAAATCAGGCTCTCCAATTCACACCACCCCATGATGTTTTTCTCACTCCTACTAGTGAATGGCCTGTTAGAAACCCATTCAATGCGCACCGCCCCTCGATGTTTTTCAGAAACCCATCCTACATTGCCACTTCATGTTTTCAGACCTATCCATGCTGACCACCCTGTGGCGCTTTTCTCCATCCTACGTTGCCACTCACTGCCTATCCTAATTCAGGCCCTGTGATTCACACCACCCCGTGATGCTTTTCTCACTCCTACTAGTGAATGCCCTGTTAGAATCCCTTGCAATGCGCACCACCTCGCGATGTTTTTCAGAAAACAACCCACATTGATAGTGCATGTTTCCAGACCTCCCCATGCTGACCACAGCGTGGCGTATTTCTCCATCCTACATTGTGACTCACTGCCTATCCTTATTCAGGCCCTCGGATTCACACCACCCCGTGATGTTTTTCTCACTCCTACTAGTGAATTGCCTGTTAGAAACCCTTTCAATGCATACCACCCCGCGATGTTTTTCAGAAACCTATCCTACATTGTCACTGCATGTTTCTTGACCTCCCCATGCTGACCACCCCGTGGCGCTTTTCTCTCTCTTACATTGCCACTCACTGCCTATCCTAATTCAGGCCCTCCGAATCACACAACCACGTAATGATTTTCTCACTCCTACTAGTGAATGGCCTGTTAGAAACCCTTACAATGCGCACCACCCCGCGATGTTTTTCAGAACCCTATACTACATTGCCACTGCATGTTTCCTGACCTACCCATGCTGAACACCCGGTGGTGCTTTTTTCCATCCTACGTTGCCACTCACTGCCTATCCTAATTCAAGCCCTCCGATTCACACCACCCCGTGATGTTTTTCTCACTCCTCTTAGTGAATGGCTTGTGAGAAACCCTTACAATGCGTACCACCCCGCGATGTTTTTCAGAAACCTATCCTACATTGCCACTGCATGTTTCCTGACCTCCCCATGATGACCAGCCCGTGGCGCTTTTCTCCATCTTATACTGCCACACACGGCCTATACTAACTCAGGCCCTCCGATTCACACTACCCCGTCATGTTTTTCTCACTCCTACTAGTGAATGGCCTGTTAGAAACCCTTACAATGCGCACCACCCCGCGATGTTTTTCAGAAACTTATGCTACATTGCCACAACATGTTTCCTGACCTCCCCTTGCTGACCACCCCGTGGCGCTTTTCGCCATCCTACATTGCCACTATTGCCTATCCTAATTCAGGCCCTCCGATTCACACCACCTCGTGATGTTTTTCTCACGCCAACTATTGAATGGTCTGTTAGAAAACCTTACAATGCGCACCACCCCGTGATGTTTTTCAAAAACCTATCCTACATTGCCACTGCATGTTTCCTGACCTACTAATGCTGAACACCCCGTGGTGCTTTTTTCCATCCTAAATTGCCACTCACTCCCTATCCTAATTCAGGCCCTCCGATTCACACTACCCTGTGATGTTTTTCTCACTCCTATTAGTGAATGGCCTGTGAGAAACCCTTACAATGCGTACCAACCCGTGATGTTTTTCAGAAACCTATCCTACATTGCCACTGCATGTTTCCTGACCTCCCCATGATGACCAGCCCGTGGCGCTTTTCTCTATCGTATATTGCCACACACTGCCTATACTAATTCAGGCCCTCCGATTCACACTACCCCATCATGTTTTTCTCACTCCTACTAGTGAATGGACTGTTAGAAACCCTTACAATGCACACCACCCCGTGATGTTTTTCAGAAACCTATCCTACATTGCCACTGCAAGTTTCCTGACCTCCCCATGTTGAACACACGGTGGTGCTTTTCTCCATCCTACATTGCCCCTCAATGCCTTTTCTTATTCAGGCCCTCCGATTCCCACCACCCCATAATGTTTTTCTCACTCCAAATAGTGAATGGCCTGTTAGAAACACTTACAATGCGCACCACCCCGCGATCTTTTTCAGAAACTAATGCTACATTACCACTGCAAGTTTCCTGACCTGCCCATGCTGACAACCCTGTGGCGCTTTTCTATATCCTACATTGCCACTCACTGCCTATTCTCATTCAGGCCCTCCGATTCACACCACCCCGTGATGTTTTTCTCACTCCTACTAGTGAATGGCCTGGTAGAAAATTTACAATGCGCACCACCCCGCGATGTTTTTCAGAAACCTATCCTACATTGCCACTGCATGTTTCCTGACCTCCCCATGATGACCACCCCATGGCACATTTCTCCATCCTACATTGCCAATCACTGCCTATCCTAATTCAGCCCCTCCGATTCACACCATCTCATGATGTTATTCTCACTCCTACTAGTGAATGGCCTGTTAGAAATAATTACAATGCACACCACCCCGCGATGTTTTTCAGAAACTTATGCTACATTGCCACTGCATGTTTCCTGACCTCCCCATGGTGACCACCCCGTGGCGCTTTTCTCCATCCTACATTGCCACTCACTGCCTATTCTCATTCAGGCCCTCCGATTCACACCAACCCGTGATGTTTTTATCACTCCTACTAGTGAATGAGCTGTTAGAAACCCTTACAATGCACACCACCCCGCGATGTTTTTCAGAAACCTATCCTACATTGCCCCTGCATGTTTCCTGACCTCCCCATGATGACCACCCCATGGCACATTTCTCCATCCTACATTGCCAATCACTGCCTATCCTAATTCAGGCACTCAGATTCACACCACCCCGTGAAGTTTTTCTCACTCCTACTAGTAAATGCCCTGTTAGAAAACCTTACAATGCGCACCACCCTGCGATGTTTTTCAGAAACTTATCCTACATTGCCACGGCATGTTTCCTGACCTCACCATGCTGACCACCCTGTGCAGCTTTTCTCCATGCTACATTTCGACTCACTGCCTATCCTTATTCAGGCCCTCCGATTCACACCACCCCGTGATGTTTTTCGCACTCCTACTAGTGAATGGCCTGTTAGAAATCCTTAAAATGCGCACCACCCCGTGATTTCACAGAAACCTATCCTACATTACCACTGCATGTTTCCTGACCTCCCAATGCTGACAAACCCGTGGCGCTTTTCTCCATCCTACATTTCTACTCACTGCCTATCCTAATTCAGGCCCTCCGACTCACAACACCCCGTTATGTTTTTCTCACTCCTACTAGTGAATGCCCTGTGAGAAACCCTTACACTGCGCACCACCCCGCGATGTTTTTCAAAAACCTATCCTACATTGCCCCTGCATGTTTCCTGACCTCAACATGTGACCAACCCGTGGCGCTTTTTTCCATCCTACGTTGCCACTCACTGCCTATCCTAATTCAGGCCCTCCGATTCACCTCACCCCGTGATGTTTTTGTCACTCCTACTACTGAATGGCCTGTGAGAAAAACTTACAATGCGCAACACCCCGCGATGTTTATCAGAAACTTATCCTACATTGCCACTGCATGTTTCCTGACCTCCCCAAGCTGACCACACCGTGGCACTTTTCTCCATCCTACATTGCCACTCACTGTCTATCCTAAATCAGGCTCTCCAATTCACACCACCCCATGATGTTTTTCTCACTCCTACTAGTGAATGGCATGTTAGAAACCCATTCAATGCGCACCACCCCTCGATGTTTTTCAGAAACCCATCCTACATTGCCACTTCATGTTTTCAGACCTATCCATGCTGACCACCCTGTGGTGCTTTTCTCCATCCTACATTGTTACTCACAGCCTATCCTAATTCAGGCCTTCTGATTCACACCACCCCGTAATGTTTTTCTCACTCTTACTAGTGAATTGCCTGTTAGAAATTCTTACAATGCGCACCACCCCGCGATGTTTTTCAGAAACCTATCCTACATTGCCACTGCATGTTTCCTAACCTCCCCATGCTGACCACTCCGTGGCGCTTTTCTCCATCCTACGTTGCCACTCACTGCCTATCCTAATTCAGGCCCTGTGATTCACACCACCCCGTGATGCTTTTCTCACTCCTACTAGTGAATGCCCTGTTAGAATCCCTTGCAATGCGCACCACATCGCGATGTTTTTCAGAAACCAACCCACATTGATAGTGCATGTTTCCAGACCTCCCCATGCTGACCACAGCGTGGCGTATTTCTCCATCCTACATTGTGACTCACTGCCTATCCTTATTCAGGCCCTCGGATTCACACCACCCCGTGATGTTTTTCTCACTCCTACTAGTGAATTGCCTGTTAGAACCCCTTTCAATGCGTACCACCCCGCGAAGTTTTTCAGAAACCTATCCTACATTGTCACTGCATGTTTCTTGACCTCCCCATGCTGACCACCCAGTGGCGCTTTTCTCTCTCTTACATTGCCACTCACTGCCTATCCTAATTCAGGCTCTCCGAATCACACAACCACGTAATGATTTTCTCACTCCTACTAGTGAATGGCCTGTTAGCAACCCTTACAATGCGCACCACCCCCGAATGTTTTTCAGAAATCTATCCTACATTGCCAATGCATGTTTCCTGAACTCCCCATGCTGACCACCCTGTGGCGCTTTTCTCCATCCTATATTGTCACTCACTGCATATCCTAATTCAGGCCCTCCGATTCACACCACACCGTGATGTTTTTCTCACTCCTACTAGTGAATGGCCTGTTAAAACCCTTACAATGCTCACCACCCCGCGATGTTTTTCAGAACCCTATACTATATTGCCACTGCATGTTTCCTGACCTACCCATGCTGAACACCCAGTGGTGCTTTTTTCCATCCTACGTTGCCACTCACTGCCTATCCTAATTCAAGCCCTCCGATTCACACCACCCCGTGATGTTTTTCTCACTCCTCTTAGTGAATGGCTTGTGAGAAACCCTTACAATGCGTACCACCCCGCGATGTTTTTCAGAAACCTATCCTACATTGCCACTGCATGTTTCCTGACCTCCCCATGATGACCAGCCCGTGGCGCTTTTCTCCATCTTATATTGCCACACACGGCCTATACTAACTCAGGCCCTCCGATTCACACTACCCCGTCATGTTTTTCTCACTCCTACTAGTGAATGGCCTGTTAGAAACCCTTACAATGCACACCACCCTGCGATGTTCTTCAGAAACTTATTCTAAATTGCCACTGCATGTTTCCTGACCTCCCGATGCTGACCACCCGTTGTGCTTTTCTCCATCCTACATTGCCACTCACTGCCTATCCTAATACATCCCGTCCGATGCACACCACCCTGGGATGTTTTTCTCTCTCCTACTAGTGAATGGCCTGTTAGAAACAATTACAATGCACACCACCCCGCAATGTTTTTCAGAAACCTATCATACATTGCCACTGCATGTTTCCTGACCTCCCAATGTTGACCACCCGGTGGTGCTTTCCTCCATCCTACATTGCCCCTCAATGCCTTTTCTAATTCAGGCCCTCCGATTCCCACCACCCCATAATGTTTTTCTCACTCCAAATAGTGAATGGCCTGTTAGAAACACTTACAATGCGCACCACCCCGCGATGCTTTTCAGAAATTAATGCTACATTGCCACTGCATGTTTCTTGACCTCCCCATGCTGACAACCCTGTGGCGCTTTTCTCCATCCTACATTGCCACTCACTGCCTATTCTCATTCAGGCCCTCCGATTCACACCACCCCGTGATGTTTTTATCACTCCTACCAGTGAAAGGCCTGTTAGAAACCCTTACAAAGCGCATCACCCAGCGATGTTTTTCAGAAACCCATCCTACATTGCCACTGCATTTTTCTTGACCTCCCCATGCTGACCACCACGTGGCGCTTTTTGCCATCCTGCATTGCCAATACTGCCTATCCTAATTCAGGCCCTCCGATTCAGACCACCCCGTGATGTTTTTCTCACTCCTACTTGTGAATGGCCTGGTAGAAACACTTACAATGCGCACCACCCCGCCATGTTTTTCAGAAACCTATCCTACATTGCCACTGCATGTTTCCTGACCTCCCCATGATTACCACCCCATGGCACATTTCTCCATCCTACATTGCCAATCACTGCCTATCCTAATTCAGGCCCTCCGATTCACACCATCTCATGATGTTTTTCTCACTCCTACTAGTGAATGGCCTGTTAGAAACACTTACAATGCGCACCACCCCGCGATGTTTTTCAGAAACTTATGCTACATTGCCACTGCATGTTTCCTGACCTCCCCATGCTGACCACCCCGTGGCGCTTTTCTCCATCCTAGGTTGCCACTCACTGCCTATCCTAATTGGGATCCTCCGATTCATACCTCCCCGTTATGTTTTTCTCACACCTACAAGTGAATGGCTTGTTAGAAACCCTTACAATGCACACCATCCCGCGATGTTTTTCAGAAACCTATCCTACATTGCCACTGCATGTTTTCTGATCTCACCATCCTGACCACCCCTTGGGGTTTTTCTTTAAACTACATTGCCACCCACTGCCTATGCTAATTCAGGCCTTCCGATTCACACCACCCCGTGATATTTTTCTCACTGCTACTAGTGAAAGGCCTGTTAGAAACCCTTACAATGCGCACCACCCCGCGATGTTTTTCAGAAACCTATCGTACATTGCCACTGCATCTTGCCTGACCTCCCAATGCTGACCACCCCGTGGCGCTTTTCTCCATCCTACATTGCCCCCTCAATGCCTACTCCAATTCAGGCCCTCCGATTCACAGCAACCCATAATGTTTTTCTCACTCCTACTAGTGAATGGCCTGTTAGAAACACTTACAATGCGCACTACCCCTCTATGTTTTTCAGAAACATATCCTACATTGCCACTGCATGTTTCCTGACCTCCCCATGCTGCAAACCCCGTGGTCCTTTTCTCCATCCTACATTGCCCCTCAATGCCTATTCTAAATCAGGCCCTCTGATTCACACCACCCCATAATGTTTTTCTCACTCCAAATAGTGAATGGCCTGTTAGAAACACTTACAATGCGCACCACCCCGCGATGTTTTTCAGAAACTTATGCTACATTGCCACAACATGTTTCCTGACCTCCCCTTGCTGACCACCCCGTGGCGCTTTTCGCCATCCTACATTGCCACTATTGCCTATCCTAATTCAGGCCCTCCGATTCACACCACCTCGTGATGTTTTTCTCACGCCAACTATTGAATGGTCTGTTAGAAAACCTTACAATGCGCACCACCCCGTGATGTTTTTCAAAAACCTATCCGACATTGCCACTGCATGTTTCCTGACCTCCCCATGATGACCAGCCCGTGGCGCTTTTCTCTATCGTATATTGCCACACACTGCCTATACTAATTCAGGCCCTCCGATTCACACTACCCCATCATGTTTTTCTCACTCCTACTAGTGAATGGGCTGTTAGAAACCCTTACAATTCGCACCACCCCGCGATGTTCTTCAGAAACTTATTCTACATTGCCACTGCATGTTGCCTGACCTCCCGATGCTGACCACCCGTTGTGCTTTTCTCCATCCTACATTGCCACACACTGCCTATCCTAATTTATCCACTCCGATGCACACCACCCCGGGATGTTTTTCTCTCTCCTACTAGTGAATGGCCTGTTAGAAACCCTTACAATGCACACCACCCCGTGATGTTTTTCAGAAACCTATCCTACATTGCCACTGCAAGTTTCCTGACCTCCCCATGTTGAACACCCGGTGGTGCTTTTCTCCATCCTACATTGCCCCTCAATGCCTTTTCTTATTCAGGCCCTCCGATTCCCACCACCCCATAATGTTTTTCTCTCTCCAAATAGTGAATGGCCTGTTAGAAACACTTACAATGCGCACCACCCCGCGATCTTTTTCAGAAACTAATGCTACATTACCACTGCATGTTTCCTGACCTCCCCATGCTGACAACCCTGTGGCGCTTTTTTCCATCCTACATTGCCACTCACTGCCTATTCTCATTCAGGCCCTCCGATTCACACCACCCCGTGATGTTTTTCTCACTCCTACTAGTGAATGGCCTGGTAGAAAACTTACAATGCGCACCACCCGGCGATGTTTTTCAGAAACCTATCCTACATTGCCACTGCATGTTTCCTGACCTCCCCATGATGACCACCCCATATCACATTTCTCCATCCTACATTGCCAATCACTGCCTATCCTAATTCAGCCCCTCCGATTCACACCATCTCATGATGTTATTCTCACTCCTACTAGTGAATGGCCTGTTAGAAATAATTACAATGCACACCACCCCGCGATGTTTTTCAGAAACTTATGCTACATTGCCACGGCATGTTTCCTGACCTCCCCATGGTGACCACCCCGTGGCGCTTTTCTCCATAATACATTACCACTCACTGCCTATTCTCATTCAGGCCCTCCGATTCACACCACCCCGTGATGTTTTTATCACTCCTACTAGTGAATGAGCTGTTAGAAACCCTTACAATGCACACCACCCCGCGATGTTTTTCAGAAACCTATCCTACATTGCCCCTGCATGTTTCCTGACCTCCCCATGATGACCACCCCATGGCACATTTCTCCATCCTACATTGCCAATCACTGCCTATCCTAATTCAGGCACTCAGAATCACACCACCCCGTGATGTTTTTCTCACTCCTACTAGTGAATGGCCTGTTAGAAACCCTTACAATGCGCACCACCCCCGAATGTTTTTCAGAAATCTATCCTACATTGCCAATGCATGTGTCCTGAACTCCCCATGCTGACCAACCCATGGCGCTTTTCTCCATCCTATATTGTCACTCACTGCATATCCTAATTCAGGCCCTCCGATTCACACCACCCCGTGATGTTTTTCTCACTCCTACTATTGAATGGCCTGTTAAAACCCTTACAATGCTCACCACCCCGCGATGTTTTTCAGAACCCTATACTACATTGCCACTGCATGTTTCCTGACCTCCCCATGCTGACCACCCCGTGGCGCTTTTCTCCATCCTATGTTGTCACTCACAGCCTATCCTAATTCAGGTCCTCCGATTCATACCACCCCGTGATGTTTTTCTCACTCCTACTAGTGAATGGCTTGTTAGAAACCCTTAAAAGGCACACTACCCCCGAATGTTTTTCAGAAACCTATCCTACATTGCCACTGCATGTTTCCTGACCTACCCATGCTGACCACGCCATGGCGCTTTTCTCCATCCTACATTGCCACTCACTGCCTATCCTAATTCAGGCCCTCTGATTCACACCACTCCGTGATGTTTTTTGCACTCCTACTAGTGAATGGCCTGTTAGAAATCCTTAAAATGCGCACCACCGCGTGATTTTTCAGAAACCTATCCTATATTGCCACTGCATGTTTCCTGACCTCCCCATGCTGACAAATCCGTGGCGCTTTTCTCCATCCTACATTGCCTCTCACTTCCTATCCTAATTCAGGCCCTCCGACTAACACTACCCCGTTATGTTTTTCTCACTTCTACTAGTGAATGCCCTGTGAGAAATCCTTACAATGCGCACCACACTGCGATGTTTTTCAAAAACCTATCCTACATTGCCCCTGCATGTTTCCTGACCTCAACATGTGACCAACCCGTGGCGCTTTTTCCATCCTACGTTGCCACTCACTGCCTATCCTAATTCAGGCCCTCCGATTCACCCCACCCTGTGATGTTTTTGTCACTCCTTCTAGTGAATGGCCTGTGAGAAAAACTTACACTGCGCAACAACCCGCGATGTTTTTCAGAAACTTATCCTATATTGCCACTGCATGTTTCCTGACCTCCCCAAGCTGACCACCCCGTGGCGCTTTTCTCCATCCTATATTGTCACTCACTGCATATCCTAATTCAGGCCCTCCAATTCACACCACCCCGTGATGTTTTTCTCACTCCTACTAGTGAATGGCCTGTTAAAACCCTTACAATGCTCACCACCCCGCGATGTTTTTCAGAACCCTATACTACATTGCCACTGCATGTTTCCTGACCTCCCCATGCTGACCACCCCGTGGCGCTTTTCTCCATCCTACGTTGCCACTCACAGCCTATCCTAATTCAGGTCCTCCGATTCATACCACCCCGTGATGTTTTTCTCACTCCTACTAGTGAATTGCTTGTTTGAAACCCTTAAAAGGCACACTACCCCCGAATGTTTTTCAGAAACCTATCCTACATTGCCACTGCATGTTTCCTGACCTGCCCATGCTGACCACGCCATGGCGCTTTTCTCCATCCTACATTGCCACTCACTGCCTATCCTAATTCAGGCCCTCCGAATCACACCACCTTGTGATGTTTTTCTCACTCCTGCTAGTGAATGGCCTGTTAGAAAACCTTACGATGCGCACCACCACGCGATGTTTTTCAGATTCCTATCCTACATTGCCACTGCATGTTTCCTGACCTCCCCATGCTGAGGACCCCGTGGCACTTTTCTCCATCCTACAATGCCACTCACTTCCTATCCTAATTCAGGCCCTCGGATTGACACCACCCCGTGATGTTTTTCTCACTCCTACTATTGAATGGCCTGTTAGAAACCCTTACAAGTCGGACCACCCCACGGTGTTTTTCAGAAATCTATCCTACATTGCCACTTTATGTTTCCTGACTTCACGATTCTGACCACCCCGTGGCGCTTTTCTTTAAACTACATTGCCACTCACTGGATATGCTAATTCAGGCCCTCCGATTCACACCACCACGTGATGTTTTTCTCACTGCTACTAGTGAAAGGCCTGTTAGAAAGCCTTACAACGCGCACCACCCCGCGATGTTTTTCAGAACCCTATCCTATATTGCCATTGCATGTTTCCTGACCTCACCATGATGACCACCCCATGGCGCTTTTCTCCATCCTACATCGCCACTCACTGCCTATCCTAGTTCAGGCACTGAGATTGACACCACCCCGTGACGTTTTTCTCACTCCTACTAGTGAATGCCCTGTTAGAAACCCTCACAAAGCGCACCACCTCGCGATGTTTTTCAGAAACCTATCCTAAATTGCCACTGCATGTTTCCTGACCTCGCCAGGCTGACCCCCGTGGCGATTTTCTCCATTCTACATTGCCATTCACAGCCTATCCTAATTCAGGCCCTCCGATTCATACCACCCCCTGATGTTTTTCTCACTGCTACTAGTGTATGGCCTGTTAGAAACCCGTACAATGCACACCATCCCGTGATGTTTTTCAGAAACCTATCCTACATTGCCACTGCATGTTTTCTGATCTCACCATCCTGACCACCCCTTGGGGTTTTTCTTTAAACTACATTGCCACTCACTGCCTATGCTAATTCAGGCCCTCCGATTCACACCACCCCGTGATGTTTTTCTCACTGCTACTAGTGAAAGGCCTGTTAGAAACCCTTACAATGTGCACCACCCCGCGATGTTTTTCAGAATCCTATCGTACATTGCCACTGCATGTTTCCTGACCTCCCCATGCTGAACACCCCATGGCGCTTTTCTCCATCCTACATTGCCACTCACTGCCTATCCTAATTCAGGCACTCAGATTCACACCACCCCGTGATCTTTTTCTCACTCCTACTAGTGAATGCCCTGTTAGAAAACCTTACAATACGCACCACCCCGCGATGTTTTTCAGAAACCTATCCTACATTGCCACGGCATTTTTCCTGACCTCACCATGCTGACCACCCCGTGCAGCTTTTCTCGACGCTACATTTCCACTCACTGCCTATCCTAAATCAGGCCCTCTGATTCACACCACCCCGTGATGTTTTTTGCACTCCTACTAGTGAATGGCCTGTTAGAAATCCTTAAAATGCGCACCACCGCGTGATTTTTCAGAAACCTATCCTACATTGCCTCTGCATGTTTCCTGACCTCCCCATGCTGACAAATCCGTGGCGCTTTTCTCCATCCTACATTGCCACTCACTGCCTATCCTAATTCAGGCCCTCCGACTCACACCACCCCGTTATGTTTTTCTCACTTCTACTAGTGAATGCCCTGTGAGAAACCCTTACACTGCACACCACCCCGTGATGTTTTTCAAAAACCTATCCTACATTGCCCCTGCATGTTTCAGAACTCAACATGTGACCAACCCGTGGCGCTTTTTTCCATCCTACGTTGCCACTCACTGCCTATCCTAATTCAGGCCCTCCGATTCACCCCACCCCGTGATGTTTTTGTCACTCCTTCTAGTGAATGGCCTGTGAGAAAAACTTACACTGCGCAACACCCCGCGATGTTTTTCAGAAACTTATCCTACATTGCCACTGCATGTTTCCTGACCTCCCCAAGCTGACCAGCCCGTGGCGCTTTTCTCCATCCTATATTGTCACTCACTGCATATCCTAATTCAGGCCCTCCGATTCACACCACCCCGTGATGTTTTTCTCACTCCTACTAGTGAATGGCCTGTTAAAACCCTTACAATGCTCACCACCCCGCGATGTTTTTCAGAACCCTATACTACATTGCCACTGCATGTTTCCTGACCTCCCCATGCTGACCACCCCATGGCGCTTTTCTCCATCCTACGTTGCCACTCACAGCCTATCCTAATTCAGGTCCTCCGATTCATACCACCCCGTGATGTTTTTCTCACTCCTACTAGTGAATGGCTTGTTAGAAACCCTTAAAAGGCACACTACCCCCGAATGTTTTTCAGAAACCTATCCTACATTGCCACTGCATGTTTCCTGACCTCCCCATGCTGACCACGCCATGGCGCTTTTCTCCATCCTACATTGCCACTCACTGCCTATCCTAATTCAGGCCCTCCGATTCACACCACCCTGTGATGTTTTTCTCACTCCTGCTAGTGAATGGCCTGTTAGAAAACCTTACGATGCGCACCACCACGCGATGTTTTTCAGATTCCTATCCTACATTGCCACTGCATGTTTCCTGACCTCCCCATGCTGAGGACCCCGTGGCACTTTTCTCCATCCTACAATGCCACTCACTTCCTATCCTAATTCAGGCCCTCGGATTGACACCACCCCGTGATGTTTTTCTCACTCCTACTATTGAATGGCCTGTTAGAAACCCTTACAAGTCGGACCACCCCACGGTGTTTTTCAGAAATCTATCCTACATTGCCACTTTATGTTTCCTGACTTCACGATTCTGACCACCCCGTGGCGCTTTTCTTTAAACTACATTGCCACTCACTGGCTATACTAATTCAGGCCCTCCGATTCACACCACCCCGTGATGTTTTTTGCACTCCTACTAGTGAATGGCCTGTTAGAAATCCTTAAAATGCGCACCACCGCGTGATTTTTCAGAAACCTATCCTACATTGCCACTGCATGTTTCCTGACCTCCCCATGCTGACAAATTCGTGGCGCTTTTCTCCATCCTACATTGCCACTCACTGCCTATCCTAATTCAGGCCCTCCGACTAACACCAACCCGTATGTTTTTCTCACTCCTACTAGTGAATGCCCTGTGAGAAACTCTTACACTGCGCACCACCCCGCGATGTTTTTCAAAAACCTATCCTACATTGCCCCTGAATGTTTCCTGACCTCAACATGTGACCAACCCGTGGCGCTTTTTTCCATCCTACGTTGCCACTCACTGCCTATCCTAATTCAGGCCCTCCGATTCACACCACCCCGTGATGTTGTTGTCGTCACTCCTACTAGTAAATGGCCTGTGAGAAAAACTTACACTGCGCAACACCCCGCGATGTTTTTCAGAAACTTATCCTACATTGCCACTGCATGTTTCCTGACCTCCCCAAGCTGAACACCCTGTGGCGCTTTTCTCCATCCTATATTGTCACTCACTGCATATCCTAATTCAGGCCCTCCAATTCACACCACCCCGTGATGTTTTTCTCACTCCTACTAGTGAATGGCCTGTTAAAACCCTTACAATGCTCACCACCCCGCGATGTTTTTCAGAACCCTATACTACATTGCCACTGCATGTTTCCTGACCTCCCCATGCTGACCACCCCGTGGCGCTTTTCTCCATCCTACGTTGCCACTCACAGCCTATCCTAATTCAGGTCCTCCGATTCATACCACCCCGTGATGTTTTTCTCACTCCTACTAGTGAATTGCTTGTTTGAAACCCTTAAAAGGCACACTACCCCCGAATGTGTTTCAGAAACCTATCCTACATTGCCACTGCATGTTTCCTGACCTCCCCATGCTGACCACGCCATGGCGCTTTTCTCCATCCTACATTGCCACTCACTGCCTATCCTAATTCAGGCCCTCCGAATCACACCACCTTGTGATGTTTTTCTCACTCCTGCTAGTGAATGGCCTGTTAGAAAACCTTACGATGCGCACCACCACGCGATGTTTTTCAGATTCCTATCCTACATTGCCACTGCATGTTTCCTGACCTCCCCATGCTGAGGACCCCGTGGCACTTTTCTCCATCCTACAATGCCACTCACTTCCTATCCTAATTCAGGCCCTCGGATTGACACCACCCCGTGATGTTTTTCTCACTCCTACTATTGAATGGCCTGTTAGAAACCCTTACAAGTCGGACCACCCCACGGTGTTTTTCAGAAATCTATCCTACATTGCCACTCTATGTTTCCTGACTTCACGATTCTGACCACCCCGTGGCGCTTTTCTTTAAACTACATTGCCACTCACTGGATATGCTAATTCAGGCCCTCCGATTCACACCACCACGTGATGTTTTTCTCACTGCTACTAGTGAAAGGCCTGTTAGAAAGCCTTACAACGCGCACCACCCCGCGATGTTTTTCAGAACCCTATCCTATATTGCCATTGCATGTTTCCTGACCTCACCATGATGACCACCCCATGGCGCTTTTCTCCATCCTACATCGCCACTCACTGCCTATCCTAGTTCAGGCACTGAGATTGACACCACCCCGTGACGTTTTTCTCACTCCTACTAGTGAATGCCCTGTTAGAAACCCTCACAAAGCGCACCACCTCGCGATGTTTTTCAGAAACCTATCCTAAATTGCCACTGCATGTTTCCTGACCTCGCCAGGCTGACCCCCGTGGCGATTTTCTCCATTCTACATTGCCATTCACAGCCTATCCTAATTCAGGCCCTCCGATTCATACCACCCCCTGATGTTTTTCTCACTCCTACTAGTGTATGGCCTGTTAGAAACCCGTACAATGCACACCATCCCGTGATGTTTTTCAGAAACCTATCCTACATTGCCACTGCATGTTTTCTGATCTCACCATCCTGACCACCCCTTGGGGTTTTTCTTTAAACTACATTGCCACTCACTGCCTATGCTAATTCAGGCCCTCCGATTCACACCACCCCGTGATGTTTTTCTCACTGCTACTAGTGAAAGGCCTGTTAGAAACCCTTACAATGTGCACCACCCCGCGATGTTTTTCAGAATCCTATCGTACATTGCCACTGCATGTTTCCTGACCTCCCCATGCTGAACACCCCATGGCGCTTTTCTCCATCCTACATTGCCACTCACTGCCTATCCTAATTCAGGCACTCAGATTCACACCACCCCGTGATGTTTTTCTCACTCCTACTAGTGAATGCCCTGTTAGAAAACCTTACAATGCGCACCACCCCGCGATGTTTTTCAGAAACCTATCCTACATTGCCACGGCATGTTTCCTGACCTCACCATGCTGACCACCCCGTGCAGCTTTTCTCGACGCTACATTTCCACTCACTGCCTATCCTAAATCAGGCCCTCTGATTCATACCACCCCGTGATGTTTTTTGCACTCCTACTAGTGAATGGCCTGTTAGAAATCCTTAAAATGCGCACCACCAGGTGATTTTTCAGAAACCTATCCTACATTGCCTCTGCATGTTTCCTGACCTCCCCATGCTGACAAATCCGTGGCGCTTTTCTCCATCCTACATTGCCACTCACTGCCTATCCTAATTCAGGCCCTCCGACTCACACCACCCCGTTATGTTTTTCTCACTTCTACTAGTGAATGCCCTGTGAGAAACCCTTACACTGCACACCACCCCGTGATGTTTTTCAAAAACCTATCCTACATTGCCCCTGCATGTTTCCTGAACTCAACATGTGACCAACCCGTGGCGCTTTTTTCCATCCTACGTTGCCACTCACTGCCTATCCTAATTCAGGCCCTCCGATTCACCCCACCCCGTGATGTTTTTGTCACTCCTTCTAGTGAATGGCCTGTGAGAAAAACTTACACTGCGCAACACCCCGCGATGTTTTTCAGAAACTTATCCTACATTGCCACTGCATGTTTCCTGACCTCCCCAAGCTGACCAGCCCGTGGCGCTTTTCTCCATCCTATATTGTCACTCACTGTATATCCTAATTCAGGCCCTCCGATTCACACCACCCCGTGATGATTTTCTCACTCCTACTAGTGAATGGCCTGTTAAAACCCTTACAATGCTCACCACCCCGCGATGTTTTTCAGAACCCTATACTACATTGCCACTGCATGTTTCCTGACCTCCCCATGCTGACCACCCCGTGGCGCTTTTCTCCATCCTACGTTGCCACTCACAGCCTATCCTAATTCAGGTCCTCCGATTCATACCACCCCGTGATGTTTTTCTCACTCCTACTAGTGAATGGCTTGTTAGAAACCCTTAAAAGGCACACTACCCCCGAATGTTTTTCAGAAACCTATCCTACATTGCCACTGCATGTTTCCTGACCTCCCCATGCTGACCACGCCATGGCGCTTTTCTCCATCCTACATTGCCACTCACTGCCTATCCTAATTAAGGCCCTCCGATTCACACCACCCTGTGATGTTTTTCTCACTCCTGCTAGTGAATGGCCTGTTAGAAAACCTTACGATGCGCACCACCACGCGATGTTTTTCAGATTCCTATCCTACATTGCCACTGCATGTTTCCTGACCTCCCCATGCTGAGGACCCCGTGGCACTTTTCTCCATCCTACAATGCCACTCACTTCCTATCCTAATTCAGGCCCTCGGATTGACACCACCCCGTGATGTTTTTCTCACTCCTACTATTGAATGGCCTGTTAGAAACCCTTACAAGTCGGACCACCCCACGGTGTTTTTCAGAAATCTATCCTACATTGCCACTTTATGTTTCCTGACTTCACGATTCTGACCACCCCGTGGCGCTTTTCTTTAAACTACATTGCCACTCACTGGCTATACTAATTCAGGCCCTCCGATTCACACCACCCCGTGATGTTTTTTGCACTCCTACTAGTGAATGGCCTGTTAGAAATCCTTAAAATGCGCACCACCGCGTGATTTTTCAGAAACTTATCCTACATTGCCACTGCATGTTTCCTGACCTCCCCATGCTGACAAATCCGTGGCGCTTTTCTCCATCCTACATTGCCACTCACTGCCTATCATAATTCAGGCCCTCCGACTAACACCAACCCGTTATGTTTTTCTCACTCCTACTAGTGAATGCCCTGTGAGAAACTCTTACACTGCGCACCACCCCGCGATGTTTTTCAAAAACCTATCCTACATTGCCCCTGAATGTTTCCTGACCTCAACATGTGACCAACCCGTGGCGCTTTTTTCCATCCTACGTTGCCACTCACTGCCTATCCTAATTCAGGCCCTCCGATTCACACCACCCCGTGATGTTGTTGTCGTCACTCCTACTAGTGAATGGCCTGTGAGAAAAACTTACACTGCGCAACACCCCGCGATGTTTTTCAGAAACTTATCCTACATTGCCACTGCATGTTTCCTGACCTCCCCAAGCTGACCACACCGTGGCACTTTTCTCCATCCTACATTGCCACTCACTGTCTATCCTAAATCAGGCCCTCCAATTCACACCACCCCATGATGTTTTTCTCACTCCTAAGAGTGAATGGCCTGTTAGAAACCCATTGAATGCGCACCGCCCCTCGACGTTTTTCATAAACAAATCCTACATTGCCACTTCATGTTTCCAGACCTATCCATGCTGACCACCCTGTGGTGCTTTTCTCCATCCTACATTGTCACTCAAAGCCTATCCTAATTCAGGCCTTCTGATTCACACCACGCCGTAATGTTTTTCTCACTCTTACTAGTGAATTGCCTGTTAGAAATCCTTACAATGCGCACCACCCCGCGATGTTTTTCAGAAACCTATCCTACATTGCCACTGCATGTTTCCTGACCTCCCCATGCTGACCACCCCGTGGCGCTTTTCTCCATCCTACGTTGCCACTCACTGCCTATCCTAATTCAGGCCGTGTGATTCACACCACCCCGTGATGCTTTTCTCACTCCAACTAGTGAATGACCTATTAGAAACACTTACAATGCGCACCACCCCGCGATGTTTTTCAGAAACCTATCCTACATTGCCACTGCATGTTTCCTGACCTCCCCATGCTGACCACCCCGTGGCGCTTTTCTCCATCGTATATTGCCACACACTGCCTATCCTAATTCAGGCACTCCGATTCACACAACCACGGGATGTTTTTCTCTCTCCTACTAGTGAATGGCCTGGTAGAAAACCTTACAATGCGAACCACCCCGTGATGTTTTTCAGAAACCTATCCTACATTGCCACTGCATGTTTCTTGACCTACACATGTTGAACACCCCATGGTGCTTTTTTCCATCCTACATTGCCACTCACTGCCTATCCTAATTAAGGCCCTCCTATTCGCACCACCCCGTGATGTTTTTCTCACTCCTATTAGTGAATGGCCTGTTAGAAACCCTTACAATGCGCACCACGCCGCGATGTTTTTCAGAAACCTATCCTACATTGCCACTGCATGTTTCCTGACCTCCCCATGCTGACCAGCCCGTGGCGCTTTTCTCCATCGTACATTGCCACACGCTGCCTATACTAATTCAGGCCCTCCAATTCACACTACACCGTCATGTTTTTCTGTCTCCTACTAGTGAATGGCCTGTTAGACACCTTTACAATCCGCACCACGCCGCGATATTCTTCAGAAACCTATTCTACGTTGCCACTGCATGTTGCCTGACCTACCCATGCTGACCAGCCCGTGGCGCTTTTCTCCATTGTACGTTGCCACACACTGCCTATACTAATTCTGGCCCTCCGATTCACACTAGCCATCATGTTTTTCTCACTCCAACTAGTGAATGCCCTGTTAGAAACCCTTACAATGCACACCACCCCGCGATGTTTTTCAGAAACCTATCCTACATTGCCACTTCATGTTTCCCGATCTCACGATGCTGACCACCCCGTGGTGCTTTTCTCCATCCTACCTTGCCACCCACTGCCTATCCTCATTCAGGCCCTCCGATTCACACCGCCCAGTGATGTTTTTCTCACTCCTACTAGTGAATGTCCTGTTAGAAAGCCTTACAATGCTCACAATCCCGCGATGTTCTTCAGAAACCTATTCTGCATTGCCACTGCATGTTGCCAGACCTCCCCATGCTGACCATCCCATCACGCTTGTCTCCATCTTACATTGCCACTCACAGCCTATCCTAATTCAGCCCCTGCGATTCACACCACCCCGTGATATTTTTCTCACTCCTACTAGTGAATGGCCTGTTAGAAACCCTTACAAAGCGCACCAACCCGCGATGTTTTTCAGAAACCTATCCTACATTGCCACTGCATGTTTCCTGACCTCCCCATGCTGACCACCCCGTGTCACTTTTCTCCATCGTACATTGCCACACACTGCCTATCCTAATTCAGGCCCTCCGATTCACACTACCACGTGATGTTTTTCTCACCTCTACTAGTGAATGGCCTGTTAGAAACCCTTACAATGCACACCACCCCGTGATGTTTTTCAGAATCCTATCCTACATTGCCACTGCATGTTTCCGGACCTACCCATGCTGACCACCCCGTGGTGCTTTTCTCCATGCCACATTTCCACTCCCTGCCTATCCTAATTTAGGACCTCCGATTCACACCACCCCGTGATGTTTTTCTCACTCCTATTAGTGAATGGCTTGTTAGAAACCCTTACAATGCTCAGCACACCACGATGTTTTTCAGAAATCTATCCTACATTGGCGCTGCATGTTTCCTGACCTCCCCATGCTGACCAGCCCGTGGCGCTTTTCTCCACCGTACATTGACATACACTGCCTATCCTAATTCAGGCCCCATGATTCACACTACCCGGTCATTTTTTTCTCACTCCTACTAGTGAATGCCCTGTTAGAAACCCTTACAATGCGCACCACCCCGCGATGTTCTTCAGAAACCTATTCTACTTTGCCACTGCATGTTGCCTGACCTCCCAATACTGACCACCCCGTGGCGCTTTTCTCCATCCTACATTGCCCCCTCAATGCCTATTCTAATTCAGGCCCTCCGATTCACAGCAACCCATGTTTTTCTCACTCCTACTAGTGAATGGCCTGTTAGAAACACTTACAATGCGCACTACCCCTCTATGTTTTTCAGAAACCTATCCTACATTGCCACTGCATGTTTCCTGACCTCCCCATGCTGCAAACCCCGTGGTCCTTTTCTCCATCCTACATTGCCCCTCAATGCCTATTCTAAATCAGGCCCTCTGATTCACACTACCCCATAATGTTTTTCTCACTCCAAATAGTGAATGGCCTGGTAGAAACACTTACAATGCGCACCACCCCGTGATGTTTTTCAGAAACTTACGCTACATTGCCACAACATGTTTCCTGACCTCCCCTTGCTGACCACCCCGTGGCGCTTTTCGCCATCCTACATTGCCACTCACTGCCTATTCTCATTCAGGCCCTCCGATTCACACCACCCCGTGATGTTTTTATCACTCCTACTAGTGAATGAGCTGTTAGAAACCCTTACAATGCACACCACCCCGCGATGTTTTTCAGAAACCTATCCTACATTGCCCCTGCATGTTTCCTGACCTCCCCATGATGACCACCCCATGGCACATTTCTCCATCCTACATTGCCAATCACTGCCTATCCTAATTCAGTCACTCAGATTCACACCACGCCGTGATGTTTTTCTCACTCCTACTAGTAAATGCCCTGTTAGAAAACCTTACAATGCGCACCACCCCGCGATGTTTTTCAGAAACCTATCCTACCTTGCCATGGCATGTTTCCAGACCTCACCATGCTGACCACCCCGTGCAGCTTTTCTCCATGCTACATTTCCACTCACTGCCTATGCTAATTCAGGCCCTCCGATTCACACCACCCCGTGATGTTTTTTGCACTCCTACTAGTGAATGGCTTGTTAGAAATCTTTAAAATGTGCACCACCGCGTGATTTTTCAGAAACCTATCCTACATTGCCACTGCATGTTTCCTGACCTCCCCATGCTGATAAATCCGTGGCGCTTTTCTCCATCCTACATTGCCACTCACTGCCTATACTAATTCAGGCCCTCCGACTAACACCAACCCGTTATGTTTTTCTCACTCCTACTAGTGAATGCCCTGTGAGAAACTCTTACACTGCGCACCACCCCGCGATGTTTTTCAAAAACCTATCCTACATTGCCCCTGCATGTTTCCTGACCTCAACATGTGACCAACCCGTGGCGCTTTTTTCCATCCTACGTTGCCACTCACTGCCTATCGTAATTCAGGCCCTCCGATTCACACCACCCCGTGATGTTGTTGTCGTCACTCCTACTAGTGAATGGCCTGTGAGAAAAACTTACACTGCGCAACACCCCGCGATGTTATTCAGAAACTTATCCTACATTGCCACTGCATGTTTCCTGACCTCCCCAACCTGACCACACCATGGCACTTTTCTCCATCCTACATTGCCACTCACTGTCTATCCTAAATCAGGCCCTCCAATTCACACCACCCCATGATGTTTTTCTCACTCCTAAGAGTGAATGGCCTGTTAGAAACTCATTGAATGCGCACCGCCCCTCGACGTTTTTCAGAAACCCATCCTACATTGCCACTTCATGTTTCCAGACCTATCCATGCTGACCACCCTGTGGTGCTTTTCTCCATCCTACATTGTCACTCACAGCCTATCCTAATTCAGGCCTTCTGATTCACACCACCCCGTAATGTTTTTCTCACTCTTACTAGTGAATTGCCTGTTAGAAATCCTTACAATGCGCACCACCCCGCGATGTTTTTCAGAAACCTATCCTACATTGCCACTGCATGTTTCCTGACCTCCCCATGCTGACCACCCCGTGGCGCTTTTCTCCATCGTATATTGCCACACACTGCCTATCCTAATTCAGGCACTCCGATTCACACAACCACGGGATGTTTTTCTCTCTCCTACTAGTGAATGGCCTGGTAGAAAACCTTACAATGCGAACCACCCCGTGATGTTTTTCAGAAACCTATCCTACATTGCCACTGCATGTTTCTTGACCTACACATGTTGAACACCCCATGGTGTTTTTTTCCATCCTACATTGCCACTCACTGCCTATCCTAATTCAGGCCCTCCGACTCACACCACCCCGTTATGTTTTTCTCACTTCTACTAGTGAATGCCCTGTGAGAAACCCTTACACTGCACACCACCCCGTGATGTTTTTCAAAAACCTATCCTACATTGTCCCTGCATGTTTCCTGAACTCAACATGTGACCAACCCGTGGCGCTTTTTTCCATCCTACGTTGCCACTCACTGCCTATCCTAATTCAGGCCCTCCGATTCACCCACCCCGTGATGTTTTTGTCACTCCTTCTAGTGAATGGCCTGTGAGAAAAACTTACACTGCGCAACACCCCGCGATGTTTTTCAGAAACTTATCCTACATTGCCACTGCATGTTTCCTGACCTCCCCAAGCTGACCAGCCCGTGGCGCTTTTCTCCATCCTATATTGTCACTCACTGCATATCCTAATTCAGGCCCTCCGATTCACACCACCCCGTGATGTTTTTCTCACTCCTACTAGTGAATGGCCTGTTAAAACCCTTACAATGCTCACCACCCCGCGATGTTTTTCAGAACCCTATACTACATTGCCACTGCATGTTTCCTGACCTCCCCATGCTGACCACCCCGTGGTGCTTTTCTCCATCCTACGTTGCCACTCACAGCCTATCCTAATTCAGGTCCTCCGATTCATACCACCCCGTGATGTTTTTCTCACTCCTACTAGTGAATGGCTTGTTAGAAACCCTTAAAAGGCACACTACCCCCGAATGTTTTTCAGAAACCTATCCTACATTGCCACTGCATGTTTCCTGACCTCCCCATGCTGACCACGCCATGGCGCTTTTCTCCATCCTACATTGCCACTCACTGCCTATCCTAATTCAGGGCCTCCGATTCACACCACCCTGTGATGTTTTTCTCACTCCTGCTAGTGAATGGCCTGTTAGAAAACCTTACGATGCACACCACCACGCGATGTTTTTCAGATTCCTATCCTACATTGCCACTGCATGTTTCCTGACCTCCCCATGCTGAGGACCCCGTGGCACTTTTCTCCATCCTACAATGCCACTCACTTCCTATCCTAATTCAGGCCCTCGGATTGACACCACCCCGTGATGTTTTTCTCACCCCTACTATTGAATGGCCTGTTAGAAACCCTTACAAGTCGGACCACCCCACAGTGTTTTTCAGAAATCTATCCTACATTACCACTTTATGTTTCCTGACTTCACGATTCTGACCACCCCGTGGCGCTTTTCTTTAAACTACATTGCCACTCACTGGCTATACTAATTCAGGCCCTCCGATTCACACCACCCCGTGATGTTTTTTGCACTCCTACTAGTGAATGGCCTGTTAGAAATCCTTAAAATTCGCACCACCGCGTGATTTTTCAGAAACCTATCCTACATTGCCACTGCATGTTTCCTGACCTCCCCATGCTGATAAATCCGTGGCGCTTTTCTCCATCCTACATTGCCACTCACTGCCTATACTAATTCAGGCCCTCCGACTAACACCAACCCGTTATGTTTTTCTCACTCCTACTAGTGAATGCCCTGTGAGAAACTCTTACACTGCGCACCACCCCGCGATGTTTTTCAAAAACCTATCCTACATTGCCCCTGCATGTTTCCTGACCTCAACATGTGACCAACCCGTGGCGCTTTTTTCCATCCTACGTTGCCACTCACTGCCTATCGTAATTCAGGCCCTCCGATTCACACCACCCCGTGATGTTGTTGTCGTCACTCCTACTAGTGAATGGCCTGTGAGAAAAACTTACACTGCGCAACACCCCGCGATGTTATTCAGAAACTTATCCTACATTGCCACTGCATGTTTCCTGACCTCCCCAACCTGACCACACCGTGGCACTTTTATCCATCCTACATTGCCACTCACTGTCTATCCTAAATCAGGCCCTCCAATTCACACCACCCCATGATGTTTTTCTCACTCCTAAGAGTGAATGGCCTGTTAGAAACTCATTGAATGCGCACCGCCCCTCGACGTTTTTCAGAAACCCATCCTACATTGCCACTTCATGTTTCCAGACCTATCCATGCTGACCACCCTGTGGTGCTTTTCTCCATCCTACATTGTCACTCACAGCCTATCCTAATTCAGGCCTTCTGATTCACACCACCCCGTAATGTTTTTCTCACTCTTACTAGTGAATTGCCTGTTAGAAATCCTTACAATGCGCACCACCCCGCGATGTTTTTCAGAAACCTATCCTACATTGCCACTGCATGTTTCCTGACCTCCCCATGCTGACCACCCCGTGGCGCTTTTCTCCATCCTACGTTGCCACTCACTGCCTATCCTAATTCAGGCCGTGTGATTCACACCACCCCGTGATGCTTTTCTCACTCCAACTAGTGAATGACCTATTAGAAACACTTACAATGCGCACCACCCCGCGATGTTTTTCAGAAACCTATCCTACATTGCCACTGCATGTTTCCTGACCTCCCCATGCGGACCACCCCGTGGCGCTTTTCTCCATCGTATATTGCCACACACTGCCTATCCTAATTCAGGCACTCCGATTCACACAACCACGGGATGTTTTTCTCTCTCCTACTAGTGAATGGCCTGGTAGAAAACCTTACAATGCGAACCACCCCGTGATGTTTTTCAGAAACCTATCCTACATTGCCACTGCATGTTTCTTGACCTACACATGTTGAACACCCCATGGTGCTTTTTTCCATCCTACATTGCCACTCACTGCCTATCCTAATTAAGGCCCTCCAATTCGCACCACCCCTTGATGTTTTTCTCACTCCTATTAGTGATTGGCCTGTTAGAAACCCTTACAATGCGCACCACGCCGCGATGTTTTTCAGAAACCTATCCTACATTGCCACTGCATGTTTCCTGACCTCCCCATGCTGACCAGCCCGTGGCGCTTTTCTCCATCGTACATTGCCACACACTGCCTATACTAATTCAGGCCCTCCAATTCACACTACACCGTCATGTTTTTCTGTCTCCTACTAGTGAATGGCCTGTTAGACACCTTTACAATCCGCACCACCCCGCGATATTCTTCAGAAACCTATTCTACGTTGCCACTGCATGTTGCCTGACCTACCCATGCTGACCAGCCCGTGGCGCTTTTCTCCATTGTACATTGCCACACACTGCCTATACTAATTATGGCCCTCCGATTCACACTAGCCATCATGTTTTTCTCACTCCAACTAGTGAATGCCCTGTTAGAAACCCTTACAATGCGCACCACCCCGCGATGTTTTTCAGAAACCTATCCTACATTGCCACTTCATGTTTCCCGATCTCACGATGCTGACCACCCCGTGGTGCTTTTCTCCATCCTACATTGCCACCCACTGCCTATCCTCATTCAGGCCCTCCGATTCACACCACCCAGTGATGTTTTTCTCACTCCTACTAGTGAATGTCCTGTTAGAAAGCCTTACAATGCGCACAATCCCGCGATGTTCTTCAGAAACCTATTCTGCATTGCCACTGCATGTTGCCTGACCTCCCCATGCTGACCATCCCAACACGCTTGTCTGCATCTTACATTGCCACTCACTGCCTATCCTAATTCAGCCCCTGCGATTCACACCACCCCGTGATATTTTTCTCACTCCTACTAGTGAATGGCCTGTTAGAAACCCTTACAATGCGCACCAACCCGCGATGTTTTTCAGAAACCTATCCTACATTGCCACTGCATGTTTCCTGACCTCCCCATGCTGAACACCCCATGGCGCTTTTCTCCATTCTACATTGCCACTCACTGCCTATACTAATTCAGGCACTCAGATTCACACCACCCCGTGATGTTTTTCACACTCCTACTAGTGAATGCCCTGTTAGAAAACCTTACAATGCGCACCACCCCGCGATGTTGTTCAGAAACCTATCCTACATTGCCACGGCATGTTTCCTGACCTCACCATGCTGACCACCCCGTGCAGCTTTTCTCAATGTTACATTTCCACTCACTGCCTATCCTAATTCAGGCCCTCTGATTCACACCACTCCGTGATGTTTTTCGCACTCCTACTAGTGAATGGCCTGTTAGAAATCCTTAAAATGCGCACCACCGCGTGATTTTTCAGAAACCTATCCTACATTGCCACTGCATGTTTCCTGACCTCCCCATGCTGACAAATCCGTGGCGCTTTTCTCCATCCTACATTGCCTCTCACTGCCTATCCTAATTCAGGCCCTCCGACTAACACTACCCCGTTATGTTTTCCTCACTTCTACTAGTGAATGCCCTGTGAGAAATCCTTACACTGCGCACCACCCTGCGATGTTTTACAAAAACCTATCCTACATTGCCCCTGCATGTTTCCTGACCTCAACATGTGACCAACCCGTGGCGCTTTTTTCCATCCTACGTTGCCACTCACTGCCTATCCTAATTCAGGCCCTCCGATTCACCCCACCCCATGATGTTTTTGTCACTCCTTCTAGTGAATGGCCTGTGAGAAAAACTTACACTGCGCAACAACCCGCGATGTTTTTCAGAAACTTATCCTACATTGCCACTGCATGTTTCCTGACCTCCCCAAGCTGAACACCCTGTGGCGCTTTTCTCCATCCTATATTGTCACTCACTGCATATCCTAATTCAGGCCCTCCAATTCACACCACCCCGTGATGTTTTTCTCACTCCTACTAGTGAATGGCCTGTTAAAACCCTTACAATGCTCACCACCCCGCGATGTTTTTCAGAACCCTATACTACATTGCCACTGCATGTTTCCTGACCTCCCCATGCTGACCACCCCGTGGCGCTTTTCTCCATCCTACGTTGCCACTCACAGCCTATCCTAATTCAGGTCCTCCGATTCATACCACCCCGTGATGTTTTTCTCACTCCTACTAGTGAATTGCTTGTTTGAAACCCTTAAAAGGCACACTACCCCCGAATGTGTTTCAGAAACCTATCCTACATTGCCACTGCATGTTTCCTGACCTCCCCATGCTGACCACGCCATGGCGCTTTTCTCCATCCTACATTGCCACTCACTGCCTATCCTAATTCAGGCCCTCCGAATCACACCACCTTGTGATGTTTTTCTCACTCCTGCTAGTGAATGGCCTGTTAGAAAACCTTACGATGCGCACCACCACGCGATGTTTTTCAGATTCCTATCCTACATTGCCACTGCATGTTTCCTGACCTCCCCATGCTGAGGACCCCGTGGCACTTTTCTCCATCCTACAATGCCACTCACTTCCTATCCTAATTCAGGCCCTCGGATTGACACCACCCCGTGATGTTTTTCTCACTCCTACTATTGAATGGCCTGTTAGAAACCCTTACAAGTCGGACCACCCCACGGTGTTTTTCAGAAATCTATCCTACATTGCCACTCTATGTTTCCTGACTTCACGATTCTGACCACCCCGTGGCGCTTTTCTTTAAACTACATTGCCACTCACTGGATATGCTAATTCAGGCCCTCCGATTCACACCACCACGTGATGTTTTTCTCACTGCTACTAGTGAAAGGCCTGTTAGAAAGCCTTACAACGCGCACCACCCCGCGATGTTTTTCAGAACCCTATCCTATATTGCCATTGCATGTTTCCTGACCTCACCATGATGACCACCCCATGGCGCTTTTCTCCATCCTACATCGCCACTCACTGCCTATCCTAGTTCAGGCACTGAGATTGACACCACCCCGTGACGTTTTTCTCACTCCTACTAGTGAATGCCCTGTTAGAAACCCTCACAAAGCGCACCACCTCGCGATGTTTTTCAGAAACCTATCCTAAATTGCCACTGCATGTTTCCTGACCTCGCCAGGCTGACCCCCGTGGCGATTTTCTCCATTCTACATTGCCATTCACAGCCTATCCTAATTCAGGCCCTCCGATTCATACCACCCCCTGATGTTTTTCTCACTCCTACTAGTGTATGGCCTGTTAGAAACCCGTACAATGCACACCATCCCGTGATGTTTTTCAGAAACCTATCCTACATTGCCACTGCATGTTTTCTGATCTCACCATCCTGACCACCCCTTGGGGTTTTTCTTTAAACTACATTGCCACTCACTGCCTATGCTAATTCAGGCCCTCCGATTCACACCACCCCGTGATGTTTTTCTCACTGCTACTAGTGAAAGGCCTGTTAGAAACCCTTACAATGTGCACCACCCCGCGATGTTTTTCAGAATCCTATCGTACATTGCCACTGCATGTTTCCTGACCTCCCCATGCTGAACACCCCATGGCGCTTTTCTCCATCCTACATTGCCACTCACTGCCTATCCTAATTCAGGCACTCAGATTCACACCACCCCGTGATGTTTTTCTCACTCCTACTAGTGAATGCCCTGTTAGAAAACCTTACAATGCGCACCACCCCGCGATGTTTTTCAGAAACCTATCCTACATTGCCACGGCATGTTTCCTGACCTCACCATGCTGACCACCCCGTGCAGCTTTTCTCGACGCTACATTTCCACTCACTGCCTATCCTAAATCAGGCCCTCTGATTCACACCACCCCGTGATGTTTTTTGCACTCCTACTAGTGAATGGCCTGTTAGAAATCCTTAAAATGCGCACCACCACGTGATTTTTCAGAAACCTATCCTACATTGCCTCTGCATGTTTCCTGACCTCCCCATGCTGACAAATCCGTGGCGTTTTCTCCATCCTACATTGCCACTCACTGCCTATCCTAATTCAGGCCCTCCGACTCACACCACCCCGTTATGTTTTTCTCACTTCTACTAGTGAATGCCCTGTGAGAAACCCTTACACTGCACACCACCCCGTGATGTTTTTCAAAAACCTATCCTACATTGCCCCTGCATGTTTCCTGAACTCAACATGTGACCAACCCGTGGCGCTTTTTTCCATCCTACGTTGCCACTCACTGCCTATCCTAATTCAGGCCCTCCGATTCACCCCACCCCGTGATGTTTTTGTCACTCCTTCTAGTGAATGGCCTGTGAGAAAAACTTACACTGCGCAACACCCCGCGATGTTTTTCAGAAACTTATCCTACATTGCCACTGCATGTTTCCTGACCTCCCCAAGCTGACCAGCCCGTGGCGCTTTTCTCCATCCTATATTGTCACTCACTGTATATCCTAATTCAGGCCCTCCGATTCACACCACCCCGTGATGATTTTCTCACTCCTACTAGTGAATGGCCTGTTAAAACCCTTACAATGCTCACCACCCCGCGATGTTTTTCAGAACCCTATACTACATTGCCACTGCATGTTTCCTGACCTCCCCATGCTGACCACCCCGTGGCGCTTTTCTCCATCCTACGTTGCCACTCACAGCCTATCCTAATTCAGGTCCTCCGATTCATACCACCCCGTGATGTTTTTCTCACTCCTACTAGTGAATGGCTTGTTAGAAACCCTTAAAAGGCACACTACCCCCGAATGTTTTTCAGAAACCTATCCTACATTGCCACTGCATGTTTCCTGACCTCCCCATGCTGACCACGCCATGGCGCTTTTCTCCATCCTACATTGCCACTCACTGCCTATCCTAATTAAGGCCCTCCGATTCACACCACCCTGTGATGTTTTTCTCACTCCTGCTAGTGAATGGCCTGTTAGAAAACCTTACGATGCGCACCACCACGCGATGTTTTTCAGATTCCTATCCTACATTGCCACTGCATGTTTCCGGACCTACCCATGCTGACCACCCCGTGGTGCTTTTCTCCATGCCACATTTCCACTCCCTGCCTATCCTAATTTAGGACCTCCGATTCACACCACCCCGTGATGTTTTTCTCACTCCTATTAGTGAATGGCTTGTTAGAAACCCTTACAATGCTCAGCACACCACGATGTTTTTCAGAAATCTATCCTACATTGGCGCTGCATGTTTCCTGACCTCCCCATGCTGACCAGCCCGTGGCGCTTTTCTCCACCGTACATTGACATACACTGCCTATCCTAATTCAGGCCCCACGATTCACACTACCCGGTCATTTTTTTCTCACTCCTACTAGTGAATGCCCTGTTAGAAACCCTTACAATGCGCACCACCCCGCGATGTTCTTCAGAAACCTATTCTACTTTGCCACTGCATGTTGCCTGACCTCCCAATACTGACCACCCCGTGGCGCTTTTCTCCATCCTACATTGCCCCCTCAATGCCTATTCTAATTCAGGCCCTCCGATTCACAGCAACCCATGTTTTTCTCACTCCTACTAGTGAATGGCCTGTTAGAAACACTTACAATGCGCACTACCCCTCTATATTTTTCAGAAACCTATCCTACATTGCCACTGCATGTTTCCTGACCTCCCCATGCTGCAAACCCCGTGGTCCTTTTCTCCATCCTACATTGCCCCTCAATGCCTATTCTAAATCAGGCCCTCTGATTCACACTACCCCATAATGTTTTTCTCACTCCAAATAGTGAATGGCCTGGTAGAAACACTTACAATGCGCACCACCCCGTGATGTTTTTCAGAAACTTATGCTACATTGCCACAACATGTTTCCTGACCTCCCCTTGCTGACCACCCCGTGGCGCTTTTCGCCATCCTACATTGCCACTCACTGCCTATTCTCATTCAGGCCCTCCGATTCACACCACCCCGTGATGTTTTTATCACTCCTACTAGTGAATGAGCTGTTAGAAACCCTTACAATGCACACCACCCCGCGATGTTTTTCAGAAACCTATCCTACATTGCCCCTGCATGTTTCCTGACCTCCCCATGATGACCACCCCATGGCACATTTCTCCATCCTACATTGCCAATCACTGCCTATCCTAATTCAGTCACTCAGATTCACACCACGCCGTGATGTTTTTCTCACTCCTACTAGTAAATGCCCTGTTAGAAAACCTTACAATGCGCACCACCCCGCGATGTTTTTCAGAAACCTATCCTACCTTGCCACGGCATGTTTCCAGACCTCACCATGCTGACCACCCCGTGCAGCTTTTCTCCATGCTACATTTCCACTCACTGCCTATGCTAATTCAGGCCCTCCGATTCACACCACCCCGTGATGTTTTTTGCACTCCTACTAGTGAATAGCTTGTTAGAAATCTTTAAAATGTGCACCACCGCGTGATTTTTCAGAAACCTATCCTACATTGCCACTGCATGTTTCCTGACCTCCCCATGCTGACAAATCCGTGGCGCTTTTCTCCATCCTACATTGCCACTCACTGCCTATCCTAATTCAGGCCCTCCGACTCACACCACCCCGTTATGTTTTTCTCACTCCTACTAGTGAATGCCCTGTGAGAAACCCTTACACTGCGCACCACCCCGCGATGTTTTTCAAAATCCTATCCTACATTGCCCCTGCATGTTTCTTGACCTCAACATGTGACCAACCCGTGGCGCGTTTTTCCATCCTACGTTGCCACTCACTGCCTATCCTAATTCAGGCCCTCCGATTCACCCCACCCCATGATGTTTTTGTCACTCCTACTACTGAATGGCCTGTGAGAAAAACATACAATGCGCCACACCCCGCAATGTTTTTCAGAAACTTATCCTACATTGCCACTGCATGTTTCCTGACCTCCCCAAGCTGACCACACCGTGGCACTTTTCCCAATCCTACATTGCCACTCACTGTCTATCCTAAATCAGGCCCTCCAATTCACACCACCCCATGATGTTTTTCTCACTCCTAAGAGTGAAAGGCCTGTTAGAAACCCATTCAATGCGCACCGCCCCTCGATGTTTTTCAGAAACCCATCCTACATTGCCACTTCATGTTTCCAGACCTATCCATGCTGACGACACTGTGGTGCTTTTCTCCATCCTACATTGTCACTCACAGCCTATCCTAATTCAGGCCTTCTGATTCACACCACTCCGTAATGTTTTTCTCACTCTTACTAGTGAATTGCCTGTTAGAAATCCTTACAATGCGCACCACCCCGCGATGTTTTCAGAAACCTATCCTGCATTGCCACTGCATGTTTGCTGACCTCCCCATGCTGACCACTCCGTGGCGCTTTTCTCCATCCTACGTTGCCACTCACTGCCTATCCTAATTCAGGCCCTGTGATTCACACCACACCATGATGCTTTTCTCTCTCCTACTAGTGATTGCCCTGTTAGAATCCCTTGCAATGCGCACCACCTTGCGATGTTTTTCAGAAACCTATCCTACATTGATAGTGCATGTTTCCAGACCTCCCCATGCTGACCACAGCATGGCGCATTTCTCCATCCTACATTGTGACTCACTGCCTATCCTTATTCAGGCCCTCGGATTCACACCACCCCGTGATGTTTTTCTCACTCCTACTAGTGAATTGCCTGTTAGAAATCCTTTCAATGCGTACCACCCCGCGATGTTTTTCAGAAACCTATTCTACATTGTCACTGCATGTTTCTTGACCTCCCCATGCTGACCACCCCGTGGCGCTTTTCTCTCTCTTACATTGCCACTCACTGCCTATCCTAATTCAGGCCCTCCGAATCACACAACCACGTAATGATTTTCTCACTCCTACCAGTGAATGGCCTGTTAGAAACCCTTACAATGCGCACCACCCCCGAATGTTTTTCAGAAATCTATCCTACATTGCCAATGCATGTGTCCTGAACTCCCCATGCTGACCACCCCGTGGCGCTTTTCTCCATCCTATATTGTCACTCACTGCATATCCTAATTCAGGCCCTCCAATTCACACCACCCCGAGATGTTATTCTCACTCCTACTAGTGAATGGCCTGTTAAAACCCTTACAATGCTCACCACCCCGCGATGTTTTTCAGAACCCTATACTACATTGCCACTGCATGGTTCCTGACCTCCCCCTGCTGACCACCCCGTGGCGCTTTTCTCCATCCTACGTTGCCACTCAGAGCCTATCCTAATTCAGGTCCTCCGATTCATACCACCCCGTGATGTTTTTCTCACTCCTACTAGTGAATGGCTTGTTAGAAACCCTTAAAAGGCACACCACCCCCGAATGTTTTTCAGAAACCTATTCTACATTGCCACTGCATGTTGCCTGACCTCCCCATTCTGATCACCCCAGGGTGCTTTTCTCCATCCTTCATTGCCCCTCACTGCCTATCCTAATTCAGGCCCTCCGATTCACACCACCCTGTGATGTTTTTCTCACTACTGCTAGTAAATGGCCTGTTAGAAAACCTTACGATGCGCACCACCCCGCGATGTTTTTCCGATTACTATCCTACATTGCCACTGCATGTTTCCTGAACTCCCCATGCTGAGGACCCCGTGGCACTTTTCTCCATCCTACATTGCCACTCACTTCCTATCCTAATTCAGGCCCTCGGATTGACACCACCCCGTGATGTTTTTCTCACTCCTACTATTGAATGGCCTGTTCGAAACCCTTACAAGTCGGACCACCCCACGGTGTTTTTCAGAAATCTATCCTACATTACCACTTTATGTTTCTTGACTTCACGATTCTGACCACCCCGTGGTGCTTTTCTTTAAACTACATTGCCACTCACTGGCTATGCTAACTCAGGCCCTCCGATTCACACCACCACGTGATGTTTCTCTCACTGCTACTAGTGAAAGGCCTGTTAGAAACCCTTACAATGTGCACCATCCCGCGATGTTTTTCAGAAACCTATCGTACATTGCCACTGCATGTTTCCTGACCTCCCCATGCTGCACACCCCATGGCGCTTTTCTCCATCCTACATTGCCACTCACTGCCTATCCTAATTCAGGCCCTCCGATTCACACCACCCCGTGATGTTTTTTGCACTCCTACTAGTGAATGGCCTGTTAGAAATCCTTAAAATGCGCACCACCGCGTGATTTTTCAGAAACCTATCCTACATTGCCACTGCATGTTTCCTGACCTCCCCATGCTGACAAATCCGTGGCGCTTTTCTCCATCCTACATTGCCACTCACTGCCTATCCTAATTCAGGCTCTCCGACTCACACCACCCCGTTATGTTTTTCTCACTCCTACTAGTGAATTCCCTGTGAGAAACCCTTACACTGCGCACGACCCCGCGATGTTTTTCAAAAACCTTTCCTACATTGCCCCTGCATGTTTCCTGACCTCAACATGTGACCAACCCGTGGCGCTTTTTTTCATCCTACGTTGCCACTCACTGCCTATCCTAATTCAGGCCCTCCGATTCACCCCACCCCGTGATGTTTTTGTCACTCCTACTAGTGAATGGCCTGTGAGAAAAACTTACACTGCGCAACACCCCGCGATGTTTTTCAGAAACTTATCCTACATTGCCACTGCATGTTTCCTGACCTCCCCAAGCTGACCACACCGTGGCACTTTTCTCCATCCTACATTGCCACTCACTGTCTATCGTAAATCAGGCCCTCCAATTCACACCACCCCATGATGTTTTTCTCACTCCTAAGAGTGAATGGCCTGTTAGAAACCCATTCAATGCTCACCGCCCCTCGATGTTTTTCAGAAACCCATCCTACATTGCCACTTCATGTTTCCAGACCTATCCATGCTGACCACCCTGTGGTGCTTTTCCCCATCCTACATTGCCACTCAATGCCTATACTAATTCAGACGCTCCAATTCACACCACCCCGTGATGTTTTTCTCACTCCAACTAGTGAATGACCTATTAGAAACACTTACAATGCGCACCACCCCGCGATGTTTTTCAGAAACCTATCCTACATTGCCACTGCATGTTTCCTGACCTCCCCATGCTGACCACCCCGTGGCGCTTTTCTCCATCGTATATTGCCACACACTGCCTATCCTAATTCAGGCCCTCCGATTCACACAACCACGGGATGTTTTTCTCTCTCCTACTAGTGAATGGCCTGGTAGAAACCCTTACAATGCGAACCACCCCGTGATGTTTTTCAGAAACCTATCCTATATTGAACCTGCATGTTTCTTGACCTACACATGTTGAACACCCCATGGTGCTTTTTTCCATCCTACATTGCCACTCACTGCCTATCCTAATTCAGGCCCTCCGATTCACACCACCCCGTGATGTTTTTCTCACTCCTATTAGTGAATGGCCTGTTAGAAACCCTTACAATACGCACCACGCCGCGATGTTTTTCAGAAACCTATCCTATATTGCCACTGCATGTTTCCTGACCTCCCCATGCTGACCAGCCCGTGGCGCTTTTCTCCATCGTACATTGCCACACACTGCCTATCCTAATTCAGGCCCCCCGATTCACACTACCACGTGATGTTTTTCTCACCTCTACTAGTGAATGGCCTGTTAGAAACCCTTACAATGCTCAGCACACAGCGATGTTTTTCAGAAATCTATCCTACATCGGCGCTGCATGTTTCCTGACCTCCCCGTGCTGACCAGCCCGTGGCACTTTTCTCCACCGTACATTGACATACACTGCCTATCCTAATTCAGGCCCCACGATTCACACTACCCCGTCATTTTTTTCTCACTCCTACTAGTGAATGCCCTGTTAGAAACCCTTACAATGCGCACCACCCCGCGATGTTCTTCAGGAACCTATTCTACATTGCCACTGCATGTTGCCTGACCTCCCAATGCTGACAACCCCGTGGCGCTTTTCTCCATCCTACATTGCCCCCTCAATGCCTATTCTAATTCAGGCGTCCGATTCACAGCAACCCATAATGTTTTTCTCACTCCTACTAGTGAATGGCCTGTTAGAAACACTTACAATGCGCACTAACGCTCTATGTTTTTCAGAAACCTATCCTACATTGCCACTGCATGTTTCCTGACCTCCCCATGCTGCAAACCCCGTGGTCCTTTTCTCCATCCTACATTGCCCCTCAATGCCTATTCTAAATCAGGCCCTCTGATTCACACCACTCCATGTTTTTCTCACTCCAAATAGTGAATGGCCTGTTAGAAACACTTACAATGCGCACCACCCCGTGATGTTTTTCAGAAACTTATGCTACATTGCCACAACATGTTTCCTGACCTCCCCTTGCTGACCACCCCGTGGCGCTTTTCGCCATCCTACATTGCCACTATTGCCTATCCTAATTCAGGCCCTCCAATTCACACCACCTCGTGATGTTTTTCTCACGCCAACTATTGAATGGTCTGTTAGAAAACCTTACAATGCGCACCACACCGTGATGTTTTTCAAAAACCTATCCTACATTGCCACTGCATGTTTCCTGACCTACCCATGCTGAACACCCCATGGTGCTTTTTTCCATCCTAAATTGCCACTCACTGCCTATCCTAATTCAGGCCCTCCGATTCACACGACCCCGTGATGTTTTTCTCACTCCTATTAGTGAATGGCCTGTGAGAAACCCTTACAATGCGTACCAACCCGCGATGTTTTTCAGAAACCTATCCTACATTGCCACTGCATGTTTCCTGACCTCCCCATGATGACCAGCCCATGGCGCTTTTCTCTATCGTATATTGCCACACACTGCCTATACTAATTCAGGCCCTCCGATTCACACTACCCCATCATGTTTTTCTCACTCCTACTAGTGAATGGACTGTTAGAAACCCTTACAATTCGCACCACCCCGCGATGGTCTTCAGAAACTTATTCTACATTGCCACTGCATGTTGCCTGACCTCCCGATGCTGACCACCCATTGTGCTTTTCTCCAACCTACATTGCCACACACTGCCTATCCTAATTCATCCACTCCGATGCGCACCACCCCGGGATGTTTTTCTCTCTCCTACTAGTGAATGGCCTGTTAGAAACCCTTACAATGCACACCACCCCGCGATGTTTTTCAGAAACCTATTCTACATTGTCACTGCATGTTTCTTGACCTCCCCATGCTGACCACCCCGTGGCGCTTTTCTCTCTCTTACATTGCCACTCACTGCCTATCCTAATTCAGGCCCTCCGAATCACACAACCACGTAATGATTTTCTCACTCCTACTAGTGAATGGCTTGTTAGAAACCCTTACAATGCGCACCACCCCCGAATGTTTTTCAGAAATCTATCCTACATTGCCAATGCATGTGTCCTGAACTCCCCATGCTGACCACCCCGTGGCGCTTTTCTCCATCCTATATTGTCACTCACTGCATATCCTAATTCAGGCCCTCCGATTCACACCACCCCGTGATGTTTTTCTCACTCCTACTAGTGAATGGCCTGTTAAAACCCTTACAATGCTCACCACCCCGCGATGTTTTTCAGAACCCTATACTACATTGCCACTGCATTTTTCCTGATCTCCCCATGGTGACCACCCCGTGGCGCTTTTCTCCATCCTACGTTGCCACTCACAGCCTATCCAATTCAGGTCCTCCGATTCATACCACCCCGTGATGTTTTTCTCACTGCTACTAGTGAATGGCCTGTGAGAAAAACTTACACTGCGCAACACTCCGCGATGTTTTTCAGAAACTTATCCTACATTGCCACTGCATGTTTCCTGACCTCCCCAAGCTGACCACCCCGTGGCGCTTTTCTCCATCCTATATTGTCACTCACTGCATATCCTAATTCAGGCCCTCCGATTCACACCACCCCATGATGATTTTCTCACTCCTACTAGTGAATGGCCTGTTAAAACCCTTACAATGCTCACCACCCCGCGATGGTTTTCAGAAGCCTATACTACATTGCCACTGCATGTTTCCTGACCTCCCCATGCTGACCACCCCGTGGCGCTTTTCTCCATCCTACATTGCCACTCACTGCCTATCCTAATTCAGGCCCTCCGATTCACACCACCCTGTGATGTTTTTCTCACTCCTGCTAGTGAATGGCCTGTTAGAAAACCTTACGATGCGCACCACCACGCGATGTTTTTCAGATTCCTATCCTACATTGCCACTGCATGTTTCCTGACCTCCCCATGCTGAGGACCCCGTGGCACTTTTCTCCATCCTACATTGCCACTCACTTCCTATCCTAATTCAGGCCCTCGGATTTACACCACCCCGTGATGTTTTTCTCACTCCTACTATTGAATGGCCTGTTAGAAACCCTTACAAGTCGGACCACCCCACGGTATTTTTCAGAAATCTATCCTACATTGCCACTTTATGTTTCCTGACTTCACGATTCTGACCACCCCATGGCGATTTTCTTTAAACTACATTGCCACTGACTGGCTATGCTAATTCAGGCCCTCGGATTCACACCACCACGTGATGTTTTTCTCACTGCTACTAGTGAAAGGCCTGTTAGAAAGCCTTACAATGCGCACCACCCCGCGATGTTTTTCAGAACCCTATCCTACATTGCCACTGCATGTTTCCAGACCTCACCATGATGACCACCCCATGGCGCTTTTCTCCATCCTACATTGCCCCCTCAATGCCTATTCTAATTCAGGCGTCCGATTCACAGCAACCCATGATGTTTTTCTCACTCCTACTAGTGAATGGCCTGTTAGAAACACTTACAATGCGCACTACCGCTCTATGTTTTTCAGAAACCTATCCTACATTGCCACTGCATGTTTCCTGACCTCCCCATGCTGCAAACCCCGTGGTCCTTTTCTCCATCCTACATTGCCCCTCAATGCCTATTCTAAATCAGGCCCTCTGATTCACACCACCCCATAATGTTTTTCTCACTCCAAATAGTGAATGGCCTGTTAGAAACACTTACAATGCGCACCACCCCGTGATGTTTTTCAGAAACTTATGCTACATTGCCACAACATGTTTCCTGACCTCCCCTTGCTGACCACCCCATGGCGCTTTTCGCCATCCTACATTGCCACTATTGCCTATCCTAATTCAGGCCCTCCGATTCACACCACCTCGTGATGTTTTGCTCACGCCAACTATTGAATGGTCTGTTAGAAAACCTTACAATGCGCACCACACCGTGATGTTTTTCAAAAACCTATCCTACATTGCCACTGCATGTTTCCTGACCTACCCATGCTGAACACCCCATGGTGCTTTTTTCCATCCTAAATTGCCACTCACTGCCTATCCTAATTCAGGCCCTCCGATTCACACGACCCCATGATGTTTTTCTCACTCCTATTAGTGAATGGCCTGTGAGAAACCCTTACAATGCGTACCAACCTGCGATGTTTTTCAGAAACCTATCCTACATTGCCACTGCATGTTTCCTGACCTCCCCAAGCTGACCACCCCGTGGCGCTTTTCTCCATCCTATATTGTCACTCACTGCCTATCCTAATTCAGGCCCTCCGATTCACCCCACCCCGTGATGTTTTTGTCACTCCTACTAGTGAATGGCCTGTTAGAAACCCTTACAATGCTCAGCACACAGCGATGTTTTTCAGAAATCTATCCTACATTGGCGCTGCATGTTTCCTGACCTCCCCGTGCTGACCAGCCCGTGGCGCTTTTCTCCAGCGTACATTGACATACACTGCCTATCCTAATTCAGGCCCCACGATTCACACTACCCCGTCATTTTTTTCTCACTCCTACTAGTGAATGCCCTGTTAGAAACCCTTACAATGCGCACCACCCCGCGATGTTCTTCAGAAACCTATTCTACATTGTCACTGCATGTTGCCTGACCTCCCAATGCTGACCACCCCGTGGCGCTTTTCTCCATCCTACATTGCCCCCTCAATGCCTATTCTAATTCAGGCGTCCGATTCACAGCAACCCATAATGTTTTTCTCACTCCTACTAGTGAATGGCCTGTTAGAAACACTTACAATGCGCACTACCGCTCTATCTTTTTCAGAATCCTATCCTACATTGCCACTGCATGTTTCCTGACCTCCCCATGCTGCAATCCCCGTGGTCCTTTTCTCCATCCTACATTACCCCTCAATGCCTATTCTAAATAAGGCCCTCTGATTCACACCACCCCATAATGTTTTTCTCACTCCAAATAGTGAATGGCCTGTTAGAAACACTTACAATGCGCACCACCCCGTGATGTTTTTCAGAAACTTATGCTACATTGCCACAACATGTTTCCTGACCTCCCCTTGCTGACCACCCCGTGGCGCTTTTCGCCATCCTACATTGCCACTATTTCCTATCCTAATTCAGGCCCTCCGATTCACACCACCTCGTGATGTTTTTCTCACGCCAACTATTGAATGGTCTGTTAGAAAACCTTACAATGCGCACCACACCGTGATGTTTTTCAACAACCTATCCTACATTGCCACTGCATGTTTCCTGACCTACCCATGCTGAACACCCCATGGTGCTTTTTTCCATCCTAAATTGCCACTCACTGCCTATCCTAATTCAGGCCCTCCGATTCACACGACCCCGTGATGTTTTTCTCACTCCTATTAGTGAATGGCCTGTGAGAAACCCTTACAATGCGTACCAACCCGCGATGTTTTTCAGAAACCTATCCTACATTGCCACTGCATGTTTCCTGACCTCCCCATGATGACCAGCCCGTGGCGCTTTTCTCTATCGTATATTGCCACACACTGCCTATACTAATTCAGGCCCTCCGATTCACACTACCCCATCATGTTTTTCTCACTCCTACTAGTGAATGGACTGATAGAAACCCTTACAATTCGCACCACCCCGCGATGGTCTTCAGAAACTTATTCTACATTGCCACTGCATGTTGCCTGACCTCCCGATGCTGACCACCCGTTGTGCTTTTCTCCATCCTACATTGCCACACACTGCCTATCCTAATTCATCCACTCCGATGCACACCACCCCGGGATGTTTTTCTCTCTCCAACTAGTGAATGGCCTGTTAGAAACCCTTACAAGGCACACCACCCCGCGATGTTTTTCAGAAACCTATCCTACATTGTCACTGCATGTTTCTTGACCTCCCCATGCTGACCACCCCGTGGCGCTTTTCTCTCTCTTACATTGCCACTCACTGCTTATCCTAATTCAGGCCCTCCGAATCACACAACCACGTAATGATTTTCTCACTCCTACTAGTGAATGGCCTGTTAGAAACCCTTACAATGCGCACCACCCCCGAATGTTTTTCAGAAATCTATCCTACATTGTCAATGCATGTGTCCTGAACTCCCCATGCTGACCACACCGTGGCGCTTTTCTGCATCCTATATTGTCACTCACTGCATATCCTAATTCAGGCCCTCCGATTCACACCACCCCGTGATGTTTTTCTCACTCCTACTACTGAATGGCCTGTTAAAACCCTTACAATGCTCACCACCCCGCGATGTTTTTCAGAACCCTATACTACATTGCCACTGCATGTTTCCTGACCTCCCCATGGTGACCACCCCGTGGCGCTTTTCTCCATCCTACGTTGCCACTCACAGCCTATCCAATTCAGGTCCTCCGATTCATTCCACCCCGTGATGTTTTTCTCACTCCTACTAGTGAATGGCCTGTGAGAAAAACTTACACTGCGCAACACCCCGCGATGTTTTTCAGAAACTTATCCTACATTGCCACTGCATGTTTCCTGACCTCCCCAAGCTGACCACCCCGTGGCGCTTTTCTCCATTCTATATTGTCACTCACTGCATATCCTAATTCAGGCCCTCCGATTCACACCACCCCGTGATGTTTTTCTCACTCCTACTAGTGAATGGCCTGTTAAAAGCCTTACAATGCTCACCACCCCGCGATGTTTTTCAGAAGCCTATACTACATTGCCACTGCATGTTTCCTGACCTCCCCATACTGACCACCCCGTGGCGCTTTTCTCCATCCTACATTGCCACTCACTGCCTATCCTAATTCAGGCCCTCCGATTCACACCACCCTGTGATGTTTTTCTCACTCCTGCTAGTGAATGGCCTGTTAGAAAACCTTACGATGCGCACCACCACGCGATGTTTTTCAGATTCCTATCCTACATTGCCACTGCATGTTTCCTGACCTCCCCATGCTGAGGACCCCGTGGCACTTTTCTCCATCCTACATTGCCACTCACTTCCTATCCTAATTCAGGCCCTCGGATTTACACCACCCCGTGATGTTTTTCTCACTCCTACTATTGAATGGCCTGTTAGAAACCCTTACAAGTCGGACCACCCCACGGTATTTTTCAGAAATCTATCCTACATTGCCACTTTATGTTTCCTGACTTCACGATTCTGACCACCCCATGGCGCTTTTCTTTAAACTACATTGCCACTGACTGGCTCTGCTAATTCAGGCCCTCGGATTCACACCACCACGTGATGTTTTTCTCACTGCTACTAGTGAAAGGCCTGTTAGAAAGCCTTACAATGCGCACCACCCCGCGATGTTTTTCAGAACCCTATCCTACATTGCCACTGCATGTTTCCAGACCTCACCATGATGACCACCCCATGGCGCTTTTATCCATCCTACATCGCCACTCACTGCCTATCTTAGTTCAGGCACTGAGATTGACACCACCCCGTGATGTGTTTCTCACTCCTACTAGTGAATGCCCTGTTAGAAACCCTCACAAAGCGCACCACCTCGCGATGTTTTTCAGAAACCTATCCTAAATTGCCACTGCATGTTTCCTGACCTCGCCAGGCTGACCCCCGTGGCGATTTTCTCCAATCTACATTGCCATTCACAGCCTATCCTAATTCAGGCCCTCCGATTCATACCACCCCCTGATGTTTTTCTCACTCCTACTAGTGTATGGCCTGTTAGAAACCCGTACAATGCACACCATCCTGTGATGTTTTTCAGAAACCTATCCTACATTGCCACTGCACGTTTTCTGATCTCACCATCCTGACCACCCGTTGGGGTTTTTCTTTAAACTACATTGCCACTCACTGCCTATGCTAATTCAGGCCCTCCGACTCACACCACCCCGTGATGTTTTTCTCACTGCTACTAGTGAAAGGCCTGTTAGAAACCCTTACAATGTGCACCACCCAGCGATGTTTTTCAGAAACCTATCGTACATTGCCACTGTATGTTTCCTGACCTCCCCATGCTGACCACCCCGTGGCGCTTTTCTCCATCGTATATTGCCACACACTGCCTATCCTAATTCAGGCCCTCCGATTCACACAACCACGGGATGTTTTTCTCTCTCCTACTAATGAATGGCCTGATAGAAACCCTTACAATGCGAACCACCCCGTGATGTTTTTCAGAAACCTATCCTATATTGCCCCTGCATCTTTCTTGACCTACACATGTTGAACACCCCATGGTGCTTTTTTCCATCCTACATTGCCACTCACTGCCTATCCTAATTCAGGCCCTCCGATTCACACCACCCCGTGATGTTTTTCTCACTCCTATTAGTGAATGGCCTGTTAGAAACCCTTACAATACGCACCACGCCGCGATGTTTTTCAGAAACCTATCCTACATTGCCACTGCATGTTTCCTGACCTCCCCATGCTGACCAGCCCGTGGCGCTTTTCTCCATCGTACATTGCCACACACTGCCTATACTAATTCAGGTCCTCCAATTCACACTACACCGTCATGTTTTTCTGTCTCCTACTAGTGAATGGCCTGTTAGACACCTTTACAATCCGCACCACCCCGCGATGTTCTTCAGAAACCTATTCTACATTGCCACTGCATGTTGCCTGACCTACCCATGCTGACCAGCCCGTGGCGCTTTTCTCCATTGTACATTGCCACACACTGCCTATACTAATTCTGGCCCTCCGATTCACACTACCCATCATGTTTTTCTCACTCCAACTAGTGAATGCCCTGTTAGAAACCCTTACAATGCGCACCACCCCGCGATGTTTTTCAGAAACCTATCCTACATTGCCACTTCATGTTTCCCGATCTCACGATGCTGACCACCCCGTGGTGCTTTTCTCCATCCTACATTGCCACCCACTGCCTATCCTCATTCAGGCCCTCCGATTCACACCACCTAGTGATGTTTTTCTCACTCCTACTAGTGAATGCCCTGTTAGAAAGCCTTACAATGCGCACATTCCCGCGATGTTCTTCAGAAACCTATTCTGCATTGCCACTGCATGTTGCCTGACCTCCCCATGCTGACCATCCCGTCACGCTTGTCTCCATCTTACATTGCCACTCACTGCCTATCCTAATTCAGCCCCTGCGATTCACACCACCCCATGATATTTTTGTCACTCCTACTAGTGAATGGCCTGTTAGAAACCCTTCCAATGCGCACCACCCCGCGATGTTTTTCAGAAACCTATCCTACATTGCCATTGCATGTTTCCTGACCTCCCCATGCTGACCACCCCGTGTCACTTTTCTCCATCGTACATGTCCACACACTGCCTATCCTAATTCAGGCCCTCCCATTCACACTACCACGTGATGTTTTTCTCACCTCTACTAGTGAATGGCCTGTTAGAAACCCTTACAATGCTCAGCACACAGCGATGTTTTTCAGAAATCTATCCTACATTGGCGCTGCATGTTTCCTGACCTCCTCGTGCTGACCAGCCCGTGGCGCTTTTCTCCACCGTACATTGACATACACTGCCTATCCTAATTCAGGCCCCACGATTCACACTACCCCGTCATTTTTTTCTCACTCCTACTAGTGAATGCCCTGTTAGAAACCCTTACAATGCGCACCACCCCGCGATGTTCTTCAGAAACCTATTCTACATTGTCACTGCATGTTGCCTGACCTCCCAATGCTGACCACCCCGTGGCGCTTTTCTCCATCCTACATTGCCCCCTCAATTCCTATTCTAATTCAGGCGTCCGATTCACAGCAACCCATAATGTTTTTCTCACTCCTACTAGTGAATGGCCTGTTAGAAACACTTACAATGCGCACTACCGCTCTATGTTTTTCAGAAACCTATCCTACATTGCCACTGCATGTTTCCTGACCTCCCCATGCTGCAAACCCCGTGGTCCTTTTCTCCATCCTACATTGCCCCTCAATGCCTATTCTAAATCAGGCCCTCTGATTCACACCACCCCATAATGTTTTTCTCACTCCAAATAGTGAATGGCCTGTTAGAAACACTTACAATGCGCACCACCCCGTGATGTTTTTCAGAAACTTATGCTACATTGCCACAACATGTTTCCTGACCTCCCCTTGCTGACCACCCCATGGCGCTTTTCGCCATCCTACATTGCCACTATTGCCTATCCTAATTCAGGCCCTCCGATTCACACCACCTCGTGATGTTTTTCTCACGCCAACTATTGAATCGTCTGTTAGAAAACCTTACAATGCGCACCACACCGTGATGTTTTTCAAAAACCTATCCTACATTGCCACTGCATGTTTCCTGACCTACCCATGCTGAACACCCCATGGTGCTTTTTTCCATCCTAAATTGCCACTCACTGCCTATCCTAATTCAGGCCCTCCGATTCACACGACCCCGTGATGTTTTTCTCACTCCTATTAGTGAATGGCCTGTGAGAAACCCTTACAATGCGTACCAACCCGCGATGTTTTTCAGAAACCTATCCTACTTTGCCACTGCATGTTTCCTGACCTCCCCATGATGACCAGCCCGTGGCACTTTTCTCTATCGTATATTGCCACACACTGCCTATACTAATTCAGGCCCTCCGATTCACACTACCCCATCATGTTTTTCTCACTCCTACTAGTGAATGGACTGATAGAAACCCTTACAATTCGCACCACCCCGCGATGGTCTTCAGAAACTTATTCTACATTGCCACTGCATGTTGCCTGACCTCCCGATGCTGACCACCCGTTGTGCTTTTCTCCATCCTACATTGCCACACACTGCCTATCCTAATTCATCCACTCCGATGCACACCACCCCGGGATGTTTTTCTCTCTCCAACTAGTGAATGGCCTGTTAGAAACCCTTACAAGGCACACCACCCCGCGATGTTTTTCAGAAACCTATCCTACATTGTCACTGCATGTTTCTTGACCTCCCCATGCTGACCACCCCGTGGCGCTTTTCTCTCTCTTACATTGCCACTCACTGCTTATCCTAATTCAGGCCCTCCGAATCACACAACCACGTAATGATTTTCTCACTCCTACTAGTGAATGGCCTGTTAGAAACCCTTACAATGCGCACCACCCCCGAATGTTTTTCAGAAATCTATCCTACATTGTCAATGCATGTGTCCTGAACTCCCCATGCTGACCACACCGTGGCGCTTTTCTGCATCCTATATTGTCACTCACTGCATATCCTAATTCAGGCCCTCCGATTCACACCACCCCGTGATGTTTTTCTCACTCCTACTAGTGAATGGCCTGTTAAAACCCTTACAATGCTCACCACCCCGCGATGTTTTTCAGAACCCTATACTACATTGCCACTGCATGTTTCCTGACCTCCCCATGGTGACCACCCCGTGGCGCTTTTCTCCATCCTACGTTGCCACTCACAGCCTATCCAATTCAGGTCCTCCGATTCATTCCACCCCGTGATGTTTTTCTCACTCCTACTAGTGAATGGCCTGTGAGAAAAACTTACACTGCGCAACACCCCGCGATGTTTTTCAGAAACTTATCCTACATTGCCACTGCATGTTTCCTGACCTCCCCAAGCTGACCACCCCGTGGCGCTTTTCTCCATTCTATATTGTCACTCACTGCATATCCTAATTCAGGCCCTCCGATTCACACCACCCCGTGATGTTTTTCTCACTCCTACTAGTGAATGGCCTGTTAAAAGCCTTACAATGCTCACCACCCCGCGATGTTTTTCAGAAGCCTATACTACATTGCCACTGCATGTTTCCTGACCTCCCCATACTGACCACCCCGTGGCGCTTTTCTCCATCCTACATTGCCACTCACTGCCTATCCTAATTCAGGCCCTCCGATTCACACCACCCTGTGATGTTTTTCTCACTCCTGCTAGTGAATGGCCTGTTAGAAAACCTTACGATGCGCACCACCACGCGATGTTTTTCAGATTCCTATCCTACATTGCCACTGCATGTTTCCTGACCTCCCCATGCTGAGGACCCCGTGGCACTTTTCTCCATCCTACATTGCCAGTCACTTCCTATCCTAATTCAGGCCCTCGGATTTACACCACCCCGTGATGTTTTTCTCACTCCTACTATTGAATGGCCTGTTAGAAACCCTTACAAGTCGGACCACCCCACGGTATTTTTCAGAAATCTATCCTACATTGCCACTTTATGTTTCCTGACTTCACGATTCTGACCACCCCATGGCGCTTTTCTTTAAACTACATTGCCACTGACTGGCTCTGCTAATTCAGGCCCTCGGATTCACACCACCACGTGATGTTTTTCTCACTGCTACTAGTGAAAGGCCTGTTAGAAAGCCTTACAATGCGCACCACCCCGCGATGTTTTTCAGAACCCTATCCTACATTGCCACTGCATGTTTCCAGACCTCACCATGATGACCACCCCATGGCGCTTTTATCCATCCTACATCGCCACTCACTGCCTATCTTAGTTCAGGCACTGAGATTGACACCACCCCGTGATGTGTTTCTCACTCCTACTAGTGAATGCCCTGTTAGAAACCCTCACAAAGCGCACCACCTCGCGATGTTTTTCAGAAACCTATCCTAAATTGCCACTGCATGTTTCCTGACCTCGCCAGGCTGACCCCCGTGGCGATTTTCTCCAATCTACATTGCCATTCACAGCCTATCCTAATTCAGGCCCTCCGATTCATACCACCCCCTGATGTTTTTCTCACTCCTACTAGTGTATGGCCTGTTAGAAACCCGTACAATGCACACCATCCTGTGATGTTTTTCAGAAACCTATCCTACATTGCCACTGCACGTTTTCTGATCTCACCATCCTGACCACCCGTTGGGGTTTTTCTTTAAACTACATTGCCACTCACTGCCTATGCTAATTCAGGCCCTCCGACTCACACCACCCCGTGATGTTTTTCTCACTGCTACTAGTGAAAGGCCTGTTAGAAACCCTTACAATGTGCACCACCCAGCGATGTTTTTCAGAAACCTATCGTACATTGCCACTGTATGTTTCCTGACCTCCCCATGATGACCACCCCGTGGCGCTTTTCTCCATCGTATATTGCCACACACTGCCTATCCTAATTCAGGCCCTCCGATTCACACAACCACGGGATGTTTTTCTCTCTCCTACTAATGAATGGCCTGATAGAAACCCTTACAATGCGAACCACCCCGTGATGTTTTTCAGAAACCTATCCTATATTGCCCCTGCATCTTTCTTGACCTACACATGTTGAACACCCCATGGTGCTTTTTTCCATCCTACATTGCCACTCACTGCCTATCCTAATTCAGGCCCTCCGATTCACACCACCCCGTGATGTTTTTCTCACTCCTATTAGTGAATGGCCTGTTAGAAACCCTTACAATACGCACCACGCCGCGATGTTTTTCAGAAACCTATCCTACATTGCCACTGCATGTTTCCTGACCTCCCCATGCTGACCAGCCCGTGGCGCTTTTCTCCATCGTACATTGCCACACACTGCCTATACTAATTCAGGCCCTCCAATTCACACTACACCGTCATGTTTTTCTGTCTCCTACTAGTGAATGGCCTGTTAGACACCTTTACAATCCGCACCACCCCGCGATGTTCTTCAGAAACCTATTCTACATTGCCACTGCATGTTGCCTGACCTACCCATGCTGACCAGCCCGTGGCGCTTTTCTCCATTGTACATTGCCACACACTGCCTATACTAATTCTGGCCCTCCGATTCACACTACCCATCATGTTTTTCTCACTCCAACTAGTGAATGCCCTGTTAGAAACCCTTACAATGCGCACCACCCCGCGATGTTTTTCAGAAACCTATCCTACATTGCCACTTCATGTTTCCCGATCTCACGATGCTGACCACCCCGTGGTGCTTTTCTCCATCCTACATTGCCACCCACTGCCTATCCTCATTCAGGCCCTCCAATTCACACCACCTAGTGATGTTTTTCTCACTCCTACTAGTGAATGCCCTGTTAGAAAGCCTTACAATGCGCACATTCCCGCGATGTTCTTCAGAAACCTATTCTGCATTGCCACTGCATGTTGCCTGACCTCCCCATGCTGACCATCCCGTCACGCTTGTCTCCATCTTACATTGCCACTCACTGCCTATCCTAATTCAGCCCCTGCGATTCACACCACCCCATGATATTTTTGTCACTCCTACTAGTGAATGGCCTGTTAGAAACCCTTCCAATGCGCACCACCCCGCGATGTTTTTCAGAAACCTATCCTACATTGTCACTGCATGTTTCTTGACCTCCCCATGCTGACCACCCCGTGGCGCTTTTCTCTCTCTTACATTGCCACTCACTGCTTATCCTAATTCAGGCCCTCCGAATCACACAACCACGTAATGATTTTCTCACTCCTACTAGTGAATGGCCTGTTAGAAACCCTTACAATGCGCACCACCCCCGAATGTTTTTCAGAAATCTATCCTACATTGTCAATGCATGTGTCCTGAACTCCCCATGCTGACCACACCGTGGCGCTTTTCTGCATCCTATATTGTCACTCACTGCATATCCTAATTCAGGCCCTCCGATTCACACCACCCCGTGATGTTTTTCTCACTCCTACTAGTGAATGGCCTGTTAAAACCCTTACAATGCTCACCACCCCGCGATGTTTTTCAGAACCCTATACTACATTGCCACTGCATGTTTCCTGACCTCCCCATGGTGACCACCCCGTGGCGCTTTTCTCCATCCTACGTTGCCACTCACAGCCTATCCAATTCAGGTCCTCCGATTCATTCTACCCCGTGATGTTTTTCTCACTCCTACTAGTGAATGGCCTGTGAGAAAAACTTACACTGCGCAACACCCCGCGATGTTTTTCAGAAACTTATCCTACATTGCCACTGCATGTTTCCTGACCTCCCCAAGCTGACCACCCCGTGGCGCTTTTCTCCATTCTATATTGTCACTCACTGCATATCCTAATTCAGGCCCTCCGATTCACACCACCCCGTGATGTTTTTCTCACTCCTACTAGTGAATGGCCTGTTAAAAGCCTTACAATGCTCACCACCCCGCGATGTTTTTCAGAAGCCTATACTACATTGCCACTGCATGTTTCCTGACCTCCCCATACTGACCACCCCGTGGCGCTTTTCTCCATCCTACATTGCCACTCACTGCCTATCCTAATTCAGGCCCTCCGATTCACACCACCCTGTGATGTTTTTCTCACTCCTGCTAGTGAATGGCCTGTTAGAAAACCTTACGATGCGCACCACCACGCGATGTTTTTCAGATTCCTATCCTACATTGCCACTGCATGTTTCCTGACCTCCCCATGCTGAGGACCCCGTGGCACTTTTCTCCATCCTACATTGCCACTCACTTCCTATCCTAATTCAGGCCCTCGGATTTACACCACCCCGTGATGTTTTTCTCACTCCTACTATTGAATGGCCTGTTAGAAACCCTTACAAGTCGGACCACCCCACGGTATTTTTCAGAAATCTATCCTACATTGCCACTTTATGTTTCCTGACTTCACGATTCTGACCACCCCATGGCGCTTTTCTTTAAACTACATTGCCACTGACTGGCTCTGCTAATTCAGGCCCTCGGATTCACACCACCACGTGATGTTTTTCTCACTGCTACTAGTGAAAGGCCTGTTAGAAAGCCTTACAATGCGCACCACCCCGCGATGTTTTTCAGAACCCTATTCTACATTGCCACTGCATGTTTCCAGACCTCACCATGATGACCACCCCATGGCGCTTTTATCCATCCTACATCGCCACTCACTGCCTATCTTAGTTCAGGCACTGAGATTGACACCACCCCGTGATGTGTTTCTCACTCCTACTAGTGAATGCCTTGTTAGAAACCCTCACAAAGCGCACCACCTCGCGATGTTTTTCAGAAACCTATCCTAAATTGCCACTGCATGTTTCCTGACCTCGCCAGGCTGACCCCCGTGGCGATTTTCTCCAATCTACATTGCCATTCACAGCCTATCCTAATTCAGGCCCTCCGATTCATACCACCCCCTGATGTTTTTCTCACTCCTACTAGTGTATGGCCTGTTAGAAACCCGTACAATGCACACCATCCTGTGATGTTTTTCAGAAACCTATCCTACATTGCCACTGCACGTTTTCTGATCTCACCATCCTGACCACCCGTTGGGGTTTTTCTTTAAACTACATTGCCACTCACTGCCTATGCTAATTCAGGCCCTCCGACTCACACCACCCCGTGATGTTTTTCTCACTGCTACTAGTGAAAGGCCTGTTAGAAACCCTTACAATGTGCACCACCCAGCGATGTTTTTCAGAAACCTATCGTACATTGCCACTGTATGTTTCCTGACCTCCCCATGATGACCACCCCGTGGCGCTTTTCTCCATCGTATATTGCCACACACTGCCTATCCTAATTCAGGCCCTCCGATTCACACAACCACGGGATGTTTTTCTCTCTCCTACTAATGAATGGCCTGATAGAAACCCTTACAATGCGAACCACCCCGTGATGTTTTTCAGAAACCTATCCTATATTGCCCCTGCATCTTTCTTGACCTACACATGTTGAACACCCCATGGTGCTTTTTTCCATCCTACATTGCCACTCACTGCCTATCCTAATTCAGGCCCTCCGATTCACACCACCCCGTGATGTTTTTCTCACTCCTATTAGTGAATGGCCTGTTAGAAACCCTTACAATACGCACCACGCCGCGATGTTTTTCAGAAACCTATCCTACATTGCCACTGCATGTTTCCTGACCTCCCCATGCTGACCAGCCCGTGGCGCTTTTCTCCATCGTACATTGCCACACACTGCCTATACTAATTCAGGCCCTCCAATTCACACTACACCGTCATGTTTTTCTGTCTCCTACTAGTGAATGGCCTGTTAGACACCTTTACAATCCGCACCACCCCGCGATGTTCTTCAGAAACCTATTCTACATTGCCACTGCATGTTGCCTGACCTACCCATGCTGACCAGCCCGTGGCGCTTTTCTCCATTGTACATTGCCACACACTGCCTATACTAATTCTGGCCCTCCGATTCACACTACCCATCATGTTTTTCTCACTCCAACTAGTGAATGCCCTGTTAGAAACCCTTACAATGCGCACCACCCCGCGATGTTTTTCAGAAACCTATCCTACATTGCCACTTCATGTTTCCCGATCTCACGATGCTGACCACCCCGTGGTGCTTTTCTCCATCCTACATTGCCACCCACTGCCTATCCTCATTCAGGCCCTCCAATTCACACCACCTAGTGATGTTTTTCTCACTCCTACTAGTGAATGCCCTGTTAGAAAGCCTTACAATGCGCACATTCCCGCGATGTTCTTCAGAAACCTATTCTGCATTGCCACTGCATGTTGCCTGACCTCCCCATGCTGACCATCCCGTCACGCTTGTCTCCATCTTACATTGCCACTCACTGCCTATCCTAATTCAGCCCCTGCGATTCACACCACCCCATGATATTTTTGTCACTCCTACTAGTGAATGGCCTGTTAGAAACCCTTCCAATGCGCACCACCCCGCGATGTTTTTCAGAAACCTATCCTACATTGCCATTGCATGTTTCCTGACCTCCCCATGCTGACCACCCCGTGTCACTTTTCTCCATCGTACATGTCCACACACTGCCTATCCTAATTCAGGCCCTCCCATTCACACTACCACGTGATGTTTTTCTCACCTCTACTAGTGAATGGCCTGTTAGAAACCCTTACAATGCTCAGCACACAGCGATGTTTTTCAGAAATCTATCCTACATTGGCGCTGCATGTTTCCTGACCTCCTCGTGCTGACCAGCCCGTGGCGCTTTTCTCCACCGTACATTGACATACACTGCCTATCCTAATTCAGGCCCCACGATTCACACTACCCCGTCATTTTTTTCTCACTCCTACTAGTGAATGCCCTGTTAGAAACCCTTACAATGCGCACCACCCCGCGATGTTCTTCAGAAACCTATTCTACATTGTCACTGCATGTTGCCTGACCTCCCAATGCTGACCACCCCGTGGCGCTTTTCTCCATCCTACATTGCCCCCTCAATTCCTATTCTAATTCAGGCGTCCGATTCACAGCAACCCATAATGTTTTTCTCACTCCTACTAGTGAATGGCCTGTTAGAAACACTTACAATGCGCACTACCGCTCTATGTTTTTCAGAAACCTATCCTACATTGCCACTGCATGTTTCCTGACCTCCCCATGCTGCAAACCCCGTGGTCCTTTTCTCCATCCTACATTGCCCCTCAATGCCTATTCTAAATCAGGCCCTCTGATTCACACCACCCCATAATGTTTTTCTCACTCCAAATAGTGAATGGCCTGTTAGAAACACTTACAATGCGCACCACCCCGTGATGTTTTTCAGAAACTTATGCTACATTGCCACAACATGTTTCCTGACCTCCCCTTGCTGACCACCCCATGGCGCTTTTCGCCATCCTACATTGCCACTATTGCCTATCCTAATTCAGGCCCTCCGATTCACACCACCTCGTGATGTTTTTCTCACGCCAACTATTGAATCGTCTGTTAGAAAACCTTACAATGCGCACCACACCATGATGTTTTTCAAAAACCTATCCTACATTGCCACTGCATGTTTCCTGACCTACCCATGCTGAACACCCCATGGTGCTTTTTTCCATCCTAAATTGCCACTCACTGCCTATCCTCATTGAGGCACTCCGATTCACACGACCCCGTGATGTTTTTCTCACTCCTATTAGTGAATAGCCTGTGAGAAACCCTTACAATGCGTACCAACCCGCGATGTTTTTCAGAAACCTATCCTACATTGCCGCTGCATGTTTCCTGACCTCCCCATGATGACCAGCCCGTGGCGCTTTTCTCTATCGTATATTGCCACACACTGCCTATACTAATTCAGGCCCTCCGATTCACACTACCCCATCATGTTTTTCTCACTCCTACTAGTGAATGGACTGTTAGAAACCCTTACAATTCGCACCACCCCGCGATGGTCTTCAGAAACTTATTCTACATTGCCACTGCATGTTGCCTGACCTCCCGATGCTGACCACCCGTTGTGCTTTTCTCCATCCTACATTGCCACACACTGCCTATCCTAATTCATCCACTCCGATGCACACCACCCCGGGATGTTTTTCTCTCTCCTACTAGTGAATGGCCTGTTAGAAACCCTTACAATGCACACCACCCCGCGATGTTTTTCAGAAACCTATCCTACATTGTCACTGCATGTTTCTTGACCTCCCCATGCTGACCACCCCGTGGCGCTTTTCTCTCTCTTACATTGCCACTCACTGCCTATCCTAATTCAGGCCCTCCGAATCACACAACCACGTAATGATTTTCTCACTCCTACTAGTGAATGGCCTGTTAGAAACCCTTACAATGCGCACCACCCCCGAATGTTTTTCAGAAATCTATCCTACATTGCCAATGCATGTGTCCTGAACTCCCCATGCTGACCACCCCGTGGCGCTTTTCTCCATCCTATATTGTCACTCACTGCATATCCTAATTCAGGCCCTCCGATTCACACCACCCCGTGATGTTTTTCTCACTCCTACTAGTGAATGGCCTGTTAAAACCCTTACAATGCTCACCACCCCGCGATGTTTTTCAGAACCCTATACTACATTGCCACTGCATGTTTCCTGACCTCCCCATGCTGACCACCCCGTGGTGCTTTTCTCCATCCTACATTGCCACTCACTGCCTATCCTAATTCAGGCCTTCCGATTCACACCACCCTGTGATGTTTTTCTCACTCCTGCTAGTGAATGGCCTGTTAGAAAACCTTACGATGCGCACCACCACGCGATGTTTTTCAGATTCCTATCCTACATTGCCACTGCATGTTTCCTGTCCTCCCCATGCTGAGGACCCCGTGGCACTTTTCTCCATCCTACATTGCCACTCACTTCCTATCCTAATTCAGGCCCTCGGATTTACACCACCCCGTGATGTTTTTCTCACTCCTACTATTGAATGGCCTGTTAGAAACCCTTACAAGTCGGACCACCCCACGGTATTTTTCAGAAATCTATCCTACATTGCCACTTTATGTTTCCTGACTTCACGATTCTGACCACCCCATGGCGCGTTTCTTTAAACTACATTGCCACTGACTGGCTATGCTAATTCAGGCCCTCCGATTCACACCACCACGTGATGTTTTTCTCACTGCTACTAGTGAAAGGCCTGTTAGAAAGCCTTACAATGCGCACCACCCCGCGATGTTTTTCAGAACCCTATCCTACATTGCCACTGCATGTTTCCAGACCTCACCATGATGACCACCCCATGGCGCTTTTCTCCATCCTACATCGCCACTCTCTGCCTATCCTAGTTCAGGCACTGAGATTGACACCACCCCGTGATGTTTTTCTCACTCCTACTAGTTAATGCCCTGTTAGAAACCCTCACAAAGCGCACCACCTCGCGATGTTTTTCAGAAACCTATCCTAAATTGCAACTGCATGTTTCCAGACTTCGCCAGGCTGACCCCCGTGGTGATTTTCTCCATTCTACATTGCCATTCACAGCCTATCCTAATTCAGGCCCTCTGATTCACACCACCCCCTGATGTTTTTCTCACTCCTACTAGTGTATGGCCTGTTAGAAACCCGTACAATGCACACCATCCTGCGATGTTTTTCAGAAACCTATCCTACATTGCCACTGCACGTTTTCTGATCTCACCATCCTGACCACCCGTTGGGGTTTTTCTTTAAACTACATTGCCACTCACTGCCTATGCCAATTCAGGCCCTCCGATTCACACCACCCCGTGATGTTTTTCTCACTCCTACTAGTGAATGCCCTGTTAGAAAACCTTACAATGTGCACCACCCCGCGATGTTTTTCAGAAACCTATCCTACATTGCCACGGCATGTTTCCTGACCTCACCATGCTGACCACCCCATGCAGCTTTTCTCCATGCTACATTTCCACTCACTGCCTATCCTAATTCACGCCCTCCGATTCTCACCACCCCGTGATGTTTTTTGCACTCCTACTAGTGAATGGCCTGTTAGAAATCCTTAAAATGCGCACCACCGCGTGATTTTTCAGAAACCTATCCTACATTGCCACTGCATGTTTCCTGACCTCCCCATGCTGACAAATCCGTGGCGCTTTTCTCCATCCTACATTGCCACTCACTGCCTATCCTAATTCAGGCCCTCCGACTCACACCACCCCGTTATGTTTTTCTCACTCCTACTAGTGAATGCCCTGTGAGAAACCCTTACACTGCGCACGACCCCGCGATGTTTTTCAAAAACCTATCCTACATTGCCCCTGCATGTTTCCTGACCTCAACATGTGACCAACCCGTGGCGCTTTTTTCCATCCTACGTTGCCACTCACTGCCTATCCTAATTCAGGCCCTCCGATTCACCCCACCCCGTGATGTTTTTGTCACTCCTACTAGTGAATGGCCTGTTAGAAACCCTTACAATGCTCAGCACACAGCGATGTTTTTCAGAAATCTATCCTACATTGGCGCTGCATGTTTCCTGACCTCCCCGTGCTGACCAGCCCGTGGCGCTTTTCTCCACCGTACATTGACATACACTGCCTATCCTAATTCAGGCCCCACGATTCACACTACCCCGTCATTTTTTTCTCACTCCTACTAGTGAATGCCCTGTTAGAAACCCTTACAATGCGCACCACCCCGCGATGTTCTTCAGAAACCTATTCTACATTGTCACTGCATGTTGCCTGACCTCCCAATGCTGACCACCCCGTGGCGCTTTTCTCCATCCTACATTGCCCCCTCAATGCCTATTCTAATTCAGGCGTCCGATTCACAGCAACCCATAATGTTTTTCTCACTCCTACTAGTGAATGGCCTGTTAGAAACACTTACAATGCGCACTACCGCTCTATCTTTTTCAGAAACCTATCCTACATTGCCACTGCATGTTTCCTGACCTCCCCATGCTGCAAACCCCGTGGTCCTTTTCTCCATCCTACATTGCCCCTCAATGCCTATTCTAAATCAGGCCCTCTGATTCACACCACCCCATAATGTTTTTCTCACTCCAAATAGTGAATGGCCTGGTAGAAACACTTACAATGCGCACCACCCCGTGATGTTTTTCAGAAATTATGCTACATTGCCACAACATGTTTCCTGACCTCCCCTTGCTGACCACCCCGTGGCGCTTTTCGCCATCCTACATTGCCACTATTGCCTATCCTAATTCAGGCCCTCCGATTCACACCACCTCGTGATGTTTTTCTCACGCCAACTATTGAATGGTCTGTTAGAAAACCTTACAATGCGCACCACACCGTGATGTTTTTCAAAAACCTATCCTACATTGCCACTGCATGTTTCCTGACCTACCCATGCTGAACACCCCATGGTGCTTTTTTCCATCCTAAATTGCCACTCACTGCCTATCCTAATTCAGGCCCTCCGATTCACACGACCCCGTGATGTTTTTCTCACTCCTATTAGTGAATGGCCTGTGAGAAACCCTTACAATGCGTACCAACCCGCGATGTTTTTCAGAAACCTATCCTACATTGCCACTGCATGTTTCCTGACCTCCCCATGATTACCAGCCCGTGGCGCTTTTCTCTATCGTATATTGCCACACACTGCCTATACTAATTCAGGCCCTCCGATTCACACTACCCCATCATGTTTTTCTCACTCCTACTAGTGAATGGACTGTTAGAAACCCTTACAATTCGCACCACCCCGCGATGGTCTTCAGAAACTTATTCTACATTGCCACTGCATGTTGCCTGACCTCCCGATGCTGACCACCCGTTGTGCTTTTCTCCATCCTACATTGCCACACATTGCCTATCCTAATTCATCCACTCCGATGCACACCACCCCGGGATGTTTTTCTCTCTCCAACTAGTGAATGGCCTGTTAGAAACCCTTACAAGGCACACCACCCCGCGATGTTTTTCAGAAACCTATCCTACATTGTCACTGCATGTTGCCTGACCTCCCAATGCTGACCACCCCGTGGCGCTTTTCTCCATCCTACATTGCCCCCTCAATGCCTATTCTAATTCAGGCGTCCGATTCACAGCAACCCATAATGTTTTTCTCACTCCTACTAGTGAATGGCCTGTTAGAAACACTTACAATGCGCACTACCGCTCTATGTTTTTCAGAAACCTATCCTACATTGCCACTGCATGTTTCCTGACCTCCCCATGCTGCAAACCTCGTGGTCCTTTTCTCCATCCTACATTGCCCCTCAATGCCTATTCTAAATCAGGCCCTCTGATTCACACCACCCCATAATGTTTTTCTCACTCCAAATAGTGAATGGCCTGTTAGAAACACTTACAATGCGCACCACCCCGTGATGTTTTTCAGAAACTTATGCTACATTGCCACAACATGTTTCCTGACCTCCCCTTGCTGACCACCCCGTGGCGCTTTTCGCCATCCTACATTGCCACTATTGCCTATCCTAATTCAGGCCCTCCGATTCACACCACCTCGTGATGTTTTTCTCACGCCAACTATTGAATGGTCTGTTAGAAAACCTTACAATGCGCACCACACCGTGATGTTTTTCAACAACCTATCCTACATTGCCACTGCATGTTTCCTGACCTACCCATGCTGAACACCCCATGGTGCTTTTTTCCATCCTAAATTGCCACTCACTGCCTATCCTAATTCAGGCCCTCCGATTCACACGACCCCGTGATGTTTTTCTCACTCCTATTAGTGAATGGCCTGTGAGAAACCCTTACAATGCGTACCAACCCGCGATGTTTTTCAGAAACCTATCCTACATTGCCACTGCATGTTTCCTGACCTCCCCATGATGACCAGCCCGTGGCGCTTTTCTCTATCGTATATTGGCACACACTGCCTATACTAATTCAGGCCCTCCGATTCACACTACCCCATCATGTTTTTCTCACTCCTACTAGTGAATGGACTGTTAGAAACCCTTACAATTCGCACCACCCCGCGATGGTCTTCAGAAACTTATTCTACATTGCCACTGCATGTTGCCTGACCTCCCGATGCTGACCACCCGTTGTGCTTTTCTCCATCCTACATTGCCACACACTGCCTATCCTAATTCATCCACTCCGATGCACACCACCCCAGGATGTTTTTCTCTCTCCAACTAGTGAATGGCCTGTTAGAAACCCTTACAAGGCACACCACCCCGCGATGTTTTTCAGAAACCTATCCTACATTGTCACTGCATGTTGCCTGACCTCCCAATGCTGACCACCCCGTGGCGCATTTCTCCATCCTACATTGCCCCCTCAATGCCTATTCTAATTCAGGCGTCCGATTCACAGCAACCCATAATGTTTTTCTCACTCCTACTAGTGAATGGCCTGTTAGAAACACTTACAATGCGCACTACCGCTCTATGTTTTTCAGAAACCTATCCTACATTGCCACTGCATGTTTCCTGACCTCCCCATGCTGCAAACCCCGTGGTCCTTTTCTCCATCCTACATTGCCCCTCAATGCCTATTCTAAATCAGGCCCTCTGATTCACACCACCCCATAATGTTTTTCTCACTCCAAATAGTGAATGGCCTGTTAGAAACACTTACAATGCGCACCACCCCGTGATGTTTTTCAGAAACTTATGCTACATTGCCACAACATGTTTCCTGACCTCCCCTTGCTGACCACCCCGTGGCGCTTTTCGCCATCCTACATTGCCACTATTGCCTATCCTAATTCAGGCCCTCCGATTCACACCACCTCGTGATGTTTTTCTCACGCCAACTATTGAATGGTCTGTTAGAAAACCTTACAATGCGCACCACACCGTGATGTTTTTCAACAACCTATCCTACATTGCCACTGCATGTTTCCTGACCTACCCATGCTGAACACCCCATGGTGCTTTTTTCCATCCTAAATTGCCACTCACTGCCTATCCTAATTCAGGCCCTCCGATTCACATGACCCCGTGATGTTTTTCTCACTCCTATTAGTGAATGGCCTGTGAGAAACCCTTACAATGCATACCAACCCGCGATGTTTTTCAGAAACCTATCCTACATTGCCACTGCATGTTTCCTGACCTCCCCATGATGACCAGCCCGTGGCGCTTTTCTCTATCGTATATTGCCACACACTGCCTATACTAATTCAGACCCTCCGATTCACACTACCCCATCATGTTTTTCTCACTCCTACTAGTGAATGGACTGTTAGAAACCCTTACAATTCGCACCACCCCGCGATGGTCTTCAGAAACTTATTCTACATTGCCACTGCATGTTGCCTGACCTCCCGATGCTGACCACCCGTTGTGCTTTTCTCCATCCTACATTGCCCCACACTGCCTATCCTAATTCATCCACTCCGATGCACACCACCCCGGGATGTTTTTCTCTCTCCAACTAGTGAATGGCCTGTTAGAAACCCTTACAAGGCACACCACCCCGCGATGTTTTTCAGAAACCTATCCTACATTGTCACTGCATGTTTCTTGACCTCCCCATGCTGACCACCCCGTGGCGCTTTTCTCTCTCTTACATTGCCACTCACTGCCTATCCTAATTCAGGCCCTCCGAATCACACAACCACGTAATGATTTTCTCACTCCTACTAGTGAATGGCCTGTTAGAAACCCTTACAATGCGCACCACCCCCGAATGTTTTTCAGAAATCTATCCTACATTGCCAATGCATGTGTCCTGAACTCCCCATGCTGACCACACCGTGGTGCTTTTCTGCATCCTATATTGTCACTCACTGCATATCCTAATTCAGGCCCTCCGATTCACACCACCCCGTGATGTTTTTCTCACTCCTACTAGTGAATGGCCTGTTAAAACCCTTACAATGCTCACCACCCCGCGATGTTTTTCAGAACCCTATACTACATTGCCACTGCATGTTTCCTGACCTCCCCATGGTGACCACCCCGTGGCGCTTTTCTCCATCTTACGTTGCCACTCACAGCCTATCCAATTCAGGTCCTCCGATTCATTCCACCCCGTGATGTTTTTCTCACTCCTACTAGTGAATGGCCTGTGAGAAAAACTTACACTGCGCAACACTCCGCGATGTTTTTCAGAAACTTATCCTACATTGCCACTGCATGTTTCCTGACCTCCCCAAGCTGACCACCCCGTGGCGCTTTTCTCCATCCTATATTGTCACTCACTGCATATCCTAATTCAGGCCCTCCGATTCACACCACCCCGTGATGTTTTTCTCACTCCTACTAGTGAATGGCCTGTTAAAACCCTTACAATGCTCACCACCCCGCAATGTTTTTCAGAACCCTATACTACATTGCCACTGCATGTTTCCTGACCTCCCCATGCTGACCACCCCGTGGCGCTTTTCTCCATCCTACATTGCCACTCACTGCCTATCCTAATTCAGGCCCTCCGATTCACACCACCCTGTGATGTTTTTCTCACTCCTGCTAGTGAATGGCCTGTTAGAGAACCTTACGATGCGCACCACCACGCGATGTTTTTCAGATTCCTATCCTACATTGCCACTGCATGTTTCCTGACCTCCCCATGCTGAGGACCCTGTGGCACTTTTCTCCATCCTACATTGCCACTCACTTCCTATCCTAATTCAGGCCCTCGGATTTACACCACCCCGTGATGTTTTTCTCACTCCTACTATTGAATGGCCTGTTAGAAACCCTTACAAGTCGGACCACCCCACGGTATTTTTCAGAAATCTATCCTACATTGCCACTTTATGTTTCCTGACTTCACGATTCTGACCACCCCATGGCGCTTTTCTTTAAACTACATTGCCACTGACTGGCTATGCTATTTCAGGCCCTCCGATTCACACCACCCCGTGATGTTTTTCTCACTCCTACTAGTGATTGACTTGTTAGAAACCCTTACAATGCGCACCACCCCGCGATGTTTTTCAGAACCCTATCCTACATTGCCACTGCATGTTTCCAGACCTCACCATGATGACCACCCCATGGCGCTTTTCTCCATCCTACATCGCCACTCACTGCCTATCCTAGTTCAGGCACTGAGATTGAAACCACCCCGTGATGTTTTTCTCACTCCTACTAGTGAATGCCCTGTTAGAAACCCTCACAAAGTGCACCACCTCGCGATGTTTTTCAGAAACCTATCCTAAATTGCCACTGCATGTTTCCAGCCCTCGCCAGGCTGACCCCCGTGGCGATTTTCTCCATTCTACATTGCCATTCACAGCCTATCCTAATTCAGGCCCTCCGATTCATACCACCCCCTGATGTTTTTCTCACTCCTACTAGTGTATGGCCTGTTAGAAACCCGTACAATGCACACCATCCTGCGATGTTTTTCAGAAACCTATCGTACATTGCCACTGCACGTTTTCTGATCTCACCATCCTGACCACCCGTTGGGGTTTTTCTTTAAACTACATTGCCACTCACTGCCTATGCTAATTCAGGCCCTCCGATTCACACCACCCCGTGATGTTTTTCTCACTGCTACTAGTGAAAGGCCTGTTAGAAACCCTTACAATGTGCACCACCCCGCGATGTTTTTCAGAAAACTATCGTACATTGCCACTGCATGTTTCCTGACCTCCCCATGCTGAACACCCCATGGCGCTTTTCTCCATCCTACATTGCCACTCACTGCCTATCCTAATTCAGGCACTCAGATTCACACCACCCCGTGATGTTTTTCTCACTCCTACTAGTGAATGCCCTGTTAGAAAACCTTACAATGCGCACCACCCCGCGATGTTTTTCAGAAACCTATCCTACATTGTCACGGCATGTTTCCTGACCTCACCATGCTGACCACCCCGTGCAGCTTTTCTCCACGCTACATTTCCACTCACTGCCTATCCTAATTCAGGCCCTCCGATTCACACCAACCCGTGATGTTTTTTGCACTCCTACTAGTGAATGGCCTGTTAGAAATCCTTAAAATGCGCACCACCCCGCGATGTTTTTCAGAAACCTATCCTACATTGCCACTGCATGTTTCCTGACCTCCCCATGCTGACAAATCCGTGGCGCTTTTCTCCATCCTACATTGCCACTCACTGCCTATCCTAATTCAGGCCCTCCGACTCATACCACCCCGTTATGTTTTTCTCACTCCTACTAGTGAATGCACTGTGAGAAACCCTTACACTGCGCACGACCCCGCGATGTTTTTCAAAAACCTATCCTACATTGCCCCTGCATGTTTCCTGACCTCAACATGTGACCAACCCGTGGCGCTTTTTTCCATCCTACGTTGCCACTCACTGCCTATCCTAATCCAGGCCCTCCGATTCACCCCACCCCGTGATGTTTTTGTCACTCCTACTAGTGAATGGCCAGTGAGAAATACTTACACTGTGCAACACCCCGCGATGTTTTTCAGAAACTTATCCTACATTGCCACTGCATGTTTCCTGACCTCCCCAAGCTGACCACACCATGGCACTTTTCTCCATCCTACATTGCCACTCACTGTCTATCCTAAATCAGGCCCTCCAATTCACAACACCCCATGATGTTTTTCTAACTCCTAAGAGTGAATGGCCTGTTAGAAACCCATTCAATGCGCACCGCCCCTCGATGTTTTTCAGAAACCCATCCTACATTGCCACTTCATATTTCCAGACCTATCCATGCTGACCACCCTGTGGTGCTTTTCTCCATCCTACATTGTCACTCACAGCCTATCCTAATTCAGGCCTTCTGATTCACACCACCCCGTAATGTTTTTCTCACTCTTACTAGTGAATTGCCTGTTAGAAATCCTTACAATGCGCACCACCCGCGATGTTTTTCAGAAACCTATCCTACATTGCCACTGCATGTTTCCTGACCTCCCCATGCTGACCACCCCGTGGCGCATTTCTCCATCCTACGTTGCCACTCACTGCCTATCCTAATTCAGGCCCTGTGATTCACACCGCCCCGTGATGTTTTTCTCACTCCTACTAGTGAATGCCCGGTTAGAATCCCTTGCAATGCGCACCACCCCACGATGTTTTTCAGAAACCCATCCTACTTGGCCACTTCATGTTTCCAGACCTATCCATGCTGACCACCCTGTGGTGCTTTTCCCCATCCTACATTGCCACTCTATGCCTATACTAATTCAGACCCTCCAATTCACACCACCCCGTGATGTTTTTCTCACTCCAACTAGTGAATGACCTATTAGAAACACTTACAATGCGCACCACCCCGCGATGTTTTTCAGAAACCTATCCTACATTGCCACTGCATGTTTCCTGACCTCCCCATGCTGACCACCCCGTGGCGCTTTTCTCCATCGTATATTGCCACACACTGCCTATCCTAATTCAGGCCCTCCGATTCACACAACCACGGGATGTTTTTCTCTCTCCTACTAGTGAATGGCCTGGTAGAAACCCTTACAATGAGAACCACCCCGTGATGTTTTTCAGAAACCTATCCTACATTGCCACTGCATGTTTCTTGACCTACACATGTTGAACACCCCATGGTGCTTTTTTCCATCCTACATTGCCACTCACTGCCTATCCTAATTCAGGCCCTCCGATTCACACCACCCCATGATGTTTTTCTCACTCCTATTAGTGAATGGCCTGTTAGAAACCCTTACAATGCGCACCACGCCGCGATGTTTTTCAGAAACCTATCCTACATTGCCACTGCATGTTTCCTGACCTCCCCATGCTGACCAGCCCATGGCGCTTTTCTCCATCGTACATTGCCACACACTGCCTATACTAATTCAGGCCCTCCAATTCACACTACCACGTGATGTTTTTCTCACCTCTACTAGTGAATGGCCTGTTAGAAACCCTTACAATGCACACCACCCCGTGATGTTTTTCAGAAACCTATCCTACATTGCCACTGCATGTTTCCTGACCTACCCATGCTGACCACCCCGTGGTGCTTTTCTCCATGCCACATTTCCACTCCCTGCCTATCCTAATTTAGGACCTCCGATTCACACCACCCCGTGATGTTTTTCTCACTCCTATTAGTGAATGGCCTGTTAGAAACCCTTACAATGCTCAGAACACCGCGATGTTTTTCAGAACTCTATCCTACATTGGCGCTGCATGTTTCCTGACCTCCCCATGCTGACCAGCCCATGGCACTTTTCTCCACCGTACATTGACATGCACTGCCTATCCTAATTCAGGCCCCACGATTCACACTACCCCGTCATTTTTTTCTCACTCCTACTAGTGAATGCCCTGTTAGAAACCCTTACAATGCGCAACACCCCGCGATGTTCTTCAGAAACCTATTCTACATTGCCACTGCATGTTGCCTGACCTCCCAATACTGACCACCCCGTGGCGCTTTTCTCCATCCTACATTGCCCCCTCAATGTCTATTCTAACTCAGGCCCTCCGATTCACAGCAACCCATAATGTTTTTCTCACTCCTACTAGTGAATGGCCTGTTAGAAACACTTACAATGCGCACTACCGCTCTATGTTTTTCAGAAACCTATCCTACATTGCCACGGCATGTTTCCTGACCTCACCATGCTGACCACCCCGTGCAGCTTTTCTCCATGCTACATTTCCACTCATGGCCTATCCTAATTCAGGCCCTCCGATTCACACCACCCCGTGATGTTTTTTGCACTCCTACTAGTGAATGGCCTGTTAGAAATCCTTAAAATGAGCACCACCGCGTGATTTTTCAGAAACCTATCCTACATTGCCAATGCATGTTTCCTGACCTCCCCATGCTGACAAATCCGTGGCGCTTTTCTCCATCCTACATTGCCACTCACTGCCTATCCTAATTCAGGCCCTCTGATTCACCCCAGCCCGTGATGTTTTTGTCACTCCTACTAGTGAATGGCCAGTGAGAAAAACTTACACTGCGCAACACCCCGCGATGTTTTTCAGAAACTTATCGTACATTGCCACTGCATGTTTCCTGACCTCCCCAAGCTGACCACACCATGGCACTTTTCTCCATCCTACATTGCCACTCACTGTCTATCCTAAATCAGGCCCTCCAATTCACACCACCCCATGATGTTTTTCTCACTCCTAAGAGTGAATGGCCTGTTAGAAACCCATTCAATGTGCACCGCCCCTCGATGTTTTTCAGAAACCCATCCTACATTGCAACTTCATGTTTCCAGACCTATCCATGCTGACCACCCTGTGGTGCTTTTCTCCATCCTACATTGTCACTCACAGCCTATCCTAATTCAGGCCCTGTGATTCACACCACCCCGTGATGTTTTTCTCACTCCTACTAGTGAATGCCCGGTTAGAATCCCTTGCAATGCGCACCACCCCACGATGTTTTTCAGAAACCCATCCTACATTGCCACTTCATGTTTCCAGACCTATCCATGCTGACCACCCTGTGGTGCTTTTCCCCATCCTACATTGCCACTCAATGCCTATACTAATTCAGACCCTCCAATTCACACCACCCCGTGATGTTTTTCTCACTCCAACTAGTGAATGACCTATTAGAAACACTTACAATGCGCACCACCCCGCGATGTTTTTCAGAAACCTATCCTACATTGCCACTGCATGTTTCCTGACCTCCCCATGCTGACCACCCCGTGGCGCTTTTCTCCATCGTATATTGCCACACACTGCCTATCCTAATTCAGGCCCTCCGATTCACACAACCACGGGATGTTTTTCTCTCTCCTACTAGTGAATGGCCTGGTAGAAACCCTTACAATGCGAACAACCCCGTGATGTTTTTCAGAAACCTATCCTACATTGCCACTGCATGTTTCTTGACCTACACATGTTGAACACCCCATGGTGCTTTTTTCCATCCTACATTGCCACTAACTGCCTATCCTAATTCAGGCCCTCCGATTCACACCACCCCATGATGTTTTTCTCACTCTTATTACTGAATGGCCTGTTAGAAACCGTTACAATGCGCACAACGCCGCGATGTTTTTCAGAAACCTATCCTACATTGCCACTGCATGTTTCCTGACCTCCTCATGCTGACCAGCCCGTGGCGCTTTTCTCCATCGTACATTGCCACACACTGCCTATACTAATTCAGGCCCTCCAATTCACACTACACCGTCATGTTTTTCTGTCTCCTACTAGTGAATGGCCTGTTAGACACCTTTACAATCCGCACCACCCCGCGATGTTCTTCAGAAACCTATTCTACATTGCCACTGCATGTTGCCTGACCTCCCCATGCTGACCAGCCCGTGGCGCTTTTCTCCATTGTACATTGCCACACACTGCCTATACTAATTCTGGCCCTCCGATTCACACTGCCCATCATGTTTTTCTCACTCCAACTAGTGAATGCCCTGTTAGAAACCCTTACAATGCGCACCACCCCGCGATGTTTTTCAGAAACCTATCCTACATTGTTACTTCATGTTTCCCGATCTCACGATGCTGACCACCCCGTGGTGCTTTTCTCCATCCTACATTGCCACCCACTGCCTATCCTCATTCAGGCCCTCCGATTCACACCACCCAGTGATGTTTTTCTCACTCCTACTAGTGAATGCCCTGTTAGAAAGCCTTACAATGCGCACAATCCCGCGATGTTCTTCAGAAACCTATTCTGCATTGCCACTGAATGTTGCTTGACCTCCCCATGCTGACCATCCCGTCGCGCTTGTCTCCATCTTACATTGCCACTCACTGCCTATCCTAATACAGCCCCTGCGATTCACACCACCCCGTGATATTTTTCTCACTCCTACTAGTGAATGGCCTGTTAGAAACCCTTACAATGCGCACCACCCCGCGATGTTTTTCAGAAACCTATCCTACATTGCCATTGCATGTTTCCTGACCTCCCCGTGCTGACCAGCCCGTGTCACTTTTCTCCATCGTACATGTCCACACATTGCCTATCCTAATTCAGGCCCTCTGATTCACACTACCACGTGATGTTTTTCTCACCTCTACTAGTGAATGGCCTGTTAGAAACCCTTACAATGCACACCACCCCGTGATGTTTTTCAGAAACCTATCCTACATTGCCACTGCATGTTTCCTGACCTACCCATGCTGACCACCCCGTGGTGAATTTCTCCATGCCACATTTCCACTCCCTGCCTATCCTAATTTAGGACCTCCGATTCACACCACCCCGTGATGTTTTTCTCACTCCTATTAGTGAATGGCCTGTTAGAAACCCTTACAATGCTCAGAACACCGCGATGTTTTTCAGAAATCTATCCTACATTGGCGCTGCATGTTTCCTGACCTCCCCATGCTGACCAGCCCGTGGCACTTTTCTCCACCGTACATTGACATACACTGCCTATCCTAATTCAGACCCCACGATTCACACTACCCCGTCATTTTTTTCTCACTCCTACTAGTGAATGCCCTGTTAGAAACCCCTACAATGCGCACCACCCCGCGATGTTCTTCAGAAACCTATTCTACATTGCCACTGCATGTTGCCTGACCTCCCAATACTGACCACCCTGTGGCGCTTTTCTCCATCCTACATTGCCCCCTCAATGCCTATTCTAACTCAGGCCCTCCGATTCACAGCAACCCATAATGTTTTTCTCACTCCTACTAGTGAATGGCCTGTTAGAAACACTTACAATGCGCACTACCGCTCTATGTTTTTCAGAAACCTATCCTACATTGCCACTGCATGTTTCCTGACCTCCCCATGCTGCAAACCCCGTGGTCCTTTTCTCCATCCTACATTGCCCCTCAATGCCTATTCTAAATCAGGCCCTCTGATTCACACCACCCCATAATGTTTTTCTCACTCCAAATAGTGAATGGCCTGTTAGAAACACTTACAATGCGCACCACCCCGTGATGTTTTTCAGAAACTTATGCTACATTGCCACAACATGTTTCCTGACCTCCCCTTGCTGACCACCCCGTGGCGCTTTTCGCCATCCTACATTGCCACTATTGCCTATCCTAATTCAGGCCCTCCGATTCACACCACCTCGTGATGTTTTTCTCACGCCAACTATTGAATGGTCTGTTAGAAAACCTTACAATGCGCACCACACCATGATGTTTTTCAAAAACCTATCCTACATTGCCACTGCATGTTTCCTGACCTACCCATGCTGAACACCCCATGGTGCTTTTTTCCAACCTAAATTGCCACTCACTGCCTATCCTAATTCAGGCCCTCCGATTCACACGACCCCGTGATGTTTTTCTCACTCCTATTAGTGAATGGCCTGTGAGAAACCCTTACAATGCGTACCAACCCGCGATGTTTTTCAGAAACCTATCCTACATTGCCACTGCATGTTTCCTGACCTCCCCATGATGACCAGCCCGTGGCGCTTTTCTCTATCGTATATTGCCACACACTGCCTATACTAATTCAGGCCCTCCGATTCACACTACCCCATCATGTTTTTCTCACTCCTACTAGTGAATGGACTGTTAGAAACCCTTACAATTCACACCACCCCGCGATGGTCTTCAGAAACTTATTCTACATTGCCACTGCATGTTGCCTGACCTCCCGATGCTGACCACCCGTTGTGCTTTTCTCCATCCTACATTGCCACACACTGCCTATCCTAATTCATCCACTCCGATGCACACCACCCCAGGATGTTTTTCTCTCTCCAACTAGTGAATGGCCTGTTAGAAACCCTTACAAAGGCACACCACCCCGCGATGTTTTTCAGAAACCTATCCTACATTGTCACTGCATGTTGCCTGACCTCCCAATGCTGACCACCCCGTGGCGCTTTTCTCCATCCTACATTGCCCCCTCAATGCCTATTCTAATTCAGGCGTCCGATTCACAGCAACCCATAATGTTTTTCTCACTCCTACTAGTGAATGGCCTGTTAGAAACACTTACAATGCGCACTACCGCTCTATGTTTTTCAGAAACCTATCCTACATTGCCACTGCATGTTTCCTGACCTCCCCATGCTGCAAACCCCGTGGTCCTTTTCTCCATCCTACATTGCCCCTCAATGCCTATTCTAAATCAGGCCCTCCGATTCACACCACCCCATAATGTTTTTCTCACTCCAAATAGTGAATGGCCTGTTAGAAACACTTACAATGCGCACCACCCCGTGATGTTTTTCAGAAACTTATGCTACATTGCCACAACATGTTTCCTGACCTCCCCTTGCTGACCACCCCGTGGCGCTTTTCGCCATCCTACATTGCCACTCACTGCCTAACCTAATTCAGGCCCTCCGATTCACACCACCCTGTGATGTTTTTCTCACTCCTGCTAGTGAATGGCCTGTTAGAAAACCTTACGATGCGCACCACCACGCGATGCTTTTCAGATTCCTATCCTACATTGACACTGCATGTTTCCTGACCTCCCCATGCTGAGGACCCCGTGGCACTTTTCTCCATCCTACATTGCCACTCACTTCCTATCCTAATTCAGGCCCTCGGATTGACACCACCCCGTGATGTTTTTCTCACTCCTACTAGTGAATGCCCTGTTAGAAACCCTCACAAAGCGCACCACCTCGCGATGTTTTTCAGAAATCTATCCTAAATTGAGACTGCATGTTTCCTGACCTCGCCAGGCTGACCCCCGTGGCGATTTTCTCCATTCTACAATGCCATTCACAGCCTATCCTAATTCAGGCCCTCCGATTCATACCACCCCCTGATGTTTTTCTCACTCCTACTAGTGTATGGCCTGTTAGAAACCCTTACAATGCACACCACCCCGCAATGTTTTTCAGAAACCTATCATACATTGCCACTGCATGTTTCCTGACCTCCCCATGTTGACCACCCGGTGGTGCTTTCCTCCATCCTACATTGCCCCTCAATGCCTTTTCTAATTCAGGCCCTCCGATTCACACCACCCCATAATGTTTTTCTCACTCCAAATAGTGAATGGCCTGTTAGAAACACTTACAATGCGCACCACCCCGCGATGCTTTTCAGAAATTAATGCTACATTGCCACTGCATGTTTCTTGACCTCCCCATGCTGACAACCCTGTGGCGCTTTTCTTCATCCTACATTGCCACTCACTGCCTATTCTCATTCAGGCCCTCCGATTCACACCACCCCGTGATGTTTTTATCACTTCTACCAGTGAAAGGCCTGTTAGAAACCCTTACAAAGCGCACCACCCAGCGATGTTTTTCAGAAACCCATCCTACATTGCCACTGCATTTTTCTTGACCTCCCCATGCTGACCACCACGTGGCGCTTTTTGCCATCCTGCATTGCCAATACTGCCTATCCTAATTCAGGCCCTCCGATTCAGACCACCCTGTGATGTTTTTCTCACTCCTACTTGTGGATGGCCTGGTAGAAACACTTACAATGCGCACCACCCCGCGATGTTTTTCAGAAACCTATCCTACATTCCCACTGCATGTTTCCTGACCTCCCCATGATTACCACCCCATGGCACATTTCTCCATCCTACATTGCCAATCACTGCCTATCCTAATTCAGGCCCTCCGATTCACACCATCTCATGATGTTTTTCTCACTCCTACTAGTGAATGGCCTGTTAGAAACACTTACAATGCGCACCACCCCGCGATGTTTTTCGGAAACTTATGCTACATTGCCACTGCATGTTTCCTGACCTCCCCATGCTGACCACCCCGTGGCGCTTTTCTCCATCCTAGGTTGCCACTCACTGCCTATCCTAATTGGGATCCTCCGATTCATACCTCTCCGTTATGTTTTTCTCACACCTACAAGTGAATGGCTTGTTAGAAACCCTTACAATGCACACCATCCCGCGATGTTTTTCAGAAACCTATCCTACATTGCCACTGCATGTTTTCTGATCTCACCATCCTGACCACCCCTTGGGGTTTTTCTTTAAACTACATTGCCACCCACTGCCTATGCTAATTCAGGCCCTCCGATTCACACCACCCCGTGATGTTTTTCTCACTGCTACTAGTGAAAGGCCTGTTAGAAACCCTTACAATGCGCACCACCCTGCGATGTTTTTCAGAAACCTATCGTACATTGCCACTGCATGTTGCCTGACCTCCCAATGCTGACCACCCCGTGGCGCTTTTCTCCATCCTACATTGCCCCCTCAATGCCTATTCCAATTCAGGCCCTCCGATTCACAGCAACCCATAATGTTTTTTTCACTCCTACTAGTGAATGGCCTGTTAGAAACACTTACAATGCGCACTACCCCTCTATGTTTTTCAGAAACCTATCCTACATTGCCACTGCATGTTTCCTGACCTCCCCATGCTGCAAACCCCGTGGTCCTTTTCTCCATCCTACATTGCCCCTCAATGCCTATTCTAAATCAGGCCCTCTGATTCACACCACCCCATAATGTTTTTCTCACTCCAAATAGTGAATGGCCTGTTAGAAACACTTAGAATGCGCAACACCCCGCGATGTTTTTCAGAAACTTATGTTACATTGCCACAACATGTTTCCTGACCTCCACTTGCTGACCACCCCGTGGCGCTTTTCGCCATCCTACATTGCCATTATTGCCTATCCTAATTCAGGCCCTCCGATTCACACCACCTCGTGATGTTTTTCTCACGCCAACTATTGAATGGTCTGTTAGAAAACCTTACAATGCGCACCACCCCGTGATGTTTTTCAAAAACCTATCCTACATTGCCACTGCATGTTTCCTGACCTACTAATGCTGAACACCCCGTGGTGCTTTTTTCCATCCTAAATTGCCACTCACTGCCTATCCTAATTCAGGCCATCCGATTCACACGACCCCGTGATGTTTTTCTCACTCCTATTAGTGAATGGCCTGTGAGAAACCCTTACAATGTGTACCAACCCGTGATGTTTTTCAGACACCTATCCTACATTGCCACTCCTGTTTCCTGACCTCCCCATGATGACCAGCCCGTGGCGCTTTTCTCTATCATATATTGCCACACACTGCCTATACTAATTCAGGCCCTCCGATTCACACTACCCCATCATGTTTTTCTCACTCCTACTAGTGAATGGACTGTTAGAAACCCTTACAATTCGCACCACCCCGTGATGTTCTTCAGAAACTTATTCTACATTGCCACTGCATGTTGCCTGACCTCCCCATGCTGACCACCCGTTGTGCTTTTCTCCATCCTACATTGCCACACACTGCCTATCCTAATTCATCCAATCCGATGCACACCACCCCGGGATGTTTTTCTCTCTCCTACTAGTGAATGGCCTGTTAGAAACCCTTACAATGCACACCACCCCGTGATGTTTTTCAGAAACCTATCCTACATTGCCACTGCAAGTTTCCTGACCTCCCCATGTTGAACACCCGGTGGTGCTTTTCTCCATCCTACATTGCCCCTCAATGCCTTTTCTAATTCAGGCCCTCCGATTCCGACCACCCCATAATGTTTTTCTCACTCCAAATAGTGAATGGCCTGTTAGAAACACTTACAATGCGCACCACCCCGCGATCTTTTTCAGAAACTAATGCTACATTACCACTGCATGTTTCCTGACCTCCCAATGCTGACAACCCTGTGGCGCTTTTCTCCATCCTACATTGCCACTCACTGCCTATTCTCATTCAGGCCCTCCGATTCACACCACCCCGTGATGTTTTTATCACTCCTACTAGTGAATGGCCTGGTAGAAAACTTACAATGCGCACCAGCCCGCGATGTTTTTCAGAAACCTATCCTACATTGCCACTGCATGTTTCCTGACCTCCCCATGATGTCCACCCCATGGCACATTTCTCCATCCTACATTGCCAATCACTGCCTATCCTAATTCAGCCCCTCCGATTCACACCATCTCATGATGTTATTCTCACTCCTACTAGTGAATGGCCTGTTAGAAATAATTACAATGCACACCACCCCGCGATGTTTTTCAGAAACTTATGCTACATTGCCACTGCATGTTTCCTGACCTCCCCATGGTGACCACCCCGTGGCGCTTTTCTCGATCCTACATTACCACTCACTGCCTATTCTCATTTAGGCCCTCCGATTCACACCACCCCGTGATGTTTTTATCACTCCTACTAGTGAATGAGCTGTTAGAAACCCTTACAATGCACACCACCCCGCGATGTTTTTCAGAAACCTATCCTACATTGCCCCTGCATGTTTCCTGACCTCCCCATGATGACCACCCCATGGCACATTTCTCCATCCTACATTGCCAATCACTGCCTATCCTAATTCAGGCACTCAGATTCACACCACCCCGTGATGTTTTTCTCACTCCTACTAGTAAATGCCCTGTTAGAAAACCTTACAATGCGCACCACCCTGCGATGTTTTTCAGAAACTTATCCTACATTGCCACGGCATGTTTCCTGACCTCACCATGCTGACCACCCCGTGCAGCTTTTCTCCATGCTACATTTCCACTCACTGCCTATCCTTATTCAGGCCCTCCGATTCACACCACCCCGTGATGTTTTTCGCACTCCTACTAGTGAATGGCCTGTTAGAAATCCTTAAAATGCGCACCACCCCGTGATTTTACAGAAACCTATCCTACATTGCCACTGCATGTTTCCTGACCTCCCAATGCTGACAAACCCGTGGCGCTTTTCTCCATCCTACATTTCCACTCACTGCCTATCCTAATTCAGGCCCTCCGACTCACACCACCCCGTTATGATTTTCTCACTCCTACTAGTGAATGCCCTGTGAGAAACCCTTACACTGCGCACCACCCCGCGATGTTTTTCAAAAACCTATAATACATTGCCCCTGCATGTTTCCTGACCTCAACCTGTGACCAACCCGTGGCGCTTTTTTCCATCCTACGTTGCCACTCACTGCCTATCCTAATTCAGGCCCTCCGATTCACCCCACCCCGTGATGTTTTTGTCACTCCTACTACTGAATGGCCTGTGAGAAAAACTTACAATGCGCAACACCCCGCGATGTTTTTCAGAAACTTATCCTACATTGCCACTGCATGTTTCCTGACCTCCCCAAGCTGACCACACCGTGGCACTTTTCTCCATCCTACATTGCCACTCACTGTCTAACCTAAATCAGGCTCTCCAATTCACACCACCCCATGATGTTTTTCTCACTCCTACTAGTGAATGGCCTGTTAGAAACCCATTCAATGCGCACCGCCCCTCGATGTTTTTCAGAAACCCATCCTACATTGCCACTTCATGTTTCCAGACCTATCCATGCTGACCACCCTGTGGTGCTTTTCTCCATCCTACATTGTCACTCACAGCCTATCCTAATTCAGGCCTTCTGATTCACACCACCCCGTAATGTTTTTCTCACTCTGACTAGTGAATTGCCTGTTAGAAATCCTTACAATGCGCACCACCCCGCGATGTTTTTCAGAAACCTATCCTACATTGCCACTGCATGTTTCCTATCCTCCCCATGCTGACCACTCCGTGGCGCTTTTCTCCATGCTACGTTGCCACTCACTGCCGATCCTAATTCAGGCCCTGTGATTCACACCACCCCGTGATGCTTTTCTCACTCCTACTAGTGAATGCCCTGTTAGAATCCCTTGCAATGCGCACCACCTCGCGATGTTTTTCAGAAAACAACCCACATTGATAGTGCATGTTTCCAGACCTCCCCATGCTGACCACAGCGTGGCGTATTTCTCCATCCTACATTGTGACTCACTGCGGATCCTTATTCAGGCCCTCGGATTCACACCACCCCGTGATGTTTTTCTCACTCCTACTAGTGAATTGCCTGTTAGAAACCCTTTCAATGCGTACCACCCCGCGATGTTTTTCAGAAACCTATCCTACATTGTCACTGCATGTTTCTTGACCTCCCCATGCTGACCACCCCGTGGCGCTTTTCTCTCTCTTACATTGCCACTCACTGCCTATCCTAATTCAGGCCCTCCGAATCACACAACCACGTAATGATTTTCTCACTCCTACTAGTGAATGGCCTGTTAGAAACCCTTACAATGCGCACCACCCCCGAATGTTTTTCAGAAATCTATCCTACATTGCCAATGCATGTGTCCTGAACTCCCCATGCTGACCACCCCATGGCGCTTTTCTCCATCCTATATTGTCACTCACTGCATATCCTAATTCAGGCCCTCCGCTTCACACCACCCCGTGATGTTTTTCTCACTCCTACTAGTGAATGGCCTGTTAAAACCCTTACAATGCTCACCACCCCGCGATGTTTTTCAGAACCCTATACTACATTGCCACTGCATGTTTCCTGACCTACCCATGCTGAACACCCGGTGGTGCTTTTTTCCATCCTACGTTGCCACTCACTGCCTATCCTAATTCAAGCCCTCCGATTCACACCACCCCGTGATGTTTTTCTCACTCCTCTTAGTGAATGGCTTGTGAGAAACCCTTACAATGCATACCACCCCGCGATGTTTTTCAGAAACCTATCCTACATTGCCACTGCATGTTTCCTGACCTCCCCATGATGACCAGCCCGTGGCACTTTTCTCCATCTTATATTGCCACACACGGCCTATACTAACTCAGGCCCTCCGATTCACACTACCCCGTCATGTTTTTCTCACTCCTACTAGTGAATGGCCTGTTAGAAACCCTTACAATGCGCACCACCCCGCGATGTTTTTCAGAAACTTATGCTACATTGCCACAACATGTTTCCTGACCTCCCCTTGCTGACCACCCCGTGGCGCTTTTCGCCATCCTACATTGCCACTATTGCCTATCCTAATTCAGGCCCTCCGATTCACACCACCTCGTGATGTTTTTCTCACGCCAACTATTGAATGGTCTGTTAGAAAACCGTACAATGCGCACCACCCCGTGATGTTTTTCAAAAACCTATCCTACATTGCCACTGCATGTTTCCTGACCTACTAATGCTGAACACACCGTGGTGCTTTTTTCCATCCTAAATTGCCACTCACTGCCTATCCTAATTCAGGCCCTCCGATTCACACGACCCCGTGATGTTTTTCTCACTCCTATTAGTGAATGGCCTGTGAAAAACTCTTACAATGCGTACCAACCCGTGATGTTTTTCAGAAACCTATCCTACATTGCCACTGCATGTTTCCTGACCTCCCCATGATGACCAGCCCGTGGCGCTTTTCTCTATCGTATATTGCCACACACTGCCTATACTAATTCAGGCCCTCCGATTCACACTACCCCATCATGTTTTTCTCACTCCTACTAGTGAATGGACTGTTAGAAAGCCTTACAATTCGCACCACCCCGCGATGTTCTTCAGAAACTTATTCTACATTGCCACAGCATGTTGCCTGACCTCCCGATGCTGACCACCCGTTGTGCTTTTCTCCATCCTACATTGCCACACACTGCCTATCCTAATTCATCCACTCCGATGCACACCACCCCGGGATGTTTTTCTCTCTCCTACTAGTGAATGGCCTGTTAGAAACCCTTACAATGCACACCACCCCGTGATGTTTTTCAGAAACCTATCCTACATTGCCACTGCAAGTTTCCTGACCTCCCCATGTTGAACACACGGTGGTGCTTTTCTCCATCCTACATTGCCCCTCAATGCCTTTTCTTATTCAGGCCCTCCGATTCCCACCACCCCATAATGTTTTTCTCACTCCAAATAGTGAATGGCCTGTTAGAAACACTTACAATGCGCACCACCCCGCGATCTTTTTCAGAAACTAATGCTACATTACCACTGCATGTTTCCTGACCTCCCCATGCTGACAACCCTGTGGCGCTTTTCTCCATCCTACATTGCCACTCACTGCCTATTCTCATTCAGGCCCTCCGATTCACACCACCCCGTGATGTTTTTCTCACTCCTACTAGTGAATGGCTTGTTAGAAACCTTTACAATGCACACCATCCCGCGATGTTTTTCAGATACCTATCCTACATTGCCACTGCATGTTTTCTGATCTCACCATCCTGACCACCCCTTGGGGTTTTTCTTTAAACTACATTGCCACCCACTGCCTATGCTAATTCAGGCCTTCCGATTCACACCACCCCGTGATATTTTTCTCACTGCTACTAGTGAAAGGCCTGTTAGAAACCCTTACAATGCGCACCACCCCGCGATGTTTTTCAGAAACCTATCGTACATTGCCACTGCATGTTTCCTGACATCCCCATGCTGAACACCCCATGGCGCTTTTCTCCATCCTACATTGCAACTCACTGCCTATCCTAATTCAGGCACTCAGATTCACACCACCTCGTGATGTTTTTCTCACTCCTGCTAGTGAATGGCCTGTTAGAAAACCTTACGATGCGCACCACCACGCGATGTTTTTCAGATTCCTATCCTACATTGCCACTGCATGTTTCCTGACCTCCCCATGCTGAGGACCCCGTGGCACTTTTCTCCATCCTACATTGCCACTCACTTCCTATCCTAATTCAGGCCCTCGGATTTACACCACCCCGTGATGTTTTTCTCACTCCTACTATTGAATGGCCTGTTAGAAACCCTTACAAGTCGGACCACCCCACGGTATTTTTCAGAAATCTATCCTACATTGCCACTTTATGTTTCCTGACTTCACGATTCTGACCACCCCATGGCGCTTTTCTTTAAACTACATTGCCACTGACTGGCTATGCTAATTCAGGCCCTCCGATTCACACCACCACGTGATGTTTTTCTCACTGCTACTAGTGAAAGGCCTGTTAGAAAGCCTTACAATGCGCACCACCCCGCGATGTTTTTCAGAACCCTATCCTACATTGCCACTGCATGTTTCCAGACCTCACCATGATGACCACCCCATGGCGCTTTTCTCCATCCTACATCGCCACTCACTGCCTATCCTAGTTCAGGCACTGAGATTGACACCACCCCGTGACGTTTTTCTCACTCCTACTAGTGAATGCCCTGTTAGAAACCCTCACAAAGCGTACCACCTCGCGATGTTTTTCAGAAACCTATCCTAAATTGCCACTGCATGTTTCCTGACCTCGCCAGGCTGACCCCCGTGGCGATTTTCTCCATTCTACATTGCCATTCACATCCTATTCTAATTCAGGCCCTCCGATTCATACCACCCCCTGATGTTTTTCTCACTCCTACTAGTGTATGGCCTGTTAGAAACCCGTACAATGCACACAATCCTGCTATGTTTTTCAGAAACCTATCCTACAATGCCACTGCACGTTTTCTGATCTCACCATCCTGACCACCCGTTGGGGTTTTTCTTTAAACTACATTGCCACCCACTGCCTATGCTAATTCAGGCTCTCTGATTCACACCACCCCGTGATGTTTTTCTCACTGCTACTAGTGAAAGGCCTGTTAGAAACCCTTACAATGTGCACCACCCCGCGATGTTTTTCAGAAACCTATCCTACATTGCCCCTGCATGTTTCCTGACCTCAACATGTGACCAACCCGTGGCGCTTTTTTCCATCCTACGTTGCCACTCACTGCCTATCCTAATTCAGGCCCTCTGATTCACCCCAGCCCGTGATGTTTTTGTCACTCCTACTAGTGAATGGCCAGTGAGAAAAACTTACACTGCGCAACACCCCGCGATGTTTTTCAGAAACTTATCGTACATTGCCACTGCATGTTTCCTGACCTCCCCAAGCTGACCACACCATGGCACTTTTCTCCATCCTACATTGCCACTCACTGTCTATCCTAAATCAGGCCCTCCAATTCACACCACCCCATGATGTTTTTCTCACTCCTAAGAGTGAATGGCCTGTTAGAAACCCATTCAATGTGCACCGCCCCTCGATGTTTTTCAGAAACCCATCCTACATTGCAACTTCATGTTTCCAGACCTATCCATGCTGACCACCCTGTGGTGCTTTTCTCCATCCTACATTGTCACTCACAGCCTATCCTAATTCAGGCCTTCTGATTCACACCACCCCGTAATGTTTTTCTCACTCTGACTAGTGAATTGCCTGTTAGAAATCCTTACAATGCGCACCACCCCGCGATGTTTTTCAGAAACCTATCCTACATTGCCACTGCATGTTTCCTGACCTCCCCATGCTGACCACCCCGTGGCGCTTTTCTCCATCCTACGTTGCCGCTCACTGCCTATCCTAATTCAGGCCCTGTGATTCACACCACCCCGTGATGTTTTTCTCACTCCTACTAGTGAATGCCCGGTTAGAATCCCTTGCAATGCGCACCACCCCACGATGTTTTTCAGAAACCCATCCTACATTGCCACTTCATGTTTCCAGACCTATCCATGCTGACCACCCTGTGGTGCTTTTCCCCATCCTACATTGCCACTCAATGCCTATACTAATTCAGACCCTCCAATTCACACCACCCCGTGATGTTTTTCTCACTCCAACTAGTGAATGACCTATTAGAAACACTTACAATGCGCACCACCCCGCGATGTTTTTCAGAAACCTATCCTACATTGCCACTGCATGTTTCCTGACCTCCCCATGCTGACCACCCCGTGGCGCTTTTCTCCATCGTATATTGCCACACACTGCCTATCCTAATTCAGGCCCTCCGATTCACACAACCACGGGATGTTTTTCTCTCTCCTACTAGTGAATGGCCTGGTAGAAACCCTTACAATGAGAACCACCCCGTGATGTTTTTCAGAAACCTATCCTACATTGCCACTGCATGTTTCTTGACCTACACATGTTGAACACCCCATGGTGCTTTTTTCCATCCTACATTGCCACTCACTGCCTATCCTAATTCAGGCCCTCCGATTCACACCACCCCATGATGTTTTTCTCACTCCTATTAGTGAATGGCCTGTTAGAAACCCTTACAATGCGCACAACGCCGCGATGTTTTTCAGAAACCTATCCTACATTGCCACTGCATGTTTCCTGACCTCCCCATGCTGACCAGCCCGTGGCGCTTTTCTCCATCGTACATTGCCACACACTGCCTATACTAAGTCAGGCCCTCCAATTCACACTACACCGTCATGATTTTCTGTCTCCTACTAGTGAATGGCCTGTTAGACACCTTTACAATCCGCACCACCCCGCGATGTTCTTCAGAAACCTATTCTACATTGCCACTGCATGTTGCCTGACCTACCCATGCTGACCAGCCCGTGGCGCTTTCCTCCATTGTACATTGCCACACACTGCCTATACTAATTCTGGCCCTCCGATTCACACTACCCATCATGTTTTTCTCACTCCAACTAGTGAATGCCCTGTTAGAAACCCTTACAATGCGCACCACCCCGCGATGTTTTTCAGAAACCTATCCTACATTGCCACTTCATGTTTCCCGATCTCACGATGCTGACCACCCCGTGGTGCTTTTCTCCATCCTACATTGCCACCCACTGCCTATCCTCATTCAGGCCCTCCGATTCACACCACCCAGTGATGTTTTTCTCACTCCTACTAGTGAATGCCCTCTTAGAAAGCCTTACAATGAGCACAATCCCGCGATGTTCTTCAGAAACCTATTCTGCATTGCCACTGCATGTTGCTTGACCTCCCCATGCTGACCATCCCGTCGCGCTTGTCTCCATCTTACATTGCCACTCACTGCCTATCCTAATACAGCCCCTGCGATTCACACCACCCCGTGATATTTTTCTCACTCCTACTAGTGAATGGCCTGTTAGAAACCCTTACAATGCGCACCACCCCGCGATGTTTTTCAGAAACCTATCCTACATTGCCATTGCATGTTTCCTGACCTCCCCATGCTGACCACCCCGTGTCACTTTTCTCCATCGTACATTGCCACACACTGCCTATCCTAATTCAGGCTCTCCGATTCACACTACCACGTGATGTTTTTCTCACCTCTACTAGTGAATGGCCTGTTAGAAACCCTTACAATGCACACCACCCCGTGATGTTTTTCAGAAACCTATTCTACATTGCCACTGCATGTTGCCTGACCTCCCTATGCTGACCACCCCGTGGCGCTTTTCTCCATCCTACATTGCCCCCACAATGCCTATTCTAATTCAGGCATCCGATTCACAGCAAGCCATAATGTTTTTCTCACTCCTACTAGTGAATGGCCTGTTAGAAACACTTACAATGCGCATTACCGCTCTATGTTTTTCAGAAACCTATCCTACATTGCCACTGCATGTTTCCTGACCTCCCCATGCTGCAAACCCCGTGGTCCTTTTCTCCATCCTACATTGCCCCTCAATGCCTATTCTAAATCAGGCCCTCTGATTCACACCACCCCATAATGTTTTTCTCACTCCAAATAGTGAATGGCCTGTTAGAAACACTTACAATGCGCACCACCCCGTGATGTTTTTCAGAAACTTATGCTACATTGCCACAACATGTTTCCTGACCTCCCCTTGCTGACCACCCCGTGGCGCTTTTCGCCATCCTACATTGCCACTATTGCCTATCCTAATTCAGGCCCTCCGATTCACACCACCTCGTGATGTTTTTCTCACGCCAACTATTGAATGGTCTGTTAGAAAACCTTACAATGCGCACCACACCGTGATGTTTTTCAAAAACCTATCCTACATTGCCACTGCATGTTTCCTGACCTACCCATGCTGAACACCCCATGGTGCTTTTTTCCATCCTAAATTGCCACTCACTGCCTATCCTAATTCAGGCCCTCCGATTCACACGACCCCGTGATGTTTTTCTCACTCCTATTAGTGAATGGCCTGTGAGAAACCCTTACAATGCGTACCAACCCGCGATGTTTTTCAGAAACCTATCCTACATTGCCACTGCATGTTTCCTGACCTCCCCATGATGACCAGCCCATGGCGCTTTTCTCTATCGTATATTGCCACAAACTGCCTATACTAATTCAGGCCCTCCGATTCACACTAATCCATCATGTTTTTCTCACTCCTACTAGTGAATGGACTGTTAGAAACCCTTACAATTCGCACCACCCCGCGATGGTCTTCAGAAACTTATTCTACATTGGCACTGCATGTTGCCTGACCTCCCGATGCTGACCACCCGTTGTGCTTTTCTCCATCCTACATTGCCACACACTGCCTATCCTAATTCATCCACTCCGATGCACACCACCCCGGGATGTTTTTCTCTCTCCAACTAGTGAATGGCCTGTTAGAAACCCTTACAAGGCACACCACCCCGCGATGTTTTTCAGAAACCTATCCTACATTGTCACTGCATGTTTCTTGACCTCCCCATGCTGACCACCCCGTGGCGCTTTTCTCTCTCTTACATTGCCACTCACTGCTTATCCTAATTCAGGCCCTCCGAATCACACAACCACGTAATGATTTTCTCACTCCTACTAGTGAATGGCCTGTTAGAAACCCTTACAATGCGCACCACCCCCGAATGTTTTTCAGAAATCTATCCTACATTGCCAATGCATGTGTCCTGAACTCCCCATGCTGACCACACCGTGGCGCTTTTCTCCATCCTATATTGTCACTCACTGCATATCCTCATTCAGGCCCTCCGATTCACACCACCCCGTGATGTTTTTCTCACTCCTACTAGTGAATGGCCTGTTAAAACCCTTACAATGCTCACCACCCCGCGATGTTTTTCAGAACCCTATACTACATTGCCACTGCATGTTTCCTGACCTCCCCATGGTGACCACCCTGTGGCGCTTTTCTCCATCCTACGTTGCCACTCACAGCCTATCCAATTCAGGTCCTCCGATTCATTCCACCCCGTGATGTTTTTCTCACTCCTACTAGTGAATGGCCTGTGAGAAAAACTTACACTGCGCAACACCCCGCGATGTTTTTCAGAAACTTACCCTACATTGCCACTGCATTTTTCCTGACCTCCCCAAGCTGACCACCCCGTGGAGCTTTTCTCCATCCTATATTGTCACTCACTGCATATCCTAATTCAGGCCCTCCGATTCACACCACCCCGTGATGTTTTTCTCACTCCTACTAGTGAATGGCCTGTTAAAACCCTTACAATGCTCACCACCCCGCGATGTTTTTCAGAACCCTATACTACATTGCCACTGCATGTTTCCTGACCTCCCCATGCTGACCACCCCGTGGCGCTTTTCTCCATCCTACATTGCCACTCACTGCCTATCCTAATTCAGGCCCTCCGATTCACACCACCCTGTGATGTTTTTCTCACTCCTACTATTGAATGGCCTGTTAGAAACCCTTACAAGTCGGACCACCCCACGGTATTTTTCAGAAATCTATCCTACATTGCCACTTTATGTTTCCTGATTTCACGATTCTGACCACCCCATGGCGCTTTTCTTTAAACTACATTGCCACTGACTGGCTATGCTAATTCAGGCCCTCCGATTCACACCACCACGTGATGTTTTTCTCACTGCTACTAGTGAAAGGCCTGTGAGAAAGCCTTACAATGCACACCACCCCGCGATGTTTTTCAGAACCCTATCCTACATTGCCACTGCATGTTTCCAGACCTCACCATGATGACCACTCCATGGCGCTTTTCTCCATCCTACATCGCCACTCACTGCCTATCCTAGTTCAGGCACTGAGATTGACACCACCCCGTGATGTTTTTCTCACTCCTACTAGTGAATGCCCTGTTAGAAACCCTCACAAAGCGCACCACCTCGCGATGTTTTTCAGAAACCTATCCTAAATTGCCACTGCATGTTTCCAGACCTCGCCAGGCTGACCCCCGTGGCGATTTTCTCCATTCTACATTGCCATTCACAGCCTATCCTAATTCAGGCCCTCCGATTCATACCACCCCCTGATGTTTTTCTCACTCCTACTAGTGTATGGCCTGTTAGAAACCCGTACAATGCACACCATCCTGCGATGTTTTTCAGAAACCTATCCTACATTGCCACTGCACGTTTTCTGATCTCACCATCCTGACCACCCGTTGGGGTTTTTCTTTAAACTACATTGCCACTCACTGCCTATGCTAATTCAGGCCCTCCGATTCACACCACCCCGTGATGTTTTTCTCACTGCTACTAGTGAAAGGCCTGTTAGAAACCCTTACAATGTGCACCACCCAGCGATGTTTTTCAGAAACCTATCGTACATTGCCACTGCATGTTTCCTGACCTCCCCATGCTGAACACCCCATGGCGCTTTTCTCCATCCTACATTGCCACACACTGCCTATCCTAATTCAGGCACTCAGATTCACACCACCCCGTGATGTTTTTCTCACTCCTACTAGTGAATGCCCTGTTAGAAAACCTTACAATGCGCACCACCCCGCGATGTTTTTAATAAACCTATCCTACATTGCCACGGCATGTTTCCTGACCTCACCATGCTGACCACCCCGTGCAGCTTTTCTCCATGCTACATTTCCACTCACTGCCTATCCTAATTCAGGCCCTCCGATTCACAGCACCCCGTGATGTTTTTTGCACTCCTACTAGTGAATGGCCTGTTAGAAATCCTTAAAATGCGCACCACCGCGTGATTTTTCAGAAACCTATCCTACATTGCCACTGCATGTTTCCTGACCTCCCCATGCTGACAAATCCGTGGCGCTTTTCTCCATCCTACATTGCCACACACTGCCTATCCTAATTCAGGCCCTCCGACTCACACCACCCCGTTATGTTTTTCTCACTCCTACTAGTGAATGCCCTGTGAGAAACCCTTACACTGCGCACGACCCCGCGATGTTTTTCAAAAACCTATCCTACATTGCCCCTGCATGTTTCCTGACCTCAACATGTGACCAACCCGTGGCGCTTTTTTCCATCCTACGTTGCCACTCACTGCCTATCCTAATTCAGGCCCTCTGATTCACCCCAGCCCGTGATGTTTTTGTCACTCCTACTAGTGAATGGCCAGTGAGAAAAACTTACACTGCGCAACACCCCGCGATGTTTTTCAGAAACTTATCGTACATTGCCACTGCATGTTTCCTGACCTCCCCAAGCTGACCACACCATGGCACTTTTCTCCATCCTACATTGCCACTCACTGTCTATCCTAAATCAGGCCCTCCAATTCACACCACCCCATGATGTTTTTCTCACTCCTAAGAGTGAATGGCCTGTTAGAAACCCATTCAATGTGCACCGCCCCTCGATGTTTTTCAGAAACCCATCCTACATTGCAACTTCATGTTTCCAGACCTATCCATGCTGACCACCCTGTGGTGCTTTTCTCCATCCTACATTGTCACTCACAGCCTATCCTAATTCAGGCCTTCTGATTCACACCACCCCGTAATGTTTTTCTCACTCTGACTAGTGAATTGCCTGTTAGAAATCCTTACAATGCGCACCACCCCGCGATGTTTTTCAGAAACCTATCCTACATTGCCACTGCATGTTTCCTGACCTCCCCATGCTGACCACCCCGTGGCGCTTTTCTCCATCCTACGTTGCCGCTCACTGCCTATCCTAATTCAGGCCCTGTGATTCACACCACCCCGTGATGTTTTTCTCACTCCTACTAGTGAATGCCCGGTTAGAATCCCTTGCAATGCGCACCACCCCACGATGTTTTTCAGAAACCCATCCTACATTGCCACTTCATGTTTCCAGACCTATCCATGCTGACCACCCTGTGGTGCTTTTCCCCATCCTACATTGCCACTCAATGCCTATACTAATTCAGACCCTCCAATTCACACCACCCCGTGATGTTTTTCTCACTCCAACTAGTGAATGACCTATTAGAAACACTTACAATGCGCACCACCCCGCGATGTTTTTCAGAAACCTATCCTACATTGCCACTGCATGTTTCCTGACCTCCCCATGCTGACCACCCCGTGGCGCTTTTCTCCATCGTATATTGCCACACACTGCCTATCCTAATTCAGGCCCTCCGATTCACACAACCACGGGATGTTTTTCTCTCTCCTACTAGTGAATGGCCTGGTAGAAACCCTTACAATGAGAACCACCCCGTGATGTTTTTCAGAAACCTATCCTACATTGCCACTGCATGTTTCTTGACCTACACATGTTGAACACCCCATGGTGCTTTTTTCCATCCTACATTGCCACTCACTGCCTATCCTAATTCAGGCCCTCCGATTCACACCACCCTATGATGTTTTTCTCACTCCTATTAGTGAATGGCCTGTTAGAAACCCTTACAATGCGCACAACGCCGCGATGTTTTTCAGAAACCTATCCTACATTGCCACTGCATGTTTCCTGACCTCCCCATGCTGACCAGCCCGTGGCGCTTTTCTCCATCGTACATTGCCACACACTGCCTATACTAAGTCAGGCCCTCCAATTCACACTACACCGTCATGATTTTCTGTCTCCTACTAGTGAATGGCCTGTTAGACACCTTTACAATCCGCACCACCCCGCGATGTTCTTCAGAAACCTATTCTACATTGCCACTGCATGTTGCCTGACCTACCCATGCTGACCAGCCCGTGGCGCTTTCCTCCATTGTACATTGCCACACACTGCCTATACTAATTCTGGCCCTCCGATTCACACTACCCATCATGTTTTTCTCACTCCAACTAGTGAATGCCCTGTTAGAAACCCTTACAATGCGCACCACCCCGCGATGTTTTTCAGAAACCTATCCTACATTGCCACTTCATGTTTCCCGATCTCACGATGCTGACCACCCCGTGGTGCTTTTCTCCATCCTACATTGCCACCCACTGCCTATCCTCATTCAGGCCCTCCGATTCACACCACCCAGTGATGTTTTTCTCACTCCTACTAGTGAATGCCCTCTTAGAAAGCCTTACAATGAGCACAATCCCGCGATGTTCTTCAGAAACCTATTCTGCATTGCCACTGCATGTTGCTTGACCTCCCCATGCTGACCATCCCGTCGCGCTTGTCTCCATCTTACATTGCCACTCACTGCCTATCCTAATACAGCCCCTGCGATTCACACCACCCCGTGATATTTTTCTCACTCCTACTAGTGAATGGCCTGTTAGAAACCCTTACAATGCGCACCACCCCGCGATGTTTTTCAGAAACCTATCCTACATTGCCATTGCATGTTTCCTGACCTCCCCATGCTGACCACCCCGTGTCACTTTTCTCCATCGTACATTGCCACACACTGCCTATCCTAATTCAGGCTCTCCGATTCACACTACCACGTGATGTTTTTCTCACCTCTACTAGTGAATGGCCTGTTAGAAACCCTTACAATGCACACCACCCCGTGATGTTTTTCAGAAACCTATTCTACATTGCCACTGCATGTTGCCTGACCTCCCTATGCTGACCACCCCGTGGCGCTTTTCTCCATCCTACATTGCCCCCACAATGCCTATTCTAATTCAGGCGTCCGATTCACAGCAAGCCATAATGTTTTTCTCACTCCTACTAGTGAATGGCCTGTTAGAAACACTTACAATGCGCATTACCGCTCTATGTTTTTCAGAAACCTATCCTACATTGCCACTGCATGTTTCCTGACCTCCCCATGCTGCAAACCCCGTGGTCCTTTTCTCCATCCTACATTGCCCCTCAATGCCTATTCTAAATCAGGCCCTCTGATTCACACCACCCCATAATGTTTTTCTCACTCCAAATAGTGAATGGCCTGTTAGAAACACTTACAATGCGCACCACCCCGTGATGTTTTTCAGAAACTTATGCTACATTGCCACAACATGTTTCCTGACCTCCCCTTGCTGACCACCCCGTGGCGCTTTTCGCCATCCTACATTGCCACTATTGCCTATCCTAATTCAGGCCCTCCGATTCACACCACCTCGTGATGTTTTTCTCACGCCAACTATTGAATGGTCTGTTAGAAAACCTTACAATGCGCACCACACCGTGATGTTTTTCAAAAACCTATCCTACATTGCCACTGCATGTTTCCTGACCTACCCATGCTGAACACCCCATGGTGCTTTTTTCCATCCTAAATTGCCACTCACTGCCTATCCTAATTCAGGCCCTCCGATTCACACGACCCCGTGATGTTTTTCTCACTCCTATTAGTGAATGGCCTGTGAGAAACCCTTACAATGCGTACCAACCCGCGATGTTTTTCAGAAACCTATCCTACATTGCCACTGCATGTTTCCTGACCTCCCCATGATGACCAGCCCATGGCGCTTTTCTCTATCGTATATTGCCACAAACTGCCTATACTAATTCAGGCCCTCCGATTCACACTAATCCATCATGTTTTTCTCACTCCTACTAGTGAATGGACTGTTAGAAACCCTTACAATTCGCACCACCCCGCGATGGTCTTCAGAAACTTATTCTACATTGGCACTGCATGTTGCCTGACCTCCCGATGCTGACCACCCGTTGTGCTTTTCTCCATCCTACATTGCCACACACTGCCTATCCTAATTCATCCACTCCGATGCACACCACCCCGGGATGTTTTTCTCTCTCCAACTAGTGAATGGCCTGTTAGAAACCCTTACAAGGCACACCACCCCGCGATGTTTTTCAGAAACCTATCCTACATTGTCACTGCATGTTTCTTGACCTCCCCATGCTGACCACCCCGTGGCGCTTTTCTCTCTCTTACATTGCCACTCACTGCTTATCCTAATTCAGGCCCTCCGAATCACACAACCACGTAATGATTTTCTCACTCCTACTAGTGAATGGCCTGTTAGAAACCCTTACAATGCGCACCACGCCCGAATGTTTTTCAGAAATCTATCCTACATTGCCAATGCATGTGTCCTGAACTCCCCATGCTGACCACACCGTGGCGCTTTTCTCCATCCTATATTGTCACTCACTGCATATCCTCATTCAGGCCCTCCGATTCACACCACCCCGTGATGTTTTTCTCACTCCTACTAGTGAATGGCCTGTTAAAACCCTTACAATGCTCACCACCCCGCGATGTTTTTCAGAACCCTATACTACATTGCCACTGCATGTTTCCTGACCTCCCCATGGTGACCACCCTGTGGCGCTTTTCTCCATCCTACGTTGCCACTCACAGCCTATCCAATTCAGGTCCTCCGATTCATTCCACCCCGTGATGTTTTTCTCACTCCTACTAGTGAATGGCTTGTGAGAAAAACTTACACTGCGCAACACCCCGCGATGTTTTTCAGAAACTTATCCTACATTGCCACTGCATGTTTCCTGACCTCCCCAAGCTGACCACCCCGTGGCGCTTTTCTCAATCCTATATTGTCACTCACTGCATATCCTAATTCAGGCCCTCCGATTCACACCACCCCGTGATGTTTTTCTCACTCCTACTAGTGAATGGCCTGTTAAAACCCTTACAATGCTCACCACCCCGCGATGTTTTTCAGAACCCTATACTACATTGCCACTGCATGTTTCCTGACCTCCCCATGCTGACCACCCCGTGGCGCTTTTCTCCATCCTACATTGCCACTCACTGCCTATCCTAATTCAGGCCCTCCGATTCACACCACCCTGTGATGTTTTTCTCACTCCTACTATTGAATGGCCTGTTAGAAACCCTTACAAGTCGGACCACCCCACGGTATTTTTCAGAAATCTATCCTACATTGCCACTTTATGTTTCCTGACTTCACGATTCTGAACACCCCATGGCGCTTTTCTTTAAACTACATTGCCACTGACTGGCTATGCTAATTCAGGCCCTCCGATTCACACCACCACGTGATGTTTTTCTCACTCCTACTAGTGAATGCCCTGTTAGAAACCCTCACAAAGCGCACCACCTCGCGATGTTTTTCAGAAACCTATCCTAAATTGCCACTGCATGTTTCCAGACCTCGCCAGGCTGACCCCCGTGGCGATTTTCTCCATTCTACATTGCCATTCACAGCCTATCCTAATTCAGGCCCTCCGATTCATACCACCCCCTGATGTTTTTCTCACTCCTACTAGTGTATGGCCTGTTAGAAACCCGTACAATGCACACCATCCTGCGATGTTTTTCAGAAACCTATCCTACATTGCCACTGCAGGTTTTCTGATCTCACCATCCTGACCACCCGTTGGGGTTTTTCTTTAAACTACATTGCCACTCACTGCCTATGCTAATTCAGGCCCTCCGATTCACACCACTCCGTGATGTTTTTCTCACTGCTACTAGTGAAAGGCCTGTTAGAAACCCTTACAATGTGCACCACCCAGCGATGTTTTTCAGAAACCTATCGTACATTGCCACTGCATGTTTCCTGACCTCCCCATGCTGAACACCCCATGGCGCTTTTCTCCATCTTACATTGCCACACACTGCCTATCCTAATTCAGGCACTCAGATTCACACCACCCCGTGATGTTTTTCTCACTCCTACTAGTGAATGCCCTGTTAGAAAACCTTACAAGGCGCACCACCCCGCGATGTTTTTAATAAACCTATCCTACATTGCCACGGCATGTTTCCTGACCTCACCATGCTGACCACCCCGTGCAGCTTTTCTCCATGCTACATTTCCACTCACTGCCTATCCTAATTCAGGCCCTCCGATTCACAGCACCCCGTGATGTTTTTTGCACTCCTACTAGTGAATGGCCTGTTAGAAATCCTTAAAATGCGCACCACCGCGTGATTTTTCAGAAACCTATCCTACATTGCCACTGCATGTTTCCTGACCTCCCCATGCTGACAAATCCGTGGCGCTTTTCTCCATCCTACATTGCCACACACTGCCTATCCTAATTCAGGCCCTCCGACTCACACCACCCCGTTATGTTTTTCTCACTCCTACTAGTGAATGCCCTGTGAAAAACCCTTACACTGCGCACGACCCCGCGATGTTTTTCAAAAACCTATCCTACATTGCCCCTGCATGTTTCCTGACCTCAACATGTGACCAACCCGTGGCGCTTTTTTCCATCCTACGTTGCCACTCACTGCCTATCCTAATTCAGGCCCTCCGATTCACCCTACCCCGTGATGTTTTTGTCACTCCTACTAGTGAATGGCCAGTGAGAAAAACTTACACTGCGCAACACCACGCGATGTTTTTCAGAAACTTATCGTACATTGCCACTGCATGTTTCCTGACCTCCCCAAGCTGACCACACCATGGCACTTTTCTCCATCCTACATTGCCACTCACTGTCTATCCTAAATCAGGCCCTCCAATTCACACCACCCAATGATGTTTTTCTAACTCCTAAGAGTGAATGGCCTGTTAGAAACCCATTCAATGCGCACCGCCCCTCGATGTTTTTCAGAAACCCATCCTACATTGCCACTTCATGTTTCCAGACCTATCCATGCTGACCACCCTGTGGTGCTTTTCTCCATCCTACATTGTCACTCACAGCCTATCCTATTTCAGGCCTTCTGATTCACACCACCCCGTAATGTTTTTCTCACTCTTACTAGTGAATTGCCTGTTAGAAATCCTTACAATGCGCACCACCCCGCGATGTTTTTCAGAAACCTATCCTACATTGCCACTGCATGTTTGCTGACCTCCCCATGCTGACCACCCTGTGGCGCATTTCTCCATCCTACGTTGCCACTCACTGCCTATCCTAATTCGGCCCCTGTGATTCACACCACCCCGTGATGTTTTTCTCACTCCTACTAGTGAATGCCCGGTTAGAATCCCTTGCAATGCGCACCACCCCACGATGTTTTTCAGAAACCCATCCTACTTGGCCACTTCATGTTTCCAGACCTATCCATGCTGACCACCCTGTGGTGCTTTTCCCCATCCTACATTGCCACTCAATGCCTATACTAATTCAGACCCTCCAATTCACACCACCCCATGATGTTTTTCTCACTCCAACTAGTGAATGACCTATTAGAAACACTTACAATGCGCACCACCCCGCGATGTTTTTCAGAAACCTATCCTACATTGCCACTGCATGTTTCCTGACCTCCCCATGCTGACCACCCCGTGGCGCTTTTCTCCATCGTATATTGCCACACACTGCCTATCCTAATTCAGGCCCTCCGATTCACACAACCACGGGATGTTTTTCTCTCTCCTACTAGTGAATGGCCTGGTAGAAACCCTTACAATGAGAACCACCCCGTGATGTTTTTCAGAAACCTATCCTACATTGCCACTGCATGTTTCTTGACCTACACATGTTGAACACCCCATGGTGCTTTTTTCCATCCTACATTGCCACTCACTGCCTATCCTAATTCAGGCCCTCCGATTCACACCACCCCATGATGTTTTTCTCACTCCTATTAGTGAATGGCCTGTTAGAAACCCTTACAATGCGCACCACGCCGCGATGTTTTTCAGAAACCTATCCTACATTGCCACTGCATGTTTCCTGACCTCCCCATGCTGACCAGCCCGTGGCGCTTTTCTCCATCGTACATTGCCACACACTGCCTATACTAAGTCAGGCCCTCCAATTCACACTACACCGTCATGATTTTCTGTCTCCTACTAGTGAATGGCCTGTTAGACACCTTTACAATCCGCACCACCCCGCGATGTTCTTCAGAAACCTATTCTACATTGCCACTGCATGTTGCCTGACCTACCCATGCTGACCAGCCCGTGGCGCTTTCCTCCATTGTACATTGCCACACACTGCCTATACTAATTCTGGCCCTCCGATTCACACTACCCATCATGTTTTTCTCACTCCAACTAGTGAATGCCCTGTTAGAAACCCTTACAATGCGCACCACCCCGCGATGTTTTTCAGAAACCTATCCTACATTGCCACTTCATGTTTCCCGATCTCACGATGCTGACCACCCCGTGGTGCTTTTCTCCATCCTACATTGCCACCCACTGCCTATCCTCATTCAGGCCCTCCGATTCACACCACCCAGTGATGTTTTTCTCACTCCTACTAGTGAATGCCCTCTTAGAAAGCCTTACAATGAGCACAATCCCGCGATGTTCTTCAGAAACCTATTCTGCATTGCCACTGCATGTTGCTTGACCTCCCCATGCTGACCATCCCGTCGCGCTTGTCTCCATCTTACATTGCCACTCACTGCCTATCCTAATACAGCCCCTGCGATTCACACCACCCCGTGATATTTTTCTCACTCCTACTAGTGAATGGCCTGTTAGAAACCCTTACAATGCGCACCACCCCGCGATGTTTTTCAGAAACCTATCCTACATTGCCATTGCATGTTTCCTGACCTCCCCATGCTGACCACCCCGTGTCACTTTTCTCCATCGTACATTGCCACACACTGCCTATCCTAATTCAGGCTCTCCGATTCACACTACCACGTGATGTTTTTCTCACCTCTACTAGTGAATGGCCTGTTAGAAACCCTTACAATGCACACCACCCCGTGATGTTTTTCAGAAACCTATTCTACATTGCCACTGCATGTTGCCTGACCTCCCTATGCTGACCACCCCGTGGCGCTTTTCTCCATCCTACATTGCCCCCACAATGCCTATTCTAATTCAGGCGTCCGATTCACAGCAAGCCATAATGTTTTTCTCACTCCTACTAGTAAATGGCCTGTTAGAAACACTTACAATGCGCATTACCGCTCTATGTTTTTCAGAAACCTATCCTACATTGCCACTGCATGTTTCCTGACCTCCCCATGCTGCAAACCCCGTGGTCCTTTTCTCCATCCTACATTGCCCCTCAATGCCTATTCTAAATCAGGCCCTCTGATTCACACCACCCCATAATGTTTTTCTCACTCCAAATAGTGAATGGCCTGTTAGAAACACTTACAATGCGCACCACCCCGTGATGTTTTTCAGAAACTTATGCTACATTGCCACAACATGTTTCCTGACCTCCCCTTGCTGACCACCCCGTGGCGCTTTTCGCCATCCTACATTGCCACTATTGCCTATCCTAATTCAGGCCCTCCGATTCACACCACCTCGTGATGTTTTTCTCACGCCAACTATTGAATGGTCTGTTAGAAAACCTTACAATGCGCACCACACCGTGATGTTTTTCAAAAACCTATCCTACATTGCCACTGCATGTTTCCTGACCTACCCATGCTGAACACCCCATGGTGCTTTTTTCCATCCTAAATTGCCACTCACTGCCTATCCTAATTCAGGCCCTCCGATTCACACGACCCCGTGATGTTTTTCTCACTCCTATTAGTGAATGGCCTGTGAGAAACCCTTACAATGCGTACCAACCCGCGATGTTTTTCAGAAACCTATCCTACATTGCCACTGCATGTTTCCTGACCTCCCCATGATGACCAGCCCATGGCGCTTTTCTCTATCGTATATTGCCACAAACTGCCTATACTAATTCAGGCCCTCCGATTCACACTAATCCATCATGTTTTTCTCACTCCTACTAGTGAATGGACTGTTAGAAACCCTTACAATTCGCACCACCCCGCGATGGTCTTCAGAAACTTATTCTACATTGGCACTGCATGTTGCCTGACCTCCCGATGCTGACCACCCGTTGTGCTTTTCTCCATCCTACATTGCCACACACTGCCTATCCTAATTCATCCACTCCGATGCACACCACCCCGGGATGTTTTTCTCTCTCCAACTAGTGAATGGCCTGTTAGAAACCCTTACAAGGCACACCACCCCGCGATGTTTTTCAGAAACCTATCCTACATTGTCACTGCATGTTTCTTGACCTCCCCATGCTGACCACCCCGTGGCGCTTTTCTCTCTCTTACATTGCCACTCACTGCTTATCCTAATTCAGGCCCTCCGAATCACACAACCACGTAATGATTTTCTCACTCCTACTAGTGAATGGCCTGTTAGAAACCCTTACAATGCGCACCACCCCCGAATGTTTTTCAGAAATCTATCCTACATTGCCAATGCATGTGTCCTGAACTCCCCATGCTGACCACACCGTGGCGCTTTTCTCCATCCTATATTGTCACTCACTGCATATCCTCATTCAGGCCCTCCGATTCACACCACCCCGTGATGTTTTTCTCACTCCTACTAGTGAATGGCCTGTTAAAACCCTTACAATGCTCACCACCCCGCGATGTTTTTCAGAACCCTATACTACATTGCCACTGCATGTTTCCTGACCTCCCCATGGTGACCACCCTGTGGCGCTTTTCTCCATCCTACGTTGCCACTCACAGCCTATCCAATTCAGGTCCTCCGATTCATTCCACCCCGTGATGTTTTTCTCACTCCTACTAGTGAATGGCTTGTGAGAAAAACTTACACTGCGCAACACCCCGCGATGTTTTTCAGAAACTTATCCTACATTGCCACTGCATTTTTCCTGACCTCCCCAAGCTGACCACCCCGTGGCGCTTTTCTCAATCCTATATTGTCACTCACTGCATATCCTAATTCAGGCCCTCTGATTCACACCACCCCGTGATGTTTTTCTCACTCCTACTAGTGAATGGCCTGTTAAAACCCTTACAATGCTCACCACCCCGCGATGTTTTTCAGAACCCTATACTACATTGCCACTGCATGTTTCCTGACCTCCCCATGCTGACCACCCCGTGGCGCTTTTCTCCATCCTACATTGCCACTCACTGCCTATCCTAATTCAGGCCCTCCGATTCACACCACCCTGTGATGTTTTTCTCACTCCTACTATTGAATGGCCTGTTAGAAACCCTTACAAGTCGGACCACCCCACGGTATTTTTCAGAAATCTATCCTACATTGCCACTTTATGTTTCCTGACTTCACGATTCTGACCACCCCATGGCGCTTTTCTTTAAACTACATTGCCACTGACTGGCTATGCTAATTCAGGCCCTCCGATTCACACCACCACGTGATGTTTTTCTCACTGCTACTAGTGAAAGGCCTGTTAGAAAGCCTTACAATGCGCACCACCCCGCGATGTTTTTCAGAACCCTATCCTACATTGCCACTGCATGTTTCCAGACCTCACCATGATTACCACTCCATGGCGCTTTTCTCCATCCTACATCGCCACTCACTGCCTATCCTAGTTCAGGCACTGAGATTGACACCACCCCGTGATGTTTTTCTCACTCCTACTAGTGAATGCCCTGTTAGAAACCCTCACAAAGCGCACCACCTCGCGATGTTTTTCAGAAACCTATCCTAAATTGCCACTGCATGTTTCCAGACCTCGCCAGGCTGACCCCCGTGGCGATTTTCTCCATTCTACATTGCCATTCACAGCCTATCCTAATTCAGGCCCTCCGATTCATACCACCCCCTGATGTTTTTCTCACTCCTACTAGTGTATGGCCTGTTAGAAACCCGTACAATGCACACCATCCTGCGATGTTTTTCAGAAACCTATCCTACATTGCCACTGCACGTTTTCTGATCTCACCATCCTGACCACCCGTTGGGGTTTTTCTTTAAACTACATTGCCACTCACTGCCTATGCTAATTCAGGCCCTCCGATTCACACCACCCCGTGATGTTTTTCTCACTGCTACTAGTGAAAGGCCTGTTAGAAACCCTTACAATGTGCACCACCCAGCGATGTTTTTCAGAAACCTATCGTACATTGCCACTGCATGTTTCCTGACCTCCCCATGCTGAACACCCCATGGCGCTTTTCTCCATCCTACATTGCCACACACTGCCTATCCTAATTCAGGCACTCAGATTCAGACCACCCCGTGATGTTTTTCTCACTCCTACTAGTGAATGCCCTGTTAGAAAACCTTACAATGCGCACCACCCCGCGATGTTTTTAATAAACCTATCCTACATTGCCACGGCATGTTTCCTGACCTCACCATGCTGACCACCCCGTGCAGCTTTTCTCCATGCTACATTTCCACTCACTGCCTATCCTAATTCAGGCCCTCCGATTCACAGCACCCCGTGATGTTTTTTGCACTCCTACTAGTGAATGGCCTGTTAGAAATCCTTAAAATGCGCACCACCGCGTGATTTTTCAGAAACCTATCCTACATTGCCACTGCATGTTTCCTGACCTCCCCATGCTGACAAATCCGTGGCGCTTTTCTCCATCCTACATTGCCACACACTGCCTATCCTAATTCAGGCCCTCCGACTCACACCACCCCGTTATGTTTTTCTCACTCCTACTAGTGAATGCCCTGTGAGAAACCCTTACACTGCGCACGACCCCGCGATGTTTTTCAAAAACCTATCCTACATTGCCACTGCATGTTTCCTGACCTCAACATGTGACCAACCCGTGGCGCTTTTTTCCATCCTACGTTGCCACTCACTGCCTATCCTAATTCAGGCCCTCCGATTCACCCCACCCCGTGATGTTTTTGTCACTCCTACTAGTGAATGGCCAGTGAGAAAAACTTACACTGCGCAACACCACGCGATGTTTTTCAGAAACTTGTCCTACATTGCCACTGCATGTTTCCTGACCTCCCCAAGCTGACCACACCATGGCACTTTTCTCCATCCTACATTGCCACTCACTGTCTATCCTAAATCAGGCCCTCCAATTCACACCACCCAATGATGTTTTTCTAACTCCTAAGAGTGAATGGCCTGTTAGAAACCCATTCAATGCGCACCGCCCCTCGATGTTTTTCAGAAACCCATCCTACATTGCCACTTCATGTTTCCAGACCTATCCATGCTGACCACCCTGTGGTGCTTTTCTCCATCCTACATTGTCACTCACAGCCTATCCTATTTCAGGCCTTCTGATTCACACCACCCCGTAATGTTTTTCTCACTCTTACTAGTGAATTGCCTGTTAGAAATCCTTACAATGCGCACCACCCCGCGATGTTTTTCAGAAACCTATCCTACATTGCCACTGCATGTTTGCTGACCTCCCCATGCTGACCACCCTGTGGCGCATTTCTCCATCCTACGTTGCCACTCACTGCCTATCCTAATTCAGCCCCTGTGATTCACACCACCCCGTGATGTTTTTCTCACTCCTACTAGTGAATGCCCGGTTAGAATCCCTTGCAATGCGCACCACCCCACGATGTTTTTCAGAAACCCATCCTACTTGGCCACTTCATGTTTCCAGACCTATCCATGCTGACCACCCTGTGGTGCTTTTCCCCATCCTACATTGCCACTCAATGCCTATACTAATTCAGACCCTCCAATTCACACCACCCCATGATGTTTTTCTCACTCCAACTAGTGAATGACCTATTAGAAACACTTACAATGCGCACCACCCCGCGATGTTTTTCAGAAACCTATCCTACATTGCCACTGCATGTTTCCTGACCTCCCCATGCTGACCACCCCGTGGCGCTTTTCTCCATCGTATATTGCCACACACTGCCTATCCTAATTCAGGCCCTCCGATTCACACAACCACGGGATGTTTTTCTCTCTCCTACTAGTGAATGGCCTGGTAGAAACCCTTACAATGAGAACCACCCCGTGATGTTTTTCAGAAACCTATCCTACATTGCCACTGCATGTTTCTTGACCTACACATGTTGAACACCCCATGGTGCTTTTTTCCATCCTACATTGCCACTCACTGCCTATCCTAATTCAGGCCCTCCGATTCACACCACCCCATGATGTTTTTCTCACTCCTATTAGTGAATGGCCTGTTAGAAACCCTTACAATGCGCACCACGCCGCGATGTTTTTCAGAAACCTATCCTACATTGCCACTGCATGTTTCCTGACCTCCCCATGCTGACCAGCCCGTGGCGCTTTTCTCCATCGTACATTGCCACACACTGCCTATACTAAGTCAGGCCCTCCAATTCACACTACACCGTCATGATTTTCTGTCTCCTACTAGTGAATGGCCTGTTAGACACCTTTACAATCCGCACCACCCCGCGATGTTCTTCAGAAACCTATTCTACATTGCCACTGCATGTTGCCTGACCTACCCATGCTGACCAGGCCGTGGCGCTTTCCTCCATTGTACATTGCCACACACTGCCTATACTAATTCTGGCCCTCCGATTCACACTACCCATCATGTTTTTCTCACTCCAACTAGTGAATGCCCTGTTAGAAACCCTTACAATGCGCACCACCCCGCGATGTTTTTCAGAAACCTATCCTACATTGCCACTTCATGTTTCCCGATCTCACGATGCTGACCACCCCGTGGTGCTTTTCTCCATCCTACATTGCCACCCACTGCCTATCCTCATTCAGGCCCTCCGATTCACACCACCCAGTGATGTTTTTCTCACTCCTACTAGTGAATGCCCTCTTAGAAAGCCTTACAATGAGCACAATCCCGCGATGTTCTTCAGAAACCTATTCTGCATTGCCACTGCATGTTGCTTGACCTCCCCATGCTGACCATCCCGTCGCGCGTGTCTCCATCTTACATTGCCACTCACTGCCTATCCTAATACAGCCCCTGCGATTCACACCACCCCGTGATATTTTTCTCACTCCTACTAGTGAATGGCCTGTTAGAAACCCTTACAATGCGCACCACCCCGCGATGTTTTTCAGAAACCTATCCTACATTGCCATTGCATGTTTCCTGACCTCCCCATGCTGACCACCCCGTGTCACTTTTCTCCATCGTACATTGCCACACACTGCCTATCCTAATTCAGGCTCTCCGATTCACACTACCACGTGATGTTTTTCTCACCTCTACTAGTGAATGGCCTGTTAGAAAAACTTACAATGCACACCACCCCGTGATGTTTTTCAGAAACCTATTCTACATTGCCACTGCATGTTGCCTGACCTCCCTATGCTGACCACCCCGTGGCGCTTTTCTCCATCCTACATTGCCCCCACAATGCCTATTCTAATTCAGGCGTCCGATTCACAGCAAGCCATAATGTTTTTCTCACTCCTACTAGTGAATGGCCTGTTAGAAACACTTACAATGCGCATTACCGCTCTATGTTTTTCAGAAACCTATCCTACATTGCCACTGCATGTTTCCTGACCTCCCCATGCTGCAAACCCCGTGGTCCTTTTCTCCATCCTACATTGCCCCTCAATGCCTATTCTAAATCAGGCCCTCTGATTCACACCACCCCATAATGTTTTTCTCACTCCAAATAGTGAATGGCCTGTTAGAAACACTTACAATGCGCACCACCCCGTGATGTTTTTCAGAAACTTATGCTACATTGCCACAACATGTTTCCTGACCTCCCCTTGCTGACCACCCCGTGGCGCTTTTCGCCATCCTACATTGCCACTATTGCCTATCCTAATTCAGGCCCTCCGATTCACACCACCTCGTGATGTTTTTCTCACGCCAACTATTGAATGGTCTGTTAGAAAACCTTACAATGCGCACCACACCGTGATGTTTTTCAAAAACCTATCCTACATTGCCACTGCATGTTTCCTGACCTACCCATGCTGAACACCCCATGGTGCTTTTTTCCATCCTAAATTGCCACTCACTGCCTATCCTAATTCAGGCCCTCCGATTCACACGACCCCGTGATGTTTTTCTCACTCCTATTAGTGAATGGCCTGTGAGAAACCCTTACAATGCGTACCAACCCGCGATGTTTTTCAGAAACCTATCCTACATTGCCACTGCATGTTTCCTGACCTCCCCATGATGACCAGCCCATGGCGCTTTTCTCTATCGTATATTGCCACAAACTGCCTATACTAATTCAGGCCCTCCGATTCACACTAATCCATCATGTTTTTCTCACTCCTACTAGTGAATGGACTGTTAGAAACCCTTACAATTCGCACCACCCCGCGATGGTCTTCAGAAACTTATTCTACATTGGCACTGCATGTTGCCTGACCTCCCGATGCTGACCACCCGTTGTGCTTTTCTCCATCCTACATTGCCACACACTGCCTATCCTAATTCATCCACTCCGATGCACACCACCCCGGGATGTTTTTCTCTCTCCAACTAGTGAATGGCCTGTTAGAAACCCTTACAAGGCACACCACCCCGCGATGTTTTTCAGAAACCTATCCTACATTGTCACTGCATGTTTCTTGACCTCCCCATGCTGACCACCCCGTGGCGCTTTTCTCTCTCTTACATTGCCACTCACTGCTTATCCTAATTCAGGCCCTCCGAATCACACAACCACGTAATGATTTTCTCACTCCTACTAGTGAATGGCCTGTTAGAAACCCTTACAATGCGCACCACCCCCGAATGTTTTTCAGAAATCTATCCTACATTGCCAATGCATGTGTCCTGAACTCCCCATGCTGACCACACCGTGGCGCTTTTCTCCATCCTATATTGTCACTCACTGCATATCCTCATTCAGGCCCTCCGATTCACACCACCCCGTGATGTTTTTCTCACTCCTACTACTGAATGGCCTGTTAAAACCCTTACAATGCTCACCACCCCGCGATGTTTTTCAGAACCCTATACTACATTGCCACTGCATGTTTCCTGACCTCCCCATGGTGACCACCCTGTGGCGCTTTTCTCCATCCTACGTTGCCACTCACAGCCTATCCAATTCAGGTCCTCCGATTCATTCCACCCCGTGATGTTTTTCTCACTCCTACTAGTGAATGGCCTGTGAGAAAAACTTACACTGCGCAACACCCCGCGATGTTTTTCAGAAACTTATCCTACATTGCCACTGCATGTTTCCTGACCTCCCCAAGCTGACCACCCCGTGGCGCTTTTCTCCATCCTATATTGTCACTCACTGCATATCCTAATTCAGGCCCTCCGATTCACACCACCCCGTGATGTTTTTCTCACTCCTACTAGTGAATGGCCTGTTAAAACCCTTACAATGCTCACCACCCCGCGATGTTTTTCAGAACCCTATACTACATTGCCACTGCATGTTTCCTGACCTCCCCATGCTGACCACCCCATGGCGCTTTTCTCCATCCTACATTGCCACTCACTGCCTATCCTAATTCAGGCCCTCCGATTCACACCACCCTGTGATGTTTTTCTCACTCCTACTATTGAATGGCCTGTTAGAAACCCTTACAAGTCGGACCACCCCACGGTATTTTTCAGAAATCTATCCTACATTGCCACTTTATGTTTCCTGACTTCACGATTCTGACCACCCCATGGCGCTTTTCTTTAAACTACATTGCCACTGACTGGCTATGCTAATTCAGGCCCTCCGATTCACACCACCACGTGATGTTTTTCTCACTGCTACTAGTGAAAGGCCTGTTAGAAAGCCTTACAATGCGCACCACCCCGCGATGTTTTTCAGAACCCTATCCTACATTGCCACTGCATGTTTCCAGACCTCACCATGATGACCACTCCATGGCGCTTTTCTCCATCCTACATCGCCACTCACTGCCTATCCTAGTTCAGGCACTGAGATTGACACCACCCCGTGATGTTTTTCTCACTCCTACTAGTGAATGCCCTGTTAGAAACCCTCACAAAGCGCACCACCTCGCGATGTTTTTCAGAAACCTATCCTAAATTGCCACTGCATGTTTCCAGACCTCGCCAGGCTGACCCCCGTGGCGATTTTCTCCATTCTACATTGCCATTCACAGCCTATCCTAATTCAGGCCCTCCGATTCATACCACCCCCTGATGTTTTTCTCACTCCTACTAGTGTATGGCCTGTTAGAAACCCGTACAATGCACACCATCCTGCGATGTTTTTCAGAAACCTATCCTACATTGCCACTGCACGTTTTCTGATCTCACCATCCTGACCACCCATTGGGGTTTTTCTTTAAACTACATTGCCACGCACTGCCTATGCTAATTCAGGCCCTCCGATTCACACCACCCCGTGATGTTTTTCTCACTGCTACTAGTGAAAGGCCTGTTAGAAACCCTTACAATGTGCACCACCCAGCGATGTTTTTCAGAAACCTATCGTACATTGCCACTGCATGTTTCCTGACCTCCCCATGCTGAACACCCCATGGCGCTTTTCTCCATCCTACATTGCCACACACTGCCTAACCTAATTCAGGCACTCAGATTCACACCACCCCGTGATGTTTTTCTCACTCCTACTAGTGAATGCCCTGTTAGAAAACCTTACAATGCGCACCACCCCGCGATGTTTTTAATAAACCTATCCTACATTGCCACGGCATGTTTCCTGACCTCACCATGCTGACCACCCCGTGCAGCTTTTCTCCATGCTACATTTCCACTCACTGCCTATCCTAATTCAGGCCCTCCGATTCACAGCACCCCGTGATGTTTTTTGCACTCCTACTAGTGAATGGCCTGTTAGAAATCCTTAAAATGCGCACCACCGCGTGATTTTTCAGAAACCTATCCTACATTGCCACTGCATGTTTCCTGACCTCCCCATGCTGACAAATCCGTGGCGCTTTTCTCCATCCTACATTGCCACACACTGCCTATCCTAATTCAGGCCCTCCGACTCACACCACCCCGTTATGTTTTTCTCACTCCTACTAGTGAATGCCCTGTGAGAAACCCTTACACTGCGCACGACCCCGCGATGTTTTTCAAAAACCTATCCTACATTGCCCCTGCATGTTTCCTGACCTCAACATGTGACCAACCCGTGGCGCTTTTTTCCATCCTACGTTGCCACTCACTGCCTATCCTAATTCAGGCCCTCCGATTCACCCCACCCCGTGATGTTTTTGTCACTCCTACTAGTGAATGGCCAGTGAGAAAAACTTACACTGCGCAACACCACGCGATGTTTTTCAGAAACTTATCCTACATTGCCACTGCATGTTTCCTGACCTCCCCAAGCTGACCACACCATGGCACTTTTCTCCATCCTACATTGCCACTCACTGTCTATCCTAAATCAGGCCCTCCAATTCACACCACCCAATGATGTTTTTCTAACTCCTAAGAGTGAATGGCCTGTTAGAAACCCATTCAATGCGCACCGCCCCTCGATGTTTTTCAGAAACCCATCCTACATTGCCACTTCATGTTTCCAGACCTATCCATGCTGACCACCCTGTGGTGCTTTTCTCCATCCTACATTGTCACTCACAGCCTATCCTATTTCAGGCCTTCTGATTCACACCACCCCGTAATGTTTTTCTCACTCTTACTAGTGAATTGCCTGTTAGAAATCCTTACAATGCGCACCACCCCGCGATGTTTTTCAGAAACCTATCCTACATTGCCACTGCATGTTTGCTGACCTCCCCATGCTGACCACCCTGTGGCGCATTTCTCCATCCTACGTTGCCACTCACTGCCTATCCTAATTCAGCCCCTGTGATTCACACCACCCCGTGATGTTTTTCTCACTCCTACTAGTGAATGCCCGGTTAGAATCCCTTGCAATGCGCACCACCCCACGATGTTTTTCAGAAACCCATCCTACTTGGCCACTTCATGTTTCCAGACCTATCCATGCTGACCACCCTGTGGTGCTTTTCCCCATCCTACATTGCCACTCAATGCCTATACTAATTCAGACCCTCCAATTCACACCACCCCATGATGTTTTTCTCACTCCAACTAGTGAATGACCTATTAGAAACACTTACAATGCGCACCACCCCGCGATGTTTTTCAGAAACCTATCCTACATTGCCACTGCATGTTTCCTGACCTCCCCATGCTGACCACCCCGTGGCGCTTTTCTCCATCGTATATTGCCACACACTGCCTATCCTAATTCAGGCCCTCCGATTCACACAACCACGGGATGTTTTTCTCTCTCCTACTAGTGAATGGCCTGGTAGAAACCCTTACAATGAGAACCACCCCGTGATGTTTTTCAGAAACCTATCCTACATTGCCACTGCATGTTTCTTGACCTACACATGTTGAACACCCCATGGTGCTTTTTTCCATCCTACATTGCCACTCACTGCCTATCTTAATTCAGGCCCTCCGATTCACACCACCCCATGATGTTTTTCTCACTCCTATTAGTGAATGGCCTGTTAGAAACCCTTACAATGCGCACAACGCCGCGATGTTTTTCAGAAACCTATCCTACATTGCCACTGCATGTTTCCTGACCTCCCCATGCTGACCAGCCCGTGGCGCTTTTCTCCATCGTACATTGCCACACACTGCCTATACTAAGTCAGGCCCTCCAATTCACACTACACCGTCATGATTTTCTGTCTCCTACTAGTGAATGGCCTGTTAGACACCTTTACAATCCGCACCACCCCGCGATGTTCTTCAGAAACCTATTCTACATTGCCACTGCATGTTGCCTGACCTACCCATGCTGACCAGCCCGTGGCGCTTTTCTCCATTGTACATTGCCACACACTGCCTATACTAATTCTGGCCCTCCGATTCACACTACCCATCATGTTTTTCTCACTCCAACTAGTGAATGCCCTGTTAGAAACCCTTACAATGCGCACCACCCCGCGATGTTTTTCAGAAACCTATCCTACATTGCCACTTCATGTGTCCCGATCTCACGATGCTGACCACCCCGTGGTGCTTTTCTCCATCCTACATTGCCACCCACTGCCTATCCTCATTCAGGCCCTCCGATTCACACCACCCAGTGATGTTTTTCTCACTCCTACTAGTGAATGCCCTGTTAGAAAGCCTTACAATGCGCACAATCCCGCGATGTTCTTCAGAAACCTATTCTGCATTGCCACTGCATGTTGCTTGACCTCCCCATGCTGACCATCCCGTCGCGCTTGTCTCCATCTTACATTGCCACTCACTGCCTATCCTAATACAGCCCCTGCGATTCACACCACCCCGTGATATTTTTCTCACTCCTACTAGTGAATGGCCTGTTAGAAACCCTTACAATGCGCACCACCCCGCGATGTTTTTCAGAAACCTATCCTACATTGCCATTGCATGTTTCCTGACCTCCCCATGCTGACCACCCCGTGTCACTTTTCTCCATCGTACATTGCCACACACTGCCTATCCTAATTCAGGCCCTCCGATTCACACTACCACGTGATGTTTTTCTCACCTCTACTAGTGAATGGCCTGTTAGAAACCCTTACAATGCACACCACCTCGTGATGTTTTTCAGAAACCTATCCTACATTGCCACTGCATGTTTCCTGACCTACCCATGCTGACCACCCCGTGGTGCTTTTCTCCATGCCACATTTCCACTCCCTGCCTATCCTAATTTAGGACCTCCGATTCACACCACCCCGTGATGTTTTTCTCACTCCTATTAGTGAATGGCCTGTTAGAAACCCTTACAATGCTCAGAACACCGCGATGTTTTTCAGAACTCTATCCTACATTGGCGCTGCATGTTTCCTGACCTCCCCATGCTGACCAGCCCGTGGCACTTTTCTCCACCGTACATTGACATACACTGCCTATCCTAATTCAGGCCCCACGATTCACACTACCCCGTCATTTTTTTCTCACTCCTACTAGTGAATGCCCTGTTAGAAACCCTTACAATGCGCACCACCCCGCGATGTTCTTCAGAAACCTATTCTACATTGCCACTGCATGTTGCCTGACCTCCCAATACTGACCACCCCGTGGCGCTTTTCTCCATCCTACATTGCCCCCTCAATGCCTATTCTAACTCAGGCCCTCCGATTCACAGCAACCCATAATGTTTTTCTACTCCTACTAGTGAATGGCCTGTTAGAAACACTTACAATGCGCACTACCGCTCTATGTTTTTCAGAAACCTATCCTACATTGCCACGGCATGTTTCCTGACCTCACCATGCTGACCACCCCGTGCAGCTTTTCTCCATGCTACATTTCCACTCATGGCCTATCCTAATTCAGGCCCTCCGATTGACACCACCCCGTGATGTTTTTTGCACTCCTACTAGTGAATGGCCTGTTAGAAATCCTTAAAATGCGCACCACCGCGTGATTTTTCAGAAACCTATCCTACATTGCCACTGCATGTTTCCTGACCTCCCCATGCTGACAAATCCGTGGCGCTTTTCTCCATCCTACATTGCCACTCACTGCCTATCCTAATTCAGGACCTCCGACTCACACCACCCCGTTATGTTTTTCTCACTCCTACTAGTGAATGCCCTGTGAGAAACCCTTACACTGCGCACGACCCCGCGATGTTTTTCAAAAACCTATCCTACATTGCCCCTGCATGTTTCCTGACCTCAACATGTGACCAACCCGTGGTGCTTTTTTCCATCCTACGTTGCCACTCACTGCCTATCCTAATTCAGGCCCTCTGATTCACCCCAGCTCGTGATGTTTTTGTCAGTCCTACTAGTGAATGGCCAGTGAGAAAAACTTACACTGCGCAACACCCCGCGATGTTTTTCAGAAACTTATCCTACATTGCCACTGCATGTTTCCTGACCTCCCCAAGCTGACCACACTATGGCACTTTTCTCCATCCTACATTGCCACTCACTGTCTATCCTAAATCAGGCCCTCCAATTCACACCACCCCATGATGTTTTTCTCACTCCTAAGAGTGAATGGCCTGGTAGAAACCCATTCAATGCGCACCGCCCCTCGATGTTTTTCAGAAACCCATCCTACATTGCAACTTCATGTTTCCAGACCTATCCATGCTGACCACCCTGTGGTGCTTTTCTCCATCCTACATTGTCACTCACAGCCTATCCTAATTCAGGCCTTCTGATTCACACCACCCCGTAATGTTTTTCTCACACTTACTAGTGAATTGCCTGTTAGAAATCCTTACAATGCGCACCACCCCGCGATGTTTTTCAGAAACCTATCCTACATTGCCACTGCATGTTTCTTGACCTACACATGTTGAACACCCCATGGTGCTTTTTTCCATCCTACATTGCCACTCACTGCCTATCCTAATTCAGGCCCTCCGATTCACACCACCCCGTGATGTTTTTCTCACTCTTATTACTGAATGGCCTGTTAGAAACCCTTACAATGCGCACAACGCCGCGATGTTTTTCAGAAACCTATCCTACATTGCCACTGCATGTTTCCTGACCTCCCCATGCTGACCAGCCCGTGGCGCTTTTCTCCATCGTACATTGCCACACACTGCCTATACTAATTCAGGCCCTCCAATTCACACTACACCGTCATGTTTTTCTGTCTCCTACTAGTGAATGGCCTGTTAGACAACTTTACAATCCGCACCACCCCGCGATGTTCTTCAGAAACCTATTCTACATTGCCACTGCATGTTGCCTGACCTCCCCATGCTGACCAGCCCGTGGCGCTTTTCTCCATTGTACATTGCCACACACTGCCTATACTAATTCTGGCCCTCCGATTCACACTACCCATCATGTTTTTCTCACTCCAACTAGTGAATGCCCTGTTAGAAACCCTTACAATGCGCACCACCCCGCGATGTTTTTAGAAACCTATCCTACATTGCCACTTCATGTTTCCCGATCTCACGATGCTGACCACCCCGTGGTGCTTTTCTCCATCCTACATTGCCACCCACTGCCTATCCTCATTCAGGCCCTCTGATTCACACCACCCAGTGATGTTTTTCTCACTCCTACTAGTGAATGCCCTGTTAGAAAGCCGTACAATGCGCACAATCCCGCGATGTTCTTCAGAAACCTATTCTGCATTGCCACTGCATGTTGCTTGACCTCCCCATGCTGACCATCCCGTCGCGCTTGTCTCCATCTTACATTGCCACTCACTGCCTATCCTAATACAGCCCCTGCGATTCACACCACCCCGTGATATTTTTCTCACTCTTACTAGTGAATGGCCTGTTAGAAACCCTTACAATGCGCACCACCCCGCGATGTTTTTCAGAAACCTATCCTACATTGCCATTGCATGTTTCCTGACCTCCCCATGCTGACCACCCCGTGTCACTTTTCTCCATCGTACATTCCCACACACTGCCTATCCTAATTCAGGCCCTCCGATTCACACTACCACGTGATGTTTTTCTCACCTCTACTAGTGAATGGCCTGTTAGAAACCCTTACAATGCACACCACCCCGTGATGTTTTTCAGAAACCTATCCTACATTGCCACTGCATGTTTCCTGACCTACCCATGCTGACCACCCCGTGGTGCTTTTCTCCATGCCACATTTCCACTCCCTGCCTATCCTAATTTAGGACCTTCGATTCACACCACCCCGTGATGTTTTTCTCACTCCTATTAGTGAATGGCCTGTTAGAAACCCTTACAATGCTCAGAACACCGCGATGTTTTTCAGAACTCTATCCTACATTGGCGCTGCATGTTTCCTGACCTCCCCATGCTGACCAGCCCGTGGCACTTTTCTCCACCGTACATTGACATACACTGCCTATCCTAATTCAGGCCCCACGATTCACACTACCCCGTCATTTTTTTCTCACTCCTACTAGTGAATGCCCTGTTAGAAACCCTTACAATGCGCACCACCCCGCGATGTTCTTCAGAAACCTATTCTACATTGCCACTGCATGTTGCCTGACCTCCCAATACTGACCACCCCGTGGCGCTTTTCTCCATCCTACATTGCCCCCTCAATGCCTATTCTAACTCAGGCCCTCCGATTCACAGCAACCCATAATGTTTTTCTACTCCTACTAGTGAATGGCCTGTTAGAAACACTTACAATGCACACCACCCCGTGATGTTTTTCAGAAACCTATCCTACATTGCCACTGCATGTTTCCTGACCTACCCATGCTGACCACCCCGTGGTGCTTTTCTCCATGCCACATTTCCACTCCCTGCCTATCCTAATTTAGGACCTCCGATTCACACCACCCCGTGATGTTTTTCTCACTCCTATTAGTGAATGGCTTGTTAGAAACCCTTACAATGCTCAGAACACCGCGATGTTTTTCAGAACTCTATCCTACATTGGCGCTGCATGTTTCCTGACCTCCCCATGCTGACCAGCCCGTGGCACTTTTCTCCACCGTACATTGACATACACTGCCTATCCTAATTCAGGCCCCACGATTCACACTACCCCGTCATTTTTTTCTCACTCCTACTAGTGAATGCCCTGTTAGAAACCCTTACAATGCGCACCACCCCGCGATGTTCTTCAGAAACCTATTCTACATTGCCACTGCATGTTGCCTGACCTCCCAATACTGACCACCCCGTGGCGCTTTTCTCCATCCTACATTGCCCCCTCAATGCCTATTCTAACTCAGGCCCTCCGATTCACAGCAACCCATAATGTTTTTCTACTCCTACTAGTGAATGGCCTGTTAGAAACACTTACAATGCGCACTACCGCTCTATGTTTTTCAGAAACCTATCCTACATTGCCACGGCATGTTTCCTGACCTCACCATGCTGACCACCCCGTGCAGCTTTTCTCCATGCTACATTTCCACTCATGGCCTATCCTAATTCAGGCCCTCCGATTCACACCACCCCGTGATGTTTTTTGCACTCCTACTAGTGAATGGCCTGTTAGAAATCCTTAAAATGCGCACCACCGCGTGATTTTTCAGAAACCTATCCTACATTGCCACTGCATGTTTCCTGACCTCCCCATGCTGACAAATCCGTGGCGCTTTTCTCCATCCTACATTGCCACTCACTGCCTATCCTAATTCAGGCCCTCCGACTCACACCACCCCGTTATGTTTTTCTCACTCCTACTAGTGAATGCCCTGTGAGAAACCCTTACACTGCGCACGACCCCGCGATGTTTTTCAAAAACCTATCCTACATTGCCCCTGCATGTTTCCTGACCTCAACATGTGACCAACCCGTGGTGCTTTTTTCCATCCTACGTTGCCACTCACTGCCTATCCTAATTCAGGCCCTCTGATTCACCCCAGCTCGTGATGTTTTTGTCAGTCCTACTAGTGAATGGCCAGTGAGAAAAACTTACACTGCGCAACACCCCGCGATGTTTTTCAGAAACTTATCCTACATTGCCACTGCATGTTTCCTGACCTCCCCAAGCTGACCACACTATGGCACTTTTCTCCATCCTACATTGCCACTCACTGTCTATCCTAAATCAGGCCCTCCAATTCACACCACCCCATGATGTTTTTCTCACTCCTAAGAGTGAATGGCCTGGTAGAAACCCATTCAATGCGCACCGCCCCTCGATGTTTTTCAGAAACCCATCCTACATTGCAACTTCATGTTTCCAGACCTATCCATGCTGACCACCCTGTGGTGCTTTTCTCCATCCTACATTGTCACTCACAGCCTATCCTAATTCAGGCCTTCTGATTCACACCACCCCGTAATGTTTTTCTCACACTTACTAGTGAATTGCCTGTTAGAAATCCTTACAATGCGCACCACCCCGCGATGTTTTTCAGAAACCTATCCTACATTGCCACTGCATGTTTCTTGACCTACACATGTTGAACACCCCATGGTGCTTTTTTCCATCCTACATTGCCACTCACTGCCTATCCTAATTCAGGCCCTCCGATTCACACCACCCCGTGATGTTTTTCTCACTCTTATTACTGAATGGCCTGTTAGAAACCCTTACAATGCGCACAACGCCGCGATGTTTTTCAGAAACCTATCCTACATTGCCACTGCATGTTTCCTGACCTCCCCATGCTGACCAGCCCGTGGCGCTTTTCTCCATCGTACATTGCCACACACTGCCTATACTAATTCAGGCCCTCCAATTCACACTACACCGTCATGTTTTTCTGTCTCCTACTAGTGAATGGCCTGTTAGACAACTTTACAATCCGCACCACCCCGCGATGTTCTTCAGAAACCTATTCTACATTGCCACTGCATGTTGCCTGACCTCCCCATGCTGACCAGCCCGTGGCGCTTTTCTCCATTGTACATTGCCACACACTGCCTATACTAATTCTGGCCCTCCGATTCACACTACCCATCATGTTTTTCTCACTCCAACTAGTGAATGCCCTGTTAGAAACCCTTACAATGCGCACCACCCCGCGATGTTTTTAGAAACCTATCCTACATTGCCACTTCATGTTTCCCGATCTCACGATGCTGACCACCCCGTGGTGCTTTTCTCCATCCTACATTGCCACCCACTGCCTATCCTCATTCAGGCCCTCTGATTCACACCACCCAGTGATGTTTTTCTCACTCCTACTAGTGAATGCCCTGTTAGAAAGCCTTACAATGCGCACAATCCCGCGATGTTCTTCAGAAACCTATTCTGCATTGCCACTGCATGTTGCTTGACCTCCCCATGCTGACCATCCCGTCGCGCTTGTCTCCATCTTACATTGCCACTCACTGCCTATCCTAATACAGCCCCTGCGATTCACACCACCCCGTGATATTTTTCTCACTCTTACTAGTGAATGGCCTGTTAGAAACCCTTACAATGCGCACCACCCCGCGATGTTTTTCAGAAACCTATCCTACATTGCCATTGCATGTTTCCTGACCTCCCCATGCTGACCACCCCGTGTCACTTTTCTCCATCGTACATTCCCACACACTGCCTATCCTAATTCAGGCCCTCCGATTCACACTACCACGTGATGTTTTTCTCACCTCTACTAGTGAATGGCCTGTTAGAAACCCTTACAATGCACACCACCCCGTGATGTTTTTCAGAAACCTATCCTACATTGCCACTGCATGTTTCCTGACCTACCCATGCTGACCACCCCGTGGTGCTTTTCTCCATGCCACATTTCCACTCCCTGCCTATCCTAATTTAGGACCTCCGATTCACACCACCCCGTGATGTTTTTCTCACTCCTATTAGTGAATGGCCTGTTAGAAACCCTTACAATGCTCAGAACACCGCGATGTTTTTCAGAACTCTATCCTACATTGGCGCTGCATGTTTCCTGACCTCCCCATGCTGACCAGCCCGTGGCACTTTTCTCCACCGTACATTGACATACACTGCCTATCCTAATTCAGGCCCCATGATTCACACTACCCCGTCATTTTTTTCTCACTCCTACTAGTGAATGCCCTGTTAGAAACCCTTACAATGCGCACCACCCCGCGATGTTCTTCAGAAACCTATTCTACATTGCCACTGCATGTTGCCTGACCTCCCAATACTGACCACCCCGTGGCGCTTTTCTCCATCCTACATTGCCCCCTCAATGCCTATTCTAACTCAGGCCCTCCGATTCACAGCAACCCATAATGTTTTTCTACTCCTACTAGTGAATGGCCTGTTAGAAACACTTACAATGCGCACTACCGCTCTATGTTTTTCAGAAACCTATCCTACATTGCCACGGCATGTTTCCTGACCTCACCATGCTGACCACCCCTTGCAGCTTTTCTCCATGCTACATTTCCACTCATGGCCTATCCTAATTCAGGCCCTCCGATTCACACCACCCCGTGATGTTTTTTGCACTCCAACTAGTGAATGGCCTGTTAGAAATCCTTAAAATGCGCACCACCGCGTGATTTTTCAGAAACCTATCCTACATTGCCACTTCATGTTTCCTGACCTCCCCATGCTGACAAATCCGTGGCGCTTTTCTCCATCCTACATTGCCACTCACTGCCTATCCTAATTCAGGCCCTCCGACTCACACCACCCCGTTATGTTTTTCTCACTCCTACTAGTGAATGCCCTGTGAGAAACCCTTACACTGCGCACGACCCCGCGATGTTTTTCAAAAACCTATCCTACATTGCCCCTGCATGTTTCCTGACCTCAACATGTGACCAAGCCGTGGCGCTTTTTTCCATCCTACGTTGCCACTCACTGCCTATCCTAATTCAGGCCCTCCGATTCACCCCACCCCGTGATGTTTTTGTCACTCCTACTAGTGAATGGCCAGTGAGAAAAACTTACACTGCGCAACACCACGCGATGTTTTTCAGAAACTTATCCTACATTGCCACTGCATGTTTCCTGACCTCCCCAAGCTGACCACACCATGGCACTTTTCTCCATCCTACATTGCCACTCACTGTCTATCCTAAATCAGGCCCTCCAATTCACACCACCCAATGATGTTTTTCTAACTCCTAAGAGTGAATGGCCTGTTAGAAACCCATTCAATGCGCACCGCCCCTCGATGTTTTTCAGAAACCCATCCTACATTGCCACTTCATGTTTCCAGACCTATCCATGCTGACCACCCTGTGGTGCTTTTCTCCATCCTACATTGTCACTCACAGCCTATCCTATTTCAGGCCTTCTGATTCACACCACCCCGTAATGTTTTTCTCACTCTTACTAGTGAATTGCCTGTTAGAAATCCTTACAATGCGCACCACCCCGCGATGTTTTTCAGAAACCTATCCTACATTGCCACTGCATGTTTGCTGACCTCCCCATGCTGACCACCCTGTGGCGCATTTCTCCATCCTACGTTGCCACTCACTGCCTATCCTAATTCGGCCCCTGTGATTCACACCACCCCGTGATGTTTTTCTCACTCCTACTAGTGAATGCCCGGTTAGAATCCCTTGCAATGCGCACCACCCCACGATGTTTTTCAGAAACCCATCCTACTTGGCCACTTCATGTTTCCAGACCTATCCATGCTGACCACCCCGTGGCGCTTTTCTCCATCGTATATTGCCACACACTGCCTATCCTAATTCAGGCCCTCCGATTCACACAACCACGGGATGTTTTTCTCTCTCCTACTAGTGAATGGCCTGGTAGAAACCCTTACAATGCGAACAACCCCGTGATGTTTTTCAGAAACCTATCCTACATTGCCACTGCATGTTTCTTGACCTACACATGTTGAACACCCCATGGTGCTTTTTTCCATCCTACATTGCCACTCACTGCCTATCCTAATTCAGGCCCTCCGATTCACACCACCCCATGATGTTTTTCTCACTCTTATTACTGAATGGCCTGTTAGAAACCCTTACAATGCGCACAACGCCGCGATGTTTTTCAGAAACCTATCCTACATTGCCACTGCATGTTTCCTGACCTCCCCATGCTGACCAGCCCGTGGCGCTTTTCTCCATCGTACATTGCCACACACTGCCTATACTAATTCAGGCCCTCCAATTCACACTACACCGTCATGTTTTTCTGTCTCCTACTAGTGAATGGCCTGTTAGACACCTTTACAATCCGCACCACCCCGCGATGTTCTTCAGAAACCTATTCTACATTGCCACTGCATGTTGCCTGACCTACCCATGCTGACCAGCCCGTGGCGCTTTTCTCCATTGTACATTGCCACACACTGCCTATACTAATTCTGGCCCTCCGATTCACACTACCCATCATGTTTTTCTCACTCCAACTAGTGAATGCCCTGTTAGAAACCCTTACAAAGCGCACCACCCCGCGATGTTTTTAGAAACCTATCCTACATTGCCACTTCATGTTTCCCGATCTCACGATGCTGACCACCCCGTGGTGCTTTTCTCCATCCTACATTGCCACCCACTGCCTATCCTCATTCAGGCCCTCCGATTCACACCACCCAGTGATGTTTTTCTCACTCCTACTAGTGAATGCCCTGTTAGAAAGCCTTACAATGCGCACAATCCCGCGATGTTCTTCAGAAACCTATTCTGCATTGCCACTGCATGTTGCTTGACCTCCCCATGCTGACCATCCCGTCGCGCTTGTCTCCATCTTACATTGCCACTCACTGCCTATCCTAATACAGCCCCTGCGATTCACACCACCCCGTGATATTTTTCTCACTCCTACTAGTGAATGGCCTGTTAGAAACCCTTACAATGCGCACCACCCCGCGATGTTTTTCAGAAACCTATCCTACATTGCCATTGCATGTTTCCTGACCTCCCCATGCTGACCACCCCGTGTCACTTTTCTCCATCGTACATTTCCACACACTCCCTATCCTAATTCAGGCCCTCCGATTCACACTACCACGTGATGTTTTTCTCACCTCTACGAGTGAATGGCCTGTTAGAAACCCTTACAATGCACACCACCCCGTGATGTTTTTCAGAAACCTATCCTACATTGCCACTGCATGTTTCCTGACCTACCCATGCTGACCACCCCGTGGTGCTTTTCTCCATGCCACATTTCCACTCCCCGCCTATCCTAATTTAGGACCTCCGATTCACACCACCCCGTGATGTTTTTCTCACTCCTATTAGTGAATGGCCTGTTAGAAACCCTTACAATGCTCAGAACACCGCGATGTTTTTCAGAAATCTATCCTACATTGGCGCTGCATGTTTCCTGACCTCCCCATGCTGACCAGCCCGTGGCACTTTTCTCCACCGTACATTGACATACACTGCCTATCCTAATTCAGGCCCCACGATTCACACTACCCCGTCATTTTTTTCTCACTCCTACTAGTGAATGCCCTGTTAGAAACCCTTACAATGCGCACCACCCCGCGATGTTCTTCAGAAACCTATTCTACATTGCCACTGCATGTTGCCTGACCTCCCAATACTGACCACCCTGTGGCGCTTTTCTCCATCCTACATTGCCCCCTCAATGCCTATTCTGACTCAGGCCCTCCGATTCACAGCAACCCATAATGTTTTTCTCACTCCTACTAGTGAATGGCCTGTTAGAAACACTTACAATGCGCACTACCGCTCTATGTTTTTCAGAAACCTATCCTACATTGCCACTGCATGTTTCCTGACCTCCCCATGCTGCAAACCCCGTGGTCCTTTTCTCCATCCTACATTGCCCCTCAATGCCTATTCTAAATCACGCCCTCTGATTCACACCACCCCATAATGTTTTTCTCACTCCAAATAGTGAATGGCCTGTTAGAAACACTTACAATGCGCACCACCCCGCGATGTTTTTCAGAAACTTATGCTACATTGCCACAACACGTTTCCTGACCTCCCTTGCTGACCACCCCGTGGCGCTTTTCGCCATCCTACATTGCCACTATTGCCTATCCTAATTCAGGCCCTCCGATTCACACCACCTCGTGATGTTTTTCTCACGCCAACTATTGAATGGTCTGTTAGAAAACCTTACAATGCGCACCACCCCGTGATGTTTTTCAAAAACCTATCCTACATTGCCACTGCATGTTTCCTGACCTACCCATGCTGAACACCCCATGGTGCTTTTTTCCATCCTAAATTGCCACTCACTGCCTATCCTAATTCAGGCCCTCCGATTCACACGACCCCGTGATGTTTTTCTCACTCCTATTAGTGAATTTCCTGTGAGAAACCCTTACAATGCGTACCAACCCGCGATGTTTTTCAGAAACCTATCCTACATTGCCACTGCATGTTTCCTGACCTCCCCATGATGACCAGCCCGTGGCGCTTTTCTCTATCGTATATTGCCACACACTGCCTATACTAATTCAGGCCCTCCGATTCACACTACCCCATCATGTTTTTCTCACTCCTACTAGTGAATGGACTGTTAGAAACCCTTACAATTCGCACCACCCCGTGATGGTCTTCAGAAACTTATTCTACATGGCCCCTGCATGTTGCCTGACCTCCCGATGCTGACCACCCATTGTGCTTTTCTCCATCCTACATTGCCACACACTGCCTATCCTAATTCATCCACTCCGATGCACACCACCCCGGGATGTTTTTCTCTCTCCTCCTAGTGAATGGCCTGTTAGAAACCATTACAATGCACACCACCCCGCGATGTTTTTCAGAAACCTATCCTACATTGTCACTGCATGTTTCTTGACCTCCCCATGCTGACCACCCCGTGGCGCTTTTCTCTCTCTTACATTGCCACTCACGGCCTATCCTAATGCAGGCCCTCCGAATCACAAAACCACGTAATGATTTTCTCACTCCTACTAATGAATGGCCTGTTAGAAACCCTTACAATGCGCACCACCCCCGAATGTTTTTCAGAAATCTATCCTACATTGCCAATGCATGTGTCCTGAACTCCCCATGCTGACCACCCCGTGGCGCTTTTCTCCAGCCTATATTGTCACTCACTGCATATCCTAATTCAGGCCCTCCGATTCACACCACCCCGTGATGTTTTTCTCACTCCTACTAGTGAATGACCTGTTAAAACCCTTACAATGCTCACCACCCCGCGATGTTTTTCAGAACCCTATACTACATTGCCACTACATGTTTCCTGACCTCCCCATGCTGACCACCCCGTGGCGCTTTTCTCCATCCTAGGTTGCCACTCACAGCCTATCCAATTCAGGTCCTCCGATTCATACCACCCCGTGATGTTTTTCTCACTCCTACTAGTGAATGGCTTGTTAGAAACCCGTAAAAGGCACACTACCCCGCGACGTTTTTCAGAAACCTATCCTACATTGCCACTGCATGTTTCCTGACCTCCCCATGCTGACCACGCCATGGCGCTTTTCTCCATCCTACATTGCCACTCACTGCCTAACCTTATTCAGGCCCTCCGATTCACACCACCCTGTGATGTTTTTCTCACTCCTGCTAGTGAATGGCCTGTTAGAAAACCTTACGATGCGCACCACCATGCGATGTTTTTCAGATTCCTATCCTACATTGACACTGCATGTTTCCTGACCTCCCCATGCTGAGGACCCCGTGGCACTTTTCTCCATCCTACATTGCCACTCACTTCCTATCCTAATTCAGGCCCTCGGATTGACACCACCCCGTGATGTTTTTCTCACTCCTACTAGTGAATGCCCTGTTAGAAACCCTCACAAAGCGCACCACCTCGCGATGTTTTTCAGAAACCTATCCTAAATTGCCACTGCATGTTTCCTGACCTCGCCAGGCTGACCCCGTGGCGATTTTCTCCATTCTACAATGCCATTCACAGCCTATCCTAATTCAGGCCCTCCGATTCATACCACCCCCTGATGTTTTTCTCACTCCTACTAGTGTATGGCCTGTTAGAAACCCGTACAATGCACACCATCCCGCGATGTTTTTCAGAAACCTATCCTACATTGCCACTGCATGTTTTCTGATCTCACCATCCTGACCACCCCTTGGGGTTTTTCTTTAAACTACATTGCCACTCACTGCCTATGCTAATTCAGGCCCTCCGATTCACACCACCCCGTGATGTTTTTCTCACTGCTACTAGTGAAAGGCCTGTTAGAAACCCTTACAATGTGCACCACCCCGCGATGTTTTTCAGAAACCTATCGTACATTGCCACAGCATGTTTCCTGACCTCCCCATGCTGAACACCCCATGGCGCTTTTCTCCATCCTACATTGCAACTCACTGCCTATCCTAATTCAGGCACTCAGATTCACACCACCCCGTGATGTTTTTCTCACTCCTACTAGTGAATGCCCTGTTAGAAAACCTTACAATGCGCACCACCCCATGATGTTTTTCAGAAAACTATCCTACATTGCCACGGCATGTTTCCTGACCTCACCATGCTGACCACCCCGTGCAGCTTTTCTCCATGCTACATTTCCACTCACTGCCTATCCTAATTCAGGCCCTCTGATTCACACCACCCCGTGATGTTTTTTGCACTCCTACTAGTGAATGGCCTGTTAGAAATCCTTAAAATGCGCACCACCGCGTGATTTTTCAGAAACCTATCCTACGTTGCCACTGCATGTTTCCCGACCTCCCCATGCTGACAAATCCGTGGCGCTTTTCTCCATCCTACATTGCCACTCACTGCCTATCCTAATTCAGGCCCTCTGACTCACACCACCCCGTTATGTTTTTTCACTTCTACTAGTGAATGCCCTGTGAGAAACCCTTACACTGCGCACCACCCCGCGATGTTTTTCAAAAACCTATCCTACATTGCCCCTGCATGTTTCCTGACCTCAACATGTGACTAACCCGTGGTGCTTTTTTCCATCCTACGTTGCCACTCACTGCCTATCCTAATTCAGGCCCTCCGATTCACACCACCCCGTGATGTTTTTGTCACTCATACTAGTGAATGGCCTGTGAGAAAAACTTACACTGCGCAACACCCCGCGATGTTTTACAGAAACTTATCCTACATTGCCACTGCATGTTTCCTGACCTGCCCAAGCTGACCACCCCGTGACGCTTTTCTCCATCCTATATTGTCACTCACTGCATATCCTAATTCAGGCCCTCCGATTCACACCACCCCGTGATGTTTTTCTCACTCCTACTAGTGAATGGCCTGTTAAAACCCTTACAATGCTCACCACCCCGCGATGTTTTTCAGAACCCTATACCACATTGCCACTGCATGTTTCCTGACCTCCCCATGCTGACCACCCCGTGGCGCTTTTCTCCATCCTACATTGCCACTCACTGCCTATCCTAATTCAGGCCCTCCGATTCACACCACCCTGTGATGTTTTTCTCACTCCTGCTAGTGAATGGCCTGTTAGAAACCATTACAATGCCCACCACCCTGCGAAGTTTTTCAGAAACCTATCCCACATTGCCACTGCATGTTTCCTGACCTCCCCATGCTGACCACGCCATGGCGCTTTTCTCCATCCTACATTGCCACTCACTGCCTAACCTAATTCAGGCCCTCCGATTCACACCACCCTGTGATGTTTTTCTCACTCCTGCTAGTGAATGGCCTGTTAGAAAACCTTACGATGCGCACCACCACGCGATGTTTTTCAGATTCCTATCCTACATTGACACTGCATGTTTCCTGACCTCCCCATGCTGAGGACCCCGTGGCACTTTTCTCCATCCTACATTGCCACTCACTTCCTATCCTAATTCAGGCCCTCGGATTGACACCACCCCGTGATGTTTTTCTCACTCCTACTAGTGAATGCCTTGTTAGAAACCCTCACAAAGCGCACCACCTCGCGATGTTTTTCAGAAACCTATCCTAAATTGCCACTGCACGTTTCCTGACGTCGCCAGGCTGACCCCGTGGCGATTTTCTCCATTCTACAATGCCATTCACAGCCTATCCTAATTCAGGCCCTCCGATTCATACCACCCCCTGATGTTTTTCTCACTCCTACTAGTGTATGGCCTGTTAGAAACCCGTACAATGCACACCATCCCGCGATGTTTTTCAGAAACCTATCCTACATTGCCACTGCATGTTTTCTGATCTCACCATCCTGACCACCCCTTGGGGTTTTTCTTTAAACTACATTGCCACTCACTGCCTATGCTAATTCAGGCCCTCCGAATCACACCACCCCGTGATGTTTTTCTCACTGCTACTAGTGAAAGGCCTGTTAGAAACCCTTACAATGTGCACCACCCCGCGATGTTTTTCAGAAACCTATCGTACATTGCCACTGCATGTTTCCTGACCTCCCCATGCTGAACACCCCATGGCGCTTTTCTCCATCCTACATTGCAACTCACTGCCTATCCTAATTCAGGCACTCAGATTCACACCACCCCGTGATGTTTTTCTCACTCCTACTAGTGAATGCCCTGTTAGAAAACCTTACAATGCGCACCACCCCATGATGTTTTTCAGAAAACTATCCTACATTGCCACGGCATGTTTCCTGACCTCACCATGCTGACCACCCCGTGCAGCTTTTCTCCATCCTACATTGTCACTCACAGCCTATCCTAATTCAGCCCTTCTGATTCACACCACCCCGTAATGTTTTTCTCACTCTTACTAGTGAATTGCCTGTTAGAAATCCTTACAATGCGCACCACCCCGCGATGTTTTTCAGAAACCTATCCTACATTGCCACTGCATGTTTCCTGACCTCCCCATGCTGACCACCCCGTGTCGCTTTTCTCCATTCTACGTTGCCAGTCACTGCCTATCCTAATTCAGGCCCTGTGATTCACACCACCCCGTGATGTTTTTCTCACTCCTACTAGTGAATGCCCGGTTAGAATCCCGTGCAATTCGCACCACCCCACGATGTTTTTCAGAAACCCATCCTACTTGGTCACTTCATGATTCCAGACCTATCCATGCTGACCACCCTGTGGTGCTTTTCCCCATCCTACATTGCCACTCAATGCCTATACTAATTCAGACCCTCCAATTCACACCAACCCGTGATGTTTTTCTCACTCCAACTAGTGAATGACCTATTAGAAACACTTACAATGCGCACCACCCCGCGATGTTTTTCAGAAACCTATCCTACATTGCCACTGCATGTTTCCTGACCTCCCCATGCTGACCACCCCGTGGCGCTTTTCTCCATCGTATATTGCCACACACTGCCTATCCTAATTCAGGCCCTCCGATTCACACAACCACGGGATGTTTTTCTCTCTCCTACTAGTGAATGGCCTGGTAGAAACCCTTACAATGCGAACCACCCCGTGATGTTTTTCAGAAACCTATCCTACATTGCCACTGCATGTTTCCTGACCTCCCCATGCTGACCACCCCGTGGCGCTTTTCTCCATCGTATATTGCCACACACTGCCTATCCTAATTCAGGCCCTCCGATTCACACAACCACGGGATGTTTTTCTCTCTCCTACTAGTGAATGGCCTGGTAGAAACCCTTACAATGCGAACCACCCCGTGATGTTTTTCAGAAACCTATCCTACATTGCCACTGCATGTTTCTTGACCTACACATGTTGAACACCCCATGGTGCTTTTTTCCATCCAACATTGCCACTCACTGCCTATCCTAATTCAGGCCCTCCGATTCACACCACCCCGTGATGTTTTTCTCACTCCTATTAGTGAATGGCCTGTTAGAAACCCTTACAATGCGCACCACGCCGCGATGTTTTTCAGAAACCTATCCTACATTGCTACTGCATGTTTCCTGACCTCCCCATGCTGACCAGCCTGTGGGGCTTTTCTCCATCGTACATTGCCACACACTGCCTATACTAATTCAGGCCCTCCAATTCACACTACACCGTCATGTTTTTCTGTCTCCTACTAGTGAATGGCCTGTTAGACAACTTTACAATCCGCACCACCCCGCGATGTTCTTCAGAAACCTATTCTACATTGCCACAGCATGTTGCCTGACCTACCCATGCTGACCAGCCCGTGGCGCTTTTCTCCATTGTACATTGCCACACACTGCCTATACTAATTCTGGCCCTCCGATTCACACTACCCATCATGTTTTTCTCACTCCAACTAGTGAATGCCCTGTTAGAAACCCTTACAATGCGCACCACCCCGCGATGTTTTTCAGAAACCTATCCTACATTGCCACTTCATGTTTCCCGATCTCACGATGCTGACCACCCCGTGGTGCTTTTCTCCATCCTACATTGCGACCCATATGCCTATCCTCATTCAGGCCCTCCGATTCACACCACCCAGTGATGTTTTTCTCACTCCTACTAGTGAATGCCCTGTTAGAAAGCCTTACAATGCGCACAATCCCGCGATGTTCTTCAGAAACCTATTCTGCATTGCCACTGCATGTTGCTTGACCTCCCCATGCTGACCATCCCGTCGCGCTTGTCTCCATCTTACATTGCCACTCACTGCCTATCCTAATTAAGGCCCTTGGAATGACACCACCCCGTGATGTTTTTCTCACTCCTACTATTGAATGGCCTGTTAGTAACCCTTATAATGCAGACCACCCCACGATGTTTTTCAGAAACCTATCCTACATTGCCACTGCATGTTTCCTGATCTCACCATCCTGTCCACCCCTTGGTGCTTTTCTTTAAACTACAATGCCACTCACTGCCTATGCTAATTCAGGCCCTCCGATTCACACGACCCCGTGATGTTTTTCTCACTGTTACTAGTGAAAGGCCTGTTAGAAAGCCTTACAATGGGCACAACCACGCGATGGTTTTCAGAACCCTATCCTACATTGCCAATGCATGTTTCCTGATCTCACCATGCTGACCACTCCATGGCGCTTTTCTCCATCCTACATCGCCACTCACTGCCTATCATAATTCAGGCCCTCCGATTCACACCACGCCGTGAAGTTTTTCTCACTCCTACTAGTGAATGCCCTGTTAGAAACCCTTACAAAGCGCACCACCTCGCGATGTTTTTCAGAAACCTATCCTACATTGCCACTGCATGTTTCCTGACCTCCCCATTCTGACCACACCGTGGCACCTTTCTCCATCCTATATTGCCACTCACTGTCTATCCTAAATCAGGCCCTCTGAATCACACCACCCCATGATGTTTTTCTCTCTCCTAAGAGTGAATGGCCTGTTAGAAAGCCTTACAATGCACACCGCCCCGCGAAGTTTTTCAGAAACCCATCCTACATTGCCACTTCATGTTTCCAGACCTATCCATGCTGAACACCCCATGGTGCTTTTCTTCATCCTACATTGTCCCTCACAGCCTATCCGAATTCAGGCTTTCTGATTCACACCGCCACGTGATGTTTTTCTATCTCTTACTAGTGAATTGCCTGTTACAAATCCTTACAATGCGCACCACCCTGCGATGTTTTTCAGAAACCTATCCTACATTGCCACTGCATGTTTCCTGACCTCCCCACGCTGACCACCCCGTGGCGCTTTTCTCCCTCCTACGTTGCCACTCACTGCCTAACCAAATTAGGCACTCCGATTCACCCCACCCCGTGATGTTTTTCTCACTCCTACTAGTGAATGGCCTGTGAGAAACACTTATAATGCACACCACCCCACGATGTTTTTCAGAAAATTATCCTACATTACCACGGCATGTTTCCTGACCTCCCCATGCTGACCACCCCGTGGCGCTTTTCTCCGTCCTACATTGCAACTCATTGCCTATCCTAATTCAGGACATCCGATTCACAACACCCCGTGATGTTTTTCTCACTCCTACTAGTGAATGGCCTGTTAGAAACCCTTACAATACGCCACACCCCGCGATGTTTTTCAGAAACCTGTCCTACTTTGCCACTGCATGTTTCCAGACCTCCCCATGCTGACCAGAGCGTGGCGCATTTCTCCATCCTACATTGTGACTCACTGCCTATCCTTATTCAGGCCCTCGGATTCACACCACCCCGTGAATTTTTTCTCACTCCTACTAGTGATTGCCCTGTGAGAAACCCTTACAATGCGCACCACCCCGCGATGTTTTTCAGAACCCTATTGTACATTGCCACTGCATGTTTCCTGACCTCCCCATGCTAACCACCCCGTGGCGCTTTTCTCCATGCTACGTTGCCACTCACTGCCTATCCAAATTCAGGTCCTCCAATTCATACCACGCCATGATGTTTTTCTCACTCCTACTAGGGAATGGCTTGTTAGACCCTTAAAATGCGCACCACCCCGTGATGATTTTCAGAAACCCATCCTACATTGCCACTTCATGTTTGCAGACCTATCCTTGCTGACCACCCCGTGGTGCTTTTTTCCATCCTACATTGTCACTCACAGCCTATCCTAATTCAGGCCCGCCGATTCACACCACCCCGTGATGTTTTTCTCACTCCTACTAGTGAATGGCCTGTTAGAAACCCTTAAAATGCGCACCTCCCCGCTATGTTTTTCAGAAACCAGTCCGACATTGCCAATGCATGTTTCCTGACCTCACCATCCTGACCACCCAATATCGCTTTTCTTTAAAATACATTGCCACTCACTGCCTATGCTAATTCAGGCCCTCCGATTCACACCATCCCGTGATGTTTTTGTCACTCTTACTAGTGAACGGCCTGTTAGAAACCCTTACAATGCGCACCACCCCGCGATGTTTTTCAGAAACCTATCCTACATTGCCACAGCATGTTTCCTGACATCCCCACGCTGACCACCCCGTGGCGCTTTTCTCCATCCTACATTGCCACTCACTGCCTATCCTAATTCAGGCCCTCTGATTCACAGGATCCCGTGATGTTTTTCTCACTCCAACTAGTGAATGCCCTGTGAGAAACCCTTACACTGCGCACCACCCCGCTATGTTTTTCAGAAACCTATCCTACAGTGCCACTGCATGTTTCCTGACCTCCCCATGCTGACCACCCCGTGGCGCTTTTCTCAATCCTACATTGCCACTCACTGCCTAACCTAATTAGGCCCTCCGATTCACCCCACCCCGTGATGTTTTTTTCACTCCTACTAGTGAATGGCCTGTGAGAAACAGTTACAATGCGCACCAACCCGCGATGTTTTTCAGAAAATTATCCTACATTGCCACTGCATGTTTCCTGACCTCCCCATGCTGACCACACCGTGATGCTTTTCTCCATCCTACATTGCCAATCACTGTCAAGCCTAAATCAGGCCCTCTGATTCACACCACCCCGTGTTGTTTTTCTCACCCCTACTAGTGAATGGCCCGTTAGAAACCCTTACAATGCGAACCACCCCGAGATGTTTTTCAGAAAACTTTCGTAGATTGCCACTGTATGTTTCCTTTCCTCCCCATTCTGACCACCCTGAGGCACTTTTCTCCATTCTCCATTGCCACTCACAGACTATCATAATTCAGGCCCTCCGATTCACACCAACCCGTGATGTTTTTCTCACTCCTATTACTGAATAGTCTGTGTTAAACCCTTACAATGCGCACCACCCGGTGATGTTTTTCAGAAACCTATCCTACTTTGGCACTGCCTGTTTTCTGAACTCCCCATGCTGACCACCCGATGGAGCTTTTCTCCATCCTACATTGCCACTCACAGCCTATACTTATTCAGGCCCTCGTATTCACACCACCCCGTGATGTTTTTCTCACTCCTACTACTGAATAGCCTGTTAGAAACCCTTACAATGCTCACCACCCCGCGATGTTTTTCAGAAACCTATTCTAAATTCCCACTGCATGTTTCCTGTACTCCCCATGCTGACCACCCCGTGGCGCTTTTCTCCATTCTACGTTGCCACTCACTGCCTATCCTAATTCAGGCCCTCCGATTCACACCACCCCGTGATGTTTTTCTCACTCCTACTACTGAATGACCTGTGAGAAACCCTTACAATGCGAACCAGCCCGCGATGTCATTCAGAAAAATATCCTACTTTGCCAATGCCTGTTTTCTGACCTCCCCATGCTGACCACCCGATGACGCATTTCTCCATCCTACATTGCCACTCAGTGCGATGTTTTTCAGAAACCTATCCTACTTTGCCACTGCATGTTTCCTGAACACCCAATGCTGACCACCCCGTGGTGCTTTTCTCCATCCTATATTGTCACTCACTGCATAACCTAATTCAGGCCCTCCGATTCACACCACCCCGTGATGATTTTCTCACTCCTACTAGTGAATGGCCTGTTAGAAAACATTACAATCCTCACTACCCCGTGATGTTTTCCAGAATGCTATCCTACGTTGCCACTGCATGTTTCCTGACCTCCCCATGCTGACCACCCCGTGGCGCTTTTCTCCATTCTACATTGCCACTCAGTGCCTATCCTAATTCAGGCCCTCCGATTCACACCACCCCGTGATGTTTTTCTCACTCCTACTAGAGAATGGCCTGTGAGAAACCCTTACAACGCACACCACCACGCGATGTTTTTCAGAAACCTATCGTACATTGCCACTGCATGTTTCCTGTCCTCCCCTTGCTGACCACCCCGTTGTGCTTTTCTCTATCTTACATTGCCACTCACTGCCTATCCTAATTCAGGCCCTCCGATTCACACAACCACGTAAAGATTTTCTCACTCCTACTAGTGAATGGCCTGTTAGAAACACTTACAATGCACTCCACTCCGCGATGTTTTTCAGAAACCTATCCTACATTGCCAGTACATGTTTCCTGAACTCCCCATGCTTACCAACCCGTGGCGCTTTTCTCCATCCTACGTTGCCACTCACTGCCTATCCTAATTCAGGCCCTCCGATTCACACCAACCCGTGATGTTTTTCTCACTCCTACTACTGAATGACCTGTGAGAAACCCTTACAATGCGAACCACCCCGCGATGTTTTTTAGAAACCTATCCTACTTTGCCAATGCCTGTTTTCTGACCTCCCCATGCTGAACACCCGATGGCGCTTTTCTCCATCCTACATTGCCACTCCCAGCCTATACTTATTCAGGCCCTCCGATTCACACCAACCCGTGATGTTTTTCTCACTCCTACTAGTGAATGGAATGCTAGAAATCCTTACAATGCGCAATACCCCGTGATGTTTTACAGAACCCTATCCTACATTGCCACTGCATGTTTCCTGACGTCCCCATGCTGACCACCCCGTGGCGCTTTCCTCTATCTTACATTGCCACTCACTGCCTGTCCTAATTCAGGCCCTCAGATTCACACTACCCCGTGATGTTTTTCTCACTCCTACTAGTGAATCGCCTGTGAGAAACACTTACGATGCACACCACCCCGCGATGTTTTTCAGAAACCTATCCTACGTTGCCACTGCATGTTTCCTGACCTCCCCATGCTGACCACCCCGTGGCGCTTTTCTCCATTCTACATTGCCACTCAGTGCCTATCCTAATTCAGGCCCTCCGATTCACACCACCCCGTGATGTTTTTCTCACTCCTACCATTGATTGGCCTGTGAGAAACCCTTACAGTGCACACCACCCCGCGATGTTTTTCAGAAACGTATGGTACATTGCCGCTGCATGTTTCCTGACCTCACCATCCTGACCACCCCTTGGCGCTTTTCTTTAAACTACATTGCCACTCACTGCCAATGCTTATTCAGGCCCTCCGATTCGCACCATCCCATGATGTTTTTGTCACTCCTACTAGTGAATTGCCTGTTAGAAACCCTTACAATGCGCACCGCCCCGCGATGTTTTTCAGAAACCTATCCTACATTACCACTGCATGTTTCCTGTCCTCCCTATGATGAGCACCCCGTGGCACTTTTCTCCATCCTACATTGCCTCTCACTGCCTATTCTAATTCAGGCCCTCCGATTCACACCAACCCGTCATGTTTTTCTTACTCCTACTAGTGAATGGCCTGTTAGAAACCGTAGCAATGCACACCAACCCGTGATGTTTTCCAGAACCCTATCCTACATTGCCAGTGAATGTTTCCTGACTTCCGCATGCTGACCACCCCATGGCGCTTTTCTCCATCCTACATTCCCACTCACTGCGAATCCTAATTCAGGCCCTCCGATTCATACCACCCCGTGATGTTTTTCTCACTCCTACTAGTGAATGGCCTGTGAGAAACCCTTACAATGCACACCACCCCATGATGTTTTTCAGAAACCTATCCTACATTGCCACTGCATGTTTCCTGACCTCCCCATGCTGACCACCCCGTGGCGCTGTTCTCCATTCTACATTGCCACTCAGTGCCGATCCTAATTCAGGCCCTCCGTTTCACACAACCCTGGGATGTTTTTCTCACTCCTACTATTGAATGGCATGATAGAAACCCTGACAATGCGCACCACCCCGTGATGTTTTTCAGAAACCTATCTTACATTGACAAAGCATCTTTCCTAACTTCCCATGTAGAGCACCCCGTGGCACTTTTCTCCGTCCGACATTGCCAGTCACTGTCTATGGTAATTCAGGCCCTCCGATTCACACCACCCCGTGATGTTTTTATCACTCATACTAGTGAATGGCCTGTTAGAAACCCTTTCAATGCGCACCAACATGCGATGTTTTTCAGAAACCTATCCTACATTGCCACTGCATGTTGCTTAACCTCCCCATGCTGACCACCCCGTTGCACTTTTGTCTATCTTACATTGCCACTCACTGCCTATCGTAATTCAGGCCCTCCGATTCACACAACCACGTAAAGATTTTCTCACTCCTACTAGTGAATGGCCTGTTAGAAACCCTTACAATGCGCACCACCCCCGAATGTTTTTCAGAAACCTATCCTACATTGCCAGTGCATGTTTCCTGAACTCCCCATGCTGACCACCCCATGGCGCTTTTCTCCATTCTACGTTGCCACTCACTGCCTATCCTAATTCAGGCCCTCCGATTCACACCACCCCGTGATGTTTTTGTCACTCCTACTACTGAATGACCTGTGATAAACCTTTACAATGCGAACCACCCCGCGATGTTTTTCAGAAACCTATCGTACTTTGCCAATGCCTGTTTTCTGACCTCCCCATGCTGATCAACTGATGGCGCTTTTCTCCATCCTACATTGCCACTCCCAGCCTATACTTATTCAGGCCCTCCGATTCACACCCACCTGTGATGTTTTTCTCACTCCTACTAGTGAATGGCATGCTAGAAAGCGTTACAATGCGCAACACCCCATGATGTTTTCCAGAACCCTATCCTACATTGCCACTGCATGTTTCCTGACGTCCCCATGCTGACCACCCCGTGGCGCTTTCCTCTATCTTACATTGCCACTCACTGCCTGTCCTAATTCAGGCCCTCGGATTCACACCACCCCGTGATGTTTCTCTCACTCCTACTACTGAATGGCCAGCTTGAAAGCGTTACAATGCGCACCACCCCGTGATGTTTTCCAGAACCCTATGCTACATTGCCACAGCATGATTCCTGACCTCTCCTTGCTGACCAACCCGTGACGCTTTTCTCCATCCTACGTTGACACTCACTGCCTATCCTTTTTCAGGCCCTTCGATTCACACCACCCCGTGGTGTTTCTCTCACTCGTACTAGTGAAAGGCCTGTTAGAAACCATTACAATGCGCACCAACCCGCGATGTTTTTCAGAACCCTATCCTACATTCCCACTGCATGTTTCCACACCTCCCCATGCTGATCACCCCATGGCGCTTTTCTCAATCCTACATTGCCACTCACTGTCTATCCTAAATCAGGCCCTCTGATTCAGACCACTCCGTGATTTTTTCTCACTCCTACTAGTGAATGGTCAGTTAGAAAACCTTACAATGCGCACCACCCCGCGATGTTTTTCAGAAACCTATCCTACATTGCCACTGCATGTTTCCTGACCTCCCCCTGCTGACCACCCCGTGGGGCTTTTCTGTATCCTACGATGCCATTCTCTGCATAACCTAATTAACACCTTCCGATTCACACCACTCCGTGATGTTTTTCTCACTCCTTCCATTGAATGGCCTGTGAGAAACCCTTACAATGCACACCACCCCGCGATGTTTTTCAGAAACCTATCCTACTTTGCCGCTGGATTTTTCCTGACCTCACCATCCTGACCACCCTTTGGCGCTTTTCTGTAAACTACATTGCCACTCACTGCCTATGCTAATTCAGGCCCTCCGATTCCCACCATCCCATGATGTTTTTGTCACTCCTACTAGTGAGTGGCCTGTTAGAAACCCTTACAATGTGCACCACCCCACGATGCTTTTCGGAAACCTATCCTACATTGCCACTGCGTGTTTCCTGTCCTCCCTATGATGAGCACCCCGTGGCACTTTTCTCCATCCTACATTGCCTCTCACTGCCTATTCTAATTCACGCCCTCCAATTCACACCAACCCGTCATGTTTTTCTCATTCCTACTAGTGAATGGCCTGTTAGAAACCGTTACAATGCGCACCAACCCACTATGTTTTCCAGAACCCTATACTACATTGCCAGTGAATGTTTCCTGACTTCCCCATGCTGACCACCCCATGGTGCTTTTCTCCATCCTACATTGCCACTCACTGCCTATGCTAATTCAGGCCCTCCGATTCATACCACCCCGTGATGTTTTTCTCACTCCTAATAGTGAATGGCCTGTGAGAAACCTTTACAATGCACACCACCCCGCGATGTTTTTCAGAACCCTATCCTACATTGCCACTGCATGTTTACTGACCTCCACATTCTGACCACCGCGTGGCGATTTTCTCCATTCTATATTGACACTCAGTGCCTATCCTAATTCAGACCATCCGATTCACACAACCCTGTGATGTTTTTCTCACTCCTACTATTGAATGGCCTGATAGAAACCCTTACAATGCGCACTACGCCGCGATGTTTTTCAGAAACCTATCTTACATTGTCACTGCATCTTTCCTGACTTCCCATGCTGAGCACCCCTGGCGCTTTTCTCCGTCCTACATTGCCAGTCACTGTCTATGGTAATTCAGGCCCTCCGATTCACACCACCCCGTGATGTTTTTATCACTCCTACTAGTGAATGCCCTGTGAGAAACCCTTACAAGGTACACAACCCCGCGATGTTTTTCAGCAACCTATCCTACATTGCCTCTGCATGTTTCCTGACCTCCCCATGCTGATCACCCCATTGCGCTTTTCTCTATCTTACATTGCCACTCACTGCCTATCCTAATTCAGGCACTCCGATTCACACAACCACGTAAAGATTTTCTCACTCCTACTAGTGAATGGCCTGTTAGAAACCCTTACAATGCGCTCCACCCCGCGATGTTTTTCAGAAACCTATCCTACATTGCCAGTGCATGTTTCCTGATCTCCCCATGCTGACCACCGCGTGGCGCTTTTCTCCATCCTACGTTGCCCCTCACTGCCTATCCTAATTCAGGCCCTCCGATTCACTCCACGCCGTGATGTTTTTCTCACTCCTACTACTGAATGACCTGTGATAAACCTTTACAATGCGAACCACCCCGCGATGTTTTTCAGAAACCTATCGTACTTTGCCAATGCCTGTTTTCTGACCTCCCCATGCTGATCAACTGATGGCGCTTTTCTCCATCCTACATTGCCACTCCCAGCCTATACTTATTCAGGCCCTCCGATTCACACCCACCTGTGATGTTTTTCTCACTCCTACTAGTGAATGGCATGCTAGAAAGCGTTACAATGCGCAACACCCCATGATGTTTTCCAGAACCCTATCCTACATTGCCACTGCATGTTTCCTGACGTCCCCATGCTGACCACCCCGTGGCGCTTTCCTCTATCTTACATTGCCACTCACTGCCTGTCCTAATTCAGGCCCTCGGATTCACACCACCCCGTGATGTTTCTCTCACTCCTACTACTGAATGGCCAGCTTGAAAGCGTTACAATGCGCACCACCCCGTGATGTTTTCCAGAACCCTATGCTACATTGCCACAGCATGATTCCTGACCTCTCCTTGCTGACCAACCCGTGGCGCTTTTCTCCATCCTACGTTGCCACTCACTGCCTATCCTTTTTCAGGCCCTTCGATTCACACCACCCCGTGGTGTTTCTCTCACTCGTACTAGTGAAAGGCCTGTTAGAAACCATTACAATGCGCACCAACCCGCGATGTTTTTCAGAACCCTATCCTACATTCCCACTGCATGTTTCCAGACCTCCCCATGCTGATCACCCCATGGCGCTGTTCTCAATCCTACATTGCCACTCACTGTCTATCCTAAATCAGGCCCTCTGATTCACACCACTCCGTGATTTTTTCTCACTCCTACTAGTGAATGGTCAGTTAGAAAACCTTACAATGCGCACCACCCCGCGATGTTTTTCAGAAACCTATCCTACATTGCCACTGCATGTTTCCTGACCTCCCCCTGCTGACCACCCCGTGGGGCTTTTCTGTATCCTACGATGCCATTCTCTGCATAACCTAATTAACACCTTCCGATTCACACCACTCCGTGATGTTTTTCTCACTCCTTCCATTGAATGGCCTGTGAGAAACCCTTACAATGCACACCACCCCTCGATGTTTTTCAGAAACCTATCCTACTTTGCCGCTGGATTTTTCCTGACCTCACCATCCTGACCACCCTTTGGCGCTTTTCTGTAAACTACATTGCCACTCACTGCCTATGCTAATTCAGGCCCTCCGATTCCCACCATCCCATGATGTTTTTGTCACTCCTACTAGTGAGTGGCCTGTTAGAAACCCTTACAATGTGCACCACCCCACGATGCTTTTCGGAAACCTATCCTACATTGCCACTGCGTGTTTCCTGTCCTCCCTATGATGAGCACCCCGTGGCACTTTTCTCCATCCTACATTGCCTCTCACTGCCTATTCTAATTCACGCCCTCCAATTCACACCAACCCGTCATGTTTTTCTCATTCCTACTAGTGAATGGCCTGTTAAAAACCGTTACAATGCGCACCAACCCACTATGTTTTCCAGAACCCTATACTACATTGCCAGTGAATGTTTCCTGACTTCCCCATGCTGACCACCCCATGGTGCTTTTCTCCATCCTACATTGCCACTCACTGCCTATGCTAATTCAGGCCCTCCGATTCATACCACCCCGTGATGTTTTTCTCACTCCTAATAGTGAATGGCCTGTGAGAAACCTTTACAATGCACACCACCCCGCGATGTTTTTCAGAACCCTATCCTACATTGCCACTGCATGTTTACTGACCTCCACATTCTGACCACCGCGTGGCGATTTTCTCCATTCTATATTGACACTCAGTGCCTATCCTAATTCAGACCATCCGATTCACACAACCCTGTGATGTTTTTCTCACTCCTACTATTGAATGGCCTGATAGAAACCCTTACAATGCGCACCACGCCGCGATGTTTTTCAGAAACCTATCTTACATTGTCACTGCATCTTTCCTGACTTCCCATGCTGAGCACCCCTGGCGCTTTTCTCCATCCTACATTGCCAGTCACTGTCTATGGTAATTCAGGCCCTCTGATTCACACCACCCCGTGATGTTTTTATCACTCCTACTAGTGAATGCCCTGTGAGAAACCCTTACAAGGTACACAACCCCGCGATGTTTTTCAGCAACCTATCCTACATTGCCACTGCATGTTTCCTGACCTCCCCATGCTGACCACCCCATTGCCCTTTTCTCTATCTTACATTGCCACTCACTGCCTATCCTAATTCAGGCACTCCGATTCACACAACCACGTAAAGATTTTCTCACTCCTACTAGTGAATGGCCTGTTAGAAACCCTTACAATGCGCTCCACCCCGCAATGTTTTTCAGAAACCTATCCTACATTGCCAGTGCATGTTTCCTGATCTCCCCATGCTGACCACCGCGTGGCGCTTTTCTCCATCCTACGTTGCCCCTCACTGCCTATCCTAATTCAGGCCCTCCGATTCACTCCACGCCGTGATGTTTTTCTCACTCCTACTACTGAATGACCTGTGAGAAACCTTTACAATGCGAACCACCCCGCGATGATTTTCAGAAACCTATCGTACTTTGCCAATGCCTGTTTTCTGACCTCCCCATGCTGATCAACTGATGGCGCTTTTCTCCATCCTACATTGCCACTCCCAGCCTATACTTATTCAGGCCGTCCGATTCACACCCACCTGTGATGTTTTTCTCACTCCTACTAGTGAATGGCATGCTAGAAAGCGTTACAATGCGCAACACCCCATGATGTTTTCCAGAACCCTATCCTACATTGCCACTGCATGTTTCCTGACGTCCCCATGCTGACCACCCCGTGGCGCTTTCCTCTATCTTACATTGCCACTCACTGCCTGTCCTAATTCAGGCCCTCCGATTCACACCACCCCGTGATGTTTTTCTCACTCCTACTAGTGAATCGCCTGAGAGAAACCCTTACGATGCACACCGTCCCGCGATTTTTTTCAGAAACCTATCCTACTTTGCCACTGCATGATTCCAGACCTCCCCATGCTGACCACACCATGGCGCATTACTCCATCCTACGTTGCAACTCACTGCCTATCCTAATTCAGGACATCCGATGCACACCACCCCGTAATGTTTTTCTCACTCCTACTATTGAATGGCCTGTTAGAAACCCTTACAATGCAAACCACCCCGCGATGTATTTCAGAAACCTATCCTACTTTGCCACTGCATTTTTCCATACCTCCCCATGTTGACCAAACCGTGGCGCATTTCTCCATCCTACATTGCGACTCACTGCCTATCCTAATTCAGGCCCTCGGATTCACACCACCCCGTGATGTTTTTCTCACTCCTACTAGTGATTGGCCTGTTAGAAACCCTTACAATGCACACCACACCGCGATGTTTTTCACAAACCTATCCTACATAGCCACTGCATGTTTCTTGACCTCCCCATGCTGACCACCCCATGGCGCTGTTCTGTATCCTACGATGCCACTCTATGCCTATCGTAATTCACGCCATCGGATTCACACTACCCCGTGATGTTTTTCTCACTCCTACTAGTGAATGGCTTGTGAGAAACCCTTACAATGCACACCACACCGCGATGTTTTTCAGAACCCTATCCTGCATTGCCACAACATGTTTCCTGACCTCCCCATGCTGACCACCCCATGGCGCTTTTCTCCATTCTAAATTGACCCTCAGTGCCTTTCTTAATTTAGGCCCTCCGATTCACACAACCCTGTGATGTTTTTCTCACTCCTACTATTGAATGGCCTGATAGAAACCCTTACAATGCGCACCACCCCGCGATGTTTTTCAGAAACCTATCTTACATTGTCACTGCATCTTTCCTGACTTCCCATGCTGAGCACCCCGTGGCGCTTTTTCCGTCCTACATTGCCAGTCACTGTCTATGGTAATTCAGGCCCTCCGATTCACACCACCCCGTGATGTTTTTCTCACTCCTACTATTGAATGGCCTGTTAGAAACCCTTACAAGGCGAACCACCCCGCGATGTATTTCAGAAACCTATCCTACTTTGCCACTGCATGTTTCCTGACCTCACTATGCTGACCAACCCGTGGCGCTTTTCTGCATGCTACGTTGCCACTAACTGCCTATCCTAATTCAGGCCCTCCGATTCAAACCACCCCGTGATATTTTTCTCACTCCTACTACTGAATGGCCTGAGAGAAACCTTTACAATGCGCACCACCTCGCGATGTTTTTCAGAAACCTATCCTACTCTGGAACTGCCTGTTTTCTGACCTCCCCATGCTGACCACCCGATGGCGCTTTTCTCCATCCTACATTGACACTCACAGCCTATACTTATTCAGGCCCTCTGATTCACACCACCCCGTGATGTTTTTCTCACTCCTACTTCTGAATAGCCTGCTAGAAAGCGTTATAATGCGCACCACCGCGTGATTTTTTCCAGAACCCTATCCTACATTGCCACTGCATGTTTCCTGACCTCCCCATGCTGACCACCCCTTGGCGCTTTTCTCAATCCTACATTGCCACTCACTGTCTATCCTAAATCAGGCCCTCCAATTCACACCTCCCCGTGATATTTTTCTCACGCCTAATAGTGAATGGTCTGTTAGAAAACCTTACAATGCGCACAACCCCGCGATGTTTTTCAGAAACCTATCCTACATTGCCACTGCATGTTTCCTGACCTCCCCATGCTGACCACCACATGGTGCTTTTCTCCATCCCACATTGCCACTCACAGCCTATCCTAATTCAGGGCCTCCGATTCACACCACCCCGTGATGTTTTTCTCACTCCTACTAGAGAATGGCCTGTGAGAAACCCTTACAATGCACACCACCCCGCGATGTTTTTCAGAAACCTATCCTACATTGCCACTGCATGTTTCCTGACCTACCCATGCTGACTACCCCATTGCGCTTTTCTCTATCTTACATTGCCACTCACTGCCTATCCTAATTCAGGCCCTCCGATTCACACAACCACGTAAAGATTTTCTCTCTCCTCCTAGTGAATGGCCTGTTAGAAACTCTTACAATGCTCTCCACCCCCGCAATGTTTTTCAGAAACCTATCGTACTTTGCCAATGCCTGTTTTCTGACCTCCCCATGCTGAACAACTGATGGCGCTTTTTTCCATCCTGCATTGCCACTCCGAGCCTATACTTATTCAGGCCCTCCGATTCACACCCACCCGTGATGTTTTTCTCACTCCTACTAGTGAATGGCATGCTAGAAAGCGTTACAATGCGCAACACTACATGATGTTTTCCAGAACCCTATCCTACTTTGCCACTGCATGTTTCCTGACGTCCCCATGCTGACCACCCCGTGGCGCTTTCCTCTATCTTACATAGCCACTCACTGCCAGTCCTAATTCAGGCCCTCCAATTCACACCACCCCGCGATGTTTTTCAGAAACCTATCCTACATTGCCAGTGCATGTTTCCTGATCTCCCCATGCTGACCACCCCGTGGCGTTTTTCTCCATCCTACATTGCCACTCAGTGCCTATCCTAATTCAGGCCCCCCTATTCACACCACGCCGTGATGTTTTTCTCACTCCTACTACTGAATGACCTGTGAGAAACCCTTACAATGCGAACCACCCTGCGATGTTTTTCAGAAACCTATCGTACTTTGCCAATGCCTGTTTTCTGACCTCCCCATCCTGAACAACTGATGGCGCTTTTCTCCATCCTACATTGCCACTCCCAGCCTATACTTATTCAGGCCCTCCAATTCACACCCACCCGTGATGTTTTTCTCACTCCTACTAGTGAATGGCATGCTAGAAAGCGTTACAATGCGCAACACCCCATGATGTTTTCCAGAACCCTATCCTACATTGCCACTGCATGATTCCAGACCTCCCCATGCTGACCACACCATGGCGCATTACTCCATCCTACGTTGCAACTCACTGCCTATCCTAATTCAGGACATCCGATTCACACCACCCCGTGATGTTTTTCTCACTCCTACTATTGAATGGCCTGTTAGAAACCCTTACAATGCGAACTACCCCGCGATGTATTTCAGAAACCTATCCTACTTTGCCACTGCATGTTTCCAGACCTCCCCATGTTGACCACACCGTGATGCATTTCTCCATCCTACATTGCGACTCACTGCCTATCCTAATTCAGGCCCTCGGATTCACACCACCCCGTGATGTTTTTCTCACTCCTACTTCTGAATAGCCTGCTAGAAAGCGTTACAATGCGCACCACCCCGTGATTTTTTCCAGAACCCTATCCTACATTGCCACTGCATGTTTCCTGACCTCCCCATGCTGACCACCCCTTGGCGCTTTTCTCAATCCTCCATTGCCACTCACTGTCTATCCTAAATCAGGCCCTCCGATTCACACCACCCCGTGATTTTTTTCTCACTCCTACTAGTGAATAGTCTGTTAGAAACCCTTACAATGCGCACCACCCCGCGATGTTTTTCAGAAACCTATCCTACATTGCCACTGCATGTTTCCTGACCTCCCCATGCTGACCACCCCATGGCGCTTTTCTCCATTCTACATTGACACTCAGTGCCTATCCTAATTCAGGCCATCCGATTCACAAAACCCTGTGATGTTTTTCTCACTCCGACTATTGAATGGCCTGATAGAAACCCTTACAATGCGCACCACCCCGCGATGTTTTTCAGAAACCTATCTTACATTGTCACTGCATCTTTCCTGACTTCCCATGCTGAGCACCCCGTGGCGCTTTTCTCCGTCCTACATTGCCAGTCACTGTCTATTGTAATTCAGGCCCTCAGATTCACACCACCCCGTGATGTTTTTCTCACTCCTACTAGTAAATCGCCTGAGAGAAACCCTTACGATGCACACCGTCCCACGATGTTTTTCAGAAACCTATCCTACTTTGCCACTGCATGATTCCAGACCTCCCCATGCTGACCACACCATGGCGCATTACTCCATCCTACGTTGCAACTCACTGCCTATCCTAATTCAGGACATCCGATTCACACCACTCCGTGATGTTTTTCTCACTCCGACTATTGAATGGCCTGATAGAAACCCTTACAATGCGCACCACCCCGCGATGTTTTTCAGAAACCTATCTTACATTGTCACTGCATCTTTCCTGACTTCCCATGCTGAGCACCCCGTGGCGCTTTTTCCGTCCTACATTGCCAGTCACTGTCTATGGTAATTCAGGCCCTCCGATTCACACCACCCCGTGATGTTTTTCTCACTCCTACTATTGAATGGCCTGTTAGAAACCCTTACAAGGCGAACCACCCCGCGATGTATTTCAGAAACCTATCCTACTTTGCCACTGCATGTTTCCTGACCTCACTATGCTGACCAACCCGTGGCGCTTTTCTGCATGCTACGTTGCCACTAACTGCCTATCCTAATTCAGGCCCTCCGATTCAAACCACCCCGTGATATTTTTCTCACTCCTACTACTGAATGGCCTGAGAGAAACCTTTACAATGCGCACCACCTCGCGATGTTTTTCAGAAACCTATCCTACTCTGGAACTGCCTGTTTTCTGACCTCCCCATGCTGACCACCCGATGGCGCTTTTCTCCATCCTACATTGACACTCACAGCCTATACTTATTCAGGCCCTCTGATTCACACCACCCCGTGATGTTTTTCTCACTCCTACTTCTGAATAGCCTGCTAGAAAGCGTTATAATGCGCACCACCGCGTGATTTTTTCCAGAACCCTATCCTACATTGCCACTGCATGTTTCCTGACCTCCCCATGCTGACCACCCCTTGGCGCTTTTCTCAATCCTACATTGCCACTCACTGTCTATCCTAAATCAGGCCCTCCAATTCACACCTCCCCGTGATATTTTTCTCACGCCTAATAGTGAATGGTCTGTTAGAAAACCTTACAATGCGCACAACCCCGCGATGTTTTTCAGAAACCTATCCTACATTGCCACTGCATGTTTCCTGACCTCCCCATGCTGACCACCACATGGTGCTTTTCTCCATCCCACATTGCCACTCACAGCCTATCCTAATTCAGGGCCTCCGATTCACACCACCCCGTGATGTTTTTCTCACTCCTACTAGAGAATGGCCTGTGAGAAACCCTTACAATGCACACCACCCCGCGATGTTTTTCAGAAACCTATCCTACATTGCCACTGCATGTTTCCTGACCTACCCATGCTGACTACCCCATTGCGCTTTTCTCTATCTTACATTGCCACTCACTGCCTATCCTAATTCAGGCCCTCCGATTCACACAACCACGTAAAGATTTTCTCTCTCCTCCTAGTGAATGGCCTGTTAGAAACTCTTACAATGCTCTCCACCCCCGCAATGTTTTTCAGAAACCTATCGTACTTTGCCAATGCCTGTTTTCTGACCTCCCCATGCTGAACAACTGATGGCGCTTTTTTCCATCCTGCATTGCCACTCCGAGCCTATACTTATTCAGGCCCTCCGATTCACACCCACCCGTGATGTTTTTCTCACTCCTACTAGTGAATGGCATGCTAGAAAGCGTTACAATGCGCAACACTACATGATGTTTTCCAGAACCCTATCCTACTTTGCCACTGCATGTTTCCTGACGTCCCCATGCTGACCACCCCGTGGCGCTTTCCTCTATCTTACATAGCCACTCACTGCCAGTCCTAATTCAGGCCCTCCAATTCACACCACCCCGCGATGTTTTTCAGAAACCTATCCTACATTGCCAGTGCATGTTTCCTGATCTCCCCATGCTGACCACCCCGTGGCGTTTTTCTCCATCCTACATTGCCACTCAGTGCCTATCCTAATTCAGGCCCCCCTATTCACACCACGCCGTGATGTTTTTCTCACTCCTACTACTGAATGACCTGTGAGAAACCCTTACAATGCGAACCACCCTGCGATGTTTTTCAGAAACCTATCGTACTTTGCCAATGCCTGTTTTCTGACCTCCCCATCCTGAACAACTGATGGCGCTTTTCTCCATCCTACATTGCCACTCCCAGCCTATACTTATTCAGGCCCTCCAATTCACACCCACCCGTGATGTTTTTCTCACTCCTACTAGTGAATGGCATGCTAGAAAGCGTTACAATGCGCAACACCCCATGATGTTTTCCAGAACCCTATCCTACATTGCCACTGCATGATTCCAGACCTCCCCATGCTGACCACACCATGGCGCATTACTCCATCCTACGTTGCAACTCACTGCCTATCCTAATTCAGGACATCCGATTCACACCACCCCGTGATGTTTTTCTCACTCCTACTATTGAATGGCCTGTTAGAAACCCTTACAATGCGAACTACCCCGCGATGTATTTCAGAAACCTATCCTACTTTGCCACTGCATGTTTCCAGACCTCCCCATGTTGACCACACCGTGATGCATTTCTCCATCCTACATTGCGACTCACTGCCTATCCTAATTCAGGCCCTCGGATTCACACCACCCCGTGATGTTTTTCTCACTCCTACTTCTGAATAGCCTGCTAGAAAGCGTTACAATGCGCACCACCCCGTGATTTTTTCCAGAACCCTATCCTACATTGCCACTGCATGTTTCCTGACCTCCCCATGCTGACCACCCCTTGGCGCTTTTCTCAATCCTCCATTGCCACTCACTGTCTATCCTAAATCAGGCCCTCCGATTCACACCACCCCGTGATTTTTTTCTCACTCCTACTAGTGAATAGTCTGTTAGAAACCCTTACAATGCGCACCACCCCGCGATGTTTTTCAGAAACCTATCCTACATTGCCACTGCATGTTTCCTGACCTCCCCATGCTGACCACCCCATGGCGCTTTTCTCCATTCTACATTGACACTCAGTGCCTATCCTAATTCAGGCCATCCGATTCACAAAACCCTGTGATGTTTTTCTCACTCCGACTATTGAATGGCCTGATAGAAACCCTTACAATGCGCACCACCCCGCGATGTTTTTCAGAAACCTATCTTACATTGTCACTGCATCTTTCCTGACTTCCCATGCTGAGCACCCCGTGGCGCTTTTCTCCGTCCTACATTGCCAGTCACTGTCTATTGTAATTCAGGCCCTCAGATTCACACCACCCCGTGATGTTTTTCTCACTCCTACTAGTAAATCGCCTGAGAGAAACCCTTACGATGCACACCGTCCCACGATGTTTTTCAGAAACCTATCCTACTTTGCCACTGCATGATTCCAGACCTCCCCATGCTGACCACACCATGGCGCATTACTCCATCCTACGTTGCAACTCACTGCCTATCCTAATTCAGGACATCCGATTCACACCACTCCGTGATGTTTTTCTCACTCCTACTATTGAATGGCCTGTTAGAAACCCTTACAATGCGAACCACCCCGCGATGTATTTCAGAAACCTATCCTACTTTGCCACTGCATGTTTCCTGACCTCACTATGCTGACCACCCCGTGGCGCTTTTCTGCATCCTACGTTGCCACTAACTGCCTATCCTAATTCAGGCCCTCCGATTCACACCACCCCATGATATTTTTCTCACTCCTACTACTTAATGGCCTGTGAGAAAACTTTACAATGCGCACCACCCCGCGATGTTTTACAGAAACCTATCCTACTTTGGCACTGCCTGTTTTCTGACCTCCCCATGCTGACCACCCAATGGCGCTTTTCTCCATCCTACATTGCCACTCACAGCCTATACTTCTTCAGGCCCTGGGATTCACACCACCCCGTGATGTTTTTCTCACTCCTACTTCTGAATAGCCTGCTAGAAAGCGTTACAATGCGCAGCACCCCGTGATTTTTTCCAGAACCCTATCCTACATTGCCACTGCATGTTTCCTGACCTCCCCATGCTGACCACCCCTTGGCGCTTTTCTCAATCCTACATTGCCACTCACTGTCTATCCTAAATCAGGCCCTCCGATTCACACCACCCCGTGATTTTTTCTCTCACTCCTACTAGTGAATAGTCTGTTAGAAACCCTTACAATGCGCACAACCCCGCGATGTTTTTCAGAAACCTATCCTACATTGCCACTGCATGTTTCCGGACCTCCCCATGCTGACCACCCCATGGCGCTTTTCTCCATTCTACATTGACACTCAGTGCCTATCCTAATTCAGGCCCTCCGATTCACACAACCCTGTGATGTTTTTCTCACTCCTACTAGAGAATGGCCTGTGAGAAACCCTTACAATGCACACCACCCCGCGATGTTTTTCAGAAACCTATCCTACATTGCCACTGCATGTTTCCTGACCTACCCATGCTGACTACCCCATTGCGCTTTTCTCTATCTTACATTGCCACTCACTGCCTATCCTAATTCAGGCCCTCCGATTCACACAACCACATAAAAATTTTCTCACTCCTCCTATTGAATGGCCTGTTAGAAACTCTTACTATGGGCTCCACCCCGCGATGTTTTTCAGAAACCTATCCTACATTGCCAGTGCATGTTTCCTGATCTCCCCATGCTGACCACCCCGTGGGGCTTTTCTCCATCCTACGTTGCCACTCACTGCCTATCCTAATTCAGACCCTCAAATTCACACCACGCCGTGATGTTTTTCTCACTCCTACTACTGAATGACATGTGAGAAACACTTACAATGCGAACCACCCCGCGATGTGTTTCAGAAACCTATCGTACTTTGCCAATGCCTGTTTTCTGACCTCCTCATGCTGAACAACTGAAGGCGCTTTTCTCCATCCTACATTGCCACTCCCAGCCTATACTTATTCAGGCCCTCTGATTCACACCCACCCGTGATGTTTTTCTCACTCCTACTAGTGAATGGCATGCTAGAAAGCGTTACAATGCGCAACACTCCATGATGTTTTCCAGAACCCTATCCTACATTGCAACTGCATGTTTCCTGACGTCCCCATGCTGACCACCCCGTGGCGCTTTTCTCTATCTTACATTGCCACTCACTGCCTGTCCTAATTCAGCCCCTCCGAATCACACCACCCCGTAATGTTTTTCTCACTCCTACTAGTGAATCGCCTGAGAGAAACCATTACGATGCACACCGTCCCGCGATGTTTTTCAGAAACCTATCCTACTTTGCCACTGCATGATTCCAGACTTCCCCATGCTGACCACACCATGGCGCATTACTCCATCCTACGTTGCAACTCACTGCCTATCCTAATTCAGGACATCCGATTCACACCACCCCGTGATGTTTTTCTCACTGCTACTATTGAATGGCCTGTTAGAAACCCTTACAATGCGAACCACCCCGCGATGTATTTCAGAAACCTATCCTACTTTGCCACTGCATGTTTCCTGACCTCACTATGCTGACCACCCCGTGGCGCTTTTCTGCATCCTACGTTGCCACTAACTGCCTATCCTAATTCAGGCCCTCCCATTCACACCACCCCGTGATATTTTTCTCACTCCTACTACTGAATGGCCTGTGAGAAACCTTTACAATGCGCACCACCCCACGATGTTTTTCAGAAACCTATCCTACTTTGGCACTGCCTGTTTTCTGACCTCCCCATGCTAACCACCCAATGGCGCTTTTCTCCATCCTACATTGCCACTCACAGCCAATACTTATTCAGGCCCTCGGATTCACACCACCCCGTGATGTTTTTCTCACTCCTACTTCTGAATAGCCTGCTAGAAAGCGTTACAATGCGCACCACCCCGTGATTTTTTCCAGAACCCTATCCTACATTGCCACTGCATGTTTCCTGACCTCCCCATGCTGACCACCCCTTGGCGCTTTTCTCAATCCTCCATTGCCACTCACTGTCTATCCTAAATCAGGCCCTCCGATTCACACCACCCCGTGATTTTTTTCTCACTCCTACTAGTGAATAGTCTGTTAGAAACCCTAACAATGCGCACCACCCCGCGATGTTTTTCAGAAACCTATCCTACATTGCCACTGCATGTTTCCTGACCTCCCCATGCTGACCACCCCATGGCGCTTTTCTCCATTCTACATTGACACTCAGTGCCTATCCTAATTCAGGCCATCCGATTCACACAACCCTGTGATGTTTTTCTCACTCCGACTATTGAATGGCCTGATAGAAACCCTTACAATGCGCACCACCCCGCGATGTTTTTCAGAAACCTATCTTACATTGTCACTGCATCTTTCCTGACTTCCCATGCTGAGCACCCCGTGGCGCTTTTCTCCGTCCTACATTGCCAGTCACTGTCTATTGTAATTCAGGCCCTCCGATTCACACCACCCCGTGATGTTTTTCTCACTCCTACTAGTGAATCGCCTGAGAGAAACACTTACGATGCACACCGTCCCACGATGTTTTTCAGAAACCTATCCTACTTTGCCACTGCATGATTCCAGACCTCCCCATGCTGACCACACCATGGCGCATTACTCCATCCTACGTTGCAACTCACTGCCTATCCTAATTCAGGACATCCGATTCACACCACCCCGTGATGTTTTTCTCACTCCTACTATTGAATGGCCTGTTAGAAACCCTTACAATGCGAACCACCCCGCGATGTATTTCAGAAACCTATCCTACTTTGCCACTGCATGTTTCCTGACCTCACTATGCTGACCACCCCGTGGCGCTTTTCTGCATCCTACGTTGCCACTAACTGCCTATCCTAATTCAGGCCCTCCGATTCACACCACCCCGTGATATTTTTCTCACTCCTACTACTTAATGGCCTGTGAGAAAACTTTACAATGCGCACCACCCCGCGATGTTTTACAGAAACCTATCCTACTTTGGCACTGCCTGTTTTCTGACCTCCCCATGCTGACCACCCAATGGCGCTTTTCTCCATCCTACATTGCCACTCACAGCCTATACTTCTTCAGGCCCTGGGATTCACACCACCCCGTGATGTTTTTCTCACTCCTACTTCTGAATAGCCTGCTAGAAAGCGTTACAATGCGCACCACCCCGTGATTTTTTCCAGAACCCTATCCTACATTGCCACTGCATGTTTCCTGACCTCCCCATGCTGACCACCCCTTGGCGCTTTTCTCAATCCTACATTGCCACTCACTGTCTATCCTAAATCAGGCCCTCCGATTCACACCACCCCGTGATTTTTTCTCTCACTCCTACTAGTGAATAGTCTGTTAGAAACCCTTACAATGCGCACCACCCCGCGATGTTTTTCAGAAACCTATCCTACATTGCCACTGCATGTTTCCGGACCTCCCCATGCTGACCACCCCATGGCGCTTTTCTCCATTCTACATTGACACTCAGTGCCTATCCTAATTCAGGCCCTCCGATTCACACAACCCTGTGATGTTTTTCTCACTCCTACTAGAGAATGGCCTGTGAGAAACCCTTACAATGCACACCACCCCGCGATGTTTTTCAGAAACCTATCCTACATTGCCACTGCATGTTTCCTGACCTACCCATGCTGACTACCCCATTGCGCTTTTCTCTATCTTACATTGCCACTCACTGCCTATCCTAATTCAGGCCCTCCGATTCACACAACCACATAAAAATTTTCTCACTCCTCCTATTGAATGGCCTGTTAGAAACTCTTACTATGCGCTCCACCCCGCGATGTTTTTCAGAAACCTATCCTACATTGCCAGTGCATGTTTCCTGATCTCCCCATGCTGACCACCCCGTGGGGCTTTTCTCCATCCTACGTTGCCACTCACTGCCTATCCTAATTCAGGCCCTCAAATTCACACCACGCCGTGATGTTTTTCTCACTCCTACTACTGAATGACATGTGAGAAACACTTACAATGCGAACCACCCCGCGATGTGTTTCAGAAACCTATCGTACTTTGCCAATGCCTGTTTTCTGACCTCCCCATGCTGAACAACTGATGGCGCTTTTCTCCATCCTACATTGCCACTCCCAGCCTATACTTATTCAGGCCCTCCGATTCACACCCACCCGTGATGTTTTTCTCACTCCTACTAGTGAATGGCATGCTAGAAAGCGTTACAATGCGCAACACTCCATGATGTTTTCCAGAACCCTATCCTACATTGCAACTGCATGTTTCCTGACGTCCCCATGCTGACCACCCCGTGGCGCTTTTCTCTATCTTACATTGCCACTCACTGCCTGTCCTAATTCAGCCCCTCCAATTCACACCACCCCGTAATGTTTTTCTCACTCCTACTAGTGAATCGCCTGAGAGAAACCATTACAATGCACACCGTCCCGCGATGTTTTTCAGAAACCTATCCTACTTTGCCACTGCATGATTCCAGACTTCCCCATGCTGACCACACCATGGCGCATTACTCCATCCTACGTTGCAAATCACTGCCTATCCTAATTCAGGACATCCGATTCACACCACCCCGTGATGTTTTTCTCACTCCTACTATTGAATGGCCTGTTAGAAACCCTTACAATGCCAACCACCCGGCGATGTATTTCAGAAACCTATCCTACTTTGCCACTGCATGTTTCCTGACCTCACTATGCTGACCACCCCGTGGCGCTTTTCTGCATCCTACGTTGCCACTAACTGCCTATCCTAATTCAGGCCCTCCCATTCACACCACCCCGTGATATTTTTCTCACTCCTACTACTGAATGGCCTGTGAGAAAACTTTACAATGCGCACCACCCCGCGATGTTTTTCAGAAACCTATCCTACTTTGGCACTGCCTGTTTTCTGACCTCCCCATGCTAACCACCCGATGCCGCTTTTCTCCATCCTACATTGCCACTCACAGCCAATACTTATTCAGGCCCTCGGATTCACACCACCCCGTGATGTTTTTCTCACTCCTACTTCTGAATAGCCTGCTAGAAAGCGTTACAATGCGCACCAACCCGTGATTTTTTCCAGAACCCTATCCTACATTGCCACTGCATGTTTCCTGACCTCCCCATGCTGACCACCCCTTGGCGCTTTTCTCAATCCTCCATTGCCACTCACTGTCTATCCTAAATCAGGCCCTCCGATTCACACCACCCCGTGATTTTTTTCTCACTCCTACTAGTGAATAGTCTGTTAGAAACCCTTACAATGCGCACCACCCCGCAATGTTTTTCAGAAACCTATCCTACATTGCCACTGCATGTTTCCTGACCTCCCCATGCTGACCACCCCATGGCGCTTTTCTCCATTCTACATTGACACTCAGTGCCTATCCTAATTCAGGCCATCCGATTCACACAACCCTGTGATGTTTTTCTCACTCCGACTATTGAATGGCCTGATAGAAACCCTTACAATGCGCACCACCCCGCGATGTTTTTCAGAAACCTATCTTACATTGTCACTGCATCTTTCCTTACGTCCCATGCTGAGCACCCCGTGGCGCTTTTCTCTGTCCTACATTGCCAGTCACTGTCTATTGTAATTCAGGCCCTCAGATTCACACCACCCCGTGATGTTTTTCTCACTCCTACTAGTGAATCGCCTGAGAGAAACCCTTACGATGCACACCGTCCCACGATGTTTTTCAGTAACCTATCCTACTTTGCCACTGCATGATTCCAGACCTCCCCATGCTGACCACACCATGGCGCATTACTCCATCCTACGTTGCAACTCACTGCCTATCCTAATTCAGGACATCCGATTCACACCACCCCGTGATGTTTTTCTCACCCCTACTATTGAATGGCCTGTTAGAAACCCTTACAATGCGAACCACCCCGCGATGTATTTCAGAAACCTATCCTACTTTGCCACTGCATGTTTCCTGACCTCACTATGCTGACCACCCCGTGGCGCTTTTCTGCATCCTACGTTGCCACTAACTGCCTATCCTAATTCAGGCCCTCCGATTCACACCACCCCATGATATTTTTCTCACTCCTACTACTTAATGGCCTGTGAGAAAACTTTACAATGCGCACCACCCCGCGATGTTTTACAGAAACCTATCCTACTTTGGCACTGCCTGTTTTCTGACCTCCCCATGCTGACCACCCGATGGCGCTTTTCTCCATCCTACATTGCCACTCACAGCCTATACTTCTTCAGGCCCTGGGATTCACACCACCCCGTGATGTTTTTCTCACTCCTACTTCTGAATAGCCTGCTAGAAAGTGTTACAATGCGCACCACCCCGTGATTTTTTCCAGAACCCTATCCTACATTGCCACTGCATGTTTCCTGACCTCCCCATGCTGACCACCCCTTGGCGCTTTTCTCAATCCTACGTTGCCACTCACTGTCTATCCTAAATCAGGCCCTCCGATTCACACCACCCCGTGATTTTTTCTCTCACTCCTACTAGTGAATAGTCTGTTAGAAACCCTTACAATGCGCACCACCCCGCGATGTTTTTCAGAAACCTATCCTACATTGCCACTGCATGTTTCCGGACCTCCCCATGCTGACCACCCCATGGCGCTTTTCTCCATTCTACATTGACACTCAGTGCCTATCCTAATTCAGGCCCTCCGATTCACACAACCCTGTGATGTTTTTCTCACTCCTACTAGAGAATGGCCTGTGAGAAACCCTTACAATGCACACCACCCCGCGATGTTTTTCAGAAACCTATCCTACATTGCCACTGCATGTTTCCTGACCTACCCATGCTGACTACCCCATTGCGCTTTTCTCTATCTTACATTGCCACTCACTGCCTATCCTAATTCAGGCCCTCCGATTCACACAACCACATAAAAATTTTCTCACTCCTCCTATTGAATGGCCTGTTAGAAACTCGTACTATGCGCTCCACCCCGCGATGTTTTTCAGAAACCTATCCTACATTGCCAGTGCATGTTTCCTGATCTCCCCATGCTGACCACCCCGTGGGGCTTTTCTCCATCCTACGTTGCCACTCACTGCCTATCCTAATTCAGGCCCTCAAATTCACACCACGCCGTGATGTTTTTCTCACTCCTACTACTGAATGACATGTGAGAAACACTTACAATGCGAACCACCCCGCGATGTGTTTCAGAAACCTATCGTACTTTGCCAATGCCTGTTTTCTGACCTCCCCATGCTGAACAACTGATGGCGCTTTTCTCCATCCTACATTGCCACTCCCAGCCTATACTTATTCAGGCCCTCCGATTCACACCCACCCGTGATGTTTTTCTCACTCCTACTAGTGAATGGCATGCTAGAAAGCGTTACAATGCGCAACACTCCATGATGTTTTCCAGAACCCTATCCTACATTGCAACTGCATGTTTCCTGACGTCCCCATGCTGACCACCCCGTGGCGCTTTTCTCTATCTTACATTGCCACTCACTGCCTGTCCTAATTCAGCCCCTCCAATTCACACCACCCCGTGATGTTTTTCTCACTCCTACTAGTGAATCGCCTGAGAGAAACCCTTACGATGCACAACGTCCCGCGATGTTTTTCAGAAACCTATCCTACTTTGCCACTGCATGATTCCAGACCTCCCCATGCTGACCACACCATGGCGCATTACTCCATCCTACGTTGCAACTCACTGCCTATCCTAATTCAGGACATCCGATTCACACCACCCCGGGATGTTTTTCTCACTCCTACTATTGAATGGCCTGTTAGAAACCCTTACAATGCGAACCACCCCGCGATGTATTTCAGAAACCTATCCTACTTTGCCACTGCATGTTTCCTGACCTCACTATGCTGAGCAACCTGTGGCGCTTTTCTGCATCCTACGTTGCCACTAACTGCCTATCCTAATTCAGGCCCTCCGATTCACACCACCCCGTGATATTTTTCTCACTCCTACTACTTAATGGCCTGTGAGAAAACTTTACAATGCGCACCACCCCGCGATGTTTTTCAGAAACCTATCCTATTTTGGCACTGCCTGTTTTCTGACCTCCCCATGCTGACCACCCGATGGCGCTTTTCTCCATCCTACATTGCCACTCACAGCCTATACTTCTTCAGGACCTCGGATTCACACCACCCCGTGATGTTTTTCTCACTCCTACTTCTGAATAGCCTGCTAGAAAGCGTTACAATGCGCACCACCCCGTGATTTTTTCCAGAACCCTATCCTACATTGCCACTGCATGTTTCCTGACCTCCCCGTGCTGACCACCCCTTGGCGCTTTTCTCAATCCTACATTGCCACTCACTGTCTATCCTAAATCAGGCCCTCCGATTCACACAACCCCGTGATTTTTTCTCTCACTCCTACTAGTGCATAGTCTGTTAGAAACCCTTACAATGCGCACCACCCCGCGATGTTTTTCAGAAACCTATCCTACATTGCCACTGCATGTTTCCTGACCTCCCCATGCTGACCACCCCATGGCGCTTTTCTCCATTCTACATTGACACTCAGTGCCTATCCTAATTCAGGCCATCCGATTCACACAACCCTGTGATGGTTTTCTCACTCCGACTATTGAATGGCCTGATAGAAACCCTTACAATGCGCACCACCCCGCGATGTTTTTCAGAAACCTATCTTACATTGTCACTGCATCTTTCCTGACTTCCCATGCTGAGCACCCCGTGGCGCTTTTCTCCGTCCTACATTGCCAGTCACTGTCTATTGTAATTCAGGCCCTCAGATTCACACCACCCCGTGATGTTTTTCTCACTCCTACTATTGAATCGCCTGAGAGAAACACTTAAGATGCACATCGTCCCACGATGTTTTTCAGAAACCTATCCTACTTTGCCACTGCATGATTCCAGACCTCCCCATGCTGACCACACCATGGCGCATTACTCCATTCTACGTTGCAACTCACTGCCTATCCTAATTCAGGACATCCGATTCACACCACCCCGTGATGTTTTTCTCACTCCTACTATTGAATGGCCTGTTAGAAACCCTTACAATGCGAACCACCCCGCGATGTATTTCAGAAACCTATCCTACTTTGCCACTGCATGTTTCCTGACCTCACTATGCTGACCACCCCGTGGCGCTTTTCTGCATCCTACGTTGCCACTAACTGCCTATCCTAATTCAGGCCCTCCGATTCACACCACCCCATGATATTTTTCTCACTCCTACTACTTAATGGCCTGTGAGAAAACTTTACAACGCGCACCACCCCGCGATGTTTTACAGAAACCTATCCTACTTTGGCACTGCCTGTTTTCTGACCTCCCCATGCTGACCACCCGATGGCGCTTTTCTCCATCCTACATTGCCACTCACAGCCTATACTTCTTCAGGCCCTGGGATTCACACCACCCCGTGATGTTTTTCTCACTCCTACTTCTGAATAGCCTGCTAGAAAGCGTTACAATGCACACCACCCCGTGATTTTTTCCAGAACCCTATCCTACATTGCCACTGCATGTTTCCTGACCTCCCCATGCTGACCACCCCTTGGCGCTTTTCTCAATCCTACATTGCCACTCACTGTCTATCCTAAATCAGGCCCTCCGATTCACACCACCCCGTGATTTTTTCTCTCACTCCTACTAGTGAATAGTCTGTTAGAAACCCTTACAATGCGCACCACCCCGCGATGTTTTTCAGAAACCTATCCTACATTGCCACTGCATGTTTCCGGACCTCCCCATGCTGACCACCCCATGGCGCTTTTCTCCATTCTACATTGACACTCAGTGCCTATCCTAATTCAGGCCCTGCGATTCACACAACCCTGTGATGTTTTTCTCACTCCTACTAGAGAATGGCCTGTGAGAAACCCTTACAATGCACACCACCCCGCGATGTTTTTCAGAAACCTATCCTACATTGCCACTGCATGTTTCCTGACCTACCCATGCTGACTACCCCATTGCGCTTTTCTCTATCTTACATTGCCACTCACTGCCTATCCTAATTCAGGCCCTCCGATTCACACAACCACATAAAAATTTTCTCACTCCTCCTATTGAATGGCCTGTTAGAAACTCTTACAATGCGCTCCACCCCGCGATGTTTTTCAGAAACCTATCCTACATTGCCAGTGCATGTTTCCTGATCTCCCCATGCTGACCACCCCGTGGGGCTTTTCTCCATCCTACGTTGCCACTCACTGCCTATCCTAATTCAGGCCCTCAAATTGACACCACGCCGTGATGTTTTTCTCACTCCTACTACTGAATGACATGTGAGAAACACTTACAATGCGAACCACCCCGCGATGTGTTTCAGAAACCTATCGTACTTTGCCAATGCCTGTTTTCTGACCTCCCCATGCTGAACAACTGATGGCGCTTTTCTCCATCCTACATTGCCACTCCCAGCCTATACTTATTCAGGCCCTCCGATTCACACCCACCCGTGATGTTTTTCTCACTCCTACTAGTGAATGGCATGCTAGAAAGCGTTACAATGCGCAACACTCCATGATGTTTTCCAGAACCCTATCCTACATTGCCACTGCATGTTTCCTGACGTCCCCATGCTGACCACCCCGTGGCGCTTTTCTCTATCTTACATTGCCACTCACTGCCTGTCCTAATTCAGCCCCTCCGATTTACACCACCCCGTAATGTTTTTCTCACTCCTACTAGTGAATCGCCTGAGAGAAACCATTACAATGCACACCGTCCCGCGATGTTTTTCAGAAACCTATCCTACTTTGCCACTGCATGATTCCAGACTTCCCCATGCTGACCACACCATGGCGCATTACTCCATCCTACGTTGCAAATCACTGCCTATCCTAATTCAGGACATCCGACTCACACCACCCCGTGATGTTTTTCTCACTCCTACTATTGAATGGCCTGTTAGAAACCCTTACAATGCGAACCACCCCGCGATGTATTTCAGAAACCTATCCTACTTTGCCACTGCATGTTTCCTGACCTCACTATGCTGACCACCCCGTGGCGCTTTTCTGCATCCTACGTTGCCACTAACTGCCTATCCTAATTCAGGCCCTCCCATTCACACCACCCCGTGATATTTTTCTCACTCCTACTACTGAATGGCCTGTGAGAAACCTTTACAATTCGCACCACCCCGCGATGTTTTTCAGAAACCTATCCTACTTTGGCACTGCCTGTTTTCTGACCTCCCCATGCTAACCACGTGATGGCGCTTTTCTCCATCCTACATTGCCACTCACAGCCAATACTTATTCAGGCCCTCGGATTCACACCACCGCGTGATGTTTTTCTCACTCCTACTTCTGAATAGCCTGCTAGAAAGCGTTACAATGCGCACCACCCCGTGATTTTTTCCAGAACCCTATCCTACATTGCCACTGCATGTTTCCTGACCTCCCCATGCTGACCACCCCTTGGCGCTTTTCTCAATCCTCCATTGCCACTCACTGTCTATCCTAAATCAGGCCCTCCGATTCACACCACCCCGTGATTTTTTTCTCATTCCTACTAGTGAATAGTCTGTTAGAAACCCTTACAATGCGCACCACCCCGCGATGTTTTTCAGAAACCTATCCTACATTGCCACTGCATGTTTCCTGACCTCCCCATGCTGACCACCCCATGGCGCTTTTCTCCATTCTACATTGACACTCAGTGCCTATCCTAATTCAGGCCATCCGATTCACACAACCCTGTGATGTTTTTCTCACTCCTACTATTGAATGGCCTGATAGAAACCCTTACAATGCGCACCACCCCGCGATGTTTTTCAGAAACCTATCTTACATTGTCACTGCATCTTTCCTGACTTCCCATGCTGAGCACCCCGTGGAGCTTTTCTCCGTCCTACATTGCCAGTCACTGTCTATTGTAATTCAGGCCCTCAGATTCACACCACCCCGTGATGTTTTTCTCACTCCTACTAGTGAATCGCCTGAGAGAAACCATTACAATGCACACCGTCCCACGATGATTTTCAGAAACATATCCTACTTTGCCACTGCATGATTCCAGACCTCCCCATGCTGACCACACCATGGCGCATTACTCCATCCTACGTTGCAACTCACTGCCTATCCTAATTCAGGACATCCGATTCACACCACCCCGTGATGTTTTTCTCACTCCTACTATTGAATGGCCTGTTAGAAACCCTTACAATGCGAACCACCCCGCGATGTATTTCAGAAACCTATCCTACTTTGCCACTGCATGTTTCCTGACCTCACTATGCTGACCAACCCGTGGCGCTTTTCTGCATCCTACGTTGCCACTAACTGCCTATCCTAATTCAGGCCCTCCGATTCACACCACCCCGTGATATTTTTCTCACTCCTACTACTTAATGGCCTGTGAGAAAACTTTACAATGCGCACCACCCCGCGATGTTTTTCAGAAACCTATCCTACTTTGGCACTGCCTGTTTTCTGACCTCCCCATGCTGACCACCCGATGGCGCTTTTCTCCATCCTACATTGCCACTCACAGCCTATACTTCTTCAGGCCCTGGGATTCACACCACCCCGTGATGTTTTTCTCACTCCTACTTCTGAATAGCCTGCTAGAAAGCGTTACAATGTGCACCACCCCGTGATTTTTTCCAGAACCCTATCCTACATTGCCACTGCATGTTTCCTGACCTCCCCATGCTGACCACCCCTTGGCGCTTTTCTCAATCCTCCATTGCCACTCACTGTCTATCCTAAATCAGGCCCTCCGATTCACACCACCCCGTGATTTTTTCTCTCACTCCTACTAGTGAATAGTCTGTTAGAAACCCTTACAATGCGCACCACCCCGCGATGTTTTTCAGAAACCTATCCTACATTGCCACTGCATGTTTCCGGACCTCCCCATGCTGACCACCCCATGGCGCTTTTCTCCATTCTACATTGACACTCAGTGCCTATCCTAATTCAGGCCCTCCGATTCACACAACCCTGTGATGTTTTTCTCACTCCTACTAGAGAATGGCCTGTGAGAAACCCTTACAATGCACACCACCCCGCGATGTTTTTAGAAACCTATCCTACATTGCCACTGCATGTTTCCTGACCTACCCATGCTGACTACCCCATTGCGCTTTTCTCTATCTTACATTGCCACTCACTGCCTATCCTAATTCAGGCCCTCCGATTCACACAACCACATAAAAATTTTCTCCCTCCTCCTATTGAATGGCCTGTTAGAAACTCTTACTATGCGCTCCACCCCGCGATGTTTTTCAGAAACCTATCCTACATTGCCAGTGCATGTTTCCTGATCTCCCCATGCTGACCACCCCGTGGGGCTTTTCTCCATCCTACGTTGCCACTCACTGCCTATCCTAATTCAGGCCCTCAAATTCACACCACACCGTGATGTTTTTCTCACTCCTACTACTGAATGACATGTGAGAAACACTTACAATGCGAACCACCCCGCAATGTGTTTCAGAAACCTATCGTACTTTGCCAATGCCTGTTTTCTGACCTCCCCATGCTGAACAACTGATGGCGCTTTTCTCCATCCTACATTGCCACTCCCAGCCTATACTTATTCAGGCCCTCTGATTCACACCCACCCGTGATGTTTTTCTCACTCCTACTAGTGAATGGCATGCTAGAAAGCGTTACAATGCGCAACACTCCATGATGTTTTCCAGAACCCTATCCTACATTGCAACTGCATGTTTCCTGAGGTCCCCATGCTGACCACCCCGTGGCGCTTTTCTCTATCTTACATTGCCACTCACTACCTGTCCTAATTCAGCCCCTCCGATTCACACCACCCCGTAATGTTTTTCTCACTCCTACTAGTGAATCGCCTGAGAGAAACCATTACGATGCACACCGTCCCGCGATGTTTTTCAGAAACCTATCTTACATTGTCACTGCATCTTTCCTGACTTCCCATGCTGAGCACCCCGTGGCGCTTTTCTCCGTCCTACATTGCCAGTCACTGTCTATTGTAATTCAGGCCCTCAGATTCACACCACCCCGTGATGTTTTTCTCACTCCTACTAGTGAATCACCTGAGAGAAACAATTACGATGCACACCGTCCCACGATGTTTTTCAGAAACCTATCCTACTTTGCCACTGCATGATTCCAGACCTCCCCATGCTGACCACACCATGGCGCATTACTCCATCCTACGTTGCAACTCACTGCCTATCCTAATTCAGGACATCCGATTCACACCACCCCGTGATGTTTTTCTCACTCCTACTATTGAATGGCCTGTTAGAAACCCTTACAATGCTAACCACCCCACGATGTATTTCAGAAACCTATCCTACTTTGCCACTGCATGTTTCCTGACCTCACTATGCTGACCACCCCGTGGCGCTTTTCTGCATCCTACGTTGCCACTAACTGCCTATCCTAATTCAGGCCCTCCGATTCACACCACCCCGTGATATTTTTCTCACTCCTACTACTTAATGGCCTGTGAGAAAACTTTACAATGCGCACCACCCCGCGATGTTTTTCAGAAACCTATCCTACTTTGGCACTGCCTATTTTCTGACCTCCCCATGCTGACCACCCGATGGCGCTTTTCTCCATCCTACATTGCCACTCACAGCCTATACTTCTTCAGGACCTCGGATTCACACCACCCCGTGATGTTTTTCTCACTCCTACTTCTGAATAGCCTGCTAGAAAGCGTTACAATGCGCACCACCCCGTGATTTTTTCCAGAACCCTATCCTACATTGCCACTGCATGTTTCCTGACCTCCCCATGCTGACCACCCCTTGGCGCTTTTCTCAATCCTACATTGCCCCTCACTGTCTATCCTAAATCAGGCCCTCCGATTCACACCACCCCGTGATTTTTTCTCACACTCCTACTAGTGCATAGTCTGTTAGAAACCCTTACAATGCCCACCACCCCGCGATGTTTTTCAGAAAGCTATCCTACATTGCCACTGCATGTTTCCGGACCTCCTCATGCTGACCACCGCATGGCGTTTTTCTCCATTCTACATTGACACTCAGTGCCTATCCTAATTCAGGCCCTCCGATTCACACAACCCTGTGATGTTTTTCTCACTCCTACTAGAGAATGGCCTGTGAGAAACCCTTACAATGCACACCACCCCGCGATGTTTTTCAGAAACCTATCCTACATTGCCACTGCATGTTTCCTGACCTACCCATGCTGACTACCCCATTGCGCTTTTCTCTATCTTACATTGCCACTCACTGCCTATCCTAATTCAGGCCCTCCGATTCACACCACCCCGTGATGTTTTTCTCACTCCTATTAGTGAATGGCCTGTTAGAAACCCTTACAATGCGCACCACCCCGCGATGTTTTTCAGAAACCTATCCTACATTGCCACTGCATGTTTCCTGACCTCCCCATGCTGACCACCCCATGGTGCTTTTCTCCATTCTACATTGACACTCAGTGCCTATCCTAATTCAGGCCCTCCGATTCACACAACCCTGTGATGTTTTTCTCACTCCTACTATTGAATGGCCTGATAGAAACCCTTACAATGCGCATCACCCCGCGATGTTTTTCAGAATCCTATCTTACATTGTCACTGCATCTTTCCTGACTTCCCATGCTGAGCACCCCGTGGCGCTTTTCTCCGTCCTACATTGCCAGTCACTGTCTATTGTAATTCAGGCCCTCCGATTCACACCACCCCGTGATGTTTTTCTCACTCCTACTTGTGAATCGCCTGAGAGAAACCCTTACGATGCACACCGTCCCACGATGTTTCTCAGAAACCTATCCTACTTTGCCACTGCATGATTCCAGACCTCCCCATGCTGACCACACCATGGCGCATTACTCCATCCTACGTTGCAACTCACTGCCTATCCTAATTCAGGACATCCGATTCACACCACCCCGTGATGTTTTTCTCACTCCTACAATTCAATGGCCTGTTAGAAACCCTTACAATGCGAACCACCCCGCGATGTATTTCAGAAACCTATCCTACTTTGCCACTGCATGTTTCCTGACCTCACTATGCTGACCACCCCGTGGCGCTTTTCTGCATCCTATGTTGCCACTAACTGCCTATCCTAATTCAGGCCCTCCGATTCACACCACCCCGTGATATTTGTCTCACTCCTACTACTGAATGGCTTGTGAGAAACCTTTACAATGCGCACCACCCCGCGATGTTTTTCAGAAACCTATCCTACTTTGGCACTGCCTGTTTTCTGACCTCCCCATGGTGACCACCCGATGGCGCTTTTCTCCATCCTACATTGCCACTCACAGCATATACTTATTCAGGCCCTCGGATTCACACCACCCCGTGATGTTTTTCTCACTCCTACTTCTGAATAGCCTGCTAGAAAGCGTTACAATGCGCACCACCCCGTGATTTTTTCCAGAACCCTATCCTACATTGCCACTGCATGTTTCCTGACGTCCCCATGCTGACCACCCCTTGGCACTTTTCTCAATCCTACATTGCCACTCACTGTCTATCCTAAATCAGGCCCTCCGATTCACACCACCCCGTGAGGTTTTTCTCACTCCTACTAGTGAATCGCCTGAGAGAAACACTTACGATGCACACCGTCCCGCGATGTTTTTCAGAAACCTATCCTACTTTGCCACTGCATGATTCCAGACCTCCCCATGCTGACCGCACCATGGCGCATTACTCCATCCTACGTTGCAACTCACTGCCTATCCTAATTCAGGACATCCGATGCACACCACGCCGTGATGTTTTTCTCACTCCTACTACTGAATGCCTTGTGAGAAACACTTACAATGCGAACCACCACGCGATGTTTTTCAGAAAACTATCGTACTTTGCCAATGCCTGTTTTCTTACCTCCCCATGCTGAACAACTGATGGCGATTTTCTCCATCCTACATTGCCACTCCCAGCCTATACTTATTCAGTCCCTCCGATTCGCACCCACCCGTGATGTTTTCCTCACTCCTACTCGTGAAATGCATGCTAGAAAGCATTACAATGCGCAACACCCCATGATCTTTTCCAGAACCCTATACTACATTGCCACTGCATGTTTCCTGACGTCCCCATGCTGACCACCCCGTGGCACTTTCCGCTATCTTACATTGCCACTCACTGCCTGTCCTAATTCAGGCCCTCCGATTCACACCACCCCGTGATGTTTTTCTCACTCCTACTAGTGAATCGCCTGAGAGAAACCCTTACGATGCACACCGTCCCGCGATGTTTTTCAGAAACCTATCCTACTTTGCCACTGCATGATTCCAGACCTCCCCATGCTGACCACACCATGGCGCATTACTCCATCCTACGTTGCAACTCACTGCCTATCCTAATTCAGGACATCCGATGCAAACCACCCCGTGGTGTTTTTCTCACCCCTACTATTGAATGGCCTGTTAGAAACCCTTACAATGCGAACCACCCCGCGATGTATTTCAGAAACCTATCCTACTTTGCCACTGCATGTTTCCAGACCTCGCCATGTTGACCACACCGTGGCGTATTTCTCCATCCTACATTGCGACTCACTGCCTATCCTAATTCAGGCCCTCGGATTGACACCACCCCGTGATGTTTTTCTCACTCCTACTAGTGATTGGCCTGTTAGAAACCCTTACAATGCGCACCACACCGCGATGTTTTTCACAAACCTATCCTACATAGCCACTGCATGTTTCTTGACCTCCCCATGCTGACCACCTCATGGCGCTGTTCTGTATCCTAAGGTGCCACTCTCTGCCTATCCTAGTTTACGCCATCGGATTCACACTACCCCGTGATGTTTTTCTCACTCCTACTAGTGAATGGCCTGTGAGAAAACCTTACAATGCACACCACCCCACGATGTTTTTCAGAAACCTATCCTACCTTGCCACTGCATGTTTCCTGGCCTCCCCATGCTGACCACCCCGTGGCGCTTTTCTCTATTTTACATTGCCACTCACTGCCTATCCTAATTCAGGCCCTGTGATTCACACAACCACGTAATGATTTTCTCACTCCTACTAGTGAATGGCCTGTTAGAAACCCTTACAATGCGTACAACCCGGCGATGTATTTCAGAACCCTATCCTACATTGCCACTGCAAGTTTCCTGACCTCCCCATGCTGACCAACCCGTGGCGCTTTTCTCCCTCCTACATTGTCATTCACTGGCTATACTAATTCAGATCCTCGGATTCACACCACCCCGTGATGTTTTTCTCACTCCTACTAGTGAATGGCCTGTTAGAAAACCTTACAATGCGCACCGACCCGCGATGTTTTTCATAAACCTATTCTACATTGCCACTGCATGTTTCCTGACCTCCCCCTGCTGACCAATCCATTGCGCTTTTGTGTATCCTACGATGCCACTCTCTGCATATCCTAATTCACGCACTCCGATTCACACCACTCCGTGATGTTTTTCTCACTCCTACCATTGAATGGCCTGCGAGAAACCCTTACAATGCACACCACCCCGCGATGTTTTTAAGAAACCTATCCTACTTTGCCGCTGCATTTTTCCAGACCTCACCATCCTGACCACCCCTTGGCGCTTTTCTGTAAACTACATTGACACTCACTGCCTATGCTAATTCAGGCCCTCCGATTCGCACCATCCCATGATGTTTTTGTCACTCCTACTAGTGAATGGCCTGTTAGAAACCCTTACAATGCGCACCAGCCCGCGATGTTTTTCAGAAACCTATCCTACATTGCCACTGCATGTTTCCTGCCCTCACAATGCTGACCAGTTCGTGGTACTTGTCTCCATCCTACATTGCTACTCACAGCCTAAACTTATTCAGACCCTCCCATTCACACCACCCTGTGATGTTTTTTTACTCCTACTATGTAATTGCCTGTTAGAAAATCTTACAATGCGCACCACCCCGCGATGTTTTTCAGAAACCTATCTTACATTGACACTGCATGTTTCCTAACTTCCCATGCTGAGCACCCCGTGGCGCTTTTCTCCGTCCTACATTGCCACTCACTGTCTATGGTAATTCAGGCCCTCCAATTCACACCACCCCATGATGTTTTTCTCATTCCTACTAGGGAATGGCCTGTTAGAAACCCTTTCAATGCGCACCACAGCGCGATGTTTTTAAGAAACCTATCCTACTTTGCCACTGCATGTTTCCTGAACTCACTATGCTGACCACCCCGTGGAGCTTTTCTGCATCCTACGTTGCCACTCACTGCTTATCCTAATTCAGGCCCTCCGATTCACACCACCCCGCGATGTTTTTCAGAAACCTATCCTACTTTGCCACTGCATGTTTCCTGACCTCCCCATGCTGACCACCCCGTTGCGCTTTTCTCTATCTTACATTGCCACTCACTGCCTATCCTAATTGAGGCCTTCGGATTCACACAACCACGTAAAGATTTTCTCACTCCTACTAGTGAATGGCCTGTTAGAAACACTTACAATGCACTCCACCCCACGATGTTTTTGAGAAACCTATCCTACATTGCCACTGTATGTTTTCTGACCTCCCCATGCTGACCACCCCGTGGCGCTCTTCTCCATCCTACGTTGCCATTTACTGCCTATCCTAATTCAGGTCCTCCGATTCACACCACCCCGTGATGTTTTTCTCACTCCTACTAGTGAATGGCCTGTGAGAAAATCTTACAATGCACACCACCCCGCGATGTTTTTCAGAAACCTATCCTAATTTGTCACTGCATGTTTTCTGACCTCCGCATGCTGACCACCCCGTGGTGCTTTTCTCCTCCTACATTGCCACTCACAGCCTATACTTATTCAGGCCCTCCAATTCACACCACCCTGTGATGTTTTTCGCACTCCTACTAGTGAATGGCCTGTTAGAAACCCTTACAATGAGCACCACACCACGATGTTTTTCAGAAACCTATCCTACATTGGCACTGCATGTTTCCTGACCTCCCCATGCTAACCACCCCGTGGCGCCTTTCTGCATCCTACATTGCCACTCACTGTCTATCCTAAATAAGGCGCTCTGATTCACACCACCTCGTGGTGTTATTCTCACGCCGACTACTGAATGGCCTGCTAGAAAGCGTTACATGCGCACCACCCCGTGATGTTTTCCAGAACCCTATGCTACATTGCTAATGCATGTATCCTGACCTCCCCATGCTGACCACCCCATGGTGCTTTTCTCCATTCTACGTTGCCACTCGCTGCCTATCCTATTTCAGGCCCTCCGATTCACACCACCCCGTGATGTTTCGCTCATTCCTACCAGTGAAAGGCCTGTTAGAAACCATTACAATGCGCACCACCCCGCGATGTGTTTCAGAAACCTATCCTACATTCCCACTGCATGTTTCCTGTCCTCCCCTTGCTGACCACCCCGTGGCGCTTTTCTCCATCCTACATTGCCACTCACTGCATATCCAATTCAGCCCCTCCGATTAACACCATCCCGTTAAGTTTTTCTCACTCCTACTAGTGAATGGCCTGTTAGAAACCGTTACAATGCACCCCACCCCGCGATGTTTTTCAAAACCCTATCCTACATTGCCACTGCATGTTTCCTGACCTCCCCATGCTGACCACTCCATGGCGCTTTTCCCCATCCTACATTGCCATGCACTGCCTATCCTAATTCAGGCCCCCCTATTGATAACACCCCATGATGTTTTTCTCACTCCTACTAGTGAAAGGATTGTTAGAAACACTTACAATGCGTACCAACCCGCGATTTTTCCAGAAACGTATCCTACTTTGCCACTGCATGTTTCCTGTCCTCCCCATGCTGACCATCCGTGGCGCTTTTCTCCATCCTACATTGCCACTCACAGCCTATACTTATTCAGGCCCTCCCATTCACACCACCCCTTGATGTTATTCTCACTCCTACTAGTGAATGGCCTGTTAGAAACCGTTACAATGCGCCCCACACCGGGATGTTTTTCATAAACCTACCCTACATTGCCACTGCATGTTTCCTGACTCCCATGCTGACCACCCCGTGGCGCTTTTCTCCATCCTACATTGCCACCCTCTGCCTATTCTAATTCAGGCCCTCTGATTCACACCACCCTGTGATGTTTTTCTCACTTCTACTAGTGAATGGCCTATTAGAAACTCTTGCAATGCGCACCACCCCGCGATGTATTTCAGAAACCTATCCTACTTTGCCACTGTATGTTTCCTGACCTCCCTATGCTGACCACCCCGTGGCGCTTTTCTGCATCCTACGTTGCCACTCACTGCCAATCCTAATTCAGGTCCTCCGATTCTCACCACCCCGTGATGTTTTTCTCACTCCTACTAGTGAATGACCTGTGAGAAACCCTTACAATGCGCACCACCCCGCGATGTTTTTCAGAAACCTATCCTACTTTGCACTGCATGTTTTCTGACCTCCCCATGCTGACCACACCGTGGTGCTTTTGTCAATACTACATTGCCACTCACAGCCTATACTTATTCAGGCCCTCCGATTCACACCACCCCGTGATGTTTTTCTGACTCCTACTAGTGAATGGCCTGTTAGAAACCCATACAATGAACAGCACACCGCGATGTTTTTCAGAAACATATCCTACATTGCCACTGCCTTTTTCCTGACCTCCCGATGCTAACCACCCCGTGACGCCTTTCTCCATCCTACATTGCCACTCACTGTCTATCCTAAATCAGGCCCTCTGATTTACACCATCCCGTGATGTTATTCTGACTCCTACTACTGAATGTCCTGCTAGAAAGGGTTACATGCGCACCACCCCGTGGTGTTTTCCAGAACCCTATCCTACCTTGCCACTGCATGTTTCCTGACCTCCCCATGCTGGCCACCCCGTGGCGCTGTTCTCCATCCTACATTGCCACTCACTGCGTATCCTAATTCAGGCCCTCCGATTCACACCAGCCCATGATGTTTTTCTCACTCCTACTAGTGAATGCCCTCTTAGAAACCTTTACAATGCACACCACCCGCGATGTTTTTAGAAAGCTATCCTACATTGCCAGTGCATGTTTTCTGACCTCCCTATGCTGACCACTCCATGGCGCTTTTCTCCATCCTACATTGCCACGCACTGCCTATCCTAATTCAGGCCCTCCGATTGATAACACCCCGTGATGTTTTTCTCACTCCTACGAGTGAAAGGCCTTTTAGAAATGCTTACAATGCGCACCAACCCGCAATATTTTCAGAAACCTATCCTACTTTGCCACTGCATGTTTCCTGTCATCCCCATGCTGACCATCCTGTGGCGCTTTTCTCCATCCTGCATTGCCACTCACAGCCTATACTTATTAAGGCCCTCCGATTCATACCACCCCGTGATGTTTTTCTCACTCCTACTAGTGAATGGCCTGTTAGAAACCGTTACAATGCGCACCACCCCGTGATGTTTTCCAGAACCCCATCCTACATTGCCACTGCATGTTTCCTGACCTACCCATGCTGACCACGCTGTGGCACTTTTCTCCATCCTTCATTGCCACTCACTGCCTATCCTAATTCAGGCCCTCCGATTCACACCACCCCGTGATGTTTTTCTCACTCCTACTAGTGAATGGCCTGTTAGAAACTCTTACAATGCACACCATCCTGTGATGTTTTTCAGAAACCTATCCTATATTGCCACTGCATGTTTCCTGAACTCCCCATGCTGGCCACCCCATGGCGCTTTTCTACATCCTACATTGCCAGTCACTGTCTATCCTAAATCATGCCCTCCAATTCACACCACCCCGTGATGTTTTTCTCACTCCTAATAGTGAATGGCCTATTAGAAACCCTTACAATGGGCACCGCCACGCGATGTTTTTTCGAAACCTATCCTACATTGCCACTGCATTTTTCCTGACCTACCCATGCTGACCACACCGTGGTGCTTTTCTCCACCATACATTGCCACTCACTGCCTATTCTTACTCAGGCCCTCCGATTCACACCACCCCGTGATGTTTTTCTCACTCCTACTAGCAAATGGCATGTTAGAAAACCTTACAATGCGCCCCACCCAGCGATGTTTTTCAGAACCCTATCCTACCTTGCCACTGCATGTTTCCTGACCTCCACATGCTGACTACTCCATGGAGCTTTTCTCCATCCTACATTCCCACGCACTGCCTATCCTAATTCAGGCCCTCCGATTGATAACACCCCATGATGTTTTTCTCACTCCTACTAGTGAAAGGCCTGTTAGAAACGCTTACAATGGGTACCAACCCCCGATATTTCCAGAAACGTATCCTACTTTCCACTGCATGTTTCCTGTCCTCCCCATGCTGACCATCCCGTGGCGCTTTTCTCCATCCTACATTGCCACTCACAACCTATACTTATTCAGGCCCTCCGATTCACAACACCCCGTGAGGTTTTTCTCACTCCTACTAGTGAATGGCCTGTTACAAACCCTTACAATGCCCACCACCCGCGATGTTTTTCAGAAACCTATCCTACATTGCCACTGCATGTTTCCTGTCCTCTCTATGCTGAGCACCCCGTGGCAATTTTCTCCATCCTACATTGCCACTCACTGCCTATCCTAATTCAGGCCCTCCGTTTCACAACACCCCGTGATGTTTTTCTCACTCCTAATATTGAATGGCCTGTTAGAAACCCTTACAATGCGCACCACCCAGCGATGTTTTTCAGAAACATATCCTACTTTGCCAGTGCATGTTTTCTGACCTCCCCATGCTGAACACCCCGTGGTGCTTTTCTACATCCTACATTGCCACTCACAGCCTATACTTATTCAGGCCCTCCAATTCACACCACCCCGTGATGTTTTTGTCACTCCTACTAGTGAATGGCCTGTTAGAAACCCTTACAATGAGCACCACACCACGATGTTTTTCAGAAACCTATCCTACATTGGCACTGCATGTTTTCTGACCTCCCCATGCTAACCACCCCGTGGCGCCTTTCTGAATTCTACATTGCCACTCACTGTCTATCCTAAATCAGGCCCTCTGATTCACACCACCCTGTGATGTTATTCTCACTCCTACTACTGAATGGCCTGCTAGAAAGCGTTACATGCGCACCTCCCCGTGATGTTTTCCAGAACCCTATCCTACGTTGCCACTGCATGTATCCTGACCTCCCCATGCTGACCACCCCGTGGCGATTTTCTACATTCTACGTTGCCATTCACTTCCTATCCTATTTCAGGCCCTCTGATTCACACGACCCCGTGATGTTTCCCTCATTCCTACTAGTGAAAGGCCTGTTAGAAACCATTACAATGCGCACCACCCCGCGATGTGTTTCAGAAACCTATCCTACATTCCCACTGCATGTTTCCTGTCCTCGCCTTGCTAACCACCCCGTGGCGCTTTTCTCCATCCTATATTGCCACTCACTGCGTATCCAATTCAGGCCCTCCGATTCACACCACCCCGTTATGTTTTTCTCACTCCTACTAGTGAATGGCCTGTTAGAAACCGTTACAATGCGCCCCACCCCGCGATGTTTTTCAGAACCCTATCCTACATTGCCACTGCATGTTTCCTGAACTCCCCATGCTGACCACTCCATGGCGCTTTTCCCCATCCTACATTGCCATGCACTGCCTATCCTAATTCAGGCCCTCCGATTCATAACACCCCATGGTGCTTTTCTCACTCCTACTAGTGAAAGGATTGTTAGAAACGCTTACAATGCGTACCAACCTGCGATATTTCCAGAAACGTATCCTACTTTGCCACTGCATGTTTCCTGTCCTCCCCATGCTGACCATCCCGTGGCGCTTTTTTCCATCCTACATTGCCACTCACAGCCTATACTTATTCAGGCCCTCCCATTCACACCATCCCGTGATGTTTTTCTCACTCCTACTAGTGAATGGCCTGTTAGAAACCCTTACAATGCGCCCCACATCGGGATGTTTTTACAAACCTATCCTACATTGCCACTGCATGTTTCCTGACTCCCATGCTGACCACCCCGTGGCGCTTTTATCCATCCTACATTGCCACCCTCTGCCTATTCTAATTCAGGCCCTCTGATTCACACCACCCTGTGATGTTTTTCTCACTTCTACTAGTGAATGGCCTGTTAGAAACTCTTGCAATGCGCACCACCCCGCGATGTTTTTCAGAAACCTATCCTACTTTGCCACTGTATGTTTCCTGACCTCCCTATGCTGACCACCCCATGGCGCTTTTCTCCGTCCTACATTGCCACTCACTGCCAATCCTAATTCAGGTCCTCCGATTCACACCACCCTGTGATGTTTTTCTCACTCCTACTAGTGAATGGCCTGTGAGAAACCCTTACAATGGAACCACCCCGCGATGTTTTTCAGAAAGCTATTTTACTTTGCCACCGCATGTTTTCTGACCTCCCCATGCTGACCACCCCGTGGTGCTTTTGTCAATCCTACATTGCCACTCACAGCCTATACTTATTCAGGCCCTCCAATTCATACCACCCCGTGATGTTTTTCTCACTCCTACTAGTGAATGGCCTGTTAGAAACCCTTACAATGCACACCATCCTGCGATGTTTTTCAGAAACCTATCCTATATTGCCACTGCATGTTTCCTGACCTCCCCATGCGGGCCACCCCATGGCGCTTTTCTACATCCTACATTGCCAGTCACTGTGTATCCTAAATCATGCCCTCCGATTCACACCACGCTGTGATGTTTTTCTCACTCCTAATAGTGAATGCCCTGTTAGAAACCCTTACAAAGCCCAACACCCCGCGATGTTTTTCAGAAACCTATCCTACATTTCCACTGCATGTTTCCTGACCTCCCCATTCTGACCAACCCGTGGAGCTTTTCTCCATCCTACATTGCCACTCACAGCCTAACCTAATTCAGGCCTTCCGATTCACACCAAGCTGTGATGTTCTTCTCACTCCTACCAGTGAATGGCCGATTAGAAACCCTTACAATGGGCACGGCCACGCGATGTTTTTTCGAAACCTATCCTACATTGCCACTGCATGTTTCCCGACCTCCCCATGCTAACCACCCGTGACGCCTTTCTCCATCCTACATTGCCACTCACTGTCTATCCTAAATCAGGCCCTCTGATTCACACCACCCCGTGATGTTATCCTCACTCCTACTACTGAATGTCCTCCTAGAAAACGTTACATGCACACCACCCCGTGATGTTTTCCAGAAACCTATCCTACCTTGCCACTGCATGTTTCCTGACCTCCCCATGCTGGCCACCCCGTGGCGCTTTTCAGCATCCTACATTGCCACTCACTGCGTATCCTAATTCAGACCCTCCGATTCACACCACCCAGTGATGTTTTTCTCACTACTACGAGTGAAAGGCCTGTTAGAAACGCTTACAATGCACACCACCCCGCGATGTTTATCAGAAACCTAACTTACATTGACACTGCATGTTTCCTGACTTCCCCATGCTGAGCAACCCGTGGCACTTTTCTCTGTCCTACATTGACACTCACTGCCTATCCGAATGCAGGCAATGCAATTCAAACTACCCCGTGATGTTTTTCTCACTCCTACTAGTGAATAGCCTGTTAGAAACCCTTTCACTGCGCACCACCCCGCGAAGTTTTTCAGAAACCTATCCTACATTGCCACTGCATGTTTCCTGACCCCCAATTCTGGCCACCCCGTTGCGTTTTTCTCCATCCTACATTGCCACTCACAGCCTATACGTATTCGGGCCCTCAGATTCACACCACCGCGTGATGTTTTTCTCACTCCTACTAGTGAATGGCCTGTTAGAAACCATTACAATGCCCACCACCCCGCGAAGTTTTTCAGAAACCTATCCCACATTGCCACTGCATGTTTCCTGACCTCCCCATGCTAACCACCCCATGGCGCTTTTCTCCATCCTACATTGCCACTCACTGCCTATTCTAAATCAGGCCCTCCGATTCACACCACCCCGTGATGTTTTTCTCACTCCTACTAGTGAATGGCCTGTTAGAAACCCTTACAATGTGCACCACCGCGCTATGTTTTTCAGAAACCTATCCTATATTGCCACTGCATGTTTCCTGACCTGCCCAAGCTGACCAACCAGTTGCGCTTTTCTCCATCCTACATTGCCACTCACTGCACATCATTACTCAGGCCCTCCGATTCACACTACCCCGTGATGTTTCTCTCACTCCTACTAGTGAAAGGCCTTTAGAAACCATTACAATGCGCATCACCCCGCGATGTTTTTCAGAACCCTATCCTACATTCCCACTGCATGTTTCCTGTACTCCCCATGCTGACCACCCTTGGCGCTTTTCTCTATTCTACATTGCCACGCTCTGTGTATCCTAATTCAGGCACTCCAATTCACACCACCCCGTGATGTTTTTCTCACCCCTACTTGTGAATGGCCTATGAGAAACCCTTACAATGCGCACCACCACGCGATGTTTTTCAGAAACCTATTCTACTTTTCCACTGCATGTTTTTGGACCTCCCAATGCTGACCACCCCGTGGCGCTTTTCTCCATCCTACATTGCCACTCTCTGCATAACCTAATTCAGGCCCTCCAATTCACACCACCCTGTGATGTTTTTCGCACTCCTACTAGTGAATGGCCTGTTAGAAACCCTTACAATAAACAGAACCACGCGATGTTTTTCAGAAACCTATCCTATATTGCCACTGCATGTTTCCTGACCTCCCCATGCTGACCACCCCGTGGCGCTTTTCTCCATCCTACGTTGCACTCACTACCTCTCCTATTTCAGGCCCTCCAATTCACACCACCCCATGATGTTTCTCTCACTCCTACTAGTGAAAGGCCTGTTAGAAACCATTAAAATTTGCACCACCCCGCAATGTTTTTCAGAACCCTATCCTACATACCCACTGCATGTTTCCTGTCCTCCCATGCTCACCACCCCGTGGCGCTTTTCTCCATCCTACATTGCCACGCTCTGTGTATCCTAATTCAGGCCCTCCATTTCAAACCACGCCGTGATGTTTTTCTCACTCCTACTTGTAAATGGCCTGTGAGAAACCCTTACAATGCGCACCACGACGCGATGTTTTTCAGAAACCGATCCTACTTTTCCACTGCATGTTTTCTGACCTCCCCATGCTGACCACCCGTGGCGCTTTTCTCCATCCTACGTTGCCACTCACTGCCTCACCTATTTCACGCCCTCCGATTCACACTACCCCGTGATGTTTCTATCACTCCAACTAGTGAAAGGCCTTTAGAATCCATTACAATGTGCACCACCCTGCGATGTTTTTCAGAACCCTATCCTACATTCCCACTGCATGTTTCCTGTACTCACCATATGAACACCCCTTGGCGCTTTTCTCGATCCTACATTGTCACGCGCTGCGTATCTTAATTCAGGCACTTCAATTCACACCACCCCGTGATGTTTTTCTCACTCCTACTTGTGAATGGCCTGTGAGAAACCCTTACAATTTGCACCACCACGCGATGTTTTTCAGAAACCTATCCTACATTTGCACTGCATGTTTTCTGACCTCCCAATGCTGACCACCCCGTGGCACTTTTCTCCATCCTACATTGCCACTCTCTGCCTTACCTAATTCAGGCCCTCTGATTCACACCACCCCATGATGTTTTTCTCACTCCTACTAGTGAATGGCCTGTTAGAAACCCTTACAATGCACAAAACTCCGCGATGTTTTTCAGAAACCTATCCTACATTGCCACTGCATGTTGCCTTACCCCAAATGCTGGCCACCCCGTTGCGTTTTTCTCCATCCTACATTGCCACTCACAGCCTATACATATTCGGGCCCTCAGATTCACACCACCGCGTGATGTTTTTCTCACTCCTACTAGTGAATGGCCTGTTAGAAACCCTTACAATGCGCACCACCCCGCGATGTTTTTCAGAAACGTATCCTACATTGCGACTTCATGTTTCCTGACCTCCCCATGCTGACCACCCTGTGGCGCTTTTCTCCATCCTACATTGCCACTCTCTGCCTAACCTAATTCAGGCCTTCTGATTCACACCACCCTGTAATGTTTTTCTCACTCCTACCAGTGAATGGCCTTACAATGCACACAACCCGGCGATGTTTTTCAGAAACCTATCCTACATTGCCACTGCACGTTTCCTGACCCCCAATGCTGGCCACCCCGTTGCGTTTTTCTCTATCCTACATTGCCACTCACAGCCTATAGGTATTCGGGACCTCAGATTCACACCACCGCGTGATGTTTTTCTCACTACTACTAGTGAATGGCCTGTTAGAAACCCTTACAATGCGAACCACCCCGCGATGTTTTTCAGAAACCTATCCTACATTGCCAGTGCATGTTTCCTGACCCCCAATGCTGACCATGCCATGACACTTTCCTCCATCCTACATTGCCACTCACTGCTTATTCTAATTCAGGGACTCCGATTCATATCACCCCGTGATGTTTTTCTCACTCCTACTAGTGAATGGCCGGTTACAAACCCTTACAATGCGCACCACCCCGCGATGATTTTCAGAAACCTATCCTACATTGCCATTGCATGTTTCCTGACCTCCCCATGCTGGCCACACCGTGGCGCTTTTCTACATCCTACATTGCCACTCACTGTGTATCCTATATCAGGCCCTCAAATTCACACCACTGCGAGATGTTTTTCTCACTCCTACTAGTGAATGGCCTGTTAGAAACCCTTACAAGGTGCACCACCCCGCAATGTTTTTCAGAAACCTATCCTACATTGCCACTGCATGTTTCCTGACCTCCCCATGCTGACCTCCCCGTGGCGCTTTTCTCCATCCTACATTGCCACTCACTGCCTATCCTTACTCAGGTCTCCGATTCACACCACTCCGTGATGTTTTTCTCGCTTCTACTAGTGAATGGCCTGTTAGAAACCCTTACAATGTGCCCCACCCCGCGATGTTTTTCAGAACCCTATCCTACATTGCCACTGCATGTTTCCTGACCTCCCCAAGCTGACCAACCCGTTGAGATTTTCTCCATCCTACATTGCCACTCACTGCCTATCCTTACTAAGGCCCTCTGATTAACAACACCCCGTGATGAATTCTCACTCCTACTAGTGAATGGCATGTTAGAAACCCTTACAATGCACACCACCCCGCGATGTTTTTCAGAACCCTATCCTACATTGCCCCTGCATGTTTCCTGACCACCCCATGCAGACCACCCCGTGGCGCTTTTCTCCATCCTACATTGCCACTCACAGTCTATCCTAATTCAGGCCTCCGATTCACACAACCCCTTGATGTTTTTCTCACTCCTACTAGTGAATGGCCTGTTAGAAACCCTTACGATGAGCACCACCACTCGATGTTTTTTAGAAAACTATCCTACATTGCCACTGCATGTTTCCTGACCTCCCCATGCTGACCACCCCGTGGCGCTTTTCTCCGTCCTACATTGTCATTCACTGGCTATAAGAATTCAGATCCTCGGATTCACACCACCCCGTGATGTTTTTCCTCACTCCTACTAGTGAATGGCCTGTTAGAAAACCTTACAATGCGCACCGCCCTGCGATGATTTTCAGAAACCTATTCTACATTGCCACTGCATGTTTCCTGACCTCCCCCTGCTGACCACCCCATGGCGCTTTTTTGTATGCTATGATGCCACTCTCTGCATATCCTAATTTACGCCCTCCGATTCACACCACTCCGTGATGTTTTTCTCCCTCCTACCATTGAATGGCCTGTGAGAAACCCTTACAATGCACACCAACCCGCGATGTTTTTCCGAAACCTATCCTACATTGCCACTGCATGTTTCCTGTCCTCCCTATGATGAGCACCCCGTGGCACTTTTCTCCATCCTACATTGCCTCTCACTGCCTATTTTAATTCAGGCCCACGGATTCCCAACAACCCGTCATTTTTTTTCACACTCCTACTAGTGAATGGCCTGTTAGAAAACATTACAGTGCGCACCAACCCGTGATGTTTTCCAGAACCCTATCCTACATGGCCAGTGAATGTTTCCTGACTACCCCATGCTGACCACCCCATGGCGCTTTTCTAAATCCTATATTGCCACACACTGCCTATCCTAATTCAGGCCCTCCGATTCATACCACCCCGTGATGTTTTTCTCACTCCTACTAGTGAATGGCCTGTGAGAAACCCTTAGAATGCACACCACCCCGCGATGTTTTTCAGAAACCTATCCTACATTGCCACTGCATGTTTCCTGACCTCCCCATGCTGACCACCCCGTGGCGCTTTTCTCCATTCTACATTGCCACTCAGTGCCTATCCTAATTCAGGCCCTCTGATTCACACAACCCTGTGATGTTTTTCTCACTCCTATTACTGAATGGTCTGTGTTAAACCCTTACAATGCGCACCACCCCGTGATGTTTTTCAGAAACCTATCCTACTTTGGCACTGCCTGTTTTCTGACCTCCCCATGCTGACCACCCGATGGAGCTTTTCTCCATCCTACATTGCCACTCACAGCCTATACTTATTCAGGCCCTCGGATTCACACCACCCCGTGATGTTTTTCTCAGTCCTAATACTCAATAGCCTGTTAGAAACCCTTACAATGCTCACCACCCCGCGATGTTTTTCAGAAACCTATCCTAAATTCCCACTGCATGTTTCCTGTACTCCCCATGCTGACCACCCCGTGGTGCTTTTCTCCATTCTATGTTGCCACTCACTGCCTATCCTAATTCAGGCCCTCCGATTCACACCACCCCGTGATGTTTTTCTCACTCCTACTAGTGAATGGCCTGTTAGAAACCGTTACAATGCGCACCACCCCGTGATGTTTTCCAGAACCCCATCCTACATTGCCACTGCATGTTTCCTGACCTACCCATGCTGACCACGCTGTGGCACTTTTCTCCATCCTTCATTGCCACTCACTGCCTATCCTAATTCAGGCCCTCCGATTCACACCACCCCGTGATGTTTTTCTCACTCCTACTAGTGAATGGCTTGTTAGAAACTCTTACAATGCGAACCATCCCGCGATGTTTTTCAGAAACCTATCCTACGTTGCCAGTGCATGTCTCCTGACCTCCCCATTCTGACCACCCCATAGCGCTTTTCTCCATCCTACATTGCCACTCACTGCCTATTCTAATTCAGGCCCTCCGATTCATACCACCCCGTGATGTTTTTCTCACTCCTACTAGTGAATGGCCTGTTAGAAACCCTTACAATGCACACCATCCTGTGATGTTTTTCAGAAACCTATCCTATATTGCCACTGCATGTTTCCTGAACTCCCCATGCTGGCCACCCCATGGCGCTTTTCTACATCCTACATTGCCAGTCACTGTCTATCCTAAATCATGCCCTCCAATTCACACCACCCCGTGATGTTTTTCTCACTCCTAATAGTGAATGGCCTATTAGAAACCCTTACAATGGGCACCGCCACGCGATGTTTTTTCGAAACCTATCCTACATTGCCACTGCATTTTTCCTGACCTACCCATGCTGACCACACCGTGGTGCTTTTCTCCACCATACATTGCCACTCACTGCCTATTCTTACTCAGGCCCTCCGATTCACACCACCCCGTGATGTTTTTCTCACTCCTACTAGCAAATGGCATGTTAGAAAACCTTACAATGCGCCCCACCCAGCGATGTTTTTCAGAACCCTATCCTACCTTGCCACTGCATGTTTCCTGACCTCCACATGCTGACTACTCCATGGAGCTTTTCTCCATCCTACATTCCCACGCACTGCCTATCCTAATTCAGGCCCTCCGATTGATAACACCCCATGATGTTTTTCTCACTCCTACTAGTGAAAGGCCTGTTAGAAACGCTTACAATGGGTACCAACCCCCGATATTTCCAGAAACGTATCCTACTTTCCACTGCATGTTTCCTGTCCTCCCCATGCTGACCATCCCGTGGCGCTTTTCTCCATCCTACATTGCCACTCACAACCTATACTTATTCAGGCCCTCCGATTCACAACACCCCGTGAGGTTTTTCTCACTCCTACTAGTGAATGGCCTGTTACAAACCCTTACAATGCCCACCACCCGCGATGTTTTTCAGAAACCTATCCTACATTGCCACTGCATGTTTCCTGTCCTCTCTATGCTGAGCACCCCGTGGCAATTTTCTCCATCCTACATTGCCACTCACTGCCTATCCTAATTCAGGCCCTCCGTTTCACAACACCCCGTGATGTTTTTCTCACTCCTAATATTGAATGGCCTGTTAGAAACCCTTACAATGCGCACCACCCAGCGATGTTTTTCAGAAACATATCCTACTTTGCCAGTGCATGTTTTCTGACCTCCCCATGCTGAACACCCCGTGGTGCTTTTCTACATCCTACATTGCCACTCACAGCCTATACTTATTCAGGCCCTCCAATTCACACCACCCCGTGATGTTTTTGTCACTCCTACTAGTGAATGGCCTGTTAGAAACCCTTACAATGAGCACCACACCACGATGTTTTTCAGAAACCTATCCTACATTGGCACTGCATGTTTTCTGACCTCCCCATGCTAACCACCCCGTGGCGCCTTTCTGAATTCTACATTGCCACTCACTGTCTATCCTAAATCAGGCCCTCTGATTCACACCACCCTGTGATGTTATTCTCACTCCTACTACTGAATGGCCTGCTAGAAAGCGTTACATGCGCACCTCCCCGTGATGTTTTCCAGAACCCTATCCTACGTTGCCACTGCATGTATCCTGACCTCCCCATGCTGACCACCCCGTGGCGATTTTCTACATTCTACGTTGCCATTCACTTCCTATCCTATTTCAGGCCCTCTGATTCACACGACCCCGTGATGTTTCCCTCATTCCTACTAGTGAAAGGCCTGTTAGAAACCATTACAATGCGCACCACCCCGCGATGTGTTTCAGAAACCTATCCTACATTCCCACTGCATGTTTCCTGTCCTCGCCTTGCTAACCACCCCGTGGCGCTTTTCTCCATCCTATATTGCCACTCACTGCGTATCCAATTCAGGCCCTCCGATTCACACCACCCCGTTATGTTTTTCTCACTCCTACTAGTGAATGGCCTGTTAGAAACCGTTACAATGCGCCCCACCCCGCGATGTTTTTCAGAACCCTATCCTACATTGCCACTGCATGTTTCCTGAACTCCCCATGCTGACCACTCCATGGCGCTTTTCCCCATCCTACATTGCCATGCACTGCCTATCCTAATTCAGGCCCTCCGATTCATAACACCCCATGGTGCTTTTCTCACTCCTACTAGTGAAAGGATTGTTAGAAACGCTTACAATGCGTACCAACCTGCGATATTTCCAGAAACGTATCCTACTTTGCCACTGCATGTTTCCTGTCCTCCCCATGCTGACCATCCCGTGGCGCTTTTTTCCATCCTACATTGCCACTCACAGCCTATACTTATTCAGGCCCTCCCATTCACACCATCCCGTGATGTTTTTCTCACTCCTACTAGTGAATGGCCTGTTAGAAACCCTTACAATGCGCCCCACATCGGGATGTTTTTACAAACCTATCCTACATTGCCACTGCATGTTTCCTGACTCCCATGCTGACCACCCCGTGGCGCTTTTATCCATCCTACATTGCCACCCTCTGCCTATTCTAATTCAGGCCCTCTGATTCACACCACCCTGTGATGTTTTTCTCACTTCTACTAGTGAATGGCCTGTTAGAAACTCTTGCAATGCGCACCACCCCGCGATGTTTTTCAGAAACCTATCCTACTTTGCCACTGTATGTTTCCTGACCTCCCTATGCTGACCACCCCATGGCGCTTTTCTCCGTCCTACATTGCCACTCACTGCCAATCCTAATTCAGGTCCTCCGATTCACACCACCCTGTGATGTTTTTCTCACTCCTACTAGTGAATGGCCTGTGAGAAACCCTTACAATGGAACCACCCCGCGATGTTTTTCAGAAAGCTATTTTACTTTGCCACCGCATGTTTTCTGACCTCCCCATGCTGACCACCCCGTGGTGCTTTTGTCAATCCTACATTGCCACTCACAGCCTATACTTATTCAGGCCCTCCAATTCATACCACCCCGTGATGTTTTTCTCACTCCTACTAGTGAATGGCCTGTTAGAAACCCTTACAATGCACACCATCCTGCGATGTTTTTCAGAAACCTATCCTATATTGCCACTGCATGTTTCCTGACCTCCCCATGCGGGCCACCCCATGGCGCTTTTCTACATCCTACATTGCCAGTCACTGTGTATCCTAAATCATGCCCTCCGATTCACACCACGCTGTGATGTTTTTCTCACTCCTAATAGTGAATGCCCTGTTAGAAACCCTTACAAAGCCCAACACCCCGCGATGTTTTTCAGAAACCTATCCTACATTTCCACTGCATGTTTCCTGACCTCCCCATTCTGACCAACCCGTGGAGCTTTTCTCCATCCTACATTGCCACTCACAGCCTAACCTAATTCAGGCCTTCCGATTCACACCAAGCTGTGATGTTCTTCTCACTCCTACCAGTGAATGGCCGATTAGAAACCCTTACAATGGGCACGGCCACGCGATGTTTTTTCGAAACCTATCCTACATTGCCACTGCATGTTTCCCGACCTCCCCATGCTAACCACCCGTGACGCCTTTCTCCATCCTACATTGCCACTCACTGTCTATCCTAAATCAGGCCCTCTGATTCACACCACCCCGTGATGTTATCCTCACTCCTACTACTGAATGTCCTCCTAGAAAACGTTACATGCACACCACCCCGTGATGTTTTCCAGAAACCTATCCTACCTTGCCACTGCATGTTTCCTGACCTCCCCATGCTGGCCACCCCGTGGCGCTTTTCAGCATCCTACATTGCCACTCACTGCGTATCCTAATTCAGACCCTCCGATTCACACCACCCAGTGATGTTTTTCTCACTACTACGAGTGAAAGGCCTGTTAGAAACGCTTACAATGCACACCACCCCGCGATGTTTATCAGAAACCTAACTTACATTGACACTGCATGTTTCCTGACTTCCCCATGCTGAGCAACCCGTGGCACTTTTCTCTGTCCTACATTGACACTCACTGCCTATCCGAATGCAGGCAATGCAATTCAAACTACCCCGTGATGTTTTTCTCACTCCTACTAGTGAATAGCCTGTTAGAAACCCTTTCACTGCGCACCACCCCGCGAAGTTTTTCAGAAACCTATCCTACATTGCCACTGCATGTTTCCTGACCCCCAATTCTGGCCACCCCGTTGCGTTTTTCTCCATCCTACATTGCCACTCACAGCCTATACGTATTCGGGCCCTCAGATTCACACCACCGCGTGATGTTTTTCTCACTCCTACTAGTGAATGGCCTGTTAGAAACCATTACAATGCCCACCACCCCGCGAAGTTTTTCAGAAACCTATCCCACATTGCCACTGCATGTTTCCTGACCTCCCCATGCTAACCACCCCATGGCGCTTTTCTCCATCCTACATTGCCACTCACTGCCTATTCTAAATCAGGCCCTCCGATTCACACCACCCCGTGATGTTTTTCTCACTCCTACTAGTGAATGGCCTGTTAGAAACCCTTACAATGTGCACCACCGCGCTATGTTTTTCAGAAACCTATCCTATATTGCCACTGCATGTTTCCTGACCTGCCCAAGCTGACCAACCAGTTGCGCTTTTCTCCATCCTACATTGCCACTCACTGCACATCATTACTCAGGCCCTCCGATTCACACTACCCCGTGATGTTTCTCTCACTCCTACTAGTGAAAGGCCTTTAGAAACCATTACAATGCGCATCACCCCGCGATGTTTTTCAGAACCCTATCCTACATTCCCACTGCATGTTTCCTGTACTCCCCATGCTGACCACCCTTGGCGCTTTTCTCTATTCTACATTGCCACGCTCTGTGTATCCTAATTCAGGCACTCCAATTCACACCACCCCGTGATGTTTTTCTCACCCCTACTTGTGAATGGCCTATGAGAAACCCTTACAATGCGCACCACCACGCGATGTTTTTCAGAAACCTATTCTACTTTTCCACTGCATGTTTTTGGACCTCCCAATGCTGACCACCCCGTGGCGCTTTTCTCCATCCTACATTGCCACTCTCTGCATAACCTAATTCAGGCCCTCCAATTCACACCACCCTGTGATGTTTTTCGCACTCCTACTAGTGAATGGCCTGTTAGAAACCCTTACAATAAACAGAACCACGCGATGTTTTTCAGAAACCTATCCTATATTGCCACTGCATGTTTCCTGACCTCCCCATGCTGACCACCCCGTGGCGCTTTTCTCCATCCTACGTTGCACTCACTACCTCTCCTATTTCAGGCCCTCCAATTCACACCACCCCATGATGTTTCTCTCACTCCTACTAGTGAAAGGCCTGTTAGAAACCATTAAAATTTGCACCACCCCGCAATGTTTTTCAGAACCCTATCCTACATACCCACTGCATGTTTCCTGTCCTCCCATGCTCACCACCCCGTGGCGCTTTTCTCCATCCTACATTGCCACGCTCTGTGTATCCTAATTCAGGCCCTCCATTTCAAACCACGCCGTGATGTTTTTCTCACTCCTACTTGTAAATGGCCTGTGAGAAACCCTTACAATGCGCACCACGACGCGATGTTTTTCAGAAACCGATCCTACTTTTCCACTGCATGTTTTCTGACCTCCCCATGCTGACCACCCGTGGCGCTTTTCTCCATCCTACGTTGCCACTCACTGCCTCACCTATTTCACGCCCTCCGATTCACACTACCCCGTGATGTTTCTATCACTCCAACTAGTGAAAGGCCTTTAGAATCCATTACAATGTGCACCACCCTGCGATGTTTTTCAGAACCCTATCCTACATTCCCACTGCATGTTTCCTGTACTCACCATATGAACACCCCTTGGCGCTTTTCTCGATCCTACATTGTCACGCGCTGCGTATCTTAATTCAGGCACTTCAATTCACACCACCCCGTGATGTTTTTCTCACTCCTACTTGTGAATGGCCTGTGAGAAACCCTTACAATTTGCACCACCACGCGATGTTTTTCAGAAACCTATCCTACATTTGCACTGCATGTTTTCTGACCTCCCAATGCTGACCACCCCGTGGCACTTTTCTCCATCCTACATTGCCACTCTCTGCCTTACCTAATTCAGGCCCTCTGATTCACACCACCCCATGATGTTTTTCTCACTCCTACTAGTGAATGGCCTGTTAGAAACCCTTACAATGCACAAAACTCCGCGATGTTTTTCAGAAACCTATCCTACATTGCCACTGCATGTTGCCTTACCCCAAATGCTGGCCACCCCGTTGCGTTTTTCTCCATCCTACATTGCCACTCACAGCCTATACATATTCGGGCCCTCAGATTCACACCACCGCGTGATGTTTTTCTCACTCCTACTAGTGAATGGCCTGTTAGAAACCCTTACAATGCGCACCACCCCGCGATGTTTTTCAGAAACGTATCCTACATTGCGACTTCATGTTTCCTGACCTCCCCATGCTGACCACCCTGTGGCGCTTTTCTCCATCCTACATTGCCACTCTCTGCCTAACCTAATTCAGGCCTTCTGATTCACACCACCCTGTAATGTTTTTCTCACTCCTACCAGTGAATGGCCTTACAATGCACACAACCCGGCGATGTTTTTCAGAAACCTATCCTACATTGCCACTGCACGTTTCCTGACCCCCAATGCTGGCCACCCCGTTGCGTTTTTCTCTATCCTACATTGCCACTCACAGCCTATAGGTATTCGGGACCTCAGATTCACACCACCGCGTGATGTTTTTCTCACTACTACTAGTGAATGGCCTGTTAGAAACCCTTACAATGCGAACCACCCCGCGATGTTTTTCAGAAACCTATCCTACATTGCCAGTGCATGTTTCCTGACCCCCAATGCTGACCATGCCATGACACTTTCCTCCATCCTACATTGCCACTCACTGCTTATTCTAATTCAGGGACTCCGATTCATATCACCCCGTGATGTTTTTCTCACTCCTACTAGTGAATGGCCGGTTACAAACCCTTACAATGCGCACCACCCCGCGATGATTTTCAGAAACCTATCCTACATTGCCATTGCATGTTTCCTGACCTCCCCATGCTGGCCACACCGTGGCGCTTTTCTACATCCTACATTGCCACTCACTGTGTATCCTATATCAGGCCCTCAAATTCACACCACTGCGAGATGTTTTTCTCACTCCTACTAGTGAATGGCCTGTTAGAAACCCTTACAAGGTGCACCACCCCGCAATGTTTTTCAGAAACCTATCCTACATTGCCACTGCATGTTTCCTGACCTCCCCATGCTGACCTCCCCGTGGCGCTTTTCTCCATCCTACATTGCCACTCACTGCCTATCCTTACTCAGGTCTCCGATTCACACCACTCCGTGATGTTTTTCTCGCTTCTACTAGTGAATGGCCTGTTAGAAACCCTTACAATGTGCCCCACCCCGCGATGTTTTTCAGAACCCTATCCTACATTGCCACTGCATGTTTCCTGACCTCCCCAAGCTGACCAACCCGTTGAGATTTTCTCCATCCTACATTGCCACTCACTGCCTATCCTTACTAAGGCCCTCTGATTAACAACACCCCGTGATGAATTCTCACTCCTACTAGTGAATGGCATGTTAGAAACCCTTACAATGCACACCACCCCGCGATGTTTTTCAGAACCCTATCCTACATTGCCCCTGCATGTTTCCTGACCACCCCATGCAGACCACCCCGTGGCGCTTTTCTCCATCCTACATTGCCACTCACAGTCTATCCTAATTCAGGCCTCCGATTCACACAACCCCTTGATGTTTTTCTCACTCCTACTAGTGAATGGCCTGTTAGAAACCCTTACGATGAGCACCACCACTCGATGTTTTTTAGAAAACTATCCTACATTGCCACTGCATGTTTCCTGACCTCCCCATGCTGACCACCCCGTGGCGCTTTTCTCCGTCCTACATTGTCATTCACTGGCTATAAGAATTCAGATCCTCGGATTCACACCACCCCGTGATGTTTTTCCTCACTCCTACTAGTGAATGGCCTGTTAGAAAACCTTACAATGCGCACCGCCCTGCGATGATTTTCAGAAACCTATTCTACATTGCCACTGCATGTTTCCTGACCTCCCCCTGCTGACCACCCCATGGCGCTTTTTTGTATGCTATGATGCCACTCTCTGCATATCCTAATTTACGCCCTCCGATTCACACCACTCCGTGATGTTTTTCTCCCTCCTACCATTGAATGGCCTGTGAGAAACCCTTACAATGCACACCAACCCGCGATGTTTTTCCGAAACCTATCCTACATTGCCACTGCATGTTTCCTGTCCTCCCTATGATGAGCACCCCGTGGCACTTTTCTCCATCCTACATTGCCTCTCACTGCCTATTTTAATTCAGGCCCACGGATTCCCAACAACCCGTCATTTTTTTTCACACTCCTACTAGTGAATGGCCTGTTAGAAAACATTACAGTGCGCACCAACCCGTGATGTTTTCCAGAACCCTATCCTACATGGCCAGTGAATGTTTCCTGACTACCCCATGCTGACCACCCCATGGCGCTTTTCTAAATCTTATATTGCCACACACTGCCTATCCTAATTCAGGCCCTCCGATTCATACCACCCCGTGATGTTTTTCTCACTCCTACTAGTGAATGGCCTGTGAGAAACCCTTAGAATGCACACCACCCCGCGATGTTTTTCAGAAACCTATCCTACATTGCCACTGCATGTTTCCTGACCTCCCCATGCTGACCACCCCGTGGCGCTTTTCTCCATTCTACATTGCCACTCAGTGCCTATCCTAATTCAGGCCCTCTGATTCACACAACCCTGTGATGTTTTTCTCACTCCTATTACTGAATGGTCTGTGTTAAACCCTTACAATGCGCACCACCCCGTGATGTTTTTCAGAAACCTATCCTACTTTGGCACTGCCTGTTTTCTGACCTCCCCATGCTGACCACCCGATGGAGCTTTTCTCCATCCTACATTGCCACTCACAGCCTATACTTATTCAGGCCCTCGGATTCACACCACCCCGTGATGTTTTTCTCAGTCCTAATACTCAATAGCCTGTTAGAAACCCTTACAATGCTCACCACCCCGCGATGTTTTTCAGAAACCTATCCTAAATTCCCACTGCATGTTTCCTGTACTCCCCATGCTGACCACCCCGTGGTGCTTTTCTCCATTCTATGTTGCCACTCACTGCCTATCCTAATTCAGGCCCTCCGATTCACACCACCCCGTGATGTTTTTCTCACTCCTACTACTGAATGACCTGTGAGAAAAACTTACAATGCGAACCAGCCCGCGATGTCATTCAGAAACCTATCCTACTTTGCCAATGCCTGTTTTCTGACCTCCCCATGCTGACACCCGATGACGCATTTCTCCATCCTACATTGCCACTCAGTGCGATGTTTTTCAGAAACCTATCCTACTTTGCCACTGCATGTTTCCTGAACACCCAATGCTGACCACCCCGTGGTGCTTTTCTCCATTCTATATTGTCACTCACTGCATAACCTAATTCAGGCCCTCCGATTCACACCACCCCGTGATGTTTTTCTCACTCCTACTAGTGAATGGCCTGTTAGAAAACGTTACAATCCTCACTACCCCGTGATGTTTTCCAGAACGCTATCCTACGTTGCCACTGCATGTTTCCTGACCTCCCCATGCTGACCACCCCGTGGCGCTTTTCTCCATTCTACATTGCCACTCAGTGCCTATCCTAATTCAGGCCCTCCGATTCACACCACCCCGTGATGTTTTTCTCACTCCTACTAGAGAATGGTCTGTGAGAAACCCTTACAACGCACACCACCACGCGATGTTTTTCAGAAACCTATCGTACATTGCCACTGCATGTTTCCTGTCCTCCCCTTGCTGACCACCCCGTTGTGCTTTTCTCTATCTTACATTGCCACTCACTGCCTATCCTAATTCAGGCCCTCCGATTCACACCAACCCGTGATGTTTTTCTCACTCCTACTAGTGAATGGAATGCTAGAAATCGTTACAATGCGCAATACCCCGTGATGTTTTACAGAACCCTATCCTACATTGCCACTGCATGTTTCATGATGTCCCCATGCTGACCACCCCGTGGCGCTTTCCTCTATCTTACATAGCCACTCACTGCCTGTCCTAATTCACGCCCTCAGATTCACACCACCCCGTGATGTTTTTCTCACTCCTACTAGTGAATCGCCTGTGAGAAACACTTACGATGCACACCACCCCGCGATGTTTTTCAGAAACCTATCCTACTTTGCCACTGCATGATTCCAGACCTCCCCATGCTGACCACACCATGGCGCATTACTCCATCCTATATTGCAACTCACTGCCTATCCTAATTCAGGACATCCGATTCACACCACCCCGTGATGTTTTTCTCACTCCTACTAGTGAATGGCCTGTTAGAAACCCTTACAATGCGAACCACCCCGCGATGTATTTCAGAAACATAACCTGCTTTGCCACTGCATGTTTCCAGACCTCCCTATGTTGACCACACCGTGGCGCATTTCTGCATCCTACATTGCGACTCACTGCCTATCCTAATTCAGGCCCTCGGATTCACACCACCCCGTGATGTTTTTCTCACTCCTACTAGTGAATGGCCTGTTAGATACCCTTACAATGCGCACCACCCCGCGATGTTTTTCACAAACCTATCCTACATAGCCACTGCATGTTTCTTGACCTCCCCATGCTGACCACCCCTTGGCGCTGTTCTGTATCCTACGATGCCACCCTCTGCCTATACTAATTCACGCACTCGGATTCACACTACCCCGTGATGTTTTTCTCACTCCTACTAGTGAATGGCCTGTGAGAAACCCTTACAATGCACACCACCCCGCGATGTTTTTCAGAAACCTATCCTACATTGCCACTGCATGTTTACTGTCCTCCACATGCTGACCACCCCTGGCGCTTTTCTCTAATTTACATTGCCACTCACTGCCTATCCTAATTGAGGCCCTGCGATTCTCACAACCATGTAATGATTTTCTCACTCCTACTAGTCAATGGCCTGTTAGAAACCCTTACAATGCGCACAACCCCGCGATGTTTTTCAGAAACCTATCCTACATTGCCACTGCATGTTTCCTGAACACCCCATGCTGACCACACCGTGGTGCTTTTCTCCATCCTATATTGTCACTCACTGCATAACCTAATTCAGGCCCTCCGATTCACATCACCCCGTGATGTTTTTCTCACTCCTTCTAGTGAATGGCCTGTTAGAAAACGTTACAATCCTCACCACCCCGTGATGTTTTCCAGAACCCTATCCTACATTGCCACTGCATGTTTCTTGACCTCCGCATGCTGACCACCCCGTGGTGCTTTTCTCAATTCTACATTGCCACTCAGTGCCTATCCTAATTCAGGCCCTCCGATTCACACCTCCCCGTGATGTTTTTCTCACTCCTACTATTGAATGGCCTGTTAGAAACCCTTACAATGCGCACCACACTGCGATGTTTTTCAGAACCCTATCCTACATTGCCACTGCATGTTTCTTGACCTCCCCATGCTGACCACCCCGTGGCACTTTTCTGCATCCTACGATGCCACTATCTGCATATCCTAATTCACGCCCTCCGATTCACCCCACTCCGTGATGTTTTTCTCACTCCTACCATTGATTGGCCTGTGAGAAACCCTTACAATGCACACCACCCCGCGATGTTTTTCAGAAACCTATGGTACATTGCCGCTGCATGTTTCCTGACCTCACCATCCTGACCACCCCTTGGCGCTTTTCTTTAAACTACATTGCCACTCACTGCCAATGCTAATTCAGGCCCTCCGATTCGCACCATCCCATGATGTTTTTGTCACTCCTACTAGTGAATGGCCTGTTAGAAACCCTTACAATGCGCACCACCCCGCGATGTTTTTCAGAAACCTATCCTACATTGCCACTGCATGTTTCCTGTCCTCCCTATGATGAGCACCCCGTGGCACTTTTCTCCATCCTACATTGCCTCTCACGGTCTATTCTAATTCAGGCCCTCCGATTCACACCAACCCGTCATGTTTTTCTTACTCCTACTAGTGAATGGCCTGTTAGAAACCGTAGCAATGCACACCAAACCGTGATGTCTTCCAGAACCCTATCCTACATTGCCAGTGAATGTTTCCTGACTTCCGCATGCTGACCACCCCATGGCGCTTTTCTCCATCCTACATTCCCACTCACTGCGAATCCTAATTCAGGCCCTCCGATTCATACCACCCCGTGATGTTTTTCTCACTCCTACTAGTGAATGGCCTGTGAGAAACCCTTACAATGCACAACACCCCATGATGTTTTACAGAAACCTATCCTACATTGCCACTGCATGTTTCCTGACCTCCCCATGCTGACCACCCCGTGGCGCTGTTCTCCATTCTACATTGCCACTCAGTGCCTATCTTAATTCAGGCCCTCCGATTCACACAACCCTGGGATGTTTTTCTCACTCCTACTATTGAATGGCATGATAGAAACCCTGACAATGCGCACCACCCCGCGATGTTTTTCAGAAACCTATCTTACATTGACACTGCATCTTTCCTGACTTCCCATGTAGAGCACCCCGTGGCACTTTTCTCCGTCCGACATTGCCAGTCACTGTCTATGGTAATTCAGGCCCTCCGATTCACACCACCCCGTGATGTTTTTATCACTCCTACTAGTGAATGGCCTGTTAGAAACCCTTTCAATGCGCACCAACATGCGATGTTTTTCAGAAACCTATCCTACATTGCCACTGCATGTTGCCTAACCTCCCCATGCTGACCACCCCGTTGCACTTTTCTCTATCTTACATTGCCACTCACTGCCTATCCTAATTCAGGCCCTCCGATTCACACAACCACGTAAAGATTTTCTCACTCCTACTAGTGAATGGCCTGTTAGAAACCCTTACAATGCGCACCACCCCCGAATGTTTTGCAGAAACCTATCCTACATTGCCAGTGCATGTTTCCTGAACTCCCCATGCAGAGCACCCCGTGGCGCTTTTCTCCATTCTACGTTGCCACTCACTGCCTATCCTAATTCAGGCCCTCCGATTCACACCACCCCGTGATGTTTTTCTCACTCCTACTACTGAATGACCTGTGAGAAACCCTTACAATGCGAACCACCCCTCGATGTTTTTTAGAAACCTATCCTACTTTGCCAATGCCTGTTTTCTGACCTCCCCATGCTGAACACCCGATGGCGCTTTTCTCCATCCTACATGGCCACTCCCAGCCTATACTTATTCAGGCCCTCCGATTCACACCAACCCGTGATGTTTTTCTCACTCCTACTAGTGAATGGCATGCTAGAAATCGTTACAATGCGCAATACCCCGTGATGTTTTACAGAACCCTATCCTACATTGCCACTGCATGTTTCCTGACGTCCCCATGCTGACCACCCCGTGGTGCTTTCCTCTAACTTACATTGCCACTCACTGCCTGTCCTAATTCAGGCCCTCCGATTCACACTACTCCGTGTTGTTTTTCTCACTCCTACTAGTGAATCACCTGTGAGAAACACTTACGATGCACACCACCCCGCGATGTTTTTCAGAAACCTATCCTACTTTGCCACTGCATGATTCCAGACCTCCCCATGCTGACCACACCATGGCGCATTACTCCATCCTGTGTTGCAACTCACTGCCTATCCTAATTCAGGACATCCGATTTACACCACCCCGTGATGTTTTTCTCACTCCTACTAGTGAATGGCCTGTTAGAAACCCTTACAATGCGAACCACCCCGCGATGTATTTCAGAAACCTATCCTACTTTGCCACTGCATGTTTCCAGACCTCCCTATGTTGACCACACCGTGGGGCATTTCTGCATCCTACATTGCGACTCACTGCCTATCCTAATTCAGGCCCTCGGATTCACACCACCCCGTGATGTTTTTCTCACTCCTACTAGTGAATGGCCTGTTAGAAACCCTTACAATGCGTACCACCCCGAGATGTTTTTCACAAACCTATCCTACATAGCCACTGCATGTTTCTTGACCTCCCCATTCTGACCACGCCATGGCGCTATTCTGTATCCTACGATGCCACCCCCTGCCTATCTTAATTCACGCCCTCGGATTCACACCACCCCGCGATGTTTTTCAGAAACCTATGGTACATTGCCACTGCATGTTTCCGGCCCTCACCATGCTGACCAGTTCGTGGTACTTTTCTCCATCCTACATTGCTACTCACAGCCTAAACTTATTCAGACCCTCCGATTCACACCACCCCGTGATGTTTTTTTACTCCTACTATGTAATTGCCTGTTAGAAAATCTTACAATGCGCACCACAACGCGATGTTTTTTAGAAACTTATGCTACATTGCCACTGCATGTTTCCTGACCTCCCCATGCTGACCACCGCGTGGCGTTTTTCTCCGTCCTACATTGCCATTCACTGGCTATCCTAATTCAGATCCTCGGATTCACACCACCCCGTGATGTTTTTCTCACTCCTTCTAGTGAATGGCCTGTTTGAAAACCTTACAATGCGCACCGCCCCGCGATGTTTTTCAGAAACCTATCTTACATTGACACTGCATGTTTCCTGAATTCCCATGCTGAGCACCCCGTGGCACTTTTCTCCGTCCTACATTGCCACTCACTGTCTATGGTAATTCAGGCCCTCCAATTCACACCACCCCGTGATGTTTTTCTCATTCCTACTAGTGAATGGCCTGTTAGAAACCCTTTCAATGGACACCACCCCGCGATGTTTTTAAGAAACCTATCCTACTTTGCCACTGCATGTGTCCTGACCTCACTATGCTGACCACCCCGTGGCGCTTTTCTGCATCCTACGTTGCCACTCACTGCCTATCCTAATTCAGGCCCTCCGATTCACACCACCCCGTGATGTTTTTCTCACTCCTACTACGGAATGGCCTGTGAGAAACCCTTACAATGCGCAACACCCCGCGATGTTTTTCAGAAACCTATCCTACTTTTCCACTGCCTGTTTTCTGACCTCCCCATGCTGACCACCCGATGACGCATTTCTCCATCCAACATTGCCACTCACAGCCTATACTTATTCAGGCCCTCGGATTCACACCACCCCGTGATGTTTTTCTCACTCCTACTACTGAATGGCCAGCTTGAAAGCGATACAATGCGCACCAACCCGTGATGTTTTCTAGAACCCTATCCTACATTGCCACAGCATGATTCCTGACCTCTCCATGCTGACCAACCCGTGGCGCTTTTCTCCATCCTACGTTGCCACTCACTGCCTATCCTATTTCAGGCCCTTCGATTCACACCACCCCGTGGTGTTTCTCTCACTCGTACTAGTGAAAGGCCTGTTAGAAACCATTACAATGCGCACCAACCCGCGATGTTTTTCAGAACCCTATCCTACATTCCAACTGCATGTTTCCCGACCTCCCCATGCTGACCACCCCATGGCGCTTTTCTCAATCCTACATTGCCACTCACTGTCTATCCTAAATCAGGCCCTCTGATTCACACCACTCCGTGATTTTTTCTCACTCCTACTAGTGAATGGTCTGTTAGAAAACCTTACAATGCGCACCACCCCGCGATGTTTTTCAGAAACCTATCCTACATTGCCACTGCATGTTTCCTGACCTCCACCTGCTGACCACCCCGTGGGGCTTTTCTGTATCCTACGATGCCATTCTCTGCATAACCTAATTCACACCTTCCGATTCACACCACTCCGTGATGTTTTTCTCACTCCTTCCATTGAATGGCCTGTGAGAAACCCTTACAATGCACACCACCCCGCGATGTTTTTCAGAAACCTATCCTACTTTGCCGCTGCATTTTTCCTGACCTCACCATCCTGACCACCCTTTGGCGATTTTCTGTAAACTACATTGCCACTCACTGCCTATGCTAATTCAGGCCCTCCGATTCGCACCATCCCATGATGTTTTTGTCACTCCTACTAGTGAGTGGCCTGTTAGAAACCCTTACAATGTGCACCACCCCACGATGCTTTTCGGAAACCTATCCTACATTGCCACTGCGTGTTTCCTGTCCTCCCTATGATGAGCACCCCGTGGCACTTTTCTCCATCCTACATTGCCTCTCACTGCCTATTCTAATTCACGCCCTCCAATTCACACCAACCCGTCATGATTTTCTCATTCCTACTAGTGAATGGCCTGTTAGAAACCGTTACAATGCGCACCAACCCACGATGTTTTCCAGAACCCTATACTACATTGCCTGTGAATGTTTCCTGACTTCCCCATGCTGACCACCCCATGGTGCTTTTCTCCATCCTACATTGTCACTCACTGCCTATGCTAATTCAGGCCCTCCAATTCATACCACCCCGTGATGTTTTTCTCACTCCTAATAGTGAATGGCCTGTGAGAAACCCTTACAATGCACAGCACCCCGCGATGTTTTTCAGAACCCTATCCTACATTGCCACTGCATGTTTACTGACCTCCACATTCTGACCACCGCGTGGCGATTTTCTCCATTCTATATTGACACTCAGTGCCTATCCTAATTCAGACCATCCGATTCACACAACCCTGTGATGTTTTTCTCACTCCTACTATTGAATGGCCTGATAGAAACCCTTACAATGCGCACCACGCCGCGATGTTTTTCAGAAACCTATCTTACATTGTCACTGCATCTTTCCTGACTTCCCATGCTGAGCACCCCTGGCGCTTTTCTCCGTCCTACATTGCCAGTCGCTGTCTATGGTAATACAGGCCCTCCGATTCACACCACCCCGTGATGTTTTTATCACTCCTACTAGTGAATGCCCTGTGAGAAACCCTTACAAGGTACACAACCCCGCGATGTTTTTCAGCAACCTATCCTACATTGCCACTGCATGTTTCCTGACCTCCGCATGCTGACCACCCCATTGCGCTTTTCTCTATCTTACATTGCCACTCACTGCCTATCCTAATTCAGGCACTCCGATTCACACAACCACGTAAAGATTTTCTCACTCCTACTAGTGAATGGCCTGTTAGAAACCCTTACAATGCGCAACACCCCGCGATGTTTTTCAGAAACCTATCCTACATTGCCAGTGCATGTTTCCTGATCTCCCCATGCTGACCACCGCGTGGCGCTTTTCTCCAACCTACGTTGCCTCTCACTGCCTATCCTAATTCAGGCCATCCGATTCACTCCACGCCGTGATGTTTTTCTCACTCCTACTACTGAATGACCTGTGAGAAACCTTTACAATGCGAACCACCCCGCGATGTTTTTCAGAAACCTATCGTACTTTGCCAATGCCTGTTTTCTGACCTCCCCATGCTGATCAACTGATGGCGCTTTTCTCCATCCTACATTGCCACTCCCAGCCTATACTTATTCAGGCCCTCTGATTCACACCCACCCGTGATGTTTTTCTCACTCCTACTAGTGAATGGCATGCTAGAAAGCGTTACAATGCGCAACACCCCATGATGTTTTCCAGAACCCTATCCTACATTGCCACTGCATGTTTCCTGACGTCCCCATGCTGACCACCCGTGGCGCGTTCCTCTATCTTACATTGCCACTCACTGCCTGTCCTAATTCAGGCCCTCCGATTCACACCAACCCGTGATGTTTTTCTCACTCCTACTAGTGAATCGCCTGAGAGAAACCCTTACGATGCACACCGTCCCGCGATGTTTTTCAGAAACATATCCTACTTTGCCAGTGCATGATTCCAGACCTCCCCATGCTGACCACACCATGGCGCATTACTCCATCCTATATTGCAACTCACTGCCTATCCTAATTCAGGACATCCGATTCACACCACCCCGTGATGTTTTTCTCACTCCTACTAGTGAATGGCCTGTTAGAAACCCTTACAATGCGAACCACCCCGCGATGTATTTCAGAAACATAACCTACTTTGCCACTGCATGTTTCCAGACCTCCCTATGTTGACCACACCGTGGCGCATTTCTGCATCCTACATTGCGACTCACTGCCTATCCTAATTCAGGCCCTCGGATTCACACCACCCCGTGATGTTTTTCTCACTCCTACTAGTGAATGGCCTGTTAGATACCCTTACAATGCGCACCACCCCGCGATGTTTTTCACAAACCTATCCTACATAGCCACTGCATGTTTCTTGACCTCCCCATGCTGACCACCCCTTGGCGCTGTTCTGTATCCTACGATGCCACCCTCTGCCTATACTAATTCACGCCCTCGGATTCACACTACCCCGTGATGTTTTTCTCACTCCTACTAGTGAATGGCCTGTGAGAAACCCTTACAATGCACACCACCCCGCGATGTTTTTCAGAAACCTATCCTACATTGCCACTGCATGTTTACTGTCCTCCACATGCTGACCACCCCTGGCGCTTTTCTCTAATTTACATTGCCACTCACTGCCTATCCTAATTGAGGCCCTGCGATTCTCACAACCATGTAATGATTTTCTCACTCCTACTAGTCAATGGCCTGTTAGAAACCCTTACAATGCGCACAACCCCGCGATGTTTTTCAGAAACCTATCCTACATTGCCACTGCATGTTTCCTGAACACCCCATGCTGACCACCCCGTGGTGCTTTTCTCCATCCTATATTGTCACTCACTGCATAACCTAATTCAGGCCCTCCGATTCACATCACCCCGTGATGTTTTTCTCACTCCTTCTAGTGAATGGCCTGTTAGAAAACGTTACAATCCTCACCACCCCGTGATGTTTTCCAGAACCCTATCCTACATTGCCACTGCATGTTTCTTGACCTCCGCATGCTGACCACCCCGTGGTGCTTTTCTCAATTCTACATTGCCACTCAGTGCCTATCCTAATTCAGGCCCTCCGATTCACACCTCCCCGTGATGTTTTTCTCACTCCTACTATTGAATGGCCTGTTAGAAACCCTTACAATGCGCACCACACTGCGATGTTTTTCAGAACCCTATCCTACATTGCCACTGCATGTTTCTTGACCTCCCCATGCTGACCACCCCGTGGCGCTTTTCTGCATCCTACGATGCCACTATCTGCATATCCTAATTCACGCCCTCCGATTCACCCCACTCCGTGATGTTTTTCTCACTCCTACCATTGATTGGCCTGTGAGAAACCCTTACAATGCACACCACCCCGCGATGTTTTTCAGAAACCTATGGTACATTGCCGCTGCATGTTTCCTGACCTCACCATCCTGACCACCCTTTGGCGCTTTTCTTTAAACTACATTGCCACTCACTGCCAATGCTAATTCAGGCCCTCCGATTCGCACCATCCCATGATGTTTTTGTCACTCCTACTAGTGAATGGCCTGTTAGAAACCCTTACAATGCGCACCACCCCGCGATGTTTTTCAGAAACCTATCCTACATTGCCACTGCATGTTTCCTGTCCTCCCTATGATGAGCACCCCGTGGCACTTTTCTCCATCCTACATTGCCTCTCACGGTCTATTCTAATTCAGGCCCTCCGATTCACACCAACCCGTCATGTTTTTCTTACTCCTACTAGTGAATGGCCTGTTAGAAACCGTAGCAATGCACACCAAACCGTGATGTCTTCCAGAACCCTATCCTACATTGCCAGTGAATGTTTCCTGACTTCCGCATGCTGACCACCCCATGGCGCTTTTCTCCATCCTACATTCCCACTCACTGCGAATCCTAATTCAGGCCCTCCGATTCATACCACCCCGTGATGTTTTTCTCACTCCTACTAGTGAATGGCCTGTGAGAAACCCTTACAATGCACAACACCCCATGATGTTTTACAGAAACCTATCCTACATTGCCACTGCATGTTTCCTGACCTCCCCATGCTGACCACCCCGTGGCGCTGTTCTCCATTCTACATTGCCACTCAGTGCCTATCTTAATTCAGGCCCTCCGATTCACACAACCCTGGGATGATTTTCTCACTCCTACTATTGAATGGCATGATAGAAACCCTGACAATGCGCACCACCCCGCGATGTTTTTCAGAAACCTATCTTACATTGACACTGCATCTTTCCTGACTTCCCATGTAGAGCACCCCGTGGCACTTTTCTCCGTCCGACATTGCCAGTCACTGTCTATGGTAATTCAGGCCCTCCGATTCACACCACCCCGTGATGTTTTTATCACTCCTACTAGTGAATGGCCTGTTAGAAACCCTTTCAATGCGCACCAACATGCGATGTTTTTCAGAAACCTATCCTACATTGCCACTGCATGTTGCCTAACCTCCCCATGCTGACCACCCCGTTGCACTTTTCTCTATCTTACATTGCCACTCACTGCCTATCCTAATTCAGGCCCTCCGATTCACACAACCACGTAAAGATTTTCTCACTCCTACTAGTGAATGGCCTGTTAGAAACCCTTACAATGCGCACCACCCCCGAATGTTTTGCAGAAACCTATCCTACATTGCCAGTGCATGTTTCCTGAACTCCCCATGCAGAGCACCCCGTGGCGCTTTTCTCCATTCTACGTTGCCACTCACTGCCTATCCTAATTCAGGCCCTCCGATTCACACCACCCCGTGATGTTTTTCTCACTCCTACTACTGAATGACCTGTGAGAAACCCTTACAATGCGAACCACCCCTCGATGTTTTTTAGAAACCTATCCTACTTTGCCAATGCCTGTTTTCTGACCTCCCCATGCTGAACACCCGATGGCGCTTTTCTCCATCCTACATGGCCACTCCCAGCCTATACTTATTCAGGCCCTCCGATTCACACCAACCCGTGATGTTTTTCTCACTCCTACTAGTGAATGGCATGCTAGAAATCGTTACAATGCGCAATACCCCGTGATGTTTTACAGAACCCTATCCTACATTGCCACTGCATGTTTCCTGACGTCCCCATGCTGACCACCCCGTGGTGCTTTCCTCTAACTTACATTGCCACTCACTGCCTGTCCTAATTCAGGCCCTCCGATTCACACTACTCCGTGATGTTTTTCTCACTCCTACTAGTGAATCACCTGTGAGAAACACTTACGATGCACACCACCCCGCGATGTTTTTCAGAAACCTATCCTACTTTGCCACTGCATGATTCCAGACCTCCCCATGCTGACCACACCATGGCGCATTACTCCATCCTGTGTTGCAACTCACTGCCTATCCTAATTCAGGACATCCGATTTACACCACCCCGTGATGTTTTTCTCACTCCTACTAGTGAATGGCCTGTTAGAAACCCTTACAATGCGAACCACCCCGCGATGTATTTCAGAAACCTATCCTACTTTGCCACTGCATGTTTCCAGACCTCCCTATGTTGACCACACCGTGGGGCATTTCTGCATCCTACATTGCGACTCACTGCCTATCCTAATTCAGGCCCTCGGATTCACACCACCCCGTGATGTTTTTCTCACTCCTACTAGTGAATGGCCTGTTAGAAACCCTTACAATGCGTACCACCCCGAGATGTTTTTCACAAACCTATCCTACATAGCCACTGCATGTTTCTTGACCTCCCCATTCTGACCACGCCATGGCGCTATTCTGTATCCTACGATGCCACCCCCTGCCTATCTTAATTCACGCCCTCGGATTCACACCACCCCGCGATGTTTTTCAGAAACCTATGGTACATTGCCACTGCATGTTTCCGGCCCTCACCATGCTGACCAGTTCGTGGTACTTTTCTCCATCCTACATTGCTACTCACAGCCTAAACTTATTCAGACCCTCCGATTCACACCACCCCGTGATGTTTTTTTACTCCTACTATGTAATTGCCTGTTAGAAAATCTTACAATGCGCACCACAACGCGATGTTTTTTAGAAACTTATGCTACATTGCCACTGCATGTTTCCTGACCTCCCCATGCTGACCACCGCGTGGCGTTTTTCTCCGTCCTACATTGCCATTCACTGGCTATCCTAATTCAGATCCTCGGATTCACACCACCCCGTGATGTTTTTCTCACTCCTTCTAGTGAATGGCCTGTTTGAAAACCTTACAATGCGCACCGCCCCGCGATGTTTTTCAGAAACCTATCTTACATTGACACTGCTTGTTTCCTGAATTCCCATGCTGAGCACCCCGTGGCACTTTTCTCCGTCCTACATTGCCACTCACTGTCTATGGTAATTCAGGCCCTCCAATTCACACCACCCCGTGATGTTTTTCTCATTCCTACTAGTGAATGGCCTGTTAGAAACCCTTTCAATGGGCACCACCCCGCGATGTTTTTAAGAAACCTATCCTACTTTGCCACTGCATGTGTCCTGACCTCACTATGCTGACCACCCCGTGGCGCTTTTCTGCATCCTACGTTGCCACTCACTGCCTATCCTAATTCAGGCCCTCCGATTCACACCACCCCGTGATGTTTTTCTCACTCCTACTACGGAATGGCCTGTGAGAAACCCTTACAATGCGCAACACCCCGCGATGTTTTTCAGAAACCTATCCTACTTTTCCACTGCCTGTTTTCTGACCTCCCCATGCTGACCACCCGATGACGCATTTCTCCATCCAACATTGCCACTCACAGCCTATACTTATTCAGGCCCTCGGATTCACACCACCCCGTGATGTTTTTCTCACTCCTACTACTGAATGGCCAGCTTGAAAGCGATACAATGCGCACCAACCCGTGATGTTTTCTAGAACCCTATCCTACATTGCCACAGCATGATTCCTGACCTCTCCATGCTGACCAACCCGTGGCGCTTTTCTCCATCCTACGTTGCCACTCACTGCCTATCCTATTTCAGGCCCTTCGATTCACACCACCCCGTGGTGTTTCTCTCACTCGTACTAGTGAAAGGCCTGTTAGAAACCATTACAATGCGCACCAACCCGCGATGTTTTTCAGAACCCTATCCTACATTCCCACTGCATGTTTCCCGACCTCCCCATGCTGACCACCCCATGGCGCTTTTCTCAATCCTACATTGCCACTCACTGTCTATCCTAAATCAGGCCCTCTGATTCACACCACTCCGTGATTTTTTCTCACTCCTACTAGTGAATGGTCTGTTAGAAAACCTTACAATGCGCACCACCCCGCGATGTTTTTCAGAAACCTATCCTACATTGCCACTGCATGTTTCCTGACCTCCACCTGCTGACCACCCCGTGGGGCTTTTCTGTATCCTACGATGCCATTCTCTGCATAACCTAATTCACACCTTCCGATTCACACCACTCCGTGATGTTTTTCTCACTCCTTCCATTGAATGGCCTGTGAGAAACCCTTACAATGCACACCACCCCGCGATGTTTTTCAGAAACCTATCCTACTTTGCCGCTGCATTTTTCCTGACCTCACCATCCTGACCACCCTTTGGCGATTTTCTGTAAACTACATTGCCACTCACTGCCTATGCTAATTCAGGCCCTCCGATTCGCACCATCCCATGATGTTTTTGTCACTCCTACTAGTGAGTGGCCTGTTAGAAACCCTTACAATGTGCACCACCCCACGATGCTTTTCGGAAACCTATCCTACATTGCCACTGCGTGTTTCCTGTCCTCCCTATGATGAGCACCCCGTGGCACTTTTCTCCATCCTACATTGCCTCTCACTGCCTATTCTAATTCACGCCCTCCAATTCACACCAACCCGTCATGATTTTCTCATTCCTACTAGTGAATGGCCTGTTAGAAACCGTTACAATGCGCACCAACCCACGATGTTTTCCAGAACCCTATACTACATTGCCTGTGAATGTTTCCTGACTTCCCCATGCTGACCACCCCATGGTGCTTTTCTCCATCCTACATTGTCACTCACTGCCTATGCTAATTCAGGCCCTCCAATTCATACCACCCCGTGATGTTTTTCTCACTCCTAATAGTGAATGGCCTGTGAGAAACCCTTACAATGCACAGCACCCCGCGATGTTTTTCAGAACCCTATCCTACATTGCCACTGCATGTTTACTGACCTCCACATTCTGACCACCGCGTGGCGATTTTCTCCATTCTATATTGACACTCAGTGCCTATCCTAATTCAGACCATCCGATTCACACAACCCTGTGATGTTTTTCTCACTCCTACTATTGAATGGCCTGATAGAAACCCTTACAATGCGCACCACGCCGCGATGTTTTTCAGAAACCTATCTTACATTGTCACTGCATCTTTCCTGACTTCCCATGCTGAGCACCCCTGGCGCTTTTCTCCGTCCTACATTGCCAGTCGCTGTCTATGGTAATACAGGCACTCCGATTCACACCACCCCGTGATGTTTTTATCACTCCTACTAGTGAATGCCCTGTGAGAAACCCTTACAAGGTACACAACCCCGCGATGTTTTTCAGCAACCTATCCTACATTGCCACTGCATGTTTCCTGACCTCCGCATGCTGACCACCCCATTGCGCTTTTCTCTATCTTACATTGCCACTCACTGCCTATCCTAATTCAGGCACTCCGATTCACACAACCACGTAAAGATTTTCTCACTCCTACTAGTGAATGGCCTGTTAGAAACCCTTACAATGCGCTCCACCCCGCGATGTTTTTCAGAAACCTATCCTACATTGCCAGTGCATGTTTCCTGATCTCCCCATGCTGACCACCCCGTGGCGCTTTTCTCCAACCTACGTTGCCTCTCACTGCCTATCCTAATTCAGGCCCTCCGATTCACTCCACGCCGTGATGTTTTTCTCACTCCTACTACTGAATGACCTGTGAGAAACCTTTACAATGCGAACCACCCCGCGATGTTTTTCAGAAACCTATCGTACTTTGCCAATGCCTGTTTTCTGACCTCCCCATGCTGATCAACTGATGGCGCTTTTCTCCATCCTACATTGCCACTCCCAGCCTATACTTATTCAGGCCCTCTGATTCACACCCACCCGTGATGTTTTTCTCACTCCTACTAGTGAATGGCATGCTAGAAAGCGTTACAATGCGCAACACCCCATGATGTTTTCCAGAACCCTATCCTACATTGCCACTGCATGTTTCCTGACGTCCCCATGCTGACCACCCGTGGCGCGTTCCTCTATCTTACATTGCCACTCACTGCCTGTCCTAATTCAGGCCCTCCAATTCACACCAACCCGTGATGTTTTTCTCACTCCTACTAGTGAATCGCCTGAGAGAAACCCTTACGATGCACACCGTCCCGCAATGTTTTTCAGAAACATATCCTACTTTGCCAGTGCATGATTCCAGACCTCCCCATGCTGACCACAACATGGCGCACTACTCCATCCTACGTTGTAACTCACTGCCTATCCTAATTCAGGACATCCGATGCACACCACCCCGTGATGTTTTTCTCAGTCCTACTATTGAATGGCCTGTTAGAAACCCTTACAATGCGAACCACCCTGCGATGTGTTTCCGAAACCTATCCTACTTTGCCACTGCATGTTTCCAGACCTCCCCATGTTCACCACACCGTGGTGCATTTCTCCATCCTACATTGCGACTCACTGCCTATCCTAATTCAGGGCCTCGGATTCACACCACCCCGTGATGTTTTTCTCACTCCTACTAGTGATTGGCCTGTTAGAAACCCTTACAATGCGCACCACCCCGCGATGTTTTTCAGAAACCTATCCTACATTGCCAGTGCATGTTTCCTGATCTCCCCATGCTGACCACCCCGTGGCGCTTTTCTCCATCCTACGTTGCCACTCACTGCCTATACTAATTCAGGCGCTCCGATTCACACCACGCCGTGATGTTTTTCTCACTCCTACTACTGAATGACATGTGAGAAACCCTTACAATGCGCTCCACCCCGCGATGTTTTTCAGAAACCTATCGTACTTTGCCAATGCCTGTTTTCTGACCTCCCCATGCTGAACAACTGATGGCGCTTTTCTCCATCCTACATTGCCACTCCCAGCCTATACTTATTCAGGCCCTCCGATTCACACCCACCCGTGATGTTTTTCTCACTCCTACTAGTGAATGGCATGCTAGAAAGCGTTACAATGCGCAACACCCCATGATGTTTTCCAGAACCCTATCCTACTTTGCCACAGCATGTTTCCTGACGTCCCCATGCTGACCACCCCGTGGCGCTTTACTCTATCTTACATAGCCACTCACTGCCTGTCCTAATTCAGGCCCTCAGATTCACACCACCCCGTGATGTTTTTCTCACTCCTACTAGTGAATCGCCTGAGAGAAACCCTTACGATGATCACCGTCCCGCGATGTTTTTCAGAAACGTATCCTACTTTGCCAGTGCATGATTCCAGACCTCCCCATGCTGACCACACCATGGCGCATTACTCCATCCTACGTTGCAACTCACTGCCTATCCTAATTCAGGACATCCGATGCACACCACCCCGTGATGTTTTTCTCACTCCTACTATTGAATGGACTCTTAGAAACCCTTACAATGCGAACCACCCCGCGATGTATTTCAGAAACCTATCCTACTTTGCCACTGCATTTTTCCATACCTCCCCATGTTGACCAAACCGTGGCGCATTTCTCCATCCTACATTGCGACTCACTGCCTATCCTAATTCAGGCCCTCGGATTCACACCACCCCGTGATGTTTTTCTCACTCCTACTAGTGATTGGCCTGTTAGAAACCCTTAAAATGCGCACCACACCGCGATGTTTTTCACAAACCTGACCTACATAGCCACTGCATGTTTCTTGACCTCCCCATGCTGACCACCCCATGGCGCTGTTCTGTATACTACGATGCCACTCTATGCCTATCCTAATTCACGCCATCGGATTCAAACTACCCCGTGATGTTTTTCTCACTCCTACTAGTGAATGGCTTGTGAGAAAACCTTACAATGCACACCACCCCGCGATGTTTTTCAGAACCCTATCCTACATTGCCACTACATGTTTCCTGACCTCCCCATGCTGACCACCCCATGGCGCTTTTCTCCATTCTACATTGACCCTCAGTGCCTTTCCTAATTTAGGCCCTCCGATTCACACAACCCTGGGATGTTTTTCTCACTCCTACTATTGAATGGCCTGATAGAAACCCTTACAATTCGCACCACCCCGCGATGTTTTTCAGAAACCTATCTTACATTGTCACTGCATCTTTCCTGACTTCCCATGCTGAGCACCCCGTGGCGCTTTTCTCCGTCCTACATTGCCAGTCACTGTCTATTGTAATTCAGGCCCTCAGATTCACAGCACCCCGTGATGTTTTTCTCACTCCTACTAGTGAATCGCCTGAGAGAAACACTTACGATGCACATTGTCCCACGATGTTTTTCAGAAACCTATCCTACTTTGCCACTGCATGATTCCAGACCTCCCCATGCTGACCACACCATGGCGCATTACTCCATCCTACGTTGCAACTCACTGCCTATCCTAATTCAGGACATCCGATGCACACCACCCCGTGATGTTTTTCTCACTCCTTCTATTGAATGGCCTGTTAGAAACCGTTACAATGCGAACCACCCCGCGATGTGTTTCAGAAACCTATCCTACTTTGCCACTGCATGTTTCCTGACCTCACTATGCTGACCACCCCGTGGCGCTTTTCTGCATCCTACGTTGCCACTAACTGCCTATCCTAATTCAGGCCCTCCGATTCACACCACCCCGTGATATTTTTCTCACTCCTACTATTGAATGGCCTGTGAGAAACCTTTACAATGCGCACCACCCCGCGATGTTTTTCAGAAACCTATCCTACTTTGGTACTGCCTGTTTTCTGACCTCCCCATCCTAACCACCCGATGCCGCTTTTCTCCATCCTACATTGCCACTCACAGCCTATACTTATTCAGGCCCTCGGATTCACACCACCCCGTGATCTTATTCTCACTCCTACTTCTGAATACCCTGCTAGAAAGCGTTACAATGCGCACCACCCTGTGCTTTTTTCCAGAACCCTATCCTACATTGCCACTGCATGTTTCCTGACCTCCCCATGCTGACCAGCCCTTGGCGCTTTTCTCAATCCTACATTGCCACTCACTGTCTATCCTAAATCAGGCCCTCCGATTCACACCACCCCGTGATTTTTTTCTCACTCCTACTAGTGAATAGTCTGTTAGAAACCCTTACAATGCGCACCACCCCGCGATGTTTTTCAGAAACCTATCCTACATTGCCACTGCATGTTTCCGGACCTCCCCATGCTGACCACCCCATGGCGCTTTTCTCCGTTCTACATTGACACTCAGTGCCTATCCTAATTCAGGCCCTCCCATTCACATAACCATGTGATGTTTTTCTCACTCCTACTAGAGAATGGCCTGTGAGAAACCCTTACAATGCACACCACCCCGCGATGTTTTTCAGAAACCTATCCTACATTGCCACTGCATGTTTCCTGACCTACCCATGCTGACTACCCCATTGCGCTTTTCTCTATCTTACATTGCCACTCACGGCCTATCCTAATTCAGGCCCTCCGATTCACACAACCACATAACGATTTTCTCACTCCTCCTAGTGAATGGCCTGTTAGAAACTCTTACAATGCGCTCCACCCCGTGATGTTTTTCAGAAACCTATCCTACTTTGCCACTGCATGTTTCCAGACCTCCCCATGTTGACCACACCGTGGCGCATTTCTCCCTCCTACATTGCGACTCACTGCCTATCCTAATTCAGGCCCTCGGATTCACACCACCCCGTGAAGTTTTGCTCACTCCTACTAGTGATTGGCCTGTTAGAAACCCTTACAATGCGCACCACCCCGCGATGTTTTGCAGAAACCTATCCTACATTGCCAGTGCATGTTTCCTGATCTCCCCATGCTGACAACCCCGTGGCGCAATTCTCCATCCTACGTTGCCACTAACTGCCTATCCTAATTCAGGCTCTCCGATTCACACCACGCCGTGATGTTTTTCTCACTCCTACTACTGAATGAACTGTGAGAAACCCTTACAATGCGAACCTCCCCGCGATGTTTTTCAGAAACCTATCGTACTTTGCCAATGCCTGTTTTCTGACCTCCCCATGCTGAACAACTGATGGTGATTTTCTCCATCCTACATTGCCACTCCCAGCCTATACTTATTCAGGCCCTCCGATTCACACCCACCCGTGAGGTTTTCCTCACTCCTACTAGTGAATGGCATGCTAGAAAGCGTTACAATGCGCAACACCCCATTATGTTTTCCAGAACCCTATCCTACATTGCCACTGCATGTTTCCTGACGTCCCCATGCTGACCACCCCGTGGCGCTTTCCTCTATCTTACATTGCCACTCACTGCCTGTCCTAATTCAGGCCCTCCGATTCATACCACCCCGTGATGTTTTTCTCACTCCTACTAGTGAATCGCCTGAGAGAAACCCTTACGATGCACACCGTCCCGCGATGTTTTTCAGAAACCTATCCTACTTTGCCACTGCATGATTCCAGACCTCCCCATGCTGACCACACCATGGCGCATTACTCCATCCTACGTTGCAACTCACTGCCTATCCTAATTCAGGACATCCGATGCACACCACCCCGTGATGTTTTTCTCACTCCTACTATTGAATGGCCTGTTAGAAACCGTTACAATGCCAACCACCCCGCGATGTATTTCAGAAACCTATCCTACTTTGCCACTGCATGTTTCCTGACCTCACTATGCTGACCACCCCGTGGCGCTTTTCTGCATCCTACGTTGCCACTAACTGCCTATCCTAATTCAGGCCCTCCGATTCACACCACCCTGTGATATTTTTCTCACTCCTACTGTTGAATGGCTTGTGAGAAACCTTTACAATGCGCACCACCCCGCGATGTTTTTCAGAAACCTATCATACTTTGGTACTGCCTGTTTTCGGACCTCCCCATGCTAACCACCCGATGCCGCTTTTCTCCATCCTACATTGCCACTCACAGCCTATACTTATTCAGGCCCTCAGATTCACACCACCCCGTGATGTTTTTCTCACTCCTACTATTGAATGCCCTGTTAGAAACCCTTACAATGCCAACCACCCCGCGATGTATTTCAGAAACCTATCCTACTTTGCCACTGCATGTTTCCTGATCTCCCCATGCTGACCACCACGTGGCGCTTTTCTCCATCCTACGTTGCCACTCACTGCCTATCCTAATTCAGGCCCTCAAATTCACACCACGCCGTGATGTTTTTCTCACTCCTACTACTGAATGACATGTGAGAAACACTTACAATGCGAACCACCCCGCGATATTTTTCAGAAACCTATCGTACTTTGCCAATGCCTGTTTTCTGACCTCCCCATGCTGAACAACTGATGGCGCTTTTCTCCATCCAACATTGCCACTCCCTGCCTATACTTATTCAGGCCCTCCGATTCACACCCACCCGTGATGTTTTTCTCACTCCTACTAGTGAATGGCATGATAGAAAGCGTTACAATGCGCAACACTCCATGATGTTTTCCAGAACCCTATCCTACATTGCCACTGCATGTTTCCTGAAGTCCCCATGCTGACCACCCTGTGGCGCTTTCCTCTATCTTACATTGCCACTCACTGCCTGTCCTAATTCAGCCCCTCCGATTTACACCACCCCGTAATGTTTTTCTCACTCCTACTAGTGAATCGCCTGAGAGAAACCATTACGATGCACACTGTCCCGCGATGTTTTTCAGAAACCTATCCTACTTTGCCACTGCATGATTCCAGACTTCCCCATGCTGACCACACCATGGCGCATTACTCCATCCTACGGTGCAACTCACTGCCTATCCTAATTCAGGACATCCGATTCACACCACCCCGTGATGTTTTTCTCACTCCTACTATTGAATGGCCTGTAAGAAACCCTTACAATGCCAACCACCCCGCGATATATTTCAGAAACCTATCCTACTTTGCCACTGCATGTTTCCTGACCTCACTATGCTGACCACCCCGTGGCGCTTTTCTGCATCCTACGTTGCCACTAACTGCCTATCCTAATTCAGGCCCTCCCATTCACACCACCCTGTGATATTTTTCTCACTCCTACTACTGAATGGCCTGTGAGAAACCTTTACAATGCGCACCACCCCGCGATGTTTTTCAGAAACCTATCCTACTTTGGCACTGCCTGTTTTCTGACCTCCCGATGCTAACCACCCGATGCCGCTTTTCTCCATCCTACATTGCCACTCACAGCCAATACTTATTCAGGCCCTCGGATTCACACCACCCCGTGATGTTTTTCTCACTCCTACTTCTGAATAGCCTGCTAGAAAGCGTTACAATGCGCACCACCCCGTGATTTTTTCCAGAACCCTGTCCTACATTGCCACTGCATGTTTCCTGACCTCCCCATGCTGACCACCCCTTGGCGCTTTTCTCAATCCTCCATTGCCACTCACTGTCTATCCTAAATCAGGCCCTCCGATTCACACCACCCCGTGATTTTTTTCTCACTCCTACTAGTGAATAGTCTGTTAGAAACCCTTACAATGCGCACCACCTGCGATGTTTTTCAGAAACCTATCCTACATTGCCACTGCATGTTTCCTGACCTCCCCATGCTGACCACCCCATGGCGCTTTTCTCCATTCTACATTGACACTCAGTGCCTATCCTAATTCAGGCCATCGGATTCACACAACCCTGTGATGTTGTTCTCACTCCTACTATTGAATGGCCTGATAGAAACCCTTACAATGCACACCACACCGCGATGTTTTTCAGAAACCTATCCTACTTTGCCACTGCATGTTTCCAGACCTCCCCATGTTGACCACACCGTGGCGCATTTCTCCATCCTACATTGCGACTCACTGCCTATCCTAATTCAGGCCCTCGGATTCACACCACCCCGTGAAGTTTTGCTCACTCCTACTAGTGATTGGCCTGTTAGAAACCCTTACAATGCGCACCACCCCGCGATGTTTTGCAGAAACCTATCCTACATTGCCAGTGCATGTTTCCTGATCTCCCCATGCTGACCACCCCGTGGCGCAATTCTCCATCCTACGTTGCCACTAACTGCCTATCGTAATTCAGGCCCTCCGATTCACACCACCCCGTGATATTTTTCTCACTCCTACTACTTAATGGCCTGTGAGAAAACTTTACAATGCGCACCACCCCGCGATGTTTTTCAGAAACCTATCCTACTTTGGCACTGCCTGTTTTCTGACCTCCCCATGCTGACCACCCGATGGCGCTTTTCTCCATCCTACATTGCCACTCACAGCCTATACTTCTTCAGGCCCTGGGATTCACAACACCCCGTGATGTTTTTCTCACTCCTACTTCTGAATAGCCTGCTAGAAAGCGTTACAATGCGCACCACCCCGTGATTTTTTCCAGAACCCTATCCTACATTGCCACTGCATGTTTCCTGACCTCCCCATGCTGACCACCCCTTGGCGCTTTTCTCAATCCTACATTGCCACTCACTGTCTATCCTAAATCAGGCCCTCCGATTCACACCACCCCGTGATTTTTTCTCTCACTCCTACTAGGGAATAGTCTGTTAGAAACCCTTACAATGCGCACCACCCCGCGATGTTTTTCAGAAACCTATCCTACATTGCCACTGCATGTTTCCGGACCTCACCATGCTGACCACCCCATGGCGCTTTTCTCCATTCTACATTGACACTCAGTGCCTACCCTAATTCAGGCCCTCCGATTCACACAACCCTGTGATGTTTTTCTCACTCCTACTAGAGAATGGCCTGTGAGAAACCCTTACAATGCACACCACCCCGCGATGTTTTTCAGAAACCTATCCTACATTGCCACTGCATGTTTCCTGACCTACCCATGCTGACTACCCCATTGCGCTTTTCTCTATCTTACATTGCCACTCACTGCCTATCCTAATTCAGGCCCTCCGATTCACACAACCACATAAAAATTTTCTCACTCCTCCTATTGAATGGCCTGTTAGAAACTCTTACAATGCGCTCCACCACGCGATGTTTTTCAGAAACCTATCCTACATTGCCAGTGCATGTTTCCTGATCTCCCCATGCTGACCACCGCGTGGCGCTTTTCTCCATCCTACGTTGCCACTCACTGCCTATCCTAATTCAGGCCCTCAAATTCACACCACGCCGTGATGTTTTTCTCACTCCTACTACTGAATGACATGTGAGAAACACTTACAATACGAACCACCCCGCGATGTGTTTCAAAAACCTATCGTACTTTGCCAATGCCTGTTTTCTGACCTCCCCATGCTGAACAACTGATGGCGCTTTTCTCCATCCTACATTGCCACTGCCAGCCTATCCTAATTCAGGCCCTCTGATTCACACCACCCCGTGATGTTTTTCTCACTCCTACTAGATTATGGCCTGTGAGAAACCCTTACAATGCACAAAACCCCGCGATGTTTTTCAGAAACCTATCCTACTTTGCCACTGCATGTTTCCTGACCTCCCCATGCTGACCACCCAGTTGCGCTTTTCTCTATCTTACATTGCCACTCACTGCCTATCCTAATTGAGGCCTTCGGATTCACACAACCACGTAAAGATTTTCTCACTCCTACTAGTGAATGGCCTGTTAGAAACACTTACAATGCACTCCACCCCGCGATGTTTTTGAGAAACCTATCCTACATTGCCACTGTATGTTTTCTGACCTCCCCATGCTGACCACCCCGTGGCGCTCTTCTCCATGCTACGTTGCCATTTACTGCCTATCCTAATTCAGGTCCTCCGATTCACACCACCCCGTGATGATTTTCTCACTCCTACTAGTGAATGGCCTGTGAGAAAATCTTACAATGCACACCACCCCGCGATGTTTTTCAGAAACCTATCCTAATTTGCCACTGCATGTTTTCTGACCTCCGCATGCTGACCACCCCGTGGTGCTTTTCTCCTCCTACATTGCCACTCACAGCCTATACTTATTCAGGCCCTCCAATTCACACCACCCTGTGATGTTTTTCGCACTCCTACTAGTGAATGGCCTGTTAGAAACCCTTACAATGAGCACCACACCACGATGTTTTTCAGAAACCTATCCTACATTGGCACTGCATGTTTCCTGACCTCCCCATGCCAACCACCCCGTGGCGCCTTTCTGCATCCTACATTGCCACTCACTGTCTATCCTAAATAAGGCGCTCTGATTCACACCACCTCGTGGTGTTATTCTCACGCTGACTACTGAATGGCCTGCTAGAAAGCGTTACATGCGCACCACCCCGTGATGATTTCCAGAACCCTATGCTACATTGCCACTGCATGTATCCTGACCTCCCCATGCTGACCACCCCATGGTGCTTTTCTCCATTCTACGTTGCCACTCGCTGCCTATCCTATTTCAGGCCCTCCGATTCACACCACCCCGTGATGTTTCGCTCATTCCTACCAGTGAAAGGCCTGTTAGAAACCATTACAATGCGCACCACCCCGCGATGTGTTTCAGAAACCTATCCTACATTACCACTGCATGTTTCCTGTCCTCCCCTTGCTGACCACCCCGTGGCGCTTTTCTCCATCCTACATTGCCACTCACTGCATATCCAATTCAGGCCCTCCGATTAACACCACCCCGTTATGTTTTTCTCACTCCTACTAGTGAATGGCCTGTTAGAAACCGTTACAATGCGCCCCACCCCGCGATGTTTTTCAAAACCCTATCCTACGTTGCCACTGCATGTTTCCTGACCTCCCCATGCTGACCACTCCATGGCGCTTTTCCCCATCCTACATTGCCATGCACTGCCTATCCTAATTCAGGCCCTCCTATTGATAACACCCCATGATGTTTTTCTCACTCCTACTAGTGAAAGGATTGTTAGAAACACTTACAATGCGTACCAACCCGCGATTTTTCCAGAAACGTATCCTACTTTGCCACTGCATGTTTCCTGTCCTCCCCATGCTGACCATCCGTGGCGCTTTTCTCCATCCTACATTGCCACTCACAGCCTATACTTATTCAGGCCCTCCCATTCACACCACCCCTTGATGTTATTCTCACTCCTACTAGTGAATGGCCTGTTAGAAACCGTTACAATGCGCCCCACACCGGGATGTTTTTCATAAACCTACCCTACATTGCCACTGCATATTTCCTGACTCCCATGCTGACCACCCCGTGGCGCTTTTCTCCATCCTACATTGCCACCCTCTGCCTATTCTAATTCAGGCCCTCTGATTCACACCACCCTGTGATGTTTTTCTCACTTTGACTAGTGAATGGCCTGTTAGAAACTCTTGCAATGCGCACCACCCCGCGATGTATTTCAGAAACCTATCCTACTTTGCCACTGTGTTTCCTGACCTCCCTATGCTGACCACCCCGTGGCGCTTTTCTCCGTCCTACGTTGCCACTCACTGCCAATCCTAATTCAGGTCCTCCGATTCACACCACCCCGTGATGTTTTTCTCACTCCTACTAGTGAATGGCCTGTGAGAAACCTTTACAATGCGCACCACCCCGCGATGTTTTTCAGAAACCTATCCTACTTTTCACTGCATGTTTTCTGACCTCCCCATGCTGACCACACCGTGGTGCTTTTGTCAATCCTACATTGCCACTCACAGCCTATACTTATTCAGGCCCTCCAATTCACACCACCCCGTGATGTTTTTCTGACTCCTACTAGTGAATGGCCTGTTAGAAACCCATACAATGAACAGCACACCGCGATGTTTTTCAGAAACATATCCTACATTGCCACTGCCTGTTTCCTGACCTCCCGATGCTAACCACCCCGTGACGCCTTTCTCCATCCTACATTGCCACTCACTGTCTATCCTCAATCAGGCTCTCTGATTCACACCATCCCGTGATGTTATTCTGACTCCTACTACTGAATGTCCTTCTAGAAAGCATTACATGCGCACCACCCCGTGGTGTTTTCCAGAACCCTATCCTACCTTGCCACTGCATGTTTCCTGACATCCCCATGCTGGCCACCCCGTGGCGCTGTTCTCCATCCTACATTGCCACTCACTGCGTATCCTAATTCAGGCCCTCCGATTCACACCACCCCGTGATGTTTTTCTCACTCCTACTAGTGAATGCCCTCTTAGAAACCTTTACAATGCACACCACCCGCGATGTTTTTAGAAAGCTATCCTACATTGCCAGTGCATGTTTTCTGACCTCCCTATGCTGACCACTCCATGGCGCTTTTCTCCATCCTACATTGCCACGCACTGCCTATCCTAATTCAGGCCCTCCGATTGATAACACCCCGTGATGTTTTTCTCACTCCTACGAGTGAAAGGCCTTTTACAAATGCTTACAATGAGCACCAACCCGCAATATTTTCAGAAACCTATCCTACTTTGCCACTGCATGTTTCCTGTCCTCCCCATGCTGACCATCCTGTGGCGCTTTTCTCCATCCTGCATTGCCACTCACAGCCTATACTTATTCAGGCCCTCCGATTCATACCACCCCGTGATGTTTTTCTCACTCCTACTAGTGAATGGCCTGTTAGAAACCGTTACAATGCGCACCACCCCGTGATGTTTTCCAGAACCCCATCCTACATTGCCACTGCATGTTTCCTGACCTACCCATGCTGACCACGCTGTGGCACTTTTCTCCATCCTTCATTGCCACTCACTGCCTATCCTAATTCAGGCCCTCCGATTCACACCACCCCGTGATGTTTTTCTCACTCCTACTAGTGAATGGCCTGTTAGAAACCCTTACAATGCGAACCATTCCGCGATGTTTTTCAGAAACCTATCCTACATTGCCAGTGCATGTCTCCTGACCTCCCCATTCTGATCACCCCATAGCGCTTTTCTCCATCCTACATTGCCACTCACTGCCTATTCTAATTCAGGCCCTCCGATTCATACCACCCCGTGATGTTTTTCTCACTCCTACTAGTGAATGGCCTGTTAGAAACCGTTACAATGCACACCATCCTGTGATGTTTTTCAGAAACCTATCCTATATTGCCACTGCATGTTTCCTGAACTCCCCATGCTGGCCACCCCATGGCGCTTTTCTACATCCTACAATGCCAGTCACTGTCTATCCTAAATCATGACCTCCGATTCACACCACCCCGTGATGTTTTTCTCACTCCTAATAGTGAATGGCCTATTAGAAACCCTTACAATGGGCACCGCCACGCGATGTTTTTTCTAAACCTATCCTACATTGCCACTGCATTTTTCCTGACCTACCCATGCTGACCACACCGTGGTGCTTTTCTCCACCATACATTGCCACTCACTGCCTATTCTTACTCAGACCCTCCGATTCACACCACCCCGTGATGTTTTTCTCACTCCTACTAGCAAATGCCATATTAGAAAACCTTACAATGCGCCCCACCCAGCGATGTTTTTCAGAACCCTATCCTACCTTGCCACTGCATGTTTCCTGACCTCCACATGCTGACTACTCCATGGAGCTTTTCTCCATCCTACATTCCCACGCACTGCCTATCCTAATTCAGGCCCTCCGATTGATAACACCCCATGATATTTTTCTCACTCCTACTAGTGAAAGGCCTGTTAGAAACGCTTACAATGGGTACCAACCCCCGATATTTCCAGAAACGTATCCTACTTTCCACTGCATGTTTCCTGTCCTCCCCATGCTGACCATCCCGTGGCGCTTTTCTCCATCCTACATTGCCACTCACAACCTATACTTATTCAGGCCCTCTGATTCACAACACCCCGTGAGGTTTTTCTCACTCCTACTAGTGAATGGCCTGTTACAAACCCTTACAATGCCCACCACCCGCGATGTTTTTCAGAAACCTATCCTACATTGCCACTGCATGTTTCCTGTCCTCTCTATGCTGAGGACCCCGTGGCAATTTTCTCCATCCTACATTGCCACTCACTGCCTATCCTAATTCAGGCCCTCCGTTTCACAACACCCCGTGAGGTTTTTCTCACTCCTACTAGTGAATGGCCTGTTACAAACCCTTACAATGCCCACCACCCGCGATGTTTTTCAGAAACATATCCTACTTTGCCAGTGCATGTTTTCTGACCTCCCCATGCTGACCACCCCGTGGTGCTTTTCTCCATCCTACATTGCCACTCACAGCCTATACTTATTCAGGCCCTCCAATTCACACAACCCCGTGATGTTTTTGTCACTCCTACTAGTGAATGGCCTGTTAGAAACCCTTACAATGAGCACCAGACCACGATGTTTTTCAGAAACCTATCCTACATTGGCACTGCATGTTTTCTGACCTCCCCATGCTAACCACCCCGTGGCACCTTTCTGCATTCTACATTGCCACTCACTGTCTATCCTAAATCAGGCCCTCTGATTCACACCACCCTGTGATGTTATTCTCACTCCTACTACTGAATGGCCTGCTAGAAAGCGTTACATGCGCACCTCCCCGTGATGTTTTCCAGAACCCTATCCTACGTTGCCACTGCATGTATCATGACCTCCCCATGCTGACCACCCCGTGGCGATTTTCTACATTCTACGTTGCCACTCACTTCCTATCCTATTTCAGGCCCTCCGATTCACACGACCCCGTGATGTTTCGCTCATTCCTACTAGTGAAAGGCCTGTTAGAAACCATTACAATGCGCACCACCCCGCGATGTGTTTCAGAAACCTATCCTACATTCCCACTGCATGTTTCCTGTCCTCCCCTTGCTAACCACCCCGTGGCGCTTTTCTCCATCCTATATTGCTACTCACTGCGTATCCAATTCAGGCCCTCCGATTCACACCACCCCGTTATGTTTTTCTCAATCCTACTAGTGAATGGCCTGTTAGAAACCGTTACAATGCGCCCCACCCTGCGATGTTTTTCAGAACCCTATCCTACATTGCCACTGCATGTTTCCTGAACTCCCCATGCTGACCACTCCATGGCGCTTTTCCCCATCCTACATTGCCATGCACTGCCTATCCTAATTCAGGCCCTCCGATTCATAACACCCCATGGTGTTTTTCTCACTCCTACTAGTGAAAGGATTGTTAGAAACGCTTACAATGCGTACCAACCCGCGATATTTCCAGAAACGTATCCTACTTTGCCACTGCATGTTTCCTGTCCTCCCCATGCTGACCATCCCGTGGCGCTTTTTTCCATCCTACATTGCCACTCACAGCCTATACCTATTCAGGCCCTCCCATTCACACCATCCCGTGATGTTTTTCTCACTCCTACTAGTGAATGGCCTGTTAGAAACCCTTACAATGCGCCCCACACCGGGATGTTTTAACAAACCTATCCTACATTGCCACTGCATGTTTCCTGACTCCCATGCTGACCACCCCGTGGCGCTTTTATCCATCCTACATTGCCACCCTCTGCCTATTCTAATTCAGGCCCTCTGATTCACACCACCCTGTGATGTTTTTCTCACTTCTACTAGTGAATGGCCTGCTAGAAACTCTTGCAATGCGCACCACCCCGCGATGTTTCTCAGAAACCTATCCTACTTTGCCACTGTATGTTTCCTGACCTCCCTATGCTGACCACCCCATGGCAATTTTCTCCGTCCTACATTGCCACTCACTGCCAATCCTAACTCAGGTCCTCCGATTCACACCACCCTGTGATGTTTTTCTCACTCCTACTAGTGAATGGCCTGTGAGAAACCCTTACAATGGAACCACCCCGCGATGTTTTTCAGAAAGCTATTTTACTTTGCCACCGCACGTTTTCTGACCTCCTCATGCTGACCACCCCGTGGTTCTTTTGTCAATCCTACATTGCCACTCACAGCCTATACTTATTCAGGCCCTCCAATTCATACCACCCCGTGATGTTTTTCTCACTCCTACTAGTGAATGGCCTGTTAGAAACCCTTACAATGCACACCATCCTGCGATGTTTTTCAGAAACCTATCCTATATTGCCACTGCATGTTTCCTGACCTCCCCATGCGGGCCACCACATGGCGCTTTTCTACATCCTACATTGCCAGTCACTGTGTATCCTAAATCATGCTCTCCGATTCACACCACCCCGTGATGTTTTTCTCACTCCTAATAGTGAATGCCCTGTTAGTAACCCTTACAAAGCCCAACACCCCGCGATGTTTTTCAGAAACCTATCCTACATTTCCACTGCATGTTTCCTGACCTCCCCATTCTGACCAACCCGTGGAGCTTTTCTCCATCCTACATTGCCACTCACAGCCTAACCTAATTCAGGCCCTCCGATTCACACCAAGCTGTGATGTTCTTCTCACTCCTACCAGTGAATGGCCGATTAGAAACCCTTACAATGGGCACGGCCACGCGATGTTTTTTCGAAACCTATCCTACATTGCCACTGCATGTTTCCCGACCTCCCCATGCTAACCACCCGTGACGCCTTTCTCCATCCTACATTGCCACTCACTGTCTATCCTAAATCAGGCCCTCTGATTCACACCACCCCGTGATGTTATCCTCACTCCTACTACTGAATGTCCTCCTAGAAAACGTTACATGCACACCACCCCGTGATGTTTTCCAGAAACCTATCCTACCTTGCCACTGCATGTTTCCTGACCTCCCCATGCTGGCCAACCCGTGGCGCTTTTCACCATCCTACATTGCCACTCACTGCGTATCCCAATTCAGACCCTCCGATTCACACCACCCAGTGATGTTTTTCTCACTACTACGAGTGAAAGGCCTGTTAGAAACGCTTACAATGCACACCACCCCGCGATGTTTATCAGAAACCTATCTTACATTGACACTGCATGTTTCCTGACTTCCCCATGCTGAGCAACCCGTGGCACTTTTCTCTGTCCTACATTGACACTCACTGCCTATCCGAATTCAGGCAATGCAATTCAAACTACCCCGTGATGTTTTTCTCACTCCTACTAGTGAATAGCCTGTTAGAAACCCTTTCACTGCGCACCACCCCGCGATGTTTTTCAGAAACCTATCCTACATTGCCACTGCATGTTTCCTGACCCCCAATTCTGGCCACCCCGTTGTGTTTTTCTCCATCCTACATTGCCACTCACAACCTATACGTATTCGGGCCCTCAGATTCACACCACCGCGTGATGTTTTTCTCACTCCTACTAGTGAATGGCCTGTTAGAAACCATTACAATGCCCACCACCCCGCGAAGTTTTTCAGAAACCTATCCCACATTGCCACTGCATGTTTCCTGACCTCCCCATGCTAACCACCCCATGGCGCTTTTCTCCATCCTACATTGCCACTCACTGTCTATCCTAAATCAGGCCCTCTGATTCACACCACCCCGTGATGTTTTTCTCACTCCTACTAGTGAATGGCCTGTTAGAAACCCTTACAATGTGCACCACCGCGCTATGTTTTTCAGAAACCTATCCTACATTGCCACTGCATGTTTCCTGACCTGCCCAAGCTGACCAACCAGTTGCGCTTTTCTCCATCCTACATTGCCACTCACTGCACATCATTACTCAGGCCCTCCGATTCACACTACCCCATGATGAATTCTAACTCATACTAGTGAATGGCATGTTAGAAACCCATACAATGCGCCCACACCGCGATGTTTTTCAGAACCCTATCCTACATTGCCACTGCATGTTTCCTGACCTCCCCATGCTGACCACCCCGTGGCGCTTTTCTCCATCCTACATTGCCACTCACAGCCTATCCTAATTCAGGCCTCCGATTCACACCACCGCGTGATGTTCTTCTCACTCCTACTAGTGAATGGCCTGTTAGAAACCCTTAAAATGAGCACCACAACTCGATGTTTTTTAGAAACCTATCCTACATTGCCACTGCATGTTTCCTGACCTCCCCATGCTGACCACCCCGTGGCGCTTTTCTACATCCTACATTGCCACTCACTGCCTATCCTTACTCAGGCCCTCCGATTCACACCACCCCGTGATGTTTTTCTCACTTCTACTAGTGATTGGCCGGTTAGAAACCCTTACAATGTGCACCACCCCGCGATGTTTTTCAGAAACCTATCCTACATTGCCACTGCATGTTTCCTGACTTCCTCATGCTGATCACCCCCTGACGCTTTTTCCATCCTACATTGCCATTCACTGCCTATCCTTACTCAGGCCTTCCGATTCACACCACCCCGTGATGTTTCTCTCACTCCTACTAGTGAAAGGCCTTTAGAAACCATTACAATGCGCATCACCCCGCAATGTTTTTCAGAACCCTATCCTACATTCCCACTGCATGTTTCCTGTACTCCCCATGCTGACCACCCCTTGGCGCTTTTCTCTATTCTACATTGCCCCGCTCTGTGTATCCTAATTCAGGCACTCCAATTCACACCACCCCGTGATGTTTTTCTCACCCCTACTTGTGAATGGCCTATGAGAAACCTTTACAATGCGCACCACCACGCGATGTTTTTCAGAAACCTATTCTACTTTTCCACTGCATGTTTTTGGACCTCCCAATGCTGACCACACCGTGGCGCTTTTCTCCATCCTACATTGCCACTCTCTGCATAACCTAATTCAGGCCCTCCAATTCACACCACCCTGTGATGTTTTTCGCACTCCTACTAGTGAATGGCCTGTTAGAAACCCTTACAATAAACAGAACCACGCGATGTTTTTCAGAAACCTATCCTATATTGCCACTGCATGTTTCCTGACCTCCCCATGCTGACCACCCCGTGGCGCTTTTATCCATCCTACGTTGCACTCACTGCCTCTCCTATTTCAGGCCCTCCAATTCACACCACCCCGTGATGTTTCTCTCACTCCTACTAGTGAAAGGCCTGTTAGAAACCATTAAAATTCGCACCACCCCGCGATGTTTTTCAGAACCCTATCCTACATACCCACTGCATGTTTCCTGTCCTCCCATGCTGACCACCCCATGGCGCTTTTCTCCATCCTACATTGCCACTCTCTGCCTATCCTAATTCAGGCCCCCCGATTCACACCACCACGTGATTTTTTTCTCACTCCTACTAGTGAATGAGCTGTTAGAAACCCTTACAATGCACACAACCCCGCGATGTTTTTCAGAAATCTATCGTACATTGCCACTGCATGTTTCCTGACCTCCCCATGCTGACCACCCCATGGCGCTTTTCTCCATCCTATATTGCCACTCTCTGTCTATCCTAATTCAGGCCCTCTGATTCACACCAACCCGTAATGTTTTTTTCACTCCTACTAGTGAATGGACTGTTAGAAACACTTACAATGCGCACCACCCCGCGATGTTTTTCAGAAACCTATCCTACTTTGCAACTGCATGTTTCCTGACCTCCCCATGCTGACCACCCCGTGGCGCTTTTCTCCATCCTACGTTGCCACTCACTGCCTCACCTATTTCACGCCCTCCGATTCACACTACCCCGTGATGTTTCTATCACTCCAACTAGTGAAAGGCCTTTAGAATCCATTACAATGTGCACCACCCTGCGATGTTTTTCAGAACCCTATCCTACATTCCCACTGCATGTTTCCTGTACTCACCATATGAACACCCCTTGGCGCTTTTCTCGATCCTACATTGTCACGCGCTGCGTATCTTAATTCAGGCACTCCAATTCACACCACCCCGTGATGTTTTTCTCACTCCTACTTGTGAATGGCCTGTGAGAAACCCTTACAATTCGCACGACCACGCGATGTTTTTCAGAAACCTATCCTACATTTGCACTGCATGTTTTCTGACCTCCCAATGATGACCACCCCGTGGCGCTTTTCTCCATCCTACATTGCCACTCTCTGCCTAACCTAATTCAGGCCCTCCGATTCACACCACCCCATGATGTTTTTCTCACTCCTACTAGGGAATGGCCTGTTAGAAACCCTTACAATGCACACAACTCCGCGATGTTTTTCAGAAACCTATCCTACATTGCCACTGCATGTTTCCTGACCCCAAATGCTGGCCACCCCGTTGCGTTTTTCTCCATCCTACATTGCCACTCACAGCCTATACATATTCGGGCCCTCAGATTCACACCACCGCGTGATGTTTTTCTGACTCCTACTAGTGAATGGCCTGTTAGAAACCCTTACAATGCGCACCACCCCGCGATGTTTTTCAGAAACGTATCCTACATTGCGACTTCATGTTTCCTGACCTCCCCATGCTGACCACCCTGTGGCGCTTTTCTCCATCCTACATTGCCACTCTCTGCCTAACCTAATTCAGGCCTTCTGATTCACACCACCCTGTGATATTTTTCTCACTCCTACCAGTGAATGGCCTTACAATGCACACAACCCGGCGATGTTTTTCAGAAACCTATCCTACATTGCCACTGCATGTTTCCTGACCCACAATGCTGGCCACCCCGTTGCGTTTTTCTCTATCCTACATTGCCACTCACAGCCTATAGGTATTCGGGACATCAGATTCACACCACCGCGTGATGTTTTTCTCACTACTACTAGTGAATGGCCTGTTAGAAACCCTTACAATGCGAACCACCCCGCGATGTTTTTCAGAAACCTATCCTACATTGCCAGTGCATGTTTCCTGACCCCCAATGCTGACCACGCCATGGCACTTTCCTCCATCCTACATTGCCACTCACTGCTTATTCTAATTCAGGGACTCCGATTCATACCACCCCGTGATGTTTTTCTCACTCCTACTAGTGAATGGCCGGATACAAACCCTTACAATGCGCACCACCCCGCGATGATTTTCAGAAACCTATCCTACATTGCCATTGCATGTTTCCTGACCTCCCCATGCTGGCCACACCGTGGCGCTTTTCTACATCCTACATTGCCACTCACTGTGTATCCTATATCAGGCCCTCAAATTCACACCACTGCGAGATGTTTTTCTCACTCCTACTAGTGAATGGCCTGTTAGAAACCCTTACAAGGCGCACCACCCCGCAATGTTTTTCAGAAACCTATCCTACATTGCCACTGCATGTTTCCTGACCTCCCCATGCTGACCTCCCCGTGGCGCTTTTCTCCATCCTACATTGCCACTCACTGCCTATCCTTACTCAGGTCTCCGATTCACACCACTCCGTGATGTTTTTCTCGCTTCTACTAGTAAATGGCCTGTTAGAAACCCTTACAATGCGCCCCACCCCGCGATGTTTTTCAGAACCCTATCCTACATTGCCACTGCATGTTTCCTGACCTCCCCAAGCTGACCAACCCGTTGAGATTTTCTCCATCCTACATTGCCACTCACTGCCTATCCTTACTAAGGCCCTCTGATTAACAACACCCCGTGATGAATTCTCACTCCTACTAGTGAATGGCATGTTAGAAACCCTTACAATGCACACCACCCCGCGATGTTTTTCAGAACCCTATCCTACATTGCCACTGCATGTTTCCTGACCACCGCATGCAGACCACCCTGTGGCGCTTTTCTCCATCCTACATTGCCACTCACAGTCTATCCTAATTCAGGCCTCCGATTCACACCACCCCATGATGTTTTTCTCACTCCTACTAGTGAATGGCCTGTTAGAAACCCTTACGATGAGCACCACCACTCAATGTTTTTTAGAAAACTATCCTACATTGCCACTGCATGCTTCCTGACCTCCCCATGCTGACCACCCCGTGGCGCTTTTCTCCGTCCTACATTGTCATTCACTGGCTATAAGAATTCACATCCTCGGATTCACACCACCCCGTGATGTTTTTCCTCACTCCTACTAGTGAATGGCCTGTTAGAAAACCTTACAATGCGCACCGCCCTGCGATGATTTTCAGAAACCTATTCTACATTGCCACTGCATGTTTCCTGACCTCCCCCTGCTGACCACCCCATGGCGCTTTTTTGTATGGTATGATGCCACTCTCTGCATATCCTAATTCACGCCCTCCGATTCACACCACTCCGTGATGTTTTTCTCCCTCCTACCATTGATTGGCCTGTGAGAAACCCTTACAATGCACACCACCCCGCGATGTTTTTAAGAAACCTATGGTACATTGCCACTGCATGTTTCCTGACCTCCCCCTGCTGACCACCCCATGGCGCTTTTCTGTATCCTACGATGCCACTATCTGCATATCCTAATTCACGCCCTCCGATTCACCCCACTCCGTGATGTTTTTCTCACTCCTACCATTGATTGGCCTGTGAGAAACCCTTACAATGCACACCACCCCGCGATGTTTTTAAGAAACCTATGGTACATTGCCACTGCATGTTTCCTGACCTCACCATCCTGACCACCCCTTGGCGCTTTTCTTTAAACTACATTGCCACTCACTGCCAATGCTAATTCAGGCCCTCCGATTCGCACCATCCCATGATGTTTTTGTCACTCCTACTAGTGAATGGCCTGTTAGAAACCCTTACAATGCGCACCACCCCGCGATGTTTTTCAGAAACCTATCCTACATTGCCACTGCATGTTTCCTGTCCTCCCTATGATGAGCACCCCGTGGCACTTTTCTCCATCCTACATTGCCTCTCACTGTGTATTCTAATTCAGGCCCTCCGATTCACACCAACCCGTCATGTTTTTCTTACTGCTACTAGTGAATGGCCTGTTAGAAACCGTAGCAATGCACACCAACCCGTGATGTTTTCCAGAACCCTATCCTACATTGCCAGTGAATGTTTCCTGACTTCCGCATGCGGACCACCCCATGGCGCTTTTCTCCATCCTACATTCCCACTCACTGCGAATCCTAATTCAGGCCCTCCGATTCATACCACCCCGTGATGTTTTTCTCACTCCTACTAGTGAATGGCCTGTGAGAAACCCTTACAATGCACACCACCCCATGATGTTTTTCAGAAACCTATCCTACATTGCCACTGCATGTTTCCTGACCTCCCCATGCTGACCACCCCGTGGCGCTGTTCTCCATTCTACATTGCCACTCAGTGCCTATCCTAATTCAGGCCCTCCGATTCACACAACCCTGGGATGTTTTTCTCACTCCTACTATTGAATGGCATGATAGAAACCCTGACAATGCGCACCACCCCGCGATGTTTTTCAGAAACCTATCTTACATTGACACTGCATCTTTCCTGACTTCCCATGTAGAGCACCCCATGGCACTTTTCTCCGTCTGACATTGCCAGTCACTGTCTATGGTAATTCAGGCCCTCCGATTCACACCACCCCGTGATGTTTTTATCACTCCTACTAGTGAATGGCCTGTTAGAAACCCTTTCAATGCGCACCAACATGCGATGTTTTTCAGAAACCTATCCTACATTGCCACTGCATGTTGCCTAACCTCCCCATGCTGACCACCCCGTTGCACTTTTCTCTATCTTACATTGCCACTCACTGCCTATCCTAATTCAGGCCCTCCGATTCACACAACCACGTAAAGATTTTCTCACTCCTACTAGTGAATGGCCTGTTAGAAACCCTTACAATGCGCACCACCCCCGAATGTTTTGCAGAAACCTATCCTACATTGCCAGTGCATGTTTCCTGAACTCCCCATGCTGAGCACCCCGTGGCGCTTTTCTCCATTCTACGTTGCCACTCACTGCCTATCCTAATTCAGGCCCTCCGATTCACACCACCCCGTGATGTTTTTCTCACTCCTACTACTGAATGACCTGTGAGAAACCCTTACAATGCGAACCACCCCGCGATGTTTTTTAGAAACCTATCGTACTTTGCCAATGCCTGTTTTCTGACCTCCCCATGCTCAACACCCGATGGCGCTTTTCTCCATCCTACATGGCCACTCCCAGCCTATACTTATTCAGGCCCTCCGATTCACACCAACCCGTGATGTTTTTCTCACTCCTACTAGTGAATGGCATGCTAGAAATCGTTACAATGCACAATACCCCGTGATGTTTTACAGAACCCTATCCTACATTGCCACTGCATGTTTCCTGACGTCCCCATACTGACCACCCCGTGGCGCTTTCCTCTATCTTACATTGCCACTCACTGCCTGTCCTAATTCAGGCCCTCCGATTCACACTACTCCGTGATGTTTTTCTCACTCCTACTACTGAATCACCTGTGAGAAACACTTACGATGCACACCACCCCGCGATGTTTTTCAGAAACCTATCCTACTTTGCCACTGCATGATTCCAGACCTCCCCATGCTGACCACACCATGGCGCATTACTCCATCCTATGTTGCAACTCACTGCCTATCCTAATTCAGGACATCCGATTTACACCACCCCGTGATGTTTTTCTCACTCCTACTAGTGAATGGCCTGTTAGAAACCCTTACAATGCGAACCACCCCGCGATGTATTTCAGAAACCTATCCTACTTTGCCACTGCATGTTTCCAGACCTCCCTATGTTGACCACACCGTGGCGCATTTCTGCATCCTACATTGCGAATCACTGCCTATCCTAATTCAGGCCCTCGGATTCACACCACCCCGTGATGTTTTTCTCACTCCTACTAGTGAATGGCCTGTTAGAAACCCTTACAATGCGTACCACCCCGAGATGTTTTTCACAAACCTATCCTACATAGCCACTGCATGTTTCTTGACCTCCCCATGCTGACCACCCCATGGCGCTATTCTGTATCCTACGATGCCACCCCCTGCCTATCCTAATTCACGCCCTTGGATTCACACCACCCCGCGATGTTTTTCAGAAACCTATGGTACATTGCCACTGCATGTTTCCGGCCCTCACCATGCTGACCAGTTCGTGGTACTTTTCTCCATCCTACATTGCTACTCACAGCCTAAACTTATTCAGACCCTCCGATTCACACCACCCCGTGATGTTTTTTTACTCCTACTATGTAATTGCCTGTTAGAAAATCTTACAATGCGCACCACAACGCGATGTTTTTTAGAAACTTATGCTACATTGCCACTGCATGTTTCCTGACCTCCCCATGCTGACCACCGCGTGGCGTTTTTCTCCGTCCTACATTGCCATTCACTGGCTATCCTAATTCAGATCCTCGGATTCACACCACCCCGTGATGTTTTTCTCACTCCTTCTAGTGAATGGCCTGTTTGAAAACCTTACAATGCGCACCGCCCCGCGATGTTTTTCAGAAACCTATCTTACATTGACACTGCATGTTTCCTGAATTCCCATGCTGAGCACCCCGTGGCACTTTTCTCCATCCTACATTGCCACTCACTGTCTATGGTAATTCAGGCCCTCCAATTCACACCACCCCGTGATGTTTTTCTCATTCCTACTAGTGAATGGCCTGTTAGAAACCCTTTCAATGGGCACCACACCGCGATGTTTTTAAGAAACCTATCCTACTTTGCCACTGCATGTGTCCTGACCTCACTATGCTGACCACCCCGTGGCGCTTTTCTGCATCCTACGTTGCCACTCACTGCCTATCCTAATTCAGGCCCTCCGATTCACACCACCCCGTGATGTTTTTCTCACTCCTACTACGGAATGGCCTGTGAGAAACCCTTACAATGCGCAACACCCCGCGATGTTTTTCAGAAACCTATCCTACTTTTCCACTGCCTGTTTTCTGACCTGCCCATGCTGACCACCCGATGACGCATTTCTCCATCCTACATTGCCACTCACAGCCTATACTTATTCAGGCCCTCGGATTCACACCACCCCGTGATGTTTTTCTCACTCCTACTACTGAATGGCCAGCTTGAAAGCGTTACAATGCGCACCACCCCGTGATGTTTTCTAGAACCCTATCCTACATTGCCACAGCATGATTCCTGACCTCTCCATGCTGACCAACCCGTGGCGCTTTTCTCCATCCTACGTTGCCACTCACTGCCTATCCTATTTCAGGCCCTTCGATTCACACCACCCCGTGGAGTTTCTCTCACTCGTACTAGTGAAAGGCCTTTTAGAAACCATTACAATGCGCACCAACCCGCGATGTTTTTCAGAACCCTATCCTACATTCCCACTGCATGTTTCCAGACCTCCCCATGCTGACCACCCCATGGCGCTTTTCTCAATCCTACATTGCCACTCACTGTCTATCCTAAATCAGGCCCACTGATTCACACCACTCCGTGATTTTTTCTCACTCCTACTAGTGAATGGTCTGTTAGAAAACCTTACAATGCACACCACCCCGCGATGTTTTTCAGAAACCTATCCTACATTGCCACTGCATGTTTCCTGACCTTCCCCTGCTGACCACCCCGTGGGGCTTTTCTGTATCCTACAATGCCATTCTCTGCATAACCTAATTCACACCTTCCGATTCACACCACTCCGTGATGTTTTTCTCACTCCTTCCATTGAATGGCCTGTGAGAAACCCTTACAATGCACACCACCCCGCGATGTTTTTCAGAAACCTATCCTACTTTGCCGCTGCATTTTTCCTGACCTCACCATCCTGACCACCCTTTGGCGATTTTCTGTAAACTACATTGCCACTCACTGCCTATGCTAATTCAGGCCCTCCGATTCGCACCATCCCATGATGTTTTTGTCACTCCTACTAGTGAGTGGCCTGTTAGAAACCCTTACAATGTGCACCACCCCACGATGCTTTTCGGAAACCTATCCTACATTGCCACTGCGTGTTTCCTGTCCTCCCTATGATGAGCACCCCGTGGCACTTTTCTCCATCCTACATTGCCTCTCACTGCCTATTCTAATTCACGCCCTCCAATTCACAACAACCCGTCATGTTTTTCTCATTCCTACTAGTGAATGGCCTGTTAGAAACCGTTACAATGCGCACCAACCCACGATGTTTTCCAGAACCCTATACTACATTGCCAGTGAATGTTTCCTGACTTCCCCATGCTGACCACCCCATGGTGCTTTTCTCCATCCTACATTGCCACTCACTGCCTATGCTAATTCAGGCCCTCCGATTCATACCACCCCGTTATGTTTTTCTCACAACTAATAGTGAATGGCCTGTGAGAAACCCTTACAATGCACACCACCCCGCGATGTTTTTCAGAACCCTATCCTACATTGCCACTGCATGTTTACTGACCTCCACATTTTGACCACCGCGTGGCGATTTTCTCCATTCTATATTGACACTCAGTGCCTATCCTAATTCAGACCATCCGATTCACACAACCCTGTGATGTTTTTCTCACTCCTACTATTGAATGGCCTGATAGAAACCCTTACAATGCGCACCACGCCGCGATGTTTTTCAGAAACCTATCTTACATTGTCACTGCATCTTTCCTGACTTCCCATGCTGAGCACCCCTGGCGCTTTTCTCCGTCCTACATTGCCAGTCGCTGTCTATGGTAATACAGGCCCTCCGATTCACACCACCCCGTGATGTTTTTATCACTCCTACTAGTGAATGCCCTGTGAGAAACCCTTACAAGGTACACAACCCCGCGATGTTTTTCAGCAACCTATCCTACATTGCCACTGCATGTTTCCTGACCTCCCCATGCTGACCACCCCATTGCGCTTATCTCTATCTTACATTGCCACTCACTGCCTATCCTAATTCAGGCACTCCGATTCACACAACCACGTAAAGATGTTCTCACTCCTACTAGTGAATGGCCTGTTAGAAACCCTTACAATGCGCTCCACCCCGGGATGTTTTTCAGAAACCTATCCTACATTGCCAGTGCATGTTTCCTGATCTCCCCATGCTGACCACCACGTGGCGCTTTTCTCCATCCTATGTTGCCCCTCACTGCCTATCCTAATTCAGGCCCTCCGATTCACTCCACGCCATGATGTTTTTCTCACTCCTACTAGTGAATGGCATGCTAGAAAGCGTTACAATGCGCAACACCCCATGATGTTTTCCAGAACCCTATCCCACATTGCCACTGCATGTTTCCTGACGTCCCATGCTGACCACCCCGTGGCGCTTTCCTCTATCTTACATTGCCACTCACTGCCTGTCATAATTCAGGCCCTCCGATTCACACCACCCCGTGATGTTTTTCTCACTCCTACTAGTGAATCGCCTGAGAGAAACCCTTACGATGCACACCGTCCCGCGATGTTTTTCAGAAACATATCCTACTTTGCCACTGCATGATTCCAGACCTCCCCATGCTGACCACACCATGGCGCACTACTCCATCCTACGTTGCAACTCACTGCCTATCCTAATTCAGGACATCTGATGCACACCACCCAGTGATGTTTTTCTCAGTCCTACTATTGAATGGCCTGTTAGAAACCCTTACAATGCGAACCACCCTGCGATGTGTTTCAGAAACCTATCCTACATTGCCACTGCATGTTTCCAGACCTCCCCATGTTCACCACACCGTGGTGCATTTCTCCATCCTACATTGCGACTCACTGCCTATCCTAATTCAGGGCCTCGGATTCACACCACCCCGTGATGTTTTTCTCACTCCTACTAGTGATTGGCCTGTTAGAAACCCTTACAATGCGCACCACCCCGCGATGTTTTTCAGAAACCTATCCTACATTGCCAGTGCATGTTTCCTGATCTCCCCATGCTGACCACCCCGTGGCGCTTTTCTCCATCCTACGTTGCCACTCACAGCCTATACTTATTCATGCCCTCGGATTCACACCACCCCGTGATGTTTTTCTCACTCCTACTTCTGAATAGCCTGCTAGAAAGCGTTACAATGCGCACCACCGCGGGATTTTTTCCAGAACCCTATCCTACATTGCCACTGCATCTTTCCTGACCTCCCCATGCTGACCACCCCTTGGCGCTTTTCTCAATCCTACATTTCCACTCACTGTCTATCCTAAATCAGGCCCTCCAATTCACACCTCCCCGTGATATTTTTCTCACGCCTACTAGTGAATGGTCTGTTAGAAAACCTTACAATGCGCACAACCCCGCGATGTTTTTCAGAAACTTATCCTACATTGCCACTGCATGTTTCCTGACCTCCCCATGCTGACCACCACATGGTGCTTTTCTCCATCCCACATTGCCACTCACAGCCTATCCTAATTCAGGGCCTCCGATTCACACCACCCCGTGATGTTTTTCTCACTCCTACTAGAGAATGGCCTGTGAGAAACCCTTACAATGCACACCACCACGCGATGTTTTTCAGAAACCTATCCTACATTGCCACTGCATGTTTCCTGACCTACCCATGCTGACTACCCCATTGCGCTTTTCTCTATCTTACATTGCCACTCACTGCCTATCCTAATTCAGGCCCTCCGATTCACACAACCACGTAAAGATTTTCTCACTCCTCCTAGTGAATGGCCTGTTAGAAACTCTTACAATGCGCTCCACCCCCGCGATGTTTTTCAGAAACCTATCGTACTTTGCCAATGCCTGTTTTCTGACCTCCCCATGCTGAACAACTGATGGCGCTTTTCTCCATCCTGCATTGCCACTCCGAGCCTATACTTATTCAGGCCCTCCGATTCACACCCACCCGTGATGTTTTTCTCACTCCTACTAGTGAATGGCATGCTAGAAAGCGTTACAATGCGCAACACTCCATGATGTTTTCCAGAACCCTATCCTACTTTGCCACTGCATGTTTCCTGACGTCCCCATGCTGACCACCCCATGGCGCTTTCCTCTATCTTACATAGCCACTCACTGCCAGTCCTAATTCAGGCCTTCCGATTCACACCACCCCGCGATGTTTTTCAGAAACCTATCCTACATTGCCAATGCATGTTTCCTGATCTCCCCATGCTGACCACCCCGTGGCGTTTTTCTCGATCCTACATTGCCACTCACAGCCTATCCTAATTCAGGCCCCCCTATTCACACCACGCCGTGATGTTTTTCTCACTCCTACTACTGAATGACCTGTGAGAAACCCTTACAATGCGAACCACCCTGCGATGTTTTTCAGAAACCTATCGTACTTTGCCAATGCCTGTTTTCTGACCTCCCCATGCTGAACAACTGATGGCGCTTTTCTCCATCCTACATTGCCACTCCCAGCCTATACTTATTCAGGCCTTCCGATTCACACCCACCCGTGATGTTTTTCTCACTCCTACTAGTGAATGGCATGCTAGAAAGCGTTACAATGCGCAACACCCCATGATGTTTTCCAGAACCCTATCCTACATTGCCACTGCATGTTTCCTGATGTCCCCATGCTGACCACACCATGGCGCATTACTCCATCCTACGTTGCAACTCACTGCCTATCCTAATTCAGGACATCCGATTCACAACACCCCGTGATGTTTTTCTCACTCCTACTATTGATTGGCCTGTTAGAAACCCTTACAATGCGCACCACCCCGCGATGTTTTTCAGAAACCTATCCTACATTGCCAGTGCATGTTTCCTGATCTCCCCATGCTGACCACCCCGTGGCGCAATTCTCCATCCTACGTTGCCCCTAACTGCCTATCCTAATTCAGGCCCTCCGATTCACACCACGCCGTGATGTTTTTCTCACTCCTACTACTGAATGACCTGTGAGAAACCCTTACAATGCGAACCTCCCCGCGATGTTTTTCAGAAACCTATCGTACTTTGCCAATGCCTGTTTTCTGACCTCACCATGCTGAACAACTGATGGTGATTTTCTCCATCCTACATTGCCACTCCCAGCCTATACTTATTCAGGCCCTCCGATTCACACCCACCCGTGATGTTTTTCTCACTCCTACTAGTGAATGGCATGCTAGAAAGCGTTACAATGCGCAACACCCCATGATGTTTTCCAGAACCCTATCCTACATTGCCACTGCATGTTTCCTGACGTCCCCATGCTGACCACCCCGTGGCGCTTTCCTCTATCTTACATTGCCACTCACTGCCTGTCCTAATTCAGGCCCTCCGATTCACACCACCCCGTGATGTTTTTCTCACTCCTACTAGTGAATCGCCTGAGAGAAACCCTTACGATGCACACCGTCCCGCGATGTTTTTCAGAAACCTATCCTACTTTGCCACTGCATGATTCCAGACCTCCCCATGCTGACCACACCATGGCGCATTACTCCATCCTACGTTGCAACTCACTGCCTATCCTAATTCAGGACATCCGATGCACAACACCCCGTGATGTTTTTCTCACTCCTACTATTGAATGGCCTGTTAGAAACCGTTACAATGCCAACCACCCCGCGATGTATTTCAGAAACCTATCCTACTTTGCCACTGCATGTTTCCTGACCTCACTATGCTGACCACCCCGTGGTGCTTTTCTGCATCCTACGTTGCCACTAACTGCCTATCCTAATTCAGGCCCTCCGATTCACACCACCCCGTGATATTTTTCTCACTCCTACTACTGAATGGCCTGTGAGAAACCTTTACAATGCGCACCACCCCGCGATGTTTTTCAGAAACCTATCCTACTTTGGCACTGCCTGTTTTCTGACCTCCCCATGCTGACCACCCGATGGCGCTTTTCTCCATCCTACATTGCAACTCACAGCCTATACTTCTTCAGGCCCTCGGATTGACACCAACCCGTGATGTTTTTCTCACTCCTACTTCTGAATAGCCTGCTAGAAAGCGTTACAATGCACACCACCCCGTGATTTTTTCCAAAACCCTATCCTACATTGCCACTGCATGTTTCCTGACCTCCCCATGCTGACCAACCCTTGGCGCTTTTCTCATTCCTACACTGCCACTCACTGTCTATCCTAAATCAGGCCTTACGATTCACACCACCCCGTGATTTTTTTTCTCACTCCTACTAGTGAATAGTCTGTTAGAATCCCTTACAATGCCCACCACCCCGCGATGTTTTTCAGAAACCTATCCTACATTGCCACTGCATGTTTCCGGACCTCCCCATGCTGACAACCCCATGGCGCTTTTCTCCATTCTACATTGACACTCAGTGCCTATCCTAATTCAGGCCCTCCGATTCACACAACTCTGTGATGTTTTTCTCACTCCTACTAGAGAATGGCCTGTGAGAAACCCTTGCAATGCACACCACCCCACGATGATTTTCAGAAACCTATCCTACATTGCCACTGCATGTTTCCTGACCTACCCATGCTGACTAACGCATTGCGCTTTTCTCTATCTTACATTGCCACTCACTGCCTATCCTAATTCAGGCCCTCCGATTCACACAACCACATAAAGATTTTCTCACTCCTCCTAGTGAATGGCCTGTTAGAAACTCTTACAATGCGCTCCACCCCGCGATGTTTTTCAGAAACCTATCCTACATTGCCAGTGCATGTTTCCTGATCTCCCCATGCTGACCACCCCGTGGCGCTTTTCTCCATCCTACGTTGCCACTCACTGCCTATCCTAATTCAGGCCCTCAAATTCACACCACGCCGTGATGTTTTTCTCACTCCTACTACTGAATGACCTGTGAGAAACACTTACAATGAGAACCACCCCGCGATGTTTTTCAGAAACCTATGGTACTTTGCCAATGCCTGTTTTCTGACCTCCCCATGCTGACCACCCGATGGCGCATTTCTCCATCCTACATTGCCACTCACAGCCTATACTTATTCAGTCCCTCCGATTCGCACCCACCCGTGATGTTTTCCTCACTCCTACTCGTGAATGGCATGCTCGAAAGCATTACAATGCGCAACACCCCATGATCTTTTCCAGAAGCCTATACTACATTGCCACTGCATGTTTCCTGACGTCCCCATGCTGACCACCCCGTGGCACTTTCCGCTATCTTACATTGCCACTCACTGCCTGTCCTAATTCAGGCCCTCCGATTCACACCACCCCGTGATGTTTTTCTCACTCCTACTAGTGAATCGCCTGAGAGAAACCCTTACGATGCACACCGTCCCGCGATGTTTTTCAGAAACCTATCCTACTTTGCCACTGCATGATTCCAGACCTCCCCATGCTGACCACACCATGGCGCATTACTCCATCCTACGTTGCAACTCACTGCCTATCCTAATTCAGGACATCCGATGCACACCACCCCGTGGTGTTTTTCTCACTCCTACTATTGAATGGCCTGTTAGAAACCCTTACAATGCGAACCACCCCGCGATGTATTTTAGAAACCTATCCTACTTTGCCACTGCATGTTTCCAGACCTCGCCATGTTGACCACACCGTGGCGTATTTCTCCATCCTACATTGCGACTCACTGCCTATCCTAATTCAGGCCCTCGGATTGACACCACCCCGTGATGTTTTTCTCACTCCTACTACTGATTGGCCTGTTAGAAACCCTTACAATGCGCACAACACCGCGATGTTTTTCACAAACCTATCCATCATAGCCACTGCATGTTTCTAAACCTCCCCATGCTGACCACCTCATGGCGCTGTTCTGTATCCTACGATGCCACTCTCTGCCTATCCTAGTTTACGCCATCGGATTCACACTACCCCGTGATGTTTTTCTCACTCCTACTAGTGAATGGCCTGTTGGAAAACCTTACAATGCACACCACCCCACGATGTTTTTCAGAAACCTATCCTAATTTGCCACTGTATGTTTTCTGACCTCCCCATGCTGACCACCCCGTGGCGCTTTTCTCCATCCTACATTGCCACTCACTGCATATCCAATTCAGGCCCTCCGATTAACACCACCCCGTTATGTTTTTCTCACTCCTACTAGTGAATGGCCTGTTAGAAACCGTTACAATGCGCCCCACCCCGCGATGTTTTTCAGAACCCTATCCTACATTGCCACTGCATGTTTCCTGACCTCCCCATGCTGACCACTCCATGGCGCTTTTCCCCATCCTACATTGCCATGCACTGCCTATCCTAATTCAGGCCCTCCTATTGATAATACCCCATGATGTTTTTCTCACTCCTACTAGTGAAAGGATTGTTAGAAACACTTACAATGCGTACCAACCCGCGATTTTTCCAGAAACGTATCCTACTTTGCCACTGCATGTTTCCTGTCCTCCCCATGCTGACCACACCGTGGTGCTTTTGTCAATCCTACATTGCCACTCACAGCCTATAGTTATTCAGGCCCTCCGATTCACACCACCCCGTGATGTTTTTCTGACTCCTACTAGTGAATGGCCTGTTAGAAACCCATACAATGAACAGCACACCGCGATGTTTTTCAGAAACATATCCTACATTGCCACTGCCTGTTTCCTGACTTCCCCATGCTAACCACCCAGTGACGCCTTTCTCCATCCTACATTGCCACTCACGGTCTATCCTAAATCAGGCCCTCTGATTCACACCATCCCGTGATGTTATTCTGACTCCTACTACTGAATGTCCTGCTAGAAAGCGTTACATGCGCACCACCCCGTGGTGTTTTCCAGAACCCTATCCTACCTTGCCACTGCATGTTTCCTGACCTCCCCATGCTGGCCACCCCGTGGCGCTGTTCTCCATCCTACATTGCCACTCACTGCGTATCCTAATTCAGGCCCTCTGATTCACACCACCCCGTGATGTTTTTCTCACTCCTACTAGTGAATGCCCTCTTAGAAACCTTTACAATGCACACCACCCGCGATGTTTTTAGAAAGCTATCCTACATTGCCAGTGCATGTTTTCTGACCTCCCTATGCTGACCACTCCATGGCGCTTTTCTCCATCCTACATTGCCACGCACTGCCTATCCTAATTCAGGCCCTCCGATTGATAACACCCCGTGATGTTTTTCTCACTCCTACGAGTGAAAGGCCTTTTAGAAATGCTTACAATGCGCACCAACCCGCAATATTTTCAGAAACCTATCCTACTTTGCCACTGCATGTTTCCTGTCCTCCCCATGCTGACCATCCTGTGGCGCTTTTCTCCATCCTGCATTGCCACTCACAGCCTATACTTATTCAGGCCCTCCGATTCATACCACCCCGTGATGTTTTTCTCACTCCTACTAGTGAATGGCCTGTTAGAAACCGTTACAATGCGCACCACCCCGTGATGTTTTCCAGAACCCCATCCTACATTGCCACTGCATTTTTCCTGACCTACCCATGCTGACCACGCCGTGGCACTTTTCTCCATCCTTCATTGCCACTCACTGCCTATCCTAATTCAGGCCCTCCGATTCACACCACCCCGTGATGTTTTTCTCACTCCTACTAGTGAATGGCCTGTTAGAAACCCTTAGAATGCGAACCATCCTACGATGTTTTTCAGAAACCTATCCTACATTGCCAGTGCATGTCTCCTGACCTCCCCATTCTGACCACCCCATAGCGCTTTTCTCCATCCTACATTGCCACTCACTGCCTATTCTAATTCAGGCCCTCCGATTCATACCACCCCATGATGTTTTTCTCACTCCTACTAGTGAATGGCCTGTTAGAAACCCTTACAATGCACACCATCCTGTGATGTTTTTCAGAAACCTATCCTATATTGCCACTGCATGTTTCCTGAACTCCCCATGCTGGCCACCCCATGGCGCTTTTCTACATCCTACATTGCCAGTCACTGTCTATCCTAAATCATGCCCTCCGATTCACACCACCCCGTGATGTTTTTCTCACTCCTAATAGTGAATGGCCTATTAGAAACCCTTACAATGGGCACCGCCACGCGATGTTTTTTCGAAACCTATCCTACATTGCCACTGCATTTTTCCTGACCTACCCATGCTGACCACACCGTGGTGCTTTTCTCCACCATACATTGCCACTCACTGCCTATTCTTACTCAGGCCCTCCGATTCACACCACCCCGTGATGTTTTTCTCACTCCTACTAGCAAATGGCATGTTAGAAAACCTTACAATGCGCCCCACCCAGCGATGCTTTTCAGAACCCTATCCTACCTTGCCACTGCATGTTTCCTGACCTCCACATGCTGACTACTCCATGGAGCTTTTCTCCATCCTACATTCCCACGCACTGCCTATCCTAATTCAGGCCCTCCGATTGATAACACCCCATGATGTTTTTCTCACTCCTACTAGTGAAAGGCCTGTTAGAAACGCTTACAATGGGTACCAACCCCCGATATTTCCAGAAACGTATCCTACTTTCCACTGCATGTTTCCTGTCCTCCCCATGCTGACCATCCCGTGGCGCTTTTCTCCATCCTACATTGCCACTCACAACCTATACTTATTCAGGCCCTCCGATTCACAACACCCCGTGAGGTTTTTCTCACTCCTACTAGTGAATGGCCTGTTACAAACCCTTACAATGCCCACCACCCGCGATGTTTTTCAGAAACCTATCCTACATTGCCACTGCATGTTTCCTGTCCTCTCTATGCTGAGCACCCCGTGGCAATTTTCTCCATCCTACATTGCCACTCACTGCCTATCCTAATTCAGGCCCTCCGTTTCACACCACCCCGTGATGTTTTTGTCACTCCTACTAGTGAATGGCCTGTTAGAAACCCTTACAATGAGCACCACACCACGATGTTTTTCAGAAACCTATCCTACATTGGCACTGCATGTTTTCTGACCTCCCCATGCTGACCACCCCGTGGCGCTTTTCTACATCCTACATTGCCACTCACTGCCTATCCTTACTCAGGCCCTCCGATTCACACCACCCCGTGATGTTTTTCTCACTTCTACTAGTGATTGGCCGGTTAGAAACCCTTACAATGTGCACCACCCCGCGATGTTTTTCAGAAACCTATCCTACATTCCCACTGCATGTTTCCTGTACTCCCCATGCTGACCACCCCTTGGCGCTTTTCTCTATTCTACATTGCCACGCTCTGTGTATCCTAATTCAGGCACTCCAATTCACACCACCCCGTGATGTTTTTCTCACTCCTACTTGTGAATGGCCTATGAGAAACCCTTACAATGCGCACCACCACGCGATGTTTTTCAGAAACCTATTCTACTTTTCCACTGCATGTTTTCGGACCTCCCAATGCTGACCACCCCGTGGCGCTTTTCTCCATCCTACATTGCCACTCTCTGCATAACCTAATTCAGGCCCTCCGATTCACACCACCCTGTGATGTTTTTCGCACTCCTACTAGTGAATGGCCTGTTAGAAACCCTTACAATAAACAGAACCACGCGATGTTTTTCAGAAACCTATCCTATATTGCCACTGCATGTTTCCTGACCTCCCCATGCTGACCACCCTGTGGCGCTTTTCTCCATCCTACGTTGCACTCACTGCCTCTCCTATTTCAGGCCCTCCAATTCACACCACCCCGTGATGTTTCTCTCACTCCTACTAGTGAAAGGCCTGTTAGAAACCCTTACAATGCCCACCACCCCGCGAAATTTTTCAGAAACCTATCCCACATTGCCACTGCATGTTTCCTGACCTCCCCATGCTAACCACCCCATGGCGCTTTTCTCCATCCTACATTGCCACTCACTGTCTATCCTAAATCAGGCCCTCTGATTCACACCACCCCGTGATGTTTTTCTCACTCCTACTAGTGAATGGCCTGTTAGAAACCCTTACAATGTGCACCACCGCGCTATGTTTTTCAGAAACCTATCCTACATTGCCACTGCATGTTTCCTGACCTCCCCAAGCTGACCAACCAGTTGCGCTTTTCTCCATCCTACATTGCCACTCACTGCAATCATTACTCAGGCCCTCCAATTCACACTACCCCGTGATGAATTCTAACTCCTACTAGTGAATGGCATGTTAGAAACCCATACAATGCGCCCACACCGCGATGTTTTTCAGAACCCTATCCTACATTGCCACTGCATGTTTCCTGACCTCCCCATGCTGACCACCCCGTGGCGCTTTTCTCCATCCTACATTGCCACTCAGAGCCTATCCTAATTCAGGCCTCCGATTCACACCACCCCGTGATGTTCTTCTCACTCCTACTAGTGAATGGCCTGTTAGAAACCCTTTAAATGAGCACCACAACTCGATGTTTTTTAGAAACCTATCCTACATTGCCACTGCATGTTTCCTGACCTCCCCATGCTGACCACCCCGTGGCGCTTTTCTACATCCTACATTGCCACTCACTGCCTATCCTTACTCAGGCCCTCCGATTCACACCACCCCGTGATGCTTTTCTCACTTCTACTAGTGATTGGCCGGTTAGAAACCCTTACAATGTGCACCACCCCGCGATGTTTTTCAGAAACCTATCCTACATTCCCACTGCATGTTTCCTGTACTCCCCATGCTGACCACCCCTTGGCGCTTTTCTCTATTCTACATTGCCACGCTCTGTGTATCCTAATTCAGGCACTCCAATTCACACCACCCCGTGATGTTTTTCTCACTCCTACTTGTGAATGGCCTATGAGAAACCCTTACAATGCGCACCACCACGCGATGTTTTTCAGAAACCTATTCTACTTTTCCACTGCATGTTTTCGGACCTCCCAATGCTGACCACCCCGTGGCGCTTTTCTCCATCCTACATTGCCACTCTCTGCATAACCTAATTCACGCCCTCCGATTCACACTACCCCGTGATGTTTCTATCACTCCAACTAGTGAAAGGCCTTTAGAAACCGTTACAATGTGCACCACCCTGCGATGTTTTTCAGAACCCTATCCTACATTCCCACTGCATGTTTCCTGTACTCACCATATGAACACCCCTTGGCGCTTTTCTCGATCCTACATTGTCACGCTCTGCGTATCTTAATTCAGGCACTCCAATTCACACCACCCCGTGATGTTTTTCTCACTCCTACTTGTGAATGGCCTGTGAGAAACCCTTACAATTTGCACCACCACGCGATGTTTTTCAGAAACGTATCCTACATTGCGACTTCATGTTTCCTGACCTCCCAATGCTGACCAACCCGTGGCGCTTTTCTCCATCCTACATTGCCACTCTCTGCATAACCTAATTCAGGCCTTCTGATTCTCACCACCCTGTGATGTTTTTCTCACTCCTACTAGAGAATGGCCTGTTAGAAACCGTTACAATGCACACAACTCCGCGATGTTTTTCAGAAACCTATCCTACATTGCCACTGCATGTTTCCTGACCCCAAATGCTGGCCACCCCGTTGCGTTTTTCTCCATCCTACATTGCCACTCACAGCCTATCCTAATTCAGGCCCTCTGATTCACACCAACCCGTAATGTTTTTCTCACTCCTACTAGTGAATGGACTGTTACAAACACTTACAATGCGCACCACTCCGTGATGTTTTTCAGAAACCTATCCTACTTTGCCACTGCATGTTTCCTGACCTCCCCATGCTGACCACCCCGTGGCGCTTTTCTACATCCTACATTGCCACTCACTGCCTATCCTTACTCAGGCCCTCCGATTCACACCACCCCGTGATGTTTTTCTCACTTCTACTAGTGATTGGCCGGTTAGAAAGCCTTACAATGTGCACCACCCCGCGATGTTTTTCAGAAACCTATCCTACATTCCCACTGCATGTTTCCTGTACTCCCCATGCTGACCACCCCTTGGCGCTTTTCTCTATTCTACATTGCCACGCTCTGTGTATCCTAATTCAGGCAATCCAATTCACACCACCCCGTGATGTTTTTCTCACTCCTACTTGTGAATGGCCTATGAGAAACCCTTACAATGCGCACCACCACGCGATGTTTTTCAGAAACCTATTCTACTTTTCCACTGCATGTTTTCGGACCTCCCAATGCTGACCACCCCGTGGCGCTTTTCTTCATCCTACATTGCCACTCTCTGCATAACCTAATTCAGGCCCTCCGATTCACACCACCCTGTGATGTTTTTCGCACTCCTACTAGTGAATGGCCTGTTAGAAACCCTTACAATAAACAGAACCACGCGATGTTTTTCAGAAACCTATCCTATATTGCCACTGCATGTTTCCTGACCTCCCCATGCTGACCACCCCGTGGCGCTTTTCTCCATCCTACGTTGCACTCACTGCCTCTCCTATTTCAGGCCCTCCAATTCACACCACCCCGTGATGTTTCTCTCACTCCTACTAGTGAAAGGCCTGTTAGAAACCCTTACAATGCCCACCACCCCGCGAAGTTTTTCAGAAACCTATCCCACATTGCCACTGCATGTTTCCTGACCTCCCCATGCTAACCACCCCATGGCGCTTTTCTCCATCCTACATTGCCACTCACTGTCTATCCTAAATCAGGCCCTCTGATTCACACCACCCCGTGATGTTTTTCTCACTCCTACTAGTGAATGGCCTGTTAGAAACCCTTACAATGTGCACCACCGCGCTATGTTTTTCAGAAACCTATCCTACATTGCCACTGCATGTTTCCTGACCTCCCCAAGCTGACCAACCAGTTGCGCTTTTCTCCATCCTACATTGCCACTCACTGCACATCATTACTCAGGCCCTCCGATTCACACTACCCCGTGATGAATTCTAACTCCGACTAGTGAATGGCATGTTAGAAACCCATACAATGCGCCCACACCGCGATGTTTTTCAGAACCCTATCCTACATTGCCACTGCATGTTTCCTGACCTCCCCATGCTGACCACCCCGTGGCGCTTTTCTCCATCCTACATTGCCACTCACAGCCTATCCTAATTCAGGCCTCCGATTCACACCACCCCGTGATGTTCTTCTCACTCCTACTAGTGAATGGCCTGTTAGAAACCCTTAAAATGAGCACCACCCCGCGATGTTTTTCAGAAAGTTATCCTACATTGCCACTGCATGTTTCCTGACCTTCCCATGCTGACCACCCCGTGGCGCTTTTCTACATCCCACATTGCCACTCACTGCCTATCCTTACTCAGGCCCTCCGATTCACACCACCCCGTGATGTTTTTCTCACTTCTACTAGTGATTGGCCGGTTAGAAACCCTTACAATGTGCACCACCCCGCGATGTTTTTCAGAAACCTATCCTACATTCCCACTGCATGTTTCCTGTACTCCCCATGCTGACCACCCCTTGGCGCTTTTCTCTATTCTACATTGCCACGCTCTGTGTATCCTAATTCAGGCACTCCAATTCACACCACCCCGTGATGTTTTTCTCACTCCTACTTGTGAATGGCCTATGAGAAACCCTTACAATGCGCACCACCACGCGATGTTTTTCAGAAACCTATTCTACTTTTCCACTGCATGTTTTCAGACCTCCCAATGCTGACCACCCCGTGGCGCTTTTCTCCATCCTACATTGCCACTCTCTGCATAACCTAATTCACGCCCTCCGGTTCACACTACCCCGTGATGTTTCTATCACTCCAACTAGTGAAAGGCCTTTAGAAACCATTACAATGTGTACCACACTGCGATGTTTTTCAGAACCCTATCCTACATTCCCACTGCATGTTTCCTGTACTCACCATATGAACACCCCTTGGCGCTTTTCTCGATCCTACATTGTCACGCTCTGCGTATCGTAATTCAGGCACTCCAATTCACACCACCCCGTGATGTTTTTCTCACTCCTACTTGTGAATGGCCTGTGAGAAACCCTTACAATTTGCACCACCACGCGATGTTTTTCAGAAACGTATCCTACATTGCGACTTCATGTTTCCTGACCTCCCCATGCTGACCAACCCGTGGCGCTTTTCTCCATCCTACATTGCCACTCTCTGCATAACCTAATTCAGGCCTTCTGATTCTCACCACCCTGTGATGTTTTTCTCACTCCTACTAGTGAATGGCCTGTTAGAAACCCTTACAATGCACACAACTCCGCGATGTTTTTCAGAAACCTATCCTACATTGCCACTGCATGTTTCCTGACCCCAAATGCTGGCCACCCCGTTGCGTTTTTCTCCATCCTACATTGCCACTCACAGCCTATACATATTCGGTCCCTCAGATTCACACCACCGCGTGATGTTTTTCTCACTCCTACTAGTGAATGGCCTGTTAGAAACCCTTACAATGCGCACCACCCCGCGATCTTTTTCAGAAACCTATCCTACATTGCGACTTCATGTTTCCTGACCTCCCCAAGCTGACCACCCCGTGGCGCTTTTCTCCATCCTACATTGCCACTCTCTGCCTAACCTAATTCAGGCCCTCCGATTCACACCACCCCATGATGTTTTTCTCACTCCTACTAGTGAATGGCCTGTTAGAAACCCTTACAATGCACACAACTCCGCGATGTTTTTCAGAAACCTATCCTACAATGCCACTGCATGTTTCCTGACCCCAAATGCTGGCCACCCCGTTGCGTTTTTCTCCATCCTACATTGCCACTCACAGCCTATCCTAATTCAGGCCCTCTGATTCACACCAACCCGTAATGTTTTTCTCACTCCTACTAGTGAATGGACTGTTAGAAACACTTACAATGCGCACCACCCCGCGATGTTTTTCAGAAACCTATCCTACTTTGCCACTGCATGTTTCCTGACCTCCCCATGCTGACCACCCCGTGGCGCTTTTCTACATCCTACATTGCCACTCACTGCCTATCCTTACTCAGGCCCTCCGATTCACACCACCCCGTGATGTTTTTCTCACTTCTACTAGTGATTGGCCGGTTAGAAACCCTTACAATGTGCACCACCCCGCGATGTTTTTCAGAAACCTATCCTACATTCCCACTGCATTTTTCCTGTACTCCCCATGCTGACCACCCCTTGGCGCTTTTCTCTATTCTACATTGCCATGCTCTGTGTATCCTAATTCAGGCACTCCAATTCACACCACCCCGTGATGTTTTTCTCACTCCTACTTGTGAATGGCCTATGAGAAACCCTTACAATGCGCACCACCACGCGATGTTTTTCAGAAACCTATTCTACTTTTCCACTGCATGTTTTCGGACCTCCCAATGCTGACCACCCCGTGGCGCTTTTCTCCATCCTACATTGCCACTCTCTGCATAACCTAATTCAGGCCCTCCGATTCACACCACCCTGTGATGTTTTTCGCACTCCTACTAGTGAATGGCCTGTTAGAAACCCTTACAATAAACAGAACCACGCGATGTTTTTCAGAAACCTATCCTATATTGCCACTGCATGTTTCCTGACCTCCCCATGCTGACCACCCCGTGGCGCTTTTCTCCATCCTACGTTGCACTCACTGCCTCTCCTATTTCAGGCCCTCCAATTCACACCACCCCGTGATGTTTCTCTCACTCCTACTAGTGAAAGGCCTGTTAGAAACCCTTACAATGCCCACCACCCCGCGAAGTTTTTCAGAAACCTATCCCACATTGCCACTGCATGTTTCCTGACCTCCCCATGCTAACCACCCCATGGCGCTTTTCTCCATCCTACATTGCCACTCACTGTCTATCCTAAATCAGGCCCTCTGATTCACACGACCCCGTGATGTTTTTCTCACTCCTACTAGTGAATGGCCTGTTAGAAACCCTTACAATGTGCACCACCGCGCTATGTTTTTCAGAAACCTATCCTACATTGCCACTGCATGTTTCCTGACCTCCCCAAGCTGACCAACCAGTTGCGCTTTTCTCCATCCTACATTGCCACTCACTGCACATCATTACTCAGGCCCTCCGATTCACACTACCCCGTGATGAATTCTAACTCCTACTAGTGAATGGCATGTTAGAAACCCATACAATGCGCCCACACCGCGATGTTTTTCAGAACCCTATCCTACATTGCCACTGCATGTTTCCTGACCTCCCCATGCTGACCACCCCGTGGCGCTTTTCTCCATCCTACATTGCCACTCACAGCCTATCCTAATTCAGGCCTCCGATTCACACCACCCCGTGATGTTCTTCTCACTCCTACTAGTGAATGGCCTGTTAGAAACCCTTAAAATGAGCACCACAACTCGATGTTTTTTAGAAACCTATCCTACATTGCCACTGCATGTTTCCTGACCTCCCCATGCTGACCACCCCGTGGCGCTTTTCTACATCCTACATTGCCACTCACTGCCTATCCTTACTCAGGCCCTCCGATTCACACCACCCCGTGATGTTTTTCTCACTTCTACTAGTGATTGGCCGGTTAGAAACCCTTACAATGTGCACCACCCCGCGATGTTTTTCAGAAACCTATCCTACATTCCCACTGCATGTTTCCTGTACTCCCCATGCTGACCACCCTTGGCGCTTTTCTCTATTCTACATTGCCACGCTCTGTGTATCCTAATTCAGGCACTCCAATTCACACCACCCCGTGATGTTTTTCTCACTCCTACTTGTGAATGGCCTATGAGAAACCCTTACAATGCGCACCACCACGCGATGTTTTTCAGAAACCTATTCTACTTTTCCACTGCATGTTTTCGGACCTCCCAATGCTGACCACCCCGTGGCGCTTTTCTCCATCCTACATTGCCACTCTCTGCATAACCTAATTCAGGCCCTCCGATTCACACCACCCTGTGATGTTTTTCACACTCCTTCTAGTGAATGGCCTGTTAGAAACCCTTACAATAAACAGAACCACGCGATGTTTTTCAGAAACCTATCCTATATTGCCACTGCATGTTTCCTGACCTCCCCATGCTGACCACCCCGTGGCGCTTTTCTCCATCCTACGTTGCACTCACTGCCTCTCCTATTTCAGGCCCTCCAATTCACACCACCCCGTGATGTTTCTCTCACTCCTACTAGTGAAAGGCCTGTTAGAAACCATTAAAATTCGCACCACCCCGCGATGTTTTTCAGAACCCTATCCTACATACCCACTGCATGTTTCCTGTCCTCCCATGCTGACCACCCCGTGGCGCTTTTCTCCATCCTACATTGCCACGCTCTGTGTATCCTAATTCAGGCCCTCCATTTCAAACCACCCCGTGATGTTTTTCTCACTCCTACTTGTAAATGGCCTGTGAGAAACCCTTACAATGCGCACCACGATGCGATGTTTTTCAGAAACCTATCCTACATTGCCACTGCATGTTTCCTGACCTCCCCATGCTGACCACCCCATGGCGTTTTCTCCATCCTATATTGCCACTCTCTGTCTATCCTAATTCAGGCCCTCTGATTCACACCAACCCGTAATGTTTTTCTCACTCCTACTAGTGAATGGACTGTTAGAAACACTTACAATGCGCACCACCCCGCGATGTTTTTCAGAAACCTATCCTACTTTGCCACTGCATGTTTCCTGACCTCCCCATGCTGACCACCCCGTGGCGCTTTTCTCCATCCTACGTTGCCACTCACTGCCTCACCTATTTCACGCCCTCCGATTCACACTACCCCGTGATGTTTCTATCACTCCAACTAGTGAAAGGCCTTTAGAAACCATTACAATGTGCACCAGCCTGCGATGTTTTTCAGAACCCTATCCTACATTCCCACTGCATGTTTCCTGTACTCACCATATGAACACCCCTTGGCGCTTTTCTCGATCCTACATTGTCACGCTCTGCGTAACTTAATTCAGGCACTCCAATTCACACCACCCCGTGATGTTTTTCTCACTCCTACTTGTGAATGGCCTGTGAGAAACCCTTACAATTTGCACCACCACGCGATGTTTTTCAGAAACCTATCCTACATTTGCACTGCATGTTTTCTGACCTCCCAATGCTGACCACCCCGTGGCGCTTTTCTCCATCCTACATTGCCACTCTCTGCCTAACCTAATTCAGGCCCTCCGATTCACACCACCCCATGATGTTTTTCTCACTCCTACTAGTGAATGGCCTGTTAGAAACCCTTACAATGCACACAACTCCGCGATGTTTTACAGAAACCTATCCTACATTGCCACTGCATGTTCCCTGACCCCAAATGCTGGCCACCCCGTTGCATTTTTCTCCATCCTACATTGCCACTCACAGCCTATACATATTCGGGCCCTCAGATTCACACCACCGCGTGATGTTTTCTCACTCCTACTAGTGAATGGCCTGTTAGAAACCCTTACAATGCGCACCACCCCGCGATGTTTTTCAGAAACGTATCCTACATTGCGACTTCATGTTTCCTGACCTCCCCATGCTGACCACCCTGTGGCGCTTTTCTCCATCCTACATTGCCACTCTCTGCCTAATCTAATTCAGGCCTTCTGATTCACACCACCCTGTGATGTTTTTCTCACTCCTACCAGTGAATGGCCTTACAATGCACACAACCCGGCGATGTTTTTCAGAAACCTATCCTACATTGCCACTGCATGTTTCCTGACCCCCAATGCTGGCCACCCCGTTGCGTTTTTCTCTATCCTACATTGCCACTCACAGCCTATAGGTATTCGGGACCTCAGATTCACACCACCGCGTGATGTTTTTCTCACTATTACTAGTGAATGGCCTGTTAGAAACCCTTACAATTCGAACGACCCCGCGATGTTTTTCAGAAACCTATCCTACATTGCCGGTGCATGTTTCCTGACCCCCAATGCTGACCACGCCATGGCACTTTCCTCCATCCTACATTGCCACTCACTGCTTATTCTAATTCAGGGACTCCGATTCATACCACTGCGTGATATTTTTCTCACTCCTACTAGTGAATGGCCGGTAAAAAACCCTTACAATGCGCACCACCCCGCGATGATTTTCAGAAACCTATCCTACATTGCCATTGCATGTTTCCTGACCTCCCCATGCTGGCCACACCGTGGCGCTTTTCTACATCCTACATTGCCACTCACTGTGTATCCTATATCAGGCCCTCAAATTCACACCACCGCAAGATGTTTTTCTCACTCCTACTAGTGAATGGGCTGTTAGAAACCCTTACAAGGCGCACCACCCCGCAATGTTTTTCAGAAACCTATCCTACATTGCCACTGCATGTTTCCTGACCCCCAATTCTGGCCACCCCGTTGCGTTTTTCACCAACCCACATTGCCACTCACATCCTATACGTATTCGGGCCCTCAGATTCACACCACCGCATGATGTTTTTCTCACTCCTACTAGTGAATGGCCTGTTAGAAACCCTTACAATGCCCACCACCCCGCGAATTTTTTCAGAATCCTATCCCACATTGCCACTGCATGTTTCCTGACCTCCCCATGCTAACCACCCCATGGCGCTTTTCTCCATCCTACATTGCCACTCACTGTCTATCCTAAATCAGGCCCTCTGATTCACACCACCCCGTGATGTTTTTCTCACTCCTACTAGTGAATGGCCTGTTAGAAACCCTTACAATGTGCACCACCGTGCTATGTTTTTCAGAAACCTATCCTACATTGCCACTGCATGTTTCCTGACCTCCCCAAGCTGACCAACCAGTTGCGCTTTTCTCCATCCTACATTGCCACTCACTGCACATCATTACTCAGGCCCTCCGATTCACACTACCCCATGTTGAATTCTAACTCCTACTAGTGAATGGCATGTTAGAAACCCATACAATGCGCCCACACCGCGATGTTTTTCAGAACCCTATCCTACATTGCCAGTGCATGTTTCCTGACCTCCCCATGCTGACCACCCCGTGGCGCTTTTCTCCATCCTACATTGCCACTCACAGCCTATCCTAATTCAGGCCTCCGATTCACACCACCCCGTGATGTTCTTCTCACTCCTACTAGTGAATGGCCTGTTAGAAACCATTAAAATGAGCACCACAACTCGATGTTTCTTAGAAACCTATCCTACATTGCCACTGCATGTTTCCTGACCTCCCCATGCTGACCACCCCGTGGCGCTTTTCTACATCCTACATTGCCACTCACTGCCTATCCTTACTCAGGCCCTCCGATTCACACCACCCCGTGATGTTTTTCTCACTTCTACTAGTGATTGGCCGGTTAGAAAACCTTACAGTGTGCACCACCCCGCGATGTTTTTCAGAAACCTATCCTACATTCCCACTGCATGTTTCCTGTACTCCCCATGCTGACCACCCCTTGGCGCTTTTCTCTATTCTACATTGCCACACTCTGTGTATCCTAATTCAGACACTCCAGTTCACACCACCCCGTGATGTTTTTCTCACTCCTACTTGTGAATGGCCTATGAGAAACCCTTACAATGCGCACCACCACGCGATGTTTTTCAGAAACCTATTCTACTTTTCCACTGCATGTTTTCGGACCTCCCCATGCTGACCACCCCGTGGCGCTTTTCTCCATCCTACATTGCCACTCTCTGCATAACCTAATTCAGGCCCTCCGATTCACACCACCCTGTGATGTTTTTCGCACTCCTACTAGTGAATGGCCTGTTAGAAACCCTTACAATAAACAGAACAACGCGATGTTTTTCAGAAACCTATCCTATATTGCCACTGCATGTTTCCTGACCTCCCCATGCTGACCACCCCGTGGCGCTTTTCTCCATCCTACGTTGCACTCACTGCCTCTCCTATTTCAGGCCCTCCAATTCACACCACCCCGTGATGTTTCTCTCACTCCTACTAGTGAAAGGCCTGTTAGAAACCATTAAAATTCGCATCACCCCGCGATGTTTTTCAGAACCCTATCCTACATACCCACTGCATGTTTCCTGTCCTCCCATGCTGACCACCCCGTGGCGCTTTTCTCCATCCTACATTGCCACGCTCTGTGTATCCTAATTCAGGCCCTCCATTTCAAACCACCCCGTGATGTTTTTCTCACTCCTACTTGTAAATGGCCTGTGAGAAACCCTTACTATGCGCACCACGACGCGATGTTTTTCAGAAACCGATCCTACTTTTCCACTGCATGTTTTCTGACCTCCACATGCTGACCACCCCGTGGCGCTTTTCTCCATCCTACATTGCCACTCTCTGCCTATCCTAATTCAGGCCCCCCGATTCACACCACCACGTGATTTTTTCTCACTCCTACTAGTGAACGGGCTGTTAGAAACCCTTACAATGCACACAACCCCGCGATGTTTTTCAGAAACCTATCCTACATTGCCGGTGCATGTTTCCTGACCCCCAATGCTGACCACGCCATGGCACTTTCCTCCATCCTACATTGCCACTCACTGCTTATTCTAATTCAGGGACTCCGGTTCATACCACTGCGTGATATTTTCCTCACTCCTACTAGTGAATGGCCGGGTACAAACCCTTACAATGCGCACCACCCCGCGATGATTTTCAGCAACCTATCCTACATTGCCATTGCATGTTTCCTGACCTCCCCATGCTGGCCACACCGTGGCGCTTTTCTACATCCTACATTGCCACTCACTGTGTATCCTATATCAGGCCCTCAAATTCACACCACCGCAAGATGTTTTTCTCACTCCTACTAGTGAATGGCCTGTTAGAAACCCTTACAAGGCGCACCACCCCGCAATGTTTTTCAGAAACCTATCCTACATTGCCACTGCATGTTTCCTGACCCCCAATTCTGGCCACCCCGTTGCGTTTTTCTCCATCCTACATTGCCACTCACAGCCTATACGTATTCGGGCCCTCAGATTCACACCACCGCATGATGTTTTTCTCACTCCTACTAGTGAATGGCCTGTTAGAAACCCTTACAATGCCCACCACCCCGCGAAGTTTTTCAGAAACCTATCCCACATTGCCACTGCATGTTTCCTGACCTCCCCATGCTAACCACCCCATGGCGCTTTTCTCCATCCTACATTGACACTCACTGTCTCTCCTAAATCAGGCCCTCTGATTCACAGCACCCCGTGATGTTTTTCTCACTCCTACTAGCGAATGGCCTGTTAGAAACCCTTACAATGTGCACCACCGCGCTATGTTTTTCAGAAACCTATCCTACATTGCCACTGCATGTTTCCTGACCTCCCCAAGCTGACCAACCAGTTGCGCTTTTCTCCATCCTACATTGCCACTCACTGCACATCATTACTCAGGCCCTCCGATTCACACTACCCCGTGATGAATTCTAACTCCTACTAGTGAATGGCATGTTAGAAACCCATACAATGCGCCCACACCGCGATGTTTTTCAGAACCCTATCCTACATTGCCACTGCATGTTTCCTGACCTCCCCATGCTGACCACCCCGTGGCGCTTTTCTCCATCCTACATTGCCACTCACAGCCTATCCTAATTCAGGCCTCCGATTCACACCACCCCGTGATGTTCTTCTCACTCCTACTAGTGAATGGCCTGTTAGAAACCGTTACAATGCGCACCACCCCGTGATGTTTTCCAGAACTCTATCCTACATTGCCACTTCAAGTTTCCTGACCTCCCGAATTTGACCACGCCATGGCGCTTTTCTCCATCCTACATTGCCACTCACTGCCTCACCCATTTCAGGCCCTCCAATTCACACCACCGCGTGATGTTTTTCTCACTCCTACTAGTGAATGGACTGTTAGAAACCCTTACAATGCGAACCACCCCGTGATGTTTTTCAGAAACCTATCCTACATTGCCAGTGCATGTTTCCTGACCCCAATGCTGACCATGCCATGGCACTTTCCTCCATCCTACATTGCCACTCACTGCTTATCCTAATTCAGGCCCTGCAATTCACACCACCGCGTGATGTTTTTCTCACTCCTACTAGTGAATGGCCTGTTAGAAACCATTACAAGACGCACCACCCCGCGATGTTTTTCAGAAACCTATCCTACATTGCCCCTGCATGTTTCCTGACCTCCCCAAGCTGACCAACCCGTTGAGTTTTTCTCCATCCTACATTGCCACTCACTGCCTATCCTTACTAAGGCCCTCTGAATCACACCACCCCGTGATGAATTCTCACTCCTACTAGTGAATGGCATGTTAGAAACCCTTACAATGCACACCACCCCGCGATGTTTTTCAGAACCCAATCCTACATTGCCACTGCATGTTTCCTGACCTCCCCATGCTGACCACCCCGTGGCGCTTTTCTCCATCCTACATTGCCACTCACAGCCTTTCCTAATTCAGGCCTCCGATTCACACCACCCCGTGATGTTTTTCTCACTCCTACTAGTGAATGGCCTGTTAGAAACCCTTACAATGAGCACCACAACTCGATGTTTTTTAGAAACCTATCCTACATTGCCACTGCATGTTTCCTGACCTCAGCATGCTGACCACCCCGTGGTGATTTTCTCCATCCTACATTGCAACTCACGGCCTATCCTTACTCAGGCCCTCTGATTCACACCACCCCGTGATGTTTTTCTCACTCCTACTAGTGAATGGCCTCTGAGAAACCCCTACAATGAGCACCACCACTCGATGTTTTTTAGAAAGCTATCCTACTTTGCCACTGCATGTTTCCTGACCTCCCCATGCTGACCACCCCGTGGCGCTTTTCTCCTCGCTACATTACCACTCACTGCCTATCCTTACCCAGGCCCTCCGATTCACACCACCCCGTGATGTTTTTCTACTCCTATTATTGAATGGCCGGTTAGAAACCCTTACAATGCGCACCACCCCGCGATTTTTTTCAGAAACCTATCCTACATTGCCACTGCATGTTTCCTGACCTCCCCATGCTGACCACCCCGTGGCGCTTTTCTCCATCCTACGTTGCCACTCACTGCCTCTCCTATTTCAGGCCCTCCGATTCACACCACCCCGCTATGTTTCTCTCACTCCTACTAGATAAAGGCCTGTTCGAAACCATTACAATGAGCAACACCCCGCAATGTTTTTCAGAACCCTATCCTACATTCCCACTGCATGTTTCCAGTCCTCCCCATGCTGACCACCCCGTGGCGCTTTTCTCCATCCTACATTGCCACGCTCAGTGTATCCTCATTCACGACATCCAATTAACACCACCCCATGATATTTTTCTCACTCCTGCTTGTAAATGGCCCGTGAGAAACCCTTACAATGCGCACCACCATGCGATGTTTTTCAGAAACCTATCCTTCATTGCCAGGGCATATTTCCTGACCTCCACATGCTGACCACGCCATGGCACTTTCCTCCATCCTACATTGCCACTCACAGCTTATCCTAATTCAGGGCCAGCGATTCATACCACCTCGTGATGTTTTTCTCACTCCTACTAGTGAATGGCCTGTTAGAAACCCTTACAATGCACATAATCCCGCGATGTTTTTCAGAAACCTATCCTACATTGCCACTGCATGTTTCCTGACCTCCCCATGCTGGCCACCCCGTTGCGCTTTTCTACATCCTATGTTGCCACTCACTGCTTATCCTAATTCAGGCCCTCAATTCACACCACCGCGTGATGTTTTTCTCATTCCTACTAGTGAATGGCCTGTTAGAAACCCTTACAAGGCGCACCACCACGCGATGTTTTTCAGAAACCTATCCTACATTGCCACTGCATGGTTCCTGACCTCCCCATGCTGACCAACCCGTGGCGCTTTTCTCCATCCTACATTGCCACTCACTGCCAATCCTTACTCAGGCCCTCCGATTCACACCACCCCGTGATGTTTTTCTCTCTCCTACTAGTGAACGGCCTCTTAGAAAGCCTTACAATGCGCCCCACCCCGCAATGTTTTTCAGAACCCTATCCTACATTGCCACTGATTGTTTCCTGTCCTCGCCATGCTGACCACCCCGTGGCGCTTTTCTCCATCCTACATTGCCACTCACTGTCTATGCTAAATCAGGCACTCCAATTCACACCACCCCGTGATGTTTTTCCCACTCCTACTAGTGAATGGCCTGTTTGAAACTGTTACAATGCGCACCACCCCGTGATGTTTTCCAGAACTCTATCCTACATTGCCACTGCAAGTTTCCTGACCTCCCGATGGTGACCACGCCGTGGCACTTTTCTCCATCCTACATTGCCACTCACTGCCTATCCTACTTCAGGCCCTCCGATTGACACCACCCCGTGATGTTTTTCTCACTCCTACTAGTGAATGCCCTGTTAGAAACCCTTGCAATGCACCCCACCCCGCGATGTTTTTCAGAACCCTATCCTACATTGCCACTGCATGTTTCCTGACCTCCCAATGCTGACCACCGCGTGGCGCTTTTCTCCATCCTATATTGCCACTCTCTGCCTATCCTAATTCAGGCCCTCCGATTCAGACAACCCCGTGATGTTTTTCTCACTCCTACTAGTGAATGGCCTGTGAGAAACCGTTACAATGCGCACCACCACGTGATGTTTTCCAGAACTCTATCCTACATTGCCACTGCAAGTTTCCTGACCTCCCCATGCTGACCACGCCGTGGCGCTTTTCTCCATCCTACATTGCCACTCACAGCCTATACTTATTCAGGCCCTCGGATTCACACCACCCCGTGATGTTTTCTCACTCCTACTAGTGAATGGCCTGTTAGAAACTCTTACAATGCGCACCACCCCGCAATGTTTTTGAGAAACCTATCCTACATTGCCACTGAATGTTTCCAGACATCCCCATGCTGACCACCCCATGGTGCTTTTCTCCATCCTACATTGCCACTCACTGTCTATCCTAAATCAGGCGCTCCGATTCACACCACCCCGCGATGTTTCTCTCACTCCTACTATTGAAAGGCCTGTTCGAAACGATTACAAGGCGCAACACCCCGCAATGTTTTTCAGAACCCTATGCTACATTCCCACTGCAAGTTTCAAGTCCTCCCCATGCTGACCACCCCGTGGTGTTTTCTCCATCCTACATTGAGACACTCTGTGTATCCTAATTCAGGACATCCAATTAACACAACCCCGTGATATTTTTCTCACTCCTACTTGTAAATGGCCCGTGAGAAACCCTTACAATGGGCACCACCATGCGATGTTTTTCAGAAACCTATCCTACTTTTCCACTGCATGTTTTCTGACCTCCCCATGCTGACCACCCCGCGGTGCTTTTCTCCATCCTACATTGGCACTCTCTACCTATCCTAATTCAGGCCCTCCGATTCACAACACCCCATAATGTTTTTCTCACTTCTACTAGTGTATGGCCTGTTAGAAACTCTTACAATGCACACAACCCCGTGATGTTTTTCAGAAACCTATCCTACATTGCCACTGCAAGTTTCCTGACCTCCCGATGGTGACGACGCCGTGGCGCTTTTCTCCATCCTACATTGCCACTCACTGCCTATCCTACTTCAGGCCCTCCGATTGACACCACCCCGTGAGGTTTTTCTCACTCCTACTAGTGAATGGCCTGTTAGAAACCCTTGCAATGCACCCCACCCTGCGATGTTTTTCAGAAACCTATCCTACATTGCCACTGCATGTTTCCTGACCTCCCAATGCTGACAACCCCGTGGCGCTTTTCTCCATCCTATATTGCCACTCTCTGCCTATCGTAATTCAGGCCCTCCGATTCACACAACCCCGTGATGTTTTTCTCACTCCTACTAGTGAATGGCCTGTGAGAAACCGTTACAATGCGCACCACCACGTGATGTTTTCCAGAACTCTATCCTACATTGCCAATGCAAGTTTCCTGACCTCCCCATGCTGACCACGCCGTGGCGCTTTTCTCCATCCTACATTGCCACTCACAGCCTATACTTATTCAGGCCCTCGGATTCACACGACCCCGTGATGTTTTTCTCACTCCTACTAGTGAATGGCCTGTTAGAAACTCTTACAATGCGCACCACCCCGCAATGTTTTTGAGAAACCTATCCTACATTGCCAGTGAATGTTTCCAGACATCCACATGCTGACCACCCCATGGTGCTTTTCTCCATCCTACATTGCCACTCACTGTCTATCCTAAATCAGGCGCTCCGATTCACACCAGCCCGTGATGCTTTTCTCACTGCTACTAGTGAATGGCCTGTTAGAAACCCTTACAATGCGCACCACCCTGTGATGTTTTCCAGAACTCTATCCTACATTGCCACTGCAAGTTTCCTGACCAACCAATGGTGACCACGCCGTGGCGCTTTTCTCCATCCTACATTGCCACTCCCTGCCTATCCTACTTCAGGCCCTCCGATTCACACCACCCCGTGACGTTTTTCTCACTCCTACTAGTGAATGGCCTGTTAGAAACCCTTACAATGCACCCCACAATGCGATGTTTTTCAGAAACCTAACCTACATTGCCACTGCATGTTTCCTGACCTCCCCATGCTGACCACCCTATGGCGCTTTTCTCCATCCTACATTTCCACTCTCTGCCTATCCTAATTCAGGCTTCCGATTCACACCACCCCGTGATGTTTTTCTCACTCCTACTAGTGAATGGCCTGTGAGAAACCCTTACAATGCGCACCACCTCGCGATGTTTTTCAGAAAGCTATCGTAATTTTCCACTGCATGTTTTATGATCACACCATGCTGAACACCCCGTGGCGCTTTTCTCCATCCTACATTGCCACTCACAGCCTATACTTATTCAGGCCCTCCGATTCACACCACCCCGTGATATTTTTCTCACTCCTACTAGTGAATGGCCTGTTAGAAACCGTTACAATGCGCACCACCCCGTGATGTTTTCCAGAACTCTATCCTACATTGCCACTGCAAGTTTCCTGACCTCCCGAATTTGACCACGCCATGGCGCTTTTCTCCATCCTACTTTGCCACTCACTGCCTATCCTACTTCAGGCCCTCCAATTCACACATCCCTGTGATGTTTTTTTCACTCCTACTAGTGAATGGCATGTTAGAAACACTTACAAAGCGCACCACCCCGCGATGTTTATCAGAAACCTATCCTACTTTGCCAGTGCATGTTTCCTGACCTCCCCATGCTGACCACCACGCGGCACTTTTCTCCATCCTACATTGCCACTCACTGTCTATGCTAATTCAGGCCCTCCGATTCATACCACCCCGTGATGTTTTTCTCACTCCTAGTAGTGAATGGCCTTTTAGAAACCCTTACATTCCGCACCACCCCATGATGTTTTTCAGAAACGTATCCTACATTGCCACTGCATGTTTCCTGACCTCCCCATGCTGACCACCCCGTGGCGCTTTTCTCCATCCTACATTGCCACTCTATGCCTATCCTAATTCTGGCCCTGCGATTCACACCACCCCGTGATGTATTTCTGAGTCCTAGTAGTGAATGGCCTGTGAGAAACCCTTACAATGCGCACCACCTTGCGATGTTTTTCAGAAAGCTATCCTACTTTTCCACTGCATGTTTTATGACCTCCCCATGCTGGACACCCCATGGCGCTTTTCTCCATCCTACATTGCCACTCTCTGCCTATCCTATTTCAGGCCCTCCGATTCACACCGCCCCGTGATGTTTCTCTCACTCCTACTAGTGAAAGGACTGTTAGAAACCATTACAATGCGCACCACTCCGCGATGTTTTTCAGAAACCTATCTTACTTTGCAAGTGCATGTTTCCTGACCTCCCCATGCTGACCACCTCGTGGCGCTTTTCTCCATCCGACATTGCCACTCAGAGCCTATCCTAATTCAAGCTCTACGATTCACACCTCCCCGTGATGTTTTACTCACTCCTACTACTGAATGGCCTTTTAGAAACCCTTACAATCCGCACGACCCGCAATGTTTTTCAGAAACCTATCCTACATTGCCACTGCATGTTTCCTGACCTCCCCATGCTAACCAACCCGTTGAGCTTTTCTACATCCTACATTGCCACTCACAGCCTATACTTATTCAGGCCCTCGGATTCACACCACCGCGTGATGTTTTTCTCACTCCTACTAGTGAAAGGCCTTTTAGAAACCCTTACAATATGCACGACCCGCAATGTTTTTCAGAACCCTATCCCACATTGCCACTGCTTTTTTCCTGACCTCCTCATGCTGACCACCCCGTGGCGCTTTTCTCCATCGTACATTGCCACTCACTGTCTATGCTAAATCAGGAAATCCAATTCACACCACCGCGTGATGTTTTTCTCACTCCTACTAGTGAATGGCCTGTTTGAAACCGTTACAATGCGCACCACCCCGTGATGTTTTCCAGAACTCTATCCTACATTGCCACTGCAAGTTTCCTGACCTCCCGATGGTGACCACGCCGTGGCGCTTTTCTCCATCCTACATTGCCACTCACTGCCTATCCTACTTCAGGCACTCCGATTGACACCACCCCGTGATGTTTTTCTCACTCCTACTAGTGAATGGCCTGTTAGAAACCCTTGCAATGCACCCCGCCCCGCGATGTTTTTCAGAACCCTATCCTACATTGCCACTGCATGTTTCCTGACCTCACAATGCGGACCACAGCGTGGCGCTTTTCTCCATCCTATATTGCCACTCTCTGCCTATCCTAATTCAGGCCTTCCGATTCACACAACCCCGTGATGTTTTTCTCACTCCTACTAGTGAATGGCCTGTGAGAAACAGTTACAATGCGCACCACCACGTGATGTTTTCCAGAACTCTATCCTACATTGCCACTGCAAGTTTCCTGACCTCCCCATGCTGACCACCCCGAGGCACTTTTCTCCATCCTACATTGCCACTCACAGCCTATACTTATTCAGGCCCTCGGATTCACACCACCCCGTGATGTTTTTCTCACTCCTACTAGTGAATGGCCTCTTAGAAACTCTTACAATGCGCATCAGCCCGCAATGTTTTTGAGAAACCTATCCTACATTGCCACTGAATGTTTCCAGACATCCCCATGCTGACCACCCCATGGTGCTTTTCTCCATCCTACATTGCCACTCACTGTCTATCCTAAATCAGGCGCTCCGATTCACACCACCCCGTGATGTTTTTCTCACTGCTACTAGTGAATGGCCTGTTAGAAACCCTTACAATGCGCACCACTCCGTGATGTTTTCCAGAACTCTATCCTACATTGCCACTGCAAGTTTCCTGACCAACCAATGGTGACCACGCCGTGGCGCTTTTCTCCATCCTACATTGCCACTCCCTGCCTATCCTACTTCAGGCCCTCCGATTCACACCACCCCGTGACGTTTTTCTCACTCCTACTAGTGAATGGCCTGTTAGAAACCCTTACAATGCACCCCACAATGCGATGTTTTTCAGAAACCTAACCTACATTGCCACTGCATGTTTCCTGACCTCCCCATGCTGACCACCCTATGGCGCTTTTCTCCATCCTACATTTCCACTCTCTGCCTATCCTAATTCAGGCTTCCGATTCACACCACCCCGTGATGTTTTTCTCACTCCTACTAGTGAATGGCCTGTGAGAAACCCTTACAATGCGCACCACCTTGCGATGTTTTTCAGAAAGCTATTTTAATTTTCCACTGCATGTTTTATGATCTCACCATGCTGAACACCCCGTGGCGCTTTTCTCCATCCTAGATTGCCACTCACAGCCTATACTTATTCAGGCCCTCTGATTCACACCACCCCGTGATGTTTTTCTCACTCCTACTAGTGAATGGCCTGTTAGAAACCGTTACAATGCGCACCACCCCGTGATGTTTTCCAGAAGTCTATCCTACATTGCCACTGCAAGTTTCCTGACCTCCCGAATTTGACCACGCCGTGGCGCTTTTCTCCATCCTACATTGCCACTCACTGCCTATCCTACTTCAGGCCCTCCGATTCACACCACCCCGTGATGTTTTTCTCACTCCTACTAGTGAATGGCCTGTTATAAACCCTTAAAATGTGAACCATGCCGCGATGTTTTTCAGAAACGTATCATACATTGCCAGTGCATGTTTCCTGACCTCCCCATGCTTACAACCCCATGGCGCTTTTCTCCTTCCTACATTGCCACTCACTGCCTATCCTAATTCAAGCCCTCTGATTCATACCACCCCTTGATGTTTTTCACACTCCTACTAGTGAATGGCCTGTTAGAAACCCTTACAATGCACACCATCTCACGATGTTTTTCAGAAACCTATCCTATATTGCCACTGCATGTTTCCTGACCTCCCCATGCTGGCCACCCCGTGGCGCTTTTCTCCATCCTACATTGCCACTCACTGCCTATCCTTACTCAGGGCCTCCGATTCACACCACGCCGTGATGTTTTTGTCACTTCTTGTAGTGAATGGCCTGTTAGAAAGCCTTACAATGCGCACCACCCCGCGATGTTTTTCAGACACCTATCCTACATTGCCCCTGCATGTTTCCTGCCCTCCCCATGTTGACCACCCCGTGGTGATTTTCACCATCCTACATTGCCACTCTCTGCCTATCCTAATTGAGGCCCTCCGATTCACACCACCCCGTGATGTTTTTCTCACTCCTACTAGTGAAGGGCATCTTAGAAACACTTACAAAGTGCACCACCCCGTGATGTTTATCAGAAACCTATCCTACTTTGCCACTGCATGTTTCCTGACCTCCCCATGCTGACCACCACTTGGCACTTTTCTCCATCCTACATTGCCACTCACTGCCTATCCTAATTCAGGCACTCCGATTGATAACACCCCGTGATGCTTTCCTCACTCCTACTAGAGAAAGGCCTGTTAGAAACGCTTACAATGCGCACCACCCCGCGATGTTTTTCAGAAACCTATCCTACATTGCCACTGCATGTTTCCTGACCGCCCCATGCTGGACACCCCATGGCGCTTTTCTCGATCCTACATTGCCACTCACTGCCTATCCTATTTCAGGCCCTCTGATTCACACCACCCCATGATGTTTCTCTCACTCCTACTAGTGAAAGGCCTGTAAAAAACCATTACAATGCGCACCACACCGCGATGTTTTTCAGAAACCTATCCTACATTGCCACTGCATGTTTCCTGACCTCCCGATTCTGACCACCCCATGGCACTTTCCTCCATCCTACATTGCCACTCACTGCTTATCCTAATTCAGGGCCTCCGATTCATACCACCCCATGATGTTTTTCTCACTCCTACTAGTGAATGACCTGTTAGAAACCCTTACAATGCACACCATCCCGCGATGTTTTTTCAGAAACCTATCCTACATTGCCACTGCATGTTTCCTGACCTCCCCATGCTGGCAACCCCGTGGCGCTTTTCTACATCCTACATTGCCACTCACTGTCTATCCTAAATCAGGCCCTCCTAGTCACACCACCGCGTGATGTTTTTCTCACTCCTACTAGTGAAAGGCCTGTTAGAAACCCTTACAATGCGCACGACCCGCAATGTTTTTCAGAAACCTATCCTACATTGCCAATGCATGTTTCCTGACCTCCTCATGCTAACCAACACGTTGAGCTTTTCTCCAACCTACATTGCCACCCATTGCCTATCCTTACTCAGGCCCTCCTATTCACACCTCCCCGTGATGTTTTTCTCACTCCTACTAGTGAATGGCCGGTTAGAAACCCTTACAATGCGCACCACCCCGCGATGTTTTCAGAAACCTATCCTACATTGCCACTTCATGTTTCCTGACCTCCCCATGTTGACCACCCCATGGCGCTTTTCTCCATCCTACATTGCCACTCTCTGCCTATCCTAATTCAGGCGCTCTGATTCACACCACCCGTGATGTTTTTCTCACTCCTACTAGTCAAAGGCCTGTTAGAAACGCTTACAATGCGCACCAACCCGCGATATTTTCAGAAACCTATCCCACTTTGCCACTGCATGTTTCCTGTCGTACCCATGCGGACCACCCCGTGGCGCTTTTCTCCATCCTACATTGCCACTCAGAGCCTATCCTAATTCAGGCTCTCCGATTCACACCACCCCGTGATGTTTTACTCACTCCTACTAGTGAATGGCCTTTTAGAAACCCTTACAATCCGCACCACCCCGCGATGTTTTTCAGAAACCTATCCTACTTTGCCACTGCATGTTTCCTGACCTCCCATGCTGACCACCCAGTGGCGCTTTTCTCCATCCTACATTGCCACTCACTGCCTATCCTAATTCAGGCCCTCCGATTCACACCACCCCGTGATGTTTTTCTCACTCCTACAAGGGAATGCCCTGTGAGAAACCCTTACAAGGATCACAACCCCGCGATGTTTTTCAGAAACCTCTCCTACTTTGCCAGTGCATGTTTCCTGACCTCCCCATGCTGACCACCCCATGGCGCTTTTCTCCATCCTACATTGCCAGTCACTGCTTATCCTAATTCAGGGCCTCCGATTCATACCACCCCCTGATGTTTTTCTCACTCCTGCTAGTGAATGACCTGTTAGAAACCCTTACATTGCACACCATCCCGCGATGTTTTTTCAGAAACCTATCCTACATTGCCACTGCATGTTTCCTGACCTCCCCATGCTGGCAACCCCGTGGCGCTTTTCTACATCCTACATTGCCACTCACTGTCTATCCTAAATCAGGCCCTCCGAGTCACACCACCACGTGATGTTTTTCTCACTCCTACAAGTGAAAGGCCTGTTAGAAACCCTTACAATGCGCACGACCCGCAATGTTTTTCAGAAACCTATCCTATATTGCCACTGCATGTTTCCTGACCTCCCCATGCTGACCAACCCGTTGAGCTTTTCTCCATCCTACATTGCCACCCATTGCCTATCCTTACTCAGGCCCTCCTATTCACACCTCCCCGTGATGTTTTTCTCACTCCTACTAGTGAATGGCCGGTTAGAAACCATTACAATGCGCACCAGCCCGCGATGTTTTCAGAAACCTATCCTACATTGCCACTGCATGTTTCCTGACCTCCCCATGCTGACCACCCCATGGCGCTTTTCTCCATCCTACATTTCCACTCTCTGCCTATCCTAATTCAGGCTTCCGATTCACACCACCCCGTGATGTTTTTCTCACTCCTACTAGTGAATGGCCTGTGAGAAACCCTTACAATGCGCACCACCTCGCGATGTTTTTCAGAAAGCTATCGTAATTTTCCACTGCATGTTTTATGATCACACCATGCTGAACACCCCGTGGCGCTTTTCTCCATCCTACATTGCCACTCACAGCCTATACTTATTCAGGCCCTCCGATTCACACCACCCCGTGATATTATTCTCACTCCTACTAGTGAATGGCCTGTTAGAAACCGTTACAATGCGCACCACCCCGTGATGTTTTCCAGAACTCTATCCTACATTGCCACTTCAAGTTTCCTGACCTCCCGAATTTGACCACGCCATGGCGCTTTTCTCCATCCTACATTGCCACTCACTGCCTATCCTACTTCAGGCCCTCCGATTCACACATCCCCGTGATGTTTTTTTCACTCCTACTAGTGAATGGCCGGTTAGAAACCCTTACAATGCGCACCACCCCGCGATGTTTTCAGAAACCTATCCTACATTGCCACTGCATGTTTCCTGACCTCCCCATGCTGACCACCCCGTGGCGCTTTTCTCCATCCTACATTGCCACTCTCTGCCTATCCTAATTCAGGCCCTCCGATTCACACCACCCCGTGATGTATTTCTGAGTCCTACTAGTGAATGGCCTGTGAGAAACCCTTACAATGCGCACCACCTCGCGATGTTTTTCAGAAAGCTATCCTACTTTTCCACTGCATGTTTTATGACCTCCCCATGCTGGACACCCCATGGCGCTTTTCTCCATTCTACATTGCCACTCACTGCCTATCCTATTTCAGGCCCTCCGATTCACACCGCCCCGTGATGTTTCTCTCACTCCTACTAGTGAAATGCCTGTTAGAAACCATTACAATGCGCACCACCCCGCGATGTTTTTCAGAAACCTATCCTACATTGCCAGTGCATGTTTCCTGACCTCCCCATTCTGACCACCCCATGGCACTTTCCTCCATCCTACATTGCCACTCACTGCTTATCCTAATTCGGGGCCTCCGATTCATACCACCCCGTGATGTTTTTCTCACTCCTACTAGTGAATGGCCTGTTAGAAACCCTTACAATGCACACCATCTCGCGATGTTTTTTCAGAAACCTATCCTACATTGCCACTGCATGTTTCCTGACCTGCCCATGCTGTCAACCCCGTGGCGCTTTTCTACATCCTACATTGCCACTCACTGTCTATCCTAAATCAGGCCCTCAGAGTCACACCACCGCGTGATGTTTTTCTCACTCCTACTAGTGAAAGGCCTGTTAGAAACCCTTACAATATGCACGACCCGCAATGTTTTTCAGAAACCTATCCTACATTGCCACTGCATGTTTCCTGACCTCCCCATGCTAACCAACCCGTTGAGCTTTTCTACATCCTACATTGCCACTCACAGCCTATACTTATTCAGGACCTCGGATTCACACCACCGCGTGATGTTTTTCTCACTCCTACTAGTGAAAGGCCTGTTAGAAACCCTTACAATATGCACGACCCGCAATGTTTTTCAGAACCCTATCCTACATTGCCACTGCTTGTTTCCTGACCTCCTCATGCTGACCACCCCGTGGCGCTTTTCTCCATCCTACATTGCCACTCACTGTCTATGCTAAATCAGGAAATCCAATTCACACCACCGCGTGATGTTTTTCTCACTCCTACTAGTGAATGGCCTGTTTGAAATCGTTACAATGCGCACAACCCCGTGATGTTTTCCAGAACTCTATCCTACATTGCCACTGCAAGTTTCCTGACCTCCCCATGCTGACCACCCCGTGGCACTTTTCTCCATCCTACATTGCCACTCTCTGCCTATCCTAATTCAGGCCCTCTGATTCACACCACCCCATGATGTTTTTCTCACTCCTACTAGTGAATGGAATGTTAGAAACACTTACAAAGCGCACCACCCCGCGATGTTTATCAGAAAAGTATCCTACTTTGCCAATGCATGTTTCCTGACCTCCCCTTCTGACCACCACGTGGCACTTTTCTCCATCCTACATTGCCACTCACTGCCTATCCTAATTCTGGCACTCCGATTGATAACACCCCGTGATGTTTTTCTCACTCCTACTAGTGAAAGGCCTGTTAGAAACGCTTACAATGCGCACCACCTCGTGATGTTTTTCAGAAAGCTATCCTACTTTTCCACTGCATGTTTTATGACCTCCCCATGCTGGACACCCCATGGCGCTTTTCTCGATCCTACATTGCCACTCACTGCCTATCCTATTTCAGGCCCTCTGATTCACACCACCCCGTGATGTTTCTCTCACTCCTACTAGTGAAAGGCCTGTAAAAAACCATTACGATGCGCACCACACCGCGATGTTTTTCAGAAACCTATCCTACATTGCCACTGCATGTTTCCTGACCTCCCCATTCTGACCACCCCATGGCACTTTCCTCCATCCTACATTGCCACTCACTGCTTATCCTAATTCAGGGCCTCCGATTCATACCACCCCATGATGTTTTTCTCACTCCTACTAGTGAATGACCTGTTAGAAACCCTTACAATGCACACCATCCCGCGATGTTTTTTCAGAAACCTATCCTACATTGACACTGCATGTTTCCTGACCTCCCCATGCTGGCAACCCCGTGGCACTTTTCTACATCCTACATTGCCACTCACTGTCTATCCTAAATCAGGCCCTCCTAGTCACACCACCGCGTGATGTTTTTCTCACTCCTACTAGTGAAAGGCCTGTTAGAAACCCTTACAATGCGCACGACCCGCAATGTTTTTCAGAAACCTATCCTACATTGCCAATGCATGTTTCCTGACCTCCTCATGCTAACCAACACGTTGAGCTTTTCTCCAACCTACATTGCCACCCATTGCCTATCCTTACTCAGGCCCTCCTATTCACACCTCCCCGTGATGTTTTTCTCACTCCTACTAGTGAATGGCCGGTTAGAAACCCTTACAATGCGCACCACCCCGCGATGTTTTCAGAAACCTATCCTACATTGCCACTTCATGTTTCCTGACCTCCCCATGTTGACCACCCCATGGCGCTTTTCTCCATCCTACATTGCCACTCTCTGCCTATCCTAATTCAGGCCCTCTGATTCACACCACCCATGATGTTTTTCTCACTCTTACTAGTCAAAGGCCTGTTAGAAACGCTTACAATGCGCACCAACCCGCGATATTTTCAGAAACCTATCCCACTTTGCCACTGCATGTTTCCTGTCGTACCCATGCGGACCACCCCGTGGCGCTTTTCTCCATCCTACATTGCCACTCAGAGCCTATCCTAATTCAGGCTCTCCGATTCACACCACCCCGTGATGTTTTACTCACTCCTACTAGTGAATGGCCTTTTAGAAACCCTTACAATCCGCACCACCCCGCGATGTTTTTCAGAAACCTATCCTACTTTGCCACTGCATGTTTCCTGACCTCCCATGCTGACCACCCAGTGGCGCTTTTCTCCATCCTACATTGCCACTCACTGCCTATCCTAATTCAGGCCCTCCGATTCACACCACCCCGTGATGTTTTTCTCACTCCTACAAGGGAATGCCCTGTGAGAAACCCTTACAAGGCTCACAACCCCGCGATGTTTTTCAGAAACCTCTCCTACTTTGCCAGTGCATGTTTCCTGACCTCCCCATGCTGACCACCCCATGGCGCTTTTCTCCATCCTACATTGCCACTCACTGCCTATGCTAATTCAGGCCCTCCGATTCATACCACCCCTTGATGTTTTTCTCACTCCTAGTAGTGAATGGCCGGTTAGAAACACTTACAATCCGCACCACCACATGATGTTTTTCAGAAACCTATCCTACATTGCTACTGCATGTTTCCTGACCTCCCCATGCTGACCACCCCGTGGCGCTTTTCTCCATCCTACATTGCCACTCTCTGCCTATCCTAATTCAGGCCCTCCGATTCACACCACCCCGTGATGTATTTCTGAGTCCTACTAGTGAATGGCCTGTGAGAAACCCTTACAATGCGCACCACCTCGCGATGTTTTTCAGAAAGCTATCCTACTTTTCCACTGCATGTTTTGTGACCTCCCAATGCTGGACACCCCATGGCGCTTTTCTCCATCCTACATTGCCACTCTCTGCCTATCCTATTTCAGGCCCTCCGATTCACACCGCCCCGTGATGTTTCTCTCACTCCTACTAGTGAAAGGCCTGTTAGAAACCATTACAATGCGCACCACCCCGCGATTTTTTCAGAAACCTATCCTACATTGCCACAGCATGTTTCCTCACCTCCCCATGCTAACCAACCCGTTGAGCTTTTCTCCATCCTACATTGCCACTCACAGCCTATACTTATTCAGGCCCTCGGATTCACACCACCCCGTGATGTTTTTCTCACTCCTACTAGTGAATGGCCTGTTAGAAACTCTTACAATGTGCACCACCCCGCAATGTTTTTCAGAAACCTATCCTACATTGCCACTGCATGTTTCCTGACCTCCCCATGCTGACCACCCCATGGTGCTTTTCTCCATCCTACATTGCCACTCACTGCCTATCCTAAATCAGACAATCCGATTCACACCACCCCGTGATGTTTTTCTCACTCCTACTAGTGAATCGCCTGTTAGAAACCGTTACAATGCGCACCAGCCCGTCATGTTTTCCAGAACTCTATCCTACATTGCCACAGCAAATTTCCTGACCTCCCGATGGTGACCACGCCTTGGCGGTTTTCTCCATCCTACATTGCCACTCACTGCCTATCTTACTTCAGGCCCTCCTATGCACACCTCCCCGTGATGTTTTTCTCACTCCTACTAGTGAATGGCCGGTTAGAAACCCTTACAATGAGCACCACCCCGCGATGTTTTTCAGAAACCTATCCTACATTGCCACTGCATGTTTTCTGACCTCCCCATGTTGACCACCCGGGGTGCTTTTCTCCATCCTACATTGCCACTTTCTGCCTATCCTAATTCAGGCCCTCTGATTCACACCACCCCGTGATGTTTTTCTCACTCCTACTAGTGAATGGCATGTTAGAAACACTTACAAAGCGCACCACCCCGCGAGGTTTATTAGAAACCTATCCTACTTTGCAACTGCTTGTTTCCTGACATCCCCATGCTGACCACCCCGTGGCGCTTTTCTTCATCCTACATTGTCACTCACTGCCTATCCTAATTCAGGCACTCCAATTGATAACACCCCGTGATGTTTTTCTCACTCCTACTAGTGAAAGACCTGTTAGAAACGCTTACAATGCGCAACAACCCGCGATGTTTATTAGAAACCTATCCTACATTGCCACTGCATGTTTCCTGACCTCCTCATGCTGACCTCCCCGTGGCGATTTTCTCCATCCTACATTGCCACTGACAGCGTATACTTATTCAGGCCCTCCGATTCACACCACCCCGTGTTGTTTTTCTCACTATTGTAGTGAATGGCCTGTTAGAAACCCTTACGTTGCACACCACCCCGCGATGTTTTTCAGAACCCTATCCTACATTGCCACTGCATGTTTCCTGACCTCCCCATGCTGACCACCCCGTGGCGCTTTTCTACAACTTACATTGCCACTCAGGGTCTATCCTAAATCAGGCCCTCTGATTCACACCAGCACCTGATGTTTTTCTCTTTCCTACTAGTGAATGGCCTATTAGAAACCCTTACAATGCGCACCACCCGCCATGTTTTTCAGAAACCTATCCTACATTACCACTGCATGTTTCCTGGCCTCCCCATGCTGACCACCCTGTGGCACTTTTCTCCATCCTACGTTGCCACTCACTGCCTATCCTAATTCAGGCCCTCCGATTCACACCACCACCTGATGATTTTCTCACTCCTACTATTGAATGTCCTGTGAGAAACCCTTACAATGCGCACCACCATGGGATGTTTTTCAGAAACCTATCCTACTTTTCCACTGCATGTTTTCTGACCTCACCATGATGACCACCACGTGGCGCTTTTCTCCATCCTACATTGCCACTCACAGCCTACACTTATTCAACCCTCCGATTCACACCACCCCGTAATGTTTTTCTCACTCCTACTAGTGAATGGCCTGTTAGAAACCCTTACAATGCACACAACCCCGCGATATTTTTCAGAAGCCTATCCTACATTGCCACTGCATGTTTCCTCACCTCCCCATGCTGGCCACCCCGTGGCGCTTTTCTCCATCCTACATTTCCACTCACTGTCTATCCTAAATCAGGCCATAGGATTCACACCACCACATGATGTTTTCCTCTCTCCTATTAGTGAATGGCCTGTTAGAAACCTTTACAAAGCGCACCAACCCGCGATGTTTTTCAGAAACCTCTCCTACATTGGCCGTGCGTGTTTCCTGATCTCCCCACACTGACCACCCCGTGGAACTTTTCTCCATCCTACATTGCCACTCACAGCCTATCCTAATTCAGGCCCTCCGATTCACACCACCCCGTGATGTTTTCTCACTCCTACTGGATAATGGCCTGTTAGAAACCCTTACAGTCCGCACCACCCCGCGATGTTTTTCAGAAACCTATGCTACTTTGCCACTGCATGTTTCCTGACCTGCCAATGCTGACCACCCCGTGGCGCTTTTCTCCATCCTATGTTGCCACTCACTGCCTATCCTAATTCAGGACCTCCGATTCACACCACCCCGTGATGTTTTTCTCACTCCTACTAGTGAATGCCCTGTCAGAAACCCTTACAATGCGCACCACCCCGCGATGTTTTTCAGAAACCTATCCTACTTTGCAAGTGCATGTTTCCTGACCTCCCCATGCTGACCATGCCGTCGCGCTTTTCTCCATCCTACATTGCCACTCACTGCCTATGCTAATTCAGGCCCTCCGATTCATACCACCGCGTGATGTTTTTCTCACTCCTACTAGTGAATGGCCTGTTAGAAAACCCGAACCATGCATACCACCCCGCGATGTTTTTCAGACACCTATCCTATATTGCCACTGCATGTTTCCTGACTGCCCCATGCTGACCACCCCGTAGTGCTTTTCTCCATTCTGCTTTGCCACTCACTGCCTATCCTAATTCAGGCCCTCCGATTCACACAACCCTGTGATGTTTTTCTCACTTCTACTAGTGAATGGCCTGTGAGAAACCCTTACAATGCGCACCACCCCGTGATGTTTTTCAGAAACCTATCCTACTTTGCCACTGCATGTTTCATGACCTCCCCATGCTGACAAACAGGTGGCGTTTTTCTCCATCCTACATTGCCACTCACAACCTATACTTATTCGGGCCCTCAGATTCACACCACCCCGTGATGTTTTTCTCACTCCTACTAGTGAATGGCATGTTAGAAACCCTTACAATGCGCACAACCCCGCGATGTTTTTCAGAAACCTATCCTACTTTGCCACTGCATGTTTTCTGACCTTCATATGCTGACCACGCCGTGGCGCTTTCCTACATCCTACATTGTCACTCACTGCCTCTCCTAATTCACACCCTCCGATTCACACCACACTGTGATGTTTTTCTCACTCCTACTAGTGAAAGGTCTGTTAGAACCCCTTACAATGCGCACCACCCCGCGATGTTTTTCAGAAACCTATCCTACATTGCCAATGCATGTTTCCTGACCTCCCCATGCTGACCAACCCATGGAGCTTTTCTCCATCCTACATTGCCACTCACTGTCTATCCTAATTCAGGCCCTCCAATTCATACCACCCCGTGATGTTTTTCTCACTCCTACTAGTAAATGGCCTGTTAGAAACCCTTACAATGCACACCACCCCGCGATGTTTTTCAGAAACCTATCCTACATTGCCACTGCATGTTTCCTGACCTCTCCATGCTGGCCACCCCGTGGCGTTTTTCTACATCTTACATTGCCACTCACGATCTAACCTAAATCAGGACTCCGATTCACACCACCCCGTGATGTTTTTCTCACTCCTACTAGAGAAAGGCCTGTTAGAAACCCTTACAATGCGCACCACCACTCTATGTTTTTTACAAACCTATCCTACATTGCCACGGCATGTTTCCTGACCTCCCCATGCTGGCCACCCCGTGGCGCTTTTCTCCATCCTACATTTCCACTCACTGTCTATCCTATATCAGGCCATAGGATTCACACCACCACCTGATGTTTTCCTCTCTCCTACTAGTGAATGGCCTGTTAGAAACCCTTACAAAGCGCACCAACCCGCGATGTTTTTCAAAAACCTCTCCTACACTGGCACTGCATGTTTCCTGACCTCCCAATGCTGACCACGCCGTGGAGATTTTCTCCATCCTACATTGCCACTCACAGCCTATACTAATTCAGAACCTCTGATTCACACCATCCCGTGATCTTTTTCTCACTCTTACCAGTGAAAGGCCTGTTAGAAACCATTACAATGCGCACCATCCCGCGATGTTTTTCAGAACCATATCCTACGTTCCCACTGCATGTTTCCTGTCCTCCCCATTCTGACCACCCCGTGGCGCTTTTCTCCATCCTATGTTGCCACTCACTGCCTATGCTAATTCAGGCCTTCAGATTCACACCACCCCGTGATGTTTTTCTCACTCTTACTAGTGAATGGGCTGTGAGAAACCCTTACAATGGGCACCACACCGCGATGTTTTTCAGAAACCTATCCTACTTTGCAAGTGCATGTTTCCTGAACTCTCCATGCTGACCACCCCATGGCGCTTTTCTCCATCCTACACTGCCACTCAGTATCTATCTTAAATCAGGCCCTCTGATTCACACCACCACCTGATGTTTTTCTCACTCCTACTAGTGAATGGCCTGTTAGAAACCCTTACAATGCGCACCACCACTCGATGTTTTTTAGAAACCTATCCTACTTTGCAACTGCATGTTTCCTGACATCCCCATGCTGACCACCCCGTGGCGTTTTTCTCCATCCTACATTGCCACTAACAGCCTATACTTATTCGGGCCCTCAGATTCACACCACCCGGTGATGTTTTTCTCACTCCTACTAGTGAATGGCCTATTAGAAACAATTACAATGCGCACCACCCCGCGATGTTTTTCAGAAACCTATCCTACATTGCCACTGCATGTTTCCTGACCTCCCCATGCTGGCCACCCCGTGGCTCTTTTCTACATCCTACATTGCCAATCACGGTCTATCCTAAATCGGGCCATCCGATTCACACCACCACCTGATGTTTTTCTCACTCCTACTAGTGAATGGCCTATTAGAAACCTTAAAATGCGCACCACCCCGTGATGATTTTCAGAAACCTATCCTACATTGCCACTGCATGTTTCCTGACCTCCGCATGCTGTCCACCCCGTGGCGCTTTTCTCCATCCTATGTTGCCACTCTCTGCTTATGCTAATTCAGGCCCTCCGATTCACACCACCCTGTGATGTTTTTGTCACTCCTCCTAGTGAAGGGCCTGTGAGAAACCCTTACTATGCGCACCACCATGCAAAGTTTTTAAGAAACCTGTCCTAGTTTTCCACTGCATGTTTTCTGACCTCACGATGATGACCACCACGTGGCGCTTTCCTCCATCCTACATTGCCACTCCCAGCCTATACTTATTGAGGCCCTCTGATTCACACCACCCTGTTATGTTTTTGTCACTCCTACTAGTGAATGGCCTTTTAGAAACCCTAACAATGCACAACACCCCGCGATGATTTTCAGAAAACTATCCTACATTGCCACTGCATGTTTCCTGACCGCCCCACCCTGACCACCCCGTAGTGCTTTTCTGCATCCTACATTGCCACTCAAAGCCTATCCTAATTCAGGCCCTCCGATTCACACCTCCCGTGATGTTTTTTCTCCCTCCTACTAGTGAATGGCCTGTGAGAAACGCTTACAATGCGGACCACCACGCTATGTTTTTCAGAAACCTATCCTACTTTGCAACTGCATGTTTCCTGACATCCCCATGCTGACCACCCCGTGGCGTTTTTCTCCATCCTACATTGCCACTAACAGCCCATACTTATTCGGGCCCTCAGATTCACACCGCCCGGTGATGTTTTTCTCACTCCAACTAGTTAATGGCATGTTAGAAACCATTACAATGCGCACCACCCCACGATGTTTTTCAGGAACCTATCCTACATTGCCAGTGCATGTTTCCTGTCCTCCCCATGCTGACCAACCCGTGGCGCTTTTCTGCATCCTACATTGCCACTCACTGTCTATCCTTACTCAGGCCCTCCGATTCACACCACCCCGTGATGTTTTTCTCAATCCTACTAGTGAATGGCCTGTTAGAAACACGTGCAATGCACACCACTCCGCGATGTTTTTCAGAAACCTATCCTAATTTGCCACCGCATGTTTCCTGACCTCCCCATGCTGATGACCCCGTGGAGCTTTTCTCCATCCTACATTGCCACTCCCTGCCTATCCTAATTCAGTCCCTCCGATTCACACCACCCCGTGATGTTTTTTCTCACTCCTACGAGTTAATGGCCTGTTAGAAACACTTAGAATGCGCTCCACCCTGCGATGTTTTTTAGAAACCTATCCTACATTGCCAGGGCATGTTTCCTGACCTCCCCATGCTGACCACCCCGTGCCGCTTTTCTCCATCATATATTGCCCCTCAGTGCCTATCGTAATTCAGGCCCTCCGATTCACACCACCCCGTGATGTTTTTCTCACTCCTACTAGTGAAAGTCCTGTTAGAAACCCTTACAATGTGCACCACCCCACAATGTTTTTCAGAAACCTATCCTACTTTGCAAGTGCATGTTTCCTGACCTCCCCATGCTGACCACCCCATGGCGCTTTTCTCCATCCTACATGGCCACTCACTGCCTATGCTAACTCAGGCCCTCCGATTTATACCAACGCGTGATTTTTCCTCACTCCTACTAGTGAATGGCCTGTTAGAAAACCCTAACAATGCACACCACCCTGCGATGTTTTTCAGAAACCTATCCTACATTGCCACTGCATGTTTCCTGACTGCCCCATGCTGACGACCCCGTAGTGCTTTTCTCCATCCTACATGGCCACTCACTGTCTATCCTAAATCAGGCCCTCCGATTCACACCACCCCGTGAAGTTTTTCTCACTCCTACAAGTCAATGGCCTGTTAGAAACCGTTACAAGGCGCAGCACCCCGTGACGTTTTCCAGAACCCTATCCTACATTGACATGGCATGTTTTCTGACCTCCCGATGCTGACCACCCCGTGGCACTTTGCTCCATCCTACATTGTCACTCACTGCCTCTCCTAATTCACACCCTCCGATTCACACCACCCCGTGATGTTTTTCTCACTCCTACTAGTGAAAGTCCTGTTAGAAACACTTACAATGCGCACAACCCGCGATGTTTTTCAGAAACCTATCCTACATTGCCAGTGCATGTTTCCTCACCTCCCCATGCTGAACACCCTGTGGCGCTTTACTCCATCCTACGTTGCCACTCACTGCCTATCCTAATTCAGGCCCTCCTAATCACACCACCCGGTGATGTTTTTCTCACTCCTACTAGTGAATGCCCTGTGAGAAACCCTTACAATGTGCACCACCCCAGAATGTTTTTCAGAAACCTATCCTACTTTGCAAGTGCATGTTTCCTGACCTCCCCATGCTGACCACCCCATGGCACTTTTCTCCATCCTACATTGCCACTCACTGCCTATCCTAATTCAGGCCCTCTGATTCATACCACCGCGTGATGTTTTTCTCACTCCTACTAGTGAATGGCCTTGAGAAACCCTTACAATGCGCAAAACCCCACGATGTTTTTCAGAAACCTATCCTACTTTGCCACTGCATGTTTCCTGACCTCCCCATGCTGACCACCCCGTGGCGTTTTTCTCCATCCTACATTGCCACTCACAGCCTATACTTATTCGGGCCCTCAGATTCACACCACCCAGTGATGTTTTTCTCACTCCTACTAGTGAATGGCCTATTAGAAACAATTACGATGCGCACCACCCCGCGATGTTTTTCAGAAACCTATCCTACATTGCCACTGCATGTTTCCTGACCTCCCCATGCTGGCCACCCCGTGGCTCTTTTCTACATCCTACATTGCCAATCACGGTCTATCCTAAATCGGGCCATCCGATTCACACCACCACCTGATGTTTTTCTCACTCCTACTAGTGAATGGCCTATTAGAAACCTTAAAATGCGCACCACCCCGTGATGATTTTCAGAAACCTATCCTACATAGCCACTGCATGTTTCCTGACCTCCGCATGCTGTCCACCCCGTGGCGCTTTTCTCCATCCTATGTTGCCACTCTCTGCTTATGCTAATTCAGGCCCTCCGATTCACACCACCCCGTGATGTTTTTGTCACTCCTCCTAGTGAAGGGCCTGTGAGAAACCCTTACTATGCGCACCACCACGCAAAGTTTTTAAGAAACCTGTCCTAGTTTTCCACTGCATGTTTTCTGACCTCCCGATGATGACCACCACGTGGCGCTTTCCTCCATCCTACATTGCCACTCCCAGCCTATACTTATTGAGGCCCCCTGATTCACACCACCCTGTTATGTTTTTGTCACTCCTACTAGTGAATGGCCTTTTAGAAACCCTAACAATGCACAACACCCCGCGATGATTTTCAGAAACCTATCCTACATTGCCACTGCATGTTTCCTGACCGCCCCACCCTGACCACCCTGTAGTGCTTTTCTCCATCCTACATTGCCACTCAAAGCCTATCCTAATTCAGGCCCTCCGATTCACACCTCCCGTGATGTTTTTTCTCCCTTCTACTAGTGAATGGCCTGTGAGAAACGCTTACAATGCGGACCACCACGCTATGTTTTTCAGAAACCTATCCTACTTTGCAACTGCATGTTTCCTGACATCCCCATGCTGACCACCCCGTGGCATTTTTCTCCATCCTACATTGCCACTAACAGCCTATACTTATTCGGGCCCTCACATTCACACCGCCCCGTGATGTTTTTCTCACTCCAACTAGTTAATGGCATGTTAGAAACCATTACAATGCGCACCACCCCACGATGTTGTTCAGGAACCTATCCTACATTGCCAGTGCATGTTTCCTGTCCTCCCCATGCTGACCAACCCGTGGCGCTTTTCTGCATCCTACATTGCCACTCACTGTCTATCCTTACTCAGGCCCTTAGATTCACACCACCCCGTGATGTTTTTCTCAATCCTACTAGTGAATGGCCTGTTAGAAACACGTGCAATGCGCAGAACTCCGCGATGTTTTTCAGAAACCTATCCTAATTTGCCACCGCATGTTTCCTGACCTCCCCATGCTGATGACCCCGTGGCGCTTTTCTCCATCCTACATTGCCACTCCCTGCCTATCCTAATTCAGTCCCTCCGATTCACACCACCCCGCGATGTTTTTTCTCACTCCTACGAGTTAATGGCCTGTTAGAAACACTTAGAATGCGCTCCACCCTGCGATGTTTTTTAGAAACCTATCCTACATTGCCAGGGCATGTTTCCTCACCTCCCCATGCTGACCACCCCGTGCCGCTTTTCTGCATCATATATTGCCCCTCAGTGCCTATCGTAATTCAGGCCCTCCGATTCACACCACCCCGTGATGTTTTTCTCACTCCTACTAGTGAAAGTCCTGTTAGAAACCCTTACAATGTGCACCACCCCACAATGTTTGTCAGAAACCTATCCTACTTTGCAAGTGCATGTTTCCTGACCTCCCCATGCTGACCACCCCATGGCGCTTTTCTCCATCCTACATGGCCACTCACTGCCTATGCTAACTCAGGCCCTCCGATTCATAACAACGCGTGATTTTTCTTCACTCCTACTAGTGAATGGCCTGTTAGAAAACCCTAACAATGCACACCACCCTGCGATGTTTTTCAGAAACCTATCCTACATTGCCACTGCATGTTTCCTGACTGCCCCATGCTGACGACCCCGTAGTGCTTTTCTCCATCCTACATGGCCACTCACTGTCTATCCTAAATCAGGCCCTCCGATTCACACCACCCCGTGAAGTTTTTCTCACTCCTACAAGTGAATGGCCTGTTACAAACCGTTACAAGGCGCACCACCCCGTGACGTTTTCCAGAACCCTATCCTACATTGACATGGCATGTTTTCTGACCTCCCGATGCTGACCACCCCGTGGCACTTTGCTCCATCCTACATTGTCACTCACTGCCTCTCCTAATTCACACCCTCCGATTCACACCACCCCGTGATGTTTTTCTCACTCCTACTAGTGAAAGTCCTGTTAGAAACACTTACAATGCGCACAACCCGCGATGTTTTTCAGAAACCTATCCTACATTGCCAGTGCATGTTTCCTCACCTCCCCATGCTGACCACCCCGTGGCGCTTTACTCCATCCTACGTTGCCACTCACTGCCTATCCTAATTCAGGCCCTCCTAATCACACCACCCGGTGATGTTTTTCTCACTCCTACTAGTGAATGCCCTGTGAGAAACCCTTACAATGTGCACCACCCCAGAATGTTTTTCAGAAACCTATCCTACTTTGCAAGTGCATGTTTCCTGACCTCCCCATGCTGACAACCCCATGGCACTTTTCTCCATCCTACATTGCCACTCACTGCCTATCCTAATTCAGGCCCTCTGATTCATACCACCGCGTGATGTTTTTCTCACTCCTACTAGTGAATGGCCTTGAGAAACCCTTACAATGCGCAAAACCCCACGATGTTTTTCAGAAACCTATCCTACTTTGCCACTGCATGTTTCCTGACCTCCCCATGCTGACCACCCCGTGGCGTTTTTCTCCATCCTACATTGCCACTCACAGCCTATACTTATTCGGGCCCTCAGATTCACACCACCCAGTGATGTTTTTCTCACTCCTACTAGTGAATGGCCTATTAGAAACAATTACAATGCGCACCACCCTGCGATGTTTTTCAGAAACCTATCCTACTTTGCCACTGCATGTTTCCTGACCTCCCCATGCTGGCCACCCCGTGGCTCTTTTCTACATCCTACATTGCCAATCACGGTCTATCCTAAATCGGGCCATCCGATTCACACCACCACCTGATGTTTTTCTCACTCCTACTAGTGAATGGCCTATTAGAAACCTTAAAATGCGCACCACCCCGCGATGATTTTCAGAAACTTATCCTACATTGCCACTGCATGTTTCCTGACCTCCGCATGCTGTCCACCCCGTGGCGCTTTTCTCCATCCTATGTTGCCACTCTCTGCTTATGCTAATTCAGGCCCTCCGATTCACAGCACCCCGTGATGTTTTTGTCACTCCTCCTAGTGAAGGGCCTGTGAGAAACCCTTACTATGCGCACCACCACGCAAAGTTTTTAAGAAACCTGTCCTAGTTTTCCACTGCATGTTTTCTAACCTCCCGATGATGACCACCACGTGGCGCTTTTCTCCATCCTACATTGCCACTCCCAGCCTATACTTATTGAGGCCCTCTGATTCACACCACCCTGTTATGTTTTTGTCACTCCTACTAGTGAATGGCCTTTTAGAAACCCTAACAATGCACAACACCCCGCGATGATTTTCAGAAACCTATCCTACATTGCCACTGCATGTTTCCTGACCGCCCCACCCTGACCACCCCGTAGTGCTTTTCTCCATCCTACATTGCCACTCAAAGCCTATCCTAATTCAGGCCCTCCGATTCACACCTCCCGTGATGTTTTTTCTCCCTCCTACTAGTGAATGGCCTGTGAGAAACGCTTACAATGCGGACCACCACGCTATGTTTTTCAGAAACCTATCCTACTTTGCAACTGCATGTTTCCTGACATCCCCATGCTGACCACCCCGTGGCATTTTTCTCCATCCTACATTGCCACTAACAGCCTATACTTATTCGGGCCCTCAGATTCACACCGCCCCGTGATGTTTTTCTCACTCCAACTAGTTAATGGCATGTTAGAAACCCTTACAATGCGCACCACCCCGCGATGTTTTTCAGGAACCTATCCTACATTGCCAGTGCATGTTTCCTGTCCTCCCCATGCTGACCAACCCGTGGCGCTTTTCTGCATCCTACATTGCCACTCACTGTCTATCCTTACTCAGGCCCTCCGATTCACACCACCCCGTGATGTTTTTCTCACTCCTACTAGTGAATGCCCTGTGAGAAACCCTTACAATGTGCACCACCCCAGAATGTTTTTCAGAAACCTATCCTACTTTGCAAGTGCATGTTTCCTGACCTCCCCATGCTGACCACCCCATGGCACTTTTCTCCATCCTACATTGCCACTCACTGCCTATCCTAATTCAGGCCCTCTGATTCATACCACCGCGTGATGTTTTTCTCACTCCTACTAGTGAATGGCCTTGAGAAACCCTTACAATGCGCAAAACCCCACGATGTTTTTCAGAAACCTATCCTACTTTGCCACTGCATGTTTCCTGACCTCCCCATGCTGACCACCCCGTGGCGTTTTTCTCCATCCTACATTGCCACTCACAGCCTATACTTATTCGGGCCCTCAGATTCACACCACCCAGTGATGTTTTTCTCACTCCTACTAGTGAATGGCCTATTAGAAACAATTACGATGCGCACCACCCCGCGATGTTTTTCAGAAACCTATCCTACATTGCCACTGCATGTTTCCTGACCTCCCCATGCTGGCCACCCCGTGGCTCTTTTCTACATCCTACATTGCCAATCACGGTCTATCCTAAATCGGGCCATCCGATTCACACCACCACCTGATGTTTTTCTCACTCCTACTAGTGAATGGCCTATTAGAAACCTTAAAATGCGCACCACCCCGTGATGATTTTCAGAAACCTATCCTACATAGCCACTGCATGTTTCCTGACCTCCGCATGCTGTCCACCCCGTGGCGCTTTTCTCCATCCTATGTTGCCACTCTCTGCTTATGCTAATTCAGGCCCTCCGATTCACACCACCCCGTGATGTTTTTGTCACTCCTCCTAGTGAAGGGCCTGTGAGAAACCCTTACTATGCGCACCACCACGCAAAGTTTTTAAGAAACCTGTCCTAGTTTTCCACTGCATGTTTTCTGACCTCCCGATGATGACCACCACGTGGCGCTTTCCTCCATCCTACATTGCCACTCCCAGCCTATACTTATTGAGGCCCCCTGATTCACACCACCCTGTTATGTTTTTGTCACTCCTACTAGTGAATGGCCTTTTAGAAACCCTAACAATGCACAACACCCCGCGATGATTTTCAGAAACCTATCCTACATTGCCACTGCATGTTTCCTGACCGCCCCACCCTGACCACCCTGTAGTGCTTTTCTCCATCCTACATTGCCACTCAAAGCCTATCCTAATTCAGGCCCTCCGATTCACACCTCCCGTGATGTTTTTTCTCCCTTCTACTAGTGAATGGCCTGTGAGAAACGCTTACAATGCGGACCACCACGCTATGTTTTTCAGAAACCTATCCTACTTTGCAACTGCATGTTTCCTGACATCCCCATGCTGACCACCCCGTGGCATTTTTCTCCATCCTACATTGCCACTAACAGCCTATACTTATTCGGGCCCTCACATTCACACCGCCCCGTGATGTTTTTCTCACTCCAACTAGTTAATGGCATGTTAGAAACCATTACAATGCGCACCACCCCACGATGTTGTTCAGGAACCTATCCTACATTGCCAGTGCATGTTTCCTGTCCTCCCCATGCTGACCAACCCGTGGCGCTTTTCTGCATCCTACATTGCCACTCACTGTCTATCCTTACTCAGGCCCTTAGATTCACACCACCCCGTGATGTTTTTCTCAATCCTACTAGTGAATGGCCTGTTAGAAACACGTGCAATGCGCAGAACTCCGCGATGTTTTTCAGAAACCTATCCTAATTTGCCACCGCATGTTTCCTGACCTCCCCATGCTGATGACCCCGTGGCGCTTTTCTCCATCCTACATTGCCACTCCCTGCCTATCCTAATTCAGTCCCTCCGATTCACACCACCCCGCGATGTTTTTTCTCACTCCTACGAGTTAATGGCCTGTTAGAAACACTTAGAATGCGCTCCACCCTGCGATGTTTTTTAGAAACCTATCCTACATTGCCAGGGCATGTTTCCTCACCTCCCCATGCTGACCACCCCGTGCCGCTTTTCTGCATCATATATTGCCCCTCAGTGCCTATCGTAATTCAGGCCCTCCGATTCACACCACCCCGTGATGTTTTTCTCACTCCTACTAGTGAAAGTCCTGTTAGAAACCCTTACAATGTGCACCACCCCACAATGTTTGTCAGAAACCTATCCTACTTTGCAAGTGCATGTTTCCTGACCTCCCCATGCTGACCACCCCATGGCGCTTTTCTCCATCCTACATGGCCACTCACTGCCTATGCTAACTCAGGCCCTCCGATTCATAACAACGCGTGATTTTTCTTCACTCCTACTAGTGAATGGCCTGTTAGAAAACCCTAACAATGCACACCACCCTGCGATGTTTTTCAGAAACCTATCCTACATTGCCACTGCATGTTTCCTGACTGCCCCATGCTGACGACCCCGTAGTGCTTTTCTCCATCCTACATGGCCACTCACTGTCTATCCTAAATCAGGCCCTCCGATTCACACCACCCCGTGAAGTTTTTCTCACTCCTACAAGTGAATGGCCTGTTACAAACCGTTACAAGGCGCACCACCCCGTGACGTTTTCCAGAACCCTATCCTACATTGACATGGCATGTTTTCTGACCTCCCGATGCTGACCACCCCGTGGCACTTTGCTCCATCCTACATTGTCACTCACTGCCTCTCCTAATTCACACCCTCCGATTCACACCACCCCGTGATGTTTTTCTCACTCCTACTAGTGAAAGTCCTGTTAGAAACACTTACAATGCGCACAACCCGCGATGTTTTTCAGAAACCTATCCTACATTGCCAGTGCATGTTTCCTCACCTCCCCATGCTGACCACCCCGTGGCGCTTTACTCCATCCTACGTTGCCACTCACTGCCTATCCTAATTCAGGCCCTCCTAATCACACCACCCGGTGATGTTTTTCTCACTCCTACTAGTGAATGCCCTGTGAGAAACCCTTACAATGTGCACCACCCCAGAATGTTTTTCAGAAACCTATCCTACTTTGCAAGTGCATGTTTCCTGACCTCCCCATGCTGACAACCCCATGGCACTTTTCTCCATCCTACATTGCCACTCACTGCCTATCCTAATTCAGGCCCTCTGATTCATACCACCGCGTGATGTTTTTCTCACTCCTACTAGTGAATGGCCTTGAGAAACCCTTACAATGCGCAAAACCCCACGATGTTTTTCAGAAACCTATCCTACTTTGCCACTGCATGTTTCCTGACCTCCCCATGCTGACCACCCCGTGGCGTTTTTCTCCATCCTACATTGCCACTCACAGCCTATACTTATTCGGGCCCTCAGATTCACACCACCCAGTGATGTTTTTCTCACTCCTACTAGTGAATGGCCTATTAGAAACAATTACAATGCGCACCACCCTGCGATGTTTTTCAGAAACCTATCCTACTTTGCCACTGCATGTTTCCTGACCTCCCCATGCTGGCCACCCCGTGGCTCTTTTCTACATCCTACATTGCCAATCACGGTCTATCCTAAATCGGGCCATCCGATTCACACCACCACCTGATGTTTTTCTCACTCCTACTAGTGAATGGCCTATTAGAAACCTTAAAATGCGCACCACCCCGCGATGATTTTCAGAAACTTATCCTACATTGCCACTGCATGTTTCCTGACCTCCGCATGCTGTCCACCCCGTGGCGCTTTTCTCCATCCTATGTTGCCACTCTCTGCTTATGCTAATTCAGGCCCTCCGATTCACAGCACCCCGTGATGTTTTTGTCACTCCTCCTAGTGAAGGGCCTGTGAGAAACCCTTACTATGCGCACCACCACGCAAAGTTTTTAAGAAACCTGTCCTAGTTTTCCACTGCATGTTTTCTAACCTCCCGATGATGACCACCACGTGGCACTTTTCTCCATCCTACATTGCCACTCCCAGCCTATACTTATTGAGGCCCTCTGATTCACACCACCCTGTTATGTTTTTGTCACTCCTACTAGTGAATGGCCTTTTAGAAACCCTAACAATGCACAACACCCCGCGATGATTTTCAGAAACCTATCCTACATTGCCACTGCATGTTTCCTGACCGCCCCACCCTGACCACCCCGTAGTGCTTTTCTCCATCCTACATTGCCACTCAAAGCCTATCCTAATTCAGGCCCTCCGATTCACACCTCCCGTGATGTTTTTTCTCCCTCCTACTAGTGAATGGCCTGTGAGAAACGCTTACAATGCGGACCACCACGCTATGTTTTTCAGAAACCTATCCTACTTTGCAACTGCATGTTTCCTGACATCCCCATGCTGACCACCCCGTGGCATTTTTCTCCATCCTACATTGCCACTAACAGCCTATACTTATTCGGGCCCTCAGATTCACACCGCCCCGTGATGTTTTTCTCACTCCAACTAGTTAATGGCATGTTAGAAACCCTTACAATGCGCACCACCCCGCGATGTTTTTCAGGAACCTATCCTACATTGCCAGTGCATGTTTCCTGTCCTCCCCATGCTGACCAACCCGTGGCGCTTTTCTGCATCCTACATTGCCACTCACTGTCTATCCTTACTCAGGCCCTCCGATTCACACCACCCCGTGATGTTTTTCTCAATCCTACTAGTGAATGGCCTGTTAGAAACACGTGCAATGCGCACCACTCTGCGATGTTTTTCAGAAACCTATCCTAATTTGCCACCGCACGTTTCCTGACCTCCCCATGCTGACGACCCCGTGGTGCTTTTCTCCATCCTACATTGCCTCTCCCTGCCTATCCTAATTCAGTCCCTCGGATTCCCACCACCCCGTGATGTTTTTTCTCACTCCTACTAGTTAATGGCCTGTTAGAAACACTTACAATGCGCTCCACCCCGCGATGTTTTTCAGAAACCTATCCTACATTGCCACTGCATGTTTCCTGACCTCCCCATGCTGACCATCACGTGTCGCTTTTCTCCATTCTACATTGCCAATCACAGCATATACTTATTCATGCCCTCCTGTTCACACCACCCCGTTATGTTTTTGTGACGCCTACTAGTGAATGGCCTGTTAGAAACCCTTACAATGCACACAACCCCACGATGTTTTTCAGAAACCTATCCTACATTGCCACTGCATGTTTCTTGACCTCCCCATGCTGGACACCCCGTGGAGCTTTTGTCCATCCTACATTGCCGCTCAGTATCTACCCTAAATCAGGCCCTCCAATTCACACCACCACCTGATGTTTTTCTCACTCCTACTAGTGAATGCCCTGTTAGAAACCCTTACAATGCGCACCACCACTCGATGTTTTTTAGAAACCTATCCTACATTGCCACGGCATGTTTCCTGACCTCCCCATGCAGACCACCCCGTGCCGCTTTTCTCCATCATATATTGCCCCTCAGTGCCTATCGTAATTCAGGCCCTCCGATTCACACCACCCCGTGATGTTTTTCTCACTCCTACTAGTGAAATTCCTGTTAGAAACCCTTACAATGTGCACCACCCCACAATGTTTTTCAGAAACCTATCCTACTTTGCAAGTGCATGTTTCCTGACCTCCCCATGCTGACCACCCCATGGTGCTTTTCTCCATCCTACATGGCCACTCACTGCCTATGCTAATTCAGGCCCTCCGATTCATACCAATGCGTGATTTTTTTCTCACTCCTACTAGTGAATGGCCTGTTAGAAATCCCTAACAATGCACACCACCCTGCGATGTTTTTCAGAAACCTATCCTACATTGCCACTGCATGTTTCCTGACTGCCCCATGCTGACGACCCCGTAGTGCTTTTCTCCATCCTACATGGCCACTCACTGTCTATCCTAAATCAGGCCCTCCGATTCACACCACCCCGTGAAGTTTTTCTCACTCCTACAAGTGAATGGCCTGTTAGAAACCGTTACAAGGCGCACCACCCCGTGACGTTTTCCAGAACCCTATCCTACATTGACATGGCATGTTTTCTGACCTCCCGATGCTGACCACCCCGTGGCACTTTGCTCCATCCTACATTGTCACTCACTGCCTCTCCTAATTCACACCTTCTGATTCACATCACCCCGTCATGTTTTTCTCACTCCTACTAGTGAAAGTCCTGTTAGAAACACTTACAATGCGCACCAACCCACGATGTTTTTCAGAAACCTATCCTACATTGCCAGTGCATGTTTCCTCACCTCCCCATACTGACCACCCCGTGGCGCTTTACTCCATCCTACGTTGCCAATCACTGCCTATCCTAATTCAGGCCCTCCGAATCACACCACCCGGTGATGTTTTTCTCACTCCTACTAGTGAATGCCCTGTGAGAAACCCTTACAATGCGCACCACCCCACGACGTTTTTCGGAAAACTATCCTACATTGCCAGTGCATGTTTCATGACCTCCCCATGCTGGCCATCCTGTGGCACTTTCCTCCATCCTACATTGCCACTCACTGTCTATCCTAATTCAGGCCCTCCGATTCACACCACCCAGTGATGTTTTTCTCACTCCTACTAGTGAATGGCCTATTAGAAACAATTACAATGCGCACCACCCCGCGATGTTCTTCAGAAACCTATCCTACATTGCCAGTGCATGTTTCCTCACCTCCCCATGCTGAACACCCTGTGGCGCTTTACTCCATCCTACGTTGCCACTCACTGCCTATCCTAATTCAGGCCCTCCTAATCACACCACCCGGTGATGTTTTTCTCACTCCTACTAGTGAATGCCCTGTGAGAAACCCTTACAATGTGCACCACCCCAGAATGTTTTTCAGAAACCTATCCTACTTTGCAAGTGCATGTTTCCTGACCTCCCCATGCTGACCACCCCATGGCACTTTTCTCCATCCTACATTGCCACTCACTGCCTATCCTAATTCAGGCCCTCTGATTCATACCACCGCGTGATGTTTTTCTCACTCCTACTAGTGAATGGCCTTGAGAAACCCTTACAATGCGCAAAACCCCACGATGTTTTTCAGAAACCTATCCTACTTTGCCACTGCATGTTTCGTGACCTCCCCATGCTGACCACCCCGTGGCGTTTTTCTCCATCCTACATTGCCACTCACAGCCTATACTTATTCGGGCCCTCAGATTCACACCACCCAGTGATGTTTTTCTCACTCCTACTAGTGAATGGCCTATTAGAAACAATTACGATGCGCACCAACCCGCGATGTTTTTCAGAAACCTATCCTACATTGCCACTGCATGTTTCCTGACCTCCCCATGCTGGCCACCCCGTGGCTCTTTTCTACATCCTACATTGCCAATCACGGTCTATCCTAAATCGGGCCATCCGATTCACACCACCACCTGATGTTTTTCTCACTCCTACTAGTGAATGGCCTATTAGAAACCTTAAAATGCGCACCACCCCGTGATGATTTTCAGAAACCTATCCTACATAGCCACTGCATGTTTCCTGACCTCCGCATGCTGTCCACCCCGTGGCGCTTTTCTCCATCCTATGTTGCCACTCTCTGCTTATGCTAATTCAGGCCCTCCGATTCACACCACCCTGTGATGTTTTTGTCACTCCTCCTAGTGAAGGGCCTGTGAGAAACCCTTACTATGCGCACCACCACGCAAAGTTTTTAAGAAACCTGTCCTAGTTTTCCACTGCATGTTTTCTGACCTCCCGATGATGACCACCACGTGGCGCTTTCCTCCATCCTACATTGCCACTCCCAGCCTATACTTATTGAGGCCCTCTGATTCACACCACCCTGTTATGTTTTTGTCACTCCTACTAGTGAATGGCCTTTTAGAAACCCTAACAATGCACAACACCCCGCGATGATTTTCAGAAACCTATCCTACATTGCCACGGCATGTTTCCTGACCTCCCCATGCTGACCACCCCGTGCCGCTTTTCTGCATCATATATTGCCCCTCAGTGCCTATCGTAATTCAGGCCCTCCGATTCACACCACCCCGTGATGTTTTTCTCACTCCTACTAGTGAAAGTCCTGTTAGAAACCCTTACAATGTGCACCACCCCACAATGTTTGTCAGAAACCTATCCTACTTTGCAAGTGCATGTTTCCTGACCTCCCCATGCTGACCACCCCATGGCGCTTTTCTCCATCCTACATGGCCACTCACTGCCTATGCTAACTCAGGCCCTCCGATTCATACCAACGCGTGATTTTTCCTCACTCCTACTAGTGAATGGCCTGTTAGAAAACCCTAACAATGCACACCACCCTGCGATGTTTTTCAGAAACCTATCCTACATTGCCACTGCATGTTTCCTGACTGCCCCATGCTGACGACCCCGTAGTGCTTTTCTCCATCCTACATGGCCACTCACTGTCTATCCTAAATCAGGCCCTCCGATTCACACCACCCCGTGAAGTTTTTCTCACTCCTACAACTGAATGGCCTGTTACAAACCGTTACAAGGCGCACCACCCCGTGACGTTTTCCAGAACCCTATCCTACATTGACATGGCATGTTTTCTGACCTCCCGATGCTGACCACCCCGTGGCACTTTGCTCCATCCTACATTGTCACTCACTGCCTCTCCTAATTCACACCCTCCGATTCACACCACCCCGTGATGTTTTTCTCACTCCTACTAGTGAAAGTCCTGTTAGAAACACTTACAATGCGCACAACCCGCGATGTTTTTCAGAAACCTATCCTACATTGCCAGTGCATGTTTCCTCACCTCCCCATGCTGACCACCCCGTGGCGCTTTACTCCATCCTACGTTGCCACTCACTGCCTATCCTAATTCAGGCCCTCCTAATCACACCACCCGGTGATGTTTTTCTCACTCCTACTAGTGAATGCCCTGTGAGAAACCCTTACAATGTGCACCACCCCAGAATGTTTTTCAGAAACCTATCCTACTTTGCAAGTGCATGTTTCCTGACCTCCCCATGCTGACAACCCCATGGCACTTTTCTCCATCCTACATTGCCACTCACTGCCTATCCTAATTCAGGCCCTCTGATTCATACCACCGCGTGATGTTTTTCTCACTCCTACTAGTGAATGGCCTTGAGAAACCCTTACAATGCGCAAAACCCCACGATGTTTTTCAGAAACCTATCCTACTTTGCCACTGCATGTTTCCTGACCTCCCCATGCTGACCACCCCGTGGCGTTTTTCTCCATCCTACATTGCCACTCACAGCCTATACTTATTCGGGCCCTCAGATTCACACCACCCAGTGATGTTTTTCTCACTCCTACTAGTGAATGGCCTATTAGAAACAATTACAATGCGCACCACCCCGCGATGTTTTTCAGAAACCTATCCTACTTTGCCACTGCATGTTTCCTGACCTCCCCATGCTGGCCACCCCGTGGCTCTTTTCTACATCCTACATTGCCAATCACGGTCTATCCTAAATCGGGCCATCCGATTCACACCACCACCTGATGTTTTTCTCACTCCTACTAGTGAATGGCCTATTAGAAACCTTAAAATGCGCACCACCCCGCGATGATTTTCAGAAACTTATCCTACATTGCCACTGCATGTTTCCTGACCTCCGCATGCTGTCCACCCCGTGGCGCTTTTCTCCATCCTATGTTGCCACTCTCTGCTTATGCTAATTCAGGCCCTCCGATTCACAGCACCCCGTGATGTTTTTGTCACTCCTCCTAGTGAAGGGCCTGTGAGAAACCCTTACTATGCGCACCACCACGCAAAGTTTTTAAGAAACCTGTCCTAGTTTTCCACTGCATGTTTTCTAACCTCCCGATGATGACCACCACGTGGCGCTTTTCTCCATCCTACATTGCCACTCCCAGCCTATACTTATTGAGGCCCTCTGATTCACACCACCCTGTTATGTTTTTGTCACTCCTACTAGTGAATGGCCTTTTAGAAACCCTAACAATGCACAACACCCCGCGATGATTTTCAGAAACCTATCCTACATTGCCACTGCATGTTTCCTGACCGCCCCACCCTGACCACCCCGTAGTGCTTTTCTCCATCCTACATTGCCACTCAAAGCCTATCCTAATTCAGGCCCTCCGATTCACACCTCCCGTGATGTTTTTTCTCCCTCCTACTAGTGAATGGCCTGTGAGAAACGCTTACAATGCGGACCACCACGCTATGTTTTTCAGAAACCTATCCTACTTTGCAACTGCATGTTTCCTGACATCCCCATGCTGACCACCCCGTGGCATTTTTCTCCATCCTACATTGCCACTAACAGCCTATACTTATTCGGGCCCTCAGATTCACACCGCCCCGTGATGTTTTTCTCACTCCAACTAGTTAATGGCATGTTAGAAACCCTTACAATGCGCACCACCCCGCGATGTTTTTCAGGAACCTATCCTACATTGCCAGTGCATGTTTCCTGTCCTCCCCATGCTGACCAACCCGTGGCGCTTTTCTGCATCCTACATTGCCACTCACTGTCTATCCTTACTCAGGCCCTCCGATTCACACCACCCCGTGATGTTTTTCTCAATCCTACTAGTGAATGGCCTGTTAGAAACACGTGCAATGCGCACCACTCTGCGATGTTTTTCAGAAACCTATCCTAATTTGCCACCGCACGTTTCCTGACCTCCCCATGCTGACGACCCCGTGGTGCTTTTCTCCATCCTACATTGCCTCTCCCTGCCTATCCTAATTCAGTCCCTCGGATTCCCACCACCCCGTGATGTTTTTTCTCACTCCTACTAGTTAATGGCCTGTTAGAAACACTTACAATGCGCTCCACCCCGCGATGTTTTTCAGAAACCTATCCTACATTGCCACTGCATGTTTCCTGACCTCCCCATGCTGACCATCACGTGTCGCTTTTCTCCATTCTACATTGCCAATCACAGCATATACTTATTCATGCCCTCCTGTTCACACCACCCCGTTATGTTTTTGTGACGCCTACTAGTGAATGGCCTGTTAGAAACCCTTACAATGCACACAACCCCACGATGTTTTTCAGAAACCTATCCTACATTGCCACTGCATGTTTCTTGACCTCCCCATGCTGGACACCCCGTGGAGCTTTTGTCCATCCTACATTGCCGCTCAGTATCTACCCTAAATCAGGCCCTCCAATTCACACCACCACCTGATGTTTTTCTCACTCCTACTAGTGAATGCCCTGTTAGAAACCCTTACAATGCGCACCACCACTCGATGTTTTTTAGAAACCTATCCTACATTGCCACGGCATGTTTCCTGACCTCCCCATGCAGACCACCCCGTGCCGCTTTTCTCCATCATATATTGCCCCTCAGTGCCTATCGTAATTCAGGCCCTCCGATTCACACCACCCCGTGATGTTTTTCTCACTCCTACTAGTGAAATTCCTGTTAGAAACCCTTACAATGTGCACCACCCCACAATGTTTTTCAGAAACCTATCCTACTTTGCAAGTGCATGTTTCCTGACCTCCCCATGCTGACCACCCCATGGTGCTTTTCTCCATCCTACATGGCCACTCACTGCCTATGCTAATTCAGGCCCTCCGATTCATACCAATGCGTGATTTTTTTCTCACTCCTACTAGTGAATGGCCTGTTAGAAATCCCTAACAATGCACACCACCCTGCGATGTTTTTCAGAAACCTATCCTACATTGCCACTGCATGTTTCCTGACTGCCCCATGCTGACGACCCCGTAGTGCTTTTCTCCATCCTACATGGCCACTCACTGTCTATCCTAAATCAGGCCCTCCGATTCACACCACCCCGTGAAGTTTTTCTCACTCCTACAAGTGAATGGCCTGTTAGAAACCGTTACAAGGCGCACCACCCCGTGACGTTTTCCAGAACCCTATCCTACATTGACATGGCATGTTTTCTGACCTCCCGATGCTGACCACCCCGTGGCACTTTGCTCCATCCTACATTGTCACTCACTGCCTCTCCTAATTCACACCTTCTGATTCACATCACCCCGTCATGTTTTTCTCACTCCTACTAGTGAAAGTCCTGTTAGAAACACTTACAATGCGCACCAACCCACGATGTTTTTCAGAAACCTATCCTACATTGCCAGTGCATGTTTCCTCACCTCCCCATACTGACCACCCCGTGGCGCTTTACTCCATCCTACGTTGCCAATCACTGCCTATCCTAATTCAGGCCCTCCGAATCACACCACCCGGTGATGTTTTTCTCACTCCTACTAGTGAATGCCCTGTGAGAAACCCTTACAATGCGCACCACCCCACGACGTTTTTCGGAAAACTATCCTACATTGCCAGTGCATGTTTCATGACCTCCCCATGCTGGCCATCCTGTGGCACTTTCCTCCATCCTACATTGCCACTCACTGTCTATCCTAATTCAGGCCCTCCGATTCACACCACCCAGTGATGTTTTTCTCACTCCTACTAGTGAATGGCCTATTAGAAACAATTACAATGCGCACCACCCCGCGATGTTCTTCAGAAACCTATCCTACATTGCCAGTGCATGTTTCCTCACCTCCCCATGCTGAACACCCTGTGGCGCTTTACTCCATCCTACGTTGCCACTCACTGCCTATCCTAATTCAGGCCCTCCTAATCACACCACCCGGTGATGTTTTTCTCACTCCTACTAGTGAATGCCCTGTGAGAAACCCTTACAATGTGCACCACCCCAGAATGTTTTTCAGAAACCTATCCTACTTTGCAAGTGCATGTTTCCTGACCTCCCCATGCTGACCACCCCATGGCACTTTTCTCCATCCTACATTGCCACTCACTGCCTATCCTAATTCAGGCCCTCTGATTCATACCACCGCGTGATGTTTTTCTCACTCCTACTAGTGAATGGCCTTGAGAAACCCTTACAATGCGCAAAACCCCACGATGTTTTTCAGAAACCTATCCTACTTTGCCACTGCATGTTTCGTGACCTCCCCATGCTGACCACCCCGTGGCGTTTTTCTCCATCCTACATTGCCACTCACAGCCTATACTTATTCGGGCCCTCAGATTCACACCACCCAGTGATGTTTTTCTCACTCCTACTAGTGAATGGCCTATTAGAAACAATTACGATGCGCACCAACCCGCGATGTTTTTCAGAAACCTATCCTACATTGCCACTGCATGTTTCCTGACCTCCCCATGCTGGCCACCCCGTGGCTCTTTTCTACATCCTACATTGCCAATCACGGTCTATCCTAAATCGGGCCATCCGATTCACACCACAACCTGATGTTTTTCTCACTCCTACTAGTGAATGGCCTATTAGAAACCTTAAAATGCGCACCACCCCGTGATGATTTTCAGAAACCTATCCTACATAGCCACTGCATGTTTCCTGACCTCCGCATGCTGTCCACCCCGTGGCGCTTTTCTCCATCCTATGTTGCCACTCTCTGCTTATGCTAATTCAGGCCCTCCGATTCACACCACCCCGTGATGTTTTTGTCACTCCTCCTAGTGAAGGGCCTGTGAGAAACCCTTACTATGCGCACCACCACGCAAAGTTTTTAAGAAACCTGTCCTAGTTTTCCACTGCATGTTTTCTGACCTCCCGATGATGACCACCACGTGGCGCTTTCCTCCATCCTACATTGCCACTCCCAGCCTATACTTATTGAGGCCCTCTGATTCACACCACCCTGTTATGTTTTTGTCACTCCTACTAGTGAATGGCCTTTTAGAAACCCTAACAATGCACAACACCCCGCGATGATTTTCAGAAACCTATCCTACATTGCCACGGCATGTTTCCTGACCTCCCCATGCTGACCACCCCGTGCCGCTTTTCTGCATCATATATTGCCCCTCAGTGCCTATCGTAATTCAGGCCCTCCGATTCACACCACCCCGTGATGTTTTTCTCACTCCTACTAGTGAAAGTCCTGTTAGAAACCCTTACAATGTGCACCACCCCACAATGTTTGTCAGAAACCTATCCTACTTTGCAAGTGCATGTTTCCTGACCTCCCCATGCTGACCACCCCATGGCGCTTTTCTCCATCCTACATGGCCACTCACTGCCTATGCTAACTCAGGCCCTCCGATTCATACCAACGCGTGATTTTTCCTCACTCCTACTAGTGAATGGCCTGTTAGAAAACCCTAACAATGCACACCACCCTGCGATGTTTTTCAGAAACCTATCCTACATTGCCACTGCATGTTTCCTGACTGCCCCATGCTGACGACCCCGTAGTGCTTTTCTCCATCCTACATGGCCACTCACTGTCTATCCTAAATCAGGCCCTCCGATTCACACCACCCCGTGAAGTTTTTCTCACTCCTACAAGTGAATGGCCTGTTACAAACCGTTACAAGGCGCACCACCCCGTGACGTTTTCCAGAACCCTATCCTACATTGACATGGCATGTTTTCTGACCTCCCGATGCTGACCACCCCGTGGCACTTTGCTCCATCCTACATTGTCACTCACTGCCTCTCCTAATTCACACCCTCCGATTCACACCACCCCGTGATGTTTTTCTCACTCCTACTAGTGAAAGTCCTGTTAGAAACACTTACAATGCGCACAACCCGCGATGTTTTTCAGAAACCTATCCTACATTGCCAGTGCATGTTTCCTCACCTCCCCATGCTGACCACCCCGTGGCGCTTTACTCCATCCTACGTTGCCACTCACTGCCTATCCTAATTCAGGCCCTCCTAATCACACCACCCGGTGATGTTTTTCTCACTCCTACTAGTGAATGCCCTGTGAGAAACCCTTACAATGTGCACCACCCCAGAATGTTTTTCAGAAACCTATCCTACTTTGCAAGTGCATGTTTCCTGACCTCCCCATGCTGACAACCCCATGGCACTTTTCTCCATCCTACATTGCCACTCACTGCCTATCCTAATTCAGGCCCTCTGATTCATACCACCGCGTGATGTTTTTCTCACTCCTACTAGTGAATGGCCTTGAGAAACCCTTACAATGCGCAAAACCCCACGATGTTTTTCAGAAACCTATCCTACTTTGCCACTGCATGTTTCCTGACCTCCCCATGCTGACCACCCCGTGGCGTTTTTCTCCATCCTACATTGCCACTCACAGCCTATACTTATTCGGGCCCTCAGATTCACACCACCCAGTGATGTTTTTCTCACTCCTACTAGTGAATGGCCTATTAGAAACAATTACAATGCGCACCACCCCGCGATGTTTTTCAGAAACCTATCCTACTTTGCCACTGCATGTTTCCTGACCTCCCCATGCTGGCCACCCCGTGGCTCTTTTCTACATCCTACATTGCCAATCACGGTCTATCCTAAATCGGGCCATCCGATTCACACCACCACCTGATGTTTTTCTCACTCCTACTAGTGAATGGCCTATTAGAAACCTTAAAATGCGCACCACCCCGCGATGATTTTCAGAAACTTATCCTACATTGCCACTGCATGTTTCCTGACCTCCGATTGCTGTCCACCCCGTGGCGCTTTTCTCCATCCTATGTTGCCACTCTCTGCTTATGCTAATTCAGGCCCTCCGATTCACACCACCCTGTGATGTTTTTGTCACTCCTCCTAGTGAAGGGCCTGTGAGAAACCCTTACTATGCGCACCACCACGCAAAGTTTTTAAGAAACCTGTCCTAGTTTTCCACTGCATGTTTTCTGACCTCGCGATGATGACCACCACATGGCGCTTTCCTCCATCCTACATTGCCACTCCCAGCCTATACTTATTGAGGCCCTCTGATTCACACCACCCTGTTATGTTTTTGTCACTCCTACTAGTGAATGGCCTTTTAGAAACCCTAACAATGCACAACACCCCGCGATGATTTTCAGAAAACTATCCTACATTGCCACTGCATGTTTCCTGACCGCCCCACCCTGACCACCCCGTAGTGCTTTTCTGCATCCTACATTGCCACTCAAAGCCTATCCTAATTCAGGCCCTCCGATTCACACCTCCCGTGATGTTTTTTCTCCCTCCTACTAGTGAATGGCCTGTGAGAAACGCTTACAATGCGGACCACCACGCTATGTTTTTCAGAAACCTATCCTACTTTGCAACTGCATGTTTCCTGACATCCCCATGCTGACCACCCCGTGGCGTTTTTCTCCATCCTACATTGCCACTAACAGCCTATACTTATTCGGGCCCTCAGATTCACACCACCCGGTGATGTTTTTCTCACTCCTACTAGTGAATGGCCTATTAGAAACAATTACAATGCGCACCACCCCGCGATGTTTTTCAGAAACCTATCCTACATTGCCACTGCATGTTTCCTGACCTCCCCATGCTGGCCACCCCGTGGCTCTTTTCTACATCCTACATTGCCAATCACGGTCTATCCTAAATCGGGCCATCCGATTCACACCACCACCTGATGTTTTTCTCACTCCTACTAGTGAATGGCCTATTAGAAACCTTAAAATGCGCACCACCCCGTGATGATTTTCAGAAACCTATCCTACATTGCCACTGCATGTTTCCTGACCTCCGCATGCTGTCCACCCCGTGGCGCTTTTCTCCATCCTATGTTGCCACTCTCTGCTTATGCTAATTCAGGCCCTCCGATTCACACCACCCTGTGATGTTTTTGTCACTCCTCCTAGTGAAGGGCCTGTGAGAAACCCTTACTATGCGCACCACCATGCAAAGTTTTTAAGAAACCTGTCCTAGTTTTCCACTGCATGTTTTCTGACCTCACGATGATGACCACCACGTGGCGCTTTCCTCCATCCTACATTGCCACTCCCAGCCTATACTTATTGAGGCCCTCTGATTCACACCACCCTGTTATGTTTTTGTCACTCCTACTAGTGAATGGCCTTTTAGAAACCCTAACAATGCACAACACCCCGCGATGATTTTCAGAAAACTATCCTACATTGCCACTGCATGTTTCCTGACCGCCCCACCCTGACCACCCCGTAGTGCTTTTCTGCATCCTACATTGCCACTCAAAGCCTATCCTAATTCAGGCCCTCCGATTCACACCTCCCGTGATGTTTTTTCTCCCTCCTACTAGTGAATGGCCTGTGAGAAACGCTTACAATGCGGACCACCACGCTATGTTTTTCAGAAACCTATCCTACTTTGCAACTGCATGTTTCCTGACATCCCCATGCTGACCACCCCGTGGCGTTTTTCTCCATCCTACATTGCCACTAACAGCCCATACTTATTCGGGCCCTCAGATTCACACCGCCCGGTGATGTTTTTCTCACTCCAACTAGTTAATGGCATGTTAGAAACCATTACAATGCGCACCACCCCACGATGTTTTTCAGGAACCTATCCTACATTGCCAGTGCATGTTTCCTGTCCTCCCCATGCTGACCAACCCGTGGCGCTTTTCTGCATCCTACATTGCCACTCACTGTCTATCCTTACTCAGGCCCTCCGATTCACACCACCCCGTGATGTTTTTCTCAATCCTACTAGTGAATGGCCTGTTAGAAACACGTGCAATGCACACCACTCCGCGATGTTTTTCAGAAACCTATCCTAATTTGCCACCGCATGTTTCCTGACCTCCCCATGCTGATGACCCCGTGGAGCTTTTCTCCATCCTACATTGCCACTCCCTGCCTATCCTAATTCAGTCCCTCCAATTCACACCACCCCGTGATGTTTTTTCTCACTCCTACGAGTTAATGGCCTGTTAGAAACACTTAGAATGCGCTCCACCCTGCGATGTTTTTTAGAAACCTATCCTACATTGCCACGGCATGTTTCCTGACCTCCCCATGCTGACCACCCCGTGCCGCTTTTCTCCATCATATATTGCCCCTCAGTGCCTATCGTAATTCAGGCCCTCCGATTCACACCACCCCGTGATGTTTTTCTCACTCCTACTAGTGAAAGTCCTGTTAGAAACCCTTACAATGTGCACCACCCCACAATGTTTTTCAGAAACCTATCCTACTTTGCAAGTGCATGTTTCCTGACCTCCCCATGCTGACCACCCCATGGCGCTTTTCTCCATCCTACATGGCCACTCACTGCCTATGCTAACTCAGGCCCTCCGATTTATACCAACGCGTGATTTTTCCTCACTCCTACTAGTGAATGGCCTGTTAGAAAACCCTAACAATGCACACCACCCTGCGATGTTTTTCAGAAACCTATCCTACATTGCCACTGCATGTTTCCTGACTGCCCCATGCTGACGACCCCGTAGTGCTTTTCTCCATCCTACATGGCCACTCACTGTCTATCCTAAATCAGGCCCTCCGATTCACACCACCCCGTGAAGTTTTTCTCACTCCTACAAGTCAATGGCCTGTTAGAAACCGTTACAAGGCGCAGCACCCCGTGACGTTTTCCAGAACCCTATCCTACATTGACATGGCATGTTTTCTGACCTCCCGATGCTGACCACCCCGTGGCACTTTGCTCCATCCTACATTGTCACTCACTGCCTCTCCTAATTCACACCCTCCGATTCACACCACCCCGTGATGTTTTTCTCACTCCTACTAGTGAAAGTCCTGTTAGAAACACTTACAATGCGCACAACCCGCGATGTTTTTCAGAAACCTATCCTACATTGCCAGTGCATGTTTCCTCACCTCCCCATGCTGAACACCCTGTGGCGCTTTACTCCATCCTACGTTGCCACTCACTGCCTATCCTAATTCAGGCCCTCCTAATCACACCACCCGGTGATGTTTTTCTCACTCCTACTAGTGAATGCCCTGTGAGAAACCCTTACAATGTGCACCACCCCAGAATGTTTTTCAGAAACCTATCCTACTTTGCAAGTGCATGTTTCCTGACCTCCCCATGCTGACCACCCCATGGCACTTTTCTCCATCCTACATTGCCACTCACTGCCTATCCTAATTCAGGCCCTCTGATTCATACCACCGCGTGATGTTTTTCTCACTCCTACTAGTGAATGGCCTTGAGAAACCCTTACAATGCGCAAAACCCCACGATGTTTTTCAGAAACCTATCCTACTTTGCCACTGCATGTTTCCTGACCTCCCCATGCTGACCACCCCGTGGCGTTTTTCTCCATCCTACATTGCCACTCACAGCCTATACTTATTCGGGCCCTCAGATTCACACCACCCAGTGATGTTTTTCTCACTCCTACTAGTGAATGGCCTATTAGAAACAATTACGATGCGCACCACCCCGCGATGTTTTTCAGAAACCTATCCTACATTGCCACTGCATGTTTCCTGACCTCCCCATGCTGGCCACCCCGTGGCTCTTTTCTACATCCTACATTGCCAATCACGGTCTATCCTAAATCGGGCCATCCGATTCACACCACCACCTGATGTTTTTCTCACTCCTACTAGTGAATGGCCTATTAGAAACCTTAAAATGCGCACCACCCCGTGATGATTTTCAGAAACCTATCCTACATAGCCACTGCATGTTTCCTGACCTCCGCATGCTGTCCACCCCGTGGCGCTTTTCTCCATCCTATGTTGCCACTCTCTGCTTATGCTAATTCAGGCCCTCCGATTCACACCACCCCGTGATGTTTTTGTCACTCCTCCTAGTGAAGGGCCTGTGAGAAACCCTTACTATGCGCACCACCACGCAAAGTTTTTAAGAAACCTGTCCTAGTTTTCCACTGCATGTTTTCTGACCTCCCGATGATGACCACCACGTGGCGCTTTCCTCCATCCTACATTGCCACTCCCAGCCTATACTTATTGAGGCCCCCTGATTCACACCACCCTGTTATGTTTTTGTCACTCCTACTAGTGAATGGCCTTTTAGAAACCCTAACAATGCACAACACCCCGCGATGATTTTCAGAAACCTATCCTACATTGCCACTGCATGTTTCCTGACCGCCCCACCCTGACCACCCTGTAGTGCTTTTCTCCATCCTACATTGCCACTCAAAGCCTATCCTAATTCAGGCCCTCCGATTCACACCTCCCGTGATGTTTTTTCTCCCTCCTACTAGTGAATGGCCTGTGAGAAACGCTTACAATGCGGACCACCACGCTATGTTTTTCAGAAACCTATCCTACTTTGCAACTGCATGTTTCCTGACATCCCCATGCTGACCACCCCGTGGCATTTTTCTCCATCCTACATTGCCACTAACAGCCTATACTTATTCGGGCCCTCACATTCACACCGCCCCGTGATGTTTTTCTCACTCCAACTAGTTAATGGCATGTTAGAAACCATTACAATGCGCACCACCCCACGATGTTGTTCAGGAACCTATCCTACATTGCCAGTGCATGTTTCCTGTCCTCCCCATGCTGACCAACCCGTGGCGCTTTTCTGCATCCTACATTGCCACTCACTGTCTATCCTTACTCAGGCCCTTAGATTCACACCACCCCGTGATGTTTTTCTCAATCCTACTAGTGAATGGCCTGTTAGAAACACGTGCAATGCGCACCACTCCGCGATGTTTTTCAGAAACCTATCCTAATTTGCCACCGCATGTTTCCTGACCTCCCCATGCTGATGACCCCGTGGCGCTTTTCTCCATCCTACATTGCCACTCCCTGCCTATCCTAATTCAGTCCCTCCGATTCACACCAGCCCGCGATGTTTTTTCTCACTCCTACGAGTTAATGGCCTGTTAGAAACACTTAGAATGCGCTCCACCCTGCGATGTTTTTTAGAAACCTATCCTACATTGCCAGGGCATGTTTCCTCACCTCCCCATGATGACCACCCCGTGCCGCTTTTCTGCATCATATATTGCCCCTCAGTGCCTATCGTAATTCAGGCCCTCCGATTCACACCACCCCGTGATGTTTTTCTCACTCCTACTAGTGAAAGTCCTGTTAGAAACCCTTACAATGTGCACCACCCCACAATGTTTGTCAGAAACCTATCCTACTTTGCAAGTGCATGTTTCCTGACCTCCCCATGCTGACCACCCCATGGCGCTTTTCTCCATCCTACATGGCCACTCACTGCCTATGCTAACTCAGGCCCTCCGATTCATACCAACGCGTGATTTTTCTTCACTCCTACTAGTGAATGGCCTGTTAGAAAACCCTAACAATGCACACCACCCTGCGATGTTTTTCAGAAACCTATCCTACATTGCCACTGCATGTTTCCTGACTGCCCCATGCTGACGACCCCGTAGTGCTTTTCTCCATCCTACATGGCCACTCACTGTCTATCCTAAATCAGGCCCTCCGATTCACACCACCCCGTGAAGTTTTTCTCACTCCTACAAGTGAATGGCCTGTTACAAACCGTTACAAGGCGCACCACCCCGTGACGTTTTCCAGAACCCTATCCTACATTGACATGGCATGTTTTCTGACCTCCCGATGCTGACCACCCCGTGGCACTTTGCTCCATCCTACATTGTCACTCACTGCCTCTCCTAATTCACACCCTCCGATTCACACCACCCCGTGATGTTTTTCTCACTCCTACTAGTGAAAGTCCTGTTAGAAACACTTACAATGCGCACAACCCGCGATGTTTTTCAGAAACCTATCCTACATTGCCAGTGCATGTTTCCTCACCTCCCCATGCTGACCACCCCGTGGCGCTTTACTCCATCCTACGTTGCCACTCACTGCCTATCCTAATTCAGGCCCTCCTAATCACACCACCCGGTGATGTTTTTCTCACTCCTACTAGTGAATGCCCTGTGAGAAACCCTTACAATGTGCACCACCCCAGAATGTTTTTCAGAAACCTATCCTACTTTGCAAGTGCATGTTTCCTGACCTCCCCATGCTGACAACCCCATGGCACTTTTCTCCATCCTACATTGCCACTCACTGCCTATCCTAATTCAGGCCCTCTGATTCATACCACCGCGTGATGTTTTTCTCACTCCTACTAGTGAATGGCCTTGAGAAACCCTTACAATGCGCAAAACCCCACGATGTTTTTCAGAAACCTATCCTACTTTGCCACTGCATGTTTCCTGACCTCCCCATGCTGACCACCCCGTGGCGTTTTTCTCCATCCTACATTGCCACTCACAGCCTATACTTATTCGGGCCCTCAGATTCACACCACCCAGTGATGTTTTTCTCACTCCTACTAGTGAATGGCCTATTAGAAACAATTACAATGCGCACCACCCTGCGATGTTTTTCAGAAACCTATCCTACTTTGCCACTGCATGTTTCCTGACCTCCCCATGCTGGCCACCCCGTGGCTCTTTTCTACATCCTACATTGCCAATCACGGTCTATCCTAAATCGGGCCATCCGATTCACACCACCACCTGATGTTTTTCTCACTCCTACTAGTGAATGGCCTATTAGAAACCTTAAAATGCGCACCACCCCGCGATGATTTTCAGAAACTTATCCTACATTGCCACTGCATGTTTCCTGACCTCCGCATGCTGTCCACCCCGTGGCGCTTTTCTCCATCCTATGTTGCCACTCTCTGCTTATGCTAATTCAGGCCCTCCGATTCACAGCACCCCGTGATGTTTTTGTCACTCCTCCTAGTGAAGGGCCTGTGAGAAACCCTTACTATGCGCACCACCACGCAAAGTTTTTAAGAAACCTGTCCTAGTTTTCCACTGCATGTTTTCTAACCTCCCGATGATGACCACCACGTGGCGCTTTTCTCCATCCTACATTGCCACTCCCAGCCTATACTTATTGAGGCCCTCTGATTCACACCACCCTGTTATGTTTTTGTCACTCCTACTAGTGAATGGCCTTTTAGAAACCCTAACAATGCACAACACCCCGCGATGATTTTCAGAAACCTATCCTACATTGCCACTGCATGTTTCCTGACCGCCCCACCCTGACCACCCCGTAGTGCTTTTCTCCATCCTACATTGCCACTCAAAGCCTATCCTAATTCAGGCCCTCCGATTCACACCTCCCGTGATGTTTTTTCTCCCTCCTACTAGTGAATGGCCTGTGAGAAACGCTTACAATGCGGACCACCACGCTATGTTTTTCAGAAACCTATCCTACTTTGCAACTGCATGTTTCCTGACATCCCCATGCTGACCACCCCGTGGCATTTTTCTCCATCCTACATTGCCACTAACAGCCTATACTTATTCGGGCCCTCAGATTCACACCGCCCCGTGATGTTTTTCTCACTCCAACTAGTTAATGGCATGTTAGAAACCCTTACAATGCGCACCACCCCGCGATGTTTTTCAGGAACCTATCCTACATTGCCAGTGCATGTTTCCTGTCCTCCCCATGCTGACCAACCCGTGGCGCTTTTCTGCATCCTACATTGCCACTCACTGTCTATCCTTACTCAGGCCCTCCGATTCACACCACCCCGTGATGTTTTTCTCAATCCTACTAGTGAATGGCCTGTTAGAAACACGTGCAATGCGCACCACTCTGCGATGTTTTTCAGAAACCTATCCTAATTTGCCACCGCACGTTTCCTGACCTCCCCATGCTGACGACCCCGTGGTGCTTTTCTCCATCCTACATTGCCTCTCCCTGCCTATCCTAATTCAGTCCCTCGGATTCCCACCACCCCGTGATGTTTTTTCTCACTCCTACTAGTTAATGGCCTGTTAGAAACACTTACAATGCGCTCCACCCCGCGATGTTTTTCAGAAACCTATCCTACATTGCCACTGCATGTTTCCTGACCTCCCCATGCTGACCATCACGTGTCGCTTTTCTCCATTCTACATTGCCAATCACAGCATATACTTATTCATGCCCTCCTGTTCACACCACCCCGTTATGTTTTTGTGACGCCTACTAGTGAATGGCCTGTTAGAAACCCTTACAATGCACACAACCCCACGATGTTTTTCAGAAACCTATCCTACATTGCCACTGCATGTTTCTTGACCTCCCCATGCTGGACACCCCGTGGAGCTTTTGTCCATCCTACATTGCCGCTCAGTATCTACCCTAAATCAGGCCCTCCAATTCACACCACCACCTGATGTTTTTCTCACTCCTACTAGTGAATGCCCTGTTAGAAACCCTTACAATGCGCACCACCACTCGATGTTTTTTAGAAACCTATCCTACATTGCCACGGCATGTTTCCTGACCTCCCCATGCAGACCACCCCGTGCCGCTTTTCTCCATCATATATTGCCCCTCAGTGCCTATCGTAATTCAGGCCCTCCGATTCACACCACCCCGTGATGTTTTTCTCACTCCTACTAGTGAAATTCCTGTTAGAAACCCTTACAATGTGCACCACCCCACAATGTTTTTCAGAAACCTATCCTACTTTGCAAGTGCATGTTTCCTGACCTCCCCATGCTGACCACCCCATGGTGCTTTTCTCCATCCTACATGGCCACTCACTGCCTATGCTAATTCAGGCCCTCCGATTCATACCAATGCGTGATTTTTTTCTCACTCCTACTAGTGAATGGCCTGTTAGAAATCCCTAACAATGCACACCACCCTGCGATGTTTTTCAGAAACCTATCCTACATTGCCACTGCATGTTTCCTGACTGCCCCATGCTGACGACCCCGTAGTGCTTTTCTCCATCCTACATGGCCACTCACTGTCTATCCTAAATCAGGCCCTCCGATTCACACCACCCCGTGAAGTTTTTCTCACTCCTACAAGTGAATGGCCTGTTAGAAACCGTTACAAGGCGCACCACCCCGTGACGTTTTCCAGAACCCTATCCTACATTGACATGGCATGTTTTCTGACCTCCCGATGCTGACCACCCCGTGGCACTTTGCTCCATCCTACATTGTCACTCACTGCCTCTCCTAATTCACACCTTCTGATTCACATCACCCCGTCATGTTTTTCTCACTCCTACTAGTGAAAGTCCTGTTAGAAACACTTACAATGCGCACCAACCCACGATGTTTTTCAGAAACCTATCCTACATTGCCAGTGCATGTTTCCTCACCTCCCCATACTGACCACCCCGTGGCGCTTTACTCCATCCTACGTTGCCAATCACTGCCTATCCTAATTCAGGCCCTCCGAATCACACCACCCGGTGATGTTTTTCTCACTCCTACTAGTGAATGCCCTGTGAGAAACCCTTACAATGCGCACCACCCCACGACGTTTTTCGGAAAACTATCCTACATTGCCAGTGCATGTTTCATGACCTCCCCATGCTGGCCATCCTGTGGCACTTTCCTCCATCCTACATTGCCACTCACTGTCTATCCTAATTCAGGCCCTCCGATTCACACCACCCAGTGATGTTTTTCTCACTCCTACTAGTGAATGGCCTATTAGAAACAATTACAATGCGCACCACCCCGCGATGTTCTTCAGAAACCTATCCTACATTGCCAGTGCATGTTTCCTCACCTCCCCATGCTGAACACCCTGTGGCGCTTTACTCCATCCTACGTTGCCACTCACTGCCTATCCTAATTCAGGCCCTCCTAATCACACCACCCGGTGATGTTTTTCTCACTCCTACTAGTGAATGCCCTGTGAGAAACCCTTACAATGTGCACCACCCCAGAATGTTTTTCAGAAACCTATCCTACTTTGCAAGTGCATGTTTCCTGACCTCCCCATGCTGACCACCCCATGGCACTTTTCTCCATCCTACATTGCCACTCACTGCCTATCCTAATTCAGGCCCTCTGATTCATACCACCGCGTGATGTTTTTCTCACTCCTACTAGTGAATGGCCTTGAGAAACCCTTACAATGCGCAAAACCCCACGATGTTTTTCAGAAACCTATCCTACTTTGCCACTGCATGTTTCGTGACCTCCCCATGCTGACCACCCCGTGGCGTTTTTCTCCATCCTACATTGCCACTCACAGCCTATACTTATTCGGGCCCTCAGATTCACACCACCCAGTGATGTTTTTCTCACTCCTACTAGTGAATGGCCTATTAGAAACAATTACGATGCGCACCAACCCGCGATGTTTTTCAGAAACCTATCCTACATTGCCACTGCATGTTTCCTGACCTCCCCATGCTGGCCACCCCGTGGCTCTTTTCTACATCCTACATTGCCAATCACGGTCTATCCTAAATCGGGCCATCCGATTCACACCACCACCTGATGTTTTTCTCACTCCTACTAGTGAATGGCCTATTAGAAACCTTAAAATGCGCACCACCCCGTGATGATTTTCAGAAACCTATCCTACATAGCCACTGCATGTTTCCTGACCTCCGCATGCTGTCCACCCCGTGGCGCTTTTCTCCATCCTATGTTGCCACTCTCTGCTTATGCTAATTCAGGCCCTCCGATTCACACCACCCCGTGATGTTTTTGTCACTCCTCCTAGTGAAGGGCCTGTGAGAAACCCTTACTATGCGCACCACCACGCAAAGTTTTTAAGAAACCTGTCCTAGTTTTCCACTGCATGTTTTCTGACCTCCCGATGATGACCACCACGTGGCGCTTTCCTCCATCCTACATTGCCACTCCCAGCCTATACTTATTGAGGCCCTCTGATTCACACCACCCTGTTATGTTTTTGTCACTCCTACTAGTGAATGGCCTTTTAGAAACCCTAACAATGCACAACACCCCGCGATGATTTTCAGAAACCTATCCTACATTGCCACGGCATGTTTCCTGACCTCCCCATGCTGACCACCCCGTGCCGCTTTTCTGCATCATATATTGCCCCTCAGTGCCTATCGTAATTCAGGCCCTCCGATTCACACCACCCCGTGATGTTTTTCTCACTCCTACTAGTGAAAGTCCTGTTAGAAACCCTTACAATGTGCACCACCCCACAATGTTTGTCAGAAACCTATCCTACTTTGCAAGTGCATGTTTCCTGACCTCCCCATGCTGACCACCCCATGGCGCTTTTCTCCATCCTACATGGCCACTCACTGCCTATGCTAACTCAGGCCCTCCGATTCATACCAACGCGTGATTTTTCCTCACTCCTACTAGTGAATGGCCTGTTAGAAAACCCTAACAATGCACACCACCCTGCGATGTTTTTCAGAAACCTATCCTACATTGCCACTGCATGTTTCCTGACTGCCCCATGCTGACGACCCCGTAGTGCTTTTCTCCATCCTACATGGCCACTCACTGTCTATCCTAAATCAGGCCCTCCGATTCACACCACCCCGTGAAGTTTTTCTCACTCCTACAACTGAATGGCCTGTTACAAACCGTTACAAGGCGCACCACCCCGTGACGTTTTCCAGAACCCTATCCTACATTGACATGGCATGTTTTCTGACCTCCCGATGCTGACCACCCCGTGGCACTTTGCTCCATCCTACATTGTCACTCACTGCCTCTCCTAATTCACACCCTCCGATTCACACCACCCCGTGATGTTTTTCTCACTCCTACTAGTGAAAGTCCTGTTAGAAACACTTACAATGCGCACAACCCGCGATGTTTTTCAGAAACCTATCCTACATTGCCAGTGCATGTTTCCTCACCTCCCCATGCTGACCACCCCGTGGCGCTTTACTCCATCCTACGTTGCCACTCACTGCCTATCCTAATTCAGGCCCTCCTAATCACACCACCCGGTGATGTTTTTCTCACTCCTACTAGTGAATGCCCTGTGAGAAACCCTTACAATGTGCACCACCCCAGAATGTTTTTCAGAAACCTATCCTACTTTGCAAGTGCATGTTTCCTGACCTCCCCATGCTGACAACCCCATGGCACTTTTCTCCATCCTACATTGCCACTCACTGCCTATCCTAATTCAGGCCCTCTGATTCATACCACCGCGTGATGTTTTTCTCACTCCTACTAGTGAATGGCCTTGAGAAACCCTTACAATGCGCAAAACCCCACGATGTTTTTCAGAAACCTATCCTACTTTGCCACTGCATGTTTCCTGACCTCCCCATGCTGACCACCCCGTGGCGTTTTTCTCCATCCTACATTGCCACTCACAGCCTATACTTATTCGGGCCCTCAGATTCACACCACCCAGTGATGTTTTTCTCACTCCTACTAGTGAATGGCCTATTAGAAACAATTACAATGCGCACCACCCCGCGATGTTTTTCAGAAACCTATCCTACTTTGCCACTGCATGTTTCCTGACCTCCCCATGCTGGCCACCCCGTGGCTCTTTTCTACATCCTACATTGCCAATCACGGTCTATCCTAAATCGGGCCATCCGATTCACACCACCACCTGATGTTTTTCTCACTCCTACTAGTGAATGGCCTATTAGAAACCTTAAAATGCGCACCACCCCGCGATGATTTTCAGAAACTTATCCTACATTGCCACTGCATGTTTCCTGACCTCCGCATGCTGTCCACCCCGTGGCGCTTTTCTCCATCCTATGTTGCCACTCTCTGCTTATGCTAATTCAGGCCCTCCGATTCACAGCACCCTGTGATGTTTTTGTCACTCCTCCTAGTGAAGGGCCTGTGAGAAACCCTTACTATGCGCACCACCACGCAAAGTTTTTAAGAAACCTGTCCTAGTTTTCCACTGCATGTTTTCTAACCTCCCGATGATGACCACCACGTGGCGCTTTTCTCCATCCTACATTGCCACTCCCAGCCTATACTTATTGAGGCCCTCTGATTCACACCACCCTGTTATGTTTTTGTCACTCCTACTAGTGAATGGCCTTTTAGAAACCCTAACAATGCACAACACCCCGCGATGATTTTCAGAAACCTATCCTACATTGCCACTGCATGTTTCCTGACCGCCCCACCCTGACCACCCCGTAGTGCTTTTCTCCATCCTACATTGCCACTCAAAGCCTATCCTAATTCAGGCCCTCCGATTCACACCTCCCGTGATGTTTTTTCTCCCTCCTACTAGTGAATGGCCTGTGAGAAACGCTTACAATGCGGACCACCACGCTATGTTTTTCAGAAACCTATCCTACTTTGCAACTGCATGTTTCCTGACATCCCCATGCTGACCACCCCGTGGCATTTTTCTCCATCCTACATTGCCACTAACAGCCTATACTTATTCGGGCCCTCAGATTCACACCGCCCCGTGATGTTTTTCTCACTCCAACTAGTTAATGGCATGTTAGAAACCCTTACAATGCGCACCAACCCGCGATGTTTTTCAGGAACCTATCCTACATTGCCAGTGCATGTTTTCTGTCCTCCCCATGCTGACCAACCCGTGGCGCTTTTCTGCATCCTACATTGCCACTCACTGTCTATCCTTACTCAGGCCCTCCGATTCACACCACCCCGTGATGTTTTTCTCAATCCTACTAGTGAATGGCCTGTTAGAAACACGTGCAATGCGCACCACTCTGCGATGTTTTTCAGAAACCTATCCTAATTTGCCACCGCACGTTTCCTGACCTCCCCATGCTGACGACCCCGTGGTGCTTTTCTCCATCCTACATTGCCTCTCCCTGCCTATCCTAATTCAGTCCCTCGGATTCCCACCACCCCGTGATGTTTTTTCTCACTCCTACTAGTTAATGGCCTGTTAGAAACACTTACAATGCGCTCCACCCCGCGATGTTTTTCAGAAACCTATCCTACATTGCCACTGCATGTTTCCTGACCTCCCCATGCTGACCATCACGTGTCGCTTTTCTCCATTCTACATTGCCAATCACAGCATATACTTATTCATGCCCTCCTGTTCACACCACCCCGTTATGTTTTTGTGACGCCTACTAGTGAATGGCCTGTTAGAAACCCTTACAATGCACACAACCCCACGATGTTTTTCAGAAACCTATCCTACATTGCCACTGCATGTTTCTTGACCTCCCCATGCTGGACACCCCGTGGAGCTTTTGTCCATCCTACATTGCCGCTCAGTATCTACCCTAAATCAGGCCCTCCAATTCACACCACCACCTGATGTTTTTCTCACTCCTACTAGTGAATGCCCTGTTAGAAACCCTTACAATGCGCACCACCACTCGATGTTTTTTAGAAACCTATCCTACATTGCCACGGCATGTTTCCTGACCTCCCCATGCAGACCACCCCGTGCCGCTTTTCTCCATCATATATTGCCCCTCAGTGCCTATCGTAATTCAGGCCCTCCGATTCACACCACCCCGTGATGTTTTTCTCACTCCTACTAGTGAAATTCCTGTTAGAAACCCTTACAATGTGCACCACCCCACAATGTTTTTCAGAAACCTATCCTACTTTGCAAGTGCATGTTTCCTGACCTCCCCATGCTGACCACCCCATGGTGCTTTTCTCCATCCTACATGGCCACTCACTGCCTATGCTAATTCAGGCCCTCCGATTCATACCAATGCGTGATTTTTTTCTCACTCCTACTAGTGAATGGCCTGTTAGAAATCCCTAACAATGCACACCACACTGCGATGTTTTTCAGAAACCTATCCTACATTGCCACTGCATGTTTCCTGACTGCCCCATGCTGACGACCCCGTAGTGCTTTTCTCCATCCTACATGGCCACTCACTGTCTATCCTAAATCAGGCCCTCCGATTCACACCACCCCGTGAAGTTTTTCTCACTCCTACAAGTGAATGGCCTGTTAGAAACCGTTACAAGGCGCACCACCCCGTGACGTTTTCCAGAACCCTATCCTACATTGACATGGCATGTTTTCTGACCTCCCGATGCTGACCACCCCGTGGCACTTTGCTCCATCCTACATTGTCACTCACTGCCTCTCCTAATTCACACCTTCTGATTCACATCACCCCGTCATGTTTTTCTCACTCCTACTAGTGAAAGTCCTGTTAGAAACACTTACAATGCGCACCAACCCACGATGTTTTTCAGAAACCTATCCTACATTGCCAGTGCATGTTTCCTCACCTCCCCATACTGACCACCCCGTGGCGCTTTACTCCATCCTACGTTGCCAATCACTGCCTAACCTAATTCAGGCCCTCCGAATCACACCACCCGGTGATGTTTTTCTCACTCCTACTAGTGAATGCCCTGTGAGAAACCCTTACAATGCGCACCACCCCACGACGTTTTTCGGAAAACTATCCTACATTGCCAGTGCATGTTTCATGACCTCCCCATGCTGGCCATCCTGTGGCACTTTCCTCCATCCTACATTGCCACTCACTGTCTATCCTAATTCAGGCCCTCCGATTCACACCACCCAGTGATGTTTTTCTCACTCCTACTAGTGAAAGTCCTGTTAGAAACACTTACAATGCGCACAACCCGCGATGTTTTTCAGAAACCTATCCTACATTGCCAGTGCATGTTTCCTCACCTCCCCATGCTGACCACCCCGTGGCGCTTTACTCCATCCTACGTTGCCACTCACTGCCTATCCTAATTCAGGCCCTCCTAATCACACCACCCGGTGATGTTTTTCTCACTCCTACTAGTGAATGCCCTGTGAGAAACCCTTACAATGTGCACCACCCCAGAATGTTTTTCAGAAACCTATCCTACTTTGCAAGTGCATGTTTCCTGACCTCCCCATGCTGACAACCCCATGGCACTTTTCTCCATCCTACATTGCCACTCACTGCCTATCCTAATTCAGGCCCTCTGATTCATACCACCGCGTGATGTTTTTCTCACTCCTACTAGTGAATGGCCTTGAGAAACCCTTACAATGCGCAAAACCCCACGATGTTTTTCAGAAACCTATCCTACTTTGCCACTGCATGTTTCCTGACCTCCCCATGCTGACCACCCCGTGGCGTTTTTCTCCATCCTACATTGCCACTCACAGCCTATACTTATTCGGGCCCTCAGATTCACACCACCCAGTGATGTTTTTCTCACTCCTACTAGTGAATGGCCTATTAGAAACAATTACAATGCGCACCACCCCGCGATGTTTTTCAGAAACCTATCCTACTTTGCCACTGCATGTTTCCTGACCTCCCCATGCTGGCCACCCCGTGGCTCTTTTCTACATCCTACATTGCCAATCACGGTCTATCCTAAATCGGGCCATCCGATTCACACCACCACCTGATGTTTTTCTCACTCCTACTAGTGAATGGCCTATTAGAAACCTTAAAATGCGCACCACCCCGCGATGATTTTCAGAAACTTATCCTACATTGCCACTGCATGTTTCCTGACCTCCGCATGCTGTCCACCCCGTGGCGCTTTTCTCCATCCTATGTTGCCACTCTCTGCTTATGCTAATTCAGGCCCTCCGATTCACAGCACCCCGTGATGTTTTTGTCACTCCTCCTAGTGAAGGGCCTGTGAGAAACCCTTACTATGCGCACCACCACGCAAAGTTTTTAAGAAACCTGTCCTAGTTTTCCACTGCATGTTTTCTAACCTCCCGATGATGACCACCACGTGGCGCTTTTCTCCATCCTACATTGCCACTCCCAGCCTATACTTATTGAGGCCCTCTGATTCACACCACCCTGTTATGTTTTTGTCACTCCTACTAGTGAATGGCCTTTTAGAAACCCTAACAATGCACAACACCCCGCGATGATTTTCAGAAACCTATCCTACATTGCCACTGCATGTTTCCTGACCGCCCCACCCTGACCACCCCGTAGTGCTTTTCTCCATCCTACATTGCCACTCAAAGCCTATCCTAATTCAGGCCCTCCGATTCACACCTCCCGTGATGTTTTTTCTCCCTCCTACTAGTGAATGGCCTGTGAGAAACGCTTACAATGCGGACCACCACGCTATGTTTTTCAGAAACCTATCCTACTTTGCAACTGCATGTTTCCTGACATCCCCATGCTGACCACCCCGTGGCATTTTTCTCCATCCTACATTGCCACTAACAGCCTATACTTATTCGGGCCCTCAGATTCACACCGCCCCGTGATGTTTTTCTCACTCCAACTAGTTAATGGCATGTTAGAAACCCTTACAATGCGCACCACCCCGCGATGTTTTTCAGGAACCTATCCTACATTGCCAGTGCATGTTTCCTGTCCTCCCCATGCTGACCAACCCGTGGCGCTTTTCTGCATCCTACATTGCCACTCACTGTCTATCCTTACTCAGGCCCTCCGATTCACACCACCCCGTGATGTTTTTCTCAATCCTACTAGTGAATGGCCTGTTAGAAACACGTGCAATGCGCACCACTCTGCGATGTTTTTCAGAAACCTATCCTAATTTGCCACCGCACGTTTCCTGACCTCCCCATGCTGACGACCCCGTGGTGCTTTTCTCCATCCTACATTGCCTCTCCCTGCCTATCCTAATTCAGTCCCTCGGATTCCCACCACCCCGTGATGTTTTTTCTCACTCCTACTAGTTAATGGCCTGTTAGAAACACTTACAATGCGCTCCACCCCGCGATGTTTTTCAGAAACCTATCCTACATTGCCACTGCATGTTTCCTGACCTCCCCATGCTGACCATCACGTGTCGCTTTTCTCCATTCTACATTGCCAATCACAGCATATACTTATTCATGCCCTCCTGTTCACACCACCCCGTTATGTTTTTGTGACGCCTACTAGTGAATGGCCTGTTAGAAACCCTTACAATGCACACAACCCCACGATGTTTTTCAGAAACCTATCCTACATTGCCACTGCATGTTTCTTGACCTCCCCATGCTGGACACCCCGTGGAGCTTTTGTCCATCCTACATTGCCGCTCAGTATCTACCCTAAATCAGGCCCTCCAATTCACACCACCACCTGATGTTTTTCTCACTCCTACTAGTGAATGCCCTGTTAGAAACCCTTACAATGCGCACCACCACTCGATGTTTTTTAGAAACCTATCCTACATTGCCACGGCATGTTTCCTGACCTCCCCATGCAGACCACCCCGTGCCGCTTTTCTCCATCATATATTGCCCCTCAGTGCCTATCGTAATTCAGGCCCTCCGATTCACACCACCCCGTGATGTTTTTCTCACTCCTACTAGTGAAATTCCTGTTAGAAACCCTTACAATGTGCACCACCCCACAATGTTTTTCAGAAACCTATCCTACTTTGCAAGTGCATGTTTCCTGACCTCCCCATGCTGACCACCCCATGGTGCTTTTCTCCATCCTACATGGCCACTCACTGCCTATGCTAATTCAGGCCCTCCGATTCATACCAATGCGTGATTTTTTTCTCACTCCTACTAGTGAATGGCCTGTTAGAAATCCCTAACAATGCACACCACCCTGCGATGTTTTTCAGAAACCTATCCTACATTGCCACTGCATGTTTCCTGACTGCCCCATGCTGACGACCCCGTAGTGCTTTTCTCCATCCTACATGGCCACTCACTGTCTATCCTAAATCAGGCCCTCCGATTCACACCACCCCGTGAAGTTTTTCTCACTCCTACAAGTGAATGGCCTGTTAGAAACCGTTACAAGGCGCACCACCCCGTGACGTTTTCCAGAACCCTATCCTACATTGACATGGCATGTTTTCTGACCTCCCGATGCTGACCACCCCGTGGCACTTTGCTCCATCCTACATTGTCACTCACTGCCTCTCCTAATTCACACCTTCTGATTCACATCACCCCGTCATGTTTTTCTCACTCCTACTAGTGAAAGTCCTGTTAGAAACACTTACAATGCGCACCAACCCACGATGTTTTTCAGAAACCTATCCTACATTGCCAGTGCATGTTTCCTCACCTCCCCATACTGACCACCCCGTGGCGCTTTACTCCATCCTACGTTGCCAATCACTGCCTATCCTAATTCAGGCCCTCCGAATCACACCACCCGGTGATGTTTTTCTCACTCCTACTAGTGAATGCCCTGTGAGAAACCCTTACAATGCGCACCACCCCACGACGTTTTTCGGAAAACTATCCTACATTGCCAGTGCATGTTTCATGACCTCCCCATGCTGGCCATCCTGTGGCACTTTCCTCCATCCTACATTGCCACTCACTGTCTATCCTAATTCAGGCCCTCCGATTCACACCACCCAGTGATGTTTTTCTCACTCCTACTAGTGAATGGCCTATTAGAAACAATTACAATGCGCACCACCCCGCGATGTTCTTCAGAAACCTATCCTACATTGCCAGTGCATGTTTCCTCACCTCCCCATGCTGAACACCCTGTGGCGCTTTACTCCATCCTACGTTGCCACTCACTGCCTATCCTAATTCAGGCCCTCCTAATCACACCACCCGGTGATGTTTTTCTCACTCCTACTAGTGAATGCCCTGTGAGAAACCCTTACAATGTGCACCACCCCAGAATGTTTTTCAGAAACCTATCCTACTTTGCAAGTGCATGTTTCCTGACCTCCCCATGCTGACCACCCCATGGCACTTTTCTCCATCCTACATTGCCACTCACTGCCTATCCTAATTCAGGCCCTCTGATTCATACCACCGCGTGATGTTTTTCTCACTCCTACTAGTGAATGGCCTTGAGAAACCCTTACAATGCGCAAAACCCCACGATGTTTTTCAGAAACCTATCCTACTTTGCCACTGCATGTTTCGTGACCTCCCCATGCTGACCACCCCGTGGCGTTTTTCTCCATCCTACATTGCCACTCACAGCCTATACTTATTCGGGCCCTCAGATTCACACCACCCAGTGATGTTTTTCTCACTCCTACTAGTGAATGGCCTATTAGAAACAATTACGATGCGCACCAACCCGCGATGTTTTTCAGAAACCTATCCTACATTGCCACTGCATGTTTCCTGACCTCCCCATGCTGGCCACCCCGTGGCTCTTTTCTACATCCTACATTGCCAATCACGGTCTATCCTAAATCGGGCCATCCGATTCACACCACCACCTGATGTTTTTCTCACTCCTACTAGTGAATGGCCTATTAGAAACCTTAAAATGCGCACCACCCCGTGATGATTTTCAGAAACCTATCCTACATAGCCACTGCATGTTTCCTGACCTCCGCATGCTGTCCACCCCGTGGCGCTTTTCTCCATCCTATGTTGCCACTCTCTGCTTATGCTAATTCAGGCCCTCCGATTCACACCACCCCGTGATGTTTTTGTCACTCCTCCTAGTGAAGGGCCTGTGAGAAACCCTTACTATGCGCACCACCACGCAAAGTTTTTAAGAAACCTGTCCTAGTTTTCCACTGCATGTTTTCTGACCTCCCGATGATGACCACCACGTGGCGCTTTCCTCCATCCTACATTGCCACTCCCAGCCTATACTTATTGAGGCCCTCTGATTCACACCACCCTGTTATGTTTTTGTCACTCCTACTAGTGAATGGCCTTTTAGAAACCCTAACAATGCACAACACCCCGCGATGATTTTCAGAAACCTATCCTACATTGCCACGGCATGTTTCCTGACCTCCCCATGCTGACCACCCCGTGCCGCTTTTCTGCATCATATATTGCCCCTCAGTGCCTATCGTAATTCAGGCCCTCCGATTCACACCACCCCGTGATGTTTTTCTCACTCCTACTAGTGAAAGTCCTGTTAGAAACCCTTACAATGTGCACCACCCCACAATGTTTGTCAGAAACCTATCCTACTTTGCAAGTGCATGTTTCCTGACCTCCCCATGCTGACCACCCCATGGCGCTTTTCTCCATCCTACATGGCCACTCACTGCCTATGCTAACTCAGGCCCTCCGATTCATACCAACGCGTGATTTTTCCTCACTCCTACTAGTGAATGGCCTGTTAGAAAACCCTAACAATGCACACCACCCTGCGATGTTTTTCAGAAACCTATCCTACATTGCCACTGCATGTTTCCTGACTGCCCCATGCTGACGACCCCGTAGTGCTTTTCTCCATCCTACATGGCCACTCACTGTCTATCCTAAATCAGGCCCTCCGATTCACACCACCCCGTGAAGTTTTTCTCACTCCTACAACTGAATGGCCTGTTAGAAACCGTTACAAGGCGCACCACCCCGTGACGTTTTCCAGAACCCTATCCTACATTGACATGGCATGTTTTCTGACCTCCCGATGCTGACCACCCCGTGGCACTTTGCTCCATCCTACATTGTCACTCACTGCCTCTCCTAATTCACATCCTCCGATTCACACCACCCCGTGATGTTTTTCTCACTCCTACTAGTGAAAGTCCTGTTAGAAACACTTACAATGCGCACAACCCGCGATGTTTTTCAGAAACCTATCCTACATTGCCAGTGCATGTTTCCTCACCTCCCCATGCTGACCACCCCGTGGCGCTTTACTCCATCCTACGTTGCCACTCACTGCCTATCCTAATTCAGGCCCTCCTAATCACACCACCCGGTGATGTTTTTCTCACTCCTACTAGTGAATGCCCTGTGAGAAACCCTTACAATGTGCACCACCCCAGAATGTTTTTCAGAAACCTATCCTACTTTGCAAGTGCATGTTTCCTGACCTCCCCATGCTGACAACCCCATGGCACTTTTCTCCATCCTACATTGCCACTCACTGCCTATCCTAATTCAGGCCCTCTGATTCATACCACCGCGTGATGTTTTTCTCACTCCTACTAGTGAATGGCCTTGAGAAACCCTTACAATGCGCAAAACCCCACGATGTTTTTCAGAAACCTATCCTACTTTGCCACTGCATGTTTCCTGACCTCCCCATGCTGACCACCCCGTGGCGTTTTTCTCCATCCTACATTGCCACTCACAGCCTATACTTATTCGGGCCCTCAGATTCACACCACCCAGTGATGTTTTTCTCACTCCTACTAGTGAATTGCCTATTAGAAACAATTACAATGCGCACCACCCCGCGATGTTTTTCAGAAACCTATCCTACTTTGCCACTGCATGTTTCCTGACCTCCCCATGCTGGCCACCCCGTGGCTCTTTTCTACATCCTACATTGCCAATCACGGTCTATCCTAAATCGGGCCATCCGATTCACACCACCACCTGATGTTTTTCTCACTCCTACTAGTGAATGGCCTATTAGAAACCTTAAAATGCGCACCACCCCGCGATGATTTTCAGAAACTTATCCTACATTGCCACTGCATGTTTCCTGACCTCCGCATGCTGTCCACCCCGTGGCGCTTTTCTCCATCCTATGTTGCCACTCTCTGCTTATGCTAATTCAGGCCCTCCGATTCACAGCACCCCGTGATGTTTTTGTCACTCCTCCTAGTGAAGGGCCTGTGAGAAACCCTTACTATGCGCACCACCACGCAAAGTTTTTAAGAAACCTGTCCTAGTTTTCCACTGCATGTTTTCTAACCTCCCGATGATGACCACCACGTGGCGCTTTTCTCCATCCTACATTGCCACTCCCAGCCTATACTTATTGAGGCCCTCTGATTCACACCACCCTGTTATGTTTTTGTCACTCCTACTAGTGAATGGCCTTTTAGAAACCCTAACAATGCACAACACCCTGCGATGATTTTCAGAAACCTATCCTACATTGCCACTGCATGTTTCCTGACCGCCCCACCCTGACCACCCCGTAGTGCTTTTCTCCATCCTACATTGCCACTCAAAGCCTATCCTAATTCAGGCCCTCCGATTCACACCTCCCGTGATGTTTTTTCTCCCTCCTACTAGTGAATGGCCTGTGAGAAACGCTTACAATGCGGACCACCACGCTATGTTTTTCAGAAACCTATCCTACTTTGCAACTGCATGTTTCCTGACATCCCCATGCTGACCACCCCGTGGCATTTTTCTCCATCCTACATTGCCACTAACAGCCTATACTTATTCGGGCCCTCAGATTCACACCGCCCCGTGATGTTTTTCTCACTCCAACTAGTTAATGGCATGTTAGAAACCCTTACAATGCGCACCACCCCGCGATGTTTTTCAGGAACCTATCCTACATTGCCAGTGCATGTTTCCTGTCCTCCCCATGCTGACCAACCCGTGGCGCTTTTCTGCATCCTACATTGCCACTCACTGTCTATCCTTACTCAGGCCCTCCGATTCACACCACCCCGTGATGTTTTTCTCAATCCTACTAGTGAATGGCCTGTTAGAAACACGTGCAATGCGCACCACTCTGCGATGTTTTTCAGAAACCTATCCTAATTTGCCACCGCACGTTTCCTGACCTCCCCATGCTGACGACCCCGTGGTGCTTTTCTCCATCCTACATTGCCTCTCCCTGCCTATCCTAATTCAGTCCCTCGGATTCCCACCACCCCGTGATGTTTTTTCTCACTCCTACTAGTTAATGGCCTGTTAGAAACACTTACAATGCGCTCCACCCCGCGATGTTTTTCAGAAACCTATCCTACATTGCCACTGCATGTTTCCTGACCTCCCCATGCTGACCATCACGTGTCGCTTTTCTCCATTCTACATTGCCAATCACAGCATATACTTATTCATGCCCTCCTGTTCACACCACCCCGTTATGTTTTTGTGACGCCTACTAGTGAATGGCCTGTTAGAAACCCTTACAATGCACACAACCCCACGATGTTTTTCAGAAACCTATCCTACATTGCCACTGCATGTTTCTTGACCTCCCCATGCTGGACACCCCGTGGAGCTTTTGTCCATCCTACATTGCCGCTCAGTATCTACCCTAAATCAGGCCCTCCAATTCACACCACCACCTGATGTTTTTCTCACTCCTACTAGTGAATGCCCTGTTAGAAACCCTTACAATGCGCACCACCACTCGATGTTTTTTAGAAACCTATCCTACATTGCCACGGCATGTTTCCTGACCTCCCCATGCTGACCACCCCGTGCCGCTTTTCTCCATCATATATTGCCCCTCAGTGCCTATCGTAATTCACGCCCTCCGATTCACACCACCCCGTGATGTTTTTCTCACTCCTATTAGTGAAATTCCTGTTAGAAACCCTTACAATGTGCACCACCCCACAATGTTTTTCAGAAACCTATCCTACTTTGCAAGTGCATGTTTCCTGACCTCCCCATGCTGACCACCCCATGGTGCTTTTCTCCATCCTACATGGCCACTCACTGCCTATGCTAATTCAGGCCCTCCGATTCATACCAATGCGTGATTTTTTTCTCACTCCTACTAGTGAATGGCCTGTTAGAAATCCCTAACAATGCACACCACCCTGCGATGTTTTTCAGAAACCTATCCTACATTGCCACTGCATGTTTCCTGACTGCCCCATGCTGACCACCCCGTAGTGCTTTTCTCCATCCTACATGGCCACTCACTGTCTATCCTAAATCAGGCCCTCCGATTCACACCACCCCGTGAAGTTTTTCTCACTCCTACAAGTGAATGGCCTGTTAGAAACCGTTACAAGGCGCACCACCCCGTGACGTTTTCCAGAACCCTATCCTACATTGACATGGCATGTTTTCTGACCTCCCGATGCTGACCACCCCGTGGCACTTTGCTCCATCCTACATTGTCACTCACTGCCTCTCCTAATTCACACCTTCTGATTCACATCACCCCGTCATGTTTTTCTCACTCCTACTAGTGAAAGTCCTGTTAGAAACACTTACAATGCGCACCAACCCACGATGTTTTTCAGAAACCTATCCTACATTGCCAGTGCATGTTTCCTCACCTCCCCATACTGACCACCCCGTGGCGCTTTACTCCATCCTACGTTGCCACTCACTGCCTATCCTAATTCAGGCCCTCCGAATCACACCACCCGGTGATGTTTTTCTCACTCCTACTAGTGAATGCCCTGTGAGAAACCCTTACAATGCGCACCACCCCACGACGTTTTTCGGAAAACTATCCTACATTGCCAGTGCATGTTTCATGACCTCCCCATGCTGGCCATCCTGTGGCACTTTCCTCCATCCTACATTGCCACTCACTGTCTATCCTAATTCAGGCCCTCCGATTCACACCACCCAGTGATGTTTTTCTCACTCCTACTAGTGAATGGCCTATTAGAAACAATTACAATGCGCACCACCCCGCGATGTTCTTCAGAAACCTATCCTACATTGCCACTGCATGTTTCCTGACCTCCCCATGCTGGCCACCCCGTGACTCTTTTCTACATCCTACATTGCCACTCACGGTCTATCCTAAATCGGGCTATCCGATTCACACCACCACCTGATGTTTTTCTCACTCCTACTAGTGAATGGCCTATTAGAAACCTTACAATGCGCACCACCCCACGATGATTTTCAGAAACCTATCCTACATTGCCACTGCATGTTTCCTGACCTCCGCATGCTGTCCACCCCCTGGCGCTTTTCTCAATCCTTTGTTGCCACTCTCTGCTTATCCTAATTCAGGCCCTCCGATTCACACCACCCCGTGATGTTTTCTCACTCCTCCTAGTGAATGGCCTGTGAGAAACCCTTACAATGCGCACCACCACGCGAAGTTTTTAAGAAACCTATCCTAGATTTCCACTGCATGTTTTCTGACCTCACGATGATGACCACCACGTGGCGCTTTTCTCCATCCTACATTGCCACTCCCAGCCTATACTTATTGAGGCCCTCTGATTCACACCACCCTGTTATGTTTTTGTCACTCCTACTAGTGAATGGCCTTTTAGAAACCCTAACAATGCACACCACCCCGCGATGATTTTCAGAAACCTATCCTACATTTCCACTGCATGTTTCCTGACCGCGCCACCCTGACCACCCCATAGTGCTTTTCTCCATCCTACATTGCCACTCAAAGCCTATCCTAATTCAGGCCCTCCGATTCACACCTCCCATGATGTTTTTTCTCCCTCCTACTAGTGAATGGCCTGTGAGAAACGCTTACAATGCGGACCACCACGCTATGTTTTTCAGAAACCTATCCTACTTTGCAACTGCATGTTTCCTGACATCCCCATGCTGACCACCCCGTGGCGTTTTTCTCCATCCTACATTGCCACTAACAGCCTATACTACTTTGGGCCCTCAGATTCACACCACCCCGTGATGTTTTTCTCGCTCCAACTAGTTAATGGCATGTTAGAAACCCTTACAATGCGCACCACCCCGCAATGTTTTTCAGGAACCTATGAACATTGCCAGTGCATGTTTCCTGTCCTCCCCATGCTGACCAACCCGTGGCGCTTTTCTGCATCCTACATTGCCACTCACTGTCTATCCTTACTCAGGCCCTCCGATTCACACCACCCCGTGATGTTTTTCTCAATCCTACTAGTGAATGGCCTGTTAGAAACACGTGCAATGTGCACCACTCCGCGATGTTTTTCAGAAACCTATCCTAATTTGCCACCGCATGTTTCCTGACCTCCCCATGCTGAAGACCCCGTGGTGCTTTTCTCCATCCTACATTGCCACTCCCTGCCTGTCCTGATTCAGTCCCTCCGATTCACACCACCCCGTGATGTTTTTTCTCACTCCTACTAGTTAATGGCCTGTTAGAAACACTTAGAATGCGCTCCACCCCGCGATGTTTTTCAGAAACCTATCCTACATTGCCACTGCATGTTTCCTGACCTCCCCATGCTGACCACCACGTGTCGCTTTTCTCCATCCTACATTGCCACTCACAGCATATACTTATTCATGCTCTCTTGTTCACACCACCCCGTTATGTTTTTGTGACTCCTACTAGTGAATGGCCTGTTAGAAACCCTTACAATGCACACAACCCCGCGATGTTTTTCAGAAACCTATCCTACATTGCCACTGCATGTTTCTTGACCTCCCCATGCTGGCCACCCCGTGGAGCTTTTCTCCATCCTACATTGCCACTCAGTATCTACCCTAAATCAGGCCCTCCGATTCACACCACCACCTGATGTTTTTCTCACTCCTACTAGTGTATGCCCTGTTCGAAACCCTTACAATGCACACCACCACTCGATGTTTTTTAGAAACCTATCCTACATTGCCATGGCATGTTTCCTGACCTCCCCATGCTGACCACCCTGTGCCGCTTTTCTCCATCATATATTGCCCCTCAGTGCCTATCGTAATTCAGGCCCTCCGATTCACACCACCGCATGTTGTTTTTCTCACTCCTACTAGTGAATGGCCTGTTGGAAAACCCTAGCAATGCACACCACCCCGCGATGTTTTTCAGAAACCTATCCTACATTGCCACTGCATGTTTCCTGACCTCCCAATGCTGACCAAACCGTGGAGCTTTTCTCCATCCTACATTGCAACTCACAGCCTATCCCAATTCAGGCCCTCCGATTCACACCATCCCGTGATGTTTTTCTCACTCCTACTAGTGAATGGCCTGTTAGAAATCCATACAATGCGCACCACCCCGCGATGTTTTTCAGAAACGTATCCTACATTGCCACTGCGTGTTTCCTGACCTCCCGATGCTGACCACCCCGTGGCGCTTTTCTCCTTCCCACATTGCCACTCCCTGCCTATCCTAATTCAGGCCCTCCGATTCACACCACCCCATGATGATTTTCTCACTCCTACTAGTGAATGGCCTGTTAGAAACATATACAATGCACACCACATTGGTATTTTTTCAGAAACGTATCCTACTTTGCCACTGCATGTTTCCTGACCTCCCCATGCTGACCGCACCATGGGGCTTTTTCCGTCCTACGTTGCCACTCACTGCCTGTCCTAATTAAGGCCCTCCGATTCACACCACCCCGTGATGTTTTTCTCACTCCTACTAGTGAATGGCCTGTGAGAAACCCTTACAAGGCGCACCACACAGTGATGTTTTTCAGAAACCTATCCTACTTTGCCACTGCATGTTTCCTGACCTCCCCATGCTGGCCACCCCGTGGCTCTTTTCTACATCCTACATTGCCAATCACGGTCTATCCTAAATCGGGCCATCCGATTCACACCACCACCTGATGTTTTTCTCACTCCTACTAGTGAATGGCCTATTAGAAACCTTAAAATGCGCACCACCCCGCGATGATTTTCAGAAACTTATCCTACATTGCCACTGCATGTTTCCTGACCTCCGCATGCTGTCCACCCCGTGGCGCTTTTCTCCATCCTATGTTGCCACTCTCTGCTTATGCTAATTCAGGCCCTCCGATTCACAGCACCCCGTGATGTTTTTGTCACTCCTCCTAGTGAAGGGCCTGTGAGAAACCCTTACTATGCGCACCACCACGCAAAGTTTTTAAGAAACCTGTCCTAGTTTTCCACTGCATGTTTTCTAACCTCCCGATGATGACCACCACGTGGCGCTTTTCTCCATCCTACATTGCCACTCCCAGCCTATACTTATTGAGGCCCTCTGATTCACACCACCCTGTTATGTTTTTGTCACTCCTACTAGTGAATGGCCTTTTAGAAACCCTAACAATGCACAACACCCCGCGATGATTTTCAGAAACCTATCCTACATTGCCACTGCATGTTTCCTGACCGCCCCACCCTGACCACCCCGTAGTGCTTTTCTCCATCCTACATTGCCACTCAAAGCCTATCCTAATTCAGGCCCTCCGATTCACACCTCCCGTGATGTTTTTTCTCCCTCCTACTAGTGAATGGCCTGTGAGAAACGCTTACAATGCGGACCACCACGCTATGTTTTTCAGAAACCTATCCTACTTTGCAACTGCATGTTTCCTGACATCCCCATGCTGACCACCCCGTGGCATTTTTCTCCATCCTACATTGCCACTAACAGCCTATACTTATTCGGGCCCTCAGATTCACACCGCCCCGTGATGTTTTTCTCACTCCAACTAGTTAATGGCATGTTAGAAACCCTTACAATGCGCACCACCCCGCGATGTTTTTCAGGAACCTATCCTACATTGCCAGTGCATGTTTCCTGTCCTCCCCATGCTGACCAACCCGTGGCGCTTTTCTGCATCCTACATTGCCACTCACTGTCTATCCTTACTCAGGCCCTCCGATTCACACCACCCCGTGATGTTTTTCTCAATCCTACTAGTGAATGGCCTGTTAGAAACACGTGCAATGCGCACCACTCTGCGATGTTTTTCAGAAACCTATCCTAATTTGCCACCGCACGTTTCCTGACCTCCCCATGCTGACGACCCCGTGGTGCTTTTCTCCATCCTACATTGCCTCTCCCTGCCTATCCTAATTCAGTCCCTCGGATTCCCACCACCCCGTGATGTTTTTTCTCACTCCTACTAGTTAATGGCCTGTTAGAAACACTTACAATGCGCTCCACCCCGCGATGTTTTTCAGAAACCTATCCTACATTGCCACTGCATGTTTCCTGACCTCCCCATGCTGACCATCACGTGTCGCTTTTCTCCATTCTACATTGCCAATCACAGCATATACTTATTCATGCCCTCCTGTTCACACCACCCCGTTATGTTTTTGTGACGCCTACTAGTGAATGGCCTGTTAGAAACCCTTACAATGCACACAACCCCACGATGTTTTTCAGAAACCTATCCTACATTGCCACTGCATGTTTCTTGACCTCCCCATGCTGGACACCCCGTGGAGCTTTTGTCCATCCTACATTGCCGCTCAGTATCTACCCTAAATCAGGCCCTCCAATTCACACCACCACCTGATGTTTTTCTCACTCCTACTAGTGAATGCCCTGTTAGAAACCCTTACAATGCGCACCACCACTCGATGTTTTTTAGAAACCTATCCTACATTGCCACGGCATGTTTCCTGACCTCCCCATGCAGACCACCCCGTGCCGCTTTTCTCCATCATATATTGCCCCTCAGTGCCTATCGTAATTCAGGCCCTCCGATTCACACCACCCCGTGATGTTTTTCTCACTCCTACTAGTGAAATTCCTGTTAGAAACCCTTACAATGTGCACCACCCCACAATGTTTTTCAGAAACCTATCCTACTTTGCAAGTGCATGTTTCCTGACCTCCCCATGCTGACCACCCCATGGTGCTTTTCTCCATCCTACATGGCCACTCACTGCCTATGCTAATTCAGGCCCTCCGATTCATACCAATGCGTGATTTTTTTCTCACTCCTACTAGTGAATGGCCTGTTAGAAATCCCTAACAATGCACACCACCCTGCGATGTTTTTCAGAAACCTATCCTACATTGCCACTGCATGTTTCCTGACTGCCCCATGCTGACGACCCCGTAGTGCTTTTCTCCATCCTACATGGCCACTCACTGTCTATCCTAAATCAGGCCCTCCGATTCACACCACCCCGTGAAGTTTTTCTCACTCCTACAAGTGAATGGCCTGTTAGAAACCATTACAAGGCGCACCACCCCGTGACGTTTTCCAGAACCCTATCCTACATTGACATGGCATGTTTTCTGACCTCCCGATGCTGACCACCCCGTGGCACTTTGCTCCATCCTACATTGTCACTCACTGCCTCTCCTAATTCACACCTTCTGATTCACATCACCCCGTCATGTTTTTCTCACTCCTACTAGTGAAAGTCCTGTTAGAAACACTTACAATGCGCACCAACCCACGATGTTTTTCAGAAACCTATCCTACATTGCCAGTGCATGTTTCCTCACCTCCCCATACTGACCACCCCGTGGCGCTTTACTCCATCCTACGTTGCCAATCACTGCCTATCCTAATTCAGGCCCTCCGAATCACACCACCCGGTGATGTTTTTCTCACTCCTACTAGTGAATGCCCTGTGAGAAACCCTTACAATGCGCACCACCCCACGACGTTTTTCGGAAAACTATCCTACATTGCCAGTGCATGTTTCATGACCTCCCCATGCTGGCCATCCTGTGGCACTTTCCTCCATCCTACATTGCCACTCACTGTCTATCCTAATTCAGGCCCTCCGATTCACACCACCCAGTGATGTTTTTCTCACTCCTACTAGTGAATGGCCTATTAGAAACAATTACAATGCGCACCACCCCGCGATGTTCTTCAGAAACCTATCCTACATTGCCAGTGCATGTTTCCTCACCTCCCCATGCTGAACACCCTGTGGCGCTTTACTCCATCCTACGTTGCCACTCACTGCCTATCCTAATTCAGGCCCTCCTAATCACACCACCCGGTGATGTTTTTCTCACTCCTACTAGTGAATGCCCTGTGAGAAACCCTTACAATGTGCACCACCCCAGAATGTTTTTCAGAAACCTATCCTACTTTGCAAGTGCATGTTTCCTGACCTCCCCATGCTGACCACCCCATGGCACTTTTCTCCATCCTACATTGCCACTCACTGCCTATCCTAATTCAGGCCCTCTGATTCATACCACCGCGTGATGTTTTTCTCACTCCTACTAGTGAATGGCCTTGAGAAACCCTTACAATGCGCAAAACCCCACGATGTTTTTCAGAAACCTATCCTACTTTGCCACTGCATGTTTCGTGACCTCCCCATGCTGACCACCCCGTGGCGTTTTTCTCCATCCTACATTGCCACTCACAGCCTATACTTATTCGGGCCCTCAGATTCACACCACCCAGTGATGTTTTTCTCACTCCTACTAGTGAATGGCCTATTAGAAACAATTACGATGCGCACCAACCCGCGATGTTTTTCAGAAACCTATCCTACATTGCCACTGCATGTTTCCTGACCTCCCCATGCTGGCCACCCCGTGGCTCTTTTCTACATCCTACATTGCCAATCACGGTCTATCCTAAATCGGGCCATCCGATTCACACCACCACCTGATGTTTTTCTCACTCCTACTAGTGAATGGCCTATTAGAAACCTTAAAATGCGCACCACCCCGTGATGATTTTCAGAAACCTATCCTACATAGCCACTGCATGTTTCCTGACCTCCGCATGCTGTCCACCCCGTGGCGCTTTTCTCCATCCTATGTTGCCACTCTCTGCTTATGCTAATTCAGGCCCTCCGATTCACACCACCCCGTGATGTTTTTGTCACTCCTCCTAGTGAAGGGCCTGTGAGAAACCCTTACTATGCGCACCACCACGCAAAGTTTTTAAGAAACCTGTCCTAGTTTTCCACTGCATGTTTTCTGACCTCCCGATGATGACCACCACGTGGCGCTTTCCTCCATCCTACATTGCCACTCCCAGCCTATACTTATTGAGGCCCTCTGATTCACACCACCCTGTTATGTTTTTGTCACTCCTACTAGTGAATGGCCTTTTAGAAACCCTAACAATGCACAACACCCCGCGATGATTTTCAGAAACCTATCCTACATTGCCACGGCATGTTTCCTGACCTCCCCATGCTGACCACCCCGTGCCGCTTTTCTGCATCATATATTGCCCCTCAGTGCCTATCGTAATTCAGGCCCTCCGATTCACACCACCCCGTGATGTTTTTCTCACTCCTACTAGTGAAAGTCCTGTTAGAAACCCTTACAATGTGCACCACCCCACAATGTTTGTCAGAAACCTATCCTACTTTGCAAGTGCATGTTTCCTGACCTCCCCATGCTGACCACCCCATGGCGCTTTTCTCCATCCTACATGGCCACTCACTGCCTATGCTAACTCAGGCCCTCCGATTCATACCAACGCGTGATTTTTCCTCACTCCTACTAGTGAATGGCCTGTTAGAAAACCCTAACAATGCACACCACCCTGCGATGTTTTTCAGAAACCTATCCTACATTGCCACTGCATGTTTCCTGACTGCCCCATGCTGACGACCCCGTAGTGCTTTTCTCCATCCTACATGGCCACTCACTGTCTATCCTAAATCAGGCCCTCCGATTCACACCACCCCGTGAAGTTTTTCTCACTCCTACAAGTGAATGGCCTGTTACAAACCGTTACAAGGCGCACCACCCCGTGACGTTCTCCAGAACCCTATCCTACATTGACATGGCATGTTTTCTGACCTCCCGATGCTGACCACCCCGTGGCACTTTGCTCCATCCTACATTGTCACTCACTGCCTCTCCTAATTCACACCCTCCGATTCACACCACCCCGTGATGTTTTTCTCACTCCTACTAGTGAAAGTCCTGTTAGAAACACTTACAATGCGCACAACCCGCGATGTTTTTCAGAAACCTATCCTACATTGCCAGTGCATGTTTCCTCACCTCCCCATGCTGACCACCCCGTGGCGCTTTACTCCATCCTACGTTGCCACTCACTGCCTATCCTAATTCAGGCCCTCCTAATCACACCACCCGGTGATGTTTTTCTCACTCCTACTAGTGAATGCCCTGTGAGAAACCCTTACAATGTGCACCACCCCAGAATGTTTTTCAGAAACCTATCCTACTTTGCAAGTGCATGTTTCCTGACCTCCCCATGCTGACAACCCCATGGCACTTTTCTCCATCCTACATTGCCACTCACTGCCTATCCTAATTCAGGCCCTCTGATTCATACCACCGCGTGATGTTTTTCTCACTCCTACTAGTGAATGGCCTTGAGAAACCCTTACAATGCGCAAAACCCCACGATGTTTTTCAGAAACCTATCCTACTTTGCCACTGCATGTTTCCTGACCTCCCCATGCTGACCACCCCGTGGCGTTTTTCTCCATCCTACATTGCCACTCACAGCCTATACTTATTCGGGCCCTCAGATTCACACCACCCAGTGATGTTTTTCTCACTCCTACTAGTGAATTGCCTATTAGAAACAATTACAATGCGCACCACCCCGCGATGTTTTTCAGAAACCTATCCTACTTTGCCACTGCATGTTTCCTGACCTCCCCATGCTGGCCACCCCGTGGCTCTTTTCTACATCCTACATTGCCAATCACGGTCTATCCTAAATCGGGCCATCCGATTCACACCACCACCTGATGTTTTTCTCACTCCTACTAGTGAATGGCCTATTAGAAACCTTAAAATGCGCACCACCCCGCGATGATTTTCAGAAACTTATCCTACATTGCCACTGCATGTTTCCTGACCTCCGCATGCTGTCCACCCCGTGGCGCTTTTCTCCATCCTATGTTGCCACTCTCTGCTTATGCTAATTCAGGCCCTCCGATTCACAGCACCCCGTGATGTTTTTGTCACTCCTCCTAGTGAAGGGCCTGTGAGAAACCCTTACTATGCGCACCACCACGCAAAGTTTTTAAGAAACCTGTCCTAGTTTTCCACTGCATGTTTTCTAACCTCCCGATGATGACCACCACGTGGCGCTTTTCTCCATCCTACATTGCCACTCCCAGCCTATACTTATTGAGGCCCTCTGATTCACACCACCCTGTTATGTTTTTGTCACTCCTACTAGTGAATGGCCTTTTAGAAACCCTAACAATGCACAACACCCCGCGATGATTTTCAGAAACCTATCCTACATTGCCACTGCATGTTTCCTGACCGCCCCACCCTGACCACCCCGTAGTGCTTTTCTCCATCCTACATTGCCACTCAAAGCCTATCCTAATTCAGGCCCTCCGATTCACACCTCCCTTGATGTTTTTTCTCCCTCCTACTAGTGAATGGCCTGTGAGAAACGCTTACAATGCGGACCACCACGCTATGTTTTTCAGAAACCTATCCTACTTTGCAACTGCATGTTTCCTGACATCCCCATGCTGACCACCCCGTGGCATTTTTCTCCATCCTACATTGCCACTAACAGCCTATACTTATTCGGGCCCTCAGATTCACACCGCCCCGTGATGTTTTTCTCACTCCAACTAGTTAATGGCATGTTAGAAACCCTTACAATGCGCACCACCCCGCGATGTTTTTCAGGAACCTATCCTACATTGCCAGTGCATGTTTCCTGTCCTCCCCATGCTGACCAACCCGTGGCGCTTTTCTGCATCCTACATTGCCACTCACTGTCTATCCTTACTCAGGCCCTCCGATTCACACCACCCCGTGATGTTTTTCTCAATCCTACTAGTGAATGGCCTGTTAGAAACACGTGCAATGCGCACCACTCTGCGATGTTTTTCAGAAACCTATCCTAATTTGCCACCGCACGTTTCCTGACCTCCCCATGCTGACGACCCCGTGGTGCTTTTCTCCATCCTACATTGCCTCTCCCTGCCTATCCTAATTCAGTCCCTCGGATTCCCACCACCCCGTGATGTTTTTTCTCACTCCTACTAGTTAATGGCCTGTTAGAAACACTTACAATGCGCTCCACCCCGCGATGTTTTTCAGAAACCTATCCTACATTGCCACTGCATGTTTCCTGACCTCCCCATGCTGACCATCACGTGTCGCTTTTCTCCATTCTACATTGCCAATCACAGCATATACTTATTCATGCCCTCCTGTTCACACCACCCCGTTATGTTTTTGTGACGCCTACTAGTGAATGGCCTGTTAGAAACCCTTACAATGCACACAACCCCACGATGTTTTTCAGAAACCTATCCTACATTGCCACTGCATGTTTCTTGACCTCCCCATGCTGGACACCCCGTGGAGCTTTTGTCCATCCTACATTGCCGCTCAGTATCTACCCTAAATCAGGCCCTCCAATTCACACCACCACCTGATGTTTTTCTCACTCCTACTAGTGAATGCCCTGTTAGAAACCCTTACAATGCGCACCACCACTCGATGTTTTTTAGAAACCTATCCTACATTGCCACGGCATGTTTCCTGACCTCCCCATGCTGACCACCCCGTGCCGCTTTTCTCCATCATATATTGCCCCTCAGTGCCTATCGTAATTCACGCCCTCCGATTCACACCACCCCGTGATGTTTTTCTCACTCCTACTAGTGAAATTCCTGTTAGAAACCCTTACAATGTGCACCACCCCACAATGTTTTTCAGAAACCTATCCTACTTTGCAAGTGCATGTTTCCTGACCTCCCCATGCTGACCACCCCATGGTGCTTTTCTCCATCCTACATGGCCACTCACTGCCTATGCTAATTCAGGCCCTCCGATTCATACCAATGCGTGATTTTTTTCTCACTCCTACTAGTGAATGGCCTGTTAGAAATCCCTAACAATGCACACCACCCTGCGATGTTTTTCAGAAACCTATCCTACATTGCCACTGCATGTTTCCTGACTGCCCCATGCTGACCACCCCGTAGTGCTTTTCTCCATCCTACATGGCCACTCACTGTCTATCCTAAATCAGGCCCTCCGATTCACACCACCCCGTGAAGTTTTTCTCACTCCTACAAGTGAATGGCCTGTTAGAAACCGTTACAAGGCGCACCACCCCGTGACGTTTTCCAGAACCCTATCCTACATTGACATGGCATGTTTTCTGACCTCCCGATGCTGACCACCCCGTGGCACTTTGCTCCATCCTACATTGTCACTCACTGCCTCTCCTAATTCACACCTTCTGATTCACATCACCCCGTCATGTTTTTCTCACTCCTACTAGTGAAAGTCCTGTTAGAAACACTTACAATGCGCACCAACCCACGATGTTTTTCAGAAACCTATCCTACATTGCCAGTGCATGTTTCCTCACCTCCCCATACTGACCACCCCGTGGCGCTTTACTCCATCCTACGTTGCCACTCACTGCCTATCCTAATTCAGGCCCTCCGAATCACACCACCCGGTGATGTTTTTCTCACTCCTACTAGTGAATGCCCTGTGAGAAACCCTTACAATGCGCACCACCCCACGACGTTTTTCGGAAAACTATCCTACATTGCCAGTGCATGTTTCATGACCTCCCCATGCTGGCCATCCTGTGGCACTTTCCTCCATCCTACATTGCCACTCACTGTCTATCCTAATTCAGGCCCTCCGATTCACACCACCCAGTGATGTTTTTCTCACTCCTACTAGTGAATGGCCTATTAGAAACAATTACAATGCGCACCACCCCGCGATGTTCTTCAGAAACCTATCCTACATTGCCACTGCATGTTTCCTGACCTCCCCATGCTGGCCACCCCGTGACTCTTTTCTACATCCTACATTGCCACTCACGGTCTATCCTAAATCGGGCTATCCGATTCACACCACCACCTGATGTTTTTCTCACTCCTACTAGTGAATGGCCTATTAGAAACCTTACAATGCGCACCACCCCACGATGATTTTCAGAAACCTATCCTACATTGCCACTGCATGTTTCCTGACCTCCGCATGCTGTCCACCCCCTGGCGCTTTTCTCAATCCTTTGTTGCCACTCTCTGCTTATCCTAATTCAGGCCCTCCGATTCACACCACCCCGTGATGTTTTCTCACTCCTCCTAGTGAATGGCCTGTGAGAAACCCTTACAATGCGCACCACCACGCGAAGTTTTTAAGAAACCTATCCTAGATTTCCACTGCATGTTTTCTGACCTCACGATGATGACCACCACGTGGCGCTTTTCTCCATCCTACATTGCCACTCCCAGCCTATACTTATTGAGGCCCTCTGATTCACACCACCCTGTTATGTTTTTGTCACTCCTACTAGTGAATGGCCTTTTAGAAACCCTAACAATGCACACCACCCCGCGATGATTTTCAGAAACCTATCCTACATTTCCACTGCATGTTTCCTGACCGCGCCACCCTGACCACCCCATAGTGCTTTTCTCCATCCTACATTGCCACTCAAAGCCTATCCTAATTCAGGCCCTCCGATTCACACCTCCCATGATGTTTTTTCTCCCTCCTACTAGTGAATGGCCTGTGAGAAACGCTTACAATGCGGACCACCACGCTATGTTTTTCAGAAACCTATCCTACTTTGCAACTGCATGTTTCCTGACATCCCCATGCTGACCACCCCGTGGCGTTTTTCTCCATCCTACATTGCCACTAACAGCCTATACTACTTTGGGCCCTCAGATTCACACCACCCCGTGATGTTTTTCTCGCTCCAACTAGTTAATGGCATGTTAGAAACCCTTACAATGCGCACCACCCCGCAATGTTTTTCAGGAACCTATGAACATTGCCAGTGCATGTTTCCTGTCCTCCCCATGCTGACCAACCCGTGGCGCTTTTCTGCATCCTACATTGCCACTCACTGTCTATCCTTACTCAGGCCCTCCGATTCACACCACCCCGTGATGTTTTTCTCAATCCTACTAGTGAATGGCCTGTTAGAAACACGTGCAATGTGCACCACTCTGCGATGTTTTTCAGAAACCTATCCTAATTTGCCACCGCATGTTTCCTGACCTCCCCATGCTGAAGACCCCGTGGTGCTTTTCTCCATCCTACATTGCCACTCCCTGCCTGTCCTGATTCAGTCCCTCCGATTCACACCACCCCGTGATGTTTTTTCTCACTCCTACTAGTTAATGGCCTGTTAGAAACACTTAGAATGCGCTCCACCCCGCGATGTTTTTCAGAAACCTATCCTACATTGCCACTGCATGTTTCCTGACCTCCCCATGCTGACCACCACGTGTCGCTTTTCTCCATCCTACATTGCCACTCACAGCATATACTTATTCATGCTCTCTTGTTCACACCACCCCGTTATGTTTTTGTGACTCCTACTAGTGAATGGCCTGTTAGAAACCCTTACAATGCACACAACCCCGCGATGTTTTTCAGAAACCTATCCTACATTGCCACTGCATGTTTCTTGACCTCCCCATGCTGGCCACCCCGTGGAGCTTTTCTCCATCCTACATTGCCACTCAGTATCTACCCTAAATCAGGCCCTCCGATTCACACCACCACCTGATGTTTTTCTCACTCCTACTAGTGTATGCCCTGTTCGAAACCCTTACAATGCACACCACCACTCGATGTTTTTTAGAAACCTATCCTACATTGCCATGGCATGTTTCCTGACCTCCCCATGCTGACCACCCTGTGCCGCTTTTCTCCATCATATATTGCCCCTCAGTGCCTATCGTAATTCAGGCCCTCCGATTCACACCACCGCATGTTGTTTTTCTCACTCCTACTAGTGAATGGCCTGTTGGAAAACCCTAGCAATGCACACCACCCCGCGATGTTTTTCAGAAACCTATCCTACATTGCCACTGCATGTTTCCTGACCTCCCAATGCTGACCAAACCGTGGAGCTTTTCTCCATCCTACATTGCAACTCACAGCCTATCCCAATTCAGGCCCTCCGATTCACACCATCCCGTGATGTTTTTCTCACTCCTACTAGTGAATGGCCTGTTAGAAATCCATACAATGCGCACCACCCCGCGATGTTTTTCAGAAACGTATCCTACATTGCCACTGCGTGTTTCCTGACCTCCCGATGCTGACCACCCCGTGGCGCTTTTCTCCTTCCCACATTGCCACTCCCTGCCTATCCTAATTCAGGCCCTCCGATTCACACCACCCCATGATGATTTTCTCACTCCTACTAGTGAATGGCCTGTTAGAAACATATACAATGCACACCACATTGGTATTTTTTCAGAAACGTATCCTACTTTGCCACTGCATGTTTCCTGACCTCCCCATGCTGACCGCACCATGGGGCTTTTTCCGTCCTACGTTGCCACTCACTGCCTGTCTTAATTAAGGCCCTCCGATTCACACCACCCCGTGATGTTTTTCTCACTCCTACTAGTGAATGGCCTGTGAGAAACCCTTACAAGGCGCACCACACAGTGATGTTTTTCAGAAACCTATCCTACTTTGCCACTGCATGTTTTCTGACCTCCCCATGCTGACCACCCCGTGGCGATTTTCTCCATCCTACATTGCCACTCACTGTCTATCCTAAATCAGGCCCTCCGATTCACAGCACCCCGTGATGTTTTTCTCACTCCTACTCATAAATGGCCTGCTAGAAAGCGTTACAATGCACACCACCCCGTGATGTTTTCCAGAACCCTATCCTACCTTGTCACTGCATGTTTCCTGACCTCCCCATGCTGACCACCCCGTGGCGCTTTTCTCCATCCTGCATTGCCACTCACAGCCTATATTTATTCAAGCCCTCTGATTCACACCACCCCGTGATGTTTTTCTCACTCCTACTAGTGAATGGCCTGTTAGCAACCCTTACAATGTGTACCACCACGTGATGTTTTTCAGCAACCTATCATATATTGCCACTGCATGTTTCCTGACCTCCCCATGCTGACCACCCCATGGCGCCTTTCTCCATCCTACTTTGCCACTCACTGCCTATCGTAATTCAGGCCCTCCGATTCACCACACCCCGTGATGCTTTACTCACTCCTACTAGTGAATGGCCTGTTAGAAACCCTTACAATGCGCACCACCACGTGATGTTTTTTAGAAACCTATCCTACATTGCCACTGCATGTTTAGTGACCTCCCCATGCTGACCACCCCGTGGCGCTTTTCTCCATCCTGCATTGCCACTCACTGCCTATTCTTACTCAGGCACTCCGATTCACAACACCACCTGATGTTTCTCTCACTCCTACTAGTGAATGGCCTGTTAGAAACCCTTACAATGCACACCACCGCGCAATGTTTTTCAGAAACCTATCCTAAATTGCCACTGCATGTTTAATGACCTCCCCATGCTGACCACCCCGTGGCGCTTTTCTACATCCTACATTGCCCCTCAGTGTCTATCCTAAATCTGGCCCTCCAATTCACACCACCACCTGATGTTTTTCTCACTCCTACTAGTGAATGCCCTATTAGAAACCCTTACAATGCGCACCACCCCACGATGTTTTTCAGAAACTTATCCTACATTGCCTTGCATATTTCCTGACCTCCCCATGCTGACCACCCCGTGGCGCTTTTCTCCATCCTACGTTGCCACTCACTGCCTATTCTATTTCAGGCCCTCTGATTCACACCACCCCGTGATTTTTTTCTCACTCCTACTAGTGAAAGGCCTGTTAGAAACCATTACAATGCGCACCACCGCGCGATGTTTTTCAGAACCCTGTCCTACATTCCCACTGCATGTTTCCTGTCCTCCCCATGCTGACCACCCCGTGGCGCTTTTCTCCATCCTACATTGCCACTCACAGCCTATACTTATTCAGGCCTTCCTATTCACACCCTGTGATGTTTTTCTCACTCCTAGTAGTGAATGGCCTGTTAGAAACCCTTACATTGCACACCAACTCGCGATGTTTTTCAGAAACCTATCATACATTGCCACTGCATGTTTCCTGACCTCCCGATGCTGACCACCCCGTGGCGCTTTTCTCCTTCCTATATTGCCACTCTCTACCTATCCTAATTCAGGCCCTCCGATTCACACCACCACCTGATATTTTTCTCACTCCTACTAGTGAATGCCCTATTAGAAAACCTTACAATGCGCACCACAGAACGATATTTTTCAGAAACTTATCCTACATTGCCAATACATGTTTCCTGACCTCCCCATGCTGACCAACCCGTGGAGATTTTCTCCATCCTACCTTGCCACTCACAGCCTATCCAAATTCAGGCCCTCTGATTCACACCACCCCGTGATGTTTTTCTCACTCCTGCTAGTGAATGGACTGTTAGAAACCCTTACAATGCGCACCACCACGCGAAGTGTTTAAGAAACCTATCCTACATTGCCACTAATGTTTCCTGACTTCCCCATGCTGACCACCCTGTGGCGCTTTTCTCCATCCTATGTTGCTACTCACTGCCTATCCTATTTCAGGCCCTCTGATTCACACCACCCCGTGATGTTTTTCTCACTCCTACTAGTGAAAGGCCTGTTAGAATCCATTTCAATGCGCACCACCCCGCGATGTTTTTCAGAACCCTGTCCTACATTCCCACTGCATGTTTCCTGAACTCCCCATGCTGACCACCCCGTGGCGCTTTTCTCCATCCTACATTGCCACTCACTGCCTATTCTAATTCAGGCTCTCCGATTCACACCCCCGTGATATTTTTCTCACTCCTACTTGTGAATGCCCTGTTAGAAAACTTTACAATGCGCACCACCCCACGATGTTTTTCAGAAAACTATCCTACATTGCCAGTGCATGTTTCCTGACCTCCCCATGCTGACCACTCCATGGCGCTTTTCTCCGTTCTACATTGCCATGCACTGCCTATCCTAATTCAGGCCATCAGATTGATAACACCCTGTGATGTGTTTCTCATTCCTATTAGTGAAAGGCCTGTTAGAAACTCTTACAATGCGCACCAACCCGCGATATTTTCAGAAACCTATCCTACTTTGCCACTTCATGTTTACTGTCCTCCCCATGCTGACCACCCCGTGGCCCATGTCTCCATCCTACATTGCCACTCACAGCCTATACTTATTCAGGCCTTCCGATTCACACCCCGTGATGTTTTTCTCACTCCTAGTAGTGAATTGCCTGTTAGAAACCCTTACATTGCACACCAACCCGTGATGTTTTTCAGAAACATATCCTACTTTGCCACTGCATGTTTCCTGACCTCCCGATGCTGACCACCCCGTGGCGCTTTTCTCCTTCCTACATTGCCACTCTCTACCTATCCTAATTCAGGCCCTCGGATTCACACCACCCCATGATGATTTTCTCACTCCTACTAGTGAATGGCCTGTTAGAAATATATACAATGCACACCACCCCGGGATTTTTTCAGAAACGTATCCTACTATGCCACTGCATGTTTCCTGAACTCCCCATGCTGAACGCACCGTGGCGCTTTTCTCCGTCCTACTTTGCCACTCACAGCCTATCCTAATTCAGGCCCTCCAATTCACACCACCCCGTGATGTTATTCTCACTCCTACTAGTGAATGGCCTGTGAGAAACCCTTACAATGCACACCACCCCGCGATGTTTTTCAGAAACCTATCCTACTTTGCCACTGCATGTTTTCTGACCTCCCCATGCGACCCCCCGGTGTCGCTTTTCTCCATCCTACATTGCCACTCACTGCCTATACTTACTCAACACCACCTGATGTTTTTCTCACTCCTACTAGTGAATGGCCTGTTAGAAACCCTTTAAATGCATGCCACTATGTGATGTTTTTCAGAAACCTATCCTATATTGCCACTGCATGTTTCCTGACCTCCCCATGCTGAGCACCTCATGATGCCTTTCTCCATCCTCCATTGCCACTCTGTCTATCCTAATTCAGGCCCTCCGATTCGTACCACCACGTGATGTTTTTCACACTCCTACTAGTGAAAGGCCTATTAGAAACCATTACAATGCACACCACCCAGCGATGTTTCTCACAAACCTATCCTACATTGCTACTGCATGTTTCCTGACCTCCCCATGCTGGCCACCCCTTGGCGCTTTTCTACATCCTACATTGCCACTCACTGTCTATCCTAAATCACGCCCTCCGATTCACACCACCCCGTGATGTTTTTCTCACTCTTACTAGTGAATGGCCTGTGAGAAACCCTTACAATGCGTAGCACCCAAGGATGTTTTTCAGAAACTTATCCTACTTTGCCACTGCATGTTTTCTGACCTCCACATGCTGACCACCCCGTGGAGCTTTTCTCCATTCTACATTGCCACTCAATGCCTATCCTAATTCAGGCCCTCCGATTCACACCACCCCGTGATGTTTTTCTCACTCCTACTAGTGAATGCCCTGTTAGAAACCTTTACAATGCGCACCACCCCACGATGTTTTTCAGAAACCTATCCTACATTGCCAGTCCATGTTTCCTGACCTCCCCATGCTGACCACTCCATTGCGCTTTTCTCCATCCTACATTGCCATGCACTGTCTATCCTAATACAGGCCCTCAGATTGATAACACCCCGTGATGTTTTTCTCACTCCTATTAGTCAAAGGCTTGTTAGAAGCTCTTACAATGCGCACCAACCCGCGATATTTTTTTAGAAACCTATCGTACTTTGCAATTGCATGTTGCCGGTCCTCCCCATGCTGACCACCCCGTGGCCCTTTTCTCTATCCTACATTCCTCTCACAGCTTATACTTATTCAGGCCTTCCGATTCACACCCCGTGATGTTTTTCTCAATCCTAGTAGTGAATGGCCTGTTAGAAACCCTTACATTGCACACCACCCCGCGATGTTTTTCAGAAACCTATCCTACATTGCCACTGCATGTTTCCGGACCTCCCCATGCTGACCACCCCGTGACGCTTTTCTCCATCCTTCATTGCCACTCAGAGCCTATCCTTATTCACGACCTCCGATTCACAACACCTCCTGATTTTTTTCTCACTCCTACTAGTGAATGGCCTGTTAGAAACACTTCCAATCCGCACCACCCCGCGATGTTTTTCAGAAACCTATCCTACTTTGCCAATGCATGTTTCCTGACCTGAACATGCTGACCACCCCATGGCGCTTTTCTCCATCCTACGTTGCCATTCACTGCCTATCCTAATTCAGGCCCTCCGATTCACACCACCTCATGATTTTTTTCTCACTCCTACTAGTGAATGGCCTGTTAGAAATACATACAATGCGCACCACACCGGGATGTTTTTCAGAAACCTATCCTACTTTGCCAGTGCATGTTTCCTGACCGCCCCATGCTGACCACCCCGTGGCGCCTTTCTCCATCCTACATTGCCACTCAATGTCTATCCTAAATCAGGCCCTCCGATTCACACGACCCCGTGATGTTTTTCTCACTCCTACTACTGAATGGCCTGCTAGAAAACGTTAAAATGCGCACCAGCCCGTGATGTTTTCCAGAACCCTATCCAACATTGCCACTGCATGTTTCCGGACCTCCCCATGCTGACCACACCGTGGCGCTTTTCTCCATCCTACGTTGCCACTCACTGCCTATCCTAATTCAGGCCCTCCGATTCACACCACCCCGTGATGTTTTTCTCACTCCTACTAGTGAATGGCCTGTTAGAAACCCTTATGATGCACACCACAGCGCGAGGTTCTTTTGAATCCTATTCTACATTGCCACTGCATGTTGCCTGACCTCCCCATGCTGAAAACCCTGTGGTGCTTTTCTCCATCCTACATTGCCCTCACTGAGTATTCTAATTGAGGCCCTCCGATTCACACCACACCATAATGTGCTTCTCACTCCTACTAGTGAATGGCCTGTTAGAAACATTTACAATGCGCACCACCCCTCTTTGTTTTTCAGAAACCTATCCTACATTGCCACTGCATGTTTCCTGACCTACCCATGCTGACCACCCCGTGGCACTTTTCTCCATCCTTCATTGCCACTCACTGCCTATCCAAATTCAGGCCCACCGATTCACACCACCCCGTGATGTTTTTCTCACTCCTACTAGTGAATGGCGGGATAGAAACCTTACAATGCACACAACCCCTCTTGGTTTTTCAGAAACCTATCCTACATTGCAACTGCATGTTTCTTGACCTCTCCATGCTGACCACATGGTGGCGCTTTTCTCCATCGTACATTGCCACACACTGCCTATACTAATTCAGGACTTAAGATTCCACTACCACATGATGTTTTTCTCACTCCTACTAGTGAATGGCCTGTTAGAAACCGTTACAGTGCGCACCACCTCGCGATGTTTTTCAGAAACCTATCCTACATTGCCACTGCCTGTTTCCTGACCTACCCATGCTGACCACCCCGTCGCGCTTTTCTCCATCCTACATTGCCACTCACTGACTATCCTAATTCAGGCCCTCCGATTAACACGACCCCGTTATGTTTTTATGACTCCTATTAGTGAATGGCCTGTTAGAAACGCTTACAATGCGCACCACACTGCGATGTTTTTCACAAACCTATCCTACATTGGCAATACATGTTTCCTGACATCCCCATGCTGACCAGCCATTGGCGCTTTTCTCCATCATACATTGCCACACACTGAATAGCCTAATTCAGGCCCTCCGATTCACACTACACCGTCATGTTTTTCTCACTCCTACTAGTGAATGGCCTCTTAGAAAACCTTACAATGTGAACCACCCCGCGAGGTTCTTCAGAATCCTATTCTACATTGCCACTGCATGTTGCCTGAACTCCCCATGCTGACCACCCCGTGGCGCTTTTCTCCATCCTTCATTGCCACTCTCTGCCTATCCTAATTCAGGCCCTCTGATTCACACTACACAGTCATGTTTTTCTCTCTCCTACTAGTGAATTGCCTGTTAGAAACCCTTACAATGCTCACGACCCCGCGAGGTTCTTCAGAATCCTATTCTACATTGCCACTGCATGTTGCCTGACCTACCCATGCTGACCACCCCGTGCTGCTTTTCTCCATCCTACATTGCCTCTCACTGAGTATTCTAATTGAGGCCCCCCAATTCACACCACCCCATAATGTTCTTCTCACTCCTACTAGTGAATGGCCTTTTAGAAACCCTTACAATGCGCACCACCCCGAGATGTTTTTTAGAAACTTATGCTACATTGCCACTGCATGTTTCCTGACCTTCCCAAGCTGACCACCCCGTGGCGCTTTTCTCCATCGTGCATTGCCACACTGCCTATCCTAATTCAGGCCCTTTGATTCACACTACCACGTGATGTTTTTCTCACTCCTACTAGTGAATGGCCTGTTAGAAACCCTTACAATGCGCACCACCCCTCTTTGCTTTTCAGAAACCTATCCTACATTGCCACTGCATGTTTCCTGACCTCCCCATGCTGACCACCACGTGGCTCTTTTCTCCATCCTTCATTGCCACTCACTGCCTATACTAATTCAGGCCCTCCGATTCACACCACAGCGTGATATTTTTCTCACTCCTACTAGTGAATGGCGGGTTAGAAACCTTACAATGCGCACCACCCCGCGATGTTTTTCAGAAACCTATCCTACATTGCCACTCCATGTTTCCTGACCTCCCCATGCTGACCATCCCGTGGTGCTTTTCTCCATCCTACATTGCCACTCACTGCTTATGCTAATTCAGACGCTCCGATTCTCACCATCCCGTGATGTTTTTCTCACTCCTACTAGTGAATGGCCTGTTAGAAACACTAACACTGCGCACCACCCCGCAATGTTTTTCAGGAACCTATCCGACATTGCCAGTGCAAGTTTCCTGACTTCCCCATGCTGAACACCCTGTGGTGCTTTTCTCCATCCTATTTTGCCACTCACTGCCTATCCTATTTGAGGCCGACCGATTCACACCACCCCGTGATGTTTTTCTCACTCCTACTAGTGAATGGCGGGTTAGAAACCGTTACAATGCGGACCACCTCGCGATGTTTTTCAGACACCTATCCTACATTGCAAATGCATGTTTCCTGACCTACACATGCTGACGACCCCGTGGTGATTTTCTCCATCCTACATTGCCACTCACTGCCTATCCTAATTCAGGCCCTCTGATTCACACCACCCAGTGATGTTTTTCTCACTCCAAATAGTGAATGGCCTGTTAGAAACCCTGACAATGCGCACCACAAACGATGTTTTTTAGAAACTTATGCTACATTTCCACTGCATGTTTCCTGACCTCCCCATGCTGACCAACCCGTGGCGCTTTTCTCCATCGTACATTGCCACACACTGCCTATCCTAATTCAGGCCTTTTGATTCACACTACCACGTGATGTTTTTCTCACTCATACTAGTGTATGGCCTGTTAGAAACCCTTACAATGCGCACCACCCCTCTTGGTTTTTCAGAAACCTATCCTACATTGCCACTGCATGTTTCCTGACCTCTACATGCTGACCACCCCATGGCGCTTTTCTCCATCGTACATTGCCACACACTGCCTATCCTATTTCAGGACTTACGATTCACACTACTACGTGATTTTTTTCTCACTCCTACTAGTGAATGGCCTGTTAGAAACCCTTACAATGCGCACCACCTCGCAATGTTTTTCAGAAACCTATCCTACATTGCCACTGCATGTTTCCTGACCTGCCCATGCTGACGACCCCGTGGTGCTTTTCTCCGTCCTACATTGCCGCTCACAGCCTATCCTAATTCAGGCCCTCCGATTCACACCACCCCGTGATGTTTTTCTCACTCCAAATACTGAATGGCCTGTTAGAAACCCTTAAAATGCGCATGACCCCGCGATGTTTTTTAGAAACTTTTGCTACATTGCGATTGCATGTTTCCTGACCTCCCCATGCTGACCACCCCATCGCGCTTATCTCCATCCTACATTGCCACTCACTGCCTATCCTAATTCAGGCCCTCCGATTCACACTACACCGTGATGTTTTTCTCACTCCTACTAGTGAATGGCCTTTTAGAAACACTTACAATGCACACCACCCCGCGAGGTTCTTCAGAATCCTATTCTACATTGCCACTGCATGTTGCCTGACCTCCCCATGCTGACCACCCCTTGGTGCTTTTCTCCATCCTTCATTGCCACTCACTGCCTATCCTATTTCAGGCCCACCGATTCAAACCACCCCATGATGTTTTTCTCACTCCTACTAGTGAATGGCGGGTTAGAAACCTTACAATGCGAACCACCCCTCTTGGTTTTTCAGAAATCTATCCTACATTGCCACTGCATGTTTCCTGACCTCTCCATGCTGACCACCCATTGGCGCTTTTCTCCATCGTACATTGCCACACACTGCCTATCCTAATTCAGGACTTACGATTCACACTACCACGTGATGTTTTTCTCACTCCTACTAGTGAATGGCCAGTTAGAAACCGTTACAATGCGCACCACCTCGCGATGTTTTTCAGAAACCTATCCTACATTGCCACTGCATGTTTACTGACCTACACATGCTGACGACCCCGTGGTGATTTTCTCCATCCTACATTGCCACTCACTTCCTATCCTAATTCAGGCCCTCGGATTCCCACCACCCCGTGATGTTTTTCTCACTCCAAATAGTGAATGGCCTGTTAGAAACCCTTACAATGCGCACCACCCCGCGATGTTTTTTAGAAACTTATGCTACGAGCCACTGCATGTTTCCTGACCTCCCCATGCTGACCACCCCGTGGCGCTTTTCTCCATCGTACATTGCCACACACTGCCTATCCTAATTCAGGCCCTTTGATTCACACTACAATGTGATGTTTTTCTCACTCCTACTAGTGTATGGCCTGTTAGAAACCCTTACAATGCGCACCACCCCTCTTGGTTTTTCAGAAACCTATCCTACATTGCCACTGCAGATTCCTGACCTCTCCATGCTGACCACCCCGTGGTGCTTTTCTCCATCGTACATTGCCACACACTGCTTATCCTAATTCAGGACTTATGATTCACACCACCACGTGATGTTTTTCTCACTCCTACTAGTGAATGGCCTGTTAGAAACCCTTACAATGCGCACCACACCGTGATGTTTTTCAGAAACCTGTCCTACATTTGCCACTGCATGTTTCCGGACCTGCCCATAATTACTACCCCGGGGTGCTTTTCTCCATCCCACATTGCCACTCACTGCCTATCCTAATTCAGGCCCTCTGATTCACACCACCCCATGATGTTTTTCTCACTACTACTAGTGAATGACGTGTTACAAACACAGTGCCCACCACCACGCGATGTTTGTCACAAACCTATCCTACATTGCCACTGCATGTTTCCTGATCTCCCCATGCTGACCAACCCGTGGTGCTTGCCTCCATCCTACATTGCCCATCATTGCCTATACTAATTCAGACCCTCCGATTTGCACCACCCCGTGATGTTCTTCTCACTCCAACTAGTGAATTGCCTATTAGAAACACTTACAATGCGCACCACCCCACAATGTTTCTCAGAAACCTATCCTACATTGCCACTGCATGTTTCCTGACCTCCCCATGATGACCACCCCGTGGTGCTTTTCTTCATCCTACATTGCCACTCACTGCCTATCCTAATTCAGACCCTCCGATTCGCACCGCCCCGTGATGTTTTTCTCACTCCTACTAGTAAATGGCCTGTTAGAAACAATAACAATGCGCACTACCCCGCAATGTTTTTCAGAAAACTATCCGACATTTCCACTGCATGTTTCCGGACCTCCACATGCTTACCACCCCGTGGTGCTTTTCTCCATCCTACATTGCCACTCACTGCCTATCCTAATTCAGACGCTCCGATTCGCACCATCCCGTGATGTTTTTCTCACTCCTACTAGTGAATGGCCTGTTAGAAACACTAACAATGCGCACCACCCCGCAATGTTTTTCAGAAACCTATCCGACATTGCCAGTGCATGTTTCCTGACCTCCCCATGCTGAACACCCTGTGGTGCTTTTCTCCATCCTACATTGCCACTCACTGCCTATCCTAATTCAGAACCTCCGATTCGCACCAGCCCGTAATGTTTTTCTCACTCCTACTAGTGAATGGCCTGTTAGAAACCCTTACAATGCGCACCACCCCGCAATGTTTTTCAGAAACCTATACTACATTGCCCCTGCATGTTTCCTGACCTGCCCATGCTGACCACCCCGTGGTGCTTTTCTCCATCCTACATTGCCGCTCACAGCCTATCCTAATTCAGGCCCTCTGATTCACACCACCCCGTGATGTTTTTCTCACTCCAAATAGTGAATGGCCTGTTAGAAACCCTTACAATGCGCATCACCCCGCGATGTTTTTTAGAAACTTATGCTACATTGCGACTGCATGTTTCCTGACCTCCCCATGCTGACCACCCCGTCGCGCTTATCTCCATCCTACATTGCCACTCACTGCCTATCCTAATTCAGCACCCGCGATTCACACCACCCCGTAATGTTTTTCTCACTCCTACTAGTGAATGGCCTGTTAGAAACCCTTACAATGCGCACCACCCCGCAATGTTTTTCAGAAACCTATCCTACATTGCCACTGCATGTTTCCTGACCTTCCCATGCTTACCAGCCCGTGGCACTTTTCTCCTTCGTACATTGCCACACACTACCTATACTAATTCAGGCCCTCCGATTCACACTACACCGTGATGATTTTCTCACGCCTACTAGTGAATGGCCTGTTAGAAACACTTACAATGCGCACCACCCCGCGAGGTTCTTCAGAATCCTATTCTACATTGCCACTGCATGTTGCCTGACCTCCCCATCCTGACCACCCCGTGGTGCTTTTCTCCATCCTACATTGCCCCTCACGGCCTATTCTAATTCAGGCCCTCAGATTCACACCACCCCATAATGTTCTTCTCACTCCTACTAGTGAATGGCTGGTTAGAAACATTTACAATGCGCACCACCCCTCTTTGGTTTTCAGAAACCTATCCTACATTGCCAGTGCATGTTTCCTGACCTCCCCATGCTGAACACCCTGTGGTGCTTTTCTCCATCCTACATTGCCACTCACTGCCTATCCTAACGCAGACGCTCCTATTCGCACCACCCCATAATGTTTTTCTCACTCCTACTAGTGAATGGCCTGTTAGAAACCCTTACAATGCGCACCTCCCCGTAATGTTTTTCAGAAACCTATCCTACATTGCCACTGCATGTTTCCTGACCTCCCCATGCTGACCACCCCGTGGCGCTTTTCTCCATCGTACATTGCCACACACTGCTTCTCCTAATTCAGGCCCTTTGATTCATACTACCACGTGATGTTTTTCTCACTCCTACTAGTGAATGGCCTGTTAGAAACCCTTACAATGCGCACCACCCCGTGATGTTTTTCAGAAATCTATCCTACATTTGCCACTGCATGTTTCCGGACCTGCCCATAATTACTACCCCGGGGTGCTTTTCTCCATCCCACATTGCCACTCACTGCCTATCCTAATTCAGGCCCTCTGATTCACACCACCCCAAGATGTTTTTCTCACTACTAATAGTGAATGACGTGTTACAAACACAGTGCCCACCACCACGCGATGTTTGTCACAAACCTATCCTACATTGCCACTGCATGTTTCCTGATCTCCCCATGCTGACCAACCCGTGGTGCTTGCCTCCATCCTACATTGCCCATCATTGCCTATACTAATTCAGACCCTCCGATTTGCACCACCCCGTGATGTTCTTCTCACTCCAACTAGTGAATTGCCTATTAGAAACACTTACAATGCGCACCACCCCACAATGTTTCTCAGAAACCTATCCTACATTGCCACTACATGTTTCCTGACCTCCCCATGATGACCACCCCGTGGTGCTTTTCTTCATCCTACATTGCCACTCACTGCCTATCCTAATTCAGACCCTCCGATTCGCACCGCCCCGTGATGTTTTTCTCACTCCTACTAGTAAATGGCCTGTTAGAAACACTAACACTGCGCACCACCCCGCAATGTTTTTCAGAAAACTATCCGACATTTCCACTGCATGTTTCCTGACCTCCACATGCTTACCACCCCGTGGTGCTTTTCTCCATCCTACATTGCCACTCACTGCCTATCCTAATTCAGACGCTCCGATTCACACCACCCCGTGATGTTTTTCTCACTCCTACTAGTGAATGGCCTGTTAGAAACACTAACAATGCGCACCACCCCGCAATGTTTTTCAGAAACCTATCCGACATTGCCAGTGCATGTTTCCTGACCTCCCCATGCTGAACACCCTGTGGTGCTTTTCTCCATCCTACATTGCCACTCACTGCCTATCCTAATTCAGACGCTCCGATTCGCACCAGCCCGTAATGTTTTTCTCACTCCTACTAGTGAATGGCCTGTTAGAAACACTTACAATGCGCACCACCCCTCTTTGTTTTTCAGAAACCTATCCTACATTGCCAGTGCATGTTTCCTGACCTCCCCATGCTGACCACCCCATGGCGCTTTTCTCCATCGTACATTGCCCCTCACTGCCTATCCTAATTCAGCCCCTCCGATTTACACCACCCCGTGAATTTTTTCTCACTACTACTAGTGAATGGCATGTTACAAACACTTACAATGCCAACCACCACGCGATGTTTGTCACAAACCTATCCCACATTGCCACTGCATGTTTCCAGATCTCCCCATGCTGACCAACCCATGGTGCTTGCCTCCATCCTACATTGCCACTCACTGCCTATCCTAATTCAGACCCTCGGATTCACACCATCCTGTGACGCTTTTCTCACTCCTACTAGTGACTGGCCTGTTAGAAACACAATGCGCACCACCCGGCGATGTTTTTCAGGAACCTATTCTACATTGCCCCTGCATGTTTCCTGACCTCCCCATGCTGACCACCCCGTGGTGCTTTTCTCCATCCTACATTGCCACTCACTGGCTACACTAATTCAGCCCTTCTGATTCACACCACCCCGTGATCTTTTTCTCACTCTTACTAATGAATGGCCTGTTGGAAATACTTACAATGCGCACCACCCCGCAATGTTCTTCAGAAACCTATTCTACATTGCCACTACATGTTGCCTGACCTCCCAATGCTGACCAACCCGTGTTGCTTTTCTCCATCCTACATTGCCCATCACTGCCTATTCTAATTCAGGCCCTCCGATACAGACCACCCCATGATGTTTTTCTCACTCCTACTAGTGAATGGCCTGTTAGAAACCCTTACAATGCGCACGACCGTGCGATGTTTTTTAGAAACTTATGCTACATTGCCACGGCATGTTTCCTGAGCTCAGCATGCTGACCACCCCGTCGTGCTTGTCTCCATGCTACATTGCCACTCACTGTCTATCCTAATTCAGGCCCTTTGATTCACACTACCACGTGATGTTTTTATCACTCCGACTAGTGAATGGCCCGTTAGAATCCGTTACAATGCCCACCACCTCGCGATGTTTTTCAGAAACCTAGCCTACATTGCCACTGCATGTTTCCTGACCTACCCATGCTGACCACCCCGTGGTGATTTTCTCCATCCTACATCGCCACTCACTGCCTATCCTAATTCAGGCCCTCCGATTCACACCACCCCGTGATGTTTTTCTCACTCCAAATAGTGAATGGCCTGTTAGAAACCCTTACAATGCGCACCACCCCGCGATGTTTTTTAGACACTTATGCTACATTGCCACTGCATGTTTCCTGACCTCCTCATGCTGACCACCCCTTCGCGCTTTTCTCTATCCTACATTGCCACTCACTGCCTATCCTAATTCATCCCTTGTGATTCAGACCACGCCGTAATGTTTTTCTCACTCCTACTAGTGAATGGCCTGTTAGAAACCCTTACAATGCGCACCACCCCGCGATGTTTTTCACAAACCTATCCTACATTGCCTCTGCATGTTTCCTGACCTCCCCATGCTGACCACCCCGTGGCGCTTTTCTCCATCGTACATTGCCACACACTGCTTATCCTAATTCAGGCCCTTTGATTCATACTACCACGTGATGTTTTTCTCACTCCTACTAGTGAATGGCCTGTTAGAAACCCTTACAATGCACACCACCCCGTGATGTTTTTCAGAAACCTATCCTACATTTGCCACTGCATGTTTCCGGACCTGCCCATAATTACCACCCCGGGGTGCTTTTCTCCATCCCACATTGCCACTCACTGCCTATACTAATTCAGGCCCTCTGATTCACACCACCCCATGATGTTTTTCTCACTACTACTAGTGAATGACGTGTTACAAACACTTACAGTGCCCACCACCACGCGATGTTTGTCACAAACCTATCCTACATTGCCACTGCATGTTTCCTGATCTCCCCATCCTGACCAAACCGTGGTGCTTGCCTCCATCCTACATTGCCCATCATTGCCTATACTAATTCAGACCCTCCGATTTACACCACCCCGTGATGTTCTTCTCACTCCAACTAGTGAATTGCCTATTAGAAACACTTACAATGCGCACCACCCCATGATGTTTTTCAGAAACCTATGCTACATTGCCACTGCATGCTTCCTGACCTCTCCATGCTGAACACCGCGTGGTGCTTTTCTCCATCCTTCATTGCCCCTCACTGCCTATTCTAATTCAGGCCCTCAGATTCACACCACCCCATAATGTTCTTCTCACTCCTACTAGTGAATGGCCGGTTAGAAACATTTACAATGCGCACCACCCCTCTTTGTTTTTCAGAAACCTATCCTACATTGCCAGTGCATGTTTCCTGACCTCCCCATGCTGACCACCCCATGGCGCTTTTCTCCATCGTACATTGCCCCTCACTGCCTATCCTAATTCAACCCCTCCGATTCACACCACCCCGTGAATTTTTTCTCACTACTACTAGTGAATGGCATGTTACAAACACTTACAATGCCAACCACCACGCGATGTTTGTCACAAACCTATCCCACATTGCCACTGCATGTTTCCTGATCTCCCCATGCTGACCAACCCGTGGTGCTTGCCTCCATCCTACATTGCCACTCACTGCCTATCCTAATTCAGAACCTCGGATTCACACCATCCCGTGATGCTTTTCTCACTCCTACTAGTGACTGGCCTCTTAGAAACACTTACAATGCGCACCACCTGGCGATGTTTTTCAGGAACCTATCCTACATTGCCCCTGCATGTTTCCTGACCTCCCCATGCTGACCACCCCGTGGTGCTTTTCTCCATCCTACATTGCCACTCACTGGCTACACTAATTCAGCCCTTCTGATTCACACCACCCCGTGATCTTTTTCTCACTCTTACTAATGAATGGCCTGTTGGAAATCCATATAATGCGCACCACCTCGCGATGTTCTTCAGAAACCTATTCTACATTGCCACTACATGTTGCCTGACCTCCCCATGCTGACCACCCCGTGTTGCTTTTCTCCATCCTACATTGCCCCTCACTGCCTATTCTAATTCAGGCCCTCCGATTCACACCACCCCATGATGTTTTTCTCACTCCTACTAGTGAATGGCCTGCTAGAAACCCTTACAATGCGCACGACCGTGCGATGTTTTTTAGAAACTTATGCTACATTGCCACTGCATGTTTCCTGACCTCAGCATGCTGACCACCCCGTCGTGCTTGTCTCCATCCTACATTGCCACTCACTGCCTATCCTAATTCAGGCCCTTTGATTCACACTACCACGTGATGTTTTTATCACTCCGACTAGTGAATGGCCCGTTAGAATCCGTTACAATGCCCACCACCTCGCGATGTTTTTCAGAAACCTATCCTACATTGCCACTGCATGTTTCCTGACCTACCCATGCTGACGACCCCGTGGTGATTTTCTCCATCCTACATTGCCACTCACTGCCTATCCTAATTCAGGCCCTCCGATTCACACCACCCCGTGATGTTTTTCTCACTCCAAATAGTGAATGGCCTGTAAGAAACCCTTACAATGCGCACCACCCCGCGATGTTTTTTAAACACTTATGCTACATTGCCACTGCATGTTTCCTGACCTCCCCATGCTGACCACCCCTTCGCGCTTTTCTCTTTCCTACATTAGCACTCACTGCCTATCCTAATTCATCCCTTGCGATTCAGACCACACCGTAATGTTTTTCTCACTCCTACTAGTGAATGGCCTGTTAGAAACCCTTATAATGCGCACCACCCCGCGATGTTTTTCACAAACCTATCCTACATTGCCACTGCATGTTTCCTGACCTCCCCATGCTGACCACCCCGTGGCGCTTTTCTCCATCGTACATTGCCACACACTGCTTATCCTAATTCAGGCACTTTGATTCATACTACCACGTGATGTTTTTCTCACTCCTACTAGTGAAGGGCCTGTTAGAAACCCTTACAATGCGCACCACCCCGTGATGTTTTTCAGAAACCTATCCTACATTTGCCACAGCATGTTTCCAGACCTGCCCATAATTACCACCCCGGGGTGCTTTTCTCCATCCCACATTGCCACTCACTGCCTATACTAATTCAGGCCCTCTGATTCACAACACCCCATGATGTTTTTCTCACTACTACTAGTGAATGACGTGTTACAAACACTTACATTGCCCACCACCACGCGATGTTTGTCACAAACCTATCCTACATTGCCACTGCATGTTTCCTGATCTCCCCATGCTGACCAACCCGTGGTGCTTGCCTCCATCCTACATTGCCCATCATTGCCTATACTAATTCCACCCTCCGATTTACACCACCCCGTGATGTTCTTCTCACTCCAACTAGTGAATTGCCTATTAGAAACACTTACAATGCGCACCACCCCACAATGTTTTTCAGAAACCTATCCTACATTGCCACTGCATGTTTCCTGACCTCCCCATGCTGAACACCCCGTGGTGCTATTCTCCATCCTACATTGACGCTCACAGCCTATCCTAATTCATGCCCTCCATTTCACACCACCCCGTGATGTTTTTCTCACTCCAAATAGTGAATGGCCTGTTAGAAACCCTTAATGCGCACCACCCCACAATGTTTTTCAGAAACCTATCCTACATTGCCACTGCATGTTTCCTGACCTCCCCATGCTGACCAGCCCGTGGCACTTTTCTCCTTCGTACATTGCCACACACTACCTATACTAATTCAGGCCCTCCGATTCACACTACACCGTGATGTTTTTCTCACTCCTACTAGTGAATGGCCTGTTAGAAACACTTACAATGCGCACCACACCGCAAGGTTCTTCAGAATCCTATGCGACATTGCCACTGCATGTTGGCTCACCTCCCCATTCTGACCACCCCGTGGTGCTTTTCTCCATCCTACATTGCCCCTCACTGCCTATTCTAATTCAGGCCCGCAGATTCACACCACCCCATAATGTTCTTCTCACTCCTACTAGTGAATGGCCGGTTAGAAACATTTACAATGCGCACCAACCCTCTTTGTTTTTCAGAAACCTATCCTACACTGCCAGTGCATGTTTCCTGACTTCCCCATGCTGACCACCCCATGGCGCTTTTCTCCATCGTACATTGCCACTCACTGCCTATCCTAATTCAGCCCCTCCGATTCACACCACCCCGTGAATTTTTTCTCACTACTACTAGTGAATGGCGTGATACAAACACTTACAATGCCAACCACCACGCGATGTTTGTCACAAACCTATCCCAAATTGCCACTGCATGTTTCCTAATCACCCCATGCTGACCCACCCGTGGTGCTTGCCTCCATCCTACATTGCCAGTCACTGCCTATCCTAATTCAGACCCTCGGATTCACACCATCCCGTGATGCTTTTCTCACTCCTACTAGTGACTGGCCTGTTAGAAACACTTACAATGCGCACCACCCCGCGATGGTTTTCAGGAACCTATCCTACATTGCCCCTGCATGTTTCCTGACCTACCCATGCTGACCAGCCCGTGGTGCTTTTTCTCCATCCTACATTGCCACTCACTGCCTATCCTAATTCAGCCCTTCTGATTCACACCACCCCGTGATGTTTTTCTCACTCTTACTAATGAATGGCCTGTTGGAAATCCTTACAATGCGCACCACCCCGCGATGTTCTTCAGAAACCTATTCTACATTGCCACTACATGTTGCCTGACCTCCCCATGCTGACCACCCCGTGTTGCTTTTCTCCATCCTACATTGCCCCTCACTGCCTATTCTAATTCAGGCCCTCCGATTCACACCACCACATGATGTTTTTCTCACTCCTACTAGTGAATGGCCTGTTAGAAACACTTACAATGCGCACCACCACTCTTTGTTTTTCAAAAACCTATCCTACATTGCCACTGCATGTTTCCTGACCTCTCCATGATGACCACCCTGTGGCCCTTTTCTCCATCGTTCATTGCCACACACTGCCTATCCTAATTCAGGCCCTCCGATTCACACCACAGCGTGATGTTTTTCTCACTCCTACTAGTGAATGGCCTGTTAGAAACCCTTACAATGCGCACCAACCCGCGATGTTCTTCAGAAAACTATACTACATTGCGACTGCATGTTGCCTGACCTCCCCATGCTGAACACCCCGTGGTGCTTTTCTCCATACTACATTGCCCCTCACTGCCTATCCTAATTCATCCCCCGATGCACACCAACCCGGGAGGTTTTTCTCACTCCTACTAGTGAATGGCCTGTTAGAAACCCTTACAATGAACACCACCCCGCTATGTTTTTCAGAAACATATCCTACATTGCCACTGCATGTTTAATGACCTCCCCATGCTGACCAGCCCGTTGCGCTTTTCTCCATCGTACATTGCCACAAAGTACCTATCCTAATTCAGGCCCTTTGATTTACACCACCCCGTGATGCTTTTCTCACTCCTACCAGTGACTGGCCTGTTAGAAACACTTACAATGCGCACCACCCCACGATGTTTTTCAGAAACCTATCCTACATTGCCACTGCATGTTTCCTGACCTCCCCATGCTGACCACCCCGTGGTGCTTTTCTCCATCCTACATTGCCACTAACTGCCTATCCTAATTCAGACGCTCCGATTCGCACCACCCCGTGATGTTTTTCTCACTCCTACTAGTGAATGGCCTGTTAGAAACACTAACACTGTGCACCACCCCGCAATGTATTTCAGAAACCTATCCGACATTGACACTGCATGTTTCCTGACCTCCCCATGCTGAACACCCTGTGGTGCTTTTCTCCATCCTACATTGCCACTCACTGCCTATCCTAATGCAGACGCTCTGATTCGCACCACCCGTGATGTTTTTCTCACCCCTACTAGTGAATGGCCTGTTAGAAACACTTACAATGCGCACCACCCCGCGATGTTTTTCAGAAACCTATCCTACATTGCCACTGCATGTTTCCTGACCTCCCCATGCTGACCACCGCGTGGCGCTTTTCTCCATCCTTCATTGCCACTCACTGTCTATCCTATTTCAGGCCCACCGATTCACACAACCCCATGATGTTTTTCTCACTCCTACTAGTGAATGGTGGGTTAAAAACCTTACAATGCGCAACACCCCTCTTGGTTTTTCAGAAACCTATCCTACATTGCCACTGCATGTTTCCTGACCTACCGATGCTGACCTCCCGTGGTGCTTTTCTCCATCCTACTTTGCCACTCACTGCCTATCCTAATTCAGGCCCTTCGATTCACACCACCCCGTTATGTTTTTCTCACTCCAAATAGTGAATGGCCTGTTAGAAACCCTTACAATGCGCACGACCCTGTGATGTTTTTTAGAAAGTTATACTACATTGCCACTGCATGTTTCCTAACCTCCCCATGCTGACCACCCGTCGTGCTTGTCTCCATCCTACATTGCCACTCACTGCCTATCCTAATTCAGGCCTTTTGATTCACACTACAACGTGATGTTTTTATCACTCCAACTAGTGAATGGCCAGTTAGAAACCGTTACAATGCCCACCACCTCGCGATGTTTTCAGAAACCTATCCTACATTGCCACTGCATGTTTCCTGACCTACCCATGCTGACCACCCCGTGGTGATTTTCTCCATCCTACATTCCCACTCACTGACTATCCTAATTAAGGCCCTCCGATTCACACCACCCCGTGATGTTTTTCTCACTCCAAATAGGGAATGGCCTGTTAGAAACCCTTATAATGCGCACCACCCCGTGATGTTTTTTAGAAACTTATGCTACATTGTCACTGCATGTCTCCTGACCTCCCCATGCTGACCACCCCTTCGCGCTTTTCTCCATTCTACATTGCCACTCACTGCCTATCCTAATTCATCCCCTGCGATTCACACCACTCCGTAATGTTTTTCTCACTCCTACTAGTGAATGGCCTGTTAGAAACCCTTACAATGCGCACCACCCCGTAATGTTTTTCAGAAACCTATCGTACATTGCCACTGCATGTTTCCTGACCTTCCCATGCTGACCACCCCGTGGCGCTTTTCTCCATCGTACATTGCCACACACTGCCTATCCTAATTCAGGCCCTTTGATTCACACTACCACGTGATGTTTTTCTCACTCCTACTAGTGAATGGTCTGTTAGAAACCCTTACAATGCGCACCACCCCATGATGTTTTTCAGAAACCTATCCTACATTGCCACTGCATGTTTCTTGACCTGCCCATGCTTACCACCCCGTGGTGCTTTTCTCCATCCCACATTGCCACTCATTGCCTATCCTATTTCAGGCCCTCTGATTCACACCACCCCGTGATGTTTTTCTCACTACTACTAGTGAATGACGTGTTACAAACACTTACAATGCACACCACCACGCGATGTTTGTCACAAACCTATCCTACATTGCCACTGCATGTTTCCTGATCTCCCCATGCTGACCAACCGGTGGTGCTTGCCTCCATCCTACATTGCCACTCATTGCCTATACTAATTCCACCCTCCGATTTACACCACCCCGTGATGTTCTTCTCACTCCAACTAGTGAATTGCCTATTAGAAACACTTACAATGCGCACCACCCCACGATGTTTTTCAGAAACCTATGCTACATTGCCACTGCATGTTTCCTGACCTCCCCATGCTGACCACCCCATGGTGCTTTTCTCCATCCTACATTGCCACTCACTGCCTATCCTAATTCAGACCCTCCGATTCGCACCGCCCCGTGATGTTTTTCTCACTCCTACTATTAAATTACTTGTTAGAAACATTAACACTGCGCACCACCCCACAATGATTTTCAGAAACCTATCCGACATTTCCACTGCATGTTTCCTGACCTCCCCATGCTGAACACCCTGGAGTGCTTTTCTCCATCCTACATTGGCACTCATTGCCTATCCTAATTCAGACCCTCGGATTCACACCACCCCGTGATGCTTTTCTCACTCCTACTAGTGACTGGCCTGTTAGAAACACATACAATGCGCACCACACCTCAATGTTTTTCAGAAACCTATCCGACATTGCCACTGCATGTTTCCTGACCTCCCCATGCTGAACACCCTGTGGTGCTTTTCTCCATCCTACATTGCCACTCACTGCCTATCATAACGCAGACGCTCCTATGCGCACCTCCCCGTAATGTTTTTCTCACTCCTACTAGTGAATGGCCTGTTAGAAACCCTTACAATGCGCACCACCCCGCGATGTTTTTCAGAAACCTATCCTACATTGCCACTGCATGTTACCTGACCTACCGATGCTGACCACCCCGTGGTGCTTTTCTCCATCCTACATTGCCACTCACTGCCTATCCTAATTCAGGCCCTCCGATTCACACCACCCCGTTATGATTTTCTCACTCCAAATAGTGAATGGCCTGTTAGAAACCCTTACAATGCGCACGACCCTGCGATGTTTTTTAGAAAGTTATGCTACATTGCCACTGCATGTTTCCTGACCTCAGCATGCTGACCACCCCATCGCGCTTGTCTCCATCCTACATTGCCACTCACTGCCTATCCTAATTCAGGCCCTTTGATTCACACTACGACGTGATGTTTTTATCACTCCGGCTACTGAATGGCCAGTTAGAAACCGTTACAATGCCCACCACCTCACGATGTTTTTCAGAAACCTATCCTACATTGCCATTGCATGTTTCCTGACCTACCCATGCTGACCACCCCGTGGTGATTTTCTCCATCCTACATTGCCACTCACTGCCTATCCTAATTCATGCCCTCCGATTCACACCACCCCGTGATGTTTTTCTCACTCCAAATAGTGAAAGGCCTTTTAGAAACCCTTACAATGCGAACCACCCCGCGATGTTTTTTAGAAACTTATGTTACATTGCCACTGCATGTTTCCTGACCTCAGCATGCTGACCAGCCCGTGGCGCTTTTCTCCATCGTACATTGCAACACACTGCCTATCCTAATTCAGGCCCTTTGATTCATACTAACAGGTGATGTTTTTCTCACTCCTACTAGTGACTGGCCTGTTAGAAACCCTTACAATGCACACCACCCCGTGATGTTTTTCAGAAACCTATCCTACATTTGCCACTGCATGTTTCCGGACCTGCCCATGCTTACCACCCCGGGGTGCTTTTCTCCATCCCACATTGCCACTCACTGCCTATCCTAATTCAGGCCCTCTGATTCACACCACCCCGTGATGTTTTTCTCACTACTACTAGTGAATGACGTGTTACAAACACTTACAGTGCCCACCACCACGCGATGTTTGTCACAAACCTATCCTACATTGCCACTGCATGTTTCCTGATCTCCCCATGCTGACCAACCCGTGGTGCTTGCCTCCATCCTACATTGCCACTCATTGCCTATACTAATTCAGACCCTCCGATTTACACCACCCCGTGATGTTCTTCTCACTCTAACTAGTGAATTGCCTATTAGAAACACTTACAATGCGCACCACCCCACAATGTTTTTCAGAAACATATCCTACATTGCCACTGCATGTTTCCTGACCTCCTCATGCTGACCACCCCGTGGTGCTTTTCTTCATCCTACATTGCCACTCACTGCCTATCCTAATTCAGACCCTCCGATTCGCACCGCCCCGTGATGTTTTTCTCACTCCTACTAGTAAATGGCCTGTTAGAAACACTAGCACTGTGAACCACCCCACAATGTTTTTCAGAAACCTATCCGACATTTCCACTGCATGTTTCCTGACCACCCCATGCTGAACACCCTGTGGTGCTTTTCTCCATCCTACATTGGCACTCATTGCCTATCCTAATTCAGACCCTCGGATTCACACCACCCCGTGATGCTTTTCTCACTCCTACTAGTGACTGGCCTGTTAGAAACACTTACAATGCGCACCACACCGCGATGTTTTTCAGAAACCTATCCTACATTGCCACTGCATGTTTCCTGACGTCCACATGCTTACCACCCCGTGGTGCTTTTCTCCATCCTACATTGCCACTCACTGCCTATCCTAATTGAGACGCTCCGATTCGCACCACCCCGTGATATTTTTCTCACTCCTACTAGTCAATGGCCAGTTAGAAACACTAACACTGCGCACCACCTCACAATGTTTTTCAGAAACCTATCCGACATTGCCACTGCATGTTTCCTGACCTCCCCATGCTGAACACCCTGTGGTGCTTTTCTCCATCCTACATTGCCACTCACTGCCTATCCTAATGCAGACGCTCCGATTCGCACCACCCCGTGATGTTTTTCTCACTCCTACTACTTAATGGCCTGTTAGAAACCCTTACAATGCGCACCACCCCGCGATGTTTTTCGGAAACCTATCCTACATTGCCACTGCATGTTTCCTGACCTCCCCATGCTGACCACCCCTTGGCGCTTTTCTCCATCCTTCATTGCGACTCACTGCCTATCCTATTTCAGGCCCACCGATTAACACCACCCCGTGATGTTTTTCTCACTCCTACTAGTGAATGGTGGGTTAGAAACCTTACAATGAGCACCACCCCTCTTGGTTTTTCCGAAACCTATCCTACATTGCCACAGCATGTTTCCTGACCTCTCCATGCTGACCACCCCGTGGCGCTTTTCTCCATCGTACATTGCCACACACTGCCTATCCTAATTTAGGACTTACGATTCACACTACCACGTGATGTTTTTCTCACTCCTACTAGTGAATGGCCTGTTAGAAACCCTTACAATGCGCACCACCTCGCGATGTTTTTCAGAAACCTATCCTACATTGCCACTGCATGTTTCCTGACCTACCGATGCTGACCACCCCTTGGTGCTTTTCTAAATCCTACATTGCCACTCACTGCCTATCCTAATTCAGGCCCTCTGATTCACACCACCCCATGATGTTTTTCTCACTCCAAATAGTGAATGGCCTGTTAGAAACCATTACAATGCGCACGAACCCGCGATGTTTTTTAGAAACTTATGCTACATTGCCACTGCATGTTTCCTGATCTCCCCATGCTGACCACACCGTCGCGCTTGTCTCCATCCTACATTCCCACTCACTGCCTATCCTAATTCAGCCCCCGCGATTCACACCACCCCGTAATGTTTTTCTCACTCCTACTAGTGAATGGCCTGTTAGAAACACTAAAACTGCGCACCACCCGGCAATGTTTTTCAGAAACCTATCCTACATTGCCACTGCATGTTTCCTGACCTCCACATGCTTGTCCGGAGCCGCGGGAGACAGGAGGCCAGACTCGAGCAAGATCAGCTCTCAAACTTTATTGCGTACAGCGAACCTGGACCTAACAAGGTCCGCCACCCTCAACGTTGGTTCCTCTTCCGCCGTTGGGGACAGGAACAACCTCTTATAAGGGGAAGCAGTATCCAATCACAGAGAAGCGTGCCTAACAAGCTGATAGGCTAGCCTCACGGGTATGACAATTTGGCGGGCTTGTTCAGGCCGGAAAGAACCCGGAAGCAGGAAATGGGCGCCATCATAGGCGGCTTCCCACATCTCCCCCTTTTTTATTTATTAAAATAGGATGGTCTGTGTGTCCCTCCAAGGTGTCTATGACCTTGTTGCTGTTAGACACCTAGGAGTTGGCCTACCTTGTAGGCCGAGGCATGAGAGAATGTAGAGGTCTATACCCTGCTGTGCATCACCCTGTTTTGTGCATATCCTTGCGCCAGGACCATGCTCAAGGTGAGTGGTTCATTTTTTCGCAGGGCCAGGCTTTTGTGAACCGAACCTGGATGCATATAGACATTCATTCGTGCCTTCCCCCCAACCTTTGAGGCGGATGGCACTGCAGTACCCTTGGTCTCGCATCTCAATGCCAATAATTTGACTCCGGGAGGGACCCCTGGCCTTATAGGTCATGTATATCTGAGTGGAGCCTGTGTTAGGTTGACTGGGAGGGCTTTTCCCGTCTTACCCGTCATTGGCTTGCCCACTCAGCTCTTATAGCTGATGTTCTGCAATGTGAAGGAGATATGCGGCGGCCTGCTGGCCTGATGGGCCACCTGCTGCCATTTGCATGGCTGCCATGGCTGTGATCTTAACCTGCTGCTGAGTTTGTATGAGGCGATCTAACAAGCATTTAATAACCACAAGCCCTACTAGGATAGCCATGGCAATTAGGATCCAAAAAGAGGTAATAATAGGAACCCACAGAATAGAAGAAGCTCCAAACCAGACATTTTAGTTTGTAGATGGTCTCGGGCACTGAGCGTCGGTCCCAGAAGGGTCGAGTTGACTTGTGTCTGCGGGCTTATCCTCCTGTGCTTTATCAGGAACTGGTGGGGAGTTTACTGCTCGTGTCAATCTTTCCGGGACCCACAGCGGTTCGCAGCCTGGTTCCTGTGGGAAGACACAAACCGCACCTCGGGTCCAGCTAATCACTGGATCCGGGCCCATCCATTGTCCTGTAAGGACATCTTTCCATCTCACCAGCCCTTTGTCGGCCGGGGACGGGTTATTGTGCTCCATGGCAGGGGAATGATTATTGTGATTAAGGTTTAAAAAATTTATGGTAAAGAGTGCCAATGATATTCTTCCTTTGGGCGTTAGGCCATGGCCTATTCCCTCCTTTCGTTTTTGTAAGACACCCTTGAGTGTCCGATGGGATCGCTCAATGATGCCTTGTCCTTGGGGGTTGTAAGGAATGCCATGTTTAAGAGTGACTTCCATTTGTTCACAAAATGTCATAAAAATTTTGCTGGTATAGGCAGGACCATTGTCTGTTTTTAGTATATTGGGCTTTCCCCAAGCAGCCCAGGCTGCCAGGCAATGATTAATAGCATGGGTGGCCCTTTCTCCAGGTTCTGCCGAAGCAAACATAACCTGAGAAGCGGTGTCAACCGAAACATGTACATATTTTTCCGAATTCTGGGATGTGTGTTTGCCAAATATGATTGGGGCGCAGTCCTCTCGGGTTAATGCCAATAGATTGTTGGGGTGAAGAGATCACACAAGCTGGGCAATACCGTACAATCTCTCGTGCTTGTGCTCTCGTGATGTTGAAGCGCGCCATGAGGGTGCGGGCATTAACATGGAATTGAGAATGGAAATTTTGGGCTGCTTCCAGAGGGTTGGGAAAGGTGAAGACCCATATCGGGCGCGTGGCCGTGTCTGCCAAGGCATTGCCTTCCGCCAAGGGCCCAGGTAAATTAGTATGGGCTCTGATATGTGAGATGAACACTTTTGAGATTCTATTCCATAACTGATGTTGAATACCTAGGAATATGGAGGCTACTGTTGAAGAGGGTTTAATGGGACCCGCCGTCTCCAGAACTTGGAGAGCATTTACCACATACGGAAGGAACGTCCTCCTCCTCCCCCAGAAGGGGGCGCAGGAGGTAATCCGGGAAGTAGCTCTCCCTCTAACCAGGGCGGTGCCATAGGTTGTGGGCGCCCTCTGGCGGCCATGGGTGTAGGTGGCAGCCCAGGGAGCAACTCCTCTTCTGGCCACGGCGGTGCAGTAGGGCCTGGCGCCCTGAAGGGGGTGATCGTGGGTCGCGAACTTGCCAAAGGGCGGAAGGGCTTAAGCTCCTCCCGTAAGGCGGAGTAGCTCGGGCAGGGTGGTGTTTGGTTCCCCTTTTTATCTTCCCAAGCCCTGAATTCCTCTTTAAGCTGTGCAGGAGGGTCCTGTTTAGCAAAGACAACCTCCTCTTCTGAACCTTCCGAATCAGAATCAGAATTAGAGCCCTGAGGGTCCTCTGGAGACCCACAATCGGCAGTGGCTCCGGGCTCCTCTGAGCATTCCGATCGAGCTCTATCAAAAGCCTGTTGGGCTGTATTAGCGAAGCGAAAGCAAAACAGATGCAAAGGGAAAAGAAAAGAAAAAAAAAAAACCGGCGTCCACTCGTGTGGCGCTCAAAATTTGTTAGGTGCGTCCACCCAACCCAGGTGACCCAGTACTCACCTGTCCCGGGAACTGCTGTATCTCACGTAGCTGATCAGGGTGAAGAGAAGAGGCGCTCGCGGCCTTCCGTTGTTATTGGGCCAGGTCCTCCGTCGTACCGCAGGCGACAGCAATCGTACCTCCCGGCCGAAGAGGCACGTCGCTGAGTCTTTTACCTTTTTCCCCGTATGGGCCACCAGATGACCGGAGCCGCGGGAGACAGGAGGCCAGACTCGAACAGGATCAGCTCTCAAACTTTATTGCGTACAGCGAACCGGACCTAACAAGGTCCGCCACCGTCAATGTTGGTTCCTCTTCCGCCGTTGGGGGCAGGAACAACATCTTATAAGGGGAAGCAGTATCCAATCACAGAGAAGCGCGCCTAACAAGCTGATAGGCTAGCGTCACGGGTATGACAATTTGGCGGGCTTGTTCAGGCCGGAAAGAACCCAGAAGCAGGAAATGGGCGCCATCATAGGCGGCTTCCCACACATGGTGACAACCCCGTGGTGCTTTTCTCGATTCTACGTTGCCACTCACTGCCTATCCTTATTCAGACGCTCCGATTCACACCACCCCGTGATGTTTTTCTCGCACCTACTAGTGAATGGCCTGTTAGAAACACTAACACTGCACACCTCCCCGCAATGTTTTTCAGAAACCTATCCGACATTGCCACTGCATGTTTCCTGACCTCCCCATGCTTAACACCCTGTGGTGCTTTTCTCCATCCTATATTGCCACTCACTGCCTATACTAATGCAGACGCTCCGATTCGCACCACCCCGTGATGTTTTTCTCACTCCTACTAGTGAATGGCCTGTTAGAAACACTTACATTGCTCACCACCCCACGATGTTTTTCAGAAACCTATCCTACATTAGCCACTGCATGTTTCCTGACCTCCCCATGCTGACCACCCCGTGGTGCTTTTCTCCATCCTACATTGCCACTCGCTGCCTATCCTATTTCAGCACTTCTGATTCACACCACCCCGTGATGTTTTTCTCACTCTTACTAGTGAATGGCATGTTAGAAACCCTTACAATGCGCACCACCCCACGATGTTCTTCAGAAACCTATTCTACATTGCCACTGCATGTTGCCTGACCTCCCCATGCTGACCACCCCATGGTGCTTTTCTCCATCCTACATTGCCACACACTGCCTATCCTAATTCAGGCCCTCCGATTCACACTACTACGTGATGTTTTTCTCACTCCAACTAGTGAATAGCTTGTTAGAAGCCCTTACAATGCGCACAAACCCGCGATGTTTTTCAGAAACCTATACTACATTGCCACTGCATGTTTCCTGACCTCCCCATGCTGACCAACCCGTGGTGCTATTTTCCATGCTACATTGCCACTCACTGCCTATCCTAATTCCGGCCCTCCGATTCACACCACCCCGTGATGTTTTTCTCACTCCTTTTAGTGAATGGCCTGTTAGAAACCCTTACAATGCTCACCACCCCGCGATGTTTTTCAGAAACCTATCCTACATTGCCACTGCATGGTTATTGACCTCCACATGCTGACCAGCCCGTATCGCTTTTCTCCATCGTACATTGCCATACACTGCCTATGCTTATTCAGCCTTCCGATTCACACTAACCCGTCATTTTTTTCTCACTCCTACTAGTGAATGGACTGTTAGAAACCCTTACAATGCGCACCACCAAGCGATGTTTTTCAGAAACCTATCCTACATTGCCACTGCGTGTTTCCTGACCACCTTATGATGACCACACCTTCGCGCTTGTCTCCATCCTACGTTGCCACTCACTGCCAATGCTAATTTAGGCCCTCCGATTCACAACACCCAGTGATGTTTTTCTCACAACTACTAGTGAATGGCCTGTTGGAAACAGTTACAATGCGCACCACACCGCGATGTTTTGAGAAAACTATGCGGAATTACCTCTGCATGTTTCCTTACCTCACCATGCTGACCACCCCGTGGTGCTTTCCTCCATCCTACATTGCCCCTCACTGCCTATTCTAATTCAGGCCCTCCGATTCACACCACCCCATAATGTTTTTCTCACTTCTACTAGTGAATGGCCTGTTAGAAACACTTGCAATGCCCACCTCCCCTCTTTGTTCTTCAGAAACCTATCCTACATTGCCACTGCATGTTTCCTGACCTCCCCATGCTGAACACCCCGTGGCGCTTTTCTCCATCATTCATTGCCACTCACTGCCTATCCTAATTCAGGCCCTCCGATTCACACCACAGCGTGATGTTTTTCTCACTCCTACTAGTGAATGGCGGGTTAGAAACCTTACAATGCGCACCACCCCGCGATGTTTTTCAGAAACCTATCCTACATTGCCACTGCATGTTTCCTGACCTCCCAATGCTGACCACCCCGTGGCGCTTTTCTCCATCCTACATTGCCACACACTGCCTATCCTAATTCAGGCCCTCCGATTCACACTACTACGTGATGTTTTTCTCACTCCAACTAGTGAATGGCTTGTTAGAAGCCCTTACAATGCGCACAAACCCGCGATGTTTTTCAGAAACCTATACTACATTGCCACTGCATGTTTCCTGACCTCCCCATGCTGACCAACCCGTGGTGCTATTTTCCATGCTACATTGCCACTCACTGCCTATCCTAATTCAGGCCCTCCGATTCACACCACCCCGTGATGTTTTTCTCACTCCTATTAGTGAATGGCCTGTTAGAAACCCTTACAATGCTCACCACCCCGCGATGTTTTTCAGAAACCTATCCTACATTGCCACTGCATGTTGATTGACCTCCCCATGCTGACCAGCCCGTATCGCTTTTCTCCATCATACATTGCCATACACTGCCTATGCTTATTCAGCCTTCCGATTCACACTAACCCGTCATTTTTTTCTCACTCCTACTAGTGAATGGCCTGTTAGAAACCCTTACAATGCGCACCACCAAGCGATGTTTTTCAGAAACCTATCCTACATTGCCACTGCGTGTTTCCTGACCACCTTATGATGACCACACCTTCGCGCTTGTCTCCATCCTACGTTGCCACTCACTGCCAATGCTAATTTAGGCCCTCCGATTCACACCACCCGGTGATGTTTTTCTCACAACTACTAGTGAATGGTCTGTTGGAAACAGTTACAATGCGCACCACACCGCGAAGTTTTGAGAAAACTATGCGATATTACCACTGCATGTTTCCTTACCTCACCATGCTGACCACCCCGTGGTGCTTTTCTCCATCCTACATCACCACTCACTGCTTATCCTAATTCAGTCCATCCGATTCACACCACCCCGTGATGTTTTTGTCACTCCTACTAGTGAATGGCTTGCTAGAAAACCTTCTAATGGGCACCACACCACGATGTTTTCAGAAACCTATCCTACATTGCCACTGCATGTTTCCTGACCTCCCCATGCTGACCACCCAGTGGTGCTTTTCTCCATCCTACATTGCCACTCACTGCCTGTCCTAATTCAGGCCCTCGGATTCACACCACCCCGTGATGTTTTTCTCACTCCTACTAGTGAATGGCCTATTAAAAACACTTACAATGCGCACCACCCCGCGAATTTTTTCAGAAACCTAAACTACCTTGCCACTGCATGTTTTGTGCCCTCCACATGGTGACCACCCTGTGGTGCTTTTCTCCATCCTGCATTGCCACTCCCTGCCTATCCTAATTCAGACCCTCCGATTCACACCACCCCGTGTTATTTTTCTCACTCCTACTAGTCCATGGCCTGTTACAAACACTTACCATGCCCACCACCCCACGACGTTTGTCACAAACCTATCCTACATTCCCATTGCATGTTTCCTGATCTCCCCATGCTGACCAACCCGTGGTGATTTGCTCCATTCCTACATTGCCACTCACTGCCTATACTAATTCAGACCCTCCGATTCACACCACCCCGTGATGTTTTTCTCACTCCAACTAGTGAATGGCCTGTTAGAAACACTTACAATGTCCACCACGCCGCGATGTTTTTTGTGAACCTATAATACATTGCCACTGCATGTTTCCTGACATCCCCATGCTGACCACCCCGTGGTGCTTTTCTCCATCTTACCTTGCCTCTCACTCCCTATCCTAAGTCAGGCCCTCCAATTCACACCACCCCGTGATGTTTTTCTCATTCGTACTAGTGAATGGCCTGTTAGAAACATTTACATTTCGCAACACCCCCCAATGTTTTTCAGAATCCTGTCGTACATTGCCACTGCATGTTTCCTGAACTCACGATGCTGACCACCCCGTGGTGCTTTTCTCCATCCTACATTGCCATCCACTGCCTATCCTCATTCAGGCCTTCCAATTCACACCACCCAGTGATGTTTTTCTCACTCCTAATAGTGATTGGCCTGCTGGAAAGCCTTACAATGCGCACGACCCCGCGATGTTTTTCAGAAACCTATTCTACATTGCCACTGCATGTTGCCTGACCTCCCCATGCTGAATACCCCGTGGTGCTTTTCTCCATCCTACATTGCCACTCACTGCCTATCCTAATTCAGGCCCTCCGACTCACACCACCCCGTGATGTTTTTCTCACTCCTACTAGTGAATGCCCTGTGAGAAACCCTTACACTGCGCACCACCCCGCGATGTTTTTCAAAAACCTATCCTACATTGCCCCTGCATGTTTCCTGACCTCAACATGTGACCAACCCGTGGCGCTTTTTTCCATCCTACGTTGCCACTCACTGCCTATCCTAATTCAGGCCCTCCGATTCACCCCACCCTGTGATGTTTTTGTCACTCCTACTACTGAATGGCCTGTGAGAAAAACTTACAATGCGCAACACCCCGCGATGTTTTTCAGAAACTTATCCTACATTGCCACTGCATGTTTCCTGACCTCCCCAAGCTGACCACACCGTGGCACTTTTCTCCATCCTACATTGCCACTCACTGTCTATCCTAAATCAGGCCCTCCAATTCACACCACCCCATGATGTTTTTCTCACTCCTAAGAGTGAATGGCCTGTTAGAAACGTATTCAATGCGCACCGCCCCTCGATGTTTTTCAGAAACCCATCCTACATTGCCATTTCATGTTTCCAGACCTATCCATGCTGACCACCCTGTGGTGCTTTTCTCCATCCTACATTGTCACTCACAGCCTATCCTAATTCAGGCCTTCTGATTCACACCACCCCGTAATGTTTTTCTCACTCTTACTAGTGAATTGCCTGTTAGAAATCCTTACAATGCGCACCACCCCACGATGTTTTTCAGAAACCTATCCTACATTGCCACTGCATGTTTCCTAACCTCCCCATGCTGACCACTCCGTGGCGCTTTTCTCCATCCTACGTTGCCACTCACTGCCTATCCTAATTCAGGCCCTGTGATTCACACCACCCCGTGATGCTTTTCTCACTCCTACTAGTGAATGCCCTGTTAGAATCCCTTGCAATGCGCACCACCTCGCGATGTTTTTCAGAAACCAACCCACATTGATAGTGCATGTTTCCAGACCTCCCCATGCTGACCACAGCGTGGCGTATTTCTCCATCCTACATTGTGACTCACTGCCTATCCTTATTCAGGCCCTCGGATTCACACCACCCCGTGATGTTTTTCTCACTCCTACTAGTGAATTGCCTGTTAGAAACCCTTTCAATGCGTACCACACCGCGATGTTTTTCAGAAACCTATCCTACATTGTCACTGCATGTTTCTTGACCTCCCCATGCTGACCACCCCGTGGCGCTTTTCTCTCTCTTACATTGCCACTCATTGCCTATCCTAATTCAGGCACTCCGAATCACACAACCACGTAATGATTTTCTCACTCCTACTAGTGAATGGCCTGTTAGAAAACCGTACAATGCCCAACACCCCCGAATGTTTTTCAGAAATCTATCCTACATTGCCAATGCATGTGTCCTGAACTCCCCATGCTGACCACCCCGTGGCGCTTTTCTCGATCCTATATTGTCACTCACTGCATATCCTAAATCAGGCCCTCCGATTCACAACACCCCGTGATGTTTTTCTCACTCCTACTAGTGAATGGCCTGTTAAAACCCTTACAATGCTCACCAACCCGCGATGTTTTTCAGAACCCTATACTACATTGCCGCTGCATGTTTCCTGACCTCCCCATGCTGACCACCCCGTGGAGCTTTTCTCCATCCTACGTTGCCACTCACAGCCTATCCTAATTCAGGTCCTCCGATTCATACCACCCCGTGATGTTTTTCTCACTCCTACTAGTGAATGGCTTGTTAGAAACCCTTAAAAGGCACACTAGCCCCGAATGTTTTTCAGAAACCTATCCTACATTGCCACTGCATGTTTCCGGACCTCCCCATGCTGACCACGCCATGGCGCTTTTCTCCATCCTACATTGCCACTCACTGCCTATCCTAATTCAGGCCCTCAAATTCACATCACCCTGTGATGTTTTTCTCACTCCTGCTAGTGAATGGCCTGTTAGAAAACCTTACGATGCGCACCACCACGCGATGTTTTTCAGATTCCTATCCTACATTGCCACTGCATGTTTTCTGACCTGCCCATGCTGAGGACCCCGTGGCACTTTTCTCCATCCCACAATGCCACTCACTTCCTATCCTAATTCAGGCCCTCGGATTGACACCACCACGTGATGTTTTTCTCACTCCTACTATTGAATGGCCTGTTAGAAACCCTTACAAGTCGGACCACCCCACGGTGTTTTTCAGAAATCTATCCTACATTGCCACTTTATGTTTCCTGACTTCACGATTCTGACCACCCCGTGGCGCTTTTCTTTAAACTACATTGCCACTCACTGGCTATGCTAATTCAGGCCCTGCGATTCACACTACCACATGATGTTTTTCTCACTGCTACTAGTGAAAGGCCTGTTAGAAAGCCTTACAATGCGCACCACCCTGCGATGTTTTTCAGAACCCTATCCTATATTGCCACTGCATGTTTCGTGACCTCACCATCATGACCACCCCATGGCGCTTTTCTCCATCCTACATCGCCACTCACTGCCTATCCTACTTCAGGCACTGAGATTGACACCACCCCGTGACGTTTTTCTCACTCCTACTAGTGAATGCCCTGTTAGAAACCCTCACAAAGCACACCACCTCGCGATGTTTTTCAGAAACCTATCCTAAATTGCCACTGCATGTTTCCTGACCTCGCAAGGCTGACCCCCATGGCGATTTTCTCCATTCTACATTGCCATTCACAGCCTATCCTAATTCAGGCCCTCCGATTCATACCACCCCCTGATGTTTTTCTCACTCCTACTAGTGTATGCCCTGTTAGAAACCCGTACAATGCACACCATCCCGCGATGTTTTTCAGAAACCTATCCTACATTGCCACTGCATGTTTTCTGATCTCACCATCCTGACCACCCAGTGGGGTTTTTCTTTAAACTACATTGCCACTCACTGCCTATGCTAATTCAGGCCCTCCGATTCACACCACCCCGTGATGTTTTTGTCACTCCTACTAGTGAAAGGCCTGTTAGAAACCCTTACAATGTGCACCACCCCGCGATGTTTTTCAGAAACCTATCGTACATTGCCACTGCATATTTCCTGACCTCCCCATGCTGAACACCCCATGGCGCTTTTCTCCATCCTACATTGCCACTCACTGCCTATCCTAATTCAGGCACTCAGATTCACACCACCCCGTGATGTTTTTCTCACTCCTACTAGTGAATGCCCTGTGAGAAACCCTTACACTGCGCACCACCCCGCGATGTTTTTCAAAAACCTATCCTACATTGCCCCTGCATGTTTCCTGACCTCAACATGTGACCAACCCGTGGCGCTTTTTTCCATCCTACGTTGCCACTCACTGCCTATCCTAATTCAGGCCCTCCGATTCACCCCACCCCGTGATGTTTTTGTCACTCCTACTACTGAATGGCCTCTGAGAAAATCTTACAATGCGCAACACCCCGCGATGTTTTTCAGAAACTTATCCTACATTGCCACTGCATGTTTCCTGACCTCCCCAAGCTGACCACACCGTGGCACTTTTCTCCATCCTACATTGCCACTCACTGTCTATCCTAAATCAGGCCCTCCAATTCACACCACCCCATGATGTTTTTCTCACTCCTACTAGTGAATGGCCTGTTAGAAACCCATTCAATGCGCACCGCACCTCGATGTTTTTCAGAAACCCATCCTACATTGCCACTTCATGTTTCCAGACCTATCCATGCTGACCACCCTGTGGTGCTTTTCTCCATCCTACATTGTCACTCACAGCCTATCCTAATTCAGGCCTTCTGATTCACACCACCCCGTAATGTTTTTCTCACTCTTACTAGTGAATTGCCTGTTAGAAATCCTTACAATGCGCACCACCCCGCGATGTTTTTCAGAAACCTATCCTACATTGCCACTGCATGCTTCCTAACCTCCCCATGCTGACCACTTCCTGGAGCTTTTCTCCATCCTACGTTGCCACTCACTGCCTATCCTAATTCAGGCCCTGTGATTCACAACACCCCGTGATGCTTTTCTCACTCCTACTAGTGAATGCCCTGTTAGAATCTCTTGCAATGCGCACCACCTCGCGATGTTTTTCAGAAACCAACCCACATTGATAGTGCATGTTTCCAGACCTCCCCATGCTGACCACAGCGTGGCGTATTTCTCCATCCTACATTGTGACTCACTGCCTATCCTTATTCAGGCCCTTGGATTCACACCACCCCGTGATGTTTTTCTCACTCCTACTAGTGAATTGCCTGTTAGAAACCCTTTCAGTGCGTACCACCCCGCGATGTTTTTCAGAAACCTATCCTACATTGTCACTGCATGTTTCTTGACCTCCCCATGCTGACCACCCCGTGGCGTTTTCTCTCTCTTACATTGCCACTCACTGCCTATCCTAATTCAGGCCCTCCGAATCACACAACCACGTAATGATTTTCTCACTCCTACTAGTGAATGGCCTGTTAGAAACCCTTACAATGCGCACCACCCCCGAATGTTTTCCACAAATCTATCCTACATTGCCAATGCATGTGTTCTGAACTCCCCATGCTGACCACCCCGTGGCGATTTTCTCCATCCTATATTGTCATTCACTGCATATCCTAATTCAGGCCCTCCGATTCACACCACCCCGTGATGTTTTTCTCACTCCTACTAGTGAATGGCCTGTTAAAACCCTTAAAATGCTCACCACCCCGCGACGTTTTTCAGAACCCTATACTACATTGCCGCTGCATGTTTCCTGACCTCCCCATGCTGACCACCCCGTGGCGCTTTTCTCCATCCTACGTTGCCACTCACAGCCTATCCTAATTCAGGTCCTCCGATTCATACCACCCCGTGATGTTTTTCTCGCTCCTACTAGTGAATGGCTTGTTAGAAACCCTTAAAAGGCACACTACCCCCGAATGTTTTTCAGAAACCTATCCTACATTGCCACTGCATGTTTCCTGACCTCCCCATGCTGACCACGCCATGGCGCTTTTCTCCATCCTACATTGCCACTCACTGCCTATGCTAATTCAAGCCCTCTGATTCACACCACCCCGTGATGTTTTTCTCACTGCTACTAGTGAAAGGCCTGTTAGAAACCCTTACAATGTGCACCACCCCGCGATGTTTTTCAGAAACCTATCGTACATTGCCACTGCATGTTTCCTGACCTCCCCATGCTGAACACCCCATGGCGCTTTTCTCCATCCTACGTTGCCACTCACTGCCTATCCTAATTCAGGCACTAAGATTCACACCACCCCATGATGCTTTTCTCACTTCTACTAGTGAATGCCCTGTTAGAAAACCTTACAATGCACACCACCCCGCGATGTTTTTCAGAAACCTATCCTACATTGCCACGGCATGTTTCCTGACCTCACCATGCTGACCACCCTGTGCAGCTTTTCTCCATGCTACATTTCCACTCACTGCATATCCTAATTCAGGCCCTCCGATTCACACCACCCCGTGATGTTTTTTGCACTCCTACTAGTGAATGGCCTGTTAGAAATCCTTAAAATGCGCACCAACGCGTGATTTTTCAGAAACCTATCCTACATTGCCACTGCATGTTTCCTGACCTCCCCATGCTGACAAATCCGTGGCGCTTTTCTCCATCCTACATTGTCACTCACTCCCTATCCTAATTCAGGCCCTCCGACTCACACCACCCCGTTATGTTTTTCTCACTTCTACTAGTGAATGCCCTGTGAGAAACCCTTACACTGCGCACCACCCCGCGATGTTTTTCAAAAACCTATCCTACATTGCCCCAGCATGTTTCCTGACCTCAACATGTGACCAACCCGTGGTGCTTTTTTCCATCCTACGTTGCCACTCACTGCCTATCCTAATTCAGGCCCTCCGATTCACCCCACCCCGTGATGTTTTTGTCACTCCTTCTAGTGAATGGCCTGTGAGAAAAACTTACACTGCGCAAAACCCCGTGATGTTTTTCAGAAACTTATCCTACATTGCCACTGCATGTTTCCTGACCTCCCCAAGCTGACCACCCCGTGGCGCTTTTCTCCATCCTATATTGTCACTCACTGCATATCCTAATTCAGGCCCTCCGATTCACACCACCCCGTGATGTTTTTCTCACTCCTACTAGTGAATGGCCTGTTAAAACCCTTACAATGCTCACCACCCCGCGATGTTTTTCAGAAACCTATCCTACATTGCCCCTGCATGTTTCCTGACCTCAACATGTGACCAACCCGTGGCGCTTTTTTCCATCCTACGTTGCCACTCACTGCCTATCCTAATTCAGGCCCTCCGATTCACCCCACCCCGTGATGTTTTTGTCACTCCTACTACTGAATGGCCTGTGAGAAAAACTTACAATGTGCAACACCCCGCGATGTTTTTCAGAAACTTATCCTACATTGCCACTGCATGTTTCCTGACCTCCCCAAGCTGACCACACCGTGGCACTTTTCTCCATCCTACATTGCCACTCACTGTCTATCCTAAATCAGGCCCTCCAATTCACACCACCCCATGATGTTTTTCTCACTCCTACTAGTGAATGGCCTGTTAGAAACCCATTCAATGCGCACCGCCCCTCGATGTTTTTCAGAAACCCATCCTACATTGCCACTTCATGTTTCCAGACCTATCCATGCTGACCACCCTGTGGTGCTTTTCTCCATCCTACATTGTCACTCACAGCCTATCCTAATTCGGGCCTTCTGATTCACACCACCCCGTAATGTTTTTCTCACTCTTACTAGTGAATTGCCTGTTAGATATCCTTACAATGCGCACCACCCTGCGATGTTTTTCAGAAACCTATCCTACATTGCCACTGCATGTTTCCTAACCTCCCCATGCTGATCACTCCGTGGCGCTTTTCTCCATCCTACGTTGGCACTCACTGCCTATCCTAATTCAGGCCCTGTGATTCACACCACCCCGTGATGCTTTTCTCACTCCTACTAGTGAATGACCTGTTAGAATCCCTTGCAATGCGCACCACCTCGCGATGTTTTTCAGAAACCAACCCACATTGATAGTGCATGTTTCCAGACCTCCCCATGCTGACCACAGCGTGGCGTATTTCTCCATCCTACATTGTGACTCACTGCCTATCCTTATTCAGGCCCTCGGATTCACACCACCCCGTAATGTTTTTCTCACTCCTACTAGTGAATGGCCTGTTAAAACCCTTACAATGCTCACCACCCCACGATGTTTTTCAGAACCCTATACTACATTGCCACTGCATGTTTCCTGACCTCCCCATGCTGACCACCCCGTGGCGCTTTTCTCCATCCTACGTTGCCACTCACAGACTATCCTAATTCAGGTCCTCCGATTCATACCACCCCGTGATGTTTTTCTCACTCCTACTAGTGAATGGCTTGTTAGAAACCCTTAAAAGGCACACTACCTCCGAATGTTTTTCAGAAACCTATCCTACATTGCCACTGCATGTTTCCTGACCTCCCCATGCTGACCACGCCATGGCGCTTTTCTCCATCCTACATCGCCACTCACTGCCTATCCTAGTTCAGGCACTGAGATTGACACCACCCCGTGACGTTTTTCTCACTCCTACTAGTGAATGCCCTGTTAGAAACCCTCACAAAGCGCACCACCTCGCGATGTTTTTCAGAAACCTATCCTAAATTGCCACTGCATGTTTCCTGACCTCGCCAGGCTTACCCCCGTGGCGATTTTCTCCATTCTACATTGCCATTCACAGCCTATCCTAATTCAGGCCCTCCGATTCATACCACTCCCTGATGTTTTTCTCACTCCTACTAGTGTATGGCCTTTTAGAAACCCATACAATGCACACCATCCCGCGATGTTTTTCAGAAACCTATCCTACATTGCCACTGCACGTTTTCGGATCTCACCATCCTGACCACCCCTTGGGGTTTTTCTTTAAACTACATTGCCACTCACTGCCTATGCTAATTCAGGCCCTCCGATTCACACCACCCCGTGATGTTTTTGTCACTCCTACTAGTGAAAGGCCTGTTAGAAACCCTTACAATGTGCACCACCCCGCGATGTTTTTCAGAAACCTATCGTACATTGCCACTGCATGTTTCCTGACCTCCCCATGCTGAACACCCCATGGCGCTTTTCTCCATCCTACATTGCCACTCACTGCCTATCCTAATTCAGGCACTCAGATTCACACCACCCCGTGATGTTTTTCTCACTCCTACTAGTGAATGCCCTGTGAGAAACCCTTACACTGCGCACCACCCCGCGATGTTTTTCAAAAACCTATCCTACATTGCCCCTGCATGTTTCCTGACCTCAACATGTGACCAACCCGTGGCGCTTTTTTCCATCCTACGTTGCCACTCACTGCCTATCCTAATTCAGGCCCTCCGATTCACCCCACCCCGTGATGTTTTTGTCACTCCTACTACTGAATGGCCTGTGAGAAAAACTTACAATGTGCAACACCCCGCGATGTTTTTCAGAAACTTATCCTACATTGCCACTGCATGTTTCCTGACCTCCCCAAGCTGACCACACCGTGGCACTTTTCTCCATCCTACATTGCCACTCACTGTCTATCCTAAATCAGGCCCTCCAATTCACACCACCCCATGATGTTTTTCTCACTCCTACTAGTGAATGGCCTGTTAGAAACCCATTCAATGCGCACCGCCCCTCGATGTTTTTCAGAAACCCATCCTACATTGCCACTTCATGTTTCCAGACCTATCCATGCTGACCACCCTGTGGTGCTTTTCTCCATCCTACATTGTCACTCACAGCCTATCCTAATTCAGGCCTTCTGATTCACACCACCCCGTAATGTTTTTCTCACTCTTACTAGTGAATTGCCTGTTAGATATCCTTACAATGCGCACCACCCTGCGATGTTTTTCAGAAACCTATCCTACATTGCCACTGCATGTTTCCTAACCTCCCCATGCTGATCACTCCGTGGCGCTTTTCTCCATCCTACGTTGGCACTCACTGCCTATCCTAATTGAGGCCCTGTGATTCACACCACTCCGTGATGCTTTTCTCACTCCTACTAGTGAATGCCCTGTTAGAATCCCTTGCAATGCGCACCACCTCGCGATGTTTTTCAGAAACCAACCCACATTGATAGTGCATGTTTCCAGACCTCCCCATGCTGACCACAGCGTGGCGTATTTCTCCATCCTACATTGTGACTCACTGCCTATCCTTATTCAGGCCCTCGGATTCACACCACCCCATAATGTTTTTCTCACTCCTACTAGTGAATGGCCTGTTAAAACCCTTACAATGCTCACCATCCCGCGATGTTTTTCAGAACCCTATACGACATTGCCACTGCATGTTTCCTGACCTCCCCATGCTGACCACCCCGTGGCGCTTTTCTCCATCCTACGTTGCCACTCACAGCCTATCCTAATTCAGGTCCTCCGATTCATACCACCCCGTGATGTTTTTCTCACTCCTACTAGTGAATGGCTTGTTAGAAACCCTTAAAAGGCACACTACCTCCGAATGTTTTTCAGAAACCTATCCTACATTGCCACTGCATGTTTCCTGACCTCCCCATGCTGACCACGCCATGGCGCTTTTCTCCATCCTACATCGCCACTCACTGCCTATCCTAGTTTAGGCACTGAGATTGACACCACCCCGTGACGTTTTTCTCACTCCTACTAGTGAATGCCCTGTTAGAAACCCTCACAAAGCGCACCACCTCGCGATGTTTTTCAGAAACCTATCCTAAATTGCCACTGCATGTTTCCTGACCTCGCCAGGCTGACCCCCGTGGCGATTTTCTCCATTCTACATTGCCATTCACAGCCTATCCTAATTCAGGCCCTCCGATTCATACCACCCCCTGATGTTTTTCTCACTCCTACTAGTGTATGCCCTGTTAGAAACCCGTACAATGCACACCATCCCGCGATGTTTTTCAGAAACCTATCCTACATTGCCACTGCATGTTTTCTGATCTCACCATCCTGACCACCCAGTGGGGTTTTTCTTTAAACTACATTGCCACTCACTGCCTATGCTAATTCAGGCCCTCCGATTCACACCACCCCGTGATGTTTTTGTCACTCCTACTAGTGAAAGGCCTGTTAGAAACCCTTACAATGTGCACCACCCCGCGATGTTTTTCAGAAACCTATCGTACATTGCCACTGCATATTTCCTGACCTCCCCATGCTGAACACCCCATGGCGCTTTTCTCCATCCTACATTGCCACTCACTGCCTATCCTAATTCAGGCACTCAGATTCACACCACCCCGTGATGTTTTTCTCACTCCTACTAGTGAATGCCCTGTGAGAAACCCTTACACTGCGCACCACCCCGCGATGTTTTTCAAAAACCTATCCTACATTGCCCCTGCATGTTTCCTGACCTCAACATGTGACCAACCCGTGGCGCTTTTTTCCATCCTACGTTGCCACTCACTGCCTATCCTAATTCAGGCCCTCCGATTCACCCCACCCCGTGATGTTTTTGTCACTCCTACTACTGAATGGCCTCTGAGAAAATCTTACAATGCGCAACACCCCGCGATGTTTTTCAGAAACTTATCCTACATTGCCACTGCATGTTTCCTGACCTCCCCAAGCTGACCACACCGTGGCACTTTTCTCCATCCTACATTGCCACTCACTGTCTATCCTAAATCAGGCCCTCCAATTCACACCACCCCATGATGTTTTTCTCACTCCTACTAGTGAATGGCCTGTTAGAAACCCATTCAATGCGCACCGCACCTCGATGTTTTTCAGAAACCCATCCTACATTGCCACTTCATGTTTCCAGACCTATCCATGCTGACCACCCTGTGGTGCTTTTCTCCATCCTACATTGTCACTCACAGCCTATCCTAATTCAGGCCTTCTGATTCACACCACCCCGTAAGGTTTTTCTCACTCTTACTAGTGAATTGCCTGTTAGAAATCCTTACAATGCGCACCACCCCGCGATGTTTTTCAGAAACCTATCCTACATTGCCACTGCATGCTTCCTAACCTCCCCATGCTGACCACTTCCTGGAGCTTTTCTCCATCCTACGTTGCCACTCACTGCCTATCCTAATTCAGGCCCTGTGATTCACAACACCCCGTGATGCTTTTCTCACTCCTACTAGTGAATGCCCTGTTAGAATCTCTTGCAATGCGCACCACCTCGCGATGTTTTTCAGAAACCAACCCACATTGATAGTGCATGTTTCCAGACCTCCCCATGCTGACCACAGCGTGGCGTATTTCTCCATCCTACATTGTGACTCACTGCCTATCCTTATTCAGGCCCTTGGATTCACACCACCCCGTGATGTTTTTCTCACTCCTACTAGTGAATTGCCTGTTAGAAACCCTTTCAGTGCGTACCACCCCGCGATGTTTTTCAGAAACCTATCCTACATTGTCACTGCATGTTTCTTGACCTCCCCATGCTGACCACCCCGTGGCGTTTTCTCTCTCTTACATTGCCACTCACTGCCTATCCTAATTCAGGCCCTCCGAATCACACAACCACGTAATGATTTTCTCACTCCTACTAGTGAATGGCCTGTTAGAAACCCTTACAATGCGCACCACCCCCGAATGTTTTTCACAAATCTATCCTACATTGCCAATGCATGTGTTCTGAACTCCCCATGCTGACCACCCCGTGGCGATTTTCTCCATCCTATATTGTCATTCACTGCATATCCTAATTCAGGCCCTCCGATTCACACCACCCCGTGATGTTTTTCTCACTCCTACTAGTGAATGGCCTGTTAAAACCCTTAAAATGCTCACCACCCCGCGACGTTTTTCAGAACCCTATACTACATTGCCGCTGCATGTTTCCTGACCTCCCCATGCTGACCACCCCGTGGCGCTTTTCTCCATCCTACGTTGCCACTCACAGCCTATCCTAATTCAGGTCCTCCGATTCATACCACCCCGTGATGTTTTTCTCGCTCCTACTAGTGAATGGCTTGTTAGAAACCCTTAAAAGGCACACTACCCCCGAATGTTTTTCAGAAACCTATCCTACATTGCCACTGCATGTTTCCTGACCTCCCCATGCTGACCACGCCATGGCGCTTTTCTCCATCCTACATTGCCACTCACTGCCTATGCTAATTCAAGCCCTCTGATTCACACCACCCCGTGATGTTTTTCTCACTGCTACTAGTGAAAGGCCTGTTAGAAACCCTTACAATGTGCACCACCCCGCGATGTTTTTCAGAAACCTATCGTACATTGCCACTGCATGTTTCCTGACCTCCCCATGCTGAACACCCCATGGCGCTTTTCTCCATCCTACGTTGCCACTCACTGCCTATCCTAATTCAGGCACTAAGATTCACACCACCCCATGATGCTTTTCTCACTTCTACTAGTGAATGCCCTGTTAGAAAACCTTACAATGCACACCACCCCGCGATGTTTTTCAGAAACCTATCCTACATTGCCACGGCATGTTTCCTGACCTCACCATGCTGACCACCCTGTGCAGCTTTTCTCCATGCTACATTTCCACTCACTGCATATCCTAATTCAGGCCCTCCGATTCACACCACCCCGTGATGTTTTTTGCACTCCTACTAGTGAATGGCCTGTTAGAAATCCTTAAAATGCGCACCAACGCGTGATTTTTCAGAAACCTATCCTACATTGCCACTGCATGTTTCCTGACCTCCCCATGCTGACAAATCCGTGGCGCTTTTCTCCATCCTACATTGTCACTCACTCCCTATCCTAATTCAGGCCCTCCGACTCACACCACCCCGTTATGTTTTTCTCACTTCTACTAGTGAATGCCCTGTGAGAAACCCTTACACTGCGCACCACCCCGCGATGTTTTTCAAAAACCTATCCTACATTGCCCCAGCATGTTTCCTGACCTCAACATGTGACCAACCCGTGGTGCTTTTTTCCATCCTACGTTGCCACTCACTGCCTATCCTAATTCAGGCCCTCCGATTCACCCCACCCCGTGATGTTTTTGTCACTCCTTCTAGTGAATGGCCTGTGAGAAAAACTTACACTGCGCAAAACCCCGTGATGTTTTTCAGAAACTTATCCTACATTGCCACTGCATGTTTCCTGACCTCCCCAAGCTGACCACCCCGTGGCGCTTTTCTCCATCCTATATTGTCACTCACTGCATATCCTAATTCAGGCCCTCCGATTCACACCACCCCGTGATGTTTTTCTCACTCCTACTAGTGAATGGCCTGTTAAAACCCTTACAATGCTCACCACCCCGCGATGTTTTTCAGAAACCTATCCTACATTGCCCCTGCATGTTTCCTGACCTCAACATGTGACCAACCCGTGGCGCTTTTTTCCATCCTACGTTGCCACTCACTGCCTATCCTAATTCAGGCCCTCCGATTCACCCCACCCCGTGATGTTTTTGTCACTCCTACTACTGAATGGCCTGTGAGAAAAACTTACAATGTGCAACACCCCGCGATGTTTTTCAGAAACTTATCCTACATTGCCACTGCATGTTTCCTGACCTCCCCAAGCTGACCACACCGTGGCACTTTTCTCCATCCTACATTGCCACTCACTGTCTATCCTAAATCAGGCCCTCCAATTCACACCACCCCATGATGTTTTTCTCACTCCTACTAGTGAATGGCCTGTTAGAAACCCATTCAATGCGCACCGCCCCTCGATGTTTTTCAGAAACCCATCCTACATTGCCACTTCATGTTTCCAGACCTATCCATGCTGACCACCCTGTGGTGCTTTTCTCCATCCTACATTGTCACTCACAGCCTATCCTAATTCGGGCCTTCTGATTCACACCACCCCGTAATGTTTTTCTCACTCTTACTAGTGAATTGCCTGTTAGATATCCTTACAATGCGCACCACCCTGCGATGTTTTTCAGAAACCTATCCTACATTGCCACTGCATGTTTCCTAACCTCCCCATGCTGATCACTCCGTGGCGCTTTTCTCCATCCTACGTTGGCACTCACTGCCTATCCTAATTCAGGCCCTGTGATTCACACCACCCCGTGATGCTTTTCTCACTCCTACTAGTGAATGACCTGTTAGAATCCCTTGCAATGCGCACCACCTCGCGATGTTTTTCAGAAACCAACCCACATTGATAGTGCATGTTTCCAGACCTCCCCATGCTGACCACAGCGTGGCGTATTTCTCCATCCTACATTGTGACTCACTGCCTATCCTTATTCAGGCCCTCGGATTCACACCACCCCGTAATGTTTTTCTCACTCCTACTAGTGAATGGCCTGTTAAAACCCTTACAATGCTCACCACCCCGCGATGTTTTTCAGAACCCTATACTACATTGCCACTGCATGTTTCCTGACCTCCCCATGCTGACCACCCCGTGGCGCTTTTCTCCATCCTACGTTGCCACTCACAGACTATCCTAATTCAGGTCCTCCGATTCATACCACCCCGTGATGTTTTTCTCACTCCTACTAGTGAATGGCTTGTTAGAAACCCTTAAAAGGCACACTACCTCCGAATGTTTTTCAGAAACCTATCCTACATTGCCACTGCATGTTTCCTGACCTCCCCATGCTGACCACGCCATGGCGCTTTTCTCCATCCTACATCGCCACTCACTGCCTATCCTAGTTCAGGCACTGAGATTGACACCACCCCGTGACGTTTTTCTCACTCCTACTAGTGAATGCCCTGTTAGAAACCCTCACAAAGCGCACCACCTCGCGATGTTTTTCAGAAACCTATCCTAAATTGCCACTGCATGTTTGCTGACCTCGCCAGGCTTACCCCCGTGGCGATTTTCTCCATTCTACATTGCCATTCACAGCCTATCCTAATTCAGGCCCTCCGATTCATACCACTCCCTGATGTTTTTCTCACTCCTACTAGTGTATGGCCTTTTAGAAACCCATACAATGCACACCATCCCGCGATGTTTTTCAGAAACCTATCCTACATTGCCACTGCACGTTTTCGGATCTCACCATCCTGACCACCCCTTGGGGTTTTTCTTTAAACTACATTGCCACTCACTGCCTATGCTAATTCAGGCCCTCCGATTCACACCACCCCGTGATGTTTTTGTCACTCCTACTAGTGAAAGGCCTGTTAGAAACCCTTACAATGTGCACCACCCCGCGATGTTTTTCAGAAACCTATCGTACATTGCCACTGCATGTTTCCTGACCTCCCCATGCTGAACACCCCATGGCGCTTTTCTCCATCCTACATTGCCACTCACTGCCTATCCTAATTCAGGCACTCAGATTCACACCACCCCGTGATGTTTTTCTCACTCCTACTAGTGAATGCCCTGTGAGAAACCCTTACACTGCGCACCACCCCGCGATGTTTTTCAAAAACCTATCCTACATTGCCCCTGCATGTTTCCTGACCTCAACATGTGACCAACCCGTGGCGCTTTTTTCCATCCTACGTTGCCACTCACTGCCTATCCTAATTCAGGCCCTCCGATTCACCCCACCCCGTGATGTTTTTGTCACTCCTACTACTGAATGGCCTGTGAGAAAAACTTACAATGTGCAACACCCCGCGATGTTTTTCAGAAACTTATCCTACATTGCCACTGCATGTTTCCTGACCTCCCCAAGCTGACCACACCGTGGCACTTTTCTCCATCCTACATTGCCACTCACTGTCTATCCTAAATCAGGCCCTCCAATTCACACCACCCCATGATGTTTTTCTCACTCCTACTAGTGAATGGCCTGTTAGAAACCCATTCAATGCGCACCGCCCCTCGATGTTTTTCAGAAACCCATCCTACATTGCCACTTCATGTTTCCAGACCTATCCATGCTGACCACCCTGTGGTGCTTTTCTCCATCCTACATTGTCACTCACAGCCTATCCTAATTCAGGCCTTCTGATTCACACCACCCCGTAATGTTTTTCTCACTCTTACTAGTGAATTGCCTGTTAGATATCCTTACAATGCGCACCACCCTGCGATGTTTTTCAGAAACCTATCCTACATTGCCACTGCATGTTTCCTAACCTCCCCATGCTGATCACTCCGTGGCGCTTTTCTCCATCCTACGTTGGCACTCACTGCCTATCCTAATTGAGGCCCTGTGATTCACACCACTCCGTGATGCTTTTCTCACTCCTACTAGTGAATGCCCTGTTAGAATCCCTTGCAATGCGCACCACCTCGCGATGTTTTTCAGAAACCAACCCACATTGATAGTGCATGTTTCCAGACCTCCCCATGCTGACCACAGCGTGGCGTATTTCTCCATCCTACATTGTGACTCACTGCCTATCCTTATTCAGGCCCTCGGATTCACACCACCCCGTAATGTTTTTCTCACTCCTACTAGTGAATGGCCTGTTAAAACCCTTACAATGCTCACCATCCCGCGATGTTTTTCAGAACCCTATACGACATTGCCACTGCATGTTTCCTGACCTCCCCATGCTGACCACCCCGTGGCGCTTTTCTCCATCCTACGTTGCCACTCACAGCCTATCCTAATTCAGGTCCTCCGATTCATACCACCCCGTGATGTTTTTCTCACTCCTACTAGTGAATGGCTTGTTAGAAACCCTTAAAAGGCACACTACCTCCGAATGTTTTTCAGAAACCTATCCTACATTGCCACTGCATGTTTCCTGACCTCCCCATGCTGACCACGCCATGGCGCTTTTCTCCATCCTACATCGCCACTCACTGCCTATCCTAGTTCAGGCACTGAGATTGACACCACCCCGTGACGTTTTTCTCACTCCTACTAGTGAATGCCCTGTTAGAAACCCTCACAAAGCGCACCACCTCGCGATGTTTTTCAGAAACCTATCCTAAATTGCCACTGCATGTTTCCTGACCTCGCCAGGCTGACCCCCGTGGCGATTTTCTCCATTCTACATTGCCATTCACAGCCTATCCTAATTCAGGCCCTCCGATTCATACCACCCCCTGATGTTTTTCTCACTCCTACTAGTGTATGGCCTGTTAGAAACCCATACAATGTACACCATCCCGCGATGTTTTTCAGAAACCTATCCTACATTGCCACTGCATGTTTTCGGATCTCACCATCCTGACCACCCCTTGGGGTTTTTCTTTAAACTACATCGCCACTCACTGCCTATGCTAATTCAGGCCCTCCGATTCACACCACCCCGTGATGTTTTTGTCACTCCTACTAATGAAAGGCCTGTTAGAAACCCTTACAATGTGCACCACCCCGCGATGTTTTTCAGAAACCTATCGTACATTGCCACTGCATGTTTCCTGACCTCCCCATGCTAAACACCCCATGGCGCTTTTCTCCATCCTACATTGCCACTCACTGCCTATCCTAATTCAGGCACTCAGATTCACACCACCCCGTGATGTTTTTCTCACTCCTACTAGTGAATGCCCTGTGAGAAACCCTTACACTGCGCACCACCCCGTGATGTTTTTCAAAAACCTATCCTACATTGCCACTGCATGTTTCCTAACCTCCCCATGCTGACCACTCCGTGGCGCTTTTCTCCATCCTACGTTGCCACTCACTGCCTATCCTAATTCAGGCCCTGTGATTCACACCACCCCGTGATGCTTTTCTCACTCCTACTAGTGAATGCCCTGTTAGAATCCCTTGCAATGCGCACCACCTTGCGATGTTTTTCAGAAACCAACCCACATTGATAGTGCATGTTTCCAGACCTCCCCATGCTGACCACAGCGTGGCGTATTTCTCCATCCTACATTGTGACTCACTGCCTATCCTTATTCAGGCCCTCGGATTCACACCACCCCGTGATGTTTTTCTCACTCCTACTAGTGAATTGCCTGTTAGAAACCGTTTCAATGCGTACCACCCCGCGATGTTTTTCAGAAACCTATCCTACATTGTCACTGCATGTTTCTTGACCTCCCCATGCTGACCAACCCGTGGCGCTTTTCTCTCTCTTACATTGCCACTCACTGCCTATCCTAATTCAGGCCCTCCGAATCACACAACCACGTAATGATTTTCTCACTCCTACGAGTGAATGGCCTGTTAGAAACCCTTACAATGCGCACCACCCCGAATGTTTTTCAGAAATCTATCCTACATTGCCAATGCATGTGTCCTGAACTCCCCATGCTGACCACCCCGTGGCGCTTTTCTCCATCCTATATTGTCACTCACTGCATATCCTAATTCAGGCCCTCCGATTCACACCACCCCGTGATGTTTTTCTCACTCCTACTAGTGAATGGCCTGTTAAAACCCTTACAATGCTCACCACCCCGCGATGTTTTTCAGAACCCTATACTACATTGCCACTGCATGTTTCCTGACCTCCCCATGCTGACCACCCCGTGGCGCTTTTCTCCATCCTACGTTGCCACTCACAGCCTATCCTAATTCAGGTCCTCCGATTCATACCACCCCGTGATGTTTTTCTCACTCCTACTAGTGAATGACTTGTTAGAAACCCTTAAAAGGCACACAACCCCCGAATGTTTTTCAGAAACCTATCCTACATTGCCACTGCATGTTTCCTGACCTCCCCATGCTGACCACGCCATGGCGCTTTTCTCCATCCTACATTGCCACTCACTGCCTATGCTAATTCAGGCCCTCCGATTCACACCACCCCGTTTTTTTTTTTCACTGCTACTAGTGAAAGGCCTGTTAGAAACCCTTACAATGTGCACCACCCCGCGATGTTTTTCAGAAACCTATCGTACATTGCCACTGCATCTTTCCTGACCTCCCCATGCTGAACACCCCATGGCACTTTTCTCCATCCTACATTGCCACTCACTGCCTATCCTAATTCAGGCACTCAGATTCACACCACCCCGTGATGCTTTTCTCACTCCTACTAGTGAATGCCCTGTTAGAAAACCTTACAATGCGCACCACCCCGCGATGTTTTTCAGAAACCTATCCTACATTGCCACGGCATGTTTCCTGACCTCACCATGCTGACCACCCCGTGCAGCTTTTCTCCATGCTACATTTCCACTCACTGCCTATCCTAATTCAGACCCTCCGATTCACACCACCCCGTGATGTTTTTTGCACTCCTACTAGTGAATAGCCTGTTAGAAATCCTTAAAATGCGCACCACCGCGTGATTTTTCAGAAACCTATCCTACATTGTCACTGCATGTTTCCTGACCTCCCCATGCTGACAAATCCGTGGCGCTTTTCTCCATCCTACATTGCCACTCACTGCCTATCCTAATTCAGGCCCTCCGACTCACACCACCCCGTTATGTTTTTCTCACTTCTACTAGTGAATGCCCTGTGAGAAACCCTTACACTGCGCACCACCCCGCGATGTTTTTCAAAAACCTATCCTACATTGCCCCTGCATGTTTCCTGACCTCAACATGTGACCAACCCGTGGCGCTTTTTTCCATCCTACCTTGCCACTCACTGCCTATCCTAATTCAGGCCCTCCGATTCACCCCACCCCGTGATGTTTTTGTCACTCCTTCTAGTGAATGGCCTGTGAGAAAAACTTACACTGCGCAACACCCCGCGATGTTTTTCAGAAACTTATCCTACATTGCCACTGCATGTTTCCTGACCTCCCCAAGCTGACCACCCCGTGGCGCTTTTCTCCATCCTATATTGTCACTCACTGCATATCCTAATTCAGGCCCTCCTATTCACACCACCCCGTGATGTTTTTCTCACTCCTACTAGTGAATGGCCTGTTAAAACTCTTACAATGCTCACCACTCCGCGATGTTTTTCAGAACCCTATACTACATTGCCACTGCATGTTTCCTGACCTCCCCATGCTGACCACCCCGTGGCGCTTTTCTCCATCCTACGTTGCCACTCACAGCCTATCCTAATTCAGGTCCTCGATTCATACCACCCCGTGATGTTTTTCTCACTCCTACTAGTGAATGGCTTGTTAGAAACCCTTAAAACGCACACTACCCCCGAATGTTTTTCAGAAACCTAACCTACATTGCCACTGCATGATTCCTGACCTCCCCATGCTGACCACGCCATGGCGCTTTTCTCCATCCTACATTGCCACTCACTGCCTATCCTAATTCAGGCCCTCCAATTCACACCACCCTGTGATGTTTTTCTCACTCCTGCTAGTGAATGGCCTGTTAGAAAACCTTACGATGCGCACCACCACGCGATGTTTTTCAGATTCCTATCCTACATTGCCACTGCATGTTTCCTGACCTCCCCATGCTGAGGACCCCGTGGCACTTTTCTCCATCCTACAATGCCACTCACTTCCTATCCTAATTCAGGCCCTCGGATTGACACCACCCCGTGATGTTTTTCTCACTCCTACTATTGAATGGCCTGTTAGAAACCCTTACAAGTCGGACCACCCCACGGTGTTTTTCAGAAATCTATCCTACATTGCCACTTTATGTTTCCTGACTTCACGATTCTGACCACCCCATGGCGCTTTTCTTTAAACTACATTGCCACTCACTGGCTATGCTAATTCAGGCCCTCCGATTCACACTACCACGTGATGTTTTCTCACTGCTACCAGTGAAAGGCCTGTTAGAAAGCCTTACAATGCGCACCACCCCGCGATGTTTTTCAGAACCCTATCCTATATTGCCATTGCATGTTTCCTGACCTCACCATGATGACCAGCCCATGGCGCTTTTCTCCATCCTACATCGCCACTCACTGCCTATCCTAGTTCAGGCACTGAGATTGACACCACCCCGTGACGTTTTTCTCACTCCTACTAGTGAATGCCCTGTTAGAAACCCTCACAAAGCGTACCACCTCGCGATGTTTTTCAGAAACCTATCCTAAATTGCCACTGCATGTTTCCTAACCTCGCCAGGCTGACCCCCGTGGCGATTTTCTCCATTCTACATTGCCATTCACAGCCTATCCTAATTCAGGCCCTCCGATTCATACCACCCCCTGATGTTTTTCTCACTCCTACTAGTGTATGGCCTGTTAGAAACCCATACAATGCACACCATCCCGCGATGTTTTTCAGAAACCTATCCTACATTGCCACTGCATGTTTTCTGATCTCACCATCCTGACCACCCCTTGGGGTTTTTCTTTAAACTACATTGCCAATCACTGCCTATGCTAATTCAGGCCCTCCGATTCACACCACCCCGTGATGTTTTTGTCACTCCTACTAGTGAAAGGCCTGTTAGAAACCCTTACAATGTGCACCACCCCGCGATGTTTTTCAGAAACCTATCATACATTGCCACTGCATGTTTCCTGACCTCCCCATGCTGAACACCCCATGGCGCTTTTCTCCATCCTACATTGCCACTCACTGCCTATCCTAATTCAGGCACTCAGATTCACACCACCCCGTGATGTTATTCTCACTCCTACTAGTGAATGCCCTGTTAGAAAACCTTACAATGCGCACCACCCCGCGATGTTTTTCAGAAGCCTATCCTACATTGCCACGGCATGTTTCCTGACCTCACCGTGCTGACCACCCCGTGCAGCTTTTCTCCATGCTACATTTCCACTCACTGCCTATCCTAATTCAGGCCCTCCGATTCACACCACCCCGTGATGTTTTTTGAACTCCTACTAGTGAATGGCCTGTTAGAAATCCTTAAAATGCGCACAACCCCGCGATGGTTTTCAAAAACCTATCCTACATTGCCCCTGCATGTTTCCTGACCTCAACATGTGACCAACCCGTGGCGCTTTTTTCCATCCTACGTTGCCACTCACTGCCTATCCTAATTCAGGCCCTCCGATTCACCCCACCCCGTGATGTTTTTGTCACTCCTACTACTGAATGGCCTGTGAGAAAAACTTACAATGTGCAACACCCCGCGATGTTTTTCAGAAACTTATCCTACATTGCCACTGCATGTTTCCTGACCTCCCCAAGCTGACCACACCGTGGCACTTTTCTCCATCCTACATTGCCACTCACTGTCTATCCTAAATCAGGCCCTCCAATTCACACCACCCCATGATGTTTTTCTCACTCCTACTAGTGAATGGCCTGTTAGAAACCCATTCAATGCGCACCGCCCCTCGATGTTTTTCAGAAACCCATCCTACATTGCCACTTCATGTTTCCAGACCTATCCATGCTGACCACCCTGTGGTGCTTTTCTCCATCCTACATTGTCACTCACAGCCTATCCTAATTCGGGCCTTCTGATTCACACCACCCCGTAATGTTTTTCTCACTCTTACTAGTGAATTGCCTGTTAGATATCCTTACAATGCGCACCACCCTGCGATGTTTTTCAGAAACCTATCCTACATTGCCACTGCATGTTTCCTAACCTCCCCATGCTGATCACTCCGTGGCGCTTTTCTCCATCCTACGTTGGCACTCACTGCCTATCCTAATTCAGGCCCTGTGATTCACACCACCCCGTGATGCTTTTCTCACTCCTACTAGTGAATGCCGTGTTAGAATCCCTTGCAATGCGCACCACCTCGCGATGTTTTTCAGAAACCAACCCACATTGATAGTGCATGTTTCCAGACCTCCCCATGCTGACCACAGCGTGGCGTATTTCTCCATCCTACATTGTGACTCACTGCCTATCCTTATTCAGGCCCTCGGATTCACACCACCCCGTAATGTTTTTCTCACTCCTACTAGTGAATGGCCTGTTAAAACCCTTACAATGCTCACCACCCCGCGATGTTTTTCAGAACCCTATACTACATTGCCACTGCATGTTTCCTGACCTCCCCATGCTGACCACCCCGTGGCGCTTTTCTCCATCCTACGTTGCCACTCACAGACTATCCTAATTCAGGTCCTCCGATTCATACCACCCCGTGATGTTTTTCTCACTCCTACTAGTGAATGGCTTGTTAGAAACCCTTAAAAGGCACACTACCTCCGAATGTTTTTCAGAAACCTATCCTACATTGCCACTGCATGTTTCCTGACCTCCCCATGCTGACCACGCCATGGCGCTTTTCTCCATCCTACATCGCCACTCACTGCCTATCCTAGTTCAGGCACTGAGATTGACACCACCCCGTGACGTTTTTCTCACTCCTACTAGTGAATGCCCTGTTAGAAACCCTCACAAAGCGCACCACCTCGCGATGTTTTTCAGAAACCTATCCTAAATTGCCACTGCATGTTTCCTGACCTCGCCAGGCTGACCCCCGTGGCGATTTTCTCCATTCTACATTGCCATTCACAGCCTATCCTAATTCAGGCCCTCCGATTCATACCACTCCCTGATGTTTTTCTCACTCCTACTAGTGTATGGCCTGTTAGAAACCCATACAATGCACACCATCCCGCGATGTTTTTCAGAAACCTATCCTACATTGCCACTGCATGTTTTCGGATCTCACCATCCTGACCACCCAGTGGGGTTTTTCTTTAAACTACATTGCCACTCACTGCCTATGCTAATTCAGCCCCTCCGATTCACACCACCCCGTGATGTTTTTGTCACTCCTACTAGTGAATGGCCTGTTAGAAACCCTTACAATGTGCACCACCCCGCGATGTTTTTCAGAAACCTATCGTACATTGCCACTGCATGTTTCCTGACCTCCCCATGCTGACCACCCCGTGGCGCTTTTTGCCATCCTTCATTGCCACTACTGCCTATCCTAATTCAGGCCCTCCAATTCAGACCACCCCGTGATGTTTTTCTCACTCCTACTAGTGAATGGCCTGGTTGAAACACTTACAATGCGAACCACCCCGCGATGTTTTTCAGAAACCTATCCTACATTGCCACTGCATGTTTCCTGACCTCCCCATGATGACCACCCCATGGCACATTTCTCCATCCTACATTGCCAATCACTGCCTATCCTAATTCAGCCCCTCCGATTCACACCATCTCATGATGTTTTTCTCACTCCTACTAGTGAATGGCCTGTTAGAAATAATTACAATGCACACCACCCCGCGATGTTTTTCAGAAACTTATGCTACATTACCACTGCATGTTTCCTGACCTCCCCATGGTGACCACCCCGTGGCGCTTTTCTCCATCCTACATTGCCACTCACTGCCTATTCTCATTCAGGCCCTCCGATTCACACCACCCCGTGATGTTTTTATCACTCCTACTAGTGAATGCCCTGTGAGAAACCCTTGCACTGCGCACAACCCCGCGATGTTTTTCAAAATCCTATCCTACATTGCCCCTGCATGTTTCCTGACCTCAACATGTGACCAACCCGTGGCGCTTTTTTCCATCCTACGTTGCCACTCACTGCCTATCCTAATTCAGGCCCTCCGACTCACCCCACCCCGTGATGTTTTTGTCACTCCTACTACTGAATGGCCTGTGAGAAAAACTTACAATGCGCAACACCCCGCGATGTTTTTCAGAAACTTATCCTACATTGCCACTGCATGTTTCCTGACCTCCCCAAGCTGACCACACCGTGGCACTTTTCTCCATCCTACATTGCCACTCACTGTCTATCCTAAATCAGGCCCTCCAATTCACACCACCCCATGATGTTTTTCTCACTCTTACTAGTGAATTGCCTGTTAGAAATCCTTACAATGCGCTCCACCCCGCGATGTTTTTCAGAAACCTATCCTACATTGCCACTGCATGTTTCCTGACCTCCCCATGCTGATCACTCTGTGGCGCTTTTCTCCATCCTACTTTGCCACTCACGGCCTATCCTAATTTAGGCCCTGTGATTCACACCACCCCGTGATGCTTTTCTCACTCCTACTAGTGAATGCCCTGTTAGAATCCCTTGCGATGCGCACCACCCCGCGATGTTTTTCAGAAACCTATCCTACATTGCCACTGCAAGTTTCCTGACCTCCCCATGTTGAACACCCGGTGGTGCTTTTCTCCATCCTACATTGCCCCTCAATGCCTTTTCTAATTCAGGCCCTCCGATTCCCACCACCCCATAATGTTTTTCTCACTCCAAATAGTGAATGGCCTGTTAGAAACACTTACAATGCGCACCACCCCGCGATCATTTTCAGAAACTAATGCTACGTTACCACTGCATGTTTCCTGACCACCCATGCTGACAACCCTGTGGCGCTTTTCTCCATCCTACATTGCCACTCACTGCCTATTCTCATTCAGGCCCTCCAATTCACACCACCCCGTGATGTTTTTATCACTCCTACTAGTGAATGGCCTGTTAGAAACCCTTACAAAGCGCACCACCCAGCGATGTTTTTCAGAAACCTATCCTACATTGCCACTGCATTTTTCTTGACCTCCCCATGCTGACCACCCCGTGGCGCTTTTTGCCATCCTTCATTGCCACTACTGCCTATCCTAATTCAGGCCCTCCGATTCAGACCACCCCGTGATGTTTTTCTCACTCCTACTAGTGAATGGCCTGGTTGAAACCCTTACAGTGCGCTCCACCCCGCGATGTTTTTCAGAAACCTATCCTACATTGCCACTGCATGTTTCCTGACCTCCCAATGATGACCACCCCATGGCACATTTCTCCATCCTACATTGCCAATCACTGCCTATCCTAATTCAGCCCCTCCGATTCACACCATCTCATGATGTTTTTCTCACTCCTACTAGTGAATGGCCTGTTAGAAATAATTACAATGCACACCACCCCGCGATGTTTTTCAGAAACTTATGCTACATTACCACTGCATGTTTCCTGACCTCCCCATGGTGACCACCCCGTGGCGCTTTTCTCCATCCTACATTGCCACTCACTGCCTATTCTCATTCAGGCCCTCCGATTCACACCACCCCGTGATATTTTTATCACTCCTACTAGTGAATGCCCTGTGAGAAACCCTTACACTGCGCACAACCCCGCGATGTTTTTCAAAATCCTATCCTACATTGCCCCTGCATGTTTCCTGACCTCAACATGTGACCAACCCGTGGCGCTTTTTTCGATCCTACGTTGCCACTCACTGCCTATCCTAATTCAGGCCCTCCGACTCACCCCACCCCGTGATGTTTTTGTCACTCCTACTACTGAATGGCCTGTGAGAAAAACTTACAATGCGCAACACCCCGCGATGTTTTTCAGAAACTTATCCTACATTGCCACTGCATGTTTCCTGACCTCCCCAAGCTGACCACACCGTGGCACTTTTCTCCATCCTACATTGCCACTCACTGTCTATCCTAAATCAGGCCCTCCAATTCACACCACCCCATGATGTTTTTCTCACTCTTACTAGTGAATTGCCTGTTAGAAATCCTTACAATGCGCTCCACCCCGCGATGTTTTTCAGAAACCTATCCTACATTGCCACTGCATGTTTCCTGACCTCCCCATGCTGATCACTCTGTGGCGCTTTTCTCCATCCTACTTTGCCACTCACGGCCTATCCTAATTCAGGCCCTGTGATTCACACCACCCCGTGATGCTTTTCTCACTCCTACTAGTGAATGCCCTGTTAGAATCCCTTGCGATGCGCACCACCCCGCGATGTTTTTCAGAAACCTATTCTACATTGCCACTGCATGTTGCCTGACCTACCCATGCTGACCAGCCCGTGGCGCTTTTCTCCATTGTACATTGCCACACACTGCCTATACTAATTCTGGCCCTCCGATTCACACTACCCATCATGTTTTTCTCACTCCAACTAGTGAATGCCCTGTTAGAAACCCTTACAATGCGCACCACCACGCGATGTTTTTCAGAAACCTATCCTACATTGCCACTTCATGTTTCCCGATCTCACGATGCTGACTACCCCGTGGTGCTTTTCTCCATCCTACATTGCCACCCACTGCCTATCCTCATTCAGGCCCTCCGATTCACACCACCCAGTGATGTTTTTCTCACTCCTACTAGTGAATGCCCTGTTAGAAAGCCTTACAATGCGCACAATCCCGCGATGTTCTTCAGAAACCTATTCTGCATTGCCACTGCATGTTGCTTGACCTCCCCATGCTGACCATCCCGTCGCGCTTGTCTCCATCTTACATTGCCACTCACTGCCTATCCTAATACAGCCCCTGCGATTCACACCACCCCGTGATGTTTTTCTCACCTCTACTAGTGAATGGCCTGTTAGAAACCCTTACAATGCACACCACCCCATGATGTTTTTCAGAAACCTATCCTACATTGCCACTGCATGTTTCCTGACCTACCCATGCTGACCACCCCATGGTGCTTTTCTCCATGCCACATTTCCACTCCCTGCCTATCCTAATTTAGGACCTCCGATTCACACCACCCCGTGATGTTTTTCTCACTCCTGTTAGTGAATGGCCTGTTAGAAACCCTTACAATGCTCAGCACACCGCGATGTTTTTCAGAAATCTATCCTACATTGGCGCTGCATGTTTCCTGACCTCCCCATGCTGACCAGCCCGTGGCACTTTTCTCCACCGTACATTGACATACACTGCCTATCCTAATTCAGGCCCCACGATTCACACTACCCCGTCATTTTTTTCTCACTCCTACTAGTGAATGCCCTGTTAGAAACCCTTACAATGCGCACCACCCCGCGATGTTCTTCAGAAACCTATTCTACATTGCCACTGCATGTTGCCTGACCTACCAATGCTGACCACCCCGTGGCGCTTTTCTCCATCCTACATTGCCCCCTCAATGCCTATGCTAACTCAGGCCCTCCGATTCACAGCAACCCATAATGTCTTTCTCACTCCTACTACTGAATGGCCTGTTAGAAACACTTACAATGCGCACCACCCCGCGATGTTTTTCAGAAACTTATGCTACATTGCCACAACATGTTTCCTGACCTCCGCTTGCTGACCACCCCGTGGCGCTTTTCGCCATCCTACATTGCCACTATTGCCTATCCTAATTCAGGCCCTCCGATTTACACCACCTCGTGATGTTTTTCTCACGCCAACTATTGAATGGTCTGTTAGAAAACCTTACAATGCGCACCACCCCGTGATGTTTTTCAAAAACCTATCCTACATTGCCACTGCATGTTTCCTGACCTACCCATGCTGAACACCCCGTGGTGGTTTTTTCCATCCTAAATTGCCACTCACTGCCTATCCTATTTCAGGCCCTCCGATTCACACGACCCCGTGATGTTTTTCTCACTCCTATTAGTGAATGGCCTGTGAGAAACCCTTACAATGCGTACCAACCCGCGATGTTTTTCAGAAACCTATCCTACATTGCCACTGCATGTTTCCTGACCTCCCCATGATGACCAGCCCGTGGCGCTTTTCTCTATCGTATATTGCCACACACTGCCTATACTAATTCAGGCCCTCCGATTCACACTACCCCATCATGTTTTTCTCACTCCTACTAGTGAATGGACTGTTAGAAACCCTTACAATTCGCACCACCCCGCGATGTTCTTCAGAAAGTTATTCTACATTGCCACTGCATGTTGCCTGACCTCCCGATGCTGACCACCCGTTGTGCTTTTCTCCATCCTACATTGCCACACACTGCCTATCCTAATTCATCCATTCCGATGCACACCACCCCGGGATGTTTTTCTCTCTCCTCCTAGTGAATGGCCTGTTAGAAACCCTTACAATGCACACCACCCCGCGATGTTTTTCAGAAACCTATCCTACATTGCCACTGCAAGTTTCCTGACCTCCCCATGTTGAACACCCGGTGGTGCTTTTCTCCATCCTACATTGCCCCTCAATGCCTTTTCTAATTCAGGCCCTCCGATTCCCACCACCCCATAATGTTTTTCTCACTCCAAATAGTGAATGGCCTGTTAGAAACACTTACAATGCGCACCACCCCGCGATCATTTTCAGAAACTAATGCTACGTTACCACTGCATGTTTCCTGACCACCCATGCTGACAACCCTGTGGCGCTTTTCTCCATCCTACATTGCCACTCACTGCCTATTCTCATTCAGGCCCTCCAATTCACACCACCCCGTGATGTTTTTATCACTCCTACTAGTGAATGGCCTGTTAGAAACCCTTACAAAGCGCACCACCCAGCGATGTTTTTCAGAAACCTATCCTACATTGCCACTGCATTTTTCTTGACCTCCCCATGCTGACCACCCCGTGGCGCTTTTTGCCATCCTTCATTGCCACTACTGCCTATCCTAATTCAGGCCCTCCGATTCAGACCACCCCGTGATGTTTTTCTCACTCCTACTAGTGAATGGCCTGGTTGAAACCCTTACAGTGCGCTCCACCCCGCGATGTTTTTCAGAAACCTATCCTACATTGCCACTGCATGTTTCCTGACCTCCCCATGATGACCACCCCATGGCACATTTCTCCATCCTACATTGCCAATCACTGCCTATCCTAATTCAGCCCCTCCGATTCACACCATCTCATGATGTTTTTCTCACTCCTACTAGTGAATGGCCTGTTAGAAATAATTACAATGCACACCACCCCGCGATGTTTTTCAGAAACTTATGCTACATTACCACTGCATGTTTCCTGACCTCCCCATGGTGACCACCCCGTGGCGCTTTTCTCCATCCTACATTGCCACTCACTGCCTATTCTCATTCAGGCCCTCCGATTCACACCACCCCGTGATATTTTTATCACTCCTACTAGTGAATGCCCTGTGAGAAACCCTTACACTGCGCACAACCCCGCGATGTTTTTCAAAATCCTATCCTACATTGCCCCTGCATGTTTCCTGACCTCAACATGTGACCAACCCGTGGCGCTTTTTTCGATCCTACGTTGCCACTCACTGCCTATCCTAATTCAGGCCCTCCGACTCACCCCACCCCGTGATGTTTTTGTCACTCCTACTACTGAATGGCCTGTGAGAAAAACTTACAATGCGCAACACCCCGCGATGTTTTTCAGAAACTTATCCTACATTGCCACTGCATGTTTCCTGACCTCCCCAAGCTGACCACACCGTGGCACTTTTCTCCATCCTACATTGCCACTCACTGTCTATCCTAAATCAGGCCCTCCAATTCACACCACCCCATGATGTTTTTCTCACTCTTACTAGTGAATTGCCTGTTAGAAATCCTTACAATGCGCTCCACCCCGCGATGTTTTTCAGAAACCTATCCTACATTGCCACTGCATGTTTCCTGACCTCCCCATGCTGATCACTCTGTGGCGCTTTTCTCCATCCTACTTTGCCACTCACGGCCTATCCTAATTCAGGCCCTGTGATTCACACCACCCCGTGATGCTTTTCTCACTCCTACTAGTGAATGCCCTGTTAGAATCCCTTGCGATGCGCACCACCCTGCGATGTTTTTCAGAAACCTATTCTACATTGCCACTGCATGTTGCCTGACCTACCCATGCTGACCAGCCCGTGGCGCTTTTCTCCATTGTACATTGCCACACACTGCCTATACTAATTCTGGCCCTCCGATTCACACTACCCATCATGTTTTTCTCACTCCAACTAGTGAATGCCCTGTTAGAAACCCTTACAATGCGCACCACCACGCGATGTTTTTCAGAAACCTATCCTACATTGCCACTTCATGTTTCCCGATCTCACGATGCTGACTACCCCGTGGTGCTTTTCTCCATCCTACATTGCCACCCACTGCCTATCCTCATTCAGGCCCTCCGATTCACACCACCCAGTGATGTTTTTCTCACTCCTACTAGTGAATGCCCTGTTAGAAAGCCTTACAATGCGCACAATCCCGCGATGTTCTTCAGAAACCTATTCTGCATTGCCACTGCATGTTGCTTGACCTCCCCATGCTGACCATCCCGTCGCGCTTGTCTCCATCTTACATTGCCACTCACTGCCTATCCTAATACAGCCCCTGCGATTCACACCACCCCGTGATGTTTTTCTCACCTCTACTAGTGAATGGCCTGTTAGAAACCCTTACAATGCACACCACCCCATGATGTTTTTCAGAAACCTATCCTACATTGCCACTGCATGTTTCCTGACCTACCCATGCTGACCACCCCATGGTGCTTTTCTCCATGCCACATTTCCACTCCCTGCCTATCCTAATTTAGGACCTCCGATTCACACCACCCCGTGATGTTTTTCTCACTCCTGTTAGTGAATGGCCTGTTAGAAACCCTTACAATGCTCAGCACACCGCGATGTTTTTCAGAAATCTATCCTACATTGGCGCTGCATGTTTCCTGACCTCCCCATGCTGACCAGCCCGTGGCACTTTTCTCCACCGTACATTGACATACACTGCCTATCCTAATTCAGGCCCCACGATTCACACTACCCCGTCATTTTTTTCTCACTCCTACTAGTGAATGCCCTGTTAGAAACCCTTACAATGCGCACCACCCCGCGATGTTCTTCAGAAACCTATTCTACATTGCCACTGCATGTTGCCTGACCTACCAATGCTGACCACCCCGTGGCGCTTTTCTCCATCCTACATTGCCCCCTCAATGCCTATGCTAACTCAGGCCCTCCGATTCACAGCAACCCATAATGTCTTTCTCACTCCTACTACTGAATGGCCTGTTAGAAACACTTACAATGCGCACCACCCCGCGATGTTTTTCAGAAACTTATGCTACATTGCCACAACATGTTTCCTGACCTCCGCTTGCTGACCACCCCGTGGCGCTTTTCGCCATCCTACATTGCCACTATTGCCTATCCTAATTCAGGCCCTCCGATTCACACCACCTCGTGATGTTTTTCTCACGCCAACTATTGAATGGTCTGTTAGAAAACCTTACAATGCGCACCACCCCGTGATGTTTTTCAAAAACCTATCCTACATTGCCACTGCATGTTTCCTGACCTACCCATGCTGAAAACCCCGTGGTGGTTTTTTCCATCCTAAATTGCCACTCACTGCCTATCCTATTTCAGGCCCTCCGATTCACACGACCCCGTGATGTTTTTCTCACTCCTATTAGTGAATGGCCTGTGAGAAACCCTTACAATGCGTACCAACCCGCGATGTTTTTCAGAAACCTATCCTACATTGCCACTGCATGTTTCCTGACCTCCCCATGATGACCAGCCCGTGGCGCTTTTCTCTATCGTATATTGCCACACACTGCCTATACTAATTCAGGCCCTCCGATTCACACTACCCCATCATGTTTTTCTCACTCCTACTAGTGAATGGACTGTTAGAAACCCTTACAATTCGCACCACCCCGCGATGTTCTTCAGAAAGTTATTCTACATTGCCACTGCATGTTGCCTGACCTCCCGATGCTGACCACCCGTTGTGCTTTTCTCCATCCTACATTGCCACACACTGCCTATCCTAATTCATCCATTCCGATGCACACCACCCCGGGATGTTTTTCTCTCTCCTCCTAGTGAATGGCCTGTTAGAAACCCTTACAATGCACACCACCCCGCGATGTTTTTCAGAAACCTATCCTACATTGCCACTGCAAGTTTCCTGACCTCCCCATGTTGAACACCCGGTGGTGCTTTTCTCCATCCTACATTGCCCCTCAATGCCTTTTCTAATTCAGGCCCTCCGATTCCCACCACCCCATAATGTTTTTCTCACTCCAAATAGTGAATGGCCTGTTAGAAACACTTACAATGCGCACCACCCCGCGATCATTTTCAGAAACTAATGCTACGTTACCACTGCATGTTTCCTGACCACCCATGCTGACAACCCTGTGGCGCTTTTCTCCATCCTACATTGCCAATCACTGCCTATTCTCATTCAGGCCCTCCAATTCACACCACCCCGTGATGTTTTTATCACTCCTACTAGTGAATGGCCTGTTAGAAACCCTTACAAAGCGCACCACCCAGCGATGTTTTTCAGAAACCTATCCTACATTGCCACTGCATTTTTCTTGACCTCCCCATGCTGACCACCCCGTGGCGCTTTTTGCCATCCTTCATTGCCACTACTGCCTATCCTAATTCAGGCCCTCCGATTCAGACAACCCCGTGATGTTTTTCTCACTCCTACTAGTGAATGGCCTGGTTGAAACCCTTACAATGCGCTCCACCCCGCGATGTTTTTCAGAAACCTATCCTACATTGCCACTGCATGTTTCCTGACCTCCCCATGATGACCACCCCATGGCACATTTCTCCATCCTACATTGCCAATCACTGCCTATCCTAATTCAGCCCCTCCGATTCACACCATCTCATGATGTTTTTCTCACTCCTACTAGTGAATGGCCTGTTAGAAATAATTACAATGCACACCACCCCGCGATGTTTTTCAGAAACTTATGCTACATTACCACTGCATGTTTCCTGACCTCCCCATGGTGACCACCCCGTGGCGCTTTTCTCCATCCTACATTGCCACTCACTGCCTATTCTCATTCAGGCCCTCCGATTCACACCACCCCGTGATATTTTTATCACTCCTACTAGTGAATGCCCTGTGAGAAACCCTTACACTGCGCACAACCCCGCGATGTTTTTCAAAATCCTATCCTACATTGCCCCTGCATGTTTCCTGACCTCAACATGTGACCAACCCGTGGCGCTTTTTTCCATCCTACGTTGCCACTCACTGCCTATCCTAATTCAGGCCCTCCGACTCACCCCACCCCGTGATGTTTTTGTCACTCCTACTACTGAATGGCCTTTGAGAAAAACTTACAATGCGCAACACCCCGCGATGTTTTTCAGAAACTTATCCTACATTGCCACTGCATGTTTCCTGACCTCCCCAAGCTGACCACACCGTGGCACTTTTCTCCATCCTACATTGCCACTCACTGTCTATCCTAAATCAGGCCCTCCAATTCACACCACCCCATGATGTTTTTCTCACTCTTACTAGTGAATTGCCTGTTAGAAATCCTTACAATGCGCTCCACCCCGCGATGTTTTTCAGAAACCTATCCTACATTGCCACTGCATGTTTCCTGACCTCCCCATGCTGATCACTCCGTGGCGCTTTTCTCCATCCTACTTTGCCACTCATGGCCTATCCTAATTCAGGCCCTGTGATTCACACCACCCCGTGATGCTTTTCTCACTCCTACTAGTGAATGCCCTGTTAGAATCCCTTGCGATGCGCACCACCCCGCGATGTTTTTCAGAAACCTATCCTACATTGATAGTGCATGTTTCCAGACCTACCCATGCTGACCACCCCGTGGCGCTTTTCTCTCTCTTACATTGCCACTCACTGCCTATCCTAATTCAGGCCCTCCGAATCACACAGCCACGTAATGATTTTCTCACTCCTACTACTGAATGGCCTGTTAGAAACCCTTACAATGCGCACCACCCCCAAATGTTTTTCAGAAATCTATCCTACATTGCCAATGCATGATTCCTGAACTCCCCATGCTGACCACCCCGTGGCGCTTTTCTCCATCCTATATTGTCACTCACTGCATATCCTAATTCAGGCCCTCCGATTCACACCACCCCGTGATGTTTTTCTCACTCCTACTAGTGAATGGCCTGTTAAAACCCTTACAATGCTCACCACCCCGCGATGTTTTTCAGAACCCTATACTACATTGCCACTGCATGTTTCCTGACCTCCCCATGCTGACCACCCCGTGGCGCTTTTCTCCATCCTACGTTGCCACTCACAGCCTATCCTAATTCAGGTCCTCCGATTCATACCACCCCGTGATGTTTTTCTCACTCCTACTAGTGAATGGCTTGTTAGAAACCCTTAAAAGGCACACTACCCCGCGATGTTTTTCAGAAACCTATCCTACATTGCCACTGCATGTTTCCTGACCTCCCCATGCTGACCACGCCATGGCGCTTTTCTCCATTCTACATTGCCACTCACTGCCTATCCTAATTCAGGCCCTCGGATTGAGACCACCCCGTGATGTTTTTCTCACTCCTACTAGTGAATGGCCTATGAGAAACCCGTACAATGCGCACCACCCTGCGATGTTTTTCAGAAAACTATCCTACTTTGCAACTGCATGTTTCCTGATCTCCCCATGCTGACCACCCCGTGGCACTTTTCTCCATCCTACATTGCCACTCACTGCCTATGCTATTCAGGCCCTCCGATTCACACCACCCCGTGATGTTTTCCTCACTCCTACTAGTGATTGCCCTGTGAGAAACCCTTACACTGTGCACCACCCCGCGATGTTTTTCAGAACCCTATCCTACATTGCCACTGCATGTTTCCTGACCTCCCCATGCTAACCACCCCGTGGCGCTTTTCTCCATCCTACGTTGCCACTCACTGCCTATCCTAATTCAGGTCCTCCGATTCATACCACCCCGTGATGTTTTTCTCACTCCTACTAGGGAATGGCTTGTTAGAAACCCTTACAATGCACACCACACCGCAATGTTTTTCAGAAACCTATTCTACATTGCCACTGCCTGTTTCCTGACCTCCCCATGCTGAGCACGCCGTGACACTTTTTTCCATCCTACATTGCCACTCACTGCCTATCCTAATTAAGGCCCTTCGAATGACACCACCCCGTGATGTTTTTCTCACTCCTACTATTGAGTGGCCTGTTAGTAACCCTTATAAGGCAGACCACCCCACGATGTTTTTCAGAAACCTATCCTACATTGCCACTGCATGTTTCCTGATCTCACCATCCTGTCCACCCCTTGGCGCTTTTCTTTAAACTACAATGCCACTCACTGCCTATGCTAATTCAGGCCCTCCGATTCACACCACCCCGTGATGTTTTTCTCACTGTTACTAGTGAAAGGCCTGTTAGAAAGCCTTACAATGCGCACCACCCCGCGATGTTTTTCAGAACCCTATCCTACATTGCCAATGCATGTTTCCTGATCTCACCATGCTGACCACTCCATGGCGCTTTTCTCCATCCTACATCGTCACTCACTGCCTATCATAATTCAGGCCCTCCGATTCACACCACGCCGTGATGTTTTTCTCACTCTTACTAGTGAATGCCCTGCTAGAAACCCTTACAAAGCGCACCACCTCGCGATGTTTTTCAGAAACCTATCCTACATTGCCACTGCATGTTTCCTGACCTCCCCATGCTGACCACACCGTGGCACTTTTCTCCATCCTATATTGCCACTCACTGTCTATCCTAAATCAGGCCCTCTGATTCACACCACCCCATGATGTTTTTCTCTCTCCTATGAGTGAATGGCCTGTAAGAAAGCCTTACAATGCACACCGCCCCGCGATGTTTTTCAGAAACCCATCCTACATTGCCACTTCATGTTTCCAGACCTATCCATGCTGACCACCCCGTGGTGCTTTTCTTCATCCTACATTGTCACTCACAGCCTATCCGAATTCAGGCTTTCTGATTCACACCGCCCCGTGATGTTTTTCTATCTCTTACTAGTGAATTGCCTGTTACAAATCCTTACAATGCGCACCACGCTGCGATGTTTTTCAGAAACCTATCCTACATTGCCACTGCATGTTTCCTGACCTCCCCACGCTGACCACCCCGTGGCGCTTTTCTCCCTCCTACGTTGCCACTCACTGCCTATCCTAATTCAGGCCCTCTGACTCACACCACCCCGTGATGTTTTTCTCACTCCTACTAGTGAATGCCCTGTGAGAAACCCTTACACTGCGCACCACCCCGCTATGTTTTTTAGAAACTATCCTACATTGCCACTGCATGTTTCCTGACCTCCCCATGCTGACCAAACCGTGGCGCTTTTCTCCATCCTACGTTGCCACTCACTGCCTAACCAAATTAGGCACTCCGATTCACCCCACCCCGTGATGTTTTTCTCACTCCTACTAGTGAATGGCCTGTGAGAAACACTTACAATGCGCACCACCCCACGAAGTTTTTCAGAAAATTATCCTACATTGCCATGGCATGTTTCCTGACCTCCCCATGCTGACCACCCCGTGGCGCTTTTCTCCATCCTACATTGCAACTCATTGCCTATCCTAATTCAGGACATCCGATTCACAACACCCCGTGATGTTTTTCTCACTCCTACTAGTGAATGGCCTGTTAGAAACCCTTACAATACGCCCCACCCCGCGATGTTTTTCAGAAACCTGTCCTACTTTGCCACTGCATGTTTCCAGACCTCCCCATGCTGACCACAGCATGGCGCATTTCTCCATCCTACATTGTGACTCACTGCCTATCCTTATTCAGGCCCTGGGATTCACACCACCCCGTGAATTTTTTCTCACTCCTACTAGTGATTGCCCTGTGAGGAACCCTTACACTGCGCACCACCCCGCGATGTTTTTCAGAACCCTATCGTACATTGCCACTGCATGTTTCCTGACCTCCCCATGCTAACCACCCCGTGGCGCTTTTCTCCATGCTACGTTGCCACTCACTGCCTATCCAAATTCAGGTCCTCCGATTCATACCACGCCATGATGTTTTTCTCACTCCTACTAGTGAATGGCATGCTAGAAAGCGTTACAATGCGCCACACCCCGTGATGTTTTCCAGAACCCAATCCTACATTGCCACTGCATGTTTCCTGACGTCCCCATGCTGACCACCCCGTGGCGCTTTCCTCTATCTTACATTGCCACTCACTGCCTGTCCTAATTCAGGCCCTCCGATTCACACCACCCCGTGATGTTTTTCTCACACCTACTAGTGAATCGCCTGTGAGAAACACTTACGAGGCACACCACCCAGCGATGTTTTTCAGAAACCTATCCTACTTTGCCACTGCATGATTCCAGACCTCCCCATGCTGACCACACCATGGCGCATTACTCCATCCTACGTTGCCACTCACTGCCTGTCCTAATTCAGGACATCCGATTCACACCACCCCGTGATGTTTTTCTCACTCCTACTAGTGAATGGCCTGTTAGAAACCCTTACAATGCGCACCACGCCGCGATGTTTTTCAGAAACCTATCCTACATTGCCACTGCATGTTTCCTGACCTCCCCATGCTGACCAGCCCGTGGCGCTTTTCTCCAACGTACATTGCCACACACTGCCTATACTAATTCAGGCCCTCCAATTCACACTACACCATCATGTTTTTCTGTCTCCTACTAGTGAATGGCCTGTTAGACACCTTTAAAATCCGCACGACCCCGCGATGTTCTTCAGAAACCTATTCTACATTGCCACTGCATGTTGCCTGACCTACCCATGCTGACCAGCCCGTGGCGCTTTTCTCCATTGTACATTGCCACACACTGCCTATACTAATTCTGGCCCTCCGATTCACACTACCCATCATGTTTTTCTCACTCCAACTAGTGAATGCCCTGTTACAAACCCTTACAATGTGCACCACCCCGCGATGTCTTTCAGAAACCTATCCTACATTGCCACTTCATGTTTCCCGATCTCACGATGCTGACCACCCCGTGGTGCTTTTCTCCATCCTACATTGCCACCCACTGCCTATCCTCATTCAGGCCCTCCGATTCACACCACCCAGTGATGTTTTTCTCACTCCTACTAGTGAATGCCCTGTTAGAAAGCCTTACAATGCGCACAATCCCGCGATGTTCTTCAGAAACCTATTCTGCATTGCCACTGCATGTTGCTTGACCTCCCCATGCTGACCATCCCGTCGCGCTTGTCTCCATCTTACATTGCTACTCACTGCCTATCCTAATACAGCCCCTGCGATTCACACCACCCCGTGATATTTTTCTCACTCCTACTAGTGAATGGCCTGTTAGAAACCCTTACAATGCGCACCACCCCGCGATGTTTTTCAGAAACCTATCCTACATTGCCATTGCATGTTTCCTGACCTCCCCATGCTGACCACCCCGTGTCACTTTTCTCCATCGTACATTGCAACACACTGCCTATCCTAATTCAGGCCCTCCGATTCACACTACCACATGATGTTTTTCTCACCTCTACTAGTGAATGGCCTGTTAGAAACCCTTACAATGCACACCACCCCGTGATGTTTTTCAGAAACCTATCCTACATTGCCACTGCATGTTTCCTGACCTACCCATGCTGACCACCCCATGGTGCTTTTCTCCATGCCACATTTCCACTCCCTGCCTATCCTAATTTAGGACCTCCGATTCACACCACCCCGTGATGTTTTTCTCACTCCTATTAGTGAATGGCCTGTTAGAAACCCTTACAATGCTCAGCACACCGCGATGTTTTTCAGAAATCTATCCTACATTGGCGCTGCATGTTTCCTGACCTCCCCATGCTGACCAGCCCGTGGCACTTTTCTCCACCGTACATTGACATACACTGCCTATCCTAATTCAGGCCCCACGATTCACACTACCCCGTCATTTTTTTCTCACTCCTACTAGTGAATGCCCTGTTAGAAACCCTTACAATGCGCACCACCCCGCGATGTTCTTCAGAAACCTATTCTACATTGCCACTGCATGTTACCTGACCTCCCAATGCTGACCACCCCGTGGCGCTTTTCTCCATCCTACATTGCCCCCTCAATGCCTATTCTAACTCAGGCCCTCCGATTCACAGCAACCCATTATGTTTTTCTCACTCCTACTACTGAATGCCCTGTTAGAAACACTTACAATGCGCACCACCCCGCGATGTTTTTCAGAAACTTATGCTACATTGCCACAACATGTTTCCTGACCTCCGCTTGCTGACCACCCCGTGGCGCTTTTCGCCATCCTACATTGCCACTATTGCCTATCCTAATTCAGGCCCTCCGATTCACACCACCTCGTGATGTTTTTCTCACGCCAACTATTGAATGGTCTGTTAGAAAACCTTACAATGCGCACCACCCCGTGATGTTTTTCAAAAACCTATCCTACATTGCCACTGCATGTTTCCTGACCTACCCATGCTGAACTCCCCGTGGTGCTTTTTTCCATCCTAAATTGCCACTCACTGCCTATCCTAATTCAGGCCCTCCGATTCACACGACCCCGTGATGTTTTTCTCACTCCTATTAGTGAATGGCCTGTGAGAAACCCTTACAATGCGTACCAACCCGCGATGTTTTTCAGAAACCTATCCTACATTGCCACTGCATGTTTCCTGACCTCCCCATGATGACCAGCCCGTGGCGCTTTTCTCTATCGTATATTGCCACACACTGCCTATACTAATTCAGGCCCTCCGATTCACACTACCCCATCATGTTTTTCTCACTCCTACTAGTGAATGGACTGTTAGAAACCCTTACAATTCGCACCACCCCGCGATGTTCTTCAGAAACTTATTCTACATTGCCACTGCATGTTGCCTGACCTCCCGATGCTGACCACCCGTTGTGCTTTTCTCCATCCTACATTGCCACACACTGCCTATCCTAATTCATCCATTCCGATGCACACCACCCCGGGATGTTTTTCTCTCTCCTCCTAGTGAATGGCCTGTTAGAAACCCTTACAATGCACACCACCCCGCGATGTTTTTCAGAAACCTATCCTACATTGCCACTGCAAGTTTCCTGACCTCCCCATGTTGAACACCCGGTGGTGCTTTTCTCCATCCTACATGGCCCCTCAATGCCTTTTCTAATTCAGGCCCTCCGATTCCCACCACCCCATAATGTTTTTCTCACTCCAAATAGTGAATGGCCTGTGAGAAACACTTACAATGCGCACCACCCCGCGATCATTTTCAGAAACTAATGCTACGTTACCACTGCATGTTTCCTGACCACCCATGCTGACAACCCTGTGGCGCTTTTCTCCATCCTACATTGCCACTCACTGCCTATTCTCATTCAGGCCCTCCGATTCACACCACCCCGTGATGTTTTTATCACTCCTACTAGTGAATGGCCTGTTAGAAACCCTTACAAAGCGCACCACCCAGCGATGTTCTTCAGAAACCTATCCTACATTGCCACTGCATTTTTCTTGACCTCCCCATGCTGACCACCCCGTGGCGCTTTTTGCCATCCTTCATTGCCACTACTGCCTATCCTAATTCAGGCCCTCCGATTCAGACCACCCCGTGATGTTTTTCTCACTCCTACTAGTGAATGGCCTGGTTGAAACACTTACAATGCGCACCACCCCGCGATGTTTTTCAGAAACCTATCCTACATTGCCACTGCATGTTTCCTGACCTCCCCATGATGACCACCCCATGGCACATTTCTCCATCCTACATTGCCAATCACTGCCTATCCTAATTCAGCCCCTCCGATTCACACCATCTCATGATGTTTTTCTCACTCCTACTAGTGAATGGCCTGTTAGAAATAATTACAATGCACACCACCCCGCGATGTTTTTCAGAAACTTATGCTACATTACCACTGCATGTTTCCTGACCTCCCCATGGTGACCACCCCGTGGCGCTTTTCTCCATCCTACATTGCCACTCACTGCCTATTCTCATTCAGGCCCTCCGATTCACACCACCCCGTGATGTTTTTATCACTCCTACTAGTGAATGCCCTGTGAGAAACCCTTACACTGCGCACAACCCCGCGATGTTTTTCAATAACCTATCCTACATTGCCCCTGCATGTTTCCTGACCTCAACATGTGACCAACCCGTGGCGCTTTTTTCCATCCTACGTTGCCACTCACTGCCTATCCTAATTCAGGCCCTCCGACTCACCCCACCCCGTGATGTTTTTGTCACTCCTACTACTGAATGGCCTGTGAGAAAAACTTACAATGCGCAACACCCCGCGATGTTTTTCAGAAACTTATCCTACATTGCCACTGCATGTTTCCTGACCTCCCCAAGCTGACCACACCGTGGCACTTTTCTCCATCCTACATTGCCACTCACTGTCTATCCTAAATCAGGCCCTCCAATTCACACCACCCCATTTTTTTTTGTCACTCTTACTAGTGAATTGCCTGTTAGAAATCCTTACAATGCGCACCACCCCGCGATGTTTTTCAGAAACCTATCCTACATTGCCACTGCATGTTTCCTGACCTCCCCATGCTGATCACTCCGTGGCACTTTTCTCCATCCTACTTTGCCACTCACGGCTTATCCTAATTCAGGCCCTGTGATTCACACCACCCCGTGATGCTTTTCTCACTCCTACTAGTGAATGCCCTGTTAGAATCCCTTGCGATGCGCACCACCCCGCGATGTTTTTCAGAAACCTATCCTACATTGATAGTGCATGTTTCCAGACCTCCCCATGCTGACCACCCCATGGCGCTTTTCTCTCTCTTACATTGCCACTCACTGCCTATCCTAATTCAGGCCCTCCGAATCACACAGCCACGTAATGATTTTCTCACTCCTACTAGTGAATGGCCTGTTAGAAACCCTTACAATGCGCACCACCCCCGAATGTTTTTCAGAAATCTATCCTACATTGCCAATGCATGAGTCCTGAACTCCCCATGCTGACCACCCCGTGGCGCTTTTCTCCATCCTACGTTGCCACTCACAGCCTATCCTAATTCAGGTCCTCCGATTCATACCACCCCGTGATGTTTTTCTCACTCCTACTAGTGAATGGCTTGTTAGAAACCCTTAAAAGGCACACTACCCCGCGATGTTTTTCAGAAACCTATCCTACATTGCCACTGCATGTTTCCTGACCTCCCCATGCTGACCACGCCATGGCGCTTTTCTCCATTCTACATTGCCACTCACTGCCTATCCTAATTCAGGCCCTCGGATTGACACCACCCCGTGATGTTTTTCTCACTCCTACTAGTGAATGGCCTATGAGAAACCCGTACAATGCGCACCACCCCGCGATGTTTTTCAAAAACTATCCTACTTTGCAACTGCATGTTTCCTGATCTCCCCATGCTGACCACCCCGTGGCACTTTTCTCCAGCCTACATTGCCACTCACTGCCTATGCTATTCAGGCCCTCCGATTCACACCACCCCGTGATGTTTTCCTCACTCCTACTAGTGATTGCCCTGTGAGAAACCCTTACACTGCGCACCATCCCGCGATGTTTTTCAGAACCCTATCCTACATTGCCACTGCATGTTTCCTAACCTCCCCATGCTAACCAACCCGTGGCGCTTTTCTCCATCCTACGTTGCCACTCACTGCCTATCCTAATTCAGGTCCTCCAATTCATACCACCCCGTGATGTTTTTCTCACTCCTACTAGGGAATGGCTTGTTAGAAACCCTTACAATGCACACCACACCGCGATGTTTTTCAGAAACCTATCCTACATTGCCACTGCCTGTTTCCTGACCTCCCCATGCTGAGCACGCCGTGACACTTTTTTCCATCCTACATTGCAACTCACTGCCTATCCTAATTAAGGCCCTTGGAATGACACCACCCCGTGATGTTTTTCTCACTCCTACTATTGAGTGGCCTGTTAGTAACCCTTATAAGGCAGACCACCCCACGATGTTTTTCAGAAACCTGTCCTACATTGCCACTGCATGTTTCCTGATCTCACCGTTCTGTCCACCCCTTGGCGCTTTTCTTTAAACTACAATGCCACTCACTGCCTATGCTAATTCAGGCCCTCCGATTCACACCACCCCGTGATGTTTTTCTCACTGTTACTAGTGAAAGGCCTGTTAGAAAGCCTTACAATGCGCACCACCCCGCGATGTTTTTCAGAACCCTATCCTACATTGCCAATGCATGTTTCCTGATCTCACCATGCTGACCACTCCATGGCACTTTTCTCCATCCTACATCGCCACTCACTGCCTATCATAATTCAGGCCCTCCGATTCACACCACGCCGTGATGTTTTTCTCACTCCTACTAGTGAATGCCCTGTTAGAAACCCTTACAAAGCGCACCACCTCGCAATGTTTTTCAGAAACCTATCCTACATTGCCACTGCATGTTTCCTGACCTCCCCATGCTGACCACACCGTGGCACTTTTCTCCATCCTATATTGCCACTCACTGTCTATCCTAAATCAGGCCCTCTGATTCACACCACCCCATGATGTTTTTCTCTCTCCTAAGAGTGAATGGCCTGTTAGAAAGCCTTACAATGCACACCGCCCCGCGATGTTTTTCAGAAACCCATCCTACATTGCCACTTCATGTTTCCAGACCTATCCATGCTGACCACCCCGTGGTGCTTTTCTTCATCCTACATTGTCACTCACAGCCTATCCGAATTCAGGCTTTCTGATTCACACCGCCCCGTGATGTTTTTCTATCTCTTACTAGTGAATTGCCTGTTACAAATCCTTACAATGCGCACCACCCTGCGATGTTTTTCAGAAACCTATCCTACATTGCCACTGCATGTTTCCTGACCTCCCCACGCTGACCACCCCGAGGCGCTTTTCTCCCTCCTACGTTGCCACTCACAACCTATCCTAATTCAGGCCCTCTGACTCACACCACCCCGTGATGTTTTTCTCACTCCTACTAGTGAATGCCCTGTGAGAAACCCTTACACTGCGCACCACCCCGCTATGTTTTTTAGAAACTATCCTACATTGCCACTGCATGTTTCCTGACCTCCCCATGCTGACCAAACCGTGGCGCTTTTCTCCATCCTACGTTGCCACTCACTGCCTAACTAAATTAGGCACTCCGATTCACCCCACCCCGTGATGTTTTTCTCACTCCTACTAGTGAATGGCCTGTGAGAAACACTTACAATGCGCACCACCCCACGATGTTTTTCAGAAAATTATCCTACATTGCCATGGCATGTTTCCTGACCTCCCCATGCTGACCACACCATGGCGCTTTTCTCCGTCCTACATTGCAACTCACTGCCTATCCTAATACAGCCCCTGCGAATCACACCACCCCGTGATATTTTTCTCACTCCTACTAGTGAATGGCCTGTTAGAAACCCTTACAATGCGCACCACCACGCGATGTTTTTCAGAAACCTATCCTACATTGCCATTGCATGTTTCCTGACCTCCCCATGCTGACCACCCCGTGTCACTTTTCTCCATCGTACATTGCAACACACTGCCTATCCTAATTCAGGCCCTCCGATTCACACTACCACGTGATGTTTTTCTCACCTCTACTAGTGAATGGCCTGTTAGAAACCCTTACAATGCACACCACCCCGTGATGTTTTTCAGAAACCTATCCTACATTGCCACTGCATGTTTCCTGACCTAACCATGCTGACCACCCCATGGTGCTTTTCTCCATGCCACATTTCCACTCCCTGCCTATCCTAATTTAGGACCTCCGATTCACACCACCCTGTGATGTTTTTCTCACTCCTATTAGTGAATGGCCTGTTAGAAACCCTTACAATGCTCAGCACACCGCGATGTTTTTCAGAAATCTATCCTACATTGGCGCTGCATGTTTCCTGACCTCCCCATGCTGACCAGCCCGTGGCACTTTTCTCCACCGTACATTGACATACACTGCCTATCCTAATTCAGGCCCCACGATTCACACTACCCCGTCATTTTTTTCTCACTCCTACTAGTGAATGCCCTGTTAGAAACCCTTACAATGCGCACCATCCCGCGATGTTCTTCAGAAACCTATTCTACATTGCCACTGCATGTTGCCTGACCTCCCAATGCTGACCACCCCGTGGCGCTTTTCTCCATCCTACATTGCCCCCTCAATGCCTATTCTAACTCAGGCCCTCCGATTCACAGCAACCCATAATGTTTTTCTCACTCCTACTAGTGAATGGCCTGTTAGAAACACTTACAATGCGCACTACCCCTCTATGTTTTTCAGAAACCTATCCTACATTGCCACTGCATGTTTCCTGACCTCCCCATGCTGCAAACCCCGTGGTCTTTTTCTCCATCCTACATTGCCCCTCAATGCCTATTCTAAATCAGGCCCTCTGATTCACACCATCCCATAATCTTTTTCTCACTCCAAATAGTGAATGGCCTGTTAGAAACACTTACAATGCACACCACCCCGCGATGTTTTCCAGAAACTTATGCTACATTGCCACAACATGTTTCCTGACCTCCGCTTGCTGACCACCCCGTGGCGCTTTTCGCCATCCTACATTGCCACTATTGCCTATCCTAATTCAGGCCCTCCGATTCACACCACCTCGTGATGTTTTTCTCACGCCAACTATTGAATGGTCTGTTAGAAAACCTTACAATGCGCACCACCCCGTGATGTTTTTCAAAAACCTATCCTACATTGCCACTGCATGTTTCCTGACCTACCCATGCTGAACACCCCGTGGTGCTTTTTTCCATCCTAAATTGCCACTCACTGCCTATCCTAATTCAGGCCCTCCGATTCACACGACCCCGTGATGTTTTTCTCACTCCTATTAGTGAATGGCCTGTGAGAAACCCTTACAATGCGTACCAACCCGCGATGTTTTTCAGAAACCTATCCTACATTGCCACTGCATGTTTCCTGACCTCCCCATGATGACCAGCCCGTGGCGCTTTTCTCTATCGTATATTGCCACACACTGCCTATACTAATTCAGGCCCTCCGATTCACACTACCCCATCATGTTTTTCTCACTCCTACTAGTGAATGGACTGTTAGAAACCCTTACAATTCGCACCACCCCGCGATGTTCTTCAGAAACTTATTCTTCATTGCCACTGCATGTTGCCTGACCTCCCGATGCTGACCACCCGTTGTGCTTTTCTCCATCCTACATTGCCACACACTGCCTATCCTAATTCATCCATTCCGATGCACACCACCCCGGGATGTTTTTCTCTCTCCTCCTAGTGAATGGCCTGTTAGAAACCCATACAATGCACACCACCCCACGATGTTTTTCAGAAACCTATCCTACATTGCCACTGCAAGTTTCCTGACCTCCCCATGTTGAACACCCGGTGGTGCTTTTCTCCATCCTACATGGCCCCTCAATGCCTTTTCTAATTCAGGCCCTCCGATTCCCACCACCCCATAATGTTTTTCTCACTCCAAATAGTGAATGGCCTGTTAGAAACACTTACAATGCGCACCACCCCGCGATCATTTTCAGAAACTAATGCTACGTTACCACTGCATGTTTCCTGACCACCCATGCTGACAACCCTGTGGCGCTTTTCTCCATCCTACATTGCCACTCACTGCCTATTCTCATTCAGGCCCTCTGATTCACACCACCCCGTGATGTTTTTATCACTCCTACTAGTGAATGGCCTGTTAGAAACCCTTACAAAGCGCACCACCCAGCGATGTTTTTCAGAAACCTATCCTACATTGCCACTGCATTTTTCTTGACCTCCCCATGCTGACCACCCCGTGGCGCTTTTTGCCATCCTTCATTGCCACTACTGCCTATCCTAATTCAGGCCCTCCGATTCAGACCACCCCGTGATGTTTTTCTCACTCCTACTAGTGAATGGCCTGGTTGAAACACTTACAATGCGCACCACCCCGCGATGTTTTTCAGAAACCTATCCTACATTGCCACTGCATGTTTCCTGACCTCCCCATGATGACCACCCCATGGCACATTTCTCCATCCTACATTGCCAATCACTGCCTATCCTAATTCAGCCCCTCCGATTCACACCATCTCATGATGTTTTTCTCACTCCTACTAGTGAATGGCCTGTTAGAAATAATTACAATGCACACCACCCCGCGATGTTTTTCAGAAACTTATGCTACATTACCACTGCATGTTTCCTGACCTCCCCATGGTGACCACCCCGTGGCGCTTTTCTCCATCCTACATTGCCACTCACTGCCTATTCTCATTCAGGCCCTCCGATTCACACCACCCCGTGATGTTTTTATCACTCCTACTAGTGAATGCCCTGTGAGAAACCCTTACACTGCGCACAACCCCGCGATGTTTTTCAAAAACCTATCCTACATTGCCCCTGCATGTTTCCTGACCTCAACATGTGACCAACCCGTGGCGCTTTTTTCGATCCTACGTTGCCACTCACTGCCTATCCTAATTCAGGCCCTCCGACTCACCCCACCCCGTGATGTTTTTGTCACTCCTACTACTGAATGGCCTGTGAGAAAAACTTACAATGCGCAACACCCCGCGATGTTTTTCAGAAACTTATCCTACATTGCCACTGCATGTTTCCTGACCTCCCCAAGCTGACCACACCGTGGCACTTTTCTCCATCCTACATTGCCACTCACTGTCTATCCTAAATCAGGCCCTCCAATTCACACCACCCCATGATGTTTTTCTCACTCTTACTAGTGAATTGCCTGTTAGAAATCCTTACAATGCGCACCACCCCGCGATGTTTTTCAGAAACCTATCCTACATTGCCACTGCATGTTTCCTGACCTCCCCATGCTGATCACTCCGTGGCGCTTTTCTCCATCCTACTTTGCCACTCACGGCCTATCCTAATTCAGGCCCTGTGATTCACACCACCCCGTGATGCTTTTCTCACTCCTACTAGTGAATGCCCTGTTAGAATCCCTTGCGATGCGCACCACCCCGCGATGTTTTTCAGAAACCTATCCTACATTGATAGTGCATGTTTCCAGACCTCCCCATGCTGACCACCCCGTGGCGCTTTTCTCTCTCTTACATTGCCACTCACTGCCTATCCTAATTCAGGCCCTCCGAATCACACAGCCACGTAATGATTTTCTCACTCCTACTAGTGAATGGCCTGTTAGAAACCCTTACAATGCGCACCACCCCCGAATGTTTTTCAGAAATCTATCCTACATTGCCAATGCATGAGTCCTGAACTCCCCATGCTGACCACCCCGTGGCGCTTTTCTCCATCCTATATTGTCACTCACTGCATATCCTAATTCAGGCCCTCCGATTCACACCACCCCGTGATGTTTTTCTCACTCCTACTAGTGAATGGCCTGTTAAAACCCTTACACTGATCACCACCCCGCGATGTTTTTCAGAACCCTATACTACATTGCCACTGCATGTTTCCTGACCTCCCCATGCTGACCACCCCGTGGCGCTTTTCTCCATCCTACGTTGCCACTCACAGCCTATCCTAATTCAGGTCCTCCGATTCATACCACCCCGTGATGTTTTTCTCACTCCTACTGGTGAATGGCTTGTTAGAAACCCTTAAAAGGCACACTACCCCGCGATGTTTTTCAGAAACCTATCCTACATTGCCACTGCATGTTTCCTGACCTCCCCATGCTGACCACGCCATGGCGCTTTTCTCCATTCTACATTGCCACTCACTGCCTATCCTAATTCAGGCCCTCGGATTGACACCACCCCGTGATGTTTTTCTCACTCCTACTAGTGAATGGCCTATGAGAAACCCGTACAATGGGCACCACCCCGCGATGTTTTTCAGAAAACTATCCTACTTTGCAACTGCATGTTTCCTGATCTCCCCATGCTGACCACCCCATGGCACTTTTCTCCATCCTACATTGCCACTCACTGCCTATGCTATTCAGGCCCTCCGATTCACACCACCCCGTGATGTTTTCCTCACTCCTACTAGTGATTGCCCTGTGAGAAACCCTTACACTGCGCACCACCCCGCGATGTTTTTCAGAACCCTATCCTACATTGCCACTGCATGTTTCCTGACCTCCCCATGCTAACCACCCCGTGGCGCTTTTCTCCATCCTACGTTGCCACTCACTGCCTATCCTAATTCAGGTCCTCCGATTCATACCACCCCGTGATGTTTTTCTCACTCCTACTAGGGAATGGCTTGTTAGAAACCCTTACAATGCACACCACACCGCGATGTTTTTCAGAAACCTATCCTACATTGCCACTGCCTGTTTCCTGACCTCCCCATGCTGAGCACGCCATGACACTTTTTTCCATCCTACATTGCAACTCACTGCCTATCCTAATTAAGGCCCTTGGAATGACACCACCCCGTGATGTTTTTCTCACTCCTACTATTGAGTGGCCTGTTAGTAACCCTTATAAGGCAGACCACCCCACGATGTTTTTCAGAAACCTATCCTACATTGCCACTGCATGTTTCCTGATCTCACCATCCTGTCCACCCCTTGGCGCTTTTCTTTAAACTCAATGCCACTCACTGCCTATGCTAATTCAGGCCCTCCGATTCACACCACCCCGTGATGTTTTTCTCACTGTTACTAGTGAAAGGCCTGTTAGAAAGCCTTGCAATGCGCACCACCCCGCGATGTTTTTCAGAACCCTATCCTACATTGCCAATGCATGTTTCCTGATCTCACCATGCTGACCACTCCATGGCACTTTTCTCCATCCTACATCGCCACTCACTGCCTATCATAATTCAGGCCCTCCGATTCACACCACGCCGTGATGTTTTTCTCACTCCTACTAGTGAATGCCCTGTTAGAAACCCTTACAAAGCGCACCACCTCGCGATGTTTTTCAGAAACCTATCCTACATTGCCACTGCATGTTTCCTGACCTCCCCATGCTGACCACACCGTGGCACTTTTCTCCATCCTATATTGCCACTCACTGTCTATCCTAAATCAGGCCCTCTGATTCACACCACCCATGATGTTTTTCTCTCTCCTAAGAGTGAATGGCCTGTTAGAAAGCCTTACAATGCACACCGCCCCGCGATGTTTTTCAGAAACCCATCCTACATTGCCACTTCATGTTTCCAGACCTATCCATGCTGACCACCCCGTGGTGCTTTTCTTCATCCTACATTGTCACTCACAGCCTATCCGAATTCAGGCTTTCTGATTCACACCGCCCCGTGATGTTTTTCTATCTCTTACTAGTGAATTGCCTGTTACAAATCCTTACAATGCGCACCACCCTGCGATGTTTTTCAGAAACCTATCCTACATTGCCACTGCATGTTTCCTGACCTCCCCACGCTGACCACCCCGAGGCGCTTTTCTCCCTCCTACGTTGCCACTCACAACCTATCCTAATTCAGGCCCTCTGACTCACACCACCCCGTGATGTTTTTCTCACTCCTACTAGTGAATGCCCTGTGAGAAACCCTTACACTGCGCACCACCCCGCTATGTTTTTTAGAAACTATCCTACATTGCCACTGCATGTTTCCTGACCTCCCCATGCTGACCAAACCGTGGCGCTTTTCTCCATCCTACGTTGCCACTCACTGCCTAACTAAATTAGGCACTCCGATTCACCCCACCCCGTGATGTTTTTCTCACTCCTACTAGTGAATGGCCTGTGAGAAACACTTACAATGCGCACCACCCCACGATGTTTTTCAGAAAATTATCCTACATTGCCATGGCATGTTTCCTGACCTCCCCATGCTGACCACACCATGGCGCTTTTCTCCGTCCTACATTGCAACTCACTGCCTATCCTAATACAGCCCCTGCGAATCACACCACCCCGTGATATTTTTCTCACTCCTACTAGTGAATGGCCTGTTAGAAACCCTTACAATGCGCACCACCACGCGATGTTTTTCAGAAACCTATCCTACATTGCCATTGCATGTTTCCTGACCTCCCCATGCTGACCACCCCGTGTCACTTTTCTCCATCGTACATTGCAACACACTGCCTATCCTAATTCAGGCCCTCCGATTCACACTACCACGTGATGTTTTTCTCACCTCTACTAGTGAATGGCCTGTTAGAAACCCTTACAATGCACACCACCCCGTGATGTTTTTCAGAAACCTATCCTACATTGCCACTGCATGTTTCCTGACCTAACCATGCTGACCACCCCATGGTGCTTTTCTCCATGCCACATTTCCACTCCCTGCCTATCCTAATTTAGGACCTCCGATTCACACCACCCTGTGATGTTTTTCTCACTCCTATTAGTGAATGGCCTGTTAGAAACCCTTACAATGCTCAGCACACCGCGATGTTTTTCAGAAATCTATCCTACATTGGCGCTGCATGTTTCCTGACCTCCCCATGCTGACCAGCCCGTGGCACTTTTCTCCACCGTACATTGACATACACTGCCTATCCTAATTAAGGCCCCACGATTCACACTACCCCGTCATTTTTTTCTCACTCCTACTAGTGAATGCCCTGTTAGAAACCCTTACAATGCGCACCATCCCGCGATGTTCTTCAGAAACCTATTCTACATTGCCACTGCATGTTGCCTGACCTCCCAATGCTGACCACCCCGTGGCGCTTTTCTCCATCCTACATTGCCCCCTCAATGCCTATTCTAACTCAGGCCCTCCGATTCACAGCAACCCATAATGTTTTTCTCACTCCTACTAGTGAATGGCCTGTTAGAAACACTTACAATGCGCACTACCCCTCTATGTTTTTCAGAAACCTATCCTACATTGCCACTGCATGTTTCCTGACCTCCCCATGCTGCAAACCCCGTGGTCTTTTTCTCCATCCTACATTGCCCCTCAATGCCTATTCTAAATCAGGCCCTCTGATTCACACCACCCCATAATCTTTTTCTCACTCCAAATAGTGAATGGCCTGTTAGAAACACTTACAATGCGCACCACCCCGCGATGTTTTTCAGAAACTTATGCTACATTGCCACAACATGTTTCCTGACCTCCGCTTGCTGACCACCCCGTGGCGCTTTTCGCCATCCTACATTGCCACTATTGCCTATCCTAATTCAGGCCCTCCGATTCACACCACCTCGTGATGTTTTTCTCACGCCAACTATTGAATGGTCTGTTAGAAAACCTTACAATGCGCACCACCCCGTGATGTTTTTCAAAAACCTATCCTACATTGCCACTGCATGTTTCCTGACCTACCAATGCTGAACACCCCGTGGTGCTTTTTTCCATCCTAAATTGCCACTCACTGCCTATCCTAATTCAGGCCCTCCGATTCACACGACCCCGTGATGTTTTTCTCACTCCTATTAGTGAATGGCCTGTGAGAAACCCTTACAATGCGTACCAACCCGCGATGTTTTTCAGAAACCTATCCTACATTGCCACTGCATGTTTCCTGACCTCCCCATGATGACCAGCCCGTGGCGCTTTTCTCTATCGTATATTGCCACACACTGCCTATACTAATTCAGGCCCTCCGATTCACACTACCCCATCATGTTTTTCTCACTCCTACTAGTGAATGGACTGTTAGAAACCCTTACAATTCGCACCACCCCGCGATGTTCTTCAGAAACTTATTCTTCATTGCCACTGCATGTTGCCTGACCTCCCGATGCTGACCACCCGTTGTGCTTTTCTCCATCCTACATTGCCACACACTGCCTATCCTAATTCATCCATTCCGATGCACACCACCCCGGGATGTTTTTCTCTCTCCTCCTAGTGAATGGCCTGTTAGAAACCCATACAATGCACACCACCCCACGATGTTTTTCAGAAACCTATCCTACATTGCCACTGCAAGTTTCCTGACCTCCCCATGTTGAACACCCGGTGGTGCTTTTCTCCATCCTACATGGCCCCTCAATGCCTTTTCTAATTCAGGCCCTCCGATTCCCACCACCCCATAATGTTTTTCTCACTCCAAATAGTGAATGGCCTGTTAGAAACACTTACAATGCGCACCACCCCGCGATCATTTTCAGAAACTAATGCTACGTTACCACTGCATGTTTCCTGACCACCCATGCTGACAACCCTGTGGCGCTTTTCTCCATCCTACATTGCCACTCACTGCCTATTCTCATTCAGGCCCTCTGATTCACACCACCCCGTGATGTTTTTATCACTCCTACTAGTGAATGGCCTGTTAGAAACCCTTACAAAGCGCACCACCCAGCGATGTTTTTCAGAAACCTATCCTACATTGCCACTGCATTTTTCTTGACCTCCCCATGCTGACCACCCCGTGGCGCTTTTTGCCATCCTTCATTGCCACTACTGCCTATCCTAATTCAGGCCCTCCGATTCAGACCACCCCGTGATGTTTTTCTCACTCCTACTAGTGAATGGCCTGGTTGAAACCCTTACAGTGCGCTCCACCCCGCGATGTTTTTCAGAAACCTATCCTACATTGCCACTGCATGTTTCCTGACCTCCCCATGATGACCACCCCATGGCACATTTCTCCATCCTACATTGCCAATCACTGCCTATCCTAATTCAGCCCCTCCGATTCACACCATCTCATGATGTTTTTCTCACTCCTACTAGTGAATGGCCTGTTAGAAATAATTACAATGCACACCACCCCGCGATGTTTTTCAGAAACTTATGCTACATTACCACTGCATGTTTCCTGACCTCCCCATGGTGACCACCCCGTGGCGCTTTTCTCCATCCTACATTGCCACTCACTGCCTATTCTCATTCAGGCCCTCCGATTCACACCACCCCGTGATATTTTTATCACTCCTACTAGTGAATGCCCTGTGAGAAACCCTTACACTGCGCACAACCCCGCGATGTTTTTCAAAATCCTATCCTACATTGCCCCTGCATGTTTCCTGACCTCAACATGTGACCAACCCGTGGCGCTTTTTTCGATCCTACGTTGCCACTCACTGCCTATCCTAATTCAGGCCCTCCGACTCACCCCACCCCGTGATGTTTTTGTCACTCCTACTACTGAATGGCCTGTGAGAAAAACTTACAATGCGCAACACCCCGCGATGTTTTTCAGAAACTTATCCTACATTGCCACTGCATGTTTCCTGACCTCCCCAAGCTGACCACACCGTGGCACTTTTCTCCATCCTACATTGCCACTCACTGTCTATCCTAAATCAGGCCCTCCAATTCACACCACCCCATGATGTTTTTCTCACTCTTACTAGTGAATTGCCTGTTAGAAATCCTTACAATGCGCACCACCCCGCGATGTTTTTCAGAAACCTATCCTACATTGCCACTGCATGTTTCCTGACCTCCCCATGCTGATCACTCCGTGGCGCTTTTCTCCATCCTACTTTGCCACTCACGGCCTATCCTAATTCAGGCCCTGTGATTCACACCACCCCGTGATGCTTTTCTCACTCCTACTAGTGAATGCCCTGTTAGAATCCCTTGCGATGCGCACCACCCCGCGATGTTTTTCAGAAACCTATCCTACATTGATAGTGCATGTTTCCAGACCTCCCCATGCTGACCACCCCGTGGCGCTTTTCTCTCTCTTACATTGCCACTCACTGCCTATCCTAATTCAGGCCCTCCGAATCACACAGCCACGTAATGATTTTCTCACTCCTACTAGTGAATGGCCTGTTAGAAACCCTTACAATGCGCACCACCCCCGAATGTTTTTCAGAAATCTATCCTACATTGCCAATGCATGAGTCCTGAACTCCCCATGCTGACCACCCCGTGGCGCTTTTCTCCATCCTATATTGTCACTCACTGCATATCCTAATTCAGGCCCTCCGATTCACACCACCCCGTGATTTTTTTCTCACTCCTACTAGTGAATGGCCTGTTAAAACCCTTACACTGCTCACCACCCCGCGATGTTTTTCAGAACCCTATACTACATTGCCACTGCATGTTTCCTGACCTCCCCATGCTGACCACCCCGTGGCGCTTTTCTCCATCCTACGTTGCCACTCACAGCCTATGCTATTCAGGCCCTGCGATTCACACCACCCCGTGATGTTTTCCTCACTCCTACTAGTGATTGCCCTGTGAGAAACCCTTACACTGCGCACCACCCCGCGATGTTTTTCAGAAACCTATCCTACATTGCCACTGCATGTTTCCTGATCTCCCCATGCTGACCACCCCATGGCACTTTTCTCCATCCTACATTGCCACTCACTGCCTATGCTATTCAGGCCCTCCGATTCATACCACCCCGTGATGTTTTTCTCACTCCTACTAGGGAATGGCTTGTTAGAAACCCTTACAATGCACACCACACCGCGATGTTTTTCAGAAACCTATCCTACATTGCCACTGCCTGTTTCCTGACCTCCCCATGCTGAGCACGCCATGACACTTTTTTCCATCCTACATTGCAACTCACTGCCTATCCTAATTAAGGCCCTTGGAATGACACCACCCCGTGATGTTTTTCTCACTCCTACTATTGAGTGGCCTGTTAGTAACCCTTATAAGGCAGACCACCCCACGATGTTTTTCAGAAACCTATCCTACATTGCCACTGCATGTTTCCTGATCTCACCATCCTGTCCACCCCTTGGTGCTTTTCTTTAAACTACAATGCCACTCACTGCCTATGCTAATTCAGGCCCTCCGATTCACACCACCCCGTGATGTTTTTCTCACTGTTACTAGTGAAAGGCCTGTTAGAAAGCCTTGCAATGCGCACCACCCCGCGATGTTTTTCAGAACCCTATCCTACATTGCCAATGCATGTTTCCTGATCTCACCATGCTGACCACTCCATGGCACTTTTCTCCATCCTACATCGCCACTCACTGCCTATCATAATTCAGGCCCTCCGATTCACACCACGCCGTGATGTTTTTCTCACTCCTACTAGTGAATGCCCTGTTAGAAACCCTTACAAAGCGCACCACCTCGCGATGTTTTTCAGAAACCTATCCTACATTGCCACTGCATGTTTCCTGACCTCCCCATGCTGACCACACCGTGGCACTTTTCTCCATCCTATATTGCCACTCACTGTCTATCCTAAATCAGGCCCTCTGATTCACACCACCCCATGATGTTTTTCTCTCTCCTAAGAGTGAATGGCCTGTTAGAAAGCCTTACAATGCACACCGCCCCGCGATGTTTTTCAGAAACCCATCCTACATTGCCACTTCATGTTTCCAGACCTATCCATGCTGACCACCCCGTGGTGCTTTTCTTCATCCTACATTGTCACTCACAGCCTATCCGAATTCCGGCTTTCTGATTCACACCGCCCCGTGATGTTTTTCTATCTCTTACTAGTGAATTGCCTGTTACAAATCCTTACAATGCGCACCACCCTGCGATGTTTTTCAGAAACCTATCCTACATTGACACTGCATGTTTCCTGACCTCCCCACGCTGACCACCCCGTGGCGCTTTTCTCCCTCCTACGTTGCCACTCACTGCCTATCCTAATTCAGGCCCTCTGACTCACACCACCCCGTGATGTTTTTCTCACTCCTACTAGTGAATGCCCTGTGAGAAACCCTTACACTGCGCACCACCCCGCTATGTTTTTTAGAAACTATCCTACATTGCCACTGCATGTTTCCTGACCTCCCCATGCTGACCAAACCGTGGCGCTTTTCTCCATCCTACGTTGCCACTCACTGCCTAACTAAATTAGGCACTCCGATTCACCCCACCCCGTGATGTTTTTCTCACTCCTACTAGTGAATGGCCTGTGAGAAACACTTACAATGCGCACCACCCCACGATGTTTTTCAGAAAATTATCCTACATTGCCATGGCATGTTTCCTGACCTCCCCATGCTGACCACACCATGGCGCTTTTCTCCGTCCTACATTGCAACTCACTGCCTATCCTAATACAGCCCCTGCGAATCACACCACCCCGTGATATTTTTCTCACTCCTACTAGTGAATGGCCTGTTAGAAACCCTTACAATGCGCACCACCACGCGATGTTTTTCAGAAACCTATCCTACATTGCCATTGCATGTTTCCTGACCTCCCCATGCTGACCACCCCGTGTCACTTTTCTCCATCGTACATTGCAACACACTGCCTATCCTAATTCAGGCCCTCCGATTCACACTACCACGTGATGTTTTTCTCACCTCTACTAGTGAATGGCCTGTTAGAAACCCTTACAATGCACACCACCCCGTGATGTTTTTCAGAAACCTATCCTACATTACCACTGCATGTTTCCTGACCTACCCATGCTGACCACCCCATGGTGCTTTTCTCCATGCCACATTTCCACTCCCTGCCTATCCTAATTTAGGACCTCCGATTCACACCACCCCGTGATGTTTTTCTCACTCCTGTTAGTGAATGGCCTGTTAGAAACCCTTACAATGCTCAGCACACCGCGATGTTTTTCAGAAATCTATCCTACATTGGCGCTGCATGTTTCCTGACCTCCCCATGCTGACCAGCCCGTGGCACTTTTCTCCACCGTACATTGACATACACTGCCTATCCTAATTCAGGCCCCACGATTCACACTACCCCGTCATTTTTTTCTCACTCCTACTAGTGAATGCCCTGTTAGAAACCCTTACAATGCGCACCATCCCGCGATGTTCTTCAGAAACCTATTCTACATTGCCACTGCATGTTGCCTGACCTCCCAATGCTGACCACCCCGTGGCGCTTTTCTCCATCCTACATTGCCCCCTCAATGCCTATTCTAACTCAGGCCCTCCGATTCACAGCAACCCATAATGTTTTTCTCACTCCTACTAGTGAATGGCCTGTTAGAAACACTTACAATGCGCACTACCCCTCTATGTTTTTCAGAAACCTATCCTACATTGCCACTGCATGTTTCCTGACCTCCCCATGCTGCAAACCCCGTGGTCCTTTTCTCCATCCTACATTGCCCCTCAATGCCTATTCTAAATCAGGCCCTCTGATTCACACCACCCCATAATGTTTTTCTCACTCCTACTAGTGAATGCCCTGTTAGAAACCCTTACAATGCGCACCATCCCGCGATGTTCTTCAGAAACCTATTCTACATTGCCACTGCATGTTGCCTGACCTCCCAATGCTGACCACCCCGTGGCGCTTTTCTCCATCCTACATTGCCCCCTCAATGCCTATTCTAACTCAGGCCCTCCGATTCACAGCAACCCATAATGTTTTTCTCACTCCTACTAGTGAATGGCCTGTTAGAAACACTTACAATGCGCACTACCCCTCTATGTTTTTCAGAAACCTATCCTACATTGCCACTGCATGTTTCCTGACCTCCCCATGCTGCAAACCCCGTGGTCCTTTTCTCCATCCTACATTGCCCCTCAATGCCTATTCTAAATCAGGCCCTCTGATTCACACCACCCCATAATGTTTTTCTCACTCCAAATAGTGAATGGCCTGTTAGAAACACTTACAATGCGCACCACCCCGCGATGTTTTTCAGAAACTTATGCTACATTGCCACAACATGTTTCCTGACCTCCGCTTGCTGACCACCCCGTGGCGCTTTTCGCCATCCTACATTGCCACTATTGCCTATCCTAATTCAGGCCGTCCGATTCACACCACCTCGTGATGTTTTTCTCACGCCAACTATTGAATGGTCTGTTAGAAAACCTTACAATGCGCACCACCCCGTGATGTTTTTCAAAAACCTATCCTACATTGCCACTGCATATTTCCTGACCTACCCATGCTGAACACCCCGTGGTGCTTTTTTCCATCCTTAATTGCCACTCACTGCCTATCCTAATTCAGGCCCTCCGATTCACACGACCCCGTGATGTTTTTCTCACTCCTATTAGTGAATGGCCTGTGAGAAACCCTTACAATGCGTACCAACCCGCGATGTTTTTCAGAAACCTATCCTACATTGCCACTGCATGTTTCCTGACCTCCCCATGATGACCAGCCCGTGGCGCTTTTCTCTATCGTATATTGCCACACACTGCCTATACTAATTCAGGCCCTCCGATTCACACTACCCCATCATGTTTTTCTCACTCCTACTAGTGAATGGACTGTTAGAAACCCTTACAATTCGCACCACCCCGCGATGTTCTTCAGAAACTTATTCTACATTGCCACTGCATGTTGCCTGACCTCCCGATGCTGACCACCCGTTGTGCTTTTCTCCATCCTACATTGCCACACACTGCCTATCCTAATTCATCCATTCCGATGCACACCACCCCGGGATGTTTTTCTCTCTCCTCCTAGTGAATGGCCTGTTAGAAACCCTTACAATGCACACCACCCCGCGATGTTTTTCAGAAACCTATCCTACATTGCCACTGCAAGTTTCCTGACCTCCCCATGTTGAACACCCGGTGGTGCTTTTCTCCATCCTACATGGCCCCTCAATGCCTTTTCTAATTCAGGCCCTCCGATTCCCACCACCCCATAATGTTTTTCTCACTCCAAATAGTGAATGGCCTGTTAGAAACACTTACAATGCGCACCACCCCGCGATCATTTTCAGAAACTAATGCTATGTTACCACTGCATGTTTCCTGACCACCCATGCTGACAACCCTGTGACGCTTTTCTCCATCCTACATTGCCACTCACTGCCTATTCTCATTCAGGCCCTCCGATTCACACCACCCCGTGATGTTTTTATCACTCCTACTAGTGAATGGCCTGTTAGAAACCCTTACAAAGCGCACCACCCAGCGATGTTTTTCAGAAACCTATCCTACATTGCCACTGCATTTTTCTTGACCTCCCCATGCTGACCACCCCATGGCGCTTTTTGCCATCCTTCATTGCCACTACTGCCTATCCTAATTCAGGCCCTCCGATTCAGACCACCCCGTGATGTTTTTCTCACTCCTACTAGTGAATGGCCTGGTTGAAACACTTACAATGCGCACCACCCCGCGATGTTTTTCAGAAACCTATCCTACATTGCCACTGCATGTTTCCTGACCTCCCCATGATGACCACCCCATGGCACATTTCTCCATCCTACATTGCCAATCACTGCCTATCCTAATTCAGCCCCTCCGATTCACACCATCTCATGATGTTTTTCTCACTCCTACTAGTGAATGGCCTGTTAGAAATAATTACAATGCACACCACCCCGCGATGTTTTTCAGAAACTTTTGCTACATTACCACTGCATGTTTCCTGACCTCCCCATGGTGACCACCCCGTGGCGCTTTTCTCCATCCTACATTGCCACTCACTGCCTATTCTCATTCAGGCCCTCCGATTCACACCACCCCGTGATGTTTTTATCACTCCTACTAGTGAATGCCCTGTGAGAAACCCTTACACTGCGCACAACCCCGCGATGTTTTTCAGAAACCTATCCTACATTGCCCCTGCATGTTTCCTGACCTCAACATGTGACCAACCCGTGGCGCTTTTTTCCATCCTACGTTGCCACTCACTGCCTATCCTAATTCAGGCCCTCCGATTCATACCACCCCGTGATGTTTTTGTCACTCCTACTAGTGAATGGCTTGTTAGAAACCCTTAAAAGGCACACTACCCCGCGATGTTTTTCAGAAACCTATCCTACATTGCCACTGCATGTTTCCTGACCTCCCCATGCTGACCACGCCATGGCGCTTTTCTCCATTCTACATTGCCACTCACTGCCTATCCTAATTCAGGCCCACAGATTGACACCACCCCGTGATGTTTTTCTCACTCCTACTAGTTAATGGCCTATGAGAAACCCGTACAATGCGCACCACCCTGCGATGTTTTTCAGAAAACTATCCTACTTTGCAACTGCATGTTTCCTGATCTCCCCATGCTGACCACCCCGTGGCACTTTTCTCCATCCTACATTGCCACTCACTGCCTATGCTATTCAGGCACTCCGATTCACACCACCCCGTGATGTTTTCCTCACTCCTACTAGTGATTGCCCTGTGAGAAACCCTTACACTGCGCACCACCCCGCGATGTTATTCAGAACCCTATCCTACATTGCCACTGCATGTTTCCTGACCTCCCCATGCTAACCACCCCGTGGCGCTTTTCTCCATTCTACGTTGCCACTCACTGCCTATCCTAATTCAGGTCCTCCGATTCATACCACCCCGTGATGTTTTTCTCACTCCTACTAGGGAATGGCTTGTTAGAAACCCTTACAATGCACACCACACCACGATGTTTTTCAGAAACCTATCCTACATTGCCACTTCATGTTTCCCGATCTCACGATGCTGACCACCCCGTGGTGCTTTTCTCCATCCTACATTGCCACCCACTGCCTATCCTCATTCAGGCCCTCCGATTCACACCACCCAGTGATGTTTTTCTCACTCCTACTAGTGAATGCCCTGTTAGAAAGCCTTACAATGCGCACAATCCCGCGATGTTCTTCAGAAACCTATTCTGCATTGCCACTGCATGTTGCTTGACCTCCCCATGCTGACCATCCCGTCGCGCTTGTCTCCATCTTACATTGCCACTCACTGCCTATCCTAATACAGCCCCTGCGATTCACACCACCCCGTGATATTTTTCTCACCTCTACTAGTGGATGGCCTGTTAGAAACCCTTACAATGCACACCACCCCGTGATGTTTTTCAGAAACCTATCCTACATTGCCACTGCATGTTTAATGACCTACCCATGCTGACCACCCCGTGGTGCTTTTCTCCATGCCACATTTCCACTCCCTGCCTATCCTAATTTAGGACCTCCGATTCACACCACCCTGTGATGTTTTTCTCACTCCTATTAGTGAATGGCCTGTTAGAAACCCTTACAATGCTCAGCACACCGCGATGTTTTTCAGAAATCTATCCTACATTGGCGCTGCATGTTTCCTGACCTCCCCATGCTGACCAGCCCGTGGCACTTTTCTCCACCGTACATTGACATACACTGCCTATCCTAATTCAGGCCCCACGATTCACACTACCCCGTCATTTTTTTCTCACTCCTACTAGTGAATGCCCTGTTAGAAACCCTTACAATGCGCACCACCCCGCGATGTTCTTCAGAAACCTATTCTACATTGCCACTGCATGTTGCCTGACCTCCCAATGCTGACCACCCCGTGGCGCTTTTCTCCATCCTACATTGCCCCCTCAATGCCTATTCTAACTCAGGCCCTCCGATTCACAGCAACCCATAATGTTTTTCTCACTCCTACTAGTGAATGGCCTGTTAGAAACACTTACAATGCGCACTACCCCTCTATGTTTTTCAGAAACCTATCCTACATTGCCACTGCATGTTTCCTGACCTCCCCATGCTGCAAACCCCGTGGTCCTTTTCTCCATCCTACATTGGCCCTCAATGCCTATTCTAAATCAGGCCCTCTGATTCACACCACCCCATAATGTTTTTCTCACTCCAAGTAGTGAATGGCCTGTTAGAAACACTTACAATGCACACCACCCCGCGATGTTTTTCAGAAACTTATGCTACATTGCCACAACATGTTTCCTGACCTCCGCTTGCTGACCACCCCGTGGCGCTTTTCGCCATCCTACATTGCCACTATTGCCTATCCTAATTCAGGCCCTCCGATTCACACCACCTCGTGATGTTTTTCTCACGCCAACTATTGAATGGTCTGTTAGAAAACCTTACAATGCGCACCACCCCGTGATGTTTTTCAAAAACCTATCCTACATTGCCACTGCATGTTTCCTGACCTACCCATGCTGAACACCCCGTGGTGCTTTTTTCCATCCTTAATTGCCACTCACTGCCTATCCTAATTCAGGCCCTCCGATTCACACGACCCCGTGATGTTTTTCTCACTCCTATTAGTGAATGGCCTGTGAGAAACCCTTACAATGCGTACCAACCCGCGATGTTTTTCAGAAACCTATCCTACATTGCCACTGCATGTTTCCTGACCTCCCCATGATGACCAGCCCGTGGCGCTTTTCTCTATCGTATATTGCCACACACTGCCTATACTAATTCAGGCCCTCCGATTCACACTACCCCATCATGTTTTTCTCACTCCTACTAGTGAATGGACTGTTAGAAACCCTTACAATTCGCACCACCCCGCGATGTTCTTCAGAAACTTATTCTACATTGCCACTGCATGTTGCCTGACCTCCCGATGCTGACCACCCGTTGTGCTTTTCTCCATCCTACATTGCCACACACTGCCTATCCTAATTCATCCATTCCGATGCACACCACCCCGGGATGTTTTTCTCTCTCCTCCTAGTGAATGGCCTGTTAGAAACCCTTACAATGCACACCACCCCGCAATGTTTTTCAGATACCTATCCTACATTGCCACTGCAAGTTTCCTGACCTCCCCATGTTGAACACCCGGTGGTGCTTTTCTCCATCCTACATGGCCCCTCAATGCCTTTTCTAATTCAGGCCCTCCGATTCCCACCACCCCATAATGTTTTTCTCACTCCAAATAGTGAATGGCCTGTTAGAAACACTTACAATGCGCACCACCCCGCGATCATTTTCAGAAACTAATGCTACGTTACCACTGCATGTTTCCTGACCACCCATGCTGACAACCCTGTGGCGCTTTTCTCCATCCTACATTGCCACTCACTGCCTATTCTCATTCAGGCCCTCCGATTCACACCACCCCGTGATGTTTTTATCACTCCTACTAGTGAATGGCCTGTTAGAAACCCTTACAAAGGGCACCACCCAGCGATGTTTTTCAGAAACCTATCCTACATTGCCACTGCATTTTTCTTGACCTCCTCATGCTGACCACCCCGTGGCGCTTTTTGCCATCCTTCATTGCCACTACTGCCTATCCTAATTCAGGCCCTCCGATTCAGACCACCCCGTGATGTTTTTCTCACTCCTACTAGTGAATGGCCTGGTTGAAACACTTACAATGCGCACCACCCCGCGATGTTTTTCAGAAACCTATCCTACATTGCCACTGCATGTTTCCTGACCTCCCCATGATGACCACCCCATGGCACATTTCTCCATCCTACATTGCCAATCACTGCCTATCCTAATTCAGCCCCTCCGATTCACACCATATCATGATGTTTTTCTCACTCCTACTAGTGAATGGCCTGTTAGAAATAATTACAATGCACACCACCCCGCGATGTTTTTCAGAAACTTATGCTACATTACCACTGCATGTTTCCTGACCTCCCCATGGTGACCACCCCGTGGCGCTTTTCTCCATCCTACATTGCCACTCACTGCCTATTCTCATTCAGGCCCTCCGATTCACACCACCCCGTGATGTTTTTATCACTCCTACTAGTGAATGCCCTGTGAGAAACCCTTACACTGCGCACAACCCCGCGATGTTTTTCAAAAACCTATCCTACATTGCCCCTGCATGTTTCCTGACCTCAACATGTGACCAACCCGTGGCGCTTTTTTCCATCCTACGTTGCCACTCACTGCCTATCCTAATTCAGGCCCTCCGACTCACCCCACCCCGTGATGTTTTTGTCACTCCTACTACTGAATGGCCTGTGAGAAAAACTTACAATGCGCAACACCCCGCGATGTTTTTCAGAAACTTATCCTACATTGCCACTGCATGTTTCCTGACCTCCCCAAGCTGACCACACCGTGGCACTTTTCTCCATCCTACATTGCCACTCACTGTCTATCCTAAATCAGGCCCTCCAATTCACACCACCCCATGATGTTTTTCTCACTCTTACTAGTGAATTGCCTGTTAGAAATCCTTACAATGCGCACCACCCCGCGATGTTTTTCAGAAACCTATCCTACATTGCCACTGCATGTTTCCTGACCTCCCCATGCTGATCACTCTGTGGCGCTTTTCTCCATCCTACTTTGCCACTCACGGCCTATCCTAATTCAGGCCCCGTGATTCACACCACCCCGTGATGCTTTTCTCACTCCTACTAGTGAATGCCCTGTTAGAATGCCTTGCGATGCGCACCACCCCGCGATGTTTTTCAGAAACCTATCCTACATTGATAGTGCATGTTTCCAGACCTCCCCATGCTGACCACCCCGTGGCGCTTTTCTCTCTCTTACATTGCCACTCACTGCCTATCCTAATTCAGGCCCTCCGAATCACACAGTCACGTAATGATTTTCTCACTCCTACTAGTGAATGGCCTGTTAGAAACCCTTACAATGCGCACCACCCCCGAATGTTTTTCAGAAATCTATCCTACATTGCCAATGCATGAGTCCTGAACTCCCCATGCTGACCACCCCGTGGCGCTTTTCTCCATCCTATATTGTCACTCACTGCATATCCTAATTCAGGCCCTCCGATTCACACCACCCCGTGATGTTTTTCTCACTCCTACTAGTGAATGGCCTGTTAAAACCCTTACAATGCTCACCAAGCCCGCGATGTTTTTCAGAACCCTATACTACATTGCCACTGCATGTTTCCTGACCTCCCCATGCTGACCACCCCGTGGCGCTTTTCTCCATCCTACGTTGCCACTCACAGCCTATCCTAATTCAGGTCCTCCGATTCATACCACCCCGTGATGTTTTTCTCACTCCTACTAGTGAATGGCTTGTTAGAAACCCTTAAGGGCACACTACCCCGCGATGTTTTTCAGAAACCTATCCTACATTGCCACTGCATTTTTCCTGACCTCCCCATGCTGACCACGCCATGGCGCTTTTCTCCATTCTACATTGCCACTCACTGCCTATCCTAATTCAGGCCCTCGGATTGACACCACCCCGTGATGTTTTTCTCACTCCTACTAGTGAATGGCCTATGAGAAACCCGTACAATGCGCACCACCCCGCGATGTTTTTCAGAAAACTATCCTACTTTGCAACTGCATGTTTCCTGATCTCCCCATGCTGACCACCCCGTGGCACTTTTCTCCATCCTACATTGCCACTCACTGCCTATGCTATTCAGGCCCTCCGATTCACACCACCCCGTGATGTTTTCCTCACTCCTACTAGTGATTGCCCTGTGAGAAACCCTTACACTGCGCACCACCCCGCGATGTTTTTCAGAACCCTATCCTACATTGCCACTGCATGTTTCCTGACCTCCCCATGCTAACCAACCCGTGGCGCTTTTCTCCATCCTACGTTGCCACTCACTGCCTATCCTAATTCAGGTCCTCCGATTCATACCACCCCGTGATGTTTTTCTCACTCCTACTAGTGAATGGCATGCTAGAAAGCGTTACAATGCGCCACACCCCGTGATGTTTTCCAGAACCCAATCCTACATTGCCACTGCATGTTTCCTGACGTCCCCATGCTGACCACCCCGTGGCGCTTTCCTCTATCTTACATTGCCATTCACTGCCTGTCCTAATTCAGGCCCTCTGATTCACACCACCCCGTGATGTTTTTCTCACACCTACTAGTGAATCGCCTGTGAGAAACACTTACGAGGCACACCACCCAGCGATGTTTTTCAGAAACCTATCCTACTTTGCCACTACATGATTCCAGACCTCCCCATGCTGACCACACCATGGCGCATTACTCCATCCTACGTTGCCACTCACTGCCTATCCTAATTCAGGACATCCGATTCACACCACCCCGTGATGTTTTTCTCACTCCTACTAGTGAATGGCCTGTTAGAAACCCTTACAGTGCGCACCACGCCGCGATGTTTTTCAGAAACCTATCCTACATTGCCACTGCATGTTTCCTGACCTCCCCATGCTGACCAGCCCGTGGCGCTTTTCTCCATCGTACATTGCCACACACTGCCTATACTAATTCAGGCCCTCCAATTCACACTACACCATCATGTTTTTCTGTCTCCTACTAGTGAATGGCCTGTTAGACACCTTTAAAATCCGCACGACCCCGCGATGTTCTTCAGAAACCTATTCTACATTGCCACTGCATGTTGCCTGACCTACCCATGCTGACCAGCCCGTGGCGCTTTTCTCCATTGTACATTGCCAAACACTGCCTATACTAATTCTGGCCCTCCGATTCACACTACCCATCATGTTTTTCTCACTCCAACTAGTGAATGCCCTCTTAGAAACCCTTACAATGCGCAACACCCGCGATGTCTTTCAGAAACCTATCCTACATTGCCACTTCATGTTTCCCGATCTCACGATGCTGACCACCCCGTGGTGCTTTTCTCCATCCTACATTGCCACCCACTGCCTATCCTCATTCAGGCCCTCCGATTCACACCACCCAGTGATGTTTTTCTCACTCCTACTAGTGAATGCCCTGTTAGAAAGCCTTACAATGCGCACAATCCCGCGATGTTTTTCAGAAACCTATTCTGCATTGCCACTGCATGTTGCTTGACCTCCCCATGCTGACCATCCCGTCGCGCTTGTCTCCATCTTACATTGCCACTCACTGCCTATCCTAATACAGCCCCTGCGATTCACACCACCCCGTGATATTTTTCTCACTCCTACTAGTGAATGGCCTGTTAGAAACCCTTACAATGCGCACCACCCCGCGATGTTTTTCAGAAACCTATCCTACATTGCCATTGCATGTTTCCTGACCTCCCCATGCTGACCACCCCGTGTCACTTTTCTCCATCGTACATTGCAACACACTGCCTATCCTAATTCAGGCCCTCCGATTCACACTACCACGTGATGTTTTTCTCACCTCTACTAGTGAATGGCCTGTTAGAAACCCTTACAATGCACACCACCCCGTGATGTTTTTCAGAAACCTATCCTACATTGCCACTGCATGTTTCCTGACCTACCCATGCTGACCACCCCGTGGTGCTTTTCTCCATGCCACATTTCCACTCCCTGCCTATCCTAATTTAGGACCTCCGATTCACACCACCCCGTGATGTTTTTCTCACTCCTATTAGTGAATGGCCTGTTAGAAACCCTTACAATGCTCAGCACACCGCGATGTTTTTCAGAAATCTATCCTACATTGGTGCTGCATGTTTCCTGACCTCCCCATGCTGACCAGCCCGTGGCACTTTTCTCCACCGTACATTGACATACACTGCCTATCCTAATTCAGGCCCCACGATTCACACTACCCCGTCATTTTTTTCTCACTCCTACTAGTGAATGCCCTGTTAGAAACCCTTACAATGCGCACCACCCCACGATGTTCTTCAGAAACCTATTCTACATTGCCAGTGCATGTTGCCTGACCTCCCAATGCTGACCACCCCGTGGCGCTTTTCTCCATCCTACATTGCCCCCTCAATGCCTATTCTAACTCAGGCCCTCCGATTCACAGCAACCCATAATGTTTTTCTCACTCCTACTAGTGAATGGCCTGTTAGAAACACTTACAATGCGCACTACCCCTCTATGTTTTTCAGAAACCTATCCTACATTGCCACTGCATGTTTCCTGACCTCCCCATGCTGCAAACCCCGTGGTCCTTTTCTCCATCCTACATTGGCCCTCAATGCCTATTCTAAATCAGGCCCTCTGATTCACACCACCCCATAATGTTTTTCTCACTCCAAATAGTGAATGGCCTGTTAGAAACACTTACAATGCGCACCACCCCGCGATGTTTTTCAGAAACTTATGCTACATTGCCACAACATGTTTCCTGGCCTCCGCTTGCTGACCACCCCGTGGCGCTTTTCGCCATCCTACATTGCCACTATTGCCTATCCTAATTCAGGCCCTCCGATTCACACCACCTCGTGATGTTTTTCTCACGCCAACTATTGAATGGTCTGTTAGAAAACCTTACAATGCGCACCACCCCGTGATGTTTTTCAAAAACCTATCCTACATTGCCACTGCATGTTTCCTGACCTACCCATGCTGAACACCCCGTGGTGCTTTTTTCCATCCTAAATTGCCACTCACTGCCTATCCTAATTCAGGCCCTCCGATTCACACGACCCCGTGATGTTTTTCTCACTCCTATTAGTGAATGGCCTGTGAGAAACCCTTACAATGCGTACCAACCCGCGATGTTTTTCAGAAACCTATCCTACATTGCCACTGCATGTTTCCTGACCTCCCCATGATGACCAGCCCGTGGCGCTTTTCTCTATCGTATATTGCCACACACTGCCTATACTAATTCAGGCCCTCCGATTCACACTACCCCATCATGTTTTTCTCACTCCTACTAGTGAATGGACTGTTAGAAACCCTTACAATTCGCACCACCCCGCGATGTTCTTCAGAAACTTATTCTACATTGCCACTGCATGTTGCCTGACCTCCCGATGCTGACCACCCGTTGTGCTTTTCTCCATCCTACATTGCCACACACTGCCTATCCTAATTCAATCCATTCCGATGCACACCACCCCGGGATGTTTTTCACTCTCCTCCTAATGAATGGCCTGTTAGAAACCCTTACAATGCACACCACCCCGCGATGTTTTTCAGAAACCTATCCTACATTGCCACTGCAAGTGTCCTGACCTCCCCATGTTGAACACCCGGTGGTGCTTTTCTCCATCCTACATGGCCCCTCAATGCCTTTTCTAATTCAGGCCCTCCGATTCCCACCACCCCATAATGTTTTTCTCACTCCAAATAGTGAATGGCCTGTTAGAAACACTTACAATGCGCACCACCCCGCGATCATTTTCAGAAACTAATGCTACGTTACCACTGCATGTTTCCTGACCACCCATGCTGACAACCCTGTGGCGCTTTTCTCCATCCTACATTGCCACTCACTGCCTATTCTCATTCAGGCCCTCCGATTCACACCACCCCGGGATGTTTTTATCACTCCTACTAGTGAATGGCCTGTTAGAAACCCTTACAAAGCGCACCACCCAGCGATGTTTTTCAGAAACCTATCCTACATTGCCACTGCATTTTTCTTGACCTCCCCATGCTGACCACCCCGTGGCGCTTTTTGCCATCCTTCATTGCCACTACTGCCTATCCTAATTCAGGCCCTCTGATTCAGACCACCCCGTGATGTTTTTCTCACTCCTACTAGTGAATGGCCTGGTTGAAACACTTACAATGCGCACCACCCCGCGATGTTTTTCAGAAACCTATCCTACATTGCCACTGCATGTTTCCTGACCTCCCCATGATGACCACCCCATGGCACATTTCTCCATCCTACATTGCCAATCACTGCCTATCCTAATTCAGCCCCTCCGATTCACACCATCTCATGATGTTTTTCTCACTCCTACTAGTGAATGGCCTGTTAGAAATAATTACAATGCACACCACCCCGCGATGTTTTTCAGAAACTTATGCTACATTACCACTGCATGTTTCCTGACCTCCCCATGGTGACCACCCCGTGGCGCTTTTCTCCATCCTACATTGCCACTCACTGCCTATTCTCATTCAGGCCCTCCGATTCACACCACCCCGTGATGTTTTTATCACTCCTACTAGTCAATGCCCTGTGAGAAACCCTTACACTGCGCACAACCCCGCGATGTTTTTCAAAAACCTATCCTACATTGCCCCTGCATGTTTCCTGACCTCAACATGTGACCAACCCGTGGCACTTTTTTCCATCCTACGTTGCCACTCACTGCCTATCCTAATTGAGGCCCTCCGACTCACCCCACCCCGTGATGTTTTTGTCACTCCTACTACTGAATGGCCTGTGAGAAAAACTTACAATGCGCAACACCCCGCGATGTTTTTCAGAAACTTATCCTACATTGCCACTGCATGTTTCCTGACCTCCCCATGCTGACCACACCGTGGCACTTTTCTCCATCCTACATTGCCACTCACTGTCTATCCTAAATCAGGCCCTCCAATTCACACCACCCCATGATGTTTTTCTCACTCTTACTAGTGAATTGCCTGTTAGAAATCCTTACAATGCGCACCACCCCGCGATGTTTTTCAGAAACCTATCCTACATTGCCACTGCATGTTTCCTGACCTCCCCATGCTGATCACTCCGTGGCGCTTTTCTCCATCCTACTTTGCCACTCACGGCCTATCCTAATTCAGGCCCTGTGATTCACACCACCCCGTGATGCTTTTCTCACTCCTACTAGTGAATGCCCTGTTAGAATCCCTTGCGATGCGCACCACCCCGCGATGTTTTTCAGAAACCTATCCTACATTGATAGTGCATGTTTCCACACCTCCCCATGCTGACCACCCCGTGGCGCTTTTCTCTCTCTTACATTGCCACTCACTGCCTATCCTAATTCAGGCCCTCCGAATCACACAGCCACGTAATGATTTTCTCACTCCTACTAGTGAATGGCCTGTTAGAAACCCTTACAATGCGCACCACCCCCGAATGTTTTTCAGAAATCTATCCTACATTGCCAATGCATAAGTCCTGAACTCCCCATGCTGACCACCCCGTGGCGCTTTTCTCCATCCTATATTGTCACTCACTGCATATCCTAATTCAGGCCCTCCGATTCACACCACCCCGTGATGTTTTTCTCACTCCTACTAGTGAATGGCCTGTTAAAACCCTTACAATGTTCACCACCCCGCGATGTTTTTCAGAACCCTATACTACATTGCCACTGCATGTTTCCTGACCTCCCCATGCTGACCACACCGTGGCGCTTTTCTCCATCCTACTTTGCCACTCACGGCCTATCCTAATTCAGGCCCTGTGATTCACACCACCCCGTGATGCTTTTCTCACTCTGCTAGTGAATGCCCTGTTAGAATCCCTTGCGATGCGCACCACCCCGCGATGTTTTTCAGAAACCTATCCTACATTGATAGTGCATGTTTCCACACCTCCCCATGCTGACCACCCCGTGGCGCTTTTCTCTCTCTTACATTGCCACTCACTGCCTATCCTAATTCAGGCCCTCCGAATCACACAGCCACGTAATGATTTTCTCACTCCTACTAGTGAATGGCCTGTTAGAAACCCTTACAATGCGCACCACCCCCGAATGTTTTTCAGAAATCTATCCTACATTGCCAATGCATAAGTCCTGAACTCCCCATGCTGACCACCCCGTGGCGCTTTTCTCCATCCTATATTGTCACTCACTGCATATCCTAATTCAGGCTCTCCGATTCACACCACCCCGTGATGTTTTTCTCACTCCTACTAGTGAATGGCCTGTTAAAACCCTTACAATGTTCACCACCCCGCGATGTTTTTCAGAACCCTATACTACATTGCCACTGCATGTTTCCTGACCTCCCCATGCTGACCACACCGTGGCGCTTTTCTCCATCCTACGTTGCCACTCACAGCCTATCCTAATTCAGGTCCTCCGATTCATACCACCCCGTGATGTTTTTCTCACTCCTACTAGTGAATGGCTTGTTAGAAACCCTTAAAAGGCACACTACCCCGCGATGTTTTTCAGAAACCTATCCTACATTGCCACTGCATGTTTCCTGACCTCCCCATGCTGACCACGCCATGGCGCTTTTCTCCATTCTACATTGCCACTCACTGCCTATCCTAATTCAGGCCCTCGGATTGACACCACCCCATGATGTTTTTCTCACTCCTACTAGTGAATGGCCTATGAGAAACCCGTACAATGCGCACCACCCCGCGATGTTTTTCAGAAAACTATCCTACTTTGCAACTGCATGTTTCCTGATCTCCCCATGCTGACCACCCCGTGGCACTTTTCTCCATCCTACATTGCCACTCACTGCCTATGCTATTCAGGCCCTCCGATTCACACCACCCCGTGATGTTTTCCTCACTCCTACTAGTGATTGCCCTGTGAGAAACCCTTACACTGCGCACCACCCCGCGATGTTTTTCAGAACCCTATCCTACATTGCCACTGCATGTTTCCTGACCTCCCCATGCTAACCACCCCGTGGCGCTTTTCTCCATCCTACGTTGCCACTCACTGCCTATCCTAATTCAGGTCCTCCGATTCATACCACCCCGTGATGTTTTTCTCACTCCTACTATGGAATGGCTTGTTAGAAACCCTTACAATGCACACCACCCCGCGATGTTTTTCAGAAACCTATCCTACATTGCCACTGCCTGTTTCCTGACCTCCCCATGCTGAGCACGCCGTGACACTTTTTTCCATCCTACATTGCCACTCACTGCCTATCCTAATTAAGGCCCTTGGAATGACACCACCCCGTGATGTTTTTCTCACTCCTACTATTGAATGGCCTGTTAGTAACCCTTATAAGGCAGACCACCCCACGATGTTTTTCAGAAACCTATCCTACATTGCCACTGCATGTTTCCTGATCTCACCATCCTGTCCACCCCTTGGCGCTTTTCTTTAAACTACAATGCCACTCACTGCCTATGCTAATTCAGGCCCTCCGATTCACACCACCCCGTGATGTTTTTCTCACTGTTACTAGTGAAAGGCCTGTTAGAAAGCCTTACAATGCGCACCACCCCGCGATGTTTTTCAGAACCCTATCCTACATTGCCACTGCATGTTTCCTGATCTCACCATGCCGACCACTCCATGGCGCTTTTCTCCATCGTACATCGCCACTCACTGCCTATCATAATTCAGGCCCTCCGATTCACACCACGCCGTGATGTTTTTCTCACTCCTACTTGTGAATGCCCTGTTAGAAACCCTTACAAAGCGCACCACCTCGCGATGTTTTTCAGAAACCTATCCTACATTGCCCCTGCATGTTTCCCGACCTCCCCATGCTGACCACACCGTGGCACTTTTCTCCATCCTATATTGCCACTCACTGTCTATCCTAAATCAAGCCCTCTGATTCACACCACCCCATGATGTTTTTCTCTCTCCTAAGAGTGAATGGCCTGTTAGAAAGCCTTACAATGCACACCGCCCCGCGATGTTTTTCAGAAACCCATCCTATATTGCCACTTCATGTTTCCAGACCTATCCATGCTGACCACCCCGTAGTGCTTTTCTTCATCCTACATTGTCACTCACAGCCTATCCGAATTCAGGCTTTCTGATTCACACCGCCCCGTGATGTTTTTCTATCTCTTACTAGTGAATTGCCTGTTACAAATCCTTACAATGCGCACCACCCTGCGATGTTTTTCAGAAACCTATCCTACATTGCCACTGCATGTTTCCTGACCTCCCCACGCTGACCACCCCGTGGCGCTTTTCTCCCTCCTACGTTGCCACTCACTGCCTATCCTAATTCAGGCCCTCTGACTCACACCACCCCGTGATGTTTTTCTCACTCCTACTAGTGAATGCCCTGTGAGAAACCCTTACACTGCGCACCACCCCGCTATGTTTTTTAGAAACTATCCTACATTGCCACTGCATGTTTCCTGACCTCCCCATGCTGACCTAACCGTGGCGCTTTTCTCCATCCTACGTTGCCACTCACTGCCTAACCAAATTAGGCACTCCGATTCACCCCACCCCGTGATGTTTTTCTCACTCCTACTAGTGAATGGCCTGTGAGAAACACTTACAATGCGCACCACCCCACGATGTTTTTCAGAAAATTATCCTACATTGCCATGGCATGTTTCCTGACCTCCCCATGCTGACCACCCCGTGGCGCTTTTCTCCGTCCTACATTGCAACTCATTGCCTATCCTAATTCAGGACATCCGATTCACAACACCCCGTGATGTTTTTCTCACTCCTACTAGTGAATGGCCTGTTAGAAACCCTTACAATACGCCCCACCCCGCGATGTTTTTCAGAAACCTGTCCTACTTTGCCACTGCATGTTTCCAGACCTCCCCATGCTGACCACAGCGTGGCGCATTTCTCCATCCTACATTGTGACTCACTGCCTATCCTTATTCAGGCCCTGGGATTCATACCACCCCGTGAATTTTTTCTCACTCCTACTAGTGATTGCCCTGTGAGGAACCCTTACAGTGCGCACCATCCCGCGATGTTTTTCAGAACCCTATCGTACATTGCCACTGCATGTTTCCTGACCTCCCCATGCTAACCAACCCGTGGCGGTTTTCTCCATGCTACGTTGCCACTCACTGCCTATCCAAATTCAGGTCCTCCGATTCATACCACGCCATGATGTTTTTCTCACTCCTACTAGTGAATGGCATGCTAGAAAGCGTTACAATGCGCCACACCCCGTGATGTTTTCCAGAACCCAATCCTACATTGCCACTGCATGTTTCCTGACGTCCCCATGCTGACCACCCCGTGGCGCTTTCCTCTATCTTACATTGCCACTCACTGCCTGTTCTAATTCAGGCCCTCCGATTCACACCACCCCGTGATGTTTTTCTCACACCTACTATTGAATCGCCTGTGAGAAACACTTACGAGGCACACCACCCAGCGATGTTTTTAAGAAACCTATCCTACTTTCCCACTGCATGATTCCAGACCTCCCCATGCTGACCACACCATGGCGCATTACTCCATCCTACGTTGCAACTCACTGCCTATCCGAATTCAGGACATCCGATTCACACCACCCCGTGATGTTTTTCTCACTCCTACTAGTGAATGGCCTGTTAGAAACCCTTACAATGCGAACCACCCCGCGATGTATTTCAGAAACCTGTCCTACTTTGCCACTGCATGTTTCCAGACCTCCCCATGTTGACCACACCGTGGCGCATTTCTCCATCCTACATTGCGACTCACTTCCTATCCTAATTCAGCCCCTCGGATTCACACCACCCCGTGATGTTTTTCTCACTCCTACTAGTGAATGGCCTGTTAGAAACCCTTACAATGCGAACCACCCCGCGATGTATTTCAGAAACCTGTCCAACTTTGCCACTGCATGTTTCCAGACCTCCCCATGATGACCACACCGTGGCGCATTTCTCCATCCTACATTGCGACTCACTGCCTATCCTAATTCAGCCCCTCGGGTTCACACCACCCCGTGATGTTTTTCTCACTCCTACTAGTGAACGGCCTGTTAGAAACCCTGACAATGCGCACCACCCCGCGATGTTTTTCAGAAACCTATCCTACATTGCCACTGCATGTTTCCTGACATCCCCACGCTGACCACCCCGTGGCGCTTTTCTCCATCCTACATTGCCACTCACTGCCTATCCTAATTCAGGCCCTCTGATTCACACGATCCCGTGATGTTTTTCTCACTCCAACTAGTGAATGCCCTGTGAGAAACCCTTACACTGCGTACCACCCCGCTATGATTTTCAGAAACCTATCCTACGTTGCCACTGCATGTTTCCTGACCTCCCCATGCTGACCACCCCGTGGCGCTTTTCTCCATCCTACATTGCCACTCACTGCCTAACCTAATTAGGCCCTTCGATTCACCCCACCCCGTGATGTTTTTTTCACTCCTACTAGTGAATGGCCTGTGAGAAACAGTTACAATGCGCACCAACCCGCGATGTTTTTCAGAAAATTATCCTACATTGCCACTGCATGTTTCCTGACCTCCCCATGCTGACGACACTGTGGCGCTTTTCTCCATCCTACATTGCCAATCACTGTCTATCCTAAATCAGGCCCTCCGATTCACACCACCCCGTGTTGTTTTTCTCACTCCTACTAGTGAATGGCCCATTAGAAACCCTTACAATGCGAACCAGCCTGAGATGTTTTTCAGAAAACTTTTGTAGATTGCCACTGCATGTTTCCTGACCTCCCCGTGCTGAACACCCCGTGGCGCTTTTCTCCATCCTACATTGCCACTCACAGAGTATCATAATTCAGGCCCTCTGATTCACACCAACCCGTGATGTTTTTCTCACTCTTACTAGTGAATTGCCTGTTAGAAATCCTTACAATGCGCACCACCCCGCGATGTTTTTCAGAAACCTATCCTACATTGCCACTGCCTGTTTCCTGACCTCCCCATGCTGAGCACGCCGTGACACTTTTTTCCATCCTACATTGCCACTCACTGCCTATCCTAATTAAGGCCCTTGGAATGACACCACCCCGTGATGTTTTTCTCACTCCTACTATTGAATGGCCTGTTAGTAACCCTTATAAGGCAGACCACCCCACGATGTTTTCCAGAACCCTATCCTACATGGCCAGTGAATGTTTCCTGACTTCCACATGCTGACCACCCCATGGCGCTTTTCTCCATCCTACATTGCCACACACTGCCTATCCTAACTCAGGCCCTCTGATTCATACCACCCCGTGATGTTTTTCTCACTCCTACTAGTGAATGGCCTGTGAGAAACCCTTAGAATTCACACTACAATGCGATGTTTTTCAGAAACCTATCCTACATTGCCACTGCATGTTTCCTGACCTCCCCATGCTGACCACCCCGTGTCGCTTTTCTCATTCTACATTGCCACTCAGTGCCTATCCTAATTCAGGCCCTCCGATTCACACAACCCTGTGATGTTTTTCTCACTCCTATTACTGAATGGTCTGTGTTAAACCCTTACAATGCGCACCACCCCGTGATGTTTTTCAGAAACCTATCCTACTTTGGCACTGCCTGTTTTCTGACCTAACCATGCTGACCACCCGATGGAGCTTTTCTCCATCCTACATTGCCACTCACAGCCTATACTTATTCACGCCCTCGGATTCACACCACCCCGTGATGTTTTTCTCACTCCTACTACTGAATGACCTGTGAGAAACCCTTACAATGCGAACCAGCCCGCGATGTCATTCAGAAACATATCCTAATTTGCCAATGCCTGTTTTCTGACCTCCCCATGCTGACCACCCGATGACGCATTTCTCCATCCTACATTGCCACTCAGTGCGATGTTTTTCAGAAACCTATCCTACTTTGCCACTGCATGTTTCCTGAACACCCCATGCTGACCACCCCGTGGTGCTTTTCTCCATCCTATATTGTCACTCACTACATAACCTAATTCAGGCCCTCCGATTCACACCACCCCGTGATGTTTTTCTCACTCCTACTAGAGAATGGCCTGTGAGAAACCCTTACAACGCACACCACCACGCGATGTTTTTCAGAAACCTATCGTACATTGCCACTGCATGTTTCCTGTCCTCCCCATGCTGACCACCCCGTTGCGCTTTTCTCTATCTTACATTGCCACTCAATGCCTATCCTAATTCAGGCCCTCCGATTCACACAACCACGTAAAGATTTTCTCACTCCTACTAGTGAATGGCCTGTTAGAAACACTTACAATGCGCTCCACTCCGCGATGTTTTTCAGAAACCTATCCTACATTGCCAGTACATGTTTCCTGAACTCCCCATGCTTACCACCCCGTGGCGCTTTTCTCCATCCTACGTTGCCACTCACTGCCTATCCTAATTCAGGCCCTCCGATTCACACCAACCCGTGATGTTTTTCTCACTCCTACTACTGAATGACCTGTGAGAAACCCTTACAATGCGAACCACCCCGCGATGTTTTTTAGAAACCTAACCTACTTTGCCAATGCCTGTTTTCTGACCTCCACATGCTGAACACCCGATGGCGCTTTTCTCCATCCTACATTGCCACTCCCAGCCTATACTTATTCAGGCCCTCCGATTCACACCAACCCGTGATGTTTTTCTCACTCCTACTAGTGAATGGAATGCTAGAAATCGTTACAAGGCGCAATACCCCGTGATGTTTTACAGAACCCTATCCTACATTGCCACTGCATGTTTCCTGACGTCCCCATGCTGACCACCCCATGGCGCTTTCCTCTATCTTACATTGCCACTCACTGCCTGTCCTAATTCAGGCCCTCAGATTCACACTACCCCGTGATGTTTTTCTCACTCCTACTAGTGAATCTCCTGTGAGGAACTCTTACGATGCACACCACCCCGTGATGTTTTTCAGAAAACTATCCTACTTTGCCACTGCATGATTCCAGACCTCCCCATGCTGACCACACCATGGCGCATTACTCCAACCTATGTTGCAACTCACTGCCTATCCTAATTCAGGACATCCGATTCACACCACCCCGTGATGTTTTTCTCACTCCTACTAGTGAATGGCCTGTTAGAAACCCTTACAATGCGAACCACCCCGCGATGTATTTCAGAAACCTATCCTACTTTGCCACTGCATGTTTCCAGAACTCCCTATGTTGACCACACCGTGGCGCATTTCTCCATCCTACATTGCGACTCACTGCCTATCCTAATTCAGGCCCTCGGATTCACACCACCCCGTGATGTTTTTCTCACTCCTACTAGTGAACGGCCTGTTAGATACCCTTACAATGCGCACCACCCCGCGATGTTTTTCACAAACCTATCCTACATAGCCACTGCATGTTTCTTGACCTCCCCATGCTGACCACCCCATGGCGCTGTTCTCTATCCTACGATGCCACCTCTGCCTATCCTAATTCACGCCCTCGGATTCACACTACCCGTGATATTTTTCTCACTCCTACTAGTGAATGGCCTGTGAGAAACCCTTACAATGCACACCACCCCGTGATGTTTTTCAGAAACCTATCCTACATTGCCACTGCATGTTTACTGTCCTCCACATGCTGACCACCCCTGGCGCTTTTCTCTATTTTACATTGCCACTCACTGCCTATCCTAATTGAGGCCCTGCGATTCTCACAACCATGTAATGATTTTCTCACTCCTACTAGTCAATGGCCTGTTAGAAACCCTAACAATGCGCACAACCCCGCGATGTTTTTCAGAAACCTATCCTACATTGCCACTGCATGTTTCCTGAACACCCCATGCTGACCACCCCGTGGTGCTTTTCTCCATCCTATATTGTCACTCACTGCATACCCTAATTAAGGCCCTCCGATTCACATCACCCCGTGATGTTTTTCTCACTCCTTCTAGTGAATGGCCTGTTAGAAAACGTTACAATCCTCACCACCCCGTGATGTTTTCCAGAACCCTATCCTACATTGCCACTGCATGTTTCCTGACCTCCGCATGCTGACCACCCCGTGGCGCTTTTCTCCATTCTACATTGCCACTCAGTGCCTATCCTAATTCAGGCCCTCCGATTCACACCTCCCCGTGATGTTTTTCTCACTCCTACTATTGAATGGCCTGTTAGAAACCCTTACAATGCGCACCACACTGCGATGTTTTTCAGAACCCTATCCTACATTGCCACTGCATGTTTCTTGACCTCCCCATGCTGACCACCCCGTGGCGCTTTTCTGTATCCTACGATGCCACTATCTGCATATCCTAATTCACGCCCTCCGATTCACCCCACTCCGTGATGTTTTTCTCACTCCTACCATTGAATGGCCTGTGAGAAACCCTTACAATGCACACCACCCCGCGATGTTTTTCAGAAACCTATGGTACATTGCCGCTGCATGTTTCCTGACCTCACCATCCTGACCACCCCTTGGCGCTTTTCTTTAAACTACATTGCCACTCACTGCCAATGCTAATTCAGGCCCTCCGATTCGCACCATCCCATGATGTTTTTGTCACTCCTACTAGTGAATGGCCTGTTAGAAACCCTTACAATGCGCACAACCCCGCGATGTTTTTCAGAAACCTATCCTACATTGCCACTGCATGTTTCCTGTCCTCCCTCTGATGAGCACCCCGTGGCACTTTTCTCCATCCTACATTGCCTCTCAATGCCTATTCTAATTCAGGCCCTCCGATTCACACCAACCCGTCATGTTTTTCTTACTCCTACTAGTGAATGGCCTGTTAGAAACCGTAGCAATGCACACCAACCCGTGATGTTTTCCAGAACCCTATCCTACATTGCCAGTGAATGTTTCCTGACTTCCGCATGCTGACCACCCCATGGCGCTTTTCTCCATCCTACATTGCCACTCACTGCGTATCCTAATTCAGGCCCTCCGATTCATACCACCCCGTGATGTTTTTCTCACTCCTACTAGTGAATGGCCTGTGAGAAACCCTTACAATGCACACCACCCCATGATGTTTTTCAGAAACCTATCCTACATTGCCACTGCATGTTTCCTGACCTCCCCATGCTGACCACCCCGTGGCGCTGTTCTCCATTCTACATTGCCACTCAGTGCCTATCCTAATTCAGGCCCTCCGATTCACACAACCCTGGGATGTTTTTCTCACTCCTACTATTGAATGGCATGATAGAAACCCTGACAATGCGCACCACCCCGCGATGTTTTTCAGAAACCTATTTTACATTGACACTGCATCTTTCCTGACTTCCCATGTTGAGCACCCCGTGACGCTTTTCTCCATCCGACATTGCGAGTCACTGTCTAAGGTACTTCAGGCCCTCCGATTCACACCACCCCGTGATGTTTTTATCACTCCTACTAGTGAATGGCCGGTTAGAAACCCTTTCAATGCGCACCAACACGCGATGTTTTTCAGAAACCTATCCTACATTGCCACTGCATGTTGCCTAACCTCCCCATGCTGACCACCCCGTTGCACTTTTCTCTATCTTACATTGCCACTCACTGCCTATCCTAATTCAGGCCCTCCGATTCACACAACCACGTAAAGATATTCTCACTCCTACTAGTGAATGGCCTGTTAGAAACCCTTACAATGCGCACCACCCCCGAAAATTTTTCAGAAACCTATCCTACATTGCCAGTGCATGTTTCCTGAACTCCCCATGCTGACCACCCCATGGCGCTTTTCTCCATTCTACGTTGCCACTCACTGCCTATCCTAATTCAGGCCCTCTGATTCACACCACCCCGTGACGTTTTTCTCACTCCTACTACTGAATGACCTGTGAGAAACCCTTACAATGCGAACCACCCCGCGATGTTTTTTAGAAACCTATCCTACTTTGCCAATACCTGTTTTATGACCTCCCCATGCTGAACACCCGATGGCGCTTTTCTCCAACCTACATTGCCACTCCCAGCCTATACTTATTCAGGCCCTCCGATTCACACTACCACGTGATGTTTTTCTCACCTCTACTAGTGAATGGCCTGTTAGAAACCCTTACAATGCACACCACCCCGTGATGTTTTTCAGAAACCTATCCTACATTGCCACTGCATGTTTCCTGACCTACCCATGCTGACCACCCCGTGGTGCTTTTCTCCATGCCACATTTCCACTCCCTGCCTATCCTAATTTAGGACCTCCGATTCACACCACCCCGTGATGTTTTTCTCACTCCTATTAGTGAATGGCCTGTTAGAAACCCTTACAATGCTCAGCACACCGCGATGTTTTTCAGAAATCTATCCTACATTGGCGCTGCATGTTTCCTGACCTCCCCATGCTGACCAGCCCGTGGCACTTTTCTCCACCGTACATTGACATACACTACCTATCCTACTTCAGGCCCCACGATTCACACTACCCCGTCATTTTTTTCTCACTCCTACTAGTGAATGCCCTGTTAGAAACCCTTACAATGCGCACCACCCCGCGATGTTCTTCAGAAACCTATTCTACATTGCCACTGCATGTTGCCTGACCTCCCAATGCTGACCACCCTGTGGCGCTTTTCTCCATCCTACATTGCCCCCTCAATGCCTATTCTAACTCAGGCCCTCCGATTCACAGCAACCCATAATGTTTTTCTCACTCCTACTAGTGAATGGCCTGTTAGAAACACTTACAATGCGCACTACCCCTCTATGTTTTTCAGAAACCTATCCTACATTGCCACTGCATGTTTCCTGACCTCCCCATGCTGCAAACCCTGTGGTCCTTTTCTCCATCCTACATTGCCCCTCAATGCCTATTCTAAATCAGGCCCTCTGATTCACACCACCCCATAATGTTTTTCTCACTCCAAATAGTGAATGGCCTGTTAGAAACACTTACAATGCGCACCACCCCGCGATGTTTTTCAGAAACTTATGCTACATTGCCACAACATGTTTCCTGACCTCCGCTTGCTGACCACCCCGTGGCGCTTTTCGCCATCCTACATTGCCACTATTGCCTATCCTAATTCAGGCCCTCCGATTCACACCACCTCGTGATGTTTTTCTCACGCCAACTATTGAATGGTCTATTAGAAAACCTTACAATGCGCAACACCCCGTGATGTTTTTCAAAAACCTATCCTACATTGCCACTGCATGTTTCCTGACCTTCCCATGCTGAACACCCCGTGGTGCTTTTTTCCATCCTAAATTGCCACTCACTGCCTATCCTAATTCAGGCCCTCCGATTCACACGACCCCGTGATGTTTTTCTCACTCCTATTAGTGAATGGCCTGTGAGAAACCCTTACAATGCGTACCAACCCGCGATGTTTTTCAGAAACCTATCCTACATTGCCACTGCATGTTTCCTGACCTCCCCATGCTGACCACGCCATGGCGCTTTTCTCCATTCTACATTGCCACTCACTGCCTATCCTAATTCAGGCCCTCGGATTGACACCACCCAGTGATGTTTTTCTCACTCCTACTAGTGATTGCCCTGTGAGAAACCCTTACACTGCGCACCACCCCGCGATGTTTTTCAGAAAGTTATCCTACATTGCCACTGCATGTTTCCTGACCTCCCCATGCTGACCACACCATGGCGCTTTTCTCCATCCTACATTGCCAATCACTGTCTATCCTAAATCAGGCCCTCCGATTCACACCACCCCGTGTTGTTTTTCTCACTCCTATTAGTGAATGGCCTGTTAGAAACCCTTACAATGCGCACCACCATGCGATATTTTTCAGAAACCTATCCTACATTGCCACTGCATGTTTCCTGACCTCCCCATGATGACCAGCCCGTGGCGCTTTTCTCTATCTTATATTGCCACACACTGCCTATACTAATTCAGGCCCTCCGATTCACACTACCCCATCATGTTTTTCTCACTCCTACTAGTGAATGGACTGTTAGAAACCCTTACAATTCGCACCACCCCGCGATGTTCTTCAGAAACTTATTCTACATTGCCACTGCATGTTGCCTGACCTCCCGATGCTGACCACCCGTTGTGCTTTTCTCCATCCTACATTGCCACACACTGCCTATCCTAATTCATCCATTCCGATGCACACCACCCCGGGATGTTTTTCTCTCTCCTCCTAGTGAATGGCCTGTTAGAAACCCTTACAATGCACACCACCCCGCGATGTTTTTTAGAAACCTATCCTACATTGCCACTGCAAGTTTCCTGACCTCCCCATGTTGAACACCCGGTGGTGCTTTTCTCCATCCTACATGGCCCCTCAATGCCTTTTCTAATTCAGGCCCTCCGATTCCCACCACCCCATAATGTTTTTCTCACTCCAAATAGTGAATGGCCTGTTAGAAACACTTACAATGCGCACCACCCCGCGATCATTTTCAGAAACTAATGCTACGTTACCACTGCATGTTTCCTGACCACCCATGCTGACAACCCTGTGGCGCTTTTCTCCATCCTACATTGCCACTCACTGCCTATTCTCATTCAGGCCCTCCGATTCACACCACCCCGTGATGTTTTTATCACTCCTACTAGTGAATGGCCTGTTAGAAACCCTTACAAAGCGCACCACCCAGCGATGTTTTTCAGAAACCTATCCTACATTGCCACTGCATTTTTCTTGACCTCCCCATGCTGACCACCCCGTGGCGCTTTTTGCCATCCTTCATTGCCACTACTGCCTATCCTAATTCAGGCCCTCCGATTCAGACCACCCCGTGATGTTTTTCTCACTCCTACTAGTGAATGGCCTGGTTGAAACACTTACAATGCGCACCACCCCGCGATGTTTTTCAGAAACCTATCCTACATTGCCACTGCATGTTTCCTGACCTCCCCATGATGACCACCCCATGGCACATTTCTCCATCCTACATTGCCAATCACTGCCTATCCTAATTCAGCCCCTCCGATTCACACCATCTCATGATGTTTTTCTCACTCCTACTAGTGAATGGCCTGTTAGAAATAATTACAATGCACACCACCCCGCGATGTTTTTCAGAAACTTATGCTACATTACCACTGCATGTTTCCTGACCTCCTCATGGTGACCACCCCGTGGCGCTTTTCTCCATCCTACATTGCCACTCACTGCCTATTCTCATTCAGGCCCTCCGATTCACACCACCCCGTGATGTTTTTATCACTCCTACTAGTGAATGCCCTGTGAGAAACCCTTACACTGCGCACAACCCCGCGATGTTTTTCAAAAACCTATCCTACATTGCCCCTGCATGTTTCCTGACCTCAACATGTGACCAACCCGTGGCGCTTTTTTCCATCCTACGTTGCCACTCACTGCCTATCCTAATTCAGGCCCTCCGACTCACCCCACCCCGTGATGTTTTTGTCACTCCTACTACTGAATGGCCTGTGAGAAAAACTTACAATGCGCAACACCCCGCGATGTTTTTCAGAAACTTATCCTACATTGCCACTGCATGTTTCCTGACCTCCCCAAGCTGACCACACCGTGGCACTTTTCTCCATCCTACATTGCCACTCACTGTCTATCCTAAATCAGGCCCTCCAATTCACACCACCCCATGATGTTTTTCTCACTCTTACTAGTGAATTGCCTGTTAGAAATCCTTACAATGCGCACCACCCCGCGATGTTTTTCAGAAACCTATCCTACATTGCCACTGCATGTTTCCTGACCTCCCCATGCTGATCACTCCGTGGCGCTTTTCTCCATCCTACTTTGCCACTCACGGCCTATCCTAATTCAGGCCCTGTGATTCACACCACCCCGTGATGCTTTTCTCACTCCTACTAGTGAATGCCCTGTTAGAATCCCTTGCGATGCGCACCACCCCGCGATGTTTTTCAGAAACCTATCCTACATTGATAGTGCATGTTTCCAGACCTCCCCATGCTGACCACCCCGTGGCGCTTTTCTCTCTCTTACATTGCCACTCACTGCCTATCCTAATTCAGGCCCTCCGAATCACACAGCCACGTAATGATTTTCTCACTCCTACTAGTGAATGGCCTGTTAGAAACCCTTACAATGCGCACCACCCCCGAATGTTTTTCAGAAATCTATCCTACATTGCCAATGCATGAGTCCTGAACTCCCCATGCTGACCACCCCGTGGCGCTTTTCTCCATCCTATATTGTCACTCACTGCATATCCTAATTCAGGCCCTCCGATTCACACCACCCCGTTATGTTTTTCTCACTCCTACTAGTGAATGGCCTGTTAAAACCCTTACAATGCTCACCAACCCGCGATGTTTTTCAGAACCCTATACTACATTGCCACTGCATGTTTCCTGACCTCCCCATGCTGACCATCCCGTGGCGCTTTTCTCCATCCTACGTTGCCACTCACAGCCTATCCTAATTCAGGTCCTCCGATTCATACCACCCCGTGATGTTTTTCTCACTCCTATTAGTGAATGGCTTGTTAGAAACCCTTAAAAGGCACACTACCCCGCGATGTTTTTCAGAAACCTATCCTACATTGCCACTGCATGTTTCCTGACCTCCCCATGCTGACCACGCCATGGCGCTTTTCTCCATTCTACATTGCCACTCACTGCCTATCCTAATTCAGGCCCTCGGATTGACACCACCCAGTGATGTTTTTCTCACTCCTACTAGTGATTGCCCTGTGAGAAACCCTTACACTGCGCACCACCCCGCGATGTTTTTCAGAAAGTTATCCTACATTGCCACTGCATGTTTCCTGACCTCCCCATGCTGACCACACCGTGGCGCTTTTCTCCATCCTACATTGCCAATCACTGTCTATCCTAAATCAGGCCCTCCGATTCACACCACCCCGTGTTGTTTTTCTCACTCCTACTAGTGAATGGCCTGTTAGAAACCCTTACAATGCGCACCACCACGCGATATTTTTCAGAAACCTATCCTACATTGCCACTGCATGTTTCCTGACCTCCCCATTCTGACCACGCCATGGCTTTCTCTCCTTCCTACATTGCCACTGACTGACTATGCTTTTTCAGGCCCTCCGATTCACACCACCCCGTTATGTTTTTCTCAGTGCTACTAGTGAATGGCCTGTTAGAAACCCTCACAATGTGCACCACCCCGCGATGTTTTTCAGAATCCTATCCTACATTGCCTCTGCATGTTTCCTGACCTCCCCATGCTGACCATTCCGTGGTGCTTTTCTCCATCCTACATTGCCACTCTCTGCATATACTAATTCAGGCCCTCCGATTCACACCACCCCGTGATGTTTTTCTCACTCCTACTAGTGAATGGCCTGTTAGAAACCCTTACAATGCGCACCACCACGCGATGTTTTCCAGAAACCTATCCTACTTTGCCACTGTATGTTTCCTTTCCTCCCCATTCTGACCACCCTGAGGCACTTTTCTCCATTCTCCATTGCGACTCACTGTCTATCCTACATTAGGCCCTCTGATTCACACCACCCTGTGATGTTTTTCTCACTCCTACTACTGAATGGCCTGTTAGAAACCGTTACAATGCGCACGACCCCGCGATGTTTTCCAGAACCCTATCCTACCTTGCCACTGCATGTTTCCCGACTTCCCCATGCTGACCAACTTGTGGCGCTTTTCTCCATCCTACATTGCCACTCACTGCTTATCCTAATTCAGGCCCTCCGATTCACACCACACCGTGATGTTTTTCTCACTCCTACTAATGAAAGGTCTGTTAGAATCCCTTACAATGCGCACAACCCCGCGATGTTTTTCAGAACCCTATCCTACATTGCAACTGCATGTTTCTTGAACTCCCCATGCTGACCACCCCATAGCGCTTTTCTCTATCCTACATTGCCACTCACAGCCTATCCTAATTCAGACCCTCCAATTCACACCACCCCGTGATGTTTTTCTCACTCCTACTAGTGAATGGCCTGTTAGAAACCCTTACAATGCGCACCACCTGGCGATGTTTTTCAAAACCCTATCCTACATTGCCACTGCAAGTTTTCTGACCTCCCCATGCTGACCACCCCGTGGCTCTTTTCTCTGTCCTACATTGCCACTGACTGGCTATCCTAATTCAGACCCTCGGATTCACACCACCCCATGATGTTTTTCTCACTCCTACTAGTGAATGGCCTGTTAGAAAACCTTACAATGCGCACCACCCCGTGATATTTTTCAGAAACCTATCCTACTTTGCCACTGCATGTTTCCAGACCTCACCATGCTGGCCACACAGTTGCGCATTACACGATCCTACGTTTCAACTCACTGCCTATCCTAATTCAGGACATCCGATTCACACCACCCCGTGATGTTTTACTCACTCCTACTAGTGAATGGCCTGTTGGAAACGCTTACAATGCGACCCACCCCGCGCTGTTTTTCAGAATCCTATCCTAATTTGCCACTGCATGTTTCCAGACCTCCCCATGCTGACCACGCTGTGGCGCATTTCTCCGTTTTACATTGTGACTCACTGCCTATCCTAATTCAGGCCCTCGGATTCACACCAACCAGTGATGTTTTTCTCACTCCTACTAGTGAATGGCCTGTTAGAAAACGTTACAATGCTCACCAACCCGTGATGTTTTCCAGAACCCTATCCTACATTGCCACTGCATGTTTCCTGGCCTCCCCATGCTGACCACCCCATGGCGCTTTTTCCATTCTACATTGCCACTCACTGCCTATCCTAATTCAGACCCTCCAATTCACACCACCCCGTGATGTTTTTCTCACTCCTACTATTGAAGGGCCTGTTAGAAACCCTTACAATGCGCACCACCCCGCGATGTTTTTCAGAACCCTATCCTACATTGCCACTGCAAGTTTCCTGACCTCCCAATACTGACCACCCCGTGGCGCATTTCTCTCTTGCATTGCCACTCACTGCCTATCCTAATTCAGGCCCTGCAATTCACACAACCACGTAATGATTTTCTCACTCCTACTGGTGAATGGCCTGTTAGAAACCCTTGCAATGCGGACCACCACGCGATGTTTTTCAGAAACCTATCCTACATTGCCACTGCATGTTTCCTGAACACCCCATGCTGACCACCCTGTGGCGCTTTTCTGTATCCTACGATGCCACTCTCTGCATATCCTAATTCACGACCTCCGATTCACACCACTCCGTGATGTTTTTCGAACTCCTACCATTGAATGGCCTGTGAGAAACGCTTACAATGCACACCACCCGGCGATGTTTTTCAGAAACCTATCCTACTTTGCCGCTGCATTTTTCCTGACCTCACCATCCTGACCACTCCTTGGAGCTTTTCTGTAAACTACATTGCCACTCACTGCCTATGCTAATTCAGGCCCTCCGATTTGCACCATCCCATGATGTTTTTGTCACTCCTACTAGTGAATGGCCTCTTAGAAACCCTTACAATGCGGACCACCCCGCGATGTTTTTCAGAAACCTATCCTACATTGCCACTGCATGTTTCCTGACCTCCCCATGCTGACCAACCCGTTGCGCTTTTCTCTATCTTACATTGCAACTCACTGCCTATCCTAATTCAGGCCCTCCGATTCACAAGAACACGTAAAGGTTTTCTCACTCCTACTTGGGAATGGCCTGTTAGAAACCCTTACAATGCGCTCCACCCCGCGATGTTTTTCAGAAACCTATCCTACATTGCCCCTGCATGTTTCCTGACCTCCCCATGCTGACCACCCCGTTGCGCTTTTCTCTATCTTACATTGCCACTCACTGCCTATCCTAATTCAGGCCCTGCGATTCACAAGAACACGTAAAGGTTTTCTCACTCCTACTTGGGAATGGCCTGTTAGAAACCCTTACAATGCGCTCCACCCCGCGATGTTTTTCAGAAACCTATCCTACATTGCCACTGCATGTTTCCTGAACTCCCCATGCTGACCACCCCATGGCGCTTTAATCCTTTCTACGTTGCCACTCACTGCCTATCCTAATTCAGGCCCTCCGATTCACACCACCCCGTGATGTGTTCCTCACTCCTACTACTGAATGACCTGTGAGAAACCCTTACAATGCGAACCTCCCCGCGAAGTTTTTCAGAAACCTATCCTACTTTGCCAATGCCTGTTTTCTGACCTCCCCATGCTGAACACCCGATGGCGCTTTTCTCCAACCTACATTGCCACTCCCAGCCTATACTTATTCAGGCCCTCCGATTCACACTACCACGTGATGTTTTTCTCACCTCTACTAGTGAATGGCCTGTTAGAAACCCTTACAATGCACACCACCCCGTGATGTTTTTCAGAAACCTATCCTACATTGCCACTGCATGTTTCCTGACCTACCCATGCTGACCACCCCGTGGTGCTTTTCTCCATGCCACATTTCCACTCCCTGCCTATCCTAATTTAGGACCTCCGATTCACACCACCCCGTGATGTTTTTCTCACTCCTATTAGTGAATGGCCTGTTAGAAACCCTTACAATGCTCAGCACACCGCGATGTTTTTCAGAAATCTATCCTACATTGGCGCTGCATGTTTCCTGACCTCCCCATGCTGACCAGCCCGTGGCACTTTTCTCCACCGTACATTGACATACACTGCCTATCCTAATTCAGGCCCCACGATTCACACTACCCCGTCATTTTTTTCTCACTCCTACTAGTGAATGCCCTGTTAGAAACCCTTACAATGCGCACCACCCCGCGATGTTCTTCAGAAACCTATTCTACATTGCCACTGCATGTTGCCTGACCTCCCAATGCTGACCACCCTGTGGCGCTTTTCTCCATCCTACATTGCCCCCTCAATGCCTATTCTAACTCAGGCCCTCCGATTCACAGCAACCCATAATGTTTTTCTCACTCCTACTAGTGAATGGCCTGTTAGAAACACTTACAATGCGCACTACCCCTCTATGTTTTTCAGAAACCTATCCTACATTGCCACTGCATGTTTCCTGACCTCCCCATGCTGCAAACCCTGTGGTCCTTTTCTCCATCCTACATTGCCCCTCAATGCCTATTCTAAATCAGGCCCTCTGATTCACACCACCCCATAATGTTTTTCTCACTCCAAATAGTGAATGGCCTGTTAGAAACACTTACAATGCGCACCACCCCGCGATGTTTTTCAGAAACTTATGCTACATTGCCACAACATGTTTCCTGACCTCCGCTTGCTGACCACCCCGTGGCGCTTTTCGCCATCCTACATTGCCACTATTGCCTATCCTAATTCAGGCCCTCCGATTCACACCACCTCGTGATGTTTTTCTCACGCCAACTATTGAATGGTCTGTTAGAAAACCTTACAATGCGCACCACCCCGTGATGTTTTTCAAAAACCTATCCTACATTGCCACTGCATGTTTCCTGACCTTCTTATGCTGAACACCCCGTGGTGCTTTTTTCCATCCTAAATTGCCACTCACTGCCTATCCTAATTCAGGCCCTCCGATTCACACGACCCTGTGATGTTTTTCTCACTCCTATTAGTGAATGGCCTGTGAGAAACCCTTACAATGCGTACCAACCCGCGATGTTTTTCAGAAACCTATCCTACATTGCCACTGCATGTTTCCTGACCTCCCCATGCTGACCACGCCATGGCGCTTTTCTCCATTCTACATTGCCACTCACTGCCTATCCTAATTCAGGCCCTCGGATTGACACCACCCAGTGATGTTTTTCTCACTCCTACTAGTGATTGCCCTGTGAGAAACCCTTACACTGCGCACCACCCCGCGATGTTTTTCAGAAAGTTATCCTACATTGCCACTGCATGTTTCCTGACCTGCCCATGCTGACCACACCGTGGCGCTTTTCTCCATTCTACATTGCCAATCACTGTCTATCCTAAATCAGGCCCTCCGATTCACACCACCCCGTGTTGTTTTTCTCACTCCTACTAGTGAATGGCCTGTTAGAAACCCTTACAATGCGCACCACCACGCGATATTTTTCAGAAACCTATCCTACATTGCCACTGCATGTTTCCTGACTTCCCCATTCTGACCACGCCATGGCTTTCTCTCCTTCCTACATTGCCACTGACTGACTATGCTTTTTCAGGCCCTCCGATTCACACCACCCCGTTATGTTTTTCTCAGTGCTACTAGTGAATGGCCTGTTAGAAACCCTCACAATGTGCACCACCCCGCGATGTTTTTCAGAAACCTATCCTACATTGCCACTGCATGTTTCCTGACCTCCCCATGCTGACCATTCCGTGGTGCTTTTCTCCATCCTACATTGCCACTCTCTGCATATCCTAATTCAGGCCCTCCGATTCACACCACCCCGTGATGTTTTTCTCACTCCTACTAGTGAATGGCCTGTTAGAAACCCTTACAATGCGCACCACCACGCGATGTTTTCCAGAAACCTATCCTACTTTGCCACTGTATGTTTCCTTTCCTCCCCATTCTGACCACCCTGAGGCACTTTTCTCCATTCTCCATTGCGACTCACTGTCTATCCTAAATTAGGCCCTCCGATTCACACCACCCTGTGATGTTTTTCTCACTCCTACTACTGAATGGCCTGTTAGAAACCGTTACAATGCGCACGACCCCGCGATGTTTTCCAGAACCCTATCCTACCTTGCCACTGCATGTTTCCCGACTTCCCCATGCTGACCAACTTGTGGCGCTTTTCTCCATCCTACATTGCCACTCACTGCTTATCCTAATTCAGGCCCTCCGATTCACACCACACCGTGATGTTTTTCTCACTCCTACTAATGAAAGGTCTGTTAGAATCCCTTACAATGCGCACAACCCCGCGATGTTTTTCAGAACCCTATCCTACATTGCAACTGCATGTTTCTTGAACTCCCCATGCTGACCACCCCATAGCGCTTTTCTCTATCCTACATTGCCACTCACAGCCTATCCTAATTCAGACCCTCCGATTCACACCACCCCGTGATGTTTTTCTCACTCCTACTAGTGAATGGCCTGTTAGAAACCCTTACAATGCGCACCACCTGGCGATGTTTTTCAAAACCCTATCCTACATTGCCACTGCAAGTTTCCTGACCTCCCCATGCTGACCACCCCGTGGCTCTTTTCTCTGTCCTACATTGCCACTCACTGGCTATCCTAATTCAGACCCTCGGATTCACACCACCCCATGATGTTTTTCTCACTCCTACTAGTGAATGGCCTGTTAGAAAACCTTACAATGCGCACCACCCCGTGATATTTTTCAGAAACCTATCCTACTTTGCCACTGCATGTTTCCAGACCTCACCATGCTGGCCACACAGTTGCGCATTACACGATCCTACGTTTCAACTCACTGCCTATCCTAATTCAGGACATCCGATTCACACCACCCCGTGATGTTTTACTCACTCCTACTAGTGAATGGCCTGTTGGAAACGCTTACAATGCGACCCACCCCGCGCTGTTTTTCAGAATCCTATCCTAATTTGCCACTGCATGTTTCCAGACCTCCCCATGCTGACCACGCTGTGGCGCATTTCTCCGTTTTACATTGTGACTCACTGCCTATCCTAATTCAGGCCCTCGGATTCACACCAACCAGTGATGTTTTTCTCACTCCTACTAGTGAATGGCCTGTTAGAAAACGTTACAATGCTCACCAACCCGTGATGTTTTCCAGAACCCTATCCTACATTGCCACTGCATGTTTCCTGGCCTCCCCATGCTGACCACCCCATGGCGCTTTTTCCATTCTACATTGCCACTCACTGCCTATCCTAATTCAGACCCTCCAATTCACACCACCCCGTGATGTTTTTCTCACTCCTACTATTGAAGGGCCTGTTACAAAACCTTACAGTGCGCACCACGCCGCGATGTTTTTCAGAAACCTATCTTACATTGTCACTGCATCTTTCCTGACTTCCCATGCTGAGCACCCCTGGCGCTTTTCTCCGTCCTACATTGCCAGTCACTGTCTATGGTAATTCAGGAACTCCGATTCACACCACCCCGTGATGTTTTTCTCACTCCTACTAGTGAATGGCCTGTGAGAAACACTTACAAGGTACACAACCCCGCAATGTTTTTCAGCAACCTATCCTACATTGGCACTGCATGTTTCCTGACGTCCCCATACTGACCACCCCGTGGCCCTTTCCTCTATCTTACATTGCCACTCACTGCCTGTCCTAATTCAGGCCCTCCTATTCACACCACCCCGTGATGTTTTTCTCACTCCCACTAGTGAATCGCCTGAGAGAAACCCTTACGATGCACACCGTCCCGCGATGTTTTTCAGAAACCTATCCTACTTTGCCACTGCATGATTCCAGACCTCCCCATGCTGACCACACCATGGCGCATTACTCCATCCTACGTTGCAACTCACTGCCTATCCTAATTCAGGACATCCGATGCACACCACCCCGTGATGTTTTTCTCAGTCCTACTATTGAATGGCCTGTTAGAAACCCTTACAATGCGAACCACCCCGCGATGTATTTCAGAAACCTATCCTACTTTGCCACTGCATGTTTCCAGACCTCCCCATGTTGACCACACCGTGGCGCATTTCTCCATCCTACATTGCGACTCACTGCCTATCCTAATTCAGGGCCTCGGATTCACACCACCCCGTGATGTTTTTCTCACTCCTACTAGTGATTGGCCTGTTAGAAACCCTTACAATGCGCACCACCCCGCGATGTTTTTCAGAAACCTATCCTACATTGCCAGTGCATGTTTCCTGATCTCCCCATGCTGACCACCCCGTGGCGCTTTTCTCCATCCTACGTTGCCACTCACTGCCTATCCTAATTCAGGCGCTCCAATTCACACCACGCCGTGATGTTTTTCTCACTCCTACTACTGCATGACATGTGACAAACCCTTACAATGCGAACCACCCCGCGATGTTTTTCAGAAACCTATCGTATTTTGCCAATGCCTGTTTTCTGACCTCCCCATGCTGAACAACTGATGGAGCTTTTCTCCATCCTACATTGCCACTCCCAGCCTATACTAATTCAGGCCCTCCGATTCACACCCACCCGTGATGTTTTTCTCACTCCTACTAGTGAATGGCATGCTAGAAAACGTTACAATGCGCAACACCCCATGATGTTTTCCAGAACCCTATCCTACTTTGCCACTGCATGTTTCCTGACGTCCGCATGCTGACCACCCCGTGGCACTTTCCTCTATCTTACATAGCCACTCACTGCCTGTCCTAATTCAGGCCCTCCGATTCACACCACCCCGTGATGTTTTTCTAACTCCTACTAGTGAATCGCCTGAGAGAAACCCTTACGATGATCACCGTCCCGCGATGTTTTTCAGAAACCTATCCTACTTTGCCACTGCATGATTCCAGACCTCCCCATGCTGACCACACCATGGCGCATTACTCCATGCTACGTTGCAACTCACTGCCTATCCTAATTCAGGACATCCGATGCACACCACCCCGTGATGTTTTTCTCACTCCTACTATTGAATGGCCTGTTAGAAACCCTTACAATGCGAACCACCCCGCGATGTATTTCAGAAACCTATCCTACTTTGCCACTGCATTTTTCCATACCTCCCCATGTTGACCAAACCGTGGCGCATTTCTCCATCCTACACTGCGACTCACTGCCTATCCTAATTCAGGCCCTCGGATTCACACCACCCCGTGATGTTTTTCTCACTCCTACTAGTGATTGGCCTGTTAGAAACCCTTACAATGCGCACCACACCGCGATGTTTTTCACAAATCTGTCCTACATAGCCACTGCATGTTTCTTGACCTCCCCATGCTGACCACCCCATGGCGCTGTTCTGTATCCTACGATGCCACTCTATGCCTATCCTAATTCACGCCATCGGATTCACACTACCCCGTGATGTTTTTCTCACTCCTACTAGTGAATGGCTTGTGAGAAACCCTTACAATGCACACCACCCCGCGATGTTTTTCAGAACCCTATCCTACATTGCCACTACATGTTTCCTGACCTCCCCATGCTGACCACCCCGTGGCGCTGTTCTCTATCTTACATTGCCACTCAATGCCTATCCTAATTCAGGCCCTCCGATTCACACAACCACGTAAAGATTTTCTCACTCCTACTAGTGAATGGTCTGTTAGAAACACTTACAATGCGCTCCACTCCACGATGTTTTTCAGAAACCTATCCTACATTGCCAGTACATGTTTTCTGAACTCCCCATGCTTACCACCCCGTGGCGCTTTTCTCCATCCTACGTTGCCACTCACTGCCTATCCTAATTCAGGCCCTCCGATTCACACCAACCCGTGATGTTTTTCTCACTCCTACTACTGAATGACCTGTGAGAAACCCTTACAATGCGAACCACCCCGCGATATTTTTTAGAAACCTAACCTACTTTGCCAATGCCTGTTTTCTGACCTCCCCATGCTGAACACCCGATGGCGCTTTTCTCCATCCTACATTGCCACTCCCAGCCTATACTTATTCAGGCCCTCCGATTCGCACCAACCCGTGATGTTTTTCTCACTCCTACTAGTGAATGGAATGCTAGAAATCGTTACAATGCGCAATACCCCGTGATGTTTTACAGAACCCTATCCTACATTGCCACTGCATGTTTCCTGACGTCCCCATGCTGACCACCCCGTGGCGCTTTCCTCTATCTTACATTGCCACTCACTGCCTATCCTAATTCAGGCCCTCGGATTCACACCACCCCGTGATGTTTTTCTCACTCCTACTAGTGAATGGCCTGTTAGAAACCCTTACAATGCGCACCACCCCGCGATGTTTTTCACAAACCTATCCTACATAGCCACTGCATGTTTCTTGACCTCCCCATGCTGACCACCCCATGGCGCTGTTCTCTATCCTCCGATGCCACCCTCTTCCTATCCTAATTCACGCCCTCGAATTCACACTACCCCGTGATGTTTTTCTCACTCCTACTAGTGAATGGCCTGTGAGAATCCCTTACAATGCACACCACCCCGCGATGTTTTTCAGAAACCTATCCTACATTGCCACTGCATGTTTACTGTCCTCCACATGCTGACCACCCCTGGCGCTTTTCTCTATTTTACATTGCCACTCACTGCCTATCCTAATTGAGGCCCTGCGATTCTCACAACCATGTAATGATTTTTTCACTCCTACTAGTCAATGGCCTGTTAGAAACCCTAACAATGCGCACAACCCCGCGATGTTTTTCAGAAACCTATCCTACATTGCCACTGCATGTTTCCTGAACACCCCATGCTGACCACCCCATGGTGCTTTTCTCCATCCTATATTGTCACTCACTGCATAACCTAATTCAGGCCCTCCGATTCACATCACCCCGTGATGTGTTTCTCACTCCTTCTAGTGAATGGCCTGTTAGAAAACGTTACAATCCTCACCACCCCGTGATGTTTTCCAGAACCCTATCCTACATTGCCACTGCATGTTTCCTGACCTCCGCATGCTGACCACCCCGTGGCGCCCTTCTGCATTCTACATTGCCACTCAGTGCCTATCCTAATTCAGGCCCTCCGATTCACACCTCCCCGTGATGTTTTTCTCACTCCTACTATTTAATGGCCTGTTAGAAACCCTTACAATGCGCACCACACTGCGATGTTTTTCAGAACCCTATCCTACATTGCCACTGCATGTTTCTTGACCTCCCCATGCTGACCACCCCGTAGCGCTTTTCTGTATCCTACGATGCCACTATCTGCATATCCTAATTCACGCCCTCCGATTCACCCCACTCCGTGATGTTTTTCTCACTCCTACCATTGAATGGCCTGTGAGAAACCCTTACAATGCACACCACCCCGCGATGTTTTTCAGAAACCTATGGTACATTGCCGCTGCATGTTTCCTGACCTCACCATCCTGACCACCCCTTGGCGCTTTTCTTTAAACTACATTGCCACTCACTGCCAATGCTAATTCAGGCCCTCCGATTCGCACCATCCCATGATGTTTTTGTCACTCCTACTAGTGAATGGCCTGTTAGAAACCCTTACAATGCGCACAACCCCACGATGTTTTTCAGAAACCTATCCTACATTGCCACTGCATGTTTCCTGTCCTCCCTCTGATGAGCACCCCATGGCACTTTTCTCCATCCTACATTGCCTCTCACTGCCTATTCTAATTCAGGCCCTCCGATTCACACCAACCCGTCATGTTTTTCTTACTCCTACTAGTGAATGGCCTGTTAGAAACCGTAGCAATGCACACCAACCCGTGATGTTTTCCAGAACCCTATCCTACATTGCCAGTGAATGTTTCCTGACTTCTGCATGCTGACCACCCCATGGCGCTTTTCTCCATCCTACATTGCCACTCACTGCGTATCCTAATTCAGGCCCTCCGATTCATACCACCCCGTGATGTTTTTCTCACTCCTACTAGTGAATGGCCTGTGAGAAACCCTTACAATGCACACCACCCCATGATGTTTTTCAGAAACCTATCCTACATTGCCACTGCATGTTTCCTGACCTCCCCATGCTGACCACCCCGTGGCGCTGTTCTCCATTCTACATTGCCACTCAGTGCCTATCCTAATTCAGGCCCTCCGATTCACACAACCCTGGGATGTTTTTCTCACTCCTACTATTGAATGGCATGATAGAAACCATGACAATGCGCACCACCCCGCGATGTTTTTCAGAAACCTATTTTACATTGACACTGCATCTTTCCTGACTTCCCATGTTGAGCACCCCGTGGCGATTTTCTCCGTCCGACATTGCCAGTCACTGTCTAAGGTAATTCAGGCCCTCCGATTCACACCACCCCGTGATGTTTTTATCACTCCTACTAGTGAATGGCCTGTTAGAAACCCTTTCAATGCGCACCAACACGCGATGTTTTTCAGAAACCTATCCTACATTGCCACTGCATGTTGCCTAACCTCCCCATGCTGACCACCCCATTGCACTTTTCTCTATCTTACATTGCCACTCACTGCCTATCCTAATTCAGGCACTCCGATTCACACAGCCACGTAAAGATTTTCTCACTCCTACTAGTGAATGGCCTGTTAGAAAACCTTACAGTGCGCACCACACCCGAAAATTTTTCAGAAACCTATCTTACATTGCCAGTGCATGATTCCTGAACTCCCCATGCTGACCACCCCGTGGCGCTTTTCTCCATTCTACGTTGCCACTCACTGCCTATCCTAATTCAGGCCCTCCGATTCACACCACCCCGTGATGTTTTTCTCACTCCTACTACTGAATGACCTGTGAGAAACCCTTACAATGCGAACCACCCCGCGATGTTTTTTAGAAACCTATCCTACTTTGCCAATGCCTGTTTTCTGACCTCCCCATGCTGAACACCCGATGGCGCTTTTCTCCATCCTACATTGCCACTCCCAGCCTATACTTATTCAGGCCCTCCGATTCACACCAACCCGTGATGTTTTTCTCACTCCTACTAGTGAATGGCATGCTAGAAATCGTTACAATGCGCAATACCCCGTGATGTTTTACAGAACCCTATCCTACATTGCCACTGCATGTTTCCTGACGTCCCCATGCTGACCACCCCGTGGCGCTTTCCTCTATCTTACATTGCCACTCACTGCCTGTCCTAATTCAGGCCCTCCGATTCACACTACTCCGTGATGTTTTTCTCACTCCTACTAGTGAATCACCTGTGAGAAACACTTACGATGCACACCACCCTGCGATGTTTTTCAGAAACCTATCCTACATTGCCACTGCATGATTCCAGACCTCCCCATGCTGACCACACCATGGCGCATTACTCCATCCTATGTTGCAACTCACTGCCTATCCTAATTCAGGACATCCGATTCACACCACCCCGTGATGTTTTTCTCACTCCTACTAGTGAATGGCCTGTTAGAAACCCTTACAATGCGAACCACCCCGCGATGTATTTCAGAAACCTATCCTACTTTGCCACTGCATGTTTCCAGACATCCCTATGTTGACCACACCGTGGCGCATTTCTCCATCCTACATTGCGACTCACTGCCTATCCTAATTCAGGCCCTCGGATTCACACCACCCCGTGATGTTTTTCTCACTCCTACTAGTGAATGGCCTGTTAGAAACCCTTACAATGCGTACCACCCCGAGATGTTTTTCACAAACCTATCCTACATAGCCACTGCATGTTTCTTGACCTCCCCATGCTGACCACCCCATGGCGCTGTTCTGTATCCTACGATGCCACCCCCTGCCTATCCTAATTCACGCCCTCAGATTCACACCACCCCGCGATGTTTTTCAGAAACCTATGGTACATTGCCCCTGCATGTTTCCGGCCCTCACCATGCTGACCAGTTCGTGGTACTTTTCTCCATCCTACATTGCTACTCACAGCCTAAACTTATTCAGACCCTCCGATTCACACCACCCCGTGATGTTTTTTTACTCCTACTATGTAATTGCCTGTTAGAATATCTTACAATGCGCACCACAACGCGATGTTTTTTAGAAACTTATGCTACATTGCCACTGCATGTTTCCTGACCTCCCCATGCTGACCACCACGTGGCGTTTTTCTCCGTCCTACATTGCCATTCACTGGCTATCCTAATTCAGATCCTCGGATTCACACCACCCCGTGATGTTTTTCTCACTCCTTCTAGTGAATGGCCTGTTTGAAAACCTTACAATGCGCACCGCCCCGCGATGTTTTTCAGAAACCTATCCTACTTTGCCACTGCATGTGTCCTGACCTCACTATGCTGACCACCCCGTGGTGCTTTTCTGCATCCTACGTTGCCACTCACTGCCTATCCTAATTCAGGCCCTCCGATTCACACCACCCCGTGATGTTTTTCTCACTCCTACTACGGAATGGTCTGTGAGAAACCCTTACAATGCGCACCACCCCGCGATGTTTTTCAGAAACCTATCCTACTTTGCCACTGCCTGTTTTCTGACCTCCCCATGCTGACCACCCGATGACGCATTTCTCCATCCTACATTGCCACTCACAGCCTATACTTATTCAGGGCTCGGATTCACACCACCCCGTGATGTTTTTCTCACTCCTACTACTGAATGGCCAGCTAGAAAGCGTTACAATGCGCACCACCCCGTGATGTTTTCCAGAACCCTATCCTACATTGCCACAGCATGATTCCTGACCTCTCCATGCTGACCAACCCGTGGCGCTTTTCTCCATCCTACGTTGCCACTCACTGCCTATCCTATTTCAGGCCTTTCGATTCACACCACCCCGTGATGTTTCTCTCACTCCTACTAGTGAAAGGCCTGTTAGAAACCATTACAATGCGCACCAACCCGCGATGTTTTTCAGAACCCTATCCTACATTCCCACTGCATGTTTCCAGACCTCCCCATGCTGACCAACCCATGGCACTTTTCTCAATCCTACATTGCCACTCACTTTCTATCCTAAATCAGGCCCTCTGATTCACACCACTCCGTGATTTTTTTCTCACTCCTATTAGAGAATGGTCTGTTAGAAAACCTTACAATGCGCACCACCCCGCGATGTTTTTCAGAAACCTATCCTACATTGCCACTGCATGTTTCCTGACCTCCCCCTGCTGAACACCCCGTGGGACTTTTCTGTATGCTACGATGCCATTCTCTGCATATCCTATTTCACGCCTTCCGATTCACACCACTCCGTGATGTTTTTGTCACTCCTTCCATTGAATGGCCTGTGAGAAACCCTTACAATGCACACCGCCCCGCGATGTTTTTCAGAAACCTATCCTACTTTGCCGCTGCATTTTTCCTGACCTCACCATCCTGACCACCCTTTGGCGCTTTTCTGTAAACTACATTGCCACTCACTGCCTATGCTAATTCAGGCCCTCCGATTCGCCCCATCCCATGATGTTTTTGTCACTCCTACTAGTGAGTGGCCTGTTAGAAACCCTTACAATGTGCACCACAACACGATGCTTTTCGGAAACCTATCCTACATTGCCACTGCGTGTTTCCTGTCCTCCCTACGATGAGCACCCCATGGCACTTTTCTCCATCCTACATTGCCTCTCACTGCCTATTCTAATTCACGCCCTCCAATTCACACCAACCCGTCATGTTTTTCTCATTCCTACTAGTGAATGGCCTGTTAGAAACCGTTACAATGCGCACCAACCCACGATGTTTTCCAGAACCCTATCCTACATTGCCAGTGAATGTTTCCTGACTTCCCCATGCTGACCACCCCATGGTGCTTTTCTCCATCCTACATTGCCACTCACTGCCTATGGTAATTCAGGCCCTCCGATTCATACCACCCCGTGATGTTTTTCTCACTCCTACTAGTGAATGGCCTGTGAGAAACCCTTACAATGCACACCACCCCGCGATGTTTTTCAGAACCCTATCCTACATTGCCACTGCATGTTTACTGACCTCCACATTCTGACCACCGCGTGGCAATTTTCTCCATTCTACATTGACACTCAGTGCCTATCCTAATTCAGACCCTCCGATTCACACAACCCTGTGATGTTTTTCTCACTCCTACTATTGATGGCCTGATAGAAACCCTTACAATGCGCACCACGCCGCGATGTTTTTCAGAAACCTATCTTACATTGTCACTGCATCTTTCCTGACTTCCCATGCTGAGCACCCCTGGCGCTTTTCTCCGTCCTACATTGCCAGTCACTGTCTATGGTAATTCAGGAACTCCGATTCACACCACCCCGTGATGTTTTTCTCACTCCTACTAGTGAATGGCCTGTGAGAAACACTTACAAGGTACACAACCCCGCAATGTTTTTCAGCAACCTATCCTACATTGGCACTGCATGTTTCCTGACGTCCCCATACTGACCACCCCGTGGCCCTTTCCTCTATCTTACATTGCCACTCACTGCCTGTCCTAATTCAGGCCCTCCTATTCACACCACCCCGTGATGTTTTTCTCACTCCTACTAGTGAATCGCCTGAGAGAAACCCTTACGATGCACACTGTCCCGCGATGTTTTTCAGAAACTTATCCTACTTTGCCACTGCATGATTCCAGACCTCCCCATGCTGACCACACCATGGCGCATTACTCCATCCTACGTTGCAACTCACTGCCTATCCTAATTCAGGACATCCGATGCACACCACCCCGTGATGTTTTTCTCAGTCCTACTATTGAATGGCCTGTTAGAAACCCTTACAATGCGAACCACCCCGCGATGTATTTCAGAAACCTATCCTACTTTGCCACTGCATGTTTCCAGACCTCCCCATGTTGACCACACCGTGGCGCATTTCTCCATCCTACATTGCGACTCACTGCCTATCCTAATTCAGGGCCTCGGATTCACACCACCCCGTGATGTTTTTCTCACTCCTACTAGTGATTGGCCTGTTAGAAACCCTTACAATGCGCACCACCCCGCGATGTTTTTCAGAAACCTATCCTACATTGCCAGTGCATGTTTCCTGATCTCCCCATGCTGACCACCCCGTGGCGCTTTTCTCCATCCTACGTTGCCACTCACTGCCTATCCTAATTCAGGCGCTCCGATTCACACCACGCCGTGATGTTTTTCTCACTCCTACTACTGCATGACATGTGACAAACCCTTACAATGCGAACCACCCCGCGATGTTTTTCAGAAACCTATCGTACTTTGCCAATGCCTGTTTTCTGACCTCCCCATGCTGAACAACTGATGGCGCTTTTCTCCATCCTACATTGCCACTCCCAGCCTATACTAATTCAGGCCCTCCGATTCACACCCACCCGTGATGTTTTTCTCACTCCTACTAGTGAATGGCATGCTAGAAAACGTTACAATGCGCAACACCCCATGATGTTTTCCAGAACCCTATCCTACTTTGCCACTGCATGTTTCCTGACGTCCCCATGCTGACCACCCCGTGGCACTTTCCTCTATCTTACATAGCCACTCACTGCCTGTCCTAATTCAGGCCCTCCGATTCACACCACGCCGTGATGTTTTTCTAACTCCTACTAGTGAATCGCCTGAGAGAAACCCTTACGATGATCACCGTCCCGCGATGTTTTTCAGAAACCTATCCTACTTTGCCACTGCATGATTCCAGACCTCCCCATGCTGACCACACCATGGCACATTACTCCATGCTACGTTGCAACTCACTGCCTATCCTAATTCAGGACATCCGATGCACACCACCCCGTGATGTTTTTCTCACTCCTACTATTGAATGGCCTGTTAGAAACCCTTACAATGCGAACCACCCCGCGATGTATTTCAGAAACCTATCCTACTTTGCCACTGCATTTTTCCATACCTCCCCATGTTGACCAAACCGTGGCGCATTTCTCCATTCTACACTGCGACTCACTGCCTATCCTAATTCAGGCCCTCGGATTCACACCACCCCGTGATGTTTTTCTCACTCCTACTACTGATTGGCCTGTTAGAAACCCTTACAATGCGCACCACACCGCGATGTTTTTCACAAATCTGTCCTACATAGCCACTGCATGTTTCTTGACCTCCCCATGCTGACCACCCCATGGCGCTTTTCTGTATCCTACGATGCCACTCTATGCCTATCCTAATTCACGCCATCGGATTCACACTACCCCGTGATGTTTTTCTCACTCCTACTAGTGAATGGCTTGTGAGAAACCCTTACAATGCACACCACCCCGCGATGTTTTTCAGAACCCTATCCTACATTGCCACTACATGTTTCCTGACCTCCCCATGCTGACCACCCCATGGTGCTTTTCTCCATTCTACATTGACCCTCCGTGCCTTTCCTAATTTAGGCCTTCCGATTCACACAACCCTGTGATGTTTTTCTCACTCCTACTATTGAATGGCCTGATAGAAACCCTTACAATGCGCACCACCCCACTATGTTTTTCAGAAACCTACCTTACATTGTCACTGCATCTTTCCTGACTTCCCATGCTGAGCACCCCGTGGCGCTTTTCTCCGTCCTACATTGCCAGTGACTGTCTATGGTAATTCAGGCCCTCCGATTCACACCACCCCGTGATGTTTTTCTCACTCCTACTATTGAATGGCCTGTTAGAAACCCTTACAAGGCGAACCACCCCGCGATGTATTTCAGAAACCTATCCTACTTTGCCACTGCATGTTTCCTGACCTCACTATGCTGACCAACCCGTGGTGCTTTTCTGCATCCTACGATGCCACTAACTGCCTATCCTAATTCAGGCCCTCCGATTCACACAACCACATAAAGATTTTCTCACTCCTCCTAGTGAATGGCCTGTTAGAAACTCTTACAATGCGCTCCACCCCGCGATGTTTTTCAGAAACCTATCCTACATTGCCAGTGCATGTTTCCTGATCTCCCCATGCTGACCACCCCGTGGCGCTTTTCTCCATCCTACGTTGCCACTCACTGCCTATACTAATTCAGGCCCTCAAATTCACACCACGCCGTGATGTTTTTCTCACTCCTACTACTGAATGACATGTGAGAAACACTTACAATGCGAACCACCCCGCGATGTTTTTCAGAAACCTATCGTACTTTGCCAATGCCTGTTTTCTGACCTCCCCATGCTGAACAACTGATGGCGCTTTTCTCCATCCTACATTGCCACTCCCAGCCTATACTTATTCAGGCCCTCTGATTCCCACCCACCCGTGATGTTTTTCTCACTCCTACTAGTGAATGGCATGCTAGAAAGCGTTACAATGCGCAACACTCCATGATGTTTTCCAGAACCCTATCCTACATTGCCACTGCATGTTTCCTGACGTCCCCATGCTGACCACCCCGTGGCGCTTTTCTCTATCTTACATTGCCACTCACTGCCTGTCCTAATTCAGCCCCTCCGATTCACACCACCCGGTAATGTTTTTCTCACTCCTACTAGTGAATCGCCTGAGAGAAACCATTACGATGCACACCGTCCCGCGATGTTTTTCAGAAACCTATCCTACTTTGCCACTGCATGATTCCAGACTTCCCCATGCTGACCACACCATGGCGCATTACTCCATCCTACGTTGCAACTCACTGCCTATCCTAATTCAGGACATCCGATTCACACCACCCCGTGATGTTTTTCTCACTCCTACTATTGAATGGCCTGTTAGAAACCCTTACAATGCCAACCACCCCGCGATGTATTTCAGAAACCTATCCTACTTTGCCACTGCATGTTTCCTGACCTCACTATGCTGACCACCCCGTGGCGCTTTTCTGCATCCTACGTTGCCACTAACTGCCTATCCTAATTCAGGCCCTCCCATTCACCCCACCCCGTGATATTTTTCTCACTCCTACTAGTGAATCGCCTGAGAGAAACCCTAACGATGCACACCGTCCCGCGATGTTTTTCAGAAACCTATCCTACTTTGCCACTGCATGATTCCAGACCTCCCCATGCTGACCACACCATGGCGCATTACTCCATCCTACGTTGCAACTCACTGCCTATCCTAATTGAGGACATCCGATGCACACCACCCCGTGATGTTTTTCTCAGTCCTACTATTGAATGGCCTGTTAGAAACCCTTACAATGCGAACCACCCCGCGATGTATTTCAGAAACCTATCCTACTTTGCCACTGCATGTTTCCAGACCTCCCCATGTTGACCACACCGTGGCGCATTTCTCCATCCTACATTGCGACTCACTGCCTATCCTAATTCAGGGCCTCGGATTCACACCACCCCGTGATGTTTTTCTCACTCCTACTAGTGATTGGCCTGTTAGAAACCCTTACAATGCGCACCACCCCGCGATGTTTTTCAGAAACCTATCCTACATTGCCAGTGCATGTTTCCTGATCTCCCCATGCTGACCACCCCGTGGCGCTTTTCTCCATCCTACGTTGCCACTCACTGCCTATCCTAATTCAGGCGCTCCGATTCACACCACGCCGTGATGTTTTTCTCACTCCTACTACTGCATGACATGTGACAAACCCTTACAATGAGAACCACCCCGCGATGTTTTTCAGAAACCTATTGTACTTTGCCAATGCCTGTTTTCTGACCTCCCCATGCTGAACAACTGATGGCGCTTTTCTCCATCCTACATTGCCACTCCCAGCCTATACTAATTCAGGCCCTCCGATTCACACCCACCCGTGATGTTTTTCTCACTCCTACTAGTGAATGGCATGCTAGAAAACGTTACAATGCGCAACACCCCATGATGTTTTCCAGAACCCTATCCTACTTTGTCACTGCATGTTTCCTGACGTCCCCATGCTGACCACCCCGTGGCGCTTTCCTCTATCTTACATAGCCACTCACTGCCTGTCCTAATTCAGGCCCTCCGATTCACACCACCCCGTGATGTTTTTCTAACTCCTACTAGTGAATCGCCTGAGAGAAACCCTTACGATGATCACCGTCCCGCGATGTTTTTCAGAAACCTATCCTACTTTGCCACTGCATGATTCCAGACCTCCCCATGCTGACCACACCATGGCGCATTACTCTATGCTATGTTGCAACTCACTGCCTATCCTAATTCAGGACATCCGATGCACACCACCCCGTGATGTTTTTCTCACTCCTACTATTGAATGGCCTGTTAGAAACCCTTACAATGCGAACCACCCCGCGATGTATTTCAGAAACCTATCCTACTTTGCCACTGCATTTTTCCATACCTCCCCATGTTGACCAAACCGTGGCGCATTTCTCCATCCTACACTGCGACTCACTGCCTATCCTAATTCAGGCCCTCGGATTCACACCACCCCGTGATGTTTTTCTCACTCCTACTAGTGATTGGCCTGTTAGAAACCCTTACAATGCGCACCACACCGCGATGTTTTTCACAAATCTGTCCTACATAGCCACTGCATGTTTCTTGACCTCCCCATGCTGACCACCCCATGGCGCTGTTCTGTATCCTACGATGCCACTCTATGCCTATCCTAATTCACGCCATCGGATTCACACTACCCCGTGATGTTTTTCTCACTCCTACTAGTGAATGGCTTGTGAGAAACCCTTACAATGCACACCACCCCGCGATGTTTTTCAGAACCCTATCCTACATTGCCACTACATGTTTCCTGACCTCCCCATGCTGACCACCCCATGGTGCTTTTCTCCATTCTACATTGACCCTCAGTGCCTTTCCTAATTTAGGCCTTCCGATTCACACAACCCTGTGATGTTTTTCTCACTCCTACTATTGAATGGCCTGATAGAAACCCTTACAATGCGCACCACCCCGCTATGTTTTTCAGAAACCTACCTTACATTGTCACTGCATCTTTCCTGACTTCCCATGCTGAGCACCCCGTGGCACTTTTCTCCGTCCTACATTGCCAGTCACTGTCTATGGTAATTCAGGCCCTCCGATTCACACCACCCCGTGATGTTTTTCTCACTCCTACTATTGAATGGCCTGTTAGAAACCCTTACAAGGCGAACCACCCCGCGATGTATTTCAGAAACCTATCCTACTTTGCCACTGCATGTTTCCTGACCTCACTATGCTGACCAACCCGTGGTGCTTTTCTGCATCCTACGTTGCCACTAACTGCCTATCCTAATTCAGGCCCTCCGATTCACACAACCACATAAAGATTTTCTCACTCCTCCTAGTGAATGGCCTGTTAGAAACTCTTACAATGCGCTCCACCCCGCGATGTTTTTCAGAAACCTATCCTACATTGCCAGTGCATGTTTCCTGATCTCCCCATGCTGACCACCCCGTGGCGCTTTTCTCCATCCTACGTTGCCACTCACTGCCTATACTAATTCAGGCCCTCAAATTCACACCACGCCGTGATGTTTTTCTCACTTCTACTACTGAATGACATGTGAGAAACACTTACAATGCGAACCACCCCGCGATGTTTTTCAGAAACCTATCGTACTTTGCCAATGCCTGTTTTCTGACCTCCCCATGCTGAACAACTGATGGCGCTTTTCTCCATCCTACATTGCCACTCCCAGCCTATACTTATTCAGGCCCTCCGATTCCCACCCACCCGTGATGTTTTTCTCACTCCTACTAGTGAATGGCATGCTAGAAAGCGTTACAATGCGCAACACTCCATGATGTTTTCCAGAACCCTATCCTACATTGCCACTGCATGTTTCCTGACGTCCCCATGCTGACCACCCCGTGGCGCTTTCCGCTATCTTACATTGCCACTCACTGCCTGTCCTAATTCAGCCCCTCCGATTCACACCACCCGGTAATGTTTTTCTCACTCCTACTAGTGAATCGCCTGAGAGAAACCATTACGATACACCGTCCCGCGATGTTTTTCAGAAACCTATCCTACTTTGCCACTGCATGATTCCAGACTTCCCCATGCTGACCACACCATGGCGCATTACTCCATCCTACGTTGCAACTCACTGCCTATCCTAATTCAGGACATCCGATTCACACCACCCCGTGATGTTTTTCTCACTCCTACTATTGAATGGCCTGTTAGAAACCCTTACAATGCCAACCACCCCGCGATGTATTTCAGAAACCTATCCTACTTTGCCACTGCATGTTTCCTGACCTCACTATGCTGACCACCCCGTGGCGCTTTTCTGCATCCTACCTTGCCACTAACTGCCTATCCTAATTCAGGCCCTCCCATTCACACCACCCCGTGATATTTTTCTCACTCCTACTACTGAATGGCCTGTGAGAAACCATTACAATGTGCACCACCCCGCGATGTTTTTCAGAAACCTATCCTACTTTGCCACTGCATTTTTCCATACCTCCCCATGTTGACCAAACCGTGGCGCATTTCTCCATCCTACACTGCGACTCACTGCCTATCCTAATTCAGGCCCTCGGATTCACACCACCCCGTGATGTTTTTCTCACTCCTACTAGTGATTGGCCTGTTAGAAACCCTTACAATGCGCACCACACCGCGATGTTTTTCACAAATCTGTCCTACATAGCCACTGCATGTTTCTTGACCTCCCCATGCTGACCACCCCATGGCGCTGTTCTGTATCCTACGATGCCACTCTATGCCTATCCTAATTCACGCCATCGGATTCACACTACCCCGTGATGTTTTTCTCACTCCTACTAGTGAATGGCTTGTGAGAAACCCTTACAATGCACACCACCCCGCGATGTTTTTCAGAACCCTATCCTACATTGCCAATACATGTTTCCTGACCTCCCCATGCTGACCACCCCATGGCGCTTTTCTCCATTCTACATTGACCCTCAGTGCCTTTCCTAATTTAGGCCTTCCGATTCACACAACCCTGTGATGTTTTTCTCACTCCTACTATTGAATGGCCTGATAGAAACCCTTACAATGCGCACCACCCCGCGATGTTTTTCAGAAACCTACCTTACATTGTCACTGCATCTTTCCTGACTTCCCATGCTGAGCACCCCGTGGCGCTTTTCTCCGTCCTACATTGCCAGTGACTGTCTATGGTAATTCAGGCCCTCCGATTCACACCATCCCGTGATGTTTTTCTCACTCCTACTATTGAATGGCCTGTTAGAAACCCTTACAAGGCGAACCACCCCGCGATGTATTTCAGAAACCTATCCTACTTTGCGACTGCATGTTTCCTGACCTCACTATGCTGACCAACCCCTGGCGCTTTTCTGCATCCTACGTTGCCACTAACTGCCTATCCTAATTCAGGCCCTCCGATTCACACAACCACATAAAGATTTTCTCACTCCTCCTAGTGAATGGCCTGTTAGAAACTCTTACAATGCGCTCCACCCCGCGATGTTTTTCAGAAACCTATCCTACATTGCCAGTGCATGTTTCCTGATCTCCCCATGCTGACCAACCCGTGGCGCTTTTCTCCATCCTACGTTGCCACTCACTGCCTATACTAATTCAGGCCCTCAAATTCACACCACGCCGTGATGTTTTTCTCACTCCTACTACTGAATGACATGTGAGAAACACTTACAATGCGAACCACCCCGCGATGTTTTTCAGAAACCTATCGTACTTTGCCAATGCCTGTTTTCTGACCTCCCCATGCTGAACAACTGATGGCGCTTTTCTCCATCCTACATTGCCACTCCCAGCCTATACTTATTCAGGCCCTCCGATTCCCACCCACCCGTGATGTTTTTCTCACTCCTACTAGTGAATGGCATGCTAGAAAGCGTTACAATGCGCAACACTCCATGATGTTTTCCAGAACCCTATCCTACATTGCCACTGCATGTTTCCTGACGTCCCCATGCTGACCACCCCGTGGCGCTTTCCGCTATCTTACATTGCCACTCACTGCCTGTCCTAATTCAGCCCCTCCGATTCACACCACCCGGTAATGTTTTTCTCACTCCTACTAGTGAATCGCCTGAGAGAAACCATTACGATACACCGTCCCGCGATGTTTTTCAGAAACCTATCCTACTTTGCCACTGCATGATTCCAGACTTCCCCATGCTGACCACACCATGGCGCATTACTCCATCCTACGTTGCAACTCACTGCCTATCCTAATTCAGGACATCCGATTCACACCACCCCGTGATGTTTTTCTCACTCCTACTATTGAATGGCCTGTTAGAAACCCTTACAATGCCAACCACCCCGCGATGTATTTCAGAAACCTATCCTACTTTGCCACTGCATGTTTCCTGACCTCACTATGCTGACCACCCCGTGGCGCTTTTCTGCATCCTACGTTGCCACTAACTGCCTATCCTAATTCAGGCCCTCCCATTCACACCACCCCGTGATATTTTTCTCACTCCTACTACTGAATGGCCTGTGAGAAACCATTACAATGTGCACCACCCCGCGATGTTTTTCAGAAACCTATCCTACTTTGCCACTGCATTTTTCCATACCTCCCCATGTTGACCAAACCGTGGCGCATTTCTCCATCCTACACTGCGACTCACTGCCTATCCTAATTCAGGCCCTCGGATTCACACCACCCCGTGATGTTTTTCTCACTCCTACTAGTGATTGGCCTGTTAGAAACCCTTACAATGCGCACCACACCGCGATGTTTTTCACAAATCTGTCCTACATAGCCACTGCATGTTTCTTGACCTTCCCATGCTGACCACCCCATGGCGATGTTCTGTATTCTACGATGCCACTCTATGCCTATCCTAATTTACGCCATCGGATTCACACTACCCCGTGATGTTTTTCTCACTCCTACTAGTGAATGGCTTGTGAGAAACCCTTACAATGCACACCACCCCGCGATGTTTTTCAGAACCCTATCCTACATTGCCAATACATGTTTCCTGACCTCCCCATGCTGACCACCCCATGGCGCTTTTCTCCATTCTACATTGACCCTCAGTGCCTTTCCTAATTTAGGCCTTCCGATTCACACAACCCTGTGATGTTTTTCTCACTCCTACTATTGAATGGCCTGATAGAAACCCTTACAATGCGCACCACCCCGCGATGTTTTTCAGAAACCTACCTTACATTGTCACTGCATCTTTCCTGACTTCCCATGCTGAGCACCCCGTGGCGCTTTTCTCCGTCCTACATTGCCAGTGACTGTCTATGGTAATTCAGGCCCTCCGATTCACATCATCCCGTGATGTTTTTCTCACTCCTACTATTGAATGGCCTGTTAGAAACCCTTACAAGGCGAACCACCCGCGATGTATTTCAGAAACCTATCCTACTTTGCCACTGCATGTTTCCTGACCTCACTATGCTGACCAACCCGTGGCGCTTTTCTGCATCCTACGTTGCCACTAACTGCCTATCCTAATTCAGGCCCTCCGATTCACACAACCACATAAAGATTTTCTCACTCCTCCTAGTGAATGGCCTGTTAGAAACTCTTACAATGCGCTCCACCCCGCGATGTTTTTCAGAAACCTATCCTACATTGCCAGTGCATGTTTCCTGATCTCCCCATGCTGACCACCCCGTGGCGCTTTTCTCCATCCTACGTTGCCACTCACTGCCTATACTAATTCAGGCCCTCAAATTCACACCACGCCGTGATGTTTTTCTCACTCCTACTACTGAATGACATGTGAGAAACACTTACAATGCGAACCACCCCGCGATGTTTTTCAGAAACCTATCGTACTTTGCCAATGCCTGTTTTCTGACCTCCCCATGCTGAACAACTGATGGCGCTTTTCTCCATCCTACATTGCCACTCCCAGCCTATACTTATTCAGGCCCTCCGATTCCCACCCACCCGTGATGTTTTTCTCACTCCTACTAGTGAATGGCATGCTAGAAAGCGTTACAATGCGCAACACTCCATGATGTTTTCCAGAACCCTATCCTACATTGCCACTGCATGTTTCCTGACGTCCCCATGCTGACCACCCCGTGGCGCTTTTCTCTATCTTACATTGCCACTCACTGCCTGTCCTAATTCAGCCCCTCCGATTCACACCACCCGGTAATGTTTTTCTCACTCCTACTAGTGAATCGCCTGAGAGAAACCATTACGATGCACACCGTCCCGCGATGTTTTTCAGAAACCTATCCTACATTGCCACTGCATGATTCCAGACTTCCCCATGCTGACCACACCATGGCGCATTACTCCATCCTACGTTGCAACTCACTGCCTATCCTAATTCAGGACATCCGATTCACACCACCCCGTGATGTTTTTCTCACTCCTACTATTGAATGGCCTGTTAGAAACCCTTACAATGCCAACCACCCCGCGATGTATTTCAGAAACCTATCCTACATTGCCACTGCATGTTTCCTGACCTCCCCATGGTGACCACCACATTGTGCTTTTCTCCATTCCACATTGCCACTCACAGCCTATCCTAATTAAGGCCCTCCGATTCACACCACGCCGTGATGTTTTTCTCACGCCTACTGCTGAATGACCTGTGAGAAACCCTTACAATGCGAACCAACCCGCGATGTTTTTCAGAAACCTATCGTACTTTGCCAATGCCTGTTTTCTGACCTCCCCATGCTGAACAACTGATGGCGCTTTTCTCCACCCTACATTGCCACTCCCAGCCTATACTTATTCAGGCCCTCTGAATCACACCCACCCGTGATGTTTTCCTCACTCCTACTAGTGAATGGCAGGCTAGAAAGCGTTACAATGCGCAAAACCCCATGATGTTTTCCAGAACCCTATCCTACATTGCCACTGCATGTTTCCTGAGTGCCCATGCTGACCACCCCGTGGTGCTTTCCTCTATCTTACATTGCCACTCACTGCCTGTCCTAATTCAGGCCCTCCGATTCACACCACCCCGTGATGTTTTTCTCACTCCTACTAGTGAATCGCCTGAGAGAAACACTTACGATGCACACCGTCCCGCGATGTTTTTCAGAAACCTATCCTACTTTGCCACTGCATGATTCCAGACCTCCCCATGCTGACCACACCATGGCGCATTACTCCATCCTACGTTGCAACTCACTGCCTATCCTAATTCAGGACATCTGATGCACACCACGCCGTGATGTTTTTCTCACTCCTACCACTGAATGACCTGTGAGAAACACTTACAATGCGAACCACCACGCGATGTTTTTCAGAAAACTATCGTACTTTGCCAATGCCTGTTTTCTGACCTCCCCATGCTGAACAACTGATGGCGATTTTCTCCATCCTACATTGCCACTCCCAGCCTATACTTATTCAGGCCCTCCGATTCGCACCCACCCGTGATGTTTTCCTCACTCCTACTAGTGAATGGCATGCTAGAAAGCGTTACAATGCGCAACACCCCATGATCTTTTCCAGAACCCTATACTACATTGCCACTGCATGTTTCCTGACGTCCCCATGCTGACCACCCCGTGGCGCTTTCCGCTATCTTACATTGCCACTCACTGCCTGTCCTAATTCAGGCCCTCCGATTCACACCACCCCGTGATGTTTTTCTCACTCCTACTAGTGAATCGCCTGAGAGAAACCCTTACGATGCACACCGTCCTGCGATGTTTTTCAGAAACCTATCCTACTTTGCCACTGCATGATTCCAGACCTCCCCATGCTGACCACACCATGGCGCATTACTCCATCCTACGTTGCAACTCACTGCCTATCCTAATTCAGGACATCCGATGCACACCATCCCGTGGTGTTTTCTCACTCCTACTATTGAATGGCCTGTTAGAAACCCTTACAATGCGAACCACCCCGCGATGTATTTCAGAAACCTATCCTACTTTGCCACTGCATGTTTCCAGACCTCGCCATGTTGACCACACCGTGGCGTATTTCTCCATCCTACATTGCGACTCACTGCCTATCCTAATTCAGGCCCTCGGATTGACACCACCCCGTGATGTTTTTCTCACTCCTACTAGTGATTGGCCTGTTAGAAACCCTTACAATGCACACCACACCGCGATGTTTTTCACAAAACTATCCTACATAGCCACTGCATGTTTCTTGACCTCCCCATGCTGACCACCTCATGGCGCTGTTCTGTATCCTACGATGCCACTCTCTGCCTATCCTAGTTTACGCCATCGGATTCACACTACCCCGTGATGTTTTTCTCACTCCGAATAGTGAATCGCCTGTGAGAAACCCTTACAATGCACACCACCCCACGATGTTTTTCAGAAACCTATCCTACATAGCCACTGCATGTTTCCTGGCCTCCCCATGCTGACCACCCTGTGGCGCATTTCTCTATTTTACATTGCCACTCACTGCCTATCCTAATTCAGGCCCTGCTATTCACACAACCACGTAATGATTTTCTCACTCCTACTAGTGAATGGCCTGTTAGAAACCCTTACAATGCGTACAACCCGGCGATGTATTTCAGAACCCTATCCTACATTGCCACTGCAAGTTTCCTGACCTCCCCATGCTGACCAACCCGTGGCGCTTTTCTCCCTCATACATTGTCATTCACTGGCTATACTAATTCAGATCCTTGGATTCACACCACCCCGTGATGTTTTTCTCACTCCTACTAGTGAATGGCCTGTTAGAAAACCTTACAATGCGCACCGCCCCGCGATGTTTTTCAGAAACATATTCTACATTGCCACTGCATGTTTCCTGACCTCTCCCTGCTGACCATTCCGTGGCGCTTTCGTGTATCCTACGATGCCACTCTCTGCATATCCTAATTCACGCACTCCGATTCACACCACTCCGTGATGTTTTTCTCACTCCTACCATTGAATGGCCTGTGAGAAACCCTTACAATGCACACCACCCCGCGATGTTTTTCAGAAACCTATCCTACTTTGCCGCTGCATTTTTCCTGACCTCACCATCCTGACCACCCCTTGGTGCTTTTCTGTAAACTACATTGCCACTCACTGCCTATGCTAATTCAGGCCCTCCGATTCGCACCATCCCATGATGTTTTTGTCACTCCTACTAGTGAATGGCCTGTTAGAAACCCTTACAATGCGCACCAGCCCGCGATGTTTTTCAGAAACCTATCCTACATTGCCACTGCATGTTTCCTTCCCTCACAATGCTAACCAGTTCGTGGTACTTGTCTCCATCCTACATTGCTACTCACAGCCTAAACTTATTCAGATCCTCCCATTCACACCACCCTGTGAGGTTTTTTTACTCCTACTATGTAATTGCCTGTTAGAAAATCTTACAATGCGCACCACCCCGCGATGTTTTTCAGAAACCTATCTTACATTGACACTGCATGTTTCCTAACTTCCCATGCTGGGCACCCCGTGGCGCTTTTCTCTGTCCTACATTGCCACTCACTGTCTATGGTAATTCAGGCCCTCCAATTCACACCACCCCATGATGTTTTTCTCATTCCTACTAAGGAATGGCCTGTTAGAAACCCTTTCAATGCGCACCACAGCGCGATGTTTTTCAGAAACCTATCCTACATTGCCACTGCATGTTTCCTGACCTCCCCATGCTGACCATGCCATGGCGCTTTTCTCCATCCTACATTGCCACTCACTTCCTATCCTAATTCATGCCCTCCGATTCACACCACACCGTGATGTTTTTCTCACTGCTACTATGAAATGGCCTGTGAGAAACCCTTACAATGCGCACCACCCCGCGATGTTTTTCAGAAACCTATCCTACTTTGCCACTGCCTGTTTTCTGACCTCCCCATGCTGACCACCCGATGGCGCATTTCTCCATCCTACATTGCCACTCACAGCCTATACTTATTCAGACCCTCCGATTCACACCACGCCGTGATGTTTTTCTCACTCCTACTACTGAATGGCCAGCTAGCAAGCGTTACAATGCGCACCACCCCGCGATGTTTTTCAGAACCCTATCCTACCTTCCCACTGCATGTTTCCGGACCTCCCCATGCTGACTACCTCATGGCGCTTTTCTCAATCCAACATTGCCACTCACCGTCTATCCTAAATCAGGCCCTCTGATTAACACCACTCCGTGATTTTTTTCTCACTCCTACTAGTGAATGGTCTCTTAGAAAACCTTACAATGCGCACCACCCCGCGGTGTTGTTCAGAAACCTATCCTACATTGCCACTGCATGTTTCCTGACCTCCCCAAGCTGACCACCCCATGGTGGTTTTCTCCATCCCACATTGCCACTCACAGCCTATCCTAATTGAGGCCCTCTGATTCACACCACCCCGTGATGTTTTTCTCACTCCTACTAGATTATGGCCTGTGAGAAAACCTTACAATGCACAAAACCCCGCGATGTTTTTCAGAAACCTATCCTACTTTGCCACTGCATGTTTCCTGACCTCCCCATGCTGACCACCCCGTTGCGCTTTTCTCTATCTTACGTTGCCACTCACTGCCTATCCTAATTGAGGCCTTCGGATTCACACAACCACGTAAAGATTTTCTCACTCCTACTAGTGAATGGCCTGTTAGAAACACTTACAATGCACTCCACCCCGCGATGTTTTTCAGAAACCTATCCTAATTTGCCACTGCATGTTTTCTGACCTCCCCATGCTGACCACCCCGTGGTGCTTTTCTCCCTCCTACATTGCCACTCACAGCCTATACTTATTCAGGCCCTGCAATTCACACCACCCTGTGATGTTTTTCGCACTCCTACTAGTGAATGGCCTGTTAGAAACCCTTACAATGAGCACCACACCACGATGTTTTTCAGAAACCTATCCTACATTGGCACTGCATGTTTCCTGACCTCCCCATGCTAACCACCCCGTGGCGCCTTTCTGCATCCTACATTGCCACTCACTGTCTATCCTAAATAAGGCCCTCTGATTCACACCACCTCGTGGTGTTATTCTCACGCCGACTACTGAATGGCCTGCTAGAAAGCGTTACATGCGCACCACCCCGTGATGTTTTCCAGAACCCTATGCTACATTGCCACTGCATGTATCCTGACCTCCCCATGCTGACCACCCCATGGCGCTTTTCTCCATTCTACGTTGCCACTCGCTGCCTATCCTATTTCAGGCCCTCCGATTCACACCACCCCGTGATGTTTCGCTCATTCCTACCAGTGAAAGTCCTGTTAGAAACCATTACAATGCGCACCACCCCGCGATGTTTTTTCGAAACCTATCCTACATTGCCACTGCATTTTTCCTGACCTACCCATGCTGACCACACCGTGGTGCTCTTCTCCACCATACATTGCCACTCACTGCCTATTCTTACTCAGGCCCTCCGATTCACACCACCCCGTGATGTTTTTCTCACTCCTAATAGTGAATGGCCTATTAGAAACCCTTACAATGGGCACCGCCACGCGATGTTTTTTCGAAACCTATCCTACATTGCCACTGCATTTTTCCTGACCTACCCATGCTGACCACACCGTGGTGCTTTTCTCCACCATACATTGCCACTCACTGCCTATTCTTACTCAGGCCCTCCGATTCACACCACCCCGTGATGTTTTTCTCACTCCTACTAGCAAATGGCATGTTAGAAAACCTTACAATGCGCCCCACCCAGCGATGTTTTTCAGAACCCTATCCTACATTGCCACTGCATGTTTCCTGACCTCCACATGCTGACTACTCCATGGAGCTTTTCTCCATCCTACATTCCCACGCACTGCCTATCCTAATTCAGGCCCTCCGATCGATAACACCCCATGATGTTTTTCTCACTCCTACTAGTGAAAGGCCTGTTAGAAACGTTTACAATGGGTACCAACCCCTGATATTTCCAGACACGTATCCTACTTTCCACTGCATGTTTCCTATCCTCCCCATGCTGACCATTCCGTGGCGCTTTTCTCCATCCTACATTGCCACTCACAACCTATACTTATTCAGGCCCTCCGATTCACAACACCCCGTGAGGTTTTTCTCACTCCTACTAGTGAATGGCCTGTTACAAACCCTTACAATGCCCACCACCCGCGATGTTTTTCAGAAACCTATCCTACATTGCCACTGCATGTTTCCTGTCGTCTCTATGCTGAGCACCCCGTGGCAATTTTCTCCATCCTACATTGCCACTCACTGCCTATCCTAATTCAGGCCCTCTGTTTCACAACACCCCGTGATGTTTTTCTCACTCCTAATATTGAATGGCCTGTTAGAAACCCTTACAATGCGCACCACACCGCGATGTTTTTCAGAAACATATCCTACTTTGCCAGTGCATGTTTTCTGACCTCCCCATGCTGACCACCCCGTGGTGCTTTTCTCCATCCTACATTGCCACTCACAGCCTATACTTATTGAGGCCCTCCAATTCACACCACCCCGTGATGTTTTTGTCACTCCTACTAGTGAATGGCCTGTTAGAAACCCTTACAATGAGCACCACACCACGATGTTTTTCAGAAACCTATCCTACATTGGCACTGCATGTTTCCTGACCTCCCCATGCTAACCACCCCGTGGCGCCTTTCTGCATCCTACATTGCCACTCACTGTCTATCCTAAATCAGGCCCTCTGATTCACACCACCCTGTGATGTTATTCTAACTCCTACTACTGAATGGCCTGCTAGAAAGCATTACATGTGCACCTCCCCGTGATGTTTTCCAGAACCCTATCCTACGTTGCCACTGCATGTATACTGACCTCCCCATGCTGACCACCCCGTGGCGATTTTCTACATTCTACGTTGCCACTCACTGCCTATCCTATTTCAGGCCCTCCGATTCACACGACCCCGTGATGTTTCGCTCATTCCTACTAGTGAAAGGCCTGTTAGAAACCATTACAATGCGCACCACCCCGCGATGTGTTTCAGAAACCTATCCTACATTCCCACTGCATGTTTCCTGTCCTCCCCTTGCTGACCACCCCGTGGCGCTTTTCTCCATCCTATATTGCCACTCACTGCGTATCCAATTCAGGCCCTCCGATTCACACCACCCCGTGATGTTTTTCTCACTCTTACTAGTGAATGGCCTGTTAGAAACCCTTACAAGGCGCACCACACCGTGATGCTTTTCAGAAACCTATCCTACATTGCCACTGCATGTTTCCTGACCTCCCCAATCCGACCACCCCGTGGCGCTTTTCTCCATCCTACTTTGCCACTCACTGCCTATCCTTACTCAGGGCCTCCGATTCACACCACCCTGTGATGTTTTTGTCACTTCTTGTAGTGAATGGCCTGTTAGAAAGCCTTACAACGCGCACCACCCCGCAATGTTTTTCAGACACCTATCCTACATTGCCCCTGCATGTTTCCTGACCTCCCCATGTTGACCACCCCGTGGTGCTTTTCTCCATCCTACATTGCCACTCACAACCTATACTTATTCAGGCCCTCCGATTCACACCACCCGGGAGGCTTTTCTCACTCCTACTAGTGAATGGCCTGTTAGAAACCCATACAATGAACACCGCACCACGATGTTTTTCAGAAACATATCCTAGATTTCCACTGCATGTTTCCTGACCTCCCCATTCTGACCAACCCGTGGAGCTTTTCTCCATCCTACATTGCCACTCACAGCCTAACCTAATTCAGGCCCTCCGATTCACACCAAGCTGTGATGTTCTTCTCACTCCTACCAGTGAATGGCCTATTAGAAACCATTACAATGGGCACAGCCACGCGATGTTTTTTCGAAACCTATCCTACATTGCCACTGCATTTTTCCTGACCTACCCATGCTGACCACACCGTGGTGCTTTTCTCCACCATACATTGCCACTCACTGCCTATTCTTACTCAGGCCCTCCGATTCACACCAACCCGTGATGTTTTTCTCACTCCTACTAGCAAATGGCATGTTAGAAACCCTTACAATGCGCCCCACCCAGCGATGTTTTTCAGAACCCTATCCTACATTGCCACTGCATGTTTCCTGACCTCCACATGCTGACTACTCCATGGAGCTTTTCTCCATCCTACATTGCCACGCACTGCCTATTCTAATTCAGGCCCTCCGATTGATAACACCCCATGATGTTTTTCTCACTCCTACTAGTGAAAGGCCTGTTAGAAACGCTTGCAATGTGTACCAACCCGCGATATTTCCAGAAACGTATCCTACTTTCCACTGCATGTTTCCTGTCCTCCCCATGCTGACCATCCCGTGGCACTTTTCTCCATCCTACATTGCCACTCACAACCTATACTTATTCAGGCCCTCCGATTCACACCACCCGTGAGGCTTTTCTCACTCCTACTAGTGAATGGCCTGTTAGAAACCCATACAATGAACACCACACCACGATGTTTTTCAGAAACATATCCTACATTGCCACTGCATGTTTCCTGACCTCCCCATGCTAACCACCCGTGACGCCTTTCTCCATCCTACATAGCCACTCACTGTCTATCCTAAATCAGGCCCTCTGATTCACACCATCCCGTGATGTTATCCTCACTCCTACTACTGAATGTCCTCCTAGAAAGCGTTACATGCACACCACCCCGTGATGTTTTCCAGAAACCTATCGTACCTTGCCACTGCATGTTTCCTGACCTCCCCATGCTGGCCACCCCGTGGCGCTTTTCACCATCCTACATTGCCACTCACTGCGTATCCTATTTCAGACCCTCCGATTCACACCACCCCGTGATGTTTTTCTCACTACTACGAGTGAAAGGCCTGTTAGAAACGCTTACAATGCGAACCAACCCGCGATGTTTATCAGAAACCTATCTTACATTGACACTGCATGTTTCCTGACTTCCCCATGCTGAGCAACCCGTGGCACTTTTCTCTGTCCTACATTGACACTCACTGCCTATCCGAATTCAGGCAATGCAATTCAAACTAACTCGTGATGTTTTTCTCACTCCTACTAGTGAATAGCCTGTTAGAAACCCTTTCACTGCGCACCACCCCGTGATGTTTTTCAGAAACCTATCCTACATTGCCACTGCATGTTTCCCGACCCCCAATTCTGGCCACCCCGTTGCGTTTTTCTCCATCCTACATTGCCACTCACAGCCTATACGTATTCGGGCCCTCAGATTCACACCACCGCGTGATGTTTTTCTCACTCCTACTAGTGAATGGCCTGTTAGAAACCCTTACAATGCCCACCACCCCGCGAAGTTTTTCAGAAACATATCCCACATTGCCACTGCATGTTTCCTGACTTCCCCATGCTAACCACCCCATGGCGCTTTTCTCCATCCTACATTGCCACTCACTGTCTATCCTAAATCAGGCCCTCTGATTCACACCACCCTGTGATGTTTTTCTCACTCCTACTAGCAAATGGCATGTTAGAAACCCTTACAATGCGCCCCACCCAGCGATGTTTTTCAGAACCCTATCCTACATTGCCACTGCATGTTTCCTGACCTCCACATGCTGACTACTCCATGGAGCTTTTCTCCATCCTACATTGCCACGCACTGCCTATCCTAATTCAGGCCCTCGGATTGATAACACCCCATGATGTTTTTCTCACTCCTACTAGTGAACGGCCTGTTAGAAACGCTTACAATGTGTACCAACCCGCGATATTTCCAGAAACGTATCCTACTTTCCACTGCATGTTTCCTGTCCTCCCCATGCTGACCATCCCGTGGCGCTTTTCTCTATCCTACATTGCCACTCACAACCTATACTTATTCAGGCCCTCCGATTCACACCACCCGTGAGGCTTTTCTCACTCCTACTAGTGAATGGCCTGTTAGAAACCCATACAATGAACACCACACCACGATGTTTTTCAGAAACATATCCTACATTGCCACTGCATGTTTCCTGACCTCCCCATGCTAACCACCCGTGACGCCTTTCTCCATCCTACATAGCCACTCACTGTCTATCCTAAATCAGGCCCTCTGATTCACACCATCCCGTGATGTTATCCTCACTCCTACTACTGAATGTCCTCCTAGAAAGCGTTACATGCACACCACCCCGTGATGTTTTCCAGAAACCTATCGTACCTTGCCACTGCATGTTTCCTGACCTCCCCATGCTGGCCACCCCGTGGCGCTTTTCACCATCCTACATTGCCACTCACTGCGTATCCTATTTCAGACCCTCCGATTCACACCACCCCGTGATGTTTTTCTCACTACTACGAGTGAAAGGCCTGTTAGAAACGCTTACAATGCGAACCAACCCGCGATGTTTATCAGAAACCTATCTTACATTGACACTGCATGTTTCCTGACTTCCCCATGCTGAGCAACCCGTGGCACTTTTCTCTGTCCTACATTGACACTCACTGCCTATCCGAATTCAGGCAATGCAATTCAAACTAACTCGTGATGTTTTTCTCACTCCTACTAGTGAATAGCCTGTTAGAAACCCTTTCACTGCGCACCACCCCGTGATGTTTTTCAGAAACCTATCCTACATTGCCACTGCATGTTTCCCGACCCCCAATTCTGGCCACCCCGTTGCGTTTTTCTCCATCCTACATTGCCACTCACAGCCTATACGTATTCGGGCCCTCAGATTCACACCACCGCGTGATGTTTTTCTCACTCCTACTAGTGAATGGCCTGTTAGAAACCCTTACAATGCCCACCACCCCGCGAAGTTTTTCAGAAACATATCCCACATTGCCACTGCATGTTTCCTGACTTCCCCATGCTAACCACCCCATGGCGCTTTTCTCCATCCTACATTGCCACTCACTGTCTATCCTAAATCAGGCCCTCTGATTCACACCACCCTGTGATGTTTTTCTCACTCCTACTAGCAAATGGCATGTTAGAAACCCTTACAATGCGCCCCACCCAGCGATGTTTTTCAGAACCCTATCCTACATTGCCACTGCATGTTTCCTGACCTCCACATGCTGACTACTCCATGGAGCTTTTCTCCATCCTACATTGCCACGCACTGCCTATCCTAATTCAGGCCCTCGGATTGATAACACCCCATGATGTTTTTCTCACTCCTACTAGTGAACGGCCTGTTAGAAACGCTTACAATGTGTACCAACCCGCGATATTTCCAGAAACGTATCCTACTTTCCACTGCATGTTTCCTGTCCTCCCCATGCTGACCATCCCGTGGCGCTTTTCTCTATCCTACATTGCCACTCACAACCTATACTTATTCAGGCCCTCCGATTCACACCACCCGTGAGGCTTTTCTCACTCCTACTAGTGAATGGCCTGTTAGAAACCCATACAATGAACACCACACCACGATGTTTTTCAGAAATATATCCTACATTGCCACTGCATGTTTCCTGACCTCCTCATGCTAACCACCCGTGACGCCTTTCTCCATCCTACATTGCCACTCACTGTCTATCCTAAATCAGGCCCTCTGATTCACACCACCCCGTGATGTTATCCTCACTCCTACTACTGAATGTCCTCCTAGAAAGCGTTACATGCACACAACCCCGTGATGTTTTCCAGAAACCTATCCTACCTTGCCACTGCATGTTTCCTGACCTCCCCATGCTGGCCACCCCGTGGCGCTTTTCACCATCCTACATTGCCACTCACTGCGTATCCTAATTCAGACCCTCCGATTCACACCACCCAGTGATGTTTTTCTCACTACTATGAGTGAAAGGCCTGTTAGAAACGCTTACAATGCGCACCACCCCGCGATGTTTATCAGAAACCTATCTTACATTGACACTGCATGTTTCCTGACTTCCCCATGCTGAGCAACCCGTGGCACTTTTCTCTGTCCTACATTGACACTCACTGCCTATCCGAATTCAGGCAATGCAATTCAAACTACCCCGTGATGCTTTTCTCACTCCTACTAGTGAATAGCGTGTTAGAAACTCTTTCACTGCGCACCACCCCGCGATGTTTTTCAGAAACCTATCCTACATTGCCACTGCATGATTCCTGACCCCCAATTCTGCCCACCCCGTTGCGTTTTTCTCCATCCTACATTGCCACTCACAGCCTATACGTATTCGGGCCCTCAGATTCACACCACCGCGTGATGTTTTTCTCACTCCTACTAGTGAATGGCCTGTTAGAAACCCTTACAATGCCCACCACTCCGCGAAGTTTTTCAGAAACATATCCCACATTGCCACTGCATGTTTCCGGAGCTCCCCATGCTAACCACCCCATGGCGCTTTTCTCCATCCTACATTGCCACTCACTGCACATCCTTACTCAGGCCCTCCGATTCACACTACCCCGTGATGAATTCTAACTCCTACTAGTGAATGGCATGTTAGAAACCCATACAATGCGCCCACACTGCGATGTTTTTCAGAACCCTATCCTACATTGCCACTGCATGTTTCCTGACCTCCCCATGCTGACCACCCCGTGGCCCTTTTCTCCATCCTACATTGCCACTCACAGCCTATCCTAATTCAGGCCTCCAATTCACACCACCCCGTGATGTTCTTCTCACTCCTACTAGTGAATGGCCTGTTAGAAACCCTTAAAATGAGCACCACAACTCGATGTTTTTTAGAAACCTATCCTACATTGCCACTGCATGTTTCCTGACCTCCCCATGCTGACCACAACGTGGCGCTTTTCTACATCCTATATTGCCACTCACTGCCTATCGTTACTCAGGCCCTCCGATTCACACCACCCCGTGATGTTTTTCTCACTTCTACTAGTGATTGGCCGGTTAGAAACCCTTACAATGTGCACCACCCCGCGATGTTTTTCAGAAACCTATCCTACATTGCCACTGCATGTTTGCTGACTTCCTCATGCTGACCACCCCGTGACGCTTTTTCCATCCTACATTGCCACTCACTGCCTATCCTTACTCAGGCCCTCCGATTCACACCACCCCGTGATGTTTCTCTCACTCCTACTAGTGAAAGGCCTTTAGAAACCATTACAATGCGCATCACCCCGCGATGTTTTTCAGAACCCTATCCTACATTCCCACTGCATGTTTCCTATACTCCCCATTCTGACCACCCCTTGGTGCTTTTCTCTATTCTACATTGCCACGCTCTGTGTATCCTAATTCAGGCACTCCCATTCACACCACCCCGTGATGTTTTTCTCACTCCTACTTGTGAATGGCCTATGAGAAACCCTTACAATGCGCACCACCACGCGCTGTTTTTCAGAAACCTATTCTACTTTTCCACTGCATGTTTTCGGACCTCCCAATGCTGACCACCCTGTGGCGCTTTTTTCCATCCTACATTGCCACTCTCTGCATAACCTAATTCAGGCCCTCCGATTCACACCACCCTGTGATGTTTTTCGCACTCCTACTAGTGAATGGCCTGTTAAAAACCCTTACAATAAACAGAACCCCGCGATGCTTTTCAGAAACCTATCCTATATTGCCACTGCATGTTTCCTGACCTCCCCATGCTGACCACCCCGTGGCGCTTTTCTCCATCCTACGTTGCACTCAATGCCTCTCCTATTTCAGGCCCTCCAATTCACACCACCCCGTGATGTTTCTCTCACTCCTACTAGTGAAAGGCCTGTTAGACCATTACAATTCGCACCACCCCGCGATGTTTTTCAGAACCCTATCCAACATACCCAGTGCATGTTTCCTGTCCTCCCATGCTGACCACCCCGTGGCGCTTTTCTCCATCCTACATTGCCACGCTCTGTGTATCCTAATTCAGGCCCTCCATTTCAAACCACCCCGTGATGTTTTTCTAACTCCTACTTGTAAATGGCCTGTGAGAAACCCTTACAATGCGCACCACGACGCGATGTTTTTCAGAAACCGATCCTACTTTTCCACTGCATGTTTTCTGATCGCCCCATGCTGACCACCCCGTGGCGCTTTTCTCCATCCTACATTGCCACTCTCTGCCTATCCTAATTCAGGCCCCCCGATTCACACCACCACGTGATTTTTTTCTCACTCCTACTAGTGAATGGCCTGTTACAAACCCTTACAATGCACACAACCTCGCGATGTTTTTCAGAAACCTATCCTACATTGCCACTGCATGTTTCCTGACCTCCCCATGCTGACCACCCCGTGGCGCTTTTCTCCATCCTATATTGCCACTCTCTGTCTATCCTAATTCAGGCCCTCTGATTCACACCACACCGTAATGTTTTTCTCACTCCTACTAGTGAATGGACTGTTAGAAACACTTACAATGCGCACCACCCCGCGATGTTTTTCAGAAACCTATCCTACTTTGCCACTGCATGTTTCCTGACCTCCCCATGCTGACCACCCCGTGGCGCTTTTCTCCATCCTACGTTGCCACTCACTGCCTCACCTATTTCACGCCCTCCGATTCACACTACGCCGTGATGTTTCTATCACTCCAACTAGTGAAAGACCTTTAGAAACCATTACAATGCGCACCACCCTGTGATGTTTTTCAGAACCCTATCCTACATTCACACTGCATGTTTCCTGTACTCACCATATGAACACCCCTTGGCGATTTTCTCGATCCTACATTGTCATGCTCTTCGTATTTTAATTCAGGCACTCCAATTCACACCACCCCGTGATGTTTTTCTCACTTCTACTTGTGAATGGCCTGTGAGAAACCCTTACAATTCGCACCACCACGCGATGTTTTTCAGAAACCTATCCTACATTTGCACTGCATGTTTTCTGACCTCCCAATGCTGACCACCCCGTGGCGCTTTTCTCCATCCTACATTGCCACTCTCTGCCTAACCTAATTCAGGCCCTCCGATTCACACCACCCCATGATGTTTTTCTCACTCCTACTAGTGAATGGCCTGTTAGAAACCCTTACAATGCACACAACTCCGCGATATTTTTCAGAAACCTATCCTACATTGCGACTTCATGTTTCCTGACCTCCCCATGCTGACCACCCCGTGGCGCTTTTCTCCATCCTACATTTCCACTCTCTGCCTAACCTAATTCAGGCCTTCTGATTCACACCACCCTGTGATGTTTTTCTCACTCCTACCAGTGAATGGCCTTACAATGCACACAACCCGGCGATGTTTTTCAGAAACCTATCCTACATTGCCACTGCATGTTTCCTGAACCCCAATGCTGGCCACCCCGTTGCGTTTTTCTCTATCCTGCATTGCCACTCACAGCCTATAGGTATTCGGAACCTCAGATTCACACCACCGCGTGATGTTTTTCTCACTACTACTAGTGAATGGCCTGTTAGAAACCCTTACAATGCGAACCACCCCGCGATGTTTTTCAGAAACCTATCCTACATTGCCAGTGCATGTTTCCTGACCCCCAATGCTGACCACGCCATGGCACTTTCCTCCATCCTACATTGCCACTCACTGCTTATTCTAATTCAGGGCCTCCGATTCATACCACCCCGTGATGTTTTTCTCACTCCTACTAGTGAATGGCCGGTTACAAACCCTTACAATGCGCACCACCCCGCGATGATTTTCAGAAACCTATCCTACATTGCCATTGCATGTTTCCTGACCTCCCCATGCTGGCCAAACCGTGGTGCTTTTCTACATCCTACATTGCCACTCACTCTGTATCCTATATCAGGCCCTCAAATTCACACCACCGCGAGATGTTTTTCTCACTCCTACTAGTGAATGGCCTGTTAGAAACCCTTACAAGGCGCACCACCCCGCAATGTTTTTCAGAAACCTATCCTACATTGCCACTGCATGTTTCCTGACCTCCCCATGCTGACCTCCCCGTGGCGCTTTTCTCCATCCTACATTGCCACTCACTGCCTATCCTTACTCAGGCCCTCCTATTCACACCACTCCGTGATGTTTTTCTCGCTTCTACTAGTGAATGGCCTGTTAGAAACCCTTACAATGAGCCCCACCCCGCGATGTTTTTCAGAACCCTATCCTACATTGCCACTGCATGTTTCCTGACCTCCCCAAGCTGACCAACCCGTTGAGATTTTCTCCATCCTACATTGCCACTCACTGCCTATCCTTACTAAGGCCCTCTGATTAACACCACCCCGTGATGAATTCTCACTACTACTAGTGAAAGGCATGTTAAAAACCCTTACAATGCACACCACCCCGCGATGTTTTTCAGAACCCTATCCTACATTGCCACTGCATGTTTCCTGACCTCCCCATGCTGACCACCCCGTGGCGCTTTTCTCCATCCTACATTGCCACTCACAGCCTATCCTAATTCAGGCCTCCGATTCACACCACCCCGTGATGTTTTTCTCACTCCTACTAGTGAATGGCCTGTTAGAAACCCTTACAATGAGCACCACCACTGGATGTTTTTTAGAAACCTATCCTACATTGCCACTGCATGTTTCCTAACCTCCCCATGCTGACCACACCGTGGCGCTTTTCTGCATCCTACATTGCCACTCACTGCCTATCCTTACTCAGGCCCTCCGATTCACACCACCCCGTGATGTTTTTCTCACTCCTACTAGTGAATGGCCTTTTAGAAACCCTTACAATGAGCACCACCACCCGATGTTTTTTAGAAACCTATCCTATTTTGCCACTGCATGTTTCCTTACCTCCCCACGCTGACTACCCGTGGCGCTTTTCTCCATCCTACATTGCCACTCACTGCCTATCCTTACTCAGGCCCTCCGATTCACACCACCCCGTGATGTTTTTCTACTCCTATTAGTGAATGGCCGGTAAGAAACCCTTACAATGCGCACCATCCTGCGATGTTTTTCAGAAACCTATCCTACATTGCCACTGCATGTTTCCTGACCTCCCCATGCTGACCACCCCGTGGCGCTTTTCTCCATCTTACGTTGCCACTCACTGCCCCTCCTATTTCAGGCCCTCCGATTCACACCACCCCGTGATATTTCGCTCACTCCTACTAGATAAAGGCCTGTTCGAAACCATTACAATGCGCACCACCCCGCAATGTTTTTCAGAACCCTATCCTACATTCCCACTGCATGTTTCCAGTCCTCACCATGCTGACCACCCCGTGGCGCTTTTCTCCTCCTACATTGCCACGCTCTGTGTATCCTAATTCAGGACCTCCAATTAACACCACCCCGTGATGTTTTTCTCACTCCTGCTTGTAAATGGCCCGTGAGAAACCCTTACAATGCGCACCACCATGCAATGTTTTTCAGAAACCTATCCTACTTTTCCACTGCATGTTTTCTGACCTCCGCATGCAGCCCACCCCGTGGCGCTTTTCTCCATCCTACATTGCCACTCTCTGCCTATCCTAATTCAGGCCCTGCGACTCACACCACCCAGTTATGTTTTTTTCACTTCTACTAGTGAATGGCCTGTTAGAAACTCTTACAATGCACACAACCCCACGATGTTTTTCAGAAACCTATCCTACATTGCCACTGCACGTTTCCTGACCCCCAATGCTGGCCACCCGGTGGGTTTTTCTCCATCCTACATTGCCACTCACAGCCTATACGTATTCGGGCCCTCAGATTCACACCACCGCGTGATGTTTTTCTCACTCCTACTAGTGAATGGCCTGTTAGAAACCCTTACAATGCGAACCACCCCGCGATGTTTTTCAGAAACCTATCCTACATTGCCAGTGCATGTTTCCTGACCCCCAATGCTGACCACGCCATGGCACTTTCCTCCATCCTACATTGCCACTCACTGCCTAGCCTTACTCAGGCCCTCCGTTTCACACCACCCAGTGATGTTTTTCTCACTCCTTCTAGTGAATGGCCGGTTAGAAACCCTTACAATGCGCACCACCCCGCGATGTTTTTCAGAAACCTATCCTACATTGCCACTGCATGTTTCCTGACCTCCGCATGCTGGCTACACCGTGGCGCTTTTCTACATCCTACATTGCTACTCACTGTGTATCCTAAATCAGGCCCTCCAATTCACACCACCTCGTGATGT